>NC_041708.1:12556812-13954874 GCF_900700375.1 Denticeps clupeoides
ACATTCAAAAAGGAGCGTCACACAGGCACGAATGCTCAGATTTTCTCTTCTTCCTTCCGAGACACCTCTTTCAACACTTTGACTCTTTTGGCAAAATTTACCTTCAAGAAGAACTTCCAGCGCCAGACCTAAGGATCGAGGATCGTGACCCTACCGCATCAGGACTCCCTTACATGAAACAAGGACCAATGCAAGTAACTATTTAGATGCACGTGTAAACCCCTTTTTAAGGTGAACTTAAGAATTCTCTGACGATTCTCATTAGGCTGTGGTTAATTGATGTGTAATACTGCCATTCTCTTTTCATCACTTTCCTTTACCCTGTATGTATATGTTTGTCTAATTGTTGTATGTTAGCTATAGCCGTGTTTATTAAAATCTTTAAATTCACAATCGTTTGTTTCTGTGTGCTGCTCACAGCTGAGTCACTGAACGTTGACCTTTTAAGCTACATGCTAAGTTACTGCTAGCACGCAGAGTCAGGAAAGCTACCTTTCCTGGCCAAAAGGGGGGATGATCGTTCCCAGAATTGATGGATAATTAATTTATCTGCTCCGTGAACGGACAGATCAAGTAATTGTAACATTAATTCTGCTACAGCTTATCCCCAAATCTAGTCTAAATGTCTATTATTAATTATAACCAGTTATAATTAATTCTAGATATTTCCTCTTGAGCTAATTCGTTACATTTAATGGTGGAGAATGCGGGCACGTTCAAACTTATTTTGTGAGCAAACTCAGTAACAATCTTTTTGTGTTTTTATGCAAGCTTAAAGTGAGGCAAGACTCACTCTCGTGATTGGTTGGTTCAAGACCACCTCCATATGTGTATTTCAACAGCCATTGTCTGTTAAAGTACACAGCCATTAGTTCATAATATTAAAATTGTGCTGTAAAGACGAAGAAATCTCTTTGCTGTACATTTTAATATTATCAGATCGCCTGTTGGAACGAAGAAATCTTCCTTCATCGCGATAAAGATTGATTTGAGCGACGTTCCTCTTGTCATCTTTTTATAGGCCTTATTCGTAAATGAGAGCCCTAAATGCATATGTGTAGAAACAGCTAAGGAACCCTGTTTTTAATTGTTAGTGTGTAAGAGGCGGCGAAGAAATCCTGCCCACACATTGCTGTGCAACTAACTGCATTTGTGTAAAAACGGCGAAGAAATCCCGTTTTTAATTTTTAGTGTGTAACAGGCAGCGAAGGAATCCTGCCACACACCCCTTTTGGTGCAGCTAAATTGCATTTGTTTTAAAGCAGCGAAGAATTCCTGTTTTTAATTGTTAGTGTGTGAAAGGCAGCGAAGGAATCCTGCCACACCCTGTCTAACACTCCTAAATTCCAACTCCACCCCCTCTGTTCTAACCCTTGGGGCTCACCCACGCCACCTTGTGGCCGGTCTCAGTAGGTGGGTTTTCTTGGTTGGTTGGCCTAAGCCTGCCAGTTTATCTGAAAGGCTTAGTCTGACTCTTTGCCTCTTAACTTGATTCTTGTTATTACTGAGTCAAGCCTCTCCCTCTCCTGTTTAGATTTATTTAAATTTAGTCTAAAACAGTGTTTGAATTTAAATTTAGAATCGATTTCTATATTCTACACCTGTGTGTTTACTCATAGGTAGTGCTCCCCCTCAATCCTATACCTCTCCTCTGTGTTTGGCGTATTTGTTTGTTTGTCTTCACCTGGTTTCTGTTTGTTTACCAAACCTTTGAGAATCATCAGGGAAGGCTGAGTAATAGATTGACGACCCAAGCTGTCAAAGTCTTAAGACTGTCACGCGGTCAAATCTAAGTACTATAGGCACAGTCGCTAACACTGGTAGGACTTGCATTGGTTTTGTTTTGTGCTGTCCCCCCCCCTTTTCTCTCTCTCTCTCACCCCTTTTTAAGCAAGCCAACATGTCTCGATCATCGAGCCCTGAGGCCCACTGGGATCGTCTAGAAGTCTGGCTGAACGCCCTGACTAGCAATCTTCTTCCTGAACCCACCGGGGACCTGCAGAACCTGAGCCAAGAGCAGATTGACGACAACCTGAGCATCTTGATGGCCCGCGATCCGACGCAGGACTACAGCCACAAGGAGCTGGCCAAGATCACCGCGTCACTGGCTCACAACCTCCTCGGCCAGGCAAAGCTGAGTGAAGCAACAATCCACCACCAGGAACGGCGGACTGCAGCACTAAAGCTTCAGGATGAGAGAGCACAGAGGAATCTGACGCTCGTTCGAAGACAACTGGAGCAACTGGAGACTCAGGACAGGACAGCACACAAACAGCACCCAGAGCTACAGGAGGAATTGGAGAGACTCCAGAATGCCTTGACTGATCTCCGTGCAGATACAGCACACCGGGAAGAGCAGGAAAAGGACGCCAGAGAAGAGCTGAGGGAAGAACTCAACGAGGCTAAGACCCTCCTGATGAGAGCAGTGACTGAACTTAAAGAAAGAGAAGCCTGGGCAAGGGCCTGTGAGGGCCACCTGCAAACTGCCCGGGCCGAGGTCAGTACTCTGTCCCAACAAAGAGACTATCTGAAAGATGAACTTGACACAGTTCGCAGAGAGCTCAAACACTCATACAGACTGCAAGGTGACCCTGAAAGAGAGATGCACCCCACAGAGTTTCCCCTAACCAGCAGCAAAAGGGAGGAGAGCCCAGTGCTCAGGACATCACCTGCCAGCATCCCAAACCCCCCGCCAGCAGCAAGGGGGTGGGAACCCTCTCAAAGACTACATTCCAGTCATGGCGTGTCAACCAAAGAACTGGATAAGCTGGCGAGGAACATTCCTATTTTCACTCCCAACCCTGCAGGAGGCCATGATGTCCACTCATACCTCGATGATGTGGACTTCCACTTGCAAACTGTTGCTAACGTTACCACACGCGACAGGCTTTATCTGCTCAGAATCACTGCTAGCCGTGAGGTGCGCAGTTTCCTGGACCGACAGCCAGAGAGCGTCAAAATGGATCATCAGCAACTGCAGCAAGCGCTAATCAGGGAGTTCTCTGACCCAGAGTCAGAGCATGGACTGATCACTGCCATGGACCTTAAACAGGGCAGACAGGAAACCACGCAAGCCTACTACAACAGACTCCGACAGGCCTACTTCGGAGCACGCAACGAGCCAGGAATGGAGGACGATTTCAATTTCAGATCCCTGTTCCTCCGGAACCTGCACCCCACAGTAAGTCACTATCTGGGGGTTCTGGCATGCCCACGGACGATGTCCACCCAACAGCTGAGAGACTTGGCCCACAAGGCCTTCGCCAAACAAAGAGCTGTTTCGGAAAAGACAGCGAAAACCCACACCATCTATCCTGTCTCCACTCAGAGTGCAGAACTCACTCTAGAGGGCGCCGAGCAAAGCCACCATGACAACAGATGGTCACGAACCTTTCCAGCCAACAGGGGGCAGCGTGGACATGACGGGGCCCGACACAAACACCAAACTGGTCATTCCGGAAGATCCTGGGACAGGTCACAACCACCCTCCAACCCAAGGGATGAAGCCACATGGGAAGGAAAGAGACGACCCAGAAGGAGCCAATTTTCAGCAACACAAGCGTCAAGATCAGATTGGCAGCAGCCGAACCCTTCTCAACACTCTCTGGATCAGTCCAGATTTAAATCACCAGCAGGACCAAACTGGGAAGCCACATCTGAAGCAGCAGAGATCATGAGAGTTTTGAAGGAACTCCTCCAGGAAAGGCACCAGAGGGGGGGCAAAAAGGATGAGTCAGATCAGGCATGACTAAGCGTGCAGTCTGACCCTATCACCCAATCAAAGTCCCCTCAACATAATCCTCCTAACCAACTCAAACATAATCCTCTGCTGACCACAGAACGAGAGGTCCCACCACCAAGTGATATCACGCAACCACAGCAGATTACTATGGAACCATCAGAACCAGCCAACTCCCAGCATCACACCTCAAGCCAGGACCTTGATGTACCTGAGAGTGCTGTCTTGGTGGTCTGTCTGCCGGAAGAGTCACGGGAGACTGGTCCTGACTGCTTACCGATTACCACACAAGCCCCAATACCAAGACTGTTGGGGAACCTAATTGAAAGGGGGGTAGCCAAGAAACTGTACCTGACCACCACTTTGGAGAATGAGGTAAGGCTAGAGGCCCTGGTGGACACGGGAGCAGACCTGACTCTGATGTCAGCCCAGCTTTTCGACAGACTTCAGATTGCTGCCAAGGGACAGAATCGAACTCTCGAATATAAGAACTGTGTGCTGAACGTACAATCATACAGCCAAAATGATGTACAACTAGAACAACTAGCTCCCATTCACCTAACCATCGGCCCTATGACCTTAGTACACCCTGTGTACATCTCTCCATTTGACACATACCCGCTCCTTATTGGAAAAGACCTGCTAGACCGCTTTGAGCCCCTATTGGACTTCAAACATCTAAAAATTTGGGCTCAAGTGCGAGAACCTCTGCCTCCTCAGTCACCAAGATCACGCCAGACAGACCGCCAGGTCACAAAGGCCACAGAAGGCCTCGCCAACAACTGCGGGAACACACCGACCCAAGAGCAAGGTTCAAGGTCATCACTATGCACTTTCCAGCTAGCTACAGCAGGTGCACTACACGGCGAGTTATGGTATCCACCTGCCCACCCACCCACCCTTAATGTGGCTGCCATAACCCACAGCAAACAGACTCAGCCCACTTCAATGACCACCTCACAGCCGCTTACGCTGGCTCCTCAAATCACCACCATGGACATTGCTGACATGCAGGCCTCTGACCCAGCTATACACACTATCCCTCACCACCTCTCTGACCCCTCCAACCGCCCTATCACAGCTGCACAAATGGCCAATACGCCAACCCTCAAAGCACTACTCAACGTGAAACCTATGCTGTGTGTGACGCACAATATTCTTGGGTACTGCCCTGATGACGTCACTGCGCCAAGGCTTGTGGTGCCACAGTGCCTAAGGGGGGTCATGCTAATATATGCTCACGACACACCAAGCGCGAGACACCACGGCACAAGTACCACGTATGAGACACTAGAACAAGCGGCATACCGGCCCAGCATGCAGCAAGATTTGGCAGAGTATGTGAAAGAATTCTTTCCTTGTTACCAACTCCAACCAACAAAAACAAACCACAGAGCCTCACTGCAGCGCAGAGGAGTCACATCTCCTTGGTCAGACCTCCAAAGTGACTGGGTTGGACCCCTGCCTAGGTCAACTAGAGGCTACAAGTATTTCCTCACAGTCGTATTCCAGTTCACAAAGTTCGGGCTGCCACTGAGAGTCAACTCAGACAAGGGCACCAACTTCACAGCTGAGATTATACAGCAAACCTGGAAACTTCTGGGAATACAAGTACACCTGCTATACCAGCCAGGAGACACCAACTACACCACTCACCAGTACCTTGAGGAACCGCACCGGCATTTGAGAACCGCATTTGCTTTTGCCCAACAACGACTCCAAAAGAGTGCAGATGGCCAGAAAGCATATTACAACTGGAAGGCATCACACCAAGAACTGGACGTGGGTGACAAGGTCTGTTATTACTGCAACATACAACCGCCTCAGACATCCTCTCATCGGCTGTCAAAGGAGTTTCCTCCACACTGGACTGGACCGCATGAGATCATGGACAAACTCGTTCCTGTCGCATACCAGATCAAGAGACATGTGGCTTCTGGCAGGGAAAGACAAAGGGGGGTGCTGCTGTGGCTGTCCTTGCTATGCCTCCAGCTAACCAGAGGACAACCACAACCTGAGATCACATCCCCAGGTCCAGCATCCGGCATTGCACTGAGGGACCAACATGGACTTCTCATCACCAACGACTGTAACCCTCAAGTATACCTGGCATTGTACCACCTTCCAAGCGACGAGTACCAGTCTGCGGTGGAACTTCCATCTTTCTTCAAGGATCACAGCCTCACCCTGGAGCCCGAACTGGAACAGAGCATTGAGGAAGGGGGGTCTCAGATAATTGATATCACCCCAATCGACACAGCCCTCCAAGCATTGTCTAGGCAACCTGTCCAGACCAACTTTCCTGTTGCCCGATCCTGGACTGCGGCCGACACAGCTCTTTGCCTCGCCACAGCGATCAGTTGCACCCTAACTCTCGGCCTTGCCTCCGTCCTGTTTAACAGAGTAAATTTGGTGCAAAGGTCCATGAACCGGTGCACGGCTGCATTTCCCCGGACCTTTCAAGAAAAACCGCCGTAGGAGAGTACCCCAGGCAGAGGCAGTGCTGAACTTGACCAAGGGAACACCCGGGTGGAAGACCCAAAAGCTTGCTGGTCCACCTGCCATCTGACTTACAGGATCCATCTGTCATCCCACCTTCATGATCCAATGTGTCTGATAAGGTTTCTAGTTGAACACTTTTCAGCCACAAGGGGGGATTTGTAGCGTCTGCGTAGGATCACAGATGGTTGATCTTCAAAGAACCTTTTAACCTGTGACATTTACATACCAATTACAACCCTGGACCCTCACTCTGATCGTCCCGTCTTCCCCCACTGTCACAAATGTAGCGTCTGCGTAGGATCATAGATGGTTGATCTTCAAAGAACCTTTTAACCTTTGACATTTACATACAAATTACAACCTGGACCCTCAGCCTGATTGTCCCGTCTGCCCCCACTGTCACCAAGACGATGCAAAACAGACGGGGTCTGCAAACTGCTCATCGGGGCTCCAAGCTTCAAAGCATTCCAAAGACCTCCTGCCTGGCCCCACCGTCGCAATACACAATCACGCACACACTTAAAACATATTGTCTGTATCTTGTGCTAGGAATATGTGATTATAAGTGGATCCCGTATATGCACGCGTTGTGTGTACGTTCCCTTGTATGAATTATACTAGTTACAACTTTCTATTGTACATTAGGTAAACTTTAATTACCTATAATTAAGTGTATAAGTGTATCTCTACTTTCCTACCTCCTAAAGGTCCCTTTCTTGGTGTCAGAAGGAACTTCTCTTTACTACTGGAACAGTGATGCATACCATGTGATCACAAAATACATCATACAATTTCTATAAGGTAGAAATTGTAACTGCAACAAACTACAGTCTCTCTCTGGACCAGCCATAAACATTCCGGTCAGTCGTAAACCCGGACAAAGGGAACTTCTCCCGCCAAAATGTCACCCTTGTGATTGGCTATTCAGGCCACATGATGGGCGTGCCAGAAAACATTCAAAAAGGAGCGTCACACAGGCACGAATGCTCAGATTTTCTCTTCTTCCTTCCGAGACACCTCTTTCAACACTTTGACTCTTTTGGCAAAATTTACCTTCAAGAAGAACTTCCAGCGCCAGACCTAAGGATCGAGGATCGTGACCCTACCGCATCAGGACTCCCTTACATGAAACAAGGACCAATGCAAGTAACTATTTAGATGCACGTGTAAACCCCTTTTTAAGGTGAACTTAAGAATTCTCTGACGATTCTCATTAGGCTGTGGTTAATTGATGTGTAATACTGCCATTCTCTTTTCATCACTTTCCTTTACCCTGTATGTATATGTTTGTCTAATTGTTGTATGTTAGCTATAGCCGTGTTTATTAAAATCTTTAAATTCACAATCGTTTGTTTCTGTGTGCTGCTCACAGCTGAGTCACTGAACGTTGACCTTTTAAGCTACATGCTAAGTTACTGCTAGCACGCAGAGTCAGGAAAGCTACCTTTCCTGGCCAAAAGGGGGGATGATCGTTCCCAGAATTGATGGATAATTAATTTATCTGCTCCGTGAACGGACAGATCAAGTAATTGTAACATTAATTCTGCTACAGCTTATCCCCAAATCTAGTCTAAATGTCTATTATTAATTATAACCAGTTATAATTAATTCTAGATATTTCCTCTTGAGCTAATTCGTTACATTTCACAGGTCATATCAAGCGTCAGAGCCGTAAAGGTTCATTGACATAGATATAATGTATTATTTTCCCCTCTATGGCCCTAGCAATTACTAACACCACTGGGTTCTTTTATGCTGACATGCTAGCATTCCATGCAGAAGTTCAAATGTCTCGCTTGAGATTGTCAAGACACATAATTGACAATTAGCTTTATTTCTTAACATTAATACCATATTTGAAACCAGTTTGCAGAGATACAAGCAAATGTATTTTACAGTTTATCCAGAGAGTTCACATCAAATTACACAGCATCCCATCATGACAACATGAAAAACTTTACTTGAGGTTTTTGGCAAATTTATGAAAAATAAAAAAAACTGAGAAAGGGCAGTGGTGGCCTAGCAGTTAAGGAAGAGCCCCGTAATCAGAAGGTTGCCGGTTCGAATCCCGATCCGCCAAGGTGCCACTGAGGTGCCACTGAGCAAAGCACCATCCCCACACACTGCTTCCTGGGCGCCTGTCAAGGCTGCCCACTGCTCACTCAGGGTGATGGGTTAAATACAGAGGACAAATTTCACTGTGTGCACCGTGTGCTGTGCTGCTGTGTATCACATGTGACAATCACTTTCACTTTCAGTATTCACAGACTTTGGCATGAAGCCTAAAATTGATTTCAGGTGCCTCCTGTTTCCCACCTGTTGACTGGATGATATTTGGAAAGGCACACTTGTCTATATAAGGTCCCACAACTGACAGTTCATGCCAAAGCACAAACCAAGCATGTAGACCTCCAAGACAAGATTGTCTTGAGGCACAAATCTGGGGAAGGTTAGAGAAACATTTCTGCTGCTTTGAAGATCCAAATGAGCACAGTTATCATCAGAGCATCAAATGTATGCGGAAGAAGTTCAGACGTTCAGTGAGACAGAAATTAACAAAATTATCTGGTCTGATGGGACAAAGATTGGATCTCTTTGGTGTGAATGCCAGGCATCATGTTTGGAGGAACCCATGCACCACTCATCACCAGGTTAATCTCTACAGTGAAGCATGGTAGTTGCAGCATCATGCAGTGGGGATGTTTTTCAACTGAAGGAAATGGGAGACTAGTCAGGATAGAGGGAAAGATGACTGCAACAATGTACAGAGACATACTGAATGAAAACCTGACCTAGAGCTCTCTTGAACTCGGACTGGTGTGACAGTTCATCTTTTCAGCAGGACATCAACCCTAAGCACATAAGATATTAAAGGAGTGTCTTCAGGACAACTCTGTGAATGTCCTTGAGTGGTTCAGCCAGACCTGAATCTGACTGAAAGTCTTCGGAGAGATCTTAAAATGGTTGTGTTCCAATGCTTTTCATCCAACCTGATGGGTAGTAGCCTAGTGGGGAACACACTCACCTATTAACCAGAAGACCCAGGTTCAAATCCCACTTTACACCATTGTGTCCTTGAGCAAGACTCTAAACCCTAAGTTGCTTCAGGGTAACTGTCCCTGTAACTACTGATTTTAAGTTGCTCTGGATAAGGGCATCTGATAAATGCTATAAATGTAAATGTAAGTTTCATAGGTGCTGCAAAGAGGAATGGGTGAAACTAGCTAAGGACACATGTTCAGAAAGACTGGAATACTGCCAAAGTATTGAACAAAGACTGTGAATACTTATGTACATGTGATCTCTCAGTTTTTTATTTGTAATAAATTTGGAAAAACCTTTAGTAAACTTTTTTCACATTGTAATTAAATTGAAGTGATTGTCATTGTGATACACAGCAGCACAGCACACGGTGCACACAGTGAAATTTGTCCTCTGCATTTAACCCATCACACTGAGTGAGCAGTGGGCAGGCATGACAGGCACCCGGGGAGCAGTGTGTGGTGACGATGCTTTGCTCAGTGGCACCTTAAATTTTACACTTACATTACATATACAGCATTTATCAGACCGACTTACAATCAGTAATTACAGGGACAGTCCCCCCCTGGAGCAAGTGTCTTGCTCAGGGACACAATGGTAGTAAATGGGATTTGAACCTGGGTCTTCTGGTTCATAGGCGAGTGTGTTAACCACTAGGCTACTACCACCCTCCCCTTGGCAGATCGGTATTCGAACCGGCAACCTTCTGATTACAGGGCCGCTTCCTTAATCACTAGGACACCACTGCCCTAATTATGGGGTGTTATGTGTAGTGTAAGATAAAAAATTATTTAACACATTTAGTAATAAGGCTGTAACATAACAAAATGTTAAAAAAGTGAATGAATACTTTCCGGATGCACTGTAAGTTGCCTTAAGAGTACCTTCCATTAGAAATATTCATAGTTGTGTGGAATACAGCTTTGGATTTTAAAACACACATGTTGCCTAATGCTTCCAGTGTGCTACAAAGTGAAACCAATATTATAAGTGTCTGTAATTAAAGCTCCATGAAATATTAACTTCATTCCCATCGCCACAACAGCATGTGACTAATAAAGTCATTAGAGGCTTTTGCCCACGTTTTAATGGCTTGGAAGTCAATGTCAGCCCCTTATCACTGGTCCCCAATAAGTGCCAGGGGCATTAGAGTTGTGAAGCAACAACTTGTTTGAGCAAAAAAAAGAGGAAAGTTTTTTGTGTCCGACTCTGTTTTCTGTTTGACTATGATAAAGCTTTTTGGTTATACGCTTGGAAGGCCCTGAAGCAACGGGTCACCAGGGGGTCAATTGTGTTATTACGTTATCACGATACGGGTTTACAGATGTATCATACAGACTATTTAGACTTTGCAAAATTCAGCTAATGCTAACCATAAAGTTGATGACTTTGGAAGGAGTTCTAAAACGTTGAAAAGATTTAAAAAGACAGACCATGACGGGGTCTTGCTGGGTCATTATTTTGCAAAACTGTAAGTCGATTCCATTTCATTCTTTTTCCCATCATGTCATATATACAGAACAGGCCAAAAGTTTGGACACACCTTCTCATTCAATGTGTTTTCTTTATTTTCATGACCATTTACATTGGTAGATTCTTACTGAAGGCATCAAAACTATGAATGAACACATGTGGAGTTATGTACTTCACAAAAAGTGGAGACCTGGCCTCCACAGTCACCAGACCTGAACCCAATCGAGATAATTTGGGGTGAGCTGGACCGCAGAGTGAAGGCAAAGGGGCCAACAAGTGCTAAACACCTCTGGGAAGTCCTTCAAGAGTGTTGGAAAACCATTTCAGGTGACGACCTCTTGAAGCTCATCGAGAGAAAGCCAAGAGTGTGCAAAGCAGTAATCAGAGCAAAGGATGGCTGTTTTGCTGTACTGTATATTAATATCTTTGAGAATGTTTTATTATTTAATGTAAGTTTAATAAAAATGTCAGCATTTTGGTTACTGTACAGTCATATTCATTGCAACCCAGGCACAGGTTTTATGTTACACATCAGTTTTCCAAGAATAACGGAAAAGACAGCAGTGTTCAGACTTACTGTCATGTCTTGGCCCTAGTGCACCCCTGCTGTTAGTGGCTGAGAGCCATCTTTTTAAACATAATATTTTTTTTAAAGATTTTTTGGTACAAGTGTGTTTCTTAATCGCATACTACCTGGGAATTTAGCCTGGTTTGGGGTTTTATGCACCCTTTTCTCTTTATTAAACCTTTTACTCACTTGCATCTAATAATATTGTCCACTTACATTACCTAGTGCACTTATTTACTCAGTGCAAACCAGCTGAGCTCTGCTATACAAACCTCATGCAATGCACTTTAAAATATCGTAGAGTCATCAGTGTGTGGTGTGTGTGTGTGTGTGTGTGTGTGTGAGTGAGAGAGACTGTGCGTTTACTGAACAATCACTGAACAATCTAGAAAACCCTTCCATCCATACATGATATACATAGAGCTCTATTGCCAATGTTTGTCACATTCACAGCCTCACCTTCTGATTTTTATCTACACGTTTGGTTTTTATTACTGTTTTTTTATTAATGTTTTTTATAATTATTATAATTATTTTAAACTTACTTCATTAGCTCACAGCACTACCATTGCTGAAACTCCCAAATTCCCTTCTGGTCAGGTGATCATTCCCACTTGAAGAAGGGGGCTTATGGGTCACATGTTATTTTGTTACCTTTGTGTTTTTAATAAATTGACGGTTCCTGGGTCCCTCGCTTCCCTCATTCCCTGCAGCATAACAGGCTGAGTGAGTGCAAATAACTAACATTTTCTTGTTTGTATTAACAGTATGTGTTTATGTATATTCAATAGACAAGCTTGATATGAATTTAGGGAACATGACTCATGCACTATGTCCATTACAGTAACAAGTAAGATATGGTCCCTAACATGAAAGTGAAGTGATTGTCATTGTGAAACACAACACAGCACACAGTGCACACAACAAAATATGTGCTCTGCTTTTAATTGGTAGTAGCCTAGTGGACAGGCTCGCCTATGAAACAGAAGACCCAGGTTCAAATCCCACTTACTACCATTGTGTCTCTGAGCAAGACACTTAACACTGAGTGTCTCCGGGGGGACTATCCCTGTAACTACTGATTGAAAGTCGCTCTGGATAAGGGCGTCTGATAAATGCTGTAAAAGAAAATGTAAGTGAAGTGATTGTCATTGTGATGCACAGCACAAATGTGTCCTATGAAATGTGTCCTCTGCTTTTAACCCATCACTCTTAGTGAGCAGTGGGCAGCAATGAAAGGTGCCCGAGGAGCAGTGTGTGGGGATGGTACTTTGCTCAGTGGCACCTTATCGGTTCAGGATTCAACCTCCCTTTTACGGGTTGGTTTCCATACTCGTTAGGTTTCAGTAATACTGCAGTACATGGTGAGGCTGCTATTCTGCTTTCCTTTTCTCCATCACAAAAATGTCCATGTGTGTGTGAGT
Source organism: Denticeps clupeoides (assembly GCF_900700375.1). Lineage (NCBI taxonomy): Eukaryota > Metazoa > Chordata > Actinopteri > Clupeiformes > Denticipitidae > Denticeps > Denticeps clupeoides. The sequence continues at coordinate 12,569,561 of NC_041708.1, forward strand.
GTGTGTGGGTGCCTGTGCACGTGCGTGTGTGCACTTACTTCCCTACATTAGGCAACACCCAGCTCGTTACTTTTTTACCTATTCATTTGCTTTTTTTTGCCAGATGTAGACTGCCAGTAGATCTAACACATTTCACAATTTAGAGGTAGCAACAATAATAACAAGACATAATTTCACCAATCATACGTAGCTATACAGTCACATGACCACACACCGAGGCAGCATATCATGGTGTCCGTACCCAATCTGTACCACTTTCTTGATTGGTTCTGCTCATGCGCAAAGGTTAGGGTTAGGTCGGCAACATGATCGTTTTTGTAGTACACATGCTCATGCAAGTTGTACAGATTGGGTTCGGCACTGACATGTGGCACAATCTTGTCACACTGCACAGACATTGAATGGAAAATGTCAGATGCTACTGTCTCCAGTGCTAAAACCAACAGTTATAGGAAGAATAGAACCTATATAGACCCATTTCTTAATATTTTGTTAAATAGTGCCATAAGCTAAGTAGACCACTATATATTTTCTGTAGAATTAGCATTATTGTTTAGCTGTATTAAATATATGTGTGCTTGACTTTTACCTCTTCTTATTAGAATGCTGTCAAAAATGAATGCACGATTTGTGACAGAGCATCCATCCCCCGTGTTTAAAGCCGACATCTGCAGTAAAGTGGAGCACATCCAAAATGCGGCTTATTGCTTTCTAAATGTTTTTGGTTTGTAATGTGAGGTCTGTCATATATATGGATATCCAGAGGAGGGTTCTGAAGTGGCCAAAGGCCTGAGTGATCCAGGGCTTGTTCGCTGACCTATGTTTGCATTTCATTCATACTTCCATCACCTGCCTCACCCACATCCTATAAGCTCCTTGGCCCTCCAAACAGGAATGCTTATGAAATGCAAAGGAAAATGTCAGGGAGTGGAGAGGCTTGCTAATCTACTGAGAATATGATTCCATTATATGGCATCGTCACAGCACTCTTTATGGTTTTTGGCATCTGAGATGTACAAAAAAATGCTGAATTATTGAGGGCTGAAATAATGTCACGTGAAATAAAGAAAAGTTTTGTGGAAACAGCAAACATTTTCTAGCTGTTGTAATCAGTCTATAAACTGATTTATTGTTAACTGCACATGCACCGTCCAAAAAAAATCAGTCAGACCATCTTCTAATCGAATCATACATGAGATGTTCAAGAGACTTGACACTCATGTCTAAAGACAAAGACTAGGCATTCTGCAGTGTTAATATGACTAAAAGAAATCACCTTCTTTAGAGGTGTTGGGAGACAAATGCATTGAACTAGAAGCCAGAAGCCACAGAGGCCACCACTTTCCTTCTGTGTACTAAATTTGACCAAGTTCATACCACTCTCACTACTGAAGGAAAAAGACAGACCAGTGTTCAATAGTGGATTTAACAATTCCCTCCTCAGTGTGCCTGGAAGCTTTAGCCAATTTGTTCTTTTGTTTTTAACTTAATAAATTATAGTGTGAGTTTTTATTTTTTTGATAAAAGTATTTAGTACATTTTTTCAATTATCCCATGAGATTTTAATGACAAGCAGCATTTAAAAGTAAAGATACTCAATATTGTCACATAAAAACACTGTCATTAGCAATAGTAAGTAAGAGTGAGCAACTGCCTTTGTGTCTATTTTGAATTTTAAGTCTCAAGTGATTGCTTGTGAATTTTAACAGATGAAGTTTACAGATGAAGTAATTTATTTTTTTATTTCATTTGATTAAAACATAACATCAGCATCAGTATTGACCATTTAGCTATATTAAAAAAATGCAAAAATGAGGTAATTACTTGATTACATTTCTTCCAGTGAAGTAGCGATGGTAAAGTGTAATAGCAGTGAAAATTGTGCTTAAAAAGATGTGTTTAAAAGATAATGTACAAATGTGCAGTACAAAATGGAATGTGAATGTGAATGTAATATCATAGTGTGTTATATATGAAGACATAATACAGATCAGAATACGGTACATTCATGAAAATAAACAAATACATTTTACCAGTGTACCATTACAAGCCAAGCTAAGAGAGGAACTGTAACCTTGTCTGAAATTAGCCCCTGTGACATGAGGAAGTGTTCTCTGAGACAGCCTTAGAAGGAATCGGATAAAGGAAAAGAAATAATAATAATAACCTCGCCGCAGGTGGAGAACTGCCAAAACCCCATGGGAATTGCTCCACTGACAACCAATGTTCCCTGGAAAAGACAGGCTTTACCGGAACTTCTCTCTCTAATAGACACAAATGGGTTCACTTTTCCAGCCCTTTTATGAGATGTTTTGTCTTGGGCTTGGGCAGGAGGGGTGCTCCTCTGTGACAGGTTCTATTGGAGTCCCAGGGACCGCTCAGGTCAGGAGGAATCAAACGTCGGCCTCCTGGACAGAGAGATGCCCTCAGTAATTCTCTCTTTGAGAGAGATGTATTCTGCATGGAGAAGAAGAAAAAAAAAAAAAACGTCTTTCAGGATTCTTCAGACAAGAAGCGCGGTGCCCTGAGGGATGCTGGAGACTCCTGGTGGCACTCGTTTCTGCACAAGGAAAAGGGGATTGTGAGTCGGTAGCCAACAAATGCAACCTCTGGGACACGCTGGCTGACGGGCAGAAGAGTTAAAACCTTTCTCTTGTTTGCTGCTGACAAGAGGCATCTGAGAAACTCTCTTCTCCTGTCGTGACACTCCTCTGCTCCCCCGAGACGTTTTGATGTCATACCTGGTTTGGTGTATTAGCTTGAACTCGCTAGCGCCAAGGCTAATTACCCCCTGCCCCCCTCCTACGTTTTTTTTTTTTTCATCCCCATCTGTTTGGTTTGTTTCAGCAAAGACTGTGTTCTCTACACCAAACCCTTGTCGCAAAATATCTTCCACTGTCCGAAGAGCCAGTGTCCTCCACGTGTCACCTCTGATGTATGGCCATCTGAAGTGTCTGAGATGCCCCACCCTGCTTGTGAGGAGGCCAGAGTAAGGCTACTATTTGCCGTGGACACCCTTAAACGTCAAGGCCACACATCAGGCTGAGCTAAGCATTGTAAACAGGGACGGGTTGTGGTGCGGAACATGCCGGCCCATTATTGGATGGCGCCTCCTTGCCCTCGTACTTCTGTAAGGGCTATTAATAACAGTCTGGCCTGTCCCACAACTCGAACATCTATTTTAATTGACCTCTCAACGCCTTGATGTCAGTCCCAGAGTTACATGTATAAAAAATAACATACTTTTTTTTTTTTATGGGGGGTTTGCAGTAATATGAACACAATTTTTGGGGGGGGAAATGAGATGTATTCAAGGCAGTCGGCTTTGCCTGTTTGGTAAATAGGAATGAGAACAAGAACTTAATTAAACAATTGGCAGAACAGTCCATTTCATCCTTGGTTTAGTTAACGATGTGATCAGAATAGACCAGATTTGATGACCACCTCATGCTGCCCCCTTTTCTCAAGGCCCACTCAGTTTGAGTGGCAATGCCCTGACAAAGAACCTCACGAGAAGGACGTGAGCGGGTGGGTGGAGGAGGGGAAAAAAAGAGAAAAGAACAGGAGGCTAGTAAGCATCAGAGCCTGAAGTCAATCAGTCAGGCAGTCAGTCATGCACTGCAGCAATCAGTTCCCATTTACCCGGCCAGTCCAAGGCCTCCTCGCCTCCTGTCCATCACAGTCACGTCTACTTCGTTGACCTGCCACTGCCCAGCCATTTATCCTCCCTGTCCAGCCACTGGGCTCACACCCACGCCCTCCAAAGCTGGGAGGCAGCACGTCGCGGGAGGCTGGGATTGTGAATTGCAACTTCCGAGAGCAAGTGTACTTTTGCTGTTCAATTAATGAAAGATCTTGAACATAATGGGAAAGTCTTTGAAGTTCCGAGGTATCAGTCCAGATGTGATTTGGCCCCTTCTGTGGATAATAAACTTTCACAAACTTTGACAAATAGACATCAAAGGTACATTTTCAGACAGATGCAAACCATGCGACAAGACACCTGTCTGTTAGTCCCAGACAACGGATTACGGGACTTTGTCTACTGACTGGGAACGAGAGAGAAAAAAAGCCAACATGAAATATTAATACTAAGGGCATAAGAAACGATAAATTATATATAAGTCATCTACGTATTTTAAAAAATATGTGCTTTAATGCGATTTGCATAGAGTTTTTTTCCCGTCTAATGATGAACTGGTCCCCCTTTCATGACGAACAGGGCCGGTGCCACAGTCTTTTGTGTTCCCCCTCCAGCGTGCTGTCACCGGTGTGTCTCATTAAACTTTTAAAGGAGCTTGTTTTAATTGTCATGATTTTGACAGGTTGATGGAGCCGACGTGAAAATTAAGATTCCTTGGCCATGCATAATGCAATTTGGGAGTCAGTAGAAAAAGACCTTCATGGTCACATTTCATCTTCTTTATTCATAGACATTCATTCATTTTCTGAACTAGAATATTTGTGCTATTCTTTCTTCATTTGAACGAGAACTTTTTGCAATGAGGTGACCTGCCAGTGTGCAGGTACAGAGTGTCGTCCCGGGACCCTTAACCCTGATGCATTAAGGGTGATCTGTCCTCGGAGAGCCCTGGCTCCTCTTTCCCTGTCCTGCTTCCTCATCCTCCCGGAGTGAGCGACAGCCCCCCGACGTCGGCCCGGCCTCAGACGGGCTGCCCCCTCGTCGTGTTCATTTTCGCATCAAAGTCATACCCCACATACATGCCTTAGGCTTGCCTCACTTTACCCCCCTCCCCCCTTTATTCTTTCTGACTCCACCGCATTCTCTTGTTTATGAATGTTTAATAAACGACAGATCCGTTTTATGGGCACAACGTGGGCCGGGATCCATCTGTGTCACTTTTTGACATCGATGCCACAGGGAGGTGCGGCGTCTCCAAGGCTTCTTTGCAGCTGCTGATGCCTCATTCTCCTCTCTTCTTCTTCTTCTCTTCTCTCTCTCCTTCTCTCTCTCCTTTTTTATGATGAGTGAGTGGGTTGATAGTTAAAAAGGATAAATCATTGAAACTAATGTTTGGCAAATCAGGGCTGGATAATTCATTTCCGCCGATTGCTGACGTGCTGTCCTGCCGGAGCCAAGACTCCTTGCAAAATTCATGTCAAAAATGTTAACTGTGTTCAGCGTCAGCGTTTGTGAAATGCAGTTATTCTCCTGCCGTGTTGGTGCCACTTATGCCTGGGTGGCTCTATGTGGTGCTTCCCAAAGTTTTCTGGGGAAGTTTTATAACAGGATTTAATAATTAAGGGTTCCCAAAATCCCTTAGTCCTTTAGTCTAATCAACTGATTCTGTATTAGCATTATACCCATTACAACATATACAAATAGCACTAACCAGAACATTTTTGAAGTGCTGCAACAGAAGTTAAACAAAAAAGAACACTTAATTTCTTAAACTGAAATTAATGAAAGAACAGAATTTATTAATTATTATATATTCTGTTAATTTTTTTACTGCTTGTAGCACTTAAACTGTGATATTTAACTTAATTAAATGTGGACTAAAACAAAACTGAATTGCAAATGTGTTTGCAGATCTGAGTAACATTTGTTACTGACGTGTTTACGGAGTAGCGCTGCTGTTCGGTTTCGGTCGGTCTCTCCCCCCATAAAGTCCTCCTGCAGTCTCCTGATGATGGGAGAAGGAAAAGAAAAGTGTGGCGGCGTCTCCTTGATGTTTTTAATCACTTTGTTGTGAAATCAAATGAACTTGACAGGCCAGGCTATCGGAACATTGCCCCTCTAAGTTGCAGTTTGCGGCGTACCCCCGGGGACGTTGCCAGGGCACTGACAGCTAATTGTTAATTGTTCAAGGGGCAACCTGGCAAAACACTGGCATGTCATGGCAAGCCTCTCCCAGCTGCCTCCTTCTCCTCCTCCTCCTCCTCCTCCTCATCCTCCATCATATTCCTTCGTCATTTTTCTCCTTTCCTTTTTTACATTTCTGTTTTCCCCGTTTCATCGCGGCACAAAGATAATAAAAGTCTGATAAGGCCACATTTGTGGGATCCATTTGTGTCATTTGTCCTCACAAACGTTATTAAAACATGAGATCTCCACTGCCGATGTATTTTTAACCGTGTTAATGCATTTCTAGCATGTCATGGGCTGACAGCTCCGCCATACTTGGTAGTCTGCCACCAGGGAAATTTACATGCATTTGAATTCGCCCTGCCAAGCACTGCCATCTCCTTCTGACAGCCCATTTAACTGGGTGATAAGTTAATCTGTGCAACAGTGGAGAGGTTGCAACACTTGAGCTCCAAACCTCTTTGTGTGAATCGCTTTTTTTCCCGTCTTCGTGTTCTTCTTCTTTTGTGCTCGTGCTTCTCGAAGCCTTGGTGATCACCAACGCACATTGTTTGTCACGGGAGGAACAGCAAAATAAAACACTTCCCCCTTCGCCCCCCTTTTCACACCGCCTACAAGGTTACATCAGTGGAAAAAAAAAAAACGTCTCCCTGCCCCACTTCCATTTGTTTAAATGGCATCTGACTTTTTTGTTTTAACTTGAAAAAAGTTCTTCCGAATGTATTACATAAGGGGTTGATTTTTTTTTATTCTAATAAAAGAATGCATTCTTCTGAATGCACAATCATTAATGAACGCCTCTGGACGTGAAATAATTAACCTCATAAGTGCAGCGGAAGGCAGTCACGTGGTGGGCGCAGCAGAGGATGCCTCCTCTGACAGGCCTCTTGCCAGCGGAGTCTGTTGGAGGCTCCAAGGCGCCGGAGATAATTACGCATTTGGGTGAGGGACTGAGAGGGGCGAGACCTTTAAAAGCACAGCTGATGCCAGAGATAATTCACTCCTCATCTCAGTGACTCACCAAATACTTACACTGTATGACTAGAAAGACATAGCTGTGGGGTATAAAGCGGGAAAAGAGGAACCTGCCATGTTTACAGTGCTCACTAGGAACAGAAGAAGCGCTGAAAATCGACCCCTAAACACACACACACACACATACACACAGAGCCTCGTGATTAAGTGGCTGTTTTCTTTTATTTATTTGAAATACATACAGTGGTACAGCTGCAAACACATTGATGCCGCCTTTGGCTCTCAGCACCTCCTCCTTCCCGAGTCCTTTTCAGCCACAGGAACGTTTGGCTGGTTTCTCTGGAGCACTGCCTCTGGCTCAGGGCATCATGTCCACTCAGCTCTGGGCACTTCAACAACAAACTTTTTCTTTCCTCCCATTGGGAAAATGTAATTTATTATAAATGCCTGATTTTGCTGCATATTTTCTAAAAAAAAGAGGCATTTTTTTTAGCTGATTTTGCTGTGAAATTGCATAATTCATTAATTATAACATTAATTATAATTATAACAATGCCCAGTGGTCAGCAAGAACATATAAATGTGAACATTTCGATTGTATTTTTAAAATACCATAAGCTATGCAAAAGTATGCATACATGTGCACCTAATGTTTAACTGAATAACCATTTTTATTTTGCATAGTGGGAGTGAGAAATAAATTTATAATTGGAAGTCTTAGTGACAGCAACTGCTATCTGCTTGGATTGGTTTAAAGTAATGAGAGACAATGTTTAGAGCAATAATTTGGGAAAATGTCATGCCATCTCACACTGTAGTAGTTTACCCTCTCTTTATGGAACTTCATAGTCATCTTTGGTGCTGAATCTGTCCATTTTCAAGAAATGCATCAAAAAGAATCCTACAAATGGCAATGTCATAATGTTTGTAAATGTCATTCTAAATAATGACACCATTAGTCCTATCTTTTTTTTTTTTTTTTACTTTTTACTGCAAATTAATAACAGTAAACTATGTTGTAAATGACAATGGTGTTCTAAATAATAACAAATATAATGATTATAATAGTATAAATGTAGTAGAAAATAATGGCTTCTTTAGCATGCTTGATCACGTATTAAATTTGTCATGAGAAACTAATGTAAAAGTCGGTGCCCAGGTGTACGATATTAAAGTCCAGGAGGTGCCATTGATGAAAGTGTTGTGCTGCAGAGGGTTGAAAGGTTAAAAATGGATTGACAGAGACACTTTTCAACACATTATCGTTTCTCATGGCCAAGGAATGAATGGGTTCATTTTACTGTGGATCAGATACCATGCAGCATTTAGGAGTCGCTCAAAGGGGGCAGAGCAAGAGAAAGCTGAGCGGTGGGAGGCAGGCCGGCGACAGAGGTATAAAAGTGTGGTGGCAGCGTCTGGATTGTGTCTGATAGCGTCTCTGGCAGGCCTCTGGAGGTGTGGAGTTGAGTGGTTCCACTGGGACGCCCCTCGCTGACCCCACAAATAGTGGGAGGTCAGGGGTGACTGAAATGGGGGTCAGAGGTGGGGGTTGGTTCCAGTGCACAGTTTACTTTCCCCTCAGCCAATCAAATGCAGAGCCATCACTTTCAGCCGTCCCTGATTGAGACGGAGAGGCCAGTCTAGTCTTTCAGCAACTGTACCCGGCCTGCCGTGCCGAAGAATGGGGGGAATATATCTCTTTCTGGGACCGGGGAAATGAAATACAGAGCGACATGGCGCTATATCTTGAGAAGTTTGGCCAAACACAGACTCACCACATTGTTTTTCGCGCCTTGTCAAAGTAGAGCAGTGAGCGCTCGGCCCAGCAAACGCATCTCATCCTAAAGGTTGTTATTGGATGTATCTCTGAAAGGCTGGATAGACGGATAATCTCATGTGGGACAACATTTCATCTTTCTAGAGTTAAAGTACAATTCGGTTCAGCTGCCTGCTCCTCTTAGTGGAAGGGTGTTGTGGTCCGTTAAACACTCGGGGGGCCGGGCAAAGAAAGACAACCACATGAAAAGAAATCAATTAGAAGTAACAAGCGGCTCCTGAAAAAAGAACCATTCTTGTGTGTGTGTGTGTGGGTGTGTGTGTGTGTGTGTGTGAGATTCATCTCACTCTCCAGAGCCTCCTTGCATCAGTTACATTTTTTCTAGCTGCTTTTTCCCCTCTTTTTACGAAAATGTAATGTAGACCAGATAAATGACCGTTAGGTAGTAGAGCTCCACCCCCCCCTTTCTATCAAGTCCACATTGAGATGCTCCATCCGCAGGGTACAGCACCTCCTCCCACGAAATCAATGTTGTTTTTCACGGGTCGGCTCACCGCTGTAATGTATCTGATGTATAATTACAAATTAATTAACCTCGACTTTGGGCTGCGTCTCTTTGGGGAGGTGGTGCTGAGGCCTAGCACGTCTCTCGGGCCGAAACTCTTCCCTAGGCACTTGTTGAGGAGGAGCAGAGGTTTTGATCCAGCTGTCCTGGCCTCTGTTCCCCCAGGATGCATCACTCCTGCTGTCTAAAGGACAGTGTCTTCTTTGGAGACAGAGAACAAGAGAGAAGGAGGAAGGGAGCAAGCGAGCAAAATGCACACGTGTGGAATCCAAGCTGGCCAAGAACTGTCACCCTACAAGGTGAATCTCTCAAAGATCCACAAATAAACAGACAAACAAATAAATTGGGTCTAACAAGACAACAAGACTCCTGAACAGGAGACACTCTAGAAAGACTCCGGAACAGGAGACACCATAGAAAGATTTCAAAAGATCTGAATAAAATGTTCCACATTCTGATATTCTCATGTTAACATAATTCAGCTTTTCCAGATTGTCCAAACAAAATGATAACTTTGTGTGTAAAGATGTATTCATTTAGGACACATGGTGTATATGTGGTTCTAGGGACATCCATCCAGATACAATCACTGCTACAACCTCATATACATTCTGCAATGGTCGACAGAGAAAGAAATCAGAAGTGACCTAAAAAAAATCCTCTGTGTCTGTCTCAGGATAAGAGGAGATATGGTAGTGGGGGGGAATGGGGGGAGTTGGAGGGGTGTGCTCTCTTCATTTCATACGGTGACGTCTCAAGTGCATCCCTGCCCCGGGGGGCTTGGGCAGACCGACCACCAGCAAACCCCATGGGCAGATAATCTCCTCCCTCATTGGCCGTCAGCTGCAGACACAACACCATTACCTCCAGTTCCACTGGCACTCATTAGGCCTGATCAATACTGGCCACTACTGGGACGCTTCTGCTGCACCTCCTGCCCTCTTTCAGCAAGGGTCCCTTCAACTTCAAGGTTTTCTTTTACTCCTTGCCCTTTGTCTCTCCCCTTGTCTTCTCTTTCTCCCCTTCCTTTAATGTAAAACAAAATAAAGAGTTAAAAAAAAAAAGAAAGAAAGAAAGAAAGAAAAAGAAAGTCCATTACTGGGAGTGAATCAGGGAACATCGCCAGTTCAGGATGCCTCCGCATACCTGCATACACCATGCGTCTGGAAGACTCTCAGGAGAGATGAGAGAAGGGTTATTTTTTTTTGCACATAAGAGATGAAATTATAGGGGGACATGCGTCGTACTGAGGATCTAAAATCTCCATTTGTCACTGCAGATAATGTGATCGGGCTCATAGAGGGGCGGCGCAACATCGGTGGTGTAATGAAATTGATTTAACAGGTAGATTTTAAGTCTATTTGCAAGTAAATAATGCAGCAGCAAGGCAAAAAAATAAAAAAAACCCTCTTGTCACTTTCAATAAAGCTTGTGGCAGTTCCATCTCAGGCACTAAGATGGATTGGGCATGCTTGCGTTCATGCATACGTTTTGATGCCGTTGTCATACGCACAAAAAAAAGATGTAGTTAGCATCACAACAAATTAGTCAAAGGTGTAGGAAGATAACATCAAGAGCGCAATCCATGATCAGCGGGCCTCGTGTCAGCCCTGGTTTCTTTCTTTCTGCAGGAGATTGCCAAATCCCATTCACAGTCAGGGAAAGCTAAACGGCTAAAGATGCTGCTTGTTAAAAAGCAGACAGAGCCAAACTGGAGTGAAAGGCGTTGTGTGCATCGGTGATGCAGGAGCCTTTTAATCTCCGTTGAACAAAATGAAGCGCACAGATCGTTTCCCAATTTATTTGCTTTTAAACTGAAGCTTTGGAAGAAATCAGTAAGAACAAAAAAGCAAAGCAAGGGAGAAAAAATGGGAAAGAATGAAAGGAATGGGGGGGGGGGGTGTTGAGACGGGCGGGGCGGCGGGGAGAAATACTGACCTGCTGTAGCATGAGTTTGTAGCTGGAAGGTAAGTCCTGCTTATATTGAAGCAAAGTTCTGAAAATAAGCAAAGAACAGATTTATTGATTTTTGGTGGAGTCTGGGTGTAGAAAAGAAAAAGAATAAAGAAGTGCTCTTTGCCCGATATGTCCAAATGACGTCCCCTGGGAGCTGCTTAATGGTGGGGGAGGGGAAGGGGGGCAGGTGCCTACTCTGTCTCATGGATAGAACTGCCCTAAGGCTAGGGCTAATGGTATTGGCTGAGCCTGCTATAAGAAGCTCTGTTCTAATAGGCAACTTTGTGTGTGCCAGAAGACAGACAGATATTGATTGGTCCAAATGCCCTTGAGTTGGCAACATCTGAAATGAAAATCCACCAGGCTAGCACAAACTTTCTGCAAGTTATGTTTCTGGAATCTGATGAGAAAGAGGGGTTCATGATTGGAGAAGGGGTTACAGGGGGAGCTGTGGTGGGGGCCGGTCGGTCTGACATGGACCCCCGGCTTTAGCCCCCTCGGCTCTGTGATTTCCTTGTGGAGGGAAGTGCCGGAGTCGATGGGACATTTTTTCGTTGCAAAGCGTGCCCCTCGGAGCGGCTCCAAGCCTCTAATCATCTCATTGACACCGAATTCAGATCAGTTCGATATTTCACTTGGGCTTTTACTCCCCCTTACTTACATAGATTCGCTGATGCTTCAAGATATTGAAGAGCAGTGTGTCCTTTTGATATGATTCTATTACATTAAAACGTGAAAAAAAGAAACAATCACCATAATCTAGCCGAACACGTTTCCTGCAGCTCATACATTAATGACTAGTCAAATGAAACTGCATAACTAGGGATGTCAGGAAAAAGTTTTGTTCATTGCGTTTTTAAAATATGGATGTATTCACATTGGCTGCGGTCACATCACCAATATTAGCCGTGGTTGTAGCCCAGTGGGTTAAACAGTCGCCTATGAACCAGACGACCACAAAGTCACAAGATCAAACCCCATTTACTACCATTGTGGCCCTGAGCAAGACACTTAACCCTGCGTGTCTCCAGGGGGACTGTCCCTGTAACTACTGATTGTAAGTGTTCAGGATAAGGCTGTCTGATAAATGCTGTAAATGTAAATAATTTAGTTGGCTTTCTATAGACCTAATAAAATTTGCTCTCTTCAGCTCTACTTATTGGTGCTTCCTTATATTACATTTAATTCTGTGCAGGCATCACAACTGAGGCTGTGCTGGCTTCTCTATATATTCACAAAAATTCTAGTAATTATCAAGAGAAAATTATTACATTCTTTTAACTGTAGATACCTTCTTCAGACCAAGTTCTCACATATTAAATAAACGATTTGATATAATCTAAGGATTATTGTCTGCATGTTTTTTTATTTTTACCTTTGATACACTTTTCTTAGTATTTCACATCCCTCTTTTCAGTAGTATGTGTATGAAAAGGGACTTGTATTTAAACTTCTTACAACCGCTATCCTCTTTCTAAATGAAATGGCCCATGGTCTGCAGGCTCCTTGGTCCCTTTATTGTAACAAAAGTGCTCAGTTTGGGCCTTGTGTCATCGCTCCTAATTCTCAGTCCTACAATAGGCACTTAGTGATCAGATGAAAAGGGGCTCGCTGTTCACATCCAACTGCACCTCAGTGAATAGTTTGGGGAAGGGGTATGTGGAGCAGAAATGCAGCTTGGTGGCAGTCAGGAGGTGCGGGGTGGCAACGCAAATGAAAACAGTTTAACTTTGAATAACACCACAGGGCAAACAAGGCGGTCGGAGTTAATCAGCAACAAGGTTGGTGGAGGAGCGTAGATTAAAACAAAACAGCCACAGAGTCCCAGACCAATCATATAGTGTCAGGAAATATACCTTCCCCCCAAATGAAGAAAAAAAAGACACCAAAAAAGCAATGCAACAATGTTGTACAAACGAAGAAATCTGCTTTCAGAAGTGAGAGAAAGAAAAATCACCCCTTAGTGAGTTTGACAGCGATCCAAATTCTCCTGGAAGCCACTTCCTGCCATCGCTGCTTGAGATGCTATTCATTTAAATGACTTTCACAAGGGTCTTCACACGAACACACAAAACATTTATCTTAATAACACGCTTAATAGATTTTATGTAATGAATATTCTGACTGTAAATGTGCGCTACAGCTCTGTTTGGCATATTTTCATCTTTCTGACAATGAATCACGGAAATATGGAAAATTGGATTATTTTATACACAAAATTATAATCATAATAAAGACAGACTCATAGGATATTTTTGTGCATATTCAGTATTTTAAACATAAAAAAATATAATAATTTGTATTGTTGATTATTGCGGCTGTACTATGTTTTAACTGCTGTAGAACAATGGTAACAGGAACCAAAACTGCAGTTGGTTCCGTATTCTCACTACTTTATTCATTCAGTTAACTTCTGAATTTCTTAACTAGAGGCCTAAGCCCTTGGAGAAATTCTGCCAATCACTTTGAAATTGAAAATTAACAGAATTCCAAGCATTCCGAATGCAGCACCTTGTAAATGCTGGAACGTATGAGTATTGACCAGAAGATACATTGGTTTCATTTAACTCTTAATTGGTTTATTTAGATGTATAGATTCTCGAACACAAAGCCTGATAATCTCTGGAGATGCTTAATAATACATGCGGCCCAACGAGTTTCACAACATACAAATATGCGGAATGAAGTTTAGGATTCAGCGAAGAAAAGCAAAAAAAAAAAAAAACGCCCCTTAAGATCAAAGCTCACACAAATCTTTCGCCGGAAAAATAAAATTACCACGCCGATTTGCAGGGATGCAATTTGCTGGCCAAGTGCGGCGTAAGCCGTAATCAGATCAATAGCTCAGTAGCATAACTTGACAAATGCATACTTTGAAGGCAATCCTATTTGCAAGGCCCCTGATCGCACACGCACAGAACTGCAGCTCGGCAGAGTCACGCTGGACTGGCCACATGCACACATGGCATCATTAAAATAACGCCACCGCTGCTACTACTCACCTTCACAACAGTGTGACCTTAGCGTGTGTGCAGTGTCAAAGGTGAGAACGGAACGTCCGGCAGTATGTGGTATGACAAGATTAATCACAATGCTTCATTTTTGGTTTTTGTGGGGGTTTTTTTATATTCTAACCGGCAAACGTGGGAAAAAAACATGGAATAATGATGAATCATTCTGGCAATATGTGATGTCGGACTCCAAATGCCTTGAGCTACGTCTGTCGAAGCTACACCCACACGCTTGTCTGCGATCTTCCTCCCTGCTCATGCCAGGCTGGTGCTGGGAAGTCCAGAGGACACGCAATTCACAGCAGCATTAGCACGGCCTCACCCTGACTGTGAGAACGGGAGCAGCGCCCGGACAGGCTAATGACTAATGACCTGCCCTGTGCTTCCGTTTCTGTGTTCCATAAAATCTGGACATGTAAGTGTGATATGGGTAAACTGTGCAGACATTCAAATTCTGAATGATGACTTCAATCTATTTATTGGTCTATGATTTTCACTTGATTCCTTAACACAGTATCTGTTCAGACATCCATTCCATGTTCAATGTATCTTCTAGATTAATTAAATGTAGACAATGAAAAATAAATAAATAAATAAATAAATAGGCATCATGATGCTAATTTCTAAAGGGCATTTAAGGGTTAACACTAGAGTTCCTTCTTTTGCCCCAAAATTGCTGCTATAGAATTTGTTGCGCCACAAGGTTAGTTAAAAAAAATGATGGCTAGGCTGGAAATACTGAATAGACAATACTTCAATTTGCAGCAGAAAACGTGATGAATCCTTCTTTCTTCAGTACCATATAGTGTCACATACATGTTGAGACAAGGTGGGACAAAATCTGCTTAACTTTGTCTATGCAAAGTTATAATAATTTGAATAATAATAATAATTAAATGTTAGTCTTCTAACAAGCCCAAAGCTTGCAAATATTATTCTTTCTGTGTTCCACTAAGCATCTCTGTGTGGCATCAGCCTCTTTATATTGATGCCGTTGTTAAGGGATCGCTCACAAGATGGAGAAGGGTGGAGATCGGGTGACAATATGTGTGCTGTAATGAAATATTGATAATCAATGATGGGCCTGAGAGAAGGGTGGCTTTGCCCCTGCAGCAGCAGGAAGCTGGAGGTGCAGCTCGGTTTTCCAGCTTGTGGTCTACCCCCTGCTGTCACCTAATCTGTGGATTACAGAAAATATGATATGAAAGGTGTGAAATGCTCTTAAGACATGAACTCACGGTGACTGGATGAGCATGAGGTGGGGAGAAGGGGTTTTAGTCCATTTCTGGAGTACAAGAGATTAAAAACAATTATGGACGTTAATCCTGTCAGTGATGGTCATAAAAATGACAGGAAGCTGTGGAGCGGGGATGCACGCAGGTGGCAGGAAAGTAGCGGGGTCAGAGGTCGAGCTCTTGTCTGAAGCCTGAACATCACCGCATGACCTTTGCATCAGAGGAGCCACACAACCTCACCATCTTATCCCACATAAAAAGCTCCGGCCTAATGGCTGATTCCCAGAATAAAGCACCCGCTCCCAGGACTCCGTGTGTGTGTGTTTGTGTGTGTGTGCACAGCTGATAGTGTTCAGATAAGTGCAATCCCTGCTCCCCGGGGGCCTAGAAGGCAGCTTATTGGCTCTAATGTATATGCAGTGGTAGGAGGCAATATCACGCTCGCACAAAGGCCTGAGTCTAAGTGGCCCTGGAGAGGCTCCCAGTGTCTCCTGCGTGTATTGCTCTTAATTGGAATCTCATAAAGCCCCACACGTGTTAATGGTCTATACGTTTCGTGGCCCTCGCCCACCCCGAGCTGTGAGCTGTCGGGTGAAGCAGGCGGCTCCACCCACCTAAACTGCTGCAGGGATATCTCAATTGAAAAAAACGCTGATAATTATTATATCACCCCAATTGTGGATTTTTGTTTTCAGGATGACTGGAAAATGTGTGAATTTGTCCAGTGCTGTCAATCAAACCATTTATCTCACTTCACTGGCAGTGCTAATTATGGCGACTTTTTTTTTTTTGTTTGATTAAGGAAAGCTACCAAATTTTTATGAGACGCTGGCTTTCATTGCGTC
Organism: Denticeps clupeoides; assembly: GCF_900700375.1. Classification (NCBI taxonomy): domain Eukaryota; kingdom Metazoa; phylum Chordata; class Actinopteri; order Clupeiformes; family Denticipitidae; genus Denticeps; species Denticeps clupeoides. The sequence continues at coordinate 12,585,755 of NC_041708.1, forward strand.
CTTGTCTGAGAGTGAAGTTTAGACAAGATATCATGCCCAGTGTTGTGCAATACACAAACGCCCACAACCTCCACCCCCAAGAGTCCAACCGACACAGCATTGCTATCACCGTGCTGTAATATTCTGCTTATTTCTTTGTACTTCTTATTTTTTATATATATATATTTATTTATTTATTTATTTTGTTGTTTCACTCCCAACACAAACCCCTGGAGATGCATTATCTGAAAGCTGGAACAGGTGCGCACTAATTTACTCCTATTGCTGCGAGGGTCCAGAGGCTCTTGTGGAGAGAAAGCCACGCCATCCGCGCTTCCAGAGAAAGAACATTTTAAGCCTAATCGGACCCGAGCACAACATTGTTTAAAGCCCTATCGTAAAAAAACAGTTCTCACTTCTGAGGAGCCAGCTCCGCCTTTCTTTTGTCATGGGTTTCTTTTAATTTCATCAGAAGAGCCAGGAATGGTATCGAAATGATAAATCCTCAAGCTGTATTTTTAATGGAATCTGGTCCCAGAACACTTGAACCACAATAACACACTTACTATCACTGCTTCATCTCCATAAGATGGAGAGTTACTGGTCCAGGTAGGCCATCTGTGTTCGCTTATTACGTTTGCAACATTTTATTTAGAATTCATTTTTAAATATTCTTATAGAAATACTCTAATAGGACAGGTGACCTTTTTTAAATGGCATGAGAAAAGCCATTTGTTTTTATGTTTCACCATTACCACTGTGCCAGATTAAGACATAATTTCACACATCTTTGCCATTTGACCCTGACCAATTCTTGTTCTTGTTGTTGAGGAGGATTGCCAAGTAATTGTCAATCATTTGGTAGGAATAATTTATTCATAATGATTAGAACTTTATTAATACTGGCTGATTCACACCTCACTCACATTTAAAGTCAGGTTGAAAATCTGTGATACCCTTGAGGACTGTGACATGAAATGTCTAAGGATGACAAAAGATGAAGCATCTATGCTGATCAGTAAAAAGTGATGGTAGAGCTCACATTGATTCCACATTTCTGCCCTGATTTCTGTGGTTGATCATTTGAAATTGTTACAACATCTCCACCACCATCATCACAGCTGCAAATAATAAAAGATCTAATGGAAAGTTATTCTAGCAGAGTAACTTCCAAGAGACTTAAGAATGCTTGATTGTAACTCACTGCTTTGTTACTCCAGAAATTAGCTCACTGAACAACAATGTGGCAACAACTGATGTAAATGCATAACTTAGACATGCTGATTTTTTTTTATGCACATTTTATAAGCCAGTTCAGTGTCTCTTCTTGTCATGCTGAGCCAAAGATTTATCAGCTCTTTAAATGTTTTACCTACTCCCCCATTTTTCTGAAGCTGAACAGAACTCTTAAATATGCCAGTCCAGTTTCTGTTGTATGATCACGGCCTATGAGTGCTGGGGGGGGTGGTCTTCTAACCCCCACATTTGGAGTGGGGGTTAAAAAATATAAAAGGAAAAGGTGGACTCAAGGTCAGCAAAGTGCTAAATGCTGTTTCTGACTCTCTCACTAATCCCAGGGTGCCCCCATGCAGTCCTACCATAACCCCCCTCCTGATTAGATGGAGCAGAGTTGACTACTCTTAGGGAAAGTCACAGAGGGCTGCCTTTGTGCGGCCTGTTAGCCCCATGAAAATATACACGTTTGGCTGAGTAGAAGCACACTTCTCTACTTTGCCTTCTCAAGAAGAAAGATGTCCGATATTGGATCAGGAGGCCAGCCTGTGCCAGCCGTGCTTCAACGCTAAGCATTGTAAAAAGAGACTGAGCGGAAAATCCCTCTCCCAGAGGCCCTGGCAGCGCGCTGTAACATCTTAGTGCAAAGCAAATCAGGATACAGTAAATGTCTGGACATGCCTACGTTTAAGTGATGTATTTGCTACGTTTTTTTTTTTTTTTTTTTGCCATTTAAGGATTTTTTTTGCCAGAATTACCTAGAGAATACTAGGTTTTCCTTTTCCATCTCTCCAGCAAACCAGTCAACCAATCCTACAGTCCCTCACCACCCCCTCAGCATCCTTTCTTTCTTAGACAAAAATAAAGAAATGTACCGTTTATATAAATGCTATAAATAAAACAGACATATTTTCGTAGAGAAATGTGCATTTTTGTCTTATTTGTTTCTCATTAATACAAAAATAACAAATTTTTAATTTATATGGATTTTAGATATTTCATTATTTTTATAATAATATTTAGAAAAATGACATTCCCTGTAACCTTTGTTGCAAGTATTTTGGATTATTTTATGTTATTTTATAATTGATACATTTGCTTACAATTGTTACCAGTCAAGCATTTTGTATAATTCAAATGCTGGAGGCGGTGGTGGTGAGTTTCAGTGGGTCCCAAAAATGTTCAGTTTTTTTTTTTTTTACGTTATTAACGTTAATTCAATATTCATAATGGTATATTCAAATTATACTTTTTATTATTTTATTTTAAACCTTGACACTGTATTGTTTTTTGTTGTTGTATTTCTAGTTATAAAGTAAAGTTATGAAATATTCAACATCCCATAAAATCCTTAATTTTTTATGACAATATATGTTGTTATCGTCCAATGATTAATAAAAGTCCACTTTTACATTGTCGTGGTGCTGACTTGGTCTGTGGCGGATGAAGGCTGTTCGGGGCTGGCACTTGCCTCGGGCTCCAAATGTGGTTCTGACCACTAGGCCACTACCAATACAAACTGAGGTCGGGACCCAAGCCCAGGACTGCTTGCTGGGAAGCAACAGCGCTAAACACTGCACCCCTGTGCGCCATCTGCTTAAAAGATTTATGCCAACCACAGCATGAAGTTATGATCCAGATCAGATTCACTTGGGTGAGCACTGGCAAAGTGGGACAACAGGGAAAGCGTCATGCACGTTTGGTGTTGTTATCCATTTAAATTTTTAAATTGTGTACAAGACTAGCTGAGCTTTTTAAAATTATATTACGTTGTTGTGTGTGACATTAAGATTCCAGTCAAAAGTGACAGAGAACAGAGAATTCCAAATCAACCCTTCTCCTCGAAAATCTTCACCTTATGTGCTCTGAAATAATAAAAAAAAAAACAAGTAGCATAGCTTAAACCCATACAGAGAGATGGCAAAACACAACAGAATAAAATAAAACAAAAAAAAAACACATTTTAAGGTTAAATCCAACATGTGCTCTTAGTTTCAGTTGTTCTTAGCAAACTTGAAAATTATACTTTACATTGGTTAACCACCACAGTAAATACGTATCAGTAAATAATACGAATGAGGTATGGAATTATTACAAAAACAATAGCAAAGGAACAGCATAGTGTAGCACAGGGAATTTAGCACAGTTAAACAGAACAGAATAGCATTGAGCTGACAGCAATGTGGCCAATAGATTAACTAGCAGGATTATACTATTTGCTAGTTTAAGCAGGTCAAAAAAACTGGCAATAAGTGCTAGTTGTGGCCAGCATAAAAATGAATTTAAACTGATCAAACCTGTTGGTCAAACGTGGTCTTGGCTGGTATGACCAATGCAAAAAATTGTAACTTGGTAGTCCACCAGCTTTACCAGTTTAATTTTTCTTTTCAGGAAGCTGATTGAGAAAAAATCTTTTGGAAAACTTATATTACACCGCTCAAAACAAGCTTGTCAACCAACATAAGTCAGGCTGCTATCATCAGCAACTATACTGTAAAGTATATTTTGTTTCACTATTATAGAATTCTGACCTTAGGAATTACAGAAATTTTCAAAGATGCAGAAAAAAATACACATCATTATGTCAAAAGCAAAGTTTGCAAGGTGCCCACAAAACAGTCTGAAAATGTGCACATTTCTCTTAATTGGGTTCAGGCAAATTGTTATTAAGATGGCATTTCCGTTTTCTTGCACCGCGTGGCTCCACTGGAACGGAAAAAACCTCATCATTCTCACACCAAAGACATTCATTAGCGGCACACCGTCAATTTGGAAATAGTTCAGCTGACGCGCCTTTCTTCTCCGCTCCAGATCGGCGTGAACTACTTCCAGCCTGTTTCATTCGGGATGTAAAATATGTAAATGGTGGCGCCGGCCCTCAGATCACTGGCGGAACAGGTCTCGCAAGTGAAACACCACCCAGCTGGTCAGGAGATGAAACACGCTAATAATTGCTTCCAAAATCTATCATGTCATCATCAGAATGTTTTTTTTTTTGCCACTAATCCCATTTATTGGGGGAGATCATATGAGCGGCATATTTATGGACCCCCTTCCCTGCCTTTCCGTGCACAGGCACACTACCCTGCCCACCCCCTCCTACTGTCCTCCCTCACGACAAGAGACTTAGTTTGGTCTTAAACAGCGCATTATCATTCGCGCCTCTAATTAAACTGCTAAGACTGTGGTGTGTCCCGCCTTGAAGTCGGCCAGAAGATCAGGGGAGGCATTGAAACGGGCGCGGATAAGGAGCATCCTCCCCCCCTCCACCACCTCCGTGCTCATCCAAACCAACCACACCCCCTTTCCTTCTCTCCCCCGCCACTGCCTGGAACCGTTAACTACACCCAGCCCCGCTGCTGCTTCCCTTCAAGCTGCATGAGCCCGGCCTGATCAAAAGCTGCCAGTACAGGACTGAGAGACGGGGCAGCGGCGTCCAGGCCTTGCAGAGAGGGCGGAGGCGTGGGCCCGATCATGGGCTGGACGTGGGGTGCGGTATCCCCTACCGCTGCTGGGCTCTGATGATCACAGCTCAGACTCATGCGGTCTGCAACTCCTCCCAGTTTAGGGTCTTTATTAATTTATTTCATTTATTTATTTATCTTTTATTTTTTAAAAAATTATACCAGACTCCCTGTAAGAGCCAAGGTGGTCCTGCTAAGTTGAGTTCCCTGCTAACACCGTCATTCTAATTAACTTGATGGAAAAGAGAGAAGAAGAAAATGAGACAATGACAGCACAGCGTCCCGCTGCTCCAGCCCCGGCTGGGGAAATGAGCTCCTCTCACGCCGGCTGGCCCGCCACTGGAGCTGGCCGACAGTTCAGTGAGGGGAGTCCCTTTCTGAGGACCTGGCATTATAGCTATGGGCTCCCCCTGAATTCAACTCTGGGCATGTTTGCATGATTTTGGGGGTGAGGGAATTAAACAATACGTAAATTAGAAGAACACTTGGAGAGCGCTGACCTCTGCCAAGGGCGGACACGACTCCTTAGTTTAGTTCCAGTTCCAACTAATTCACATTTATTTCGCTTTTTTAAATAAATAGTCATAAGTCATAAAAGGCCTTGTGGTCAACGAGTTAAATGCAAAGCCAACAGAAATAATTGGAAGGGGTATGTGTTACAGAATTCATAAATAAACGATATAATTAATGAAATCCCCAATGCATTTAAATTTAAAGTACAAAAGATTTCAAATAAATCTACATTTTACATTTACAGCATTTATCAGACGCACTTATCCAGAGCGACTTACAATCAGTAGTTACAGGGACAGTCTCCCTGGAGCAACTTAAGGTTAAGTGTCTTTGCTCAGGGACACAATGGTAGTAAGTGGGATTTGAACCTGGGTCATCTGGTTCACAGGCGAGTGTCTTAACCACTAGGCTACTACCACCTCTACAAAATACCTTTTGGAGGCAGTTAAGTCTCAGATTACCCAAAGAGGTTTTAACTAATCCCAAAACAGAAGACAGAATCTTTCTGAATTGGATAAATTTCACTTGTCATTTTTAACAAAAGAGCAACATCCCAGTCACAGTCCGAAAACACGTGGCATTTCAGCTGTGTCCTGGCACTCCTGTCTGAGGGTGTGTTTGTACAGGCAGCGAGTCTCAGGGCGCGTGTATGCTGGCTTCAGACAGGGGTCCTGAGGGGTACGGACAAGATTCGCCGCATCCCAGGCACAGGAGCAGGCTGTGGAGATGAGCCAGGAGCCAAGGGTCCCCTCGAGACAACCTGAGAGTCAACGCAGAGAGAGGCGGGGTCCCGCATGGCTACCCGGAAATACGACACAGCGTCTCCCAGTTGTAGCCATAATGAGTTTAAATGACGGTCTGGGGGGGTGTTAAGCTGGATGGTAATGTGGGGTGGGAGGATAGGGGGGTTCGAGGGGGCTTGAGGCTGCAGTCATTCCTCCACACAAAAGAGTGCAAAAATAAAAAAGGACATTGGGCCCCATGTGCCCCCCCCTTACACACTAGGAGCCCCCACCTGAGAACTGTGGCAATTTGGCCCCCATCATATCTGTTTCAGAAGCGTGCGGCTGCAGCTGGACTCTCTCAGGACCCCCCTCTCTATCTCTCGCCCTCACTCGCTCGCTCTCATTGTTGGAGGAGGAGGTTTGGAGAAATCCGTGAGGGCGAGCCGACCCGTTCATGCCTTTAACGCGCTCTGCTCCTCAATATGCGATTATATAACTGCACTTTACAGTGGTTACGCAACCAGCAATAATTTCGATATGCAGATTAGGGGCCGTCCGACACCGAGGATGGGGGATGGTGGGCTGCCTGAGTAAAGGTGAAACCAGTGGGAAGTGGCCGTCCAGCACACTACAAACTCACTGTGATACTTATTCCCTGCCTTGCTCGTCCATTTTTCATCTTTACTTCTTTTGAACACTCTTTTAACTGCCACCCCTTCGGGTCAATGAATAGAAAACTGCCGGTATGAGTGATCAACGTCAGCCAGTTCGGTACACAGGACAACTAAAATACAGAGATGAAGGGGACAAAATGATTCCTTAATCATTACACTGAATTTGATACATGAAATACCAATTTAAATTCTCGCTTTCTTGATTGTGGGTTCTGCACTGTAGAAATAATTTTTTTAATTGAACCATTTTTTTGTGCACCCTTTACCATTGTTCAAAACATTTTCCCACGTTCACGCATGCATTTATGTGTGTGTGTGCACCCCGCTAAAAAGAGCGTACTTGACCCCATGCCCGTTTAGGAGATCTGGAACATGTTATTGCTTCACATTACACTTACAGTCCATGTTGAAAGCTCTGCTCAACTCTCTCCAAACGTTCTGGACTGGGTTTGGGCCAGAGTCAACATGTATTGCTCCTAAAAGCCAAATTGCAGCTGAGGAGGAGGAAATGCCTGTCTTTAAATGTAATTTTCCTGTGCCTTACATGAGGATCTGGAGACTCTGAGACAGGATCAAGGCGGCATGACACTGCTAAAGCGGAGGAAGACAGGCAAAGTTGGAGTATTGCAGAGGCTCACTCATGACATATGGAATTTGGACGCTGACGTTCTCCAGGTTTACTCTCGTATGCGCTCCGCACAGCCGTCACCAGGAGGCTGCAGAGCAGATCCTGTCAATGTACACCCCACTTCGGAAGACTGGCCGTCACGCTCAAGCGAGGGACAAATCTTTTTTAAAGGTGTAGAGTGCCACCCTGTGGCCATTTTTTACTCATGGTTTATATGGCATCAACATTTTAGATGTATTTATTCAAATAACTCTAATATTATTACCGGAATATGTTTTCTGTTTATGTGTTTTCTTTTAATCCTGGAGTTCATGCAAATCCATGAAAAAGGGTAAAACCAAAATGTTCTTCGACCCACTGGTGTCTGACTCTGAGTGTTTTCCAACAGTCTTTTAATTTTGTCCTGCCCGGGTAATTGGTCCTAAAATATAAGAAAACGCAAAGGTTATACCTTTAAAATAATGCTTACATCTTATAGTATTTATTTAGTTATGTTTTTTAAAGAAGATGCTTTTAAGATAAAGCTTCTGTCTGATGTTCTGCTAATATAATACCAATGTACAACCATGTAATGGCTTTGTGGACTCCAGAGTGTTAAATCCTCCTCTTCTCTGGAATTATGTTATTTAATTAAATCACACGTTATACGTATAAGTGACAATCAGTATTTGAGACATATCAGTATAAATTCAACAATTAGCAAAAATACAATACAACCTCTGATGAAAATTGGAACCTGAATAACACCATGAAACACAAAAAAAGGAGAATAAAACCATATCCACTCCCAAGCTAAAGAACCAGCTAAGCACTCACATGTCAAGAGGCTCAGCAAGTGAGGAAAGAAATAGAGAGAAGTAGATCAGGTCAAATTTAAAATGTTTGTATCTACAAGCGATCCGAGGATAGTTTAAAGATCACCTGCCTGCCTCTGTCAAGTAAAAAAAGAAGAAATAAAACAGAAAAAAGAAAGAATCAGAAATAAGACCCACTGCAGACGTGTTTAAATTAGCTCTTCTCCCCCGGCGAGCCCAAATCAAATAAAACACAACGGCTGGAGTCCAAACAAGTTAAAAGAACGTCCTTGCGGGCTTTATCCACTAAAGCAATAGTAACTAGAACAACCTTCTCAAAGGCTAAAATGTCCCAGTGGCCCAACACTCAATAAAGATTTGGCTACTTAAGAAGGTCGAAACAGCGAGCCGGTTAGGCCTTGACATGGGCCCAGCCAACAAACGCAGTTTTCTGCCATCACTCATGCTGAGCTAATGCAATTTTTTTTTCGTTTTTTTTTCACCTTCCCCTTTTCTTCAGTGTACCAGAGACTGATGCATTTAGGCAAATGCACCATGCAAATGATCGGGGAGTTTGGGGGGTGGACGATACATCTTCATCACCTACGGCATCTGCCCGGGTGTCCCGTGGCTCCCCTTTCCCCAGAGGGGGGCGAGGCCCACCGATCCACTTACTCACCACCCCACTAGAAATAAAAGACTCGCCTGTTTTGGGGACCAGGACATGGCAAGATTGCATTAGGCAGTCGTTGGAGGGGGGTTATTGATTTTTGGCAAAAGCAGAAGTTCTTTTAGTGACAGTGAATTAATTTTCAGTCTTGTTTTATTTATTGTTTTCCCTTTTGGCACAGGGGGAACATGACTGTTTGGGATGACAGGTACACCATATTGACCACAAGCCATATTGCTCCTAAAGTAAAGTGTCCTATACTGTTGTCAATGGTTTCTAAGGTTATGGAGGTCAAATGTTACAGTAATATTTGGCTAATTGAAATACATTTTGCCCAAAAGCTGGGTTGTTATCATAATTTACATTTCCTGCAGTTGGTGCCAGCTGAAGATTGGCTGTGATTCCTGTCAGCGCAGAGGATAATCAGAGGAGCGTGGGACCCCCACGCAAGCTTCAGACAGACGGGGCTAATTAGGAGTGAGAGGCAGGAACCGCTGAGGACACACCCACCACAGCCGTCCATTCGACTTTCAATCACTCCTGGACTAGATTGGTCCTGTCACATCACCATTATTTAGAACATTTCTGTGGGTATGAAAGCATGGCCCTCATCACATCAATGCTGCAAAACAATAATAATACCACAATAGTAACTGAACAATGACATTCAACTTTTATAATAAAATAATTTTTTCAAAAATAATTAAGTTATTTGAATACTGAATACTGTTATGATCAACACAATATATATACAGTATATGCAATAAATAATAATAAATGTGGAACTTTTATTATATTGTGGATATGGAACAGGATGAAGCTCTGGTACATAGACAATATTGAATAGAAGTGTCCATGTAAGTGTTAATGTACATTTTGATAACATGGCAATTGAATAACTGAATTTGCTACATCTCAAACAGGCAGAATGATGTGTGCAAGATGCTAATGTGAGTAGATGTGTTGTGTGTGTTGCTCTACATGTACCTGTCCAGGACCCCCTAAAATCCCTCTGTCAGAATGGAACACAACTCTTTTTGTTTTTCAAATTTTCTCCAATGAAAGTCGCAAAACCACGGAACAAAGAACCAATTACGGCCGCCTCAACTTTCACCACAGTCTTTTGAAGTAACCCCCCGCCTCCCGCTCTGCACCCCAATTCAACCGCGCCCGGCATTTTATTTTGTTTGTTTCTTGCTATGACTGACAAGCTTTGTTTGGTGTTTGTCAACGCTGCAATTGAGCCTGCAGAGCCGCGATTACAAGCTTACATCAAAGTTCCCTTTCAGGCTGCATCCCTTGGCCTGACGCTCCCAATAGACCTGTCTGCACTGACACAGCACCAGGCACGGGTGACAGAACGTGTGTGTGTGTCTGTACTTTAATGTGCTCTTATGTTATGTGTGTGCATGTGTATTTATGAAAGTATAGATAGGTATATGCTTCAATGCGCGTATATGTGTATTATATTCATGTATGCGTGTTTGTGCATCTTCAGGTGTGTGTATATTCATATTCATATTCATATTCATATTCATTTCTGAGCTGCTTTGGTGTTTATTCACCAGATCCAAGGGTTTGAAGTGTATGTGCATGTATTTTGTCTATTGTAGTAAGTCTTTGTGTCTATGTATACCAGTGTCTGGTGTCTGTGTGCATGTATTTATAACTTAACAACTTTAACTAGTTAGTACATAAAACATATGATAATATAATCAAACAGAGATTTCTTCAGTTAAGTTTATGCTGAAGAGTTGAAAAATGATTACACAAAATATTAGTACTTAATACTAATGCATTACCCTTGTCTATTTAAAAAAAAAAAAAGAAGTATGCAAGTATTTGAGTTTGACTGAGAAGAGCAGTCATGGTGAACCAAGGTTTCAGAGGTTCCTGTCACCGGCGCTGGGCGCCAGTGTCGTGCTCTTTGTTGCCGGCTACCGTGCACTGGGAGATAAAATGTGACGAGGGCTTCTGCAGGCTTCCAGGCCCATTCAGCTAATCTGGTCCTTCCCCAATCCTCTCCAGTGCGCGCTGCCCTCAGCTTGTGTCGCTAAATCCCCCTCCGTATCGCCTTCCCAGGCCCGGGGCTCTTGTGTGGGGAAACAATGCCCTCTTAGCAGCCCTGGAATCCCGCCCAAGACTCCAGTTGTACCATCTTCAGCCTCTTCAGCTGAAGTGGGGAGGAGATCAATACGCAGAGAACATTTTCATCTCATGGTAGAGTAGAAAATCCAGATGAAACTGCATTCCTATTAGTTTTTTATATATTTCAATATATTTATGCAATATATGAAAATGATCTGTTGCATAAAATGGTTTTGCAGGTTTGCAGCTTTTGTAAGTTTTATAGATTAACACACATTTACTACAACGTGCATTAGAAGAAGTAGTGATTATTAAATATATATTAATTTAACACACAACAAATACTAAAAAATCTAAATGTAATAATGATAAGCTATAAATAACTAATATATAAGCAATTTAAACTACATTTTGCACAATGATTTGGGCTGGGAGTATATATAAAAACTTGCAAATTTAAACACTGTTTATCCAACTATGAAGTAATCTAGGTCAAACTTTAACACATCAAATATACTTTTAATGTACATTATATATATAAATATTTTAGTGTCACAAAGGCCTCCAGATATTGATTGTATACTCCACACATGCAAAAAAAACACAAAAACCACTTCTTATACCACAACATGCACACACCACCATACAGCCACAGGAAGTGATTTTCCACTGACACTGAATGTTTCCTTTAAAGAGTGTCTGTGAGCAGCTTTATTTATTTAATACCATTAACAGTTCACCGTTAATCTAAACTTTACTATCTTAAATATTAAAATACCATGGAAGAGGCTCATGACAGTTTATTTAGAACACTGCAAATATGATTGTAATTATCTAATATGGCAATATGATATAAAGTCTGTGTGTTTTGTTTAGTGCAATTAATTAACAAAATGCCACAGTAAGAATCAAACTGATTTTACACCAATTGAAAAAAAATATCTACTGTATAATATTAGTATATAAACAATAATCTATTTCTTCTTTCTGTTTAAGAAGTGACTGCCACATCTTATTAGAATGGTGGAAAGATCTGTGAAGGAACAGTTTACAAAGTCTCTGTGTCCTTAATCTCCAGTTCTATGTAGTCAGCAGGGCATTTTTATTAGCAGTAGTATGATTTATTTCACATGTTTTTCAAAAAAAAAAAAAAAGATGAGGAAGAGAGGAGAAGGAGTCACTGGAAGACAAAGACACTCATCACTTTTTTCCTGCTGCGGAGTGAGAGGAGGCATCTGGGGAGCAGAACTCTCTGAAGTGTGGCTGGTTCCACGCGTTCTCTCTGTCAAGTCGAGTCCTCAAATCTAATTTGAATGCTAATTATTTTGGTCAGTTTATAAACTATGGATCAACTCGTGATGTCGTGATTTCTTTTTTTCTTCTTCTGCTTTTGCCTCCCCTCCTTGTGAGCCCCCTCTCTGGAAAATCTCCCATGAGGCCTTGAATCACCTTACCTTCCGACTTGTCTCCTGTCTCGGTATCTTTCATTATACAACAGATGACCTATCAGATATTCCTCTTTATCGCGTGCTCATTTCTTGTTGCCAGCCATCAGCGTCCCGCCACCCCCTTTATTAATTTTTTTTTCTTCATCCTGCCACTGCCTCTGTCCTGTTTTTTTCCCCCTCCTTGTTCTTTTTTTCTATCAACCCCGCCTGCTCTTTTCTCTCCTTTTCCCAAACATCACTTGCCAGTAGCTTTCACTGCGGTACCCAGCGGATTGCACAATGCCTTCAGAACCAACAACTATTCGTCCTTTTATTGGGTGTATTTTTTAGTTTTTAAGGGGGGGTGGATCTTTTGTCTTTTTCCAATGGAAAAGAGTTATGTGCATATGAGGGATCACAGCAGCAACTCAGAAAGAACAAAAAAATGAATACAATGAAAAAAAAATGGCAAATGCTTATGTACAAAGTGAATTCATGACTAATTCTACTTGATTTTACCATGTGCAAGTCCTTAATACTCCAGATAACCATTCAATGTAGTTTCTTATTGTATAGTGCAGATTCCTAGGGCTAATTAGATTTCTTTTTTGGTTTACAGGCCCAAAATTTAAGCATTAACATTTTCACTTTTGGACTTGTTTCCATCAGGTTCCAGATTAGTCATAAATTGTGCATATTGCACATTGATCACCTGGTTCTGTAAGAGCTAGACCATGGTGCAGCTCAGAGCAATCAGCCCATAACTCTAGAATTCTAAGCATAATCCGTATGTGTCCTTTGCGTGGGTCTCCATCCGGAAGCACCTAGTGTTGCACGCAACAAGGATTATTATGGTATATGGTTTTATTAATAATCAGTAAATTGGTCAGCCCAAGTAACAGTGCTTTGGTTTTCAGAGTTTAGGCCTCTAACTGAGACAGGGGTGCATGTTCTTATCTTTGAGAATTTACACCAAAATGTTTTACCCCACATTTTTACTGCAAAATTTGATGGCTGTCTTGCCACCCTGACTCTGACAAGAAAAAGACACGGTTATAATTTACAGAAAGCATCCTCCTGCTGCCTCCAATTCCTACAGCTCCTTTAAAGTTGCCTGCTGGCCTCTTGCTACCCTCCCAGATGAGCTTTTGCCCAGCCAGGCCATCAATTTCACAGGGTCTTCCCGATGTGAGTCCTAGTGGTGCCCTATTTCCTCCAGATCAGTTCTTAATGATGCTCTTCACAATCACCCTTCATATATTTTCCAAACTCATTTTATATTTCTTTGTATTCGTTCACCTTTCTGCAATAAAAGCACATTCTTTATTTTTTCAGTAGCCCCTTCATGATGCATCACAAGCGTATTTATAGATATCATGTGCTATAACAAGCCTCCGTCACCACTGGTAAATGGATATAAGTACTTTAAAATAGACAATATAGTTCTATAATTCTATAACTCTACATAAAACAAACTTTTACAGTGCTGCAAAGAACAGCATATTTTCAACAAGAAAAATGTTCCTTTGAGTTTCCTTTTGACCATTTGGCATGATTAAATAAAATCAGCAACAGTGCTTGTATCTACATATGCATCATACATGGTTTTTGGAATCCTATGTCATTTCTTGATATAACATTTTCTGTTTTTGCCCCCCCCCACAAAGAGTTTATCTTTTCTGTGAGACGCTTGAGGAAAAAAATGCGTCAAGATGCTATTGAGTCGACGCTGAAAGAGCAACCTTTCCTCGTGGTGCACAGCGGCCCGTGACGAGTGGCAGGGCGAGTGTAATCGAAGGCTGCAGCTCCGGACCAGGGCCTTAAGAGACCTCCCTTTTCTCCTAATGCCATTATCTCCCCTTCCTCATGTCGGCAAGACGTAAACACAACAAAAAAGTCATTCTCTGCGCATTGTTCCTCAGTAATTGTAGTCAAGACTTCTTAGATAAAGTGCACGCCACGCCGTGTAGAATGTCAGTAAGGACACCCCCCACATGCACAACAGCCCCTCCTTAACCGAGTTGGCAGGAGGACAAGGGGTGAATAACACGAAGTGCTTGACATCTTGCCACCGATATTAGCGAATCTTTTCTTCCTCCTCCGTTTTTTTTTTTTTATTCGCTCCCTCTTTTTGTTTTTGAAACACAAATCAGGCGTGCTTTTATCCTTGCATACTTAAAGATGACATCCAAGAGTGCCAGACACCCCCCATCACCCCACTGCTGCTACCCCCCCCCCCCCCAGACGCCTTTTGTCTGAGTGCTGGGTTATTCTGTGCCATTGTCGATTCCAGCACATTCAGAAAAGCTTTGGTCCCCAATTTAAAGGTATTTATTAAAATTCAGCCTGGCCACTGTACTCCCGCACACCGGTGGGGAAACCTGGAGAGGGACGAGAACCGAACAAGCTGGTTAATCAAAAGTTAATTGTATTATTTTCATGCAGATGAGGCCTGCATGTACCCCCCCCCCCCCCCCCCCCCCCCCACCCCATTCTCCCCCGGTCCCCACTTTGCTATTATGATAAATAAATAAATGAGGCCTATAGAGGAATGCTGTGGGACTCTGCGGCTAGTAAACAATCGAGCAAAGTTTAATTTGTGGTAAACAAAGTGAAGATACACAGGGGGTCTCCAAAGGAGAAACTAAGGTTAAATTAAATTTGCAAACGTACAGATACGGGCCGTTTTGTGAGGCAGCTGTGCAATTACAGCAGGGCTCCTAATGAAGAGCAGGTCTGGCGACGTGGGAACGATTTTCACTCACCAGCCTGCTGAGTGGAACTCGGCTGAGAATCGCAAAATGTTGACAGTTCGAACTGCTGCGAACTCACACACACGCCCTTACACACACACATACGTACGTACATCCTGGACCTTGTCAACAGCAAAAGAAGCCAAAGTAAAACAGCCATGATACCAACAGGTCTGTGTGACCAGTCATACAATTCCGAGTGACTAGTGGTATTTGAGATTTTTTTCATTATAATTCGGGGGTGTTGCTACAAACATTAACGTGGATATCTGCATTTTTCTTCCTTACAGTTTCAAACCAGGCTTGTTACTTTACTTTGAAAACAATTTGAAATCTAATTGGATTGGCACATGTAGAAAAGACAACCCCATTAGTTTATCCAACCAGATGACAAGAAAAATGCAGAGCAGATGAATAAAAGTAGATGGAAAAAAAGTGGTAGTAGTCTAGTGGGTAACACACTCGCCTATGAACCAGAAGACTCAAATCCCACTTAATACCATTGTGTCCCTGAGCAAGACACTTAACCCTAAGTTGCTCCAGGGGGACTGTCCCTTGTAACTACTAATTGTAAGTCGCTCTGGATAAGGGCGTCTGATAAATGCCGTAAATGTAAAAGAAGCCCTTTTTGCCATTGGTTAACATTCACATTAATCAGCTATTAAATGAAGTTTCCTTTTTATGTTTATACTTTTTTATTTTTACTTTTTTTAAAGTTATTTTAACTTAGTTGAATGCATGTGGAAATTCGTGTGTCTCAGCAGTTGCGTACCATCATCAGCACATCCATCCACAGGCTGTGACTTTATCCAGGAATGTACCTGCAGCACAGGAGCAGTCTGCTTATCATCCCATCCTACTGACTTGGACATGTGTCCTTCTGGCTAATGTTAAATGTTAGCCTTCTGGCTAAATAAATTCAGGGTTGCAGTGCACTTCTGAGAACAACTCATCACAAATGATTAACATAAGAAATGTCCTGTATAATAACTTGCATTATTTGGGTAATGCAGGATATGTATGAATTGTATATCTTACCATCTTGAACCATTTATGTGCTGAAGTGGTTTTGTTACAGCATGATCAAAACTGACCTTTTACTCAAAGTTAACAAAGTTAACCATTAAACAAAAAGTATATATAGTAACTTTAATATGTAATAACATAATAACTTTAATATGTAAAAAAAACTGTTTACAGCTAAATTCCAATTTTTTAAATTCCATTTTTTAAGGATTCATTGAAATCCTGCAAGGGAATTTCATTTTTTATTTCCATAAAGTCATATTCTACTTACTCGCTACCCTGCCCTTTATGGAATTTTGTAATCACTGAGTGAACTCATCAAAATTTTCTCCCCAATTTCCACACATCTTCCAAGTGAGAAGAGTTGAGCTTTGCTGCTGTGGAGCAGGAGCCATATGTCTGATTCAAACCCTCCTGGGCTCCAACAGAACTGACTTACCCTCAATCCCTGCTCCCATATTATAAAAGCAAATGCTCATTTTTGCCCAGACCTCCTACCATTTGTTCTTCAGCATAAATACTCCAGTGAGTCAAGTTAAGTACAGGACTTTGTGGCTACACTTTTGAGGCAAAGCATCATAGAAAATTGCTTGAATAAAACCAAAAACAAATTCATCTGTGGTTGTAGCAGTACTCAGAATATTAGATTTGATTCATCTCAACTCTGCATTTAGCATGAAATAATTTCACTACTTTGTTTTAAAGCAGCACTGTAAGAATCAGGTTAGTTGGTTTGTTAGTTACCTCTGCTGGTACATGCTGAGAATCCCAAAGTAGAAATAGCATAGAGCACGTAGGATTAAAAGAAAACATCTAAACTAAATTATATTACAAGATAATAGACTACAGTTTTTTCTTTTATTTCATTTAAAAATAGTTGTCTCCTTCTCATAGGAAAAGACACCCCACGGGTGTTAAGTTCATTTATTTTAAATGCACTAATTTTGACAGCCCTAAAAGTTGTTAATTCATATTAATTCATAAAACATAAATCTGGTGGTTGTTGGATGTCTTTGTTGGTTTGGGGTGTGAATCTGTGAAACTTGTTATTGCAACTTGTTTAGCTATTGCGCCACTGCCTTTGCAGTGAATGTTGGCCTGCAGTGTATATTGTAAAAAGTATTGTGTATCGTCACAGTAATTGCTTTTTGAAGGTGTGCAGAATCTGACCACACAGTCATCAGCATTAATGTGTATCCAACATCCTTAAGTACCAGTGGAAGTCTACTGGACCCTGAGCGGTTCGTTCCTTTAGTGCTCTACTTAGATTAAGGTTATTACAGATATGTTTCAGTTTTAATGAAGTTAGGCGAAATGAGTCCACATAAAATGACCTATAATTAGGATACTGAACAGTGGTGGGGATGAAATTGCTGTTGGGGGTCATATAGACCATGACACTCATTTGGGAGACATTAAATGTTAAAAAACAAAAAGTACATGCAAAATACATACATTTCTTCTAAATGTATTGCACAATTATATGCTCTTTTCATTTCACTTTCGGCTTTATTTATTCAGTGCATACTGCAGATATGGTTGCTAATAAGAATATTTCGGCTAATTTGGATATATTGGGTGTATCAAGCTTTACAGCCCAAAGAGCCATAAAAGAGTGGATATTCTCTTTTCTGAATACAACATGTTATCATGAGTTAAGGTATGATACAACAGTTTAATATTGTAATACATGTGCAAAAATGTATTTACAAAATATACAAATGCTACATCAAGGATCTTGCCTTTAAAGAAGCTTGTTGCACACAGTTATAACAAGCCATAAATAAATGCAGTGCTAAATTATAATTTACTAATTTCTTCTCATATGAATGTGTAAGGTCTCTGTCCGTAAAAGAGCTATACAACCATTTTCATTACCACAGTACATGTGTAGGTCAATTTTAAAAATGTAATACTGCTATGTGGCCAAATATGTTTCCAGATATTTCATATCTTGTTATTTGTTCATGTACTCATAATTTTATAATTATATAAATTATAATTGTTTAGACATACGCATTAAATATAAGAACAGTCCTCCTGAATTATTTTTAGTATAAGTGGCAGGCTACATTATATTGCAATTCTTTACTGTAATGATCTCTTAGGTTTGGTGGGTTTGTGTGGAAATAAATCCTAATAGTGACATCTAGTGGTATCCGTATAAACGCACAGAGAAAGAGGAAGACAAACACCCCAGAAAGTCCCTACACTATTCTAGGCATGAAATCAGAAACTCTGTGCATGAACCGCTACATAAACATATTCTGGCCATTTGAGTGACTAACCACTGCATGTGATGCCTTTTACGTTATTTATTTGGTTAAAGGTTGTGAAAGCTGGTGACATCCTTTAAAAAAAGAGCAAGACAGTTTTAGAAGGCCTGAGTGAAATTCCCAAGTTTTGGTACCATGACACTGAATGACCCACCAGCACATATATTATGTAAATAATTATGTACATCATATATTCTTAATGAGAAATACATGAATGTTTAGACATGTTTTCTATAGACAGGGATTTTGGGTCTATCCCCTGACTAATAATAATAATTATGTAATTGAAAATTTTAAAACTAATTAACCAGCAGATGTCAGATTCACATAATCCTATCCAGCAATTTTTGTGCATTTTCAGTGCATTTTCTCAGTATTTAAAACACAGGTTTTCCACATCACACACACACACAAACACTTAACAAATGCACCCTTGCAACTAGCGAACGACTAACAACCTCCTGTGTTTCTTACATGAAAAAAAAACTACAACAGAGTTAATAAAATTCATGTATTCATGTTTTGAGTGCAAGTTGAACCGGAACTGATTACTTCATTGATGGTAACATGAAAGCTTGTTCTAAGTTGCTTTGGATAAGGGTGTCTGCCAAATGCCATAAATGTAAATGTCTCATTGTCTTGGGGAGCTACACCTAAAGAAAACCCAGGGCTGAGTTCTGTCCCCCCTGTTAACAGGAATGAAGTGAAGGTGATGTGATTGTGAAATACTACAGCACAGCACACGGTACAAACAAACAAAATGGGTCCTCTGCTTTTAACCCATCACCCTTGGTGAGCAGTGGGCAACCATGAGAGGCGCCCGGGGAGCAGTGTGTGGGGATGGTACTTTGCTCAGTGACACCTCAGTGACAGCTTGGCAGCTCGGGATTCAAACGCACAACATTCCGATTACGGGTCCGCTTCCTTAATTGCTAGGCCACCACTGCCCTGTGAACAGAAAATACATCCATGCTCTAAGAACCCCAGCATAGCTGCTGCGGAATAAACAAAGTTTAAAAGAAAGTTTATGCATGTAGCTTGCTTCTAAGCAAAGCTGAAAAAGATTTACTCACACAGCACATGTTTCAAACAAAAATTGATGATACACAGTTGAAACTGTCACTTTCCCATTGATTTTTGACAATGAAATTCTTAAAATTGGGCAACTTTTATTAATCAGCTGAAAACCTGGCAACTTTGTTGAAATAATGGCCACATGGGGTAGAACATTAGTCTTCTGCCATCTTGTTTAATCCTGAGATGAGGCTCTGTACTATATGAGAAAATATATTAAGTCTGTACCTGAAATCTTAAGTGAAATTTTACATAGAGGTCCCCTATCATGAAAAGTTCACATGTGAGATTATTTAACATTAATATGAGTTCCCCTAGCCTGTCTATGGTTCTGAAGGCTAGAAATGGTGATAGGTGTAAAGGTGTTTTGGCCATTCTGCTACAGTCGGATCTGGAATATCTCGCCTTATGTCATCATAAGGAGAATGGTTACCTCCCGTTTCCCATGCTTTGTCCACCCAGAGAATTTCCCAGCCCTCACCTAAAAAAAGAACTCCACTGACTGTCATGGTTTCCAAACGTGCAAGCATTCCAATAGCTCATTGATTGGATATGAGCATAAATGTGTTTTTTTTTTTACTTCGGTCATGTGAGACTCTATAATTCGGCACCATGGTTGCATTTCAGAAAGAGGCTTCAGATACAGTATTAGGAGACCACTAAATAAAAACATTATATAAAAGCAAAAAAAAAAATCATCTTAGCGTCAGTCATGTTTTGTTTGCATGGGCAGCCTGAATGAGTGATTAAAGTGGAAGTTTTTCAGCACAAGGCACGATACATTTACGTATGCTGTTTCTATGCCCTTTGTGGAAACCTGGAAAGCCATACTTCAAACCAAACCAAGGGCTTGCAAAGGATATTCATTTGACACCATGACACAAGAAATTTAGCAGAACAATTTTTGCAGAAAATATAATCAATATATTTCAGTGGATAAGTATGTTTTCTGTGACTCTTAATTTATATGATGAACTTGCTTGCCTGTAAATGTTTTGCACAACTGGCAGTAATTTGGTAGCACTAGAAAAAGACACAACTCAGATTTTAGGTCTGAGTACTCCTTAGTTTTTTCTGAAAATGAAAATATGTAAGTTAGCTTGTGGCCCTGGCCAATTGCCTGTTGTAGATACCTAGAAAACAACTTGGTTGATATCCAGTTAAATCCGATGTGCTATTAAGGGGTGATCAGTCAAAGAGAACAAATGTCATGTTCATTTGAAGAATCCAGATCTTGAGGTCATAATGTAATGAGACACAAGTGACCATATTTTGTTTGGGAAACAAAATATGGTCTGTTGCAAGTCTGTGGGGGAGCAGTATGGAGAAGTGGGTGGTTTTTTTTTTTTTTACTTGGTTCTCCTTTGACATTATTGGTAAGTACCCATTTCTAGATCTTTCTAGTTTACTGTACATCTTCATTTTTACATCAACCAAACTCCACAAATGATCAAAGCATACCAGCAAAACATTCAAGTCACTACATTCACTTAAATATTTGATATAGATGGAGTGGTTGATAAAATTATTATTTTGGTCCTATTGGACCCAGATGACACTCCTAATCTTCTGAGTTATACATGAAGGGCATAGGAACATGCTGTGGTAGTGGAAAATGGGAATATAGAGAAAAAGTATACCGTGTCCCAAACATCCATTAATTTCCTAATGCAATGCCCTGGCCCCACCCAGGTGGTGCCCATTGAGGATTACTCACAGGTACCACCTATTAGGCATGAATGATCAGGACCCTTCAAAAGGGAACCTGCATGTCACACACCTTAAAAAAATTGATCAGATTAATGCAAGACAGTGTTTTACCATGTGATTCTTTGTGTTTTTGTATTTTTCATTAAACATGACACCACCTGACATGAGCTCTATTTGCATAAACTGGAAGCTGGTGCCCTGCCCACGGAGAATGTATGCCATTGGGAAAGAATGTTGGACTCTGTTTTGCAGTCTTTTATTCTCAATAGTTTGCCTCCATCAATGCTGCTAAATGTTTTTGCCATTGCTGTAAAAAACACTAGAGATACTCTGACCACAAACCACTGTCTGTCTGAACAAATCAGACATCACAAAGTGTAAGACCTGAATTTTGCATAAATAAAATCTCTTAACATTCACATAAACTTTTTCTTTTCTGAAATATCATGGTCAGCCTGTAACAGTACATAAATACATTTACAATAACTACTGCTTTACAAATATTACATGAAATGTTTAGTTAGCATGACGTATTATAAAAAATATCTTACAATAAAATAAAACAATTGGCTGAAGGACAAATATTTTGACAACACAATTCATTTAAATAATGTAGAAATTTGTTTTTCCTCAGAAAATTGTAATTTTTTTTTATCTGTTGGCTTGCTTTAGTATACGATGGCATGTTTTTTTTAGTTACAAGTGCATAGCAAAATAGAAGATAATTTAATCTGGAGATGAGGAAAGGTCCTTGCTTTAAAAAAAAAAAAAAAAAGGAGTTAAGGCAGATTTCATCATTTAAAATTGGCATAGTCTGAAAAGATATCGACAAAGTCTTGTACCACTCTGTAGCAAAAGTCGTACTGTTCCTGGGAAAATAAAAAGAGAAAAAAATTAGTTTTTTTTTTTTGGCCACAAGTGCTATGTCAATTAAAGTGCTTTGAAAATAGGGCTCATATTCTGGGTTTTGAAAGATGATTAATATAGCATCACATGAAACCATGTGGAGCAAAGTTTTATGGAACAGGGGTGGGGATGGTCTGGGCTAATATTTGGAGACACATGATACACATAAGGTGAACATAAGGTGATTTTCTTGATTCTCTTTTTTTTATTTGTCCTATTCAAAAATATGTTTAGTACAAAAGTGTTTTGAAGCCTAGCAGAGTAAAGCATTTGGGGTAAACTCACCACAGTCTGCACCATGTGGGGTCTCTGCATCCGTAAACTCTTGACCGTCTGGAACACGTCCAGCAGCCCCTCTGCCTTCACGCGTTCTAGGATGTTACTCAGAGCAATGAACGTACCAGTCCGCCCTGCCCCAGCACTGAAACACACAATATATGTACACATATATAAAGTTATTATTTCCTTACAGTGTACGGTGTAGTTATAATACAATGTGTGAAATGGGTGTTCACTGACAGGTTAAAGATCATTAGTCCTTTGCAAAGTTATTTGCAAAGTACATTAATTTACTTACATTCAACCTGAATACATTTTAAAATATTATATAGCAGGCTAATATCCTGAACATTACAGTTCTTACATTATTTTCAGCAGGCATCTGCCAATCACTAGAGCTAGAACATGCCTACAATAAAAATAATTTTTTATTTATTTTAGGCAATGTTTTATTCAAATGAACCCAAATTTAAATTCAGACAGGTAATATGAATGCTTTCCTTTAATTTCAGTTTTTTATTTAGTTTTCCCATTGTTTAATTCTCTCTGGAATAAAAGCTTTACATTAACACAAGAGGGCGACGTTTCTATTAAAAAAGGAACTACAGTATATGTACCTTTATACTTCGGTCTGGACAATGATGATATTGATCATCATTATTTGTGTGTGGAGAGCTACCTGCAGTGGACGACAATAGGGTGGTTCCCTGACTGCTGCTGCTGTTTCTGTACAGAAGCAATGATGTCAATCATGCCCTTCCCCTCTGCCGGAATGCCGATCTCAGGCCATCCGTGGAAATGGAAGTGGCGAACCATCCTCATCTGCTTCTCCTAGCAAAAGAAAAGCGCACACATGTACAATGCAGGAAAATAAAATAACAACACAAAATAAATAGGTGTTGAGATTTGTAATTCAACTTGTGTACAACTGTATGGCCTGCTGGGTGTAACATTATAACCACCTTAAATGGCAACTTTCAAAAGTATTGCTGAGATGGGATTTTCAAAGCTGGGTTGGTGATAACAATAAAACAATGAAGACCGATAATGGTTGAGGCATAAGTACTTTTCAGTCATGAATTTGTCATACAATGAAATGCATGGATTTAATCATGATACCCAACTTAGCCACCTCAGGATTTTTCTATTCACAAATTTTCAAAAGTATACACTTATTTTAGTCTGAAACACATAGTTTTTCTTTCATTATTTTCTTTCAACAATGTTGTGAGATTGAATTGGACATTGTACTCAGAAGTGGCAGATAGGAATTAAGCTCACCTGGTTGTGTGTGAGTACCAGATCCCTCAAGCTGAAGGTGTCAGACAGGGTGTCTCCTTTGATCTCCACAGTGTAGTCACTGTATGTCACTGAGTTTTCACTGGGCCAGTATTGGAAACACTTGTCCTGGGAACCCAGAAACGACATGAGTTACAGGGAGCAGAAACATTGTGGACATGGGTTAAATGTGAAAATGATATGAAAGTATGAAGTGAAGTTATTGTCACATGTGATACAAAGCAGCACAGCACACGATGCACACATTGAAATTTGCCCTCTGCATTTAACCCATCACCCTGAGTGAGCAGTGGGCAGCCATGACAGGCACCCGGGGAGCAGTGTGTGGGGACGGTGCTTTGCTAAGTGGCACCTCAGTGGCACCTTGGCGGATCGGGATTCGAACCGGCAACCTTCTGATTACAGGGCCGCTTCCGTAACCGCTAGGTCACCACTGATATCTACAATATCTAGGAATTATAGAAAATAATTTAGTCAAATTTTTGAAAATATGTGTTTTCATTAATATGTCATACTGAGATAAGTGTCCCCACAAGACACAAATGCATTTCTGGCATTTACCTGACATAATTACCAGAGTGCATTTCAGTCAATAGTTACAGGTACAGTCTTCCTGGGGACACTCAGGGTTAAGTGTTTTGCTCAGGGACACAATTGAAGGCCATGATGGGCCTTCAGGTCATAGACATGATATCTCTATGGACAACCCAGGAAGGCTGTTATGCTCATCTTCACCTGACCTAACCCACAACTATTTTTTGTTCTGTTAAACATTCTCCAGCAAGGGTTTCCTCTTGTACTGTGCTAAAAACAATTCTTTCAAAAACAATTATTCCATTAGTGTGTGTTTGCATGTGAGTGTGTACCTGCTCCCTTTCTTGTAACTCTGTCAGCATTACTATCGAGTGACATTTCCACTCCCACACCATCCTCCAGAAATCCTCCACTGTGTGCGACAATGGGCCTTGCGTGGCAATAAAGTAATCCTTCTGTCTGTAGCCCTGCAGACAGCAAATTTACAAACACTCCCATTACTGTACATATGGTAACAATTCGCACACACACACAAACATACAAAAACAGTAACAGTTACCCAACCACACACTCCACCACAGAAGCAGTGAGAGGGAATTAATTGTTTATTTCACTCACACTCACTCACACACTACATGACGATACACACACACACATGAACATAAACACAGGCAGGCGAGCACTTACATCAATAAAAGATGCATTGATATAGTCAGTAAACTCCTGCCCTCTCCTCATGGACAGAATGACTCTGTTGAAATCGTCTGAAAGAAAAGGAAGTGACGTGGTTGGTGAACCGCAGTTAGTCGCCACAATGAAACGTATCAGCGCTTTCTTACAGGGAATGATCTGCAGAACCCGGTTCTTCTTCATGTTGGCGGGCAGATTACCCGTTCGCATGTTCTCCTTCATGATCCGCATATTGGTCAGCTTCTGCAGTAGAAAGGGAGCAGGTTTACTCACATTTCATGTCTCAGTGTGTGCTAATAATGCTGATTTTGGTAAATCAGCATGCTGATAGATCATTTGCCAAAGCATTCATGCCTATACAGCAGAAAATATGGGAAACAATAAAGAACAGTTGATTTATGTAAGCTACTGTATGCAGTGGGTGCAGGTAGGTGGCTGTGACAAAAAAGCCTATATTTCAGCAAAATGCGTGCAAAACAATGATAGTATTCTAATTAAAACTGACCTGGCAACAAAACATTTATTTGCCACTTTTGCAGATTTATCCAATTTGTTAGAATTTAAATGATTGAATTAACATTTGTTTTAGCACGATAACAAAGTTTGCTAAATGCTAGGTGCTAAATTTAGGGTAGGATATGGGATCTTTTCTCAACTGAAAGCAGATTAAGTAATTTTGTTTCTGTCCTCTTGAGGCTAAAATGTACTTATTATTAGTAGGAGACTTGAGTTTCTTTACTAAGTTAAGTAACTGGGGTAGCAAATGGCAAAATATGACTGAAGAGTCTTTCATTAAATTAGAATTACCCATTATTTTATTTATTTGGGCTCTCATGTTAATGTGTAGTTATTAGCTCCTGTAATTGTGATTAACTCTGTACTACACATGAGTTGTGCTTATATTAAATGGATGGAAAACTGCAAAAGAATCAGAAAAGATTCAGGCATCCATAGCAATCCTCAGATTCTGGGCAAATAGAATTCCATTGCATCACATCTTATCATGCACACGTGTGCCCACACTAAGACTAAAATGCAATACATGTACACATAACCCAAGGGTGAAATGACAGAGGACAGACTAAGGATAGGACATGGCATGGATGCATTTAATACAACAAATGCAAACAATCATTTTATATTAGGGAATCCTAGACAAAGCAAACATAATGACACAGCACTGCAGCACAAGGAATTGTTTGGGAAAGTGACAATATTAACTAATAACCAATATTAACTAATCCCTTCACTTTCACTAATTGAGTGTCCAATCAAGACCCAGATCACATATTAGGTTCACCATGTAGATGATCCATTATGCATTGTCTGCACCTCACTTTGCTCTTTCTGCTAGTTTTTATTCTCTTAATGTGTATAAAATGTTTTTTTTATGACAGGATAAATGCAGAAGATGTTTGCACCAATAAAAAGGAAATAAAAGGAATAAAAAATACATTATGAAATTTGTGCATAAAGCCAAAAGTTATTTTTCTGACTTTTGTTTTTCCTTAAAAAGATTTAGATCTTAGATTTTTTTCTTATTTGCCCTTACTTTAAACTCCTCCTCCAGCCCCACCCTGTCAGATGGTGCATATGTGTTGTGCAGCTTTTGCAGGTGACCCTCCAGGGACGACACATCCAGCTCAGTGTCACCATAGAGGTAGTATTCCACCAGGGCCTGGTAGATGAATGAGTACTGCATCTGTCATGTACAAGAGTGAAGAACATTTTAACTACAAGTAGAGTGAGAACTGACACTGACAAAACATATTCATATTCACACAATGTATAGCTTTAACAGATATAACTTTATGCTGCTCTTACACAGATACTTTACCAGATATTCAACTTCAGCCATTTGTGTCCTCAGAATCAGGTTAAAAATCTTCATTCAACAATGACCAACAATTCTTACAAAAGTGCCAACTGCAATTAATTTTATAGTTCAATAAGAGTTTTTATTACTAACATCTGTCTGGACAAGCTGGGAACGCTGGTCTCGTATTCTGGTCACAAAGCCAAAGACGTCAACCTTCTGCTCCTCATACATCATGTCGATCATCCCATCGATGACAATGAATGTGCCCGTTCTCCCCACACCAGCACTATGAACCAGAGAGATGAGAGAGAGTATGGCTCAAATGAATTACAAGTGGTTCTGTATTTGTAAGAAGGGGTGCGTTTAAGCTCGTCATCAGCTTATCAAACGTTTCAGATCATGGACATAAGAAAAAGCCACTGAAGGTTTCTTTTGCATTTTGACCTGGTTATAATCCACCAGTGCACAATTTCAAATTTTATGTTGACCACCAGGGGGAGTTACTGCCCACTATTCAAACAGTGGTTCAATTGCACCATTCACATTCATGTGGATGACAGCATTGGGCTGTTTAAAAGTCAGGAGGCTATGAAATGTATCCTAATGATGGGGAAACACTAGACTCTGTGTGTTGGGGGCACTGGTGGACAAATGGAATGCTCCTGAACATTTCAACACAGTCCTACATATTTTTTCTCATTGTCCCAAACAACAACATGAATGGTAACAGTGAGTCAACTCATAATGAAAATGCTATACGTAAGCTTATACATAAGCTGTGGATAATGACATGCTATAAACACAATGCACAATGAGTTCTACTCACACTAAAATACTATCAAGTGGGAAGAAGCTTGGAATTGTGGATGCAGTTATAGGAAAATATGAAATTTTCCATAATATTGTAATATGGTATTAAATTTTGTTTGATAAATTACAGCAAAATGATGCAATAAATAACACCCAATTTGCATTTGATGATCATGGCATTAGCCTGTTATCAATACACAAAATTCTAGAGACCGAAATATAAAACATATTATCTTTACTTTTAAAATTGAGGCCAAAGTGAAAGATGCCACTGTTATATCTGGGAGAATACCATGGTTGGTTTATGGTACTATGGACACATGGTTGGTTTATGGTACTATGGTAAATAGATATGTTAGAAGAATAGAAGAAGGCTAGAAGAATAGCCTCCTCCCAAAATCCTTTTATTTATCTTCTTTCCCAAAGACTTTAATTTATAAAACTAGGATTTCCTGTCTGTTACAATGAAAGAAATAAGATCACTTCATGACACCAACAAGAATATATGGATGCTTGTGTGCATCATACCTGCAATGTACCACGATGGGTCCGGCATAGGATGGGTTGACCTGTTTCACCTTCTTGAGGAATTTCAGCATGCCAATTGGGGAAAAGGGGACACCAAAATCTGGCCAGCTGGTGAAGTGGAGCTGAGTCACCAGCCGGGGAGACTTAGAGCCATCAGTACTCTGCTGTAGAAACCACACAAGAAACATTAGGAACACACCTAAAGCCAAAAGTTCAGTAGAGTCTCAAGCAGAATACACACTTTTTCTGGTCACCGAACTACATTACATCACACAGAAACACAAACAATAGTTCTTTCTGGCCCCAGGGAGTGGCTTTGAAGACGTAGCCTCATTTCAGGTGTTTCTGGTCATGGCCAGATATATAGGCCTTCATGTGGTGTAATTAAAATACTTGTTCACATAAGATCAAAATAAGGTAATGTCCCCAGGATGATGGGAATTTTCAAATCAAAGGTAACCTCTGACCTTCAAGTCATAATATTGGCTTCTACTGCAACAAGTATTCAAAGAGGGAATCCAATCCATCAAGACAGAAAGTATAGCTATGCTGCTAAAACAAAACTCAATCCATTTTTAGTAGAGATTAGATTTCTTCTTTAAGGCCTTCAAAAAACTAAGGAAACTCTATCTAGTACTTACATGCTGGATGCAGAATTTGCGTATTGTGTAGTCTACCAGAGCAGTGAAGTCTTCCACAACCACTCGAATATTCCCATATGTCCAGCAGCCCTGGTCGGGCCAGTACTGGTAACATTTGTCCTGAAAGGATGAACAAGCCACTGTCAAAATACTGAAGTGAGACATATGCTTAAGCTCTATAATGCTAAAAAAATGTGTGTTATGGGAAGTTATAAGTAGTTTTAACATTATCCAGAAAACAAGGAACATATCCAGAATACAAGGAGCAAATCACAGGACCATGTGTGAGCCTCTGAAATATAACAATGGCAGCACCTTAGCAGCAATGGATTGCAATGTAGACAACAATAGTAAAAAATTTAACACATGTTTTGTCAGAAATATCAATTAAATAGAGATGGGTCAGTAGTTAGTTCCTCCTCACCAATATGCAGTCTGCCACACAACACAATTTACAGTTGCCAGATCAATTTCTCAAATGGAAAATTTACTTCAACTGCTTAACAAAACATATCATATGTTGTTTGTACATTGTATGTCTTTCTCTCTGTGCAGTTGTAGCATAAGTTACAGGGACATTCCTTCCTGGAGCAACTAAGGGTTAAGTGTCTTACTCAGGGACACAATGGTAGTAAGTGGGATTTGAACCTGGGTCTCCTGTTGTTTACCTAGTATTTTACCCACTGGGCTATTACCACTCTAGACATGTTTCATGTCTAGTTCTTCTCTGCAGTATGTTAAACAGCCATAAAACATATTTGTTCTGCAGCCTTGTTTTTTTATTAGCAGTGTGCACCATAGACAGAATTTCTAGTGGCTTTATGAGGTTCTGCAGCTACTGCAGCACAACCACAAATTTGTTATCTGCCATTATTGTATGTATGATGCATTGGGGGTTACAGGACAGGTTGGAGGTTTGGTTAATATGACAGTATTTTCACTTTGCTGTCCACACTGATATGCAGAAAAGAGAAATTCACTCTGGAACCCATTTTAAAAAATAACCATTCTGGGTCCCCTAAGATGCCGTTTCCATGTGGATGCAAAGCCAGATGAAATGGAAATTTTCCCATTTTAGAGAAAAAGGTTTGTATGTGTGGATGAGGTCTAATACATTTAAAACACATAAGCATCCCTGAAGACAATTTGTGCATTTCAGTGTTTATCTTTCAGCCATTTGGCTGTGTTGAATTAATAAGAATCAAACTTAATAGAGGATATTCATTTTAAAGACTTCTTCTCCAAGACGGATATAATATAAACACTTTTTGATCCCATAAGATGATGAGAACACTTTATTGCTGACGCAATATACCATGTCAATAATAACAAGAACTGTCCATCAACCTGACCATACATATACACAACACAGTACATTGCGGGGAGGGGTGGACAAGTCTGGAAGATAGGGGATAAGATCAGAAAAGCAGGCAGTTGT
Source organism: Denticeps clupeoides (assembly GCF_900700375.1). Classification (NCBI taxonomy): domain Eukaryota; kingdom Metazoa; phylum Chordata; class Actinopteri; order Clupeiformes; family Denticipitidae; genus Denticeps; species Denticeps clupeoides. Next base: position 12,615,733 of record NC_041708.1, read on the forward strand.
TACATGAGGATAGAGAAGTAGGATAAAAAAACAGGCTGTACACCAAAGGGGAGTACATTGTGGAAGAAAAAAAATCAGTGGCTGCGACATCTTTGTGAACCTGACAATCTTCGTGAACCCTTACGACTGTTCTGGAGTGTTTTGAGTTCTGGCAATCGCAACACGCCTGCAGGCTAGTTTTGGTTCTTCCCCTTTATTTCCGCTGTTTTTGGCCATCGTGCTTGATTTTGTTTCTGTCGTTAATAAATCTTTGTTCCCATTATTTCCCGCCTCTGCGCTTCCTTCCCTCATCAGCTCACAGACATGACAGAATGTCAAAGCCCAAGCCAAAAGCGCACAGAGAAAAGGCAGAGTATTAAGTATTAAAGACCATACAAAAGAAATCAGCCAGTCATGGTGAGTACGGGCACCAGCCATGAGAGGTGGAGGATTGCTCATGGGCAGTTCCGCAGCAAGACGCGCCAGGACCGGGATACGACCCTCACGTACTGGTTGAGCGGTTTCTTCCCGGCAATACGGGGTTCGAGTCACAGCGAGGAGCGCTGCAGTGTTACGCTGATCCCTGTGTAATCCGCAAAACCCGGAAGCAGCAATGGAGGTGTTCCTCCGGTGGAGAGATGGGCCAGCTCCAGCCGGAATGGCCGGAGTACTGCCCATGGGAGCAGATCGCTCCCTGGCTTCAGGATGTCAGCAGGGTGGACGACCCACGGGACTGCCGGTGGGAGGACACAGACGACTAAGAGAGCTATGATGTCATGAATTGGTGGGTCTTCAGTGAGAGGGGTTGCATTTTCCCAGAATGCACCAACCGGGAGTGCAGTGAACGGTCGCCAGAGGGTCCAGGACAGCATCCATGCGTCGTGCAGGCAGAAAAGATGGGCACACTGCCAGCAGGGACGTGCAGCGAGAGGGGCTGCATGTTCCCAGAATGCACCAACCAGAGGTGCAGTGAACGGTCGCTGGAGGGTCCGGGACTGCCTCCTTGCACGGATTTTTCTTAATGTAAATGGATGCAATACTTAATTTTAAGACTTAATTTTGTTCAGGTTTTCAACTTCCCTTTATATAAGTGTCCACCAAGTGGCATTAAGATTTTATGATTAATATTAAAAAATATTTTACTAATTAGGATTTATAAACCACCAAAAAATTGTTCATATCTGATATCTATGTTTCAGGCTGAAGTAGTTCTAAGAGAGTTGTTTAAAGTAAAAAAAATATGAATGTATAATATTTTCATAGTGTTTTATTGGAATGTGACATTTTTGTCCTTAGTAAGACAAGTTTTTGCTTTTAGGTTTTTGCTTGACAATGCAAAAAAATAAACAATGCATCAAAATCATTAATGGTACCAATCTTTGACCTATATCACAGTCTAATAACAGTGTTCATCCCATGTTCATAGAAATTAATCCTATAGAAATTTTTGTAGGTTTTCAATTTTCATATAGCAATTATGGATTTAATAATAATTATGAAGTTATTAATTTAATATTATATATCTGTTTTTCAGGCTAAATTAGTTCTAGAAGACTGAATCATTTGAAGTGGAAAAAAATAAAAAGACATTTTAAGGGACAGTTAAGGTTTTTAAATGTTAAAATATTTTTGTTTGTTTGGTTTGTTACATTTAGTGAGTAAAATAAACATTGAAAAATGACAGCTAAAATTTTTTAGCATCTATCAGTGCAGTGTCCGTCTCCAATGCAACAGATTTGGTTGTTGCTAGCTGTTTACATTATGCTGGCAAAATGCAAAATAGCTCTGATGCTAGCTTTTCCTGCTATGCAATTTCATTCAGCCAATTGAAATGTGTTATAATACTTATACTCCAGTCGGATGCATGCACAATCTATTATTTTAAGTGTGCATGCACAGGTAGTATCAGTCATATTTAGTCCCTGCTTTTGGATACAATAGTTTTTTGTTTCCATTTAACACTTACCTAAACACTATTAATATTACTCCACCGAGCCAAGGAGTTCATAAGAATTTGTGTAATTTTCAGATATACTTAATAAAGAATGAAGCTCGGATCTAAGTACCTGTGTTTTTGAAAATAAGACTAGTTCCAATATACAGGTAACTGCTTTGTTAATCACCCTCATATCTCAAAGGTGACTTTTAAGACATTGCTCTGCAAACCAAATGGCTTAATCTTGCTGCCAGTCAATCAGAATTACTCAGCCACCGACCAAACAACTTAAAGGGGGTCCGCTGGCTAATTATGATTAAGTCTTGAAGGGCTTTATTAAGCTTTTATTCTATCATTGATTTGGAGCACTGTTGATGCTGATTTGTAATCTGCACTCTTATTGATTTGCTTTTGTGGTTCTGGCTGCATATGGCCAGTGAATGTCATACACACATGCAAATTACTTTTTGTTGTGGAGTACCCATGACCTTCATGTTTTGAGTTATCCAGGAGAGGCAATTTTAAAGAATGAAAAAGAAAAAAAATCATGTTCAAGAGCATTTGCTGGGTGGAATGTGTCCAAAGGCAAAACTCACCTCTTTTCGCTCTTTTAGATTGGTCAGCATGACAATTGTCGCAGCCTTCTGCTCCCAAATCATTCTCCAGAAGTCAGCGACTGTGTCTGGCTTTGGACCTGATTGGGGGGAAAGTTATCTATTTCATCTATTTATCAGCATTTGACACTGCAGCTGAGATGTACAAAACTCATGGATCACAATGCTTTGTGTGTTAGAAGATTTATGGCAGATGAATGTGAACTGCATGTGTATGCCACAGACTGCTTACCTTGTGCTGCAATAAATTTATTCTTGTCCTTGTAGCCCTAGTTCAGAAACAATGGGCAATGTCACTCAAAATGTGATGCCACAAGAGATATTTATCATTAAACTGGGTTATCAACTTACATCAATATAAGAGGCGTTTATATAATCTGAGCCAGGAACCCCTTCCACTGGTGTGAGCACCACCCTGGAATGGTCATCTAATAAAAGACAGATACATTGTTCCCTCAAATACTGGTACTTGGTACACATTTGTGTTCTTTATGTAATTTTTAGCAAACATCATGGGCTATCAACCACTTTACTTTCTAAATCCATTAATCCCCAATACTAGGAATGGTCCCAGTCAACTGGGCATATAATGTATACACAATCAGCATTAAAACCACAAGTTTAATCTAACAAGACATGGTCTTCACAAAACCTCGGAAAATGTCCTGAAGTATCTGGCATCCCACTGTTAACAGCAAGTGTAAATTGTGTTATGTAGCAGACTGCATGTTGGTGAGGAGGAACTAACTACCAACCTAGCCCATTTCTGAAACTTATACTACTTCTTATTTTGCATTGAAAAAAATTCCCCTTCATGATGTTCCTGAAACAACCCCTGAACATTTTTTTCCAGTGTGGCAAGATGCAAAAAATGCCAGTCATAAAGGGGTGTACTTAGTCCCCAAGTTTCTTTAAATGGGTGGTGTATAAATTGGTCATCATCATGATGAAGTCCCAGCAGAGCATCTCTACACAATCAGTGTCATACCCCTACTCTTCACCATTTTCCTCACTTGCTCAGCTTCAAGAAGTAATTGTTCACTTGCCGCCAAATGACAAGACGCCATTGTAAACAGAAAATCAATATTCTTGTCTTCCCCTGTCACTGCATTTAATATTAAGGATTAGTATTATATGTTTATATGAGGTTAGTCGACACTCTCAAGTATTCTCTCAGAACATAATCTCCATGTATCTATTAATGCATATAGCTTTGAGTGCTCATCTACACAGGAGGAAGTGAAAATTGAGAAAAAAAGGTGCACAGGAAGGAAGAAGTGGTGTGAGCTCTAACCCACAGCACAGAAGAAGTGATAAAACAGGGCCTTTGGGGAATATGCACACAAAGATGACTCTACACAGGAAAGTGTGATGGTTGTGCAAATCTGTCAGTCGGCCTGCTTTGAGATTAGAGGTTTTCACCACTCACAAGGAAGGATGTTGGGATATCGGTTCTTTTCCTTGTTTTCTTCCTTATTGGCCTCCTCGCATGTTCCTTGGGTGTAACCTCTAGGCAAGGACTAAGAGAAATGAAAAAGAGTATATTAGCTTTGCACATATTTGCGTTACACTAGGCTTAGGCCAATTACCGGTTTCAAGATTATGGTTGGTTTCAAAAGCACTGAAATGTTCAGTCATACCATTTCTTCAATATAAACATTCACAGATTCCAGCTAAAATTCAAGCTAATAGGGTCAACTGTAGGGCCTGTCAAAGCCCATTGAGACATACTGTATGTGATTATGGGCTATATAAGAAATACATGTTGTTGATGTTGTACTGTCTGATAGAAATGTTTTGCATCAGCACTTTACTACTTAAGCCAGGTTTCTTTAAAGCATGAGTCTGCTTTTGTCAACATTAATAGGCAAAAGCAGGAATTCCTGAGAAGAGTAATGGATTTTGTGTCTGAAAATGTCTCTCTCTAAAAAACAAATTTGTCAGATGCATCCAGATGCAGACCCGTGATCAGAAGGTTGCCGGTTTGAATCCCGAGCCACCAAGGTGCCACTGAGCAAAGCCCATTCCCCACACAATGCTCCCAGCGTGCCTGTCATGGCTGCCCACTGCTCACCAAGGGTGATGGGTTAAAAGCAGAGGACACATTTTGATGTATGCACCGTGTGCTGTGCTTCACAATGTCAATTACTTTCACTTGTACATTTGTACATTTTAACAGAAGTATTATGCATTATAAATCTATTGAATTGTCAATAGAATTGCTGTGATAACAGATAATACTAATTAGAATTGTCTTTGAGGGGATCCCTGAAAATATCTTGCCCCTTAAGGAGTCCCTGGCCTGAAAAAGTACTTGTATTATTACATTTCATTGTATTATTTAATTGTATCATTTACTTAGCATAGAGTTTTACTTATGGTGCTCAAAGATTAAATAGATTTGTTTTATTGCCAAGATTTAAAATATAATAGGTTCTAGAGCTTTAGTCATAATACAACAATATCGTGAAAATAATATATTTTGCTTTAATTTAATCATACCATTAGAAGAAAAAGGTAAGACAAATCTTTATTGTCATTGTCACTTCTCAAGGAACAACAAAATTTAAGGGAAAAATGAGAAGTGTCTGGTGTTTTTGCCAGTGCATACACTCCCTTGTCACTATGGTCACTTCCCCTCGGATGTAAAAACAGGAGTGCATTAGGGTCAATCGCCACAAACATCCTTTCCACAATGACCTCCATGTCCACTCTTATTTAATAATGACTGCGTCCTGATTCACAGACCTGCTGGGACAGCTTAGCTGGCAGCTAATCTTGCTCAGCCACCCGCCCCTGAAACAGGAATCGGGGGAAATTACACTCATGAGTCAGTCTCACAGAAGATCCTCATTCTGTCCTAATCATCACATTCTGTCCAGACAGAATGCATTTGAATGAATGCATTTGTTGTGTGTGTATAATTTGACCTAATACTGGAATAATGCTTTAGTTGTTAATTTATACACCAGTCAGACAAACTCTATGGAGTCTATGGAAACAACGACAGGGGCTATACTGAAGAAGCTAAGAATAATTTTCATGAATCAAATTGTTCAGATGTGCCTCTCTTTACTTTCATAGCTGCCTTGCATACTCTTCATTATCATAAATAGCTTCATGAAATGCACATTAATGTCAATGAAGAAAAAAAAAAACTTTGTCTAACTTAAGGTGGTTGATAGAAACCAAAATGCAGCAATAGGAGCAAAACTGCAACATAACCTCACACGTAATTCCATAGATCAAAAACAATGAAAAATATTCAGTTAAAGAAAGACGCAGAAATTATTAGGTATTTGGAGACTTTTGTTAGGTGATTTGATGGGTGATTGTTCGAAAGACAATACTCTCCCAGGCATTGGTTTCAGGTACCACCATATAACAGAACTCATCAAAAAGATATCAAGGACGCTGATGGCCCACTCATGATGGCCCACTTTTCATGACGAAAAGTTCTTGTACCTTGTGCATTTAGGAGCATTTAGAAGCTTACGTTATACTCTTCTCGGAAAAGCTTGCCATCATCTGCAGACCGAATCCTATATTCATCTTCCAGGTTCTCCACCAGGATGGGGAAGTATGTTTTGGAGGTGGACGGGGATCTTGGCAGCAGCACCACCGTCTGTTGCTCTGTCAGAGACATGGCACACAGTGAACTTTGCTCCCTCAGCATGTGCATGTCTTTATCACAGGTCAGAACCTCAGCAGAACCCTTCTGTTGGTGGATTTCCATCGACTTAAAGGTGCTATAGAATGGAAAACTGTATTTACCTCAGGATAGCTAAAGGAGAGTTAACTTAATGGAAGCAGACATAACACTGAGATTCCAATTGATATTGGTGAAATTCCAAAATCCTAAACGGCTAGTTCCATAACTCCAAAATACTGGACTCATCGACCACTTCACATCTCCAGAGCCCAACACATGGTGTGGCTTTGGCAACACATGTTGATAAGATGTTAGGTCCTTGAGGTGATAGAGGACTAATAACACACCAAGTATCAGGATACAACAAGATCATCAGTCCTACAACCTCAGAACTAAACATTTTCACAAGCTGGTCACAGAATTTTTTACATCCTGCATAAGGCCTCACTATCTAAAACAAAAATACAGAATAAATGCATTCTATAGCAACCTTTATGACAGACTGTTGGTTTTATGGGACAAGTAATAAACATTAAAGCTAAGCAGACAGCTGCATAGCTGTAAAGTTTCAGAAATGGAAAAATGGATTGTGTTCCATAAATATTTTGAATGGATTTCTGGAACCAGATGACTAAGGGTCACATTGGCAACAGAAAGATGATAAAATGTTTATTTTCTGTTTCAAGCATTTAGTTTGCAGATGATAAAATAATTCTAATCTAATTTTAGTTAAATAGAAACTGTACTTAAAGCTACTTTAAAATCAATTTTGGTTGAATGAAGCAGCGGAGACACAGCAAGTCTCGACCAACACTCAAAAGGACATGTTAGCGGCACAAACTGACACCAAAAGCAGCCCGATGGATGCCAGCAAGACATGTTAATGTTACACACCCAGCCCCTGCATGCTAAACATTATACCTGACGGTGGGTTCAATTCTGCTGCCCCGTCTGCCACAGTTTTACTTTGGTCTACAACACACACACACACACACACACACACACACACACACACACACACACACACACATATATAAACAACGTGCACAAGAGCACAAGATGGGATGGAATGGGATCAGCATCAGAATTAGTGTATTAGCAATAAGTATTGTTCATGTGAGACAGATGCCTTATCAATTCAACTTATTGCTGTGTTCACATTGTTCTGCGGTTCTCCACGCTATGTATGTAAACATGAGTTGACTTTTTCACAACTGAATATACTATTGATGTTCATCTTGACAGAATGAGAGCTCGATCAACATCAAAGAATTCAGCTCAGTTTATTTCTTTCACCACAAACTACATAATTTTAGACAGTAAAACAAGAGAACAAGTGCAGAAACGAAGTGTTCCTTTTTTATTTTGGCTAGGTGCTCTTCTTTTTTTTTTAAACGTGTTGAAACAGGCTCAATGGAATGATTTGTCGACAACATTTCCCATAAACCCATTCGCAATTCGCAAAGATCTATGTTGATAGATCGATCAATATTTCTAATCATGTTAAATATTAACACATTAACACTTGATCACTAACCTTGTTCTTCCAAGATGCCATTTGGTATCTTCTTGTCGACAGTGGTGACTACCGCCTTACCGTGGTGTCTTCCCCTGTCAGGTGGAATAAGCAGTAGATGAGCAGAAAGCGAGCATAACAGGGAACCAGGCTGGGGTCCAGGGCTTTTACCATCGGAAAGAGAAGCCGGCCTTTCTCATCAATATGCCGAGGCAGCGCCACACACTGAGCTTGAGTTCCTGCACTCGTTCACTCTGCCCTCCCACCCTGTCTGTTGCGCTTTTTCTCAGTTTTCAGTTTCAGCTTAAGGACTGTGGGCGTGTTCGGGTAAGTCTTGCTTTGAATGTGTGTGTGGTTTTGTGTGGCGCTTCCTGGACTCCACCCGCTTGTAAGAACAGGGTATGACATAACTTCAGGCCCTTCCCCTGTGACTCGGTGACCGCCCTGTACTGGTGAATCATGGGAGGTTTACCTGAGGAAGTACCAGGCCAGCAGCACGATGATTAGCAGCAGGAGGCACAGTACTAGGATGATGGGCAGGAGATGATGGTTGGGGGGGCCAGAGTTGTCTGGAGGGGCTAAAGAACATTACAAACAGCAGACTATAACACACTTACTCAAACACACATAGACACAGACTTACACAAATTCTCAGCAATCATATGCATACTCATATAAACAATAAAATGTAATTTTATTTCAAGACCACATACAAACACAATAATAAATACACATTTGAACAGGAACATACATATACTAACTGTCCTTCAGAATACAAATGCAGTTTACAATGCATTATTTAAAAAAATTGGTACTTTTTGTAAAGACAGTTCTATTGCTAAACATCTGCAGCAATATATGGATTTGTCTGTTCATTGTTGTTTGCCTTTGTTTAAATTCAATGGTTCCAAAACGGTGGGCTCCCTCTAGTTGTACTCTAGGAGAATTAGGGATTATTGTTAATATTCACAGCTGCGGTGTGTTTACATGCAGTGTAGTTAATATCCTCAAATTAATACAGTTAATACCTAAATATCCTTAAATAATAGATAGGCCAAGGATGCTTTTGAAAACGTTATATTGTATATTGTAACAATTTTTCAACTTTTTATGTTGCTGGGAGTTTAGAAAAACACACAGACTTTTTGCGCTGAGCTCTGCGGCCAGCAGGTATTTGAGTGACCGCTCCGTTCCCAGGAACAGGAAGTATGTCTCTTTTCAGAGAGCCGGCTCTTTTGGCATCTGCAGCCTCATATTTTAGCCTTGCTTGTCAAATATGAATGCTTTGTTTATTGATAAATCATATTTGCCATGTAAGGCTAAAATATGAGGCTCTCTTTAGAAAACATGTAACTAAGTACAAAATGAATGCACTGCATTGTGAGTCATTAATATCGAGCCATTGATAATAGTAATGGAATCAAATCGTAAGACTAGTGAGTGTTCACTAGTGTCTCTACTAGTGTAACCTTTGACCTCACTGCCTAAGTACTCACACCGGCATGTTTTGTGTATGTCTGCAACAGCTTTTTGTGGCTTTTGTAGATTAAAACAGTTTTACTTCCACACTTGGGTCTGAAAACTCTTGTCATTGAGTGAAAGTCAAAAATTTTAAATTGAAAAAACATAGGAATACTTAAACTACAGTGTAGATAAGTAGTAATCTCAGATGTCGTATTTTTATTGTTGTAAAATTAGACCGAATTCTGCAAGTTCCAATTTTGCAATATTAGTGATGTCAAGTGTGCTGTCAACTCAATTATCATGAAGTCACCAATTTAAGATGATTTTCTGTTATATTCATTCATTGTAAGATCATAATGACTTATAATTGGGTTTGTCATTAAAAGATCCATCTGTACGCATTATGGGTGTCCTTTGCATTATAAATTAATCCAGTTTATTTAAATTATCTTGTATTTGATGTAACAAAATCCATTAAACACTTCCTCTATGCTTTGTTATATTAATGTAGTTTTTGTGTACCTGACTGAGTTGACAAAATGAAAGCCCTTACAAAGCAAGGTGTCTTTTTTTTAAAATGTGAACCATCACACTCAACGTTATTTATACTTATGAACATTCACATAATGACCCCTCCTGAACTTGTTTGTCTGCTGAGATAAGCATTCACAACTGCAGGTTCCACATACAGCACAAACAAGAAACAGCTGACAGCACATTTAAACCTCCACATTCAATTACAGCCAAGTCTAATCCACACTTGCCCTACCATAAAGCCCACAATAGCATGTAATTAGGGAAAATAATCAAGTAAGCGCTTGTGTAACGTCTGTACTTACCCTGTGTTGTGTTATCAGCGGTCGTGCTGTTGATGGGGGTTGTAGTCACTATTAGAAACAGAACCAGGACCATTGTGGCTAAAGGGAAAAAAGAAAAAGAAACTCATGATACTCGTGTATCGTGCTAATAAACAGTTGTTTTAATGCAACCTCACAAAAGAAACAAAGAAAAGGTTCATTCAGGAATAAACCCAACATCACCTTTAAAAAAATATTACTTTTGACAATTTAAAATTGTGAAATCTAAAAATGTATACAGTGCTTTTTACAATGTACATTGGAAAAAAACCCATATACTAGAAAGAAATAGAAAGTTTCCATAGCCCATTTGGCAGTAGAATGTAATCTACATGGTGTCATTTCTCTAAATATCCTAAAGAGGGCAGACAAGCACTACGAGCCAAAGACACACTCACACACACACAAACCTAACCACTGACTGGTGACAAGTACTGAATGTAACTTGGTCATACTGTTTAACCATTTAAATCCATTTTATACCAAACTAACCCTCTGACTAAATTATTGTTGCCACTGGGTTAAACATTACATTGAACTGGAAAGTTGAACTATGTGACTTTAATTTAATTTAGAATATCTCTAAACTACAGAATTTTTACATAGAATTTTACAGAAATTCTATGTAAAACTTTGAATGACTATTGCGTTCATATAGGGCTGCATGGTTGTGTAAAGGCCTTGCACCTCTAAGGTTGAATTTCTGACCCTCTTTTTCCCCCTCAGTTTTTCTGTATGGTACAGTACAGAGAAAACTCTATTAACGGTTACTTGATATTTGGATAAACATCTGGTACCTGGAGCAACATTTAGGTGTGTATTCAGCTCATATTCGGCAACAAATTTGAATTTGGCACTCCGGGTGGCACCTGCATTCACATAACCCAATTTCTGGTACGTACACAAAAACTACAAAATCATGCACCCATCATGACAGTTCCACCAGCACAAATGTATTTTAATCTGTGTTAATAAACTCTCAAAAAAGAAGAGTGGTCTATTCATTTAGACGGAACAGAATTAACTAGTTTGTTATTGGGACCTAGTTCACTTTCAGTGGGAACTGGCACAACACTGCCTGCATGTCTCCTGTGTTGAACATATGCAATGTTTAATGAATGAATTACAGTTTAACTTTATGGCAGGCCAAATGCAATATATATGTAGTGAATCTGACTATTTAATTTACATTTCGTAGCAGCAGAGCTGTATTCGGATCCTGCAGCTACTTCCCCTGTAGTGAGACTATGTTATTACCAACTAGTCAACATGAGCAAAAATCACCAACAAACGTAGCTGGCTTGATAAAATAACTTTGTCGCATATATACAAACTCTGTCCAAGTACATCCAGATTGTATCCTTATTATTCAATGTACGGTACTGCATTATAGTTACATCATATTAATCTCAATGTCTGTTTCCGACTTGTTTAAACCACAGAAATATTATGCTTCAGTTATAAAGTGCTTCTTATTGATCTAACTCTAGTATCTAAGTAACAGAGGACATTGTGTATCATTTTATGTTTTAATGTTGATATGAATGTGAATATTTTAATACTGATGTGCCAACATCAATGTAACAAGGACAGGATTCCTCTTTTAAGCACTTGGCCCTTTCAAGTAAATCTTTTGAATTATGACATATATGCTAGTGCTCTGAAATACCAAATCAATTTTAAATCTCACCCTTTAACTTTTAATTGATGTTGAAACCAATTACAGACACTCCCTCATTTCCTTTTTAATCAAAGAAAATGATCCTTAACATAATTGATTTTTCATCAAATTCCACATGAACTCAGTGAAATAAACCCTTCACAGTCTTTACCTTTTATTCTTTTCATTCAGTTTTAATCTTGGTGTCAGGTAAATTACCGCAGGGAAAACCCTAAAATGGCTATCCGACCAAGAAACACAGTGATAAAACGCTTTCCCCAGCCTTCCCCCGTCCAGACTCAATGATGGAGGAATTCTAATAAGCGGGGAGGAGTATCCCCTTCCCCCATACTGCAGTCAAGGAGCTGTCACATGGGGAAGAGCGGACACCAGGGCCATCAACCTTGACCATTGCAGCCCAGTGCCATGAGATTGCAGATGGAGCAGAGCCAGGTATGAACACATAAAATGCCACACAGCCCTGTGGGAGTGTTTCTGGAATCTTCCTGAGAGACGTGTTTGGGTGAGCAGGTGCAGGAGGGGAACGTGAGTGTCAGACGGGCCCTGTGGCTAAGCCTCAGGGCACTACAGCTCCCAGAATTCCATGCCAGGCCTCAAGGAGCCTTCAGGGGGAATTAACTATAAATATAGGAGAGGACATTTTAAATTTTTCCAGAGCAAATTCAGGGCCAGTTCATTAATTATTTCAAAAACAATAATATACATTCAATACAAACGTATGCTGCATCCTTTGGGTTTAGGAAAGTCTGGATGTAGTGAAAGGATAAATACATTTCTGTCTCTCCCCCTCATCCATAACATACAAGACTCACACACACAAAATGATTGTAAGCCGACTCAACTTGTTAAAAAGCAATCGCCTGCATTATGACCTCAAGGAATCAAGGCATTCACCCTCCACCTCATCCATGTTATTGCCCATATGCACAGCCATCTTGTTACCATCGTTACAGGCCTGATCCATAGAAATAACACCCCCACAGTCTTTATTCCTGCTCATCATCCCTCGGCAAACACAAGAGACACATTTCTCCTGTCATCCACCGGTCATGGAGCATGCAGCACATCTACCATGCATCATAATTTAAAAATGGGTCATGGGACTTGTTTGCAGCGCAGCTCCGTTTTTCCCATTATGAAAACACATTTGCTCGTAGCCTTGGGTAGAGTGTTTGCCGGCGCTCTGCGGCATCCCAGGCTGTTCCTGCACCCGGCGGGCTCAGTGTCACATGCCGGCTGTGTGAAATGCTGAAAAAAGAATGACTGGAGCCTGGAGACGACTCCTGACCACCCGCCGCGGGGGACACATAGGACAGCAGGATGCTACGCTAACAGAAAATGATGCAATGCTAATGGCTTGGTAACTGATACCAAATAATAGCCTAATGTTATAGTAGGCCTATTGAGTTTTTTTTAGAGCATTTTAGAAATCATAACACAATAAATTACCCTGTAAGCACACATCCCTGTCAAATAAACTAAAACTGGTAGCCACTGTTAAATGATCTTAGCTGTTATGAGCAGTGTGTCCAGCATAAAAACACAACATAAGTGACATAAGATTGTTGACCAAATCTGGTCATTTGCGGCTATAACCAATGTAAAAAAACGCTCATTGTGTATGTTTACATTACTAGAATCAAACCTGGGGTTTAAAACTCTGCAACCACCATTTGCTTTTGCAATACGTATTGATGTTAAATAAAATATACTACTCAATTTTACTGTTAATGAGCTAAATCGTGAATCCATATCTCACATCTTAACAGTTCGGTTTTGCAGATGTGCTTTAGCTTTCAGGGTATCCTGAGACATTAACAGCTGGAAAACATTTGGATTTGTTATGCTGAAAATGGCCCAGCTATTCCTTCAGTAAAAGTAAAAACGGGTGATTTGAGACATCTCTAAGGACGGGGCTGTCAAATTCTTACACCCACTGCAATTTATACCAGTAGAGGCAGCTAAAGACAACAATACATCCTACACACATACACTATCAGAACAGCAGCCAGAAAAATGAAACGTGTTATAAAATGGAGTGACGGATATCAACAGGATCAATTGGATGGTAAACAGGCGGGTAAAAACCTAGCAGGTAAGGGAGCGGTCCTGAAGCGGACCTGAGCAAAGTAACATCCCCATACACTGCTCCCCAGGCAGCCTTTCATGGCTGCCCAATGCTCCCACTGGGTTCAATGCAGAGACCACATTTCACTGTGTGCACAGGGCATGCAGAAATTGTTTGTCTTCTCACCAGATTTTATGGATAACCACGGTCCAATACATCAAATACACATGTATGCGTATAAGCAAAGGCACATGTTCCATACATTCATCTAAAAACTAAAAAAACTGGTTTTGTGTGACCTAGGTTGCAAGATTAGCCAAAAAAGGCTAGGATCATATGCACATGAAATATTGACCCTGTATTTTAAACAAAGGGATTTCTAGTTTAATTGTTAAAATGATAGTCAATGCAAATTCCACTCTTGCCACACATGCCCCATGCTCCCAGTCACTAAAAAGGTACATACTCACACTCTGTTTAGACTCGAGAGGTTCACAGAAGCCAGCCATTGTGCCCAATGACATTAATCATTTCATTAACCTTTTGCAAATGAGCATTGTTAGAGGGCCGTAGCTATTTCCCCTTGTCTCAGGAAGCTAGTCGACACCACAAAGCCCCACTTTTATTAGAACGTCAGCCGCATCTCTCAGTAAAACCTCAGCTCTGAATGTAGCAGCAACTCGTTCTTCTCATGCAACACGACACTGCTGCTTGGTCCGTTGTGAAAGCACTTTCTGTTTCTTATACATATACTACACTTGTTAATTAGTGACTGCAGGAGAGAACATGCTCAGTGTCAAGCAATGTTAATGAATATGCAGATAGAAGAAGGCCATTATAGGCCATCATTATATCTTTCTAAAAGGTTTCATATGATTGTACAAATACACTGACACAGAACGTGTTATTTTGGGGGAAAAAATCTAAAATGTCAGTCACTAGTTCATTAGAATTCTTGAAAAGGGCCATGAACAAGGTGTATTATGAGGTGTACTATATTGTGCATTAGGTGTATTATATCTTACGGTATTGTCAGATAAACAATTTCTTGGAGGATTTTGGCCAGAAATAATGAAGTATCTAGCAACACTACTTGTGCTACACTCGTGATTGTCACAACACGGAGTGTATGTGGGACAGACACATAAGGAAGGGTACGATCCAGGCACAGGTGTGATTCCAGGTTGGTTTATTGAAGACATGTGAACTGGCATAAACAGTAATCAGGATCAGACGCACAACATTCAGGGTCAGTACTTTAGGAAACAGGGCGTGGGAAAGGCAGACATGCAACCACGGTGGAAACAACCAACCTGAAAGGAAAACACAGACAATGGTTAACAGGCATTGGGAAAAACTAAGAAGGACTGAGGCAGACTGAGGGAGACACTGACAGACACCTGAGTCCTTCAGACCCAGAAGACTTGGTGTGCATGAATACATAGAACTGGCTCACATGAGCCATCGACTCTAATTAAAACCACTGGTGCAGGCCACACAACGACACACAGGGGCATGTGCTAACGGAGACACAGACACCCAAATGGGCACAAGAACAGACGCGACTAACATATACCAAATACACGACAAGCACGACTTTGTGTGCAACAAGTGAGACTAGACCTGGAACACTGCTATAGACAGACCTCTTAAAGGAGGCGAAGCAGGGGTGGGAAATGATGGGGATTGCCTGCACTCAGTGCCCCAGGACCGGTCTTCGTGCCCAGATGGCTTCATGCTCTATTGTAATATCTATTGTAGTGCTTTGAAAATGTCTTCCAGTGTCTTCTTTCACCAGTTATCACTGGTTTCAGTTAGGGGTGCACCGATACCACTTTTTTGGAGAACGAGCAGGAGTACTCGCAGATACCGATACAAAGAACTTAATAAAAACAGGTAAATTAGTCATCTAATTTAACAAAAAAAACAAGGGACTAGTTTGAAATTAAGAACATTTATTTTTAAATGAAAAGCATGTTGTATGTAACATATTACAGAATAAATAAAAAAATGTAAACTGTGACAGTGCAACTCGCGTCCACTGGGAGGTTAGGCTAATTAGCGACACGGGGCTAACACGGCTTGTCCAAAGATCCGTGGTGAAACTAAACGCAGAGGAGGCTTGCAGTAGGCTGTGGAGTCGTGTAGTTTAGGCAGCGTGGATAAACTATTTGTATTTTAGGTGCTCGATTAAATAACTTGTGTTAAATGCGCTTTTGAGCCTCCTCTGGACAATTTCGCTGAGCACAATTTGCAGTCCGCCTTTGTTTTCTCATCTTCATTCACTTTGAAATAGTTCCACACGGCTGTCATGTCTCGCCTCGCCTGAACTGGGGGCGGGGCCTGGGGGCGGGCACTCGGCGCCTGTGGTTAACCCCTTACATGCCGCTCAAACATAGATTTCTCGACCGTGGTATCGGTCCCCGGTGTCGGGGGACTTTTAACGAGTACTAGAAAATGTGGTATCTGTGCATCCCTAGTTTCAGTAAAAGCTTAATGAATAATATGGATAGGATAATTTGATATACCAATAACATGATAAGATTATTGATAATATTCACAGACATTTTTAATCTCCAATTTGCCTGTTATGCCAGTTAACAATGGTTAGCATTAGTGAAAGTGAAGTGATTGTCATTATGATACACTGCAGCACAGCACATGGTGCAGACACCGAAATGTGTCCTCTGCTTTTTACCCACTCTGATTTTTTGCCGTGTGGGGACGGCAACCTTCTGATTACGGGGCCGCTTCCTTAACCGCTAGGCCACCACTGCCCCAACATTAGGCTAAACATTTACCAAAATGCTATAAAAACAAATTTAAAATGGCTGCCATTTTAAATATATGCTTTTAAATATATATAATGTTGTAGATTTGAGACAGTGCAATGCAAAAACTGTGCACAGGTCAAACTTGGCAACAGCCCAGGGTACCATCCAATGATGAATGAAGGAGTATTCCTAAATCCAGCTCTCCATTATTCTGTCCACTAGGAGAGGTTCAGCTTGTTCTATATAAATCCTGTCTCCTGCTGAAACTGCCCGGTCCAGCAGGCTCCCATCTGTAGGCCTGACCCATTTTAGAGGAAGTGGCCGGGTTCCATGTTTCCTGCTTCTGTGCCGATCACAACAAGTGGAATCAGATGGCGAGATGAGGACAAATCGTGCTGACAGCATGACCTAAGCAGCCCCCATTGCTCCACTGGTGTTTTACATTACATCAGATTCACACATAGACTCATGAGACAGGTACAAGTGCATTCATGTATGAACACACAAACTGGCACACTGCAAATACACTGCTTCAGGTACTGCCTCTCATCCTACCTTATGCATGACAGCAAGATTCTGTTGACAGAAACCACCATCGTTAGAACAGCTTCTCATTCATCATTCCCATGGCAACCTGTGGAGTAACAGCCTGTATGTTCCTGTTACAGACTGAGGCTGAATGTCTCAAAAAGGAAGAGAAAACCTGGAAGCTGGGAAAACATATATTGCATGCTGTTCTCAAACAATTCCACAGTGAAAAAATGGGAAAACTGTGTTTGAACATCTTCTGAGATGTCAGAGAGAGCCACCAGAGATTCAAATTGCCCTGATCAGAATGTGAAAATAAGGTTATGTCTACAATATGTATGTCTACAAAAGGACACTTTGATGGCTAAATATCCTTGTACTGAACATGCAACATCTTCTGTGCAGTGACCTGGTTACCACCCCACACTACCCTTGCACAAGCCATGTGCCGCGCGTGGAGGACATTAATCAGGCCTTCTCCTCTTCGGCTGCAGCAGCAGGACTGACCTTGGTCCTGACAGTCGCCCCCAGTGTAGCAGATTTATGCCCAGCATCCATCACCCTCAGCACGCAAGTAAAGCAAACATCACCCATGGAGAGCGCAGCACATATGGTGATGTGAGGAGCGCTAATGAAACAAAATATGCTAAAACATGAAAACAGGCAAGGCATCTGCTACAGACTGCATGCTAACATGTCGTCTGTAATGAAGTCTGACGGACAGCCCCCTGTACAGACATTACATTCAATATTCATCAAGTTGCTGCAACATGCTAATGTACACTGACAGGCAACAAGCAAGGGCCAGAGCGACCGCTAACAGATTTCATGCTAGTACCAGGCTCCCTGTCAACAGCATATTACAACTCCAAAGACATCCATGTCAATTTTAGTTTACTTTTAGTTACTAAAGATGTAAATGATGCTTTGCAAATCTGTAAAAATCGCTGCAAATGTGCCATGATTCAAACCAGTTCGATTAACCAGTAAAGTGAAATGAAATAAAATTAAATTGGCTGATTCACATGACACTCGCTGGTACCATATGTGCTTGCGTATTATATTTACATACACACATATAAAGGTATCATTTGAGTGAATGGTTATTAAGCATATAGAGAAATCTCCTTGTGCTACAATCCTGAATAGTTTATAACAGTCTCACAAAAAGATCTTGCACTAACTTTTGACAGATTCAAAGGTAGCTGAATACCACATGAATGTAGTAACCATGGCAACAGACAGTTGTAACCACATGTGCGATGACCATAAAAGCACGAAACCACATAACCGCAAGCAGAGGGCTAATGATGGTAGAAGAGTAAAGCTGCATAAGGAACAATCAATAGAACATCTTGGCCAAGCTTTTAAGGCTACAGAGTATCACAATGAGTGGCATTATCATTATTATTCCTCTGCAAAACCACAATATTAAGGAGCAATGGTAGCCTAGTGGGTAAGGAAACAGACCCATAATTGAAAGGTTTTCAGTTTAAATCCTAAACTGCCAAGGTGCCACTGAAGTGCCACTGAGCACAGTACCATCCCCATACATCCCATGCGCCTTGCGTAGCTGCCCACTGCTCACTAAGGGTGATGGGTTAAAAGCAGAGAACACATTTTGTTGTGTGCACCATGTTCTGTGCTGTGTTTCACAATGACAATCACTTTACTTTTATTTGTGAACAGCAACCTAGTTGCCATCAACTAATATTGAATTGCAGAACTCATCTGTTCACACCTACTTTCTGTATGTTCCTGTTTGGTAGAGGATTGTGCTCAGACAATGAGTTCATGCAAATGTCTTTATCCTGCTAAGAAAAAAATAAACACAAACCAGCCAATTTATTCAAGTGAGTTAATACAACAACTGCACGGGATGTAATTTACTACATAATCCTAATTTATAAAATTAGGAAAACCGATAAGTAAAAGGAAAACCAGTAAGTAAAAGGAAACGCTGTATGTACTTAGCACAAGCTGCATGATGAAGTAAAAGTGAAGTGATTGTCATTGTGAAACACTGCAGCACAGCACACATGCACACAACGGATAGGGATTCAAACCTACTGATTATGGCAACCTTCTGTTTATGGGGCCGCTTCCTTAACTGCTAGGCCACCACTGCCCCTAAATACCGCTTAACCGCTAGGCTACCACTGCCCCTGATATGTCACAGGTCACGCCCCCTTAACATAAATCCCAGCTCCTAATCCATTACATAGTAATAGAAATCTTTTGGACCTCCACCGCTGTCATTTTTATACAGCCCATTCTTTTAGTCCCTGTCTCTTCCATTTTTTCTTTTTGCTTATTGACAATTCCGTTGTTTGTGTGAACCCTGCGACTTTACATTCTTCACTTATTTCTTCATATGCTTTCTTCTAGTGCAAATTTTAATGTATGCTAAATTATTGGAGACGTCCATATAGCTAGAGGCACTCACGTTACCGGAGCGCTTGCATCAGGAAAGCCACCAGCATAGTGAAGGACACTACACACCCCTCACATGCACTCTTCACCCTCCAACCATTCGGAAAAAGGTATCAAAGCATTCGGGTCCTCACTGCCAGACTCTGCAAGAGTTTAATCCCACAATCAGACAGCTGAACACTCACCCCTCTGGACAGACACACTTACACATTTTGTTATATTGTAATATTATTTATCTGTAATATCATCTAATAATGCACAGTTCCATTTTGCACATATTTACACTATTTTACTTCGCACATTTATTATTCATTTCACCTGTTTAGCACTGTGTAAGTCATATGTTTGATTTTAGTTTCAGTAGTCAGTAGACAGATACTTTGTTGCTGCTTTTGTGGGGTTAAAGGCAGTACTTGGTTTAAGGGGGGATCCCTTGTGCTATTTTATCAATAAATGCATAGGTATACAGAGTAAAATACTAGAGCGAGAGGTCACATGTGAATAATGCACATGCCAATGTTTTTTTTTATTTACCCGAGTAAGCAGCATGGCACATAATATCAGCACCTGCTTGTGGCATAGGCAGTATAAACCCTGAATCTCATTTCTTGCTAGTCTGTAATTAAATTGAAAGAAGTAAAAATATATTTAATGCATATTAAATCATCTTTCCATTTGGAACTTTTATTTTGAAAAGTAGCATAATGTCAGCAATTGAAAAACCAACACATGAGTGTAAGTTCAGACATACATGACGCTGTGTGATTTTAGATTTTGCACTGGTGCGAAGATTCCTCGAGTCCAGCAGAATCACAGTTTGGTTGTTCATCATATAGTTTACATGATGTACGATCACCAATTCACCCCTCCCAAGCAGACAGGTCATAAAATATCAAACCTGTTTGTCACCGGTCATTTGTCACCTGTCCTGATTGCGCATGTGCAAACACAGAACTGAGTGTAAAGTAACCATATTGGTAAAGCAAGGAGAAAATAGAGCATGCCAAGTGTGGTTGTAGGAGTCAGATTTAGCACTCTATGGGTAAAATGAGAAGGTTTGGGACTGGCTCATTGCTCGTTCATCTCTGCTGACAACAAGGCAGCAAATAAAGATCATAATTCTTTTGTTGTACGTTTAATATGAGTACATTTTTTTAAAAACAAGGTCAATTATCCACATCACAAGCTACGGTGCCTATGCGCATACTGTATTTCAAATACTGTATTTTGCATACTGTAATAGGCAGAAGTAGTAGTTCCTGGATATTATTTTAAATGATCCTATTGTTACTTTCCATTGTATTCCTGTTAAATTAGACATTTGTCCCAAATTACCAAAATATCTTTATTTTAATGTGAGAATAGATTCTAGAATATAAGTATCTGGTATATGTTTCACACCACTAGCAATTACACAAAAAACAGTGCATGAGTCTGCCCATACTGATACTGATCCGATGCTGATACCAAGTTGGTATCAATAGTAACAATATTTTGTATCAATCCACCCATCCCTAACAGGCACAAGCAAATATTTTTTATGTGGTCTCGCCTACTTATCATGACTGGACTGGAACAACATGTAGAATGTGATTAAGTTCAAATGAAAACAGAAACAGCCTTCCTTGACAATTAAGCAGTGTACTAGCCTGAATACTATTATAATTATTGTTTTGGACCAACATGGATTTGGGCAAGCATGTTATGTCATGGGTTAATGGAGACCTCCCTGAAAATATCAGATCTTTTACAAGTTCACAGAATACCTATTAAAGACAGTCCTATTTAAAATGCACTTTATAGAGGATCAATACCAGTATGACGTTTAAAGCAAAGCATTTAGCATGAAGCAAGACATTTTGACTGTTACAAGCTGTTCAAAAAGTAAATTATCTTGTTGAAACACATGAAACCACCACTGAAAACAATTCTTAACCATTAGCCATCCTGAATAATCCTGGAATATGCTGGCAGAGATCAGCAATATTTCAATATTTGTTACTTCTTCAATGATCCTGAAGAACAAAGAATTTCCTACTATGCTCAGGTTGCATGAGTGCTTGGGTAGAATGTCTAAGCACACACTCACAGACTGTAAGGTTGTCTCACTTATGGAAGAACTATTAGATGATGAGAATGTTGCCTCCCATGATCCCTCAGGATCTATTCCAAAATCTAAGGCAGTTGGGACATTTGTCAATTTTAAGGGTATTTCAATCCATCGGCCTGTCACGTGCACAAACTGACGGGGAAATGAAGCGCAGAACTGGGACATACTGGGATACAACGATTTATTAAGGAAACAAAACAGGCACAAGGGCCGAAAAGGTAACACAACAAAGGAACCAACAAAAACAGACCTGCAGGTGTGTGTCCACATGAAAATGTCGCAGCCCCAATCGGCTGCTCTGCAGGTCCTTATAATTGGGCTCCATGGCTTGAGCCCTGCTGACAAGCAGATTGGTGCCAGTTGCGTTCCCAGCTGCATGGCCAGAGAGTTTCCCACTTCGACATTAGTTGATTTTTTGGACAGATACCTGCAAATCTGCCTTGTGTTTCATAAACTGGCAGTCATTGTTGACAGCAGTGTAAATCTGTGGACACTGAACTGATATTCAGTGTCTAGGTTAATAGTAAAAAACTTTTCTGTATCTGATTTATATTTTTTTCAATGTATCCCATACTTTGTAATACCACTCCTTAATCCTATCAGGTGAATCCATTTTGGGGGCTCATCACCATGATCTTCACCAGTAGAATCAGAAACAAAAGCGCAAATTTATAATACAGAGTATGAAAGTGACAGTGCACACACTTGCACATCCTCTTTTAAAGTGAAAATGCAATTTCAACAGAAATGCAAATGTACCCGAAAGTACGCAAAGTCGCAGTTCACTGCAAAGTCACATGAAAATAATTGCCATTTGTCATTTTAGATATGAAGCGCCCTATTTTCAAAGCACTCAACATCTAACTTATTCACCATAAGCACCATCTCTCTTCTTACTTTGATAACTTAGCATTGAATAAACCTCAGTTCAACATTTATTCTCACAAGAACGTGGTTTCTTAATGGTGGAAGAGCTAATTGTTCGGGGATCAGACAAAATGTCAATATATAAGTCCAGGATAAAGATAAATCTTTTTAGCAAAGCACTCCATTAAAAGTTACATCCACATAAAGTACACTGCATAGATGCATCCTACCACAACCACTCAGTCCTGTGACACCTGGGAGCTCGGAGAACAGTCAGTGCCATGGAAGGGTTCTAATCACCTTATTAGAACCCTTCATAAGTCAAACTAGGCAGCATTGCTGGGTCGAGTATATTGATTTGTACTTTTTTTGGTTACAGCCCATAATGCTGCGTGTGTTTTTTGTGTTTGGGCCGCCGTGCCTTGTTTATTTTCTGTTATTAAATCACATTATTTTTCACCTTGGTGTGTGCTGGCATTACATGCCAACCTATTTTCTCTGAGCTACTCTGGATTGATGAAATCTACATGGACCAGTGTGAGATGTTCCAGAGGGTGATCCTCAGCCACCTAGACCATTAGTGCTGACATTAGAGGCCGGTCAAAATGGACCAATATAATCATTGTGGACATTACACTGGAGTAGTTGAAACCTGCTCTTAAGAGAGTATCTGTCATTGTTTGTAAATGCACCATGTTGGACTATTTAATACCAGCCTTGATCTGATACCTATTATACATGCTACTCTATACTCTATATACTTTGATGTACTTCTACCAGTTTCTCCTTGTATTCAGAAAGGGTCTTTATGTGAGGTGTGTAAACTAAAAGGGCCTGTCAAAACCCATTGACACATACTCTATTTGATTTTGGATGAAATAAGATGTGAATGTCAGTTTCTACTTTCTCAGTACATACTGAGGGGGAAACTGCTAAGTGTCAAATGTGACACTTAGCAGTTTCAAATACAATACAGTTGCTCTTCTCTGAAACTCCTTCTGAGCAACAGAACACAACGATGTGTAATCCTTCAATCTATGTTGCTTCTCTTGGAAGACGAGGGAATGAAGAGAGAGAGCGAGAGAGACAGTGAGGAGGAAGAGGAGGGGGAGGGGAGTGGAGGAAGTGAGTGATAAGCACAGAAGCCCAAGAACAAAAGACACTTCATTCAGGAACAGAACAAGCAGGCAAGTAGAGCACACACTGTCCTGGGCCTGAGACTTGGTGAAGCTGGTCTACTCAGCTGACAAGAACTAAATTAATAAATGTGTGTGTGTATGTGTGAAGACCAAACGGCCACCCATTGATATGGCAATTTTCTGGTCCCCAGGGTTCCTGTTCAATTTACACAATAAATATTTGTGTAATTTATAAAAATAAAAATTCCATTATTTCATTTGAATTTTGAATGTTCAGGTTGGTACTAAAATCTGTCTTATTACCATTTTTTTAGAATAAGACTAATTTCATGTATTTTTATGACTAGTAGTTATTTAAATTGATGATCATGACAGCACTTGTTATTAGATATTATATAATGTGTTGACCTCTTTCTTCCATACCTTTTCTTTACACCCAGCATTAGCTGAGCATTATACCTGCTAGCTCATATTATTGGCAACACCTACCCTATATCGCCACCTTGTGCCTGTAGAGACCACAGCCCTTTTGGACGTTCATCAGTGGTCAGTTCCAGGCGGCAGAACTAGTCACAGACTAGTCACATGGATATATGAAATTCATAATCTGGATATGGTCCAGCACTCAAAAAACCCTAACTCTATCCATAACCCAGCAATGAAGTAAATGAATGAGATTGGTCCCACACCTTTACAACCACTGGTAATAATAAGTGGCTGTCAGATAAACTGTACTAATAATCATCTAGTTAACAGCAAATTTCAGCTCCAGAGGCCAAAACACAACCTCTTCATTAGAGGTCATTACAGTAGCGTTATTTGCCTTATGCAGCAGCCTCTTATGTTGTTATGTTCTTGAACCTCCAGGTGGGATTCGTCCTCCCCCCTGCGCAGGGGCTGCGCTGAAGCTGTCAACATGTTGGCGCAGCAGAGAGAAGGAAAATCGACAAGAAGCATCAATCACCAGCGGAGTGTGATCGATCTGAGTAACAGGGATTTCCTGGACTATCAATGCCCTGCCTGTCAGTAGGTGGCAGAGGTTTGAAGGTGGAAAAGGCAGACGTCATCTGCTTCCTTCTGAGATTCTGCACATCTAATATAAAATAAAAAATTCATCCAAAAGGAAGTGACCAAAATAATCAACTTGCTCTACACCCAAACAGAAAAAAAACAACAACTGAAAGGGATTTTTTATAAATGGTATAAACAGTGCATGGGTTAAATTAAAAGAGTGTATTTCTGTATATACGTTTACTGTAAAAAAAATCCCTTGCTCTTGAGATCATGCTCATTATTAAGATTAGTAGCCATAGGAAGTCCAATATATTATTTTACAGTCCTGTTTCTAGAAAAGGCTATTGTTGATCATTTGTATTAATATTTTATTAGGTAATTATCAATAATGAAAAACTATCAATAATGAAAACCCTAAGAACACATAAAAAGTGTAAAATTGCAATTAACAGTGTGTGTGTAGTGTAGTATGTATTTGCATGGACGTGTTTGTGCATGGATGTAAAGTGTGTGCATGCATATGAAGTGTGTTTATATATTTAGAAATTTAATATTTATATGGGTTTGTGTGTGTGTGTGTGTGTGTGTGTGTGTGTGTGTGTGTGTGTGTGTGTGTGTGCATATACTTGCATGACTTCTGATGACATGTTTGTGTGGGTGTTTTTTTTTTTTTTTTTTTTGCAGTGTAAGCACATGCTGTCCATCCATCTGCCATCTTATGCAGGCCATTTCCTGTCCTGTCCAGCCAGTCTTCCTGCCCACCACTGCAGGGGAAATGGGGCCAAAAACCAGCACACACTGCTGAAACAACTTCTGTACATGATGTTTTCATGACCAATGAATACTGTGTACGAGCATATAGACATGTAACATTTAGTAAGCCACGATTCCACAGGTAGAGAGACCAGGATCTGTGACAACTACTATAAAAAGAGAAATCCCACAGCATGAAAAATTAACAATTTGTCAAAACTGACAAACTGAAACAAACCACAGCTAAATGCATGGGGTTGACCAATGGTTATAAAATCAACTGCATTATATAGCCTGGCTCAAACTGACATCTTATGGGAACAACTCGCTTTGTTCCCAGAAGGTCCCACTAATTTCAACCCTTAGTTCTTAGGCCCGGGTTTCATGTTCAGCGTGTGTCTCCCTAATGACCTGTCTGCATTCACCTGTTGTGTTTAGTAGGGGTGTTGAACTTAATCGTATAATCGATGCACTGCGATGAAGACATGGAAGATTCTGCATTGATGCAGTGCATAACATAATCGAACATAGTTAAATCATAATGACATTACTTGTCATAAAAATTGGGCCAGTGGTGGCCTAGCAGTTAAGGAAGTGGCCCCGTAATCAGAAGGTTGCTGGTTCGAATCCCAATCTGCCAAGGTGCCACTGAGCAACCACTAAGCAAAGCACCATCCCCACACACTGCTTCCCACTGCTCACTAAGGGTGATGGGTTAAAAGCAGAGGACACATTTTGTTGTGTGCACCGTGTGCTATGCTGTGTATCACAATGACAATCCCTTCACTTTCAAAATTCTCACTAAAAAGTGAAAGTGAAGCAAGACACTTAACCCTGAGTTGCTCCAGGGGGACTGTCCCTGTAACTACTAATTGTAAGTCGCGTCTGTAAAATGTAATGCTGTAAAATGTAAATGTAAACAAACTAAACAAAAACATGGGGCAAGCAGGCAACGTCCAAGACAGGGTTCAAACTAACCATAGTGCCACCGTGTGGCCCAGTTTCCCCCACCTCAAATTAAAGGCATCATTCCTGCAGCTATTCACCAGCCACAAGTGTATCATGCATTGCCCACTTCTGTTTGAACAAAGATAAGCCATCAGTATAATGGAATATCAACCTGGGACACTCAATGTTAACAATCAGTACCCAGCCACCACTGCAGAATCTTAACTAAAGAACTTTAGAGGCCTTTGGTCCGCACATTCTGAATGAGAAGTGGTGAAGGGGTTATTTATGGCAGAGCCAGCATAGATGCTAAGCGCACAGGAAGTGCCCCTGGTTAACCTCAAAGCTAAAGGCAATACAGTGAACAGTTTATAACCAGTGAAAATGGAGAGGTAATGCTAGATCTACCTGGGCAAGAGGTGGCTCAGAGGCTCCTGTTTTTCGAGTCCATTCCAGCAGGGCAGTGAGACGCTGAGGGGGTCCGGTCGTCACATGGCTCTAGGGGCAGAAACTGTCATCTGGCCTAGGTCCCGCTTATGCCGCCCACCTCACCTTGTCTCTGTGTTTGTGTGCTCAGACAGTTGGTGATGCTTCACCACCTGTATAAAGACATAATATAACACATTATAATAGACATAGATAAGGGGTTTATTATAGAAATGCAGGTTGGTAGTCATCTGTATTTTGAAGATAATCTTCCATTTTTGTTTAGTGTGTAAGTATTTGTCACCCTGAAGCTCCTTTCGCATTCTGGATGATTTAAACCCCCTTCTGTCAATACATTACATGTGCAAAGTAGCACAAGCAGTGTTGCCACAGTAGGGTGTTAGTAGCCATTGTGTCCCTAAAACAAGCAAAAACTCATGTACAATGAAAGCAGATATAATTTTAAATGGCACATGGAATACACACAATAAAAACTGATATATTGATCAACAACTGAATTTAACCTCTACTGAGGAAGCAGTGGGCAGCAATGAAATGCACCTGGGTATCAGTGTGTGGGGACAGTGCTCAGTGGCACATCAATGGCACTTTGGCGGCTCGAGATTCGAACAAACAACCTTCTGATTACGAGTCTGTTTCCTTACCCCTCAGGCCACCACTGACCTGCAAAATGTTTAAATTACAATTTTTCACATTAGTTTCCAAGGGTGGCAACAATTCTGGCACATGTTGCTTTGGTTTTCTTTCACTCTATATATGTACACTCTGTTTCATTTTCGTTTGATATATATAAGCTTTCATAACTGCTACTGTATCACCCACAGTCATGCAGGACTTCTGCAACATACAAAACATGAAATGTCCATATGTTTTATCTTCCTTTCCCTTTCTTAATTTTTCTAATCTGCTGCAAGCACAATGTTTCCATCCCAAGAGTATAATTTAAATCCCTAATCGGATTAAGAATAAAGCCCCCTTTCTGGCTCATAACCATTGCTGATAGTTTATTCATTTGTTTCCAATTTTGCACAAATATCTTCTTTCTAATGAAAGAACTGACATGCTTATGATACTGAGAAGCCATAACCTAAATAGCGATTGGTTGTGATGTTTACTGACTCCCTGAGGGCTGCTGTGCATGAATGTAAAGGAGGGAGGGAGAGGGAGCAGTGCATATGTGCAGAGGGGAAAATAAGGGATGGGGTCTGGGCGTGCAATTTATCATCTACCTGCAAAAAATAGAGGAGCAAAAGAATGTTACTGAGGGCACCACGCTGTTTCTATGGCAACGGTGCAGCGTAAGACAGCTGGTCTGGGATCAGATGGAGTGAGCTGGTGGAAGCAGAGCATTTCCTTAACAGCATCTCGACACACACGCACATGCTGTGACCTTCCTTTTCCTATTTACAATGGAATTATTTTGGTACATTTCACTTAGATTATATATAATGAGGAATAATTTAAAGGGATAAGGGGAATTTCAGTAAGTCAATTGAGATGAGGAAGATATTCTGGTGGGTGAAACAAACTGAAAAACGTAACAAAACCAAAACATTATTCTGGACACAGGCGTGAAACTAGAAATGAAAGCCTTGAATTGCTGACAGAGGGAACATGGTGAGTGAAATCTGGTTACATCCCCTTTATGTGCTCAGAACAAGTTGCAATCCAATTACAAGGGTCACCTAGCCCAGCGCTGCTCAACCCCAGTGGAAGCACGATCAGATGATGGATGGGGAATTACGGACAGAGGGAGGGTAGTGGAAACGGAGTGGCGCAGATGGAAATAACGAGTGCAGTCTCCCCTGAGAACTCCACGCCCAGCAGGAGAGAGGGAGGGATGGAAGTGGCCTACTTCACTCCAGGGTGGCTGCTATGGGTCCAGCCTCCTGTCTCATTTAACTTATGCTTAGCCTGCACACTTGAAAAAAGAAAAGTATGCTGGGAAATGTTATCTAGCCCTGAGGGAAGGTTGGTTTCTTCTGATGGTAGATGGGAACTTTCTTCAGACTCGGCAGGGGTGCTCTGGAGTTTCAAGATACAATGAGTCTTTTCTGATACTAAAAATGTCCTTGCAAATAGCTTTTTAGTGCCCTATTGTTTTTGCAAAGATTATTATTATTATTAGGGCCCGAGTAACGAAGGTGCAAAGCCATATTTTTTCTCCAAGGATTACTATTATTCTTTTTCTTCTTGCACACTTTGTCATCTTTCAGGTGAAAAATAAATAAATAAATTATTTGCCCCACGCATCACAATTTATACAAAGCCCTAGGGGGCTCAACAGCGTTATATTTTTTATTATTATTTTACAGTATAAATTCCTTAAATGCAAAAGAGTACGGAGACGGAATTTTTTTTGTTAAAAAATAGAACTTGAACTGAAATCTTCACCACACTTAAAGTCTGACTTGTGACAGGATGCTTATGCCACTGCAGCTTCTAACTGGGCAGTATATGGCGAGTAAGGAAGTGGTTGCCAGTTCAAATCCCGAAGCGCCAAAGTGCCACTGAGCAAACCACCGTCCCCCCACACTGCACTGCCTTTCATGGCTGCCCTCTGCTCACCAAGGGAGATGGGTTAAAATCACAGGACACATTTTGTTGTGTGCAACGTATGCTGTGTTGTGTTTCACAATGACAATGACACTTTCACTTTAACTACCAATCTCGCTGCAAAGTAGCACAAGCATTTAAAAATACCACAGCAAGCTCTCCTGGGATAGTCAAATATATTGGTTAGCAAAACGCCATGTTTCTGCCAAAAGGGTCATAGGAAGGCCTAGATAAACAAGGGGGAAGAGCTATAGAGTGCCAAGTGAACTGAGCCCCAGAAAAAACAAGGCGGTTCCGTATTCACAAAAAAACATTTCACACATGATGAACGGAAGGACACCTCCATGAACATCTATAATATTTGCAAGATCTGTTCTGCACATGTACGTCAACGCATGCACTGATTTCATGCACCAGCATCCCTTGCGGTACAGATGCATCTTTAACTGAACTTTAACTATTTATTTTTCAGTGTAAACTTGACCAACACTGCTGGTTAATGTCCTAATGTTTATTGCTAGTAAAAACACAGTATTTTAATGTAATCTTGCTAATGTTGAAAATATTGAACCAAGGATGTTTTTGGCCATTTAAACCATTCACATCCCTTCCATATTGTCATTTTTTACATTAAATATAATGCCAAATGTAATGTAATATTCCAGAATTAAGTAATGATTTGTCCTGAATTTTAGTCCTGACTAATAAAAAACAACAAAAGAATAATACTTCATAACAGAAATGTAGTTTTAAAGTAGTTTAGGTCTGTTATATTCCAAACATCACAATATAAATGGAATAAAAAAATTAAACGAGATGAAATTCAGTACACCACTACTTAAGTTTCGCTCCAATTGCTTGGGAGTTTAGGCAAAGGAGGACCAGGGGTCGGCCCACAAAATATTTATTACAGAGAAAACAGACTGCCATCATAAACTTGGGTTGGGTTTGTTATTTCAGAAAAAAAGCATTGCACAAACACACCCCCATCCGCCCATCTACACTGCACATTTTTTTGGCTGAATCAACTCCGCAAATATTATCTTATTATATTTGGTTACCGGTGACATGTTTTCTTTGCCTTTTGTTACTGTTATTCTTCGTTGGCATCTGTTTCCTGCCAGCGTAAAGTTAGCTGAATGACTAATAGTGTGACATAAGGATGACTTAGAACCTATTATCATTATTTGAACATAAAATGGCCTTGAGAAGATTCACTGGTCACTCTGAAATGTTTAAAAGGAACAGCCGTGACACCCCAGCTTCCTCTTTTCTTGCCGCGTGTGCTGCCTAGAGCTGAGGAAGATGGCTCCTGCACACTTAATTGCCAAATTCAAGGCCAGCATAAATAATGCCTGGCACTGTGGTTGGTGCACCTGGGATGGCTGGAATAAGGTTTTAGGAAAAACGTAATGCAGAAAAAAGAAGCTAAAAAGGACCTGAAGTGTTAACAGCTCATATATTGTAAACCCTATTATGCGTTTTAGATTTGTGTGGGTTGAAGAGTATAGTTTCCTGGCTGCACACACACACACACACACACACACACACACACACACAGACCGACCGACAAGAGTCACCTGAGCCTGGAGATATTGCCATATCTTGCTCAAGGACCAGGTCAACGAGATTAAGGCGTGAAATCTCGATCTCTCAGCAGCAGCACAAATCCATTTAAAAAGATAAGCAGAGCAGAGAGACAGAAATTGAGAGAGACTGATCTTATCACTCAAACCACAAACATAAGGTAGAATGATTTAAAGAAAAGAAATAATTTATTTCATATTGCAATTTTATTTGCTTTTTTGTGAAGTCTGTTCATAGTGAAGTCAGTATTCACTATGCTATGTGTATTAAAAATGGTAGCATAACAATAGGTCTTGAATATACAGGGCCCTATGAAAACAGTTAGATTTTTTCCTAAATTCAATTTTAATCCATGTTTTCCACTATAAATGTATTTTCCCATCCACACCACAATTATGGTGTGGATGGGAAAAAAGAACCTGAAATATGACAAATCACATTTAATCACTGTTCAACAAAGTGCAAACATTGGGAAGACCTGGAATACAAAACAATTGTGCCCACTTGCATAATGAACTAGAACCATATTAATAAAATCACATTTTGAATCAGCTAATTTGCGTTCTCTGATTCTGATATGAGTTATTGACCGTAAGTGGTTGTCACATATGTTCTTACAAAAGAGTTGTTCTTCTAATTCATAAAAAATTGCAAAAAATTCCAATTCATAAAAATTTGCACAGTGGGCGGTGGACAAAACTGCATACAAACCACACCCACTACACAAAAATGAATAATGCTGATTTCTTCATTGAATGTGCTGACGAGCAGACAGGGAGCCACCAATCAGGGTGGCAGTGCAGGACTCTTCAAGAGCAGTGCCAGCAGGGCATAGCACGATTAATGTTGTTTACCACAAAGCCACAGGAAGCAAATCAGGCTGGGATCATAATAAAGCTTGCTAAAGATGCTGGTGAGGATGAGGCCTTCATCAGGTGAAATTAGCATTTTTTAAATATTAAGCAACACAGAACATGTTGCATACATGTTTGATATGCGCCCACTCCCGTGCATGTGCTTATCCAGCAGGTGCCCTGTGTCATCCCCCCACTTCCTGGTGCATGAGGACAACTGAGAAGAGAGTGAGGTGGACAGCATGGAGTAAGAAGCCACTACGGAACAGCCACCAGCAGCCACAAATCCCAGCACTGCGGAGTTGTCCCCCAAAGAGGAGAACAGCAGCAGCTGGTTGCGAGAGGAACCTGTCTCCCCAGCGAAGAGACCAGGCAGCAAAGAGACCAGAGCAGAGCCAATCATGCAGGTGGAATCAGTGTCAGCAGGGTTTGCTCCTCTCCTCAGATGCACCTGCACCCCCTGTTGCGTCCATGGAATGCATCACAGGAGGGGGGGATTTAACAAGTTTAACGTTGATGCACAAGTAACCATCTCCTGCTGAAAAATGCTGCCAAACACTGAAACCTCCATTAACCATAATGATGAATAACATAACATGGAGGTTCCAGACAAGGTTATTATAGTTAATGATTATGGCTAAGAGGGGTTTGAACCTGTGACTGTGGTCTTCTGGTTCATAGGCGAGTGTCTAACCCACTTGGCAACTAATTTCAATAATTAGGGTAGCGTCTATTTATTTCTGTGTTTTTTCATTTCCGATAAAGCAGCATGATGCATGGAATGGCACTGATCCCAAAACTCATAAATATATGAGAAATAAATGGTCCTGAGTTACATGAAGACTAGCTCTGAGATATCTTGTCTGTTAACATCAACTTTCCAGCCTTCAAAACAAGAGCCAAAAATAAGTGAGCACATGAGTTTCTTGTTTTCTCACAGAAACAGTCTAAACCTGTGATATTATCTGACTATAACACATCGTTCCTACAAGCCATATGCTGGCGGGCGTCCACACTGCTGCACACATTCTGCTATCTGGAGCAACTCATCCCCCTGCAGTCACTGTAATGCCAAAAATGCTCTCTAGCTGGTACTTAAAGGCGTACTCACATAGTGATCATAAAATAAATAGTTTAGCAGTGATAGTATTTTAGGACAACTTGAACCAAGCAAACACAAATGAACAAGAGGCCAGTAGATGACGTTGTATCCTGAAACTCAATCCAGATATAACTGGAGGACTAAACACTTCTCCTGTTCCCCTTATGCGGTCAGTATCTAGTTACTGTGGCTCTGTGCCCGGACCAGTTTCATCACCTGTGTTTACAAGGCCCTCTTGTCCGCACCTGCACTTCTGCTGGGACCCCAGCTGGGGACGTTTCGGCCTTAGTCATTGTTTAAAGCTGACTCAGAAGACACCGTGTCCAGTGGAAGGAAGATAAACAAATGAGATCATATCCTCTGTGTGTGTGAGAGTGTGTGTCAGTGTGATTGTGTGAGCAAACGGGGGAAGGATTGTAAAACTGCAAATTTAACCACAAAAGATTAACCCATTGCAAGATGTCCCGGACAGCACTGACTCTGGCCTTTGAACAGAAGCACACACAGATGGGACACATTGGCTGCAGCGCAATTCAGATGCTATGGAGATTTACAGTTGGAGAGTTGGCAAGCCCATCTGCCTGTGATCTAATCTCCCCTATCATCTGTGTCACTGCACGACCACCTAACAGACACTCGCACATTATGAAAACTCACACAAAAAGTGGAATTATAAAAAAATATATTATAGTGACGAACAATGGCAACAGGAAAAAAAGTGGGTTACATTTACATTTACAGCATTTACCAGACGCCCTTATCCAGAGCGAAGTTACAGGAACAGTCCCCATGGAGCAATTCAGGGTTAAGTGTCTTGCTCAGGGACACAACGGTAGTAAGTGGGATTTGAACCTGGGTCTTCTGGTTCATAGGCGAGTGTATTATCCACTAGGCTACTACCACCCTGGGTGAGGTGTTACTGGAGCCAAGATCTACAACAAAAAGAATGGGACTCAGTCACTGTCTGCATTCATTGGGCATCTTCTAGTCCATCATCAGTGATCAGTTTCTGTCCACAGGACTGCTGCTGGCTAGAACGCTCTTTATCCTGACACCAACCAGCACAACACCAACCCAACCCAATTCACTGATGAATGGGGAAGTAGGTGATTGACAGTGAAGTTGCTTTTAATAAAACAGTTCATATATTTTGTCACTGTTTAGGTCTATAACCTACTGGACTAGTTTCTAAGATTTAAGGTAACTGCTGTTTGGCTACCAATAACAGTCAGCATGCTGCATACAGTAACATGAAAAAGTAACATTTCACACTTTTGTGTTTGTTACTCTTATGAGATCTGACAACATTAGTATGGAACATGACACAGGTTTCCGGTTGTGGCCACTGAGTACAGATATTTGATTAAGCTGATTGAGAACATATTTCTGGAGTCATCAGTCAGTAAACTTGATCAAAGTTCACGGCACTTTCAGCTAACAGATTGCCACGTTGTAGTACAACAATCCTAGCAACTGCAGGAGTCATAGCAACGGAACTAATGCTCAGCCACTGGCCCGACATTGCTGTGGCAACATGGAGAAAAAAGCTCTGCAGAGTCATACGTTCCTTCATCAAAACACCCATTCCTTCTTCTGAAAAATGAAGTATGTTGAAGGATCTTAACAAACCCATACAGAGCCCAATTTGTTCTAGTTTTGAAGCAGCAACACAGCAACCACACTCAACTCACTTCCACTTTTCTTCATAAGCAACTTAGGCTGAACAGGGCTGAATATGGGCTGCTCTTCCTATTTCTGCACAATATGAACATTTATAATTGGTGCAATTGCAATTGCAAAGCAATTTACAACATGCTTTCATGTTACCATCAATGAAGTAATCCGTTCTGGTTTCAAACTCAAGGACTCAAACCTTGAATACAATCATTTTATTTACTCTATTGTAGTTTTTTCTCGCATATGTTAGACTACAAGAAAGTTACAAGTTAGCCTAAGATGTACGTTGTACAATAATGTCACCCAACAAAAGGAACAGCATAAAAAATTCACTTAAAGTCCAAAAAATATATTACTTGAATGTTTCACTATAATGCTCCAGATCTATACATTTTACCATATATTAAAAGTTACTTAAAAGTTGAAGTAACTAGCAGCAGGCATACTTGCCACAAATGTTCCAGTGCGGTAATTACATTGGCCAGTTTATTACTCGTTCTGACAATTTGCTTGATTTATTTGTATTTCGAGACAAGGCATCGACAGCTCGCCACATTCCGCCCTCTTAATTCTGGGGAGGGGGACTATTACTACACTCTATTGAGCTGCTTGATGACCAGACACCTCGTATACTTCAGAGGATTAGCACCGGAGAGCAATTTACAACAGGCTCCTCAATCCCTGCTTTTTCAAAACTGCAGGGCTCACTGCAACATCGGCTGCCTGGGAGGGGAGGGCCCACTGCCAGGCACAAATAACAGTGGAGACGCAAATTCAATCGAGCTAAATGGTGCTTAGTCCTGCATTAAAAAGGGATGATTGAAAAAACAGGACTTTTTTATGGGTTTCACCTGCGTAATCCTGTATTTTTCCACACCCGGTCACAAAACACAAGTTTCAGGTCTTCTATTTATGGCAGATAAATAAAAGAATGAGAGCAGCGACCGAGGACGGAATCCAGCCCTTGGGAAATACAGCAAGTGATAAGGGGAATTTGTGCCGACAGGAAGAATCTGACTGATGTTTTGCCTAGTGATAAAAAATAATGATAACGTACCAACATGTATTCACAGGACGGTGACATGGACATATCATAAACTCAACCTGGTCTGGAAACGGAGGGGGGAAAAAAAAAGTCTAGCTTGTTTCTCCGCACCCAGGTCAGAAATGTCGAGATTACCGAGTCATTAATTCCAAATCTGGATTATGAAAATCCAGAGGCGGGAGATCTGCGTCTGTGGATTACCATTGTTGTGACGCAGAAAAAAACTGAAAACAATGGTGCTGTTTGTTTCTGGGTGATGAGAGCATAAACCACTAACAATGGAGCCCTTGGTTGTAACGGGGTCTGGTTTGGAAAGCGTGGCCACAGATTCAAACCAAATCAGAAATCACTAACGCAAATTACATCCTATTACAACCACTGTTGTCAATGCATTGTGTGTAAGAAAAGAAAATGTCACTACTTCTCCATTCAGAATAAATTAACAAAACTGCCAGCAGACATGGTCCCAAGATGCCACAAAAGTGGTATAACAAGCAAAGAAAGCCTAACAGGGGACAGCAGACCGGGCCAGGTCTCCAAACCAATTGTGTTGGATTTAAAAACCCAATAAGTTGTCCAAGCAGTGAAGCTGAGGGATTTTTTTTATTATTATTTTTCTCCCCTAAAAACGACGGTAAAAACATCTGTGATTTTACACACAAATAGTTGTCAAATTTGCATACTTTCACAAAATCGGTATTTACTCATGAACTATGCAGACTGTGGGCACCAAACTTGGAATACACATGTGGAACGCAACTCTAAGTAAGCTAGCCAGGCAGTGGGTTTAGTGGACACCAAAATATCATTGCCATAATCAAATTCTATTGCACAAAACATGGCAAACGTGAAAAAGCATTACAAATTGCAAAATGCTGAAAAACAGAGCTAAACTGTCATTTTATCATCAAACTTGACACACGCAACATTTGGGCTTAGAGCTTATTGTTTGAATTTGGTTCAATTTGGACACTTAGTGGCAGATATGCAAACTTGAACAGGCTGTAACTCAGGAACTGTAATACAGAATGAACAAGTGTTGGCTTGGTCAAATCCACTGTTGTATGGCAAATTTTAAAATGTGGAAATTATTGTGCTAACTAATTTGATTTGCACACAAAAAAACTGACTTTTTCTAACTAGTCTGAGGATTTTTGGATGAAACTAATGATAAATGACTCAGAAGAGTTACTCAGCAAAAAATTATCAAAAGAAATTGTAAAATTGCCCTCCTGGGTTTCAAACATAATATCAAAATAACACCAAAAGGTAGTGAAACCTAAGTTCCTCCTCTATATAATACAAATAACATTTTGGCCTCTAAAAGAGCTTCATAATCCAGGTCCATTGTGTTTCTACTGTTTATAAAGAAACTGTACAAATTTTGAAGGTTAAATGTCTGAAAGTGACAGTGTGACCATTAACATACAAGGTAGATGACAATGGCACAGTAGCCAAAACAGACAGTGTCATGTTACTGATCCAAAGGGCAGGTACACATCACTTGCTCCCCTCTACCAAATAGATGTCACTTGTCACGTCAGTTAAATGTAATTACTACCTTCAGCCTCAAGGTCACCATGAGGCCAACAACACATTAGAGTATGTCTATCTACATAAACAAATATGGAGCATTTCACTAGTTATGTCAATAGGAATAACACGATTTAAATGTAAAATTTGTGGAAACATTAACATTTCACTGAAGACATGAAGTAGACATTATGATCAGCCTTTCATACATCACGTTATGTTGGTTAAGGCCATTATGAAACAAACTAAGCAGAAATAATGTGATGAATATTCTAAAGGCATGTTTTTATTGTATATGTTGAAGTGTTTTACAATGTTTACATTTACCACATTTAATTTTTTCCCGGTTTTTAGCTGATGTTTCCCAACTTTGCCGCTTTCTAAGATCTGAGATCCCTGTACACATTTTATCTCTCAAGATCAATGCACTTAAGTTATTAATGTATGCAAAATTGAAATGAACACAGTCACATATGACTGAATAAGCCCTTAAATTAGTTAGCACAAAATATGCCAACTAATAACAGTCAAACAGTCACTACATTATTATTATTTCTTCCATTTTCAGGCACTTCCTTACTCTCCAAGCATTGTGTGTTCAGCATGACTCCTAGTCATTAATGGATCGTTACACGGGTGACAACATGAGTTCGAGCTTGGACATGGTTTATTTGCCAATAATGCTGGTAATGAGGTTCTTGACACTAGGGGGAATTCAAAGGGTTTGTAGACTTGGTGCTAAATGATCTGTTAAGCAAATCATTTGAAGCATAGTGGTGGCTTTACTTTATCCAGACTGGATGTACTTATATCTGCTTTTGAAGTAGAAGTCATCTTCTTCCTAGAGCTAGAAAGGAGGATGGGGGTGGAGTGAACAGATGACCTCCCTGTGACATGAGAAAAAACTAATGACATCAGAAAATGTGTCAATCAAACTAGATGGCTGGGGAGGACACACCCCCACTCCCTGCCCCCATGGGATGGCTATGTACAGTGTGCGGCGTAATCGAGGGATGGGTTCATGAACTAGGGCACAGTGAACTCCAGTTGCCTCTGTCTAGTAACATCCAGTCTCACGTCTCCTTCTCACTCCTGATCTTTCCTTTCCTCACTGCCCCGAAAGATTAACTACAGCACATTAAAGAAAAAGCAAGAATAAAAGAGCACAATGCACAAGAGCACAATGTGCTTTAATGGGGTAAGACCACCCACTGTCTGTTTACGGGTGAGGGTGGGCATCATTAGTGTTCCTGGTGTGTAGAAGTGATCAAATCAGGCAATGCTGCTTTTTTTGCACGGGTACCAGCGCATAGCTCTGGTAACAGGGAAATAAATATTCTAAGTAATTAAGATACCCAGTAGTGCCCGGGATCATATCAGTCTCTCTGTATTTAGCCCTAGCTTCCACATAAAAAAAGCTTCCATTATCTGAGCCAGCGCTGTGGGCATTTTCCTCCGAAAAACCATTGCTAAATGATAGCAAGGCCAATCAGCAGTTCAGAGCTTGATTGAATGTGCTGCACCCTCTGGAACTAACCTCTGTTCTTGCCATTTATTTGCCTGGATAGTGAGATATCTGGGTGACTGCGTGTGTCTCTAAATGAAGGTTTCTGGCTCCTGGTGGAAAGGAGTTATCAGCCTGGAATGGGAGGATGAGATTGAGGAGGAGAGGAAGGCTTCCTTCCTCCAAGATGGTCTAATCTAGTAAACTGCAGGGAGATGACACAAAATAATTTCCAATCCTGCAAGCTTCAAAAGGTCATGAACATGTATTTACTGATACAACTGCAGAATCACAGACGAGACGTCTTTTGCCTTAGGAGAGTGTTATGTTGAGTGAGAAACTAAATAATTTACTCCTGATATCCTGAGAGCAGAAAAGCATTGGAATAGGCAATGGTCCACAGGGTTGAATGTAAACCGCTGGACATGTTTTATACTCTATCTTTGCCATATAGCAGTAAGGGCGGTAACTCCAAAAAACATGGAAGATGCATCAGGAATGCACACAAACAAGCACAATAAACCAATGTTATGGTAGTTTCTGCGATTGCAGACAACACTACACTGGTGCATTTTTGCATGCTCACTCTATCCTGGAAGGGGGTCCCTTTCTGATTTGAACCTTCCCAAGGATTCTCCCTTTTTTCCCTTATATGCACAAAGTGTAGGTGGTGTCAACTGCCCCTTGAGACTGTGACGCCTGGCACAACCACAGCTGCAGATTAGTGTAACCTGTCTACTTGCCGTAGTGCATCACTTACCCAACCCACCTAGTACACTGCACCTGTCCACATAGCTCTCACTCACTTACCTGTCAGTGTTCGGTCATGACCTGTTTATGTCGGAAATGCTGTTCCACTGAAAAAGCCTGTCTTTAGCTTTGGTTATTGGGCAAGTCCCTGTCATTGTTTTTGTTTCCGTTCAGTGCCTTTGCAATAAATCCTTTTTGTTGCTTGCATCACCTCCTTCCTCGTGTTGTTACAGAGACAAACTGCTTGTGGTTTTGGGCTAAATAAGAAATAAATATTGTTGTTGTCAAAATGTATGCACATGTATGCATGCACATGTTCCAACAGAAGATGGCAATTTCCATTAGCCTTTGAAAAAGCAAGAACCCAAAAATGTCTCCTGGTTAGTGAGGAACCACATTTCAACCAATTTATCCAACTACATCAACTGAATTACTTGCAAAACTTAACTCCATCAAGATGGCAAACCACATTGTTTTAGTGATCAATACAATATCTAGCTGAATTACACTGAATTAGAGTTAAACATTCCAATTATACAAAAGCTTTAGTATTTTGCTCCTGTGTGTATAGCAATAGACACTTATTCATAATGTCATCACAGGTCAGAAACCAGCTTTTGTTCTGAATCTGAACACTTTCAATAAAACATTTATAACAACAATGCAGTAGACTCACCATTCATAAACGTCTTTATATGATTCTTGTACACTTTCAAGATTTCTGTTATTTTCAGCATTCCGTGCAGTGCAGTTATTAGTTATTTGAGAATTCAAACCATATATACCAGTCCATAACACATAGTGCCTCACCATGAAAGTATAAGGGATACCAGTTCAGTTTTTAATAGCAAAATACTTGAAATATCATAAATTCCATCTTTGCTTCCACAACTAGCCTTCTAACCTTTAAAAGTTAAAAGCTTGGTCTGATTCTTATTGATTTGAAAATGTATATTCTCTCATGGCAAATGCCCGGAACATATTGATCTAGTGTGGTGCTGATTCGGTTTTTATGCTTCAAATGAAACACAAATCTTCCAATTTTATAGGGTTTTCATTTCAGAATACAGAATGCTGTATTCTATAAAAGCTGACACAAGGACTGCTGACTACAAGAAAACTTATAAACAATGCAGAAGAGACAATATTGAATAATTTATGTCACATAACATCAAATTACACAGGTCTCACACACACACTGCAATGTTCTGATTTTTGCAGTTGACCAATAAAGAATTGTTCTGCAGCATTTAACAACAGATCAATTCAGACAGCAACAGCATTAGCATGCAGTCATCAAATGGATGTGCGCACTAATGACCTTCAGTGCCCAATAAGGTTATTTTTCTGCCAACCATGCAGCCATAAATTAGGAAGGAAAAAACATCAAAGTACATAATTAAATCTAAAATATAATGTGGCACATAAGGTAGATACTAGAGCTGTTACTGTTTAAAACGGTTTAAAAGGTCAAATAAATAAATAAATAAATAAATAAATAAATAAATGTGAGAACATTATTAATTCAAAATTAAGTTAATATTGAATTTTGATTCACTTAAAAATCTAAATCTAAAAGATGATGTGCTGAAACCTGAATTGATGCTCTATAAATAATATAAACCATAACTAAACTGATTATTAAACAAGTCAGGATAAAAAAAAAACACAATAACAAAAGCTTATGCAGATCCTCTTGAACCTCTGGGTCAATGGGGTCAAGACCTCTGAATGTTTTCTGAGGAGCTTAGGAACAATGGGGTCCTAAGTCTGCTCGAAACCCTGGCAATTCACCATCCAGAGGATTCCACATAGCCTCAGATCAATCCACCCACACTAAGGGAAATTGCATCTCAACAGCAATCCCTCAAGTGCTGAGGTGGTTTGCTTTTCATTGATGAGCATGCACAGCATAGAAATGAGAAATCTTAGGCCTGGGATAAACACCGGCAATAAAAATGGCTGCTTTGGGGGAATCCCATTTAAGACATTGCCAAGTCCAACCTTTTCCCTTCTCCTTTGTCAGGGAAGAGTTATGTGTTTCTCACTCCATTCCCAGACAGAGCAATAAAGGAGTAGCTCAAGCTGTTGAGTCTGTGGCAATACACTGATCCAGCATGGAATGGGATTTTCCTGGACAAGTGCAACCTGGATCACAAAAAAAACATTAACTCATCATGCCCCACCCAACCGGATTACAGCTCTCAGACCATTTCATCAGCTCATCATCTGTAATCCTTCACAATTCACACATGCTATCTATTAACTCATTTTATGCTCTGAAACAAATACTTTGTTCTCCTATTTTTTGACTCCAGCATTCAAGACTCCAAAAGTGCTCTATGCTGTACACAGCATCAAACCCATGCCTGGCAACCACCAATAAATCCAGGCCCAGGATGACACACACACACACACACACACACACATATAGAGCAACAGGATCTCAGCACAGTCACTAATTAGACCCATGTTAATGAAAGGCGTTTTAAAAATTCTGCTTCATCATGTGGGAATGTGTTTTGGCAAGTACCCCTGTGGTTCCCTGTTTCATCTCCTCTGGTGGTGTAAGACACAAAGGAAAGACATAAGAAATCAAGAGAGCAGAAGAGAAACAAAAAGACTCCTGTCCCTGATTTCAACCCATTCCTGTTCTCACTTATTCGAAGAGTTAAATAAAACATGCCACATATCTTTAAAACACTGTGTGTGGTCAAACATGGTCTTCTCTGGGTTCCCAGACTTAACAGTGCAGACATAGGGCAGGGATGACGCCCCACTGAGCACCCCTCCCTTGTTTTTCATACTTTATGGAAAATGACAGCAGGCTTTACAACACTCACAGTGTGTTCCCTCAATGAGAAAAGCCACACAGACTGGTGCTGACCACCATACAAGGGCCAGGGGCCAAAAAAACCTTCTTGGATGCTTTTTGAAACTGTAGTAGCCAAATGTTTAACTTTGCCGGCTTAAAAGCCAGTTTAGAGAATCGCAAGGACCTGTCCACTCTAATGAGCACTTTGTTTTTTTCTGTTCCATCATTCCTGTTGAGCTGCGGGGGGTCCGCTGACAAACTAAGAAGCTAACTGAACCCCACTCCCGTTGAGACACAGCTGTTCATACTTATACTGCAGGAACTGCAGGCTTTCTGTCATGAACTCCCCTCA
Organism: Denticeps clupeoides; assembly: GCF_900700375.1. NCBI lineage: Eukaryota > Metazoa > Chordata > Actinopteri > Clupeiformes > Denticipitidae > Denticeps > Denticeps clupeoides. Next base: position 12,658,288 of record NC_041708.1, read on the forward strand.
GTGGACGGGGCTCAGACGCCTCGGAGCAATCCTCTAACCCAGCCAGCAAAGAAAAAAAAAGACCACCATAACAAAATGACGTCAGGGACTCTAGGTCCTCACTAGTTCATAATTTCTCTCAGTGTTACTGGCAATTCAACAGTCAGATTTGAAAAATTATGGTAGTAGCCTAGTTGGTAAGACCCTCACCATTGAACCAGAAGACAACTAAGTCATAGATTCAAAACCGACATACTATTAATCATATAATCAGTGCATCACGATGCAGATGTGGACGATTCTGCATTGATGCAGTGAAAAACAATTTTATCATAATGACATTGCTGGTGGCGGCATGATCTGAGGACTGTGCTGTTCTGGGTAAATGGTCAGTCCATGCTCACCTGATGCCATGGACATCTGGACCAGTCGTTTTTCTGGCATTTGTTGCTTCAGGTTGTAACCAGTTTGGGTCTGTGGGTAGTGAAGGAAACTGGTGAAGCATGCTGAGAAAGGAGCCCTGCCGGGGAGAAACAAAAACCTCACAGTCCTGCTGGGGTTTCCATCATGCTCTCTATTTATTATGTTTACAGAATGTAAGTTCCGCCATGCTTGGGTACATGTTGGGTTACCGCTCGTATACAAGACTTACACGTACCAAATGTTACTACTTTTATGTAATACAAAATTAAATTATAAAGGGACCACAGGAGCTTGGACCAGTCTGCTTGGTTCTTGTGCTTGATGGAGAGTTGATCTGCATCAAGACTGGGACAGACACCTAACTCTCATTTAAAGGAGTACTACTGGTGTATACGACTGTTACAAGGTGATTGTGGACGAAACAGCAACAGTTTTTTTGTTCATTGCAGCAAATCAAAGTATCCACACAGGTGTACGAGACCTTAACTCTTGTTTTTGAAGAAATCATGTGACCATGTAGAAAATTCATTGGATGCATCAATATCGAGCCATTGATAATTGTAATGAAAAAGACCAGTGAAGATTCATACCTTTACGTACTACAATTGGGTCTGTGAGCTATTTAACCCTGAGTTGCTCCAGGGGAACTGTTTGTGTAGCTATTGGCTGTAAGCTGCTCTGGATAAGGGTGTCTGATAAATGCTGTGAATGTAAATATAAATGACTGTTCATTATACCTTTTGGATTTCCTCTGGAATGATTAAAAAAATTATCACAAAGAAAATTTGTTTATAAGATTAATTAATCTGTGTTGCTTATTTCTGTATCTGCATTAAATATGTGTCTATATATGGCAAGTTCACATAGCAAGATTCTATTTATCTAGCAAGTGGACCTTCATTATCTCTTTAAAATTATACCTATCCTTGCACTCTGCACTGAAGATAGCTCCGACTGCCTACATCTAACCTTTAAAAATCACAGGGAGACAGAGGACTGACTGAGATCGTGTTAGAGAGAACACTTTGTACAGAGAGACAAAAATCTTTTGATTTGGGCTGCAGAAACAAACATTTAATCAATTAAAAAGAAAAAAGAAAAGTCTTAAAAATAAGAAAAGTCTTAAAGCCCTGAAATGTTTGAAAGGTTTGTCACATCCGGCAGGATGGGAGATTTTTTATTATAGCAGACCACTTCCTGTCTCTTCTGAAGCCTGTGTCTGGACACCACTTCTTCAACTCTAACAAACATATCCAAAATGGGTCCTCTTCTGCCAAAGAAGAGATTATTTCATTTGCAAAGGTGTCTCCAGTATGATGTAAAGAGGTACCACTTGACGGCCAATGTGCAAGTTTCATGTGCTCATATCATATTCAATCATATCATCAGATTTTAATGTACTTTTGTCACCAGCTCAACAACTAGGTATGGTTAACCCGTTTCGATGGTTTGATTCTGTTTTTGGCAGTTAATGCATCACAATGGTAGAGATCAAAGTTCAACAATATTAAATTTTGACCGCAGTGTCTGCAGAGGCTCATGAACAGTCACTTGCCAGAAGAGTTCCCCATAGAAAACAATGGGATTCAGAGCGCAGCACAGTATGTGGAGGTTTTCACTGACTGAAATCAGTCACAGCGACAGAAAACTTAAACCCATGCATAAATATGACAAACAAATGATATAGTAGTATTAAACCAACTGAAACGTTTAAAAATACAAAAATTCTGAATTCTAAAATCTGTCAGAATATGTATTGAATAAGATCTATTGACCTCACATTGACTTTGCATCCTGTTTCTATGATTAAAACAGAATCCAGGAGCCCCAGGAAGAATGAAATTGTACGTCCTGTTGTTCCAAAACATACAAGTAAAAGTACTGTTTCAGAGAATCATCTCAGAACTTGTTTCAGAACACAGGATTCATTGAAACTGAATCCAAATCAGGCATCAGCTTTTTCCACTCCCTATGGTTCAATTCTCAGGCTATACTTCATTTAGACCTTCTAACCCTGTGACCCCACCCGTCGGCTGGTTCCTACTTTATAGAAGTGTGTATCGTCTCAACTTACTCAACTGTACCCAGAGTGGACATGAGCCCCGACAGCCAGATCAAAAACATACAAACGCTCTGAAAAATGTAGGCGACATGTAATTATCATTCCAGGGGAAGTATTGTGTTTACAAATGTTTGCTTTAAGATGCAGAGATTACGACAGACACTGCACGGAAAAACTCTGTAATGAACGCAGACCTTTTATGGCAAGGGGGGGGATTTTTAATTCTGTAAAAGTTTAGCCTATTGAAACACAGTCAGCTGAGGATTCCCAGAGACGCACGTTCACAATCTTAAAAATGTCAGTGTGTATTCACGTTCTTATCAGCAGCCAAAGCAGAGACATGGAGGGCTAAAGGCGCCTCACACAAGCAGCGTTTCACAGTGGGGAAATACAAGCCTCCCTTTTTCCCTTTATGTATTCAACCATTTCAGCCCACAGACACACACAACGAGGGATTCATTGCTCAAACAGTTCATTATTCTGGTTATGATTTTGCTCTGGCACGACACCATCCACCCCTTTAGTCAGAGTGGGGCTCAGTAGGACCCCCCCCCCCCCCACACACACACACACACACACACACACACAAAAACACACACACACACCCTTTTCTCAGACTTGTCCTTCTTCCATGCCCCCTTACTGCCACTGTCATATGCTTGTACACACAAAATAATACACAGATGTGTATCTGTGAAATGCATGAACATACAAATATAAGCACATATATCTATGTATAAATGTGCTTACATATACATATAACTATAACATAATGATGAAAGAGCTTACATAAATAGCACAAAACAGTTTTAACACATAAGCACATGAACACCTGCATACAAACACTCATACACACACAAATCCTTAGGGTTTATACAGAAACAAATATGAATACAGATGTGCATGTCTAAAAAAATGTGATTCATTATTATTAGCAAAAAAGTCCGGACCGGAGTTTCATGTTCGTCCTGTGTAATGTTCGTGTTCACCTGCTATCTTTTTATATAATTGTATAAAACTATCCTGTTCGTGTCTGTTTGCCGTCGGGTCATTGTGCGTGTTCATGTTCCCTTGTCTCGTGTAGTTCGTATTAAACCCCTGTCCTGTGATCGTGCGAATGCGTCCTCCTTCATGCCATGTCCAGCCCACCCGTGACAGAATGACCCGACCATGTGGATGCAGCCGATCTACGCCCTGCTGAGATCCAGTGAACCGTGGATAGTCGGGAGGACGTCTGCTCCACAGATCCATGTTCAAGGTTCCATGTATGGACGTCCCCCGACGCCGCCGTCTTGTCCGGATTCCAGCGACGCACCTCCGGTAATCGGCAGTTCCCCGCCATGATCCATGTCAGGTTTTTAATCAGTTCCCCAAGCGTGGCAGACTCTCGGCGGCCTACGAAAGCTACCGTGGGGTCGAGAGGATCTGTCACAAGGTCCATGTTCCCCCTGGCGATTCCGGAGGCGGGGAGTACCGACAAATCCGTGCGACCGGACCTCGATGGCCTACGAAAGCTACCGTGGGGTCGAGGAGACCGGTCGCGCAGTTCAGGTGCTCCCGGTGTTAACCGAGACGAGGGAGGCGGCAAACTTTCCAGCGGGGCGTACCGGAGACTGACCGGAGTGATGGTGCCTGCGGACGGCGGACAGGATGCCGGTCCCCCACGGACAAGCCGTGCTTTGGCCCGGGCCTGACGCCGCCGGTGCAGGACAACCGCCACTTGTCCTTAAGGACTTCTCCCCCCTTTCATGGACCGTTTTGTGGGCACTCCCAGGTGGTAGTGCCTTTGAGGGGGGAGTAATGACATGATCCGGACCGGCAGGGGTTTACTCCGGAGTCCGGACCGGAGTTTCATGTTCGTCTTGTGTAATGTTCCCTGATCGTGTTCACCTGCTGTCTATTTATATAATTGTATAAAACTATCCTGTTCATGTCTGTTCGTCTGTTCATTGTGCGTGTTCATGTTCCCTTGTCTCGTGTATTTTATATTAAACCCCTGTCCTGTGATCGTGCGAATGCGTCCTCATTCATTGCCATGTCCAGCCCACCCGTGACACAGTGTTTCAAAAAGACCCAATAAAGTAGCAGAATAGATTGGAGTGTGTTTGAGAATCTGGCACGGTCTGTGCATGGACTCGACTGTCAAGAGACTGCCAAATAAAGGTCACAACGGTTTTTTACATGGCACTCAACCTCCCTGGGGCTTCGTTTAGCAATTCCATCAATCCACAGTCCTGACTCATTTAGGGCTATTACAATGATGTAAAGTGTAATCAATGTGATGATTAGGGATTCATTTTTCCACTTCAACTCCAAAGGACATTAGGGATATATTGCAAGTTATACACTATAAAAACAGACAGATATAAGATAAGAATAATAAAAAGACCTACAACAACAAAAAATAAAGAACCTCTACAATTCAAGTATGATTTGGATAGTGGTTCACAATTTTAAGTGTAGTCCAGGCCAAGATGCTTTCACTTATTTATTGAGTTTTGAAGAGGAAGAGGAGGTCTAAATCCATAATGGTACCAGACATTGTGTCACGACTACGGACTTACGGGGGAAGGAAGCGCAGAGGTCTGACATGCTGGGAAGGGGGTTTTATTAATAAACAAACACTAAACACAAATAAAGACGGGCGCGGTGGCCGAAAACTATTTAACTTAAACAAAGAACGTAAACTAACCCGTAGGCGTGTGGCGATTGCCAGAACTCAAAACACATAAAACTAAATCAGGTCAAGTTCGTGCAGAGAGTTCACGAAAATGCCAGCGACCCCGAACGGGCGGAAACTTCCGGCATTTATGGGGCGTCAGGATTGCATTCCGGTGTGGAGCCCAGCTGCAGGCAATCCTGACACATTGCTTATTATTATTTTTTTGCTTACATTGCTATGATGACTAGAGTTACAAAACCACAAACACTGAGCAGTTGGAAAATTGAGACAATGTCCCCACACAATGCTCCCCGGGTGCCTTTCATGGCCCACTGCTCACGAAGGGTGATGGGTTTAAACGACACATTTCATTGTGTGAACCATGGCTGTGCTGTGCTGAAGTGTTTTAAAAATGACAATCACTTCAATAAAAAATTGAAGGCCTTGATATTCAAGATCCTTAAATGCCAGCTGAATTGTGTAGCTGGATGTCTACAACATCACAATCACTGGCAAAAAAAAAAAAAAGTATTGATGTGTATTTATGGCCAAACAACCACTTCCTCTGAGAAGAAAACCATTTAGTGGTGACCAAAACAAAATGGCTGCTTCAAAGATCTGGGTTCCAAGCCTTTACAACTGATCTCAGTCATTGCAATAGTTTGAATGCATAGTCATTTACATTGTATATATTATTTGTTATTATTATTATTACTACTACTGTTGTTATTTTAGCAAAACAAGTCCCTCCAAAGAGACTGAGCAGCAAACTAAGTTATAATGATCAGCTAAATGCAATGTTATGTAATGGTAACAATATAAAAATATAACAATTCCTCAAAATACTATGAATGGTTTATGCTGTCTTTAAACTTAACAAGTTTGGTAGATTGTCAGTTTCGTTAAAAATTGTAATTAATGTTGACCTGCCAAGGGCAAAGCTTGTTTTCACTCATAACGACGCCCCTATGGGACCCATTCTTCAATCTCCTATTTAGCATTCATAGAGATTCACAGAGATTCACTGACCAACTGTTAGAGCAAATATTAGTAACTTTTACTAAAAATCCTTAATATCGCATTCGGATTATAGCAAACAAAGTATTAAAGTGGACGTGCAGCTGTGCATGATGGGAGGTTGTTTATAGTAAATCTGTTCAGTTAGTTGAGATGCCTTTCACATTGAAGAAGACCTTACATTACTCTTGCTTTCTCTTTCTCTCTGGCTTTATGTATTACTGATGAATGCTCTATGCATGTGTGGTTTAGATCAGATTGGCTAATGGAACTTTTCTCATTGTTTGACTGATGGGCATAGATGGCATTAATCTTAAAAATAAGAAACTGTGTCTTACCAATGTAAATGTAACTGTGCAGTTTACTGACCAACTAAATTTTTTATTACACTTAATACCTACTTTAACATTTGGCAAATTCGTTCTCATCTGCACTGTCTGCAAGTACTTTTCATACTTATTATGAAACTGACTATTTTCAAGTTCAGAAATTATATTGTAATGTTAGTGGTAGCAGTTGACACACTCGTTTATGAACCAGAAGACTGTTGTGTCCTTGAGCAAGACTTAAACCTGAGTGTCTCCAGGGGGGCCTGTCCCTGTAACAACTGATTGTATGACGCGCTGGATAAGGGTGTCTGATAAATGTCATAAATGTAAATGTAAAAATGATTTTACAATATTGTATTGTGACACAACACATGAATCTGACAAGAAAATTGCCAGCCCTTCCTCATCAACCCCATTGGCACCAAATATAAAAAAAAAAAAACATACCAAGAGTTCCCTTTAATCTCTTCAAAATATTAACAGCCATCACCTTTGATTCCAACAAATTCAATTTCAGAGCTGCTGCATTATTTTTTTTAATGGAATGGTGAGTGCCGATTCAGTCTCTTACAGATTTGTGAGGCTTGGAATAAATAATGGAGTGAAATGGTGCATTTCCTGTCGCTGCTGCTCCTAAGAGAGTGTTCAGATGACTGCATAACTCATCCTGAGAGGAGTCAGCAAAAAAAGGACATCACTCCCTCCCAAGCTAACTAATCACTCAGAGTATGCTTGAAGTAAACATATACTTGTCATATTATCCATTAGACACTTAACAAAAGCATGTTCCTCCATCTCTAAACATTTAATTTCCTTGGGGAAAGGCATACTTTAATAATAATAATCAAATAATGCATTCCTATTATCACTTACATCTGGGACAGCACCCGACAGGAAAATGCATAAAGTTGTCAGAGGTTCCTCTGAAACTTTTTTGCACATTTACAATGGTGATTCCATATGTAACACTGAATATCAATCCCAAGCAGTGTTTCTTGATTGAAAAAAAACATAGTACTGGCAGTCATATTAAAAAATCTAATCATTCTTATCTTATTTATAAGCCAAGCTGCCAATGTCAATGTGGAATAACAAGGAAATGTTTGATACAAGAGTCTTGATCATGAATATAAAGCAATCAACAATATTAACTGTAGCCCAAACTCCAACTTGCTTCACACACACAACACAACTTGAATGCTAAATTTATGGAATGTGGACGACTAGAATGAAGCTAATAGACAGACTGAAATCTGGGACTGCAAATTTCCAGAATTTATGCTGTCTTATTTTACGCATTTAGTCTGCAGAATGAGGGAGCATGTGTGCCAAGAGCATTAGATTGTTGGTATGATGTCTATTTTATGTGATGTGCTGAATGCACAATGCAATTTAGACAGCTAGAACACTGTAATACTACTTTACTTTTAAATCTAATAGAATAATCACTTTGCCAATAATTTAATTGTAATTATGCATTGCACAAATTATGCAAATAATTTCTCCAAATCTACTTATTATATACTATGAAAATACATGAGTTTATTGCATTTTTGTCTTGTTGCAAAATTTAATGGGGAGAATGGCAGACACTTACTGCACCTTCAAAGCTTTTCACCCCACACTGTTATTTTTCTGTATCAGAAGTCGATTAACTTAGCTGTAGTGCACTGGAGCAGAGTTTGTTTAATGATCCAACAAATAAATTTCAATGCCTCTGAAAATATGAATGGAGGATAATTAACTCGCAGCTCTATGACTTTAGTAGAATAGAAGCCTTTAGTAAACTTAAAAGACACACGTGCACAATGCGATATCCTTCACTTCAAAAAAGCACAGCTACAAAACAGAGACATCATTAATATGTCTTAATCCATCATTAAGAGCAGCCAGTGTGTATCCAGGTAAAAGGAAGTGTGTGGACTTTTCAGAAACCAGACAGATGAATGTCTAGGCTTGACACTGAGACAGCCAGAGCAGCCGTTCCCAGAGCTCAGCTTCACTCCAGATAAATCAGGCCACAGCAACGTCTAATCAGAGAAGCCATCGCACAGCAATCTCTCACCAGCCTGCTTTCTACCCCAGAGCAGCTCATCCAATTAGGCATCCATTATTGTTATAACTGCTGTAGAGCTTACCATACAATCTCCACTAGAATTAACATAAATCAAGCAGATGAAAAAAAATCTTATATGAAATGGCCAACTGCTGCAAATGAGTAGGATTAAGATTTTTTTAATTGCAAACAAAATTACATTCATGTATCTCAAAAACTAAGTGGATCATTTTAGTAGATCATTTTATGATAAAGTGTGTGACAGTCAGAAAACAGTTACTATTTCAGATGGGACAGTTTGCAGCCAAATGCTAAGCAAACAATACATTTTATCCTACTTCAGCTAAAGTAAGAAATCATTTATCTCTCTGTCTCACCCCTTCACATGACTCATTCAGCCCATTCCAAGATCTTTGTCTAATTTAGGACATAGCATTTTTGCTGGGTTCCAGGATGTACCAAACCAGACAGTAATTCCATGAAAATTGACTGCCATGAGTTGGCCCATGTCCATCTCCAGTATTAATGGAGGATGTTGCATAATGTACAACGTAGCCAATCTCACTGGCTACCAGCGAGTTCTGCTATAATAGATGTCAATCAAGCAAACATGCAAAATATGTGTCCCACCCACTGAAGCAGTCACAGTTTCCTAAAGATGTCAGGGATCTATGGAGATGGTCTAGTTTCAAAATTCACAAATAAATATCACCCCATTTAAAAATATATTTCTTGATTCAGCAACAAATGTAACAAGATTCACAAATGTAATTTAAGACTTACAAATAAATGTAACACATTCACAAGTGCATTTCTCAACAACAACAAAAAATTACGGGATGCACAAATGTCAATACAGTTATTTATTCACAAACCAATAAGCCTGCATTTTCAAACCACTGTGTGTGTGTCTTACATCTTACATTTATTGGTGGATTTTTGAAACTACCCTGACAGCGCTTGATGCACAAATGTGTTTTTCAAAAGGTATCCAATGTCTCCAAAGTTTAAAGTCAATCACATCAACTGAGTGGTGTCCATCGGTCACGTTAACATGGACAGCCTTGATATTCAAGACATAGTCTAACATGCAGCAGTCTAACATGCAGCAGCACTCAGGAAGATGTGACTTATCATGCTGCACCACAGACTCACCAAAAAAGGAATCTGTCACAGCCACCAGGCCAGACAGAGAGACGGCGACCTGGAAGCGGAAACGAGAGCTCTCGTTTCCGCTTCCGGGTCATCGTCTCTCTGTCTGGCCTGGTGCTCTCTGGTGGGCTGGAGGTGTATTGGCTCTTTGAGTTGAATTTACTTCCATTGACGCCAGCCTTATTTTCCCACGATTGATATCTATGACCACGACCTTTGCCTGTCCCCGACCTAGAACTTTGCCTGCCCCTCTTGTGACGACGATCTCTAATCGGATTCTCCAGTGTGACCACGACCTTCGCCCGCCATTGACCTTGAGTTTGCCTGCCCCCTTTTGCTAATACGATCTTCCCCGTAACCCCCCACGGAGCCTGAGTTCCCTCCCCGCCGCGCTGCGGCGCTTCCACGGCCACACTCCCGTCCCAGATCAACTCCGGCCGCCTTACCGGCCAAGCGCCTCCGGTCCTCCTCTCCCAGTACGACGACTACTCCACCTGCTCCAAGCATGCCTGCAAATGCGTCCCCGAACTCGGCCAGTGACAGAATCAAACAAGTCTGTGTGATGTTCACCTGTCGGTTATGGTCTATTGGGACACGCCAATATGTCGGGTCACATAGTAATCTTGTTATTTTGTACAGACATGATTACATGTGATATAGGGTGGTAGTAGCCTAGTGGGTAACACACTCGCATATGAACCAGAAGACCAAGGTTCAAATCCCACATACTACCATTGTGTCCCTGAGCAAGACATTTAACCCTAAGTTGCTCCAGGGGGCAACTTTAACTCAAAAATACAGAGACTCAAAATCTGTGACACAATTATACAGTGCAGTAATAAAATATCAATGACCAGACTGTGACATTACACATCAGGAATACATCTACACACATTAACACAGATCCACACCATCAGGTAATCAGGGATACATCAGACAAACATGAACAATGGAACCCGGAACCCAGAGCACCTGAATCAATCATGTTCTGAGAAAAGATTAAAACCAAATGGCCTTTGGTTTCAGGTTCTAAGCCTATTCAATTGTAGTAGTAATGTTCCAATAAGTGTAATAGTATCGGAACTTTCGCTGCTAGGACTATTCCATTCCTCAGTCGGGCTCAACACAGAAACTCCAATCAGAGATCCATACAGATTTTTTGTCTTGAACATGGCTACCCGGAACCAAATTACTCACTGAAATACTAATTACACCAAATGATTTGTGCAATGAATAATCTGTGAACTCTATGCCTTTGCTGTTTGTGTCAGAGTCAAATCTGCAAACCAAATCTTACACTGATTAGGGCCGAGTCAACTCTGCACCCACACCAGATGTGGACACACACCTGCCACCCTGGCAGCACAAACATTGCAGACAAACTCAAAAGCTTCCTCTGCCAAAGCTGCCAGATGGTAGGCAAACTTTTCTTTTTTCTTTTTTTTTTTCGCAAAACTGCCAGAGGTGCAGAATCAAGGCCAAGTGACTAATACAGCCAGATGCACTTATTGAATAAAATAAATCTTTTCTTGACTAATTTTTTGGGTAAGGTGAGCATTTGCATAGCTGGAGGCAATGTTTCACGGTGTGCACAGCGTGCCCTGGAGATTTTCCTGCTTGCTGAGGTCGTAAATGCGGGTCAGAGAAAGTGAACACCGGGTGACCTGCACTCAGCGCGAGTGGAGCTACGTCTGGCAGGAGCAGCAGCGTGTTGTGTTTGCACAGCTGAGGGCAGCCCAGCCTCAAAGCAAACAAAGCAGCCAGGCGGATTTTTGATGGAGCCACGCCCTCCTAAACGTCCTGTGAATGGAAAGCCGTGGGTTTCCTGCTACGGGGCCTGGAAACAGGAAGACCTCTTAGCATGAAGAGTTTCACTTCCTGAAGGATTATGGAGGGGAACAGCAATAAGGGTGTTCCTTTCTTACTCTCTGGAGTGGATGTAAGATGTTCGCTGGAACTTGATGCAATCAAAATAATGTCAGAGACGGTACTATGCAACAGTTAATTAAAGGGTTTAATCTTCCCAACAGTAACCTGTTCAGGAAGGGCAATAATTGCATATGATTTCTGTTGGACTCTCTTAGCTCCATAAATTCTCATGCGCCACAGCCTACAGATGGAGAACAATATTGTATTGTTGCTCAAAGAACAATCGGATAAGACTGCCTTTTGTGCCTCTTTCACTATGTTATTGCAATTGTTTAATTACAATAAGAAAATTCTGCAATAAACGGTTTAGGTGAATCAATATTTGAACAATTTTTGGTTGCAGCTTAAATAAACAGTGGTTTTGATTTCACTGCTTTATACTGGTGACTATACAGTGCTATGTATTCACTGGCCAGTGTCATAGAGCCCTTCCCTGTGCCATGTACAGTCTCATTAACGAAGTCACATTCATTAAGTGAAGCATGATCATTCACAATACAGAAAATCTCTGGCAGTTGAACAATCAGGTTGGAATTCTTCTATTCATCCTTCCTGCACATGCGCTGCTTCATCATTCAGCACTGGCCAGGTCATTCTACATGCAAATTTGACAGATGGGCTCTCATTACAGTATGATACAGATAACCTTTTTTAATAAAATGTGTTTTAAATCATCTTCACATTATTTTCAATCAGAGCAAAAAGTAAGATTTTTGATCATTATTAAGAAGTCACCTTCTCTGCATTAATTAATTAGCATACTGGACAAAAAAAAATCTTATTCAGAATCCATGTAGGACAACTGTTATTTTAATTCAAGCTTGTTTGTCTACAGTTCCCTAAAGAAGGCGACGTGGTTCTAAGAGATCTAATGGATTATGGGTCAGAAAGTGATCCAGATTCTAACCCGTGTCTTCAAACCAATTAACTTGTCCATCTCGCTCCCAAATACAGGAGCATCAAAGGGAATGTTAAATGCACTGGCATCTTAGGGAGTAACAGGCACGGCAGGCGAGTTCTTGTCTCGCGTCTCTCATTTCATGCAAACACAGAAACACATTAATAAAAAACTCCTCCGGTAACAAACATACTGTTGTTCCACAGAGACAACGCAACATAATGCAGAGAATGCAACAGGAGGGATGTTTAGAACCATCTGCCAGCTAGCATTTGTTTCGAGGCTTAACTACAACGTGGACTGATAAATTGTATTTTACATAGGCTGCTCATCAAATAAAACAATAATATTCATGCAAATATTGACAATCTGTATGGCACACACACATGCTTTTTGCTTGAGGCTCAAGATGAAAACGTCATACATACCAAATCAAAACTTACAGTAAACAGCAGTTTTAAAACCCATAAGAGGATGAGCTTCTATAGATAATCCGGTGTGCGAAACGCATTGCATTCCACAACCTTCACAGATGCTGAGCGTGCTTCAGCCTGCTGGGAGGGATTTCTGCCCCTGCGGTGCGTCATACATTATATCTACATTCCAGTCGCTGCTTTCAAAAAGTAGGATAGGCCTGAAAATAGCAATTTAAAAAGCATGATCGTTGCAAGAAAGTCAGCCGTGAAGTCAAGGCTGCATTTCTCACAGTTTTAAGCCATTCAGCACAATCGCAGAGAAAAGTCTGAAAGCCAAATCACAATGTTTCTAGGCAACAGCTAGAAACATTATAGTCGAACTACATGATACTATATGAACCGTGATTTAGTATCAATAATGATTTCTATTGTTTATTACATTTATATTACACGAATTGTTAAATACATACATTTATCCATTTTGGATCTTTTACTCGAAGAGATATCTACGGTCTCGCCCATTCTGAGCGGGGTTCGAACCCCTGACCCTGTGCGATTCCGCGTTGCCACGCTGGGTTGGGTGACAGCCACTCCGCTACAAACCCCGTGGCCTCTGGGCACAAGCGGGTCCCGCAAGCGAATATCTCCCGCAAGCCTGGACTTGCGCCGGTTCATTCTTCAACCCCAAGATGAACCAGACGCGCCAGCACCTCCACCGACGCAAAAATCCACAGCGTGGAAAATCCACCACGCCACCTTCTCCCCCCCTTTCCCAAGAAAACTTGGGAAATGAAAGTGCTCCGTACAATAAAACCAGGTACAGCGGGCCTGTTGAGGAGAGGGCACGATTCTCTTCATCAGACTGCATTGCTGGAAAGCGGGGCTCGCGCGCGCGCGCGCGCGGGAACGCGCCTTTTACTCCGTCCATTTACTCACTCCTGGTCACTCCGCCGCAGTCACGTCTGAATTGCGTCGCCTACCTGGACGCAGCGGTCGTCGGCGGAAATGTTTCCCGGACGTCTGCTCCCAGCGAGACGGGGCTCCGCATCCGCCTGAAGTCCGCCGGTAGTCTAGTCTGGGTCGGAGGGCGAGGCGGCGGCTTGTGGGGAAACGCTGGTGGGCTGAGCTGAGAGAGCCGCCTGGCGCCGCTCCGGAAAACGCACGTGCGCATTAATAATAATTAAAAAAAAAAACAACAACCGTATTTTACAACCAGCAACAACAATCCTACTACTAATACAAATTGGGCGTTGAGTGTCTTGCAGAGGTTAGTTGCTGATGTGAAAACCTGTGCTTGTTACAGGCACCTACTGGACTACTACTTATGTATTAAGTAGGAATGAAATGACAGAATCAACATTCATTTGTCCCTAGGGAGTATCGGATTTATTACAATGCGATGACCTTGAGGTCAGTGAAGTTGACTTTCAACCAGCTAAACAGGGGTGAATCCCAGTATAATACGTCTTTCTAGTCCCATTTTGATCCGTGATCAGCACGCTGAACTTAAATGCACAGTTTTAATGGAAATTATTGGGGAGGTGTTGAAGAGGTGTTCCATACACCTACCTGATCTGAAATATCGGACGTTATCAATATTACCATTAACTACTGGTATTATAAAGGTTTAATGTCAGAACTTACTTGATTCTACTCGTATACTAAAACAGTAAATGCTGGGTTGACTGAGATAAACCTCCAGTCACCTGTAATGATTCATGTGGTGGTTTAATATAAGTGTATTTTTATGGCATTCTTGGCAATGAAGCTGGTTTTATGAGCAGGACTTTGGAATCATTGTGTGTCCCTCACAGTTTGCTTCAGTGGAGCAGGAACAAGATCCCCCAACTATGAATGTTGTCATGTAAAACAGTTATTTACTTATTATTTACGGACTTCGTTTTTAAATTAACTGAGAAGAACTTTAGCACCCACAAATTATTTTCCAAATCCAGCTGGTCCTAAAGATTTGAAAGTCTGTTCTGAATTTATAGGCTCAGTTGTTCAGCTTCACTATCAAAATACTTTATTTGAGAAAATAATGTAAAACAAATTGCTGATTTAAAAAAGGTAAACTACTGTGCTATAGCACCACCTTCTGGATGAAACCCAGACAGTCTGGTCCTCGCTGACCAGCTGGTTTGAATAGTATTGGAAGTATTAGTAACAAAAGTACACTGCTCTAAAATATAATGGAACACAAAAGCATCCATAGCACCAATACAATAATCTTGCAGGAACTGCGGAGACACTCCAGCAACATGATTGCTTGCATTAGGAGGAACCCAGGGCCAACCGCACCAGCATATGGTTTCATAAGGGGTCTGAGGATCTAATCGCAGTCAAGCTACGTCTGGCAAACAAATGGAAGGCTGTGTGCCACCCCCCCAAAGTAAGAACAACTTCCAATGGTGGGCGTTGGGCCCTTATACCACCATCATGGAGCCTGTTTCTGATTGTTTGAGCAGACATGCACATTTGTGGCCTGCTGGAGGTCATTTTGCAGGGCTCTGGCAGCGCTCCTCCTCTTCATCCTTACACAAAGGCAGAGGTAGCGATCCTGCTGCTGGGTCATGGTCCGCCTAAGGCCTCCTCCATGTCTCATGATGTACTGGTCTGTTGCCTGGTAGCGCCTCCATGCTCTGTACGCTATGCTGACGGACACAGCAAACCTTCTTGCAACTGCTTGCATTGATGTGCACTACCTGAGCCAGTTGTGTGGGTTGTAGACTACGTCTCATGCTACCACCACAGTGAAAGCACCGGCATCTTTCAAAAAGGGCCGAAACATTAGCAAGAAAGCATAGGAACTGAGAAGTGGTCTGTGGTCACCACCTGCAGAACCACGCCTTTATTGGGGATGTTTTGCTAATTGCCTATAATTTCCACCCGTTGTCTGTTCCATTTGCACAACAGCATGTGAAATTGATTGTCAATCAGTGTTACTTCCTAAGTGACAATTTAATTTCATGGACGTGTTCCCGCTATTTGTTTTAGTAGTTTAATTAAATGAAAAGAACATATGGACTTGCTGCACCTGAATAAAAATATGCTTAATTAATAATGCATGTACATTTAAATTGTGCTCCTTAATTCAAGCTGACATCCTGGAACTACAAGGAAAGTGGAAAGAGCTCATCCTCACTGACGGAAATTACAATAATGTTTTGTGAACACCATGTAGTACACGCTGGTTCACACAGACTTATTACCTCTGTTATTACCTCTGTTTTTTGCTGCTATTACCTTCTGCTTCTATCCACTTTCTGCCGTGACAAGTGGAATTTCAGACTTGTGGGACTAATAAAGGTTGATCTTATCTTATCTTATTTAGTCTAGCTGTCTTTTTGTCTTTCTTTCAATATAATGTGTTTATTTCTGTAACATGTTGCAGTTTGGTTTAAATGTTGAAAATAGTCCTGTGTCATTTTATTTGACAAAAATCTGTTTTGTAGTGTTTGTAAGGGGTTAAACTTTCAGAAATGTCGGGAACGCCCCCTAGTGTGGAGGACATTGGGTCAGTCCAATTTTCCCGTCCAGACTGAGTTGACATGTCTGGATGGAGGTACGTGGCTGCAGCAGTTTGCATAAAAAAGAAAAAAAAACGCACATTTATCTGTTTTATAACTTTCTTTCTTTTTTTTCTTTCTTTCTGTTTTTTTCCTTTCTTTCTTTTTTAATGTTAGGTGCGCTCCTACAAGTTCGTAATTCGTACTCTTGTCTTCTTTTGGTGAAGGTATGTGGTTTTATTAAAATGAGATGTTGTTTTTTAATAAATAAATGTGTTCATAATATGTTAATATTGTGAAGTTATTCATATGGCCAGACTGAGTTCACTTGGAGTGAAGACCTGAGTTTGTAAATCGTGCTCTTTTTTTTTGGGAAGGTGCAAAATAATTTTTAAAAATAAGGCACAAGAATGGGAAACTGTTGTCTGCATAGTCCATTCCAGCAGCATCCAACACACATACACAAAGCATAGAAGAGTTCAGTCAGGGAATCGTGTGTGACGTGTGCCGCCGAGATCCCAGCAAGGCCCTTACGCTGGCTACATGTTCATAATATACAGATATCGAGCCCAGAACACTGTGTGCTTTTTAGGACAATGCCTCTGGTATCTTTTTTGTCTTTTACCTTGTTTATCTGTAGTAGATTTAGTCATTTTAGGAATTGCCCGCCATGTGCGACACCAAAACCACCAAAAATAAAATGAAGCCTGCAACAGATAGACTGGCCAACAGGGAATCAATCAAATCCTTCTGGTTATGTTGTGTTGGGACACTGTCAGTCCCAATTTTACCTGGTCACCCAGGTGAGGGTGTTCACGATACTTCAGGTAAAGTGAACAGGCAGGAAACTGATTAACTAGCACAATGTGATGTGATGAAACACAATTCCAGCTAGACAAATTGCGGCCAGATGCAATTTACAGGTCTCAAAAAGAGGACATCTGAACATGAGCTCCCATGAGAACCAAACCTGTAGGATGCCTGTGAATCTGTGATCATTTTACATTATTGTATTTATCAGATGCTCTAATCCAGATTTACATTCAGCAGTTACAGGGACAGTCTGGAAAGACTCGGGGTTAAGCCTTGGTGAGGTTTGAGTCTGGGACTTTGTCTGGTTCATAGGCAAGTTTTTACCCACTAGATGCACCTGCTAAGAAAGTACAGGATAGAAAGTTCGGGGGGGAAAAATAATTTCAACAAGCAAATAAAGTTAAAATGAATACTTAACTCACAGATTCAACTGGCAAGGATATTGGCATGTGAAAGGCAATTTTTATGGCATTTAGCATACACTCTTGTCCAGATTGACATCCATTAGTCCTTTAAAGTCCAAATGCAATTGTTTGAAATGCATAAAAGAAATAGTAAATTAAGTTATCGACTATGATCACTGTCTCTTTCCAGCGAACAGGGGAATGGGGGCAACAATGCAGGGATCAGGCAAAATAGGTTCAGGGTCTGGGGATTCAGTATCCAGGGTAAATTGTAGGGACAGAGCATCAAGTTTGGCGTTCTTGGAGCCGGGACGCAGGATAGGGTGAATTTGAGTCCTTGAAGAACAACGCCTATTGGGCTTGACTGGGGTTGAGATGACTGGCCTCCCAGATGAATTTCAGGTTCTTGAGTTCAACCACACCAGAAATGGCTGCGATGTGCCTTACAGCCAGTGGCGCCATTCCTCAAGGGTAGGCTTGATCACCAGCAGTAACTGACGGTGAGTCGGTAAGAGGAAAAAGTGTCTCGGAGGCGGCAGGAACAGGACAGAGCAGGAAGGATGAATTTACACGACTTTGACTGGACGGGATTTACTTAAATCCCTGCACAAAATACAATACATAAGACAAACATTCACATACAATACAATACACATACTTAACCCTAAGTTTCTCCAGGGGGACTGTCCCTGTAACTACTGACTGTAAGTTGCTCTGGATAAGGGCGTCTTGTAAATGTAAACTAGAAGACCACAATGACCCGCGAAGGCTACACACTGTATAATACACATACCAACAGGTGCACATTGTAGCTGGCCTGCTGGGACATTATGGTGCCCACCCCCATGTTTGAAGTGTCCACCTTCAACAGAAACAGGAGCTGAGGGTCAGGATGCACCAGTGTTTCATTTGGTTGAAGGTGTCCTCGGCTGCCAAGGGCCAGTGCAACTTGGTGGGCTTCCCTCTCAGTGAAGTGTCCCGGCTGCTGTATTCTTTTTTCAGACGAATCACTGGTAAAACATTGGCAAACCCAAGAAAGTGCTGTAATTGTTTGATCGTGCAGAGGGTGGGCACATTTAACAAGGAAGTGTTCATCAAGGGAAGGGAGGAACTTAAACATGGGATCCTGGGTTGTAGCTTTTTGGAGCTACAGAAGATCAGGAAGATCTGTGTACCTTTTTTTAGGTGCTGTGCAATGGTTTCTTTCATTGCTATACTGCCCTTATCTCCTGGTGACATGGATTTGAGAATCAAATTCTTCAGAGGGAGGATCATTGATATAATGGGGGTTGTCACATGAGAGTTGTCAGTTTTCAGTGATGCTTGTGTGACATACAAACGTGTGAAACTCAGTTTTGACAGTGTTGACAAGCACAGTGTTGACAATCACAAGGCTGGATATCATTCTGTCATGCTGATTGAGTTAGAACAGCAGACTGGATGCTTTAAAAGGAGCGTGATGCTTGAAATCATTGTTCCTCTGTTAACCATGGTTACCTGCAAGGAAACGTGCAGTCATCATTGCATTACATAAAAAGGGCTTCACAGGAAAGGATATTGCTGCTACTAAGATTGCCCATAAACCAACCATTTAATGGCTTATCAAAAACTTGGAATGAGGTTCAAGTGTCATGAAGAAGGCTTCAGGGTGCCAAAGAAAGTTTAGCAAGCACAAGGACCGTCTCCTAAAGATGATTCAGCTGCGAGATCAAGGTGCCACCAGTGCAGACCTTGCTCAGGAATGGCAGCAGGCAGTTTGGGGCACTACCATCAGTCCTGTTTCATGCTAACATTAAAGCCAGGCAACTCCTCGGATCTTAATCTAATTGAGGAGCGGACAAACAAAAACCTACAAATTCTGACAAACTCCAAGCACTGAATATGAAGAAAGGGGTTGACATCAGTCAGGATTTGGCCCAGGTCTTGGAAAAAAGGGCCAACACTGCAAACATTGACTCTTTACATAAACCTGATGTTATTGTCAATAAAAGTCTTTGAAACTTATAATGCTTGTAATTATACTTACACCACAGATCAACTGAAAAATCATTGATTAAGTTAGGCAGGTTTAATATATTTTGTTTCAGACAGTGCCTGGTCGGCTGTGGTGCATTTATGGAAAAAGATGACAAAAGGCGGGACACTCTGTTGATTGACAGTGCCTTACATTGTGAGCCAAGCAGTCTATATTTGGTCCCAGTCAGTCTGTTCCATTTACCGCTTTCACAATATTTTCTGTCATACATGGCACGGTCGTATTTGGCGCTCCAACTTCCAATCAGTTACTACTTTTCTCAGTTCGTCTGCCGAGTGCAAGCTTGTGGCTTTCATACAGGGGATGAGTCTGCAGTACTGCGCTCTTCATCTGCCAGTCCAACATAATAGTGGATCACCACAATCAGGTGACTCACAGTTTTAGCTACCCGTAGTCAGTGCGAGGCTCTGTATTTGAGCCAAATTGATTTGAATGGCTTCACGCACATTCACCATTGATGCTTAAAACTTAACAGTAGCCCGTTAAGCTGTGGGCACTAATTTCAAAACACATTGCAAAACCAAAACACATATTGGGCTGCACCGGATGTACTGAAAGATTTGGTACTTTACCAAGTACCATTAAACCCCTATTGAACACAGAAATGGACTTCTTTCATCAAATGTCTATCAAATGCTGAATGAGACACATTGCTTTCTAAATTGTATTTATTTGTAACAACCTAAACAAAAACATTTCACTGACAACTTTCCCATCAGGCTGCAGAAATTCTAATACACCAGCCACACTGATCTCTATCAGGCGCTACACACATTTTGAAAGGAACCAGAGGAGCCGTGGTGGCTGTAAATGACATTAAGGCCAGCAGGACAGTTCAGTACACAGTAACAGCATCTTAGGATTTTTTTTTTTTGTGTGTGTGTGTAGAACGAATTGTTGAAGGATGCTTGGGGGGGGGGGGGGGGGGGGGGGGGGGGGGGGGGGGGGGGTGCGCAGTAACTGAGACACAGAATCACTCATATACAGATTTTTTGCAATGTTCATGAAGAATAAATAAATAAAAAAAGACACAAGTAGTCAGCCACAGGAACTTGACTGAAATGACAAGACAACCACAAATATAAAGATATATAAAGATAAAGCATGACAATGTTTTTTGTAGATCATAAAAAAGGCTGCAAGCATAATTTCAAATCATTTTATAAAATAAAACACTAATTTCAGTTAACGCACAAATTATTTACATTAAGGGCAATTGTTTCAACCTGTATTTGGCCATAAAATGGTTTTTAATACATTCTTTTTCCCCCTTATGTGATACATTCTCTTGTTGCATTCTGAACATTTATATGGGGGAACAAAAACAAAAAACAGGACAAGACACTAAACTATTGGTGTCAACCTTGTGGCCCGCAGGGGCATATCCCACGGGCTAATTTTATATAGATCTATTAAAATGGCCTGGTGATATGAAGCACTGAAAACACACAAACTACAGGTCCCATAATGCAGTGTAAAGATCGTATTCAGCAAGGCAATGCGATCTGTAGTTTATGTAGTACCATAATAATAGATCTATATAAAATTAGCCCGTGGGCAATGAGTTTGACACCTATGCTCTAAACCATCACAGTAAAGGCTGTGTTGCCATTTGGACTGGATTCAAATGAACACATCCTGTTGTGCTGCCTGAGCAATTCTGTAAGCTTGAGAAGCCTGTGACATAAGTAAAGGCATGATGCCTCAGAAGGGCAAAGAAACTTAACCGCATTTATGGGATTTAAAGTTTGGGAATATGCATTATTGATCATTAAAAGAAATCCGACGACAAAAGACGACAACATTGATGTAAGCCTTGCTTCGTAGCATCTGATCCCTGACTGTAGTAAAGGAGGCCTTTGTGATTGTCTATACTGAGAACCACCACTGGGTGACACCAGTCCCTTCTGTGCGCCTTCTGTGCGCCGCAGGTCTATGAGCCAGTAGAGTGCATGCTGGGAACAGGGTAAAATTTGGAAACCCGGCTTTGGGCATTTGGGTTTAGACATTCTGACTCGCCGCTGGTTTTAAAGAAGACTTCCTGCTCCTGTAGCTTCCTGCTGAACTCTTCCTCCAAAGCCTGGGATAAAAAGTGAACAAAATAAAAATAAATTCAAAGAGAGCCGAGAGTTTGAAGGTTCTGAGAAGTAACATCTGACCTTCTTGCGTGGGCGGAGCTTTTCACGCCATTCCTTCAGTTCCCCAGTGTGCTCTTCATCCAGTTCCTTTAACTTTTGCGTCTCATGTTCCACCAACAAGTGGCACTTCTCATTCTGCAGCCCCACAAAGGAATTTATGCTCACACACAGAATACGAATTAAGAAAAGAAGTCAAAGTGTTATGTGATTATGTAGAAACAATGTCATTGTGTGTGCATGTGTTACCTGTAGCTGATGTAACTCTCTGATGTTGGCTTCACAGTGTAGCTGTAGGTCTCTCATCTGATTCTCATGTTTCTGGTGTTGATTCAGTCTCTCATTCTTCTGTCTTTTGTCTTCCTGGACTGTAAACTACACACACAGAGATAAAAGCATGCTTATTAAATATTTACTTGTTCTGTGTGAAAACATTTTCCGATGTCTTCTGTTCTGGTTACGATCCGACTGCATCAAGTTAGCCACCATGCCTCGCCCACCGGTTCTATTTTCCGTATCATCCAATTACATTACTGTATGACCGCTGGAATTGTCAGCACCAGGGAGAGTGATCATCTTTCAAGCGAGCTGAAGCCCTCGACTGGCAGCAGCGAAATGGGAACGGGGATTGAATTGATCTCATGACTCCTCCTCACACCCTGATGACACAAACCACACCTACTTTTTCAAATTTTTTGCACCAATAAACTGACCTCTGGGTTTTTTCACTACTGCCGGTCACATAATTAATGAAACCCTCTTTAAATGATAGCTAATTGATGTATCAATGCTTCACAGTTGATGTATATCTGTATCTGAACACTCCAACCTGTTTGATCTTCTCACGGTCCTGGTCAGGGGTTCCCGTGGCATTGATCCGTAAGCTCTTCTTGTACATGGCCATTCGTGTCTTGGCCTCGCCACGCTGTATCTTAGGTAGGCGGCCCCTCTCCTGGCCCTGCCGGCTCTTCAGGTCCTCAATCAGACGCTGGTTGTAACCATTTAGCTGCTCCATCTCCTGCTTACACACAATAACATGATCTTAGAGAACTTAGATGGTTTATTCTGACCAAATTTTTTTTGTACAAACCCTAATTAGTTTATGGCCACTGTTTCCTATAATCACTTAACCCAGTTAGGCTGAGGTACATCACTGTACAAAAATGTAACAGTATTTTACACAGACAAACACGTAACATCAAAGGATGCAATGACAGAAAATAAAGAAACATTTGAGAGGATATCCCAAAATGTGACTAGTAATTATTATTTTTTTAACTAGCTAGCTTGCAAACCTTTCTGCAAATAAACCTTTTGTTATGTGATTAATGCAGATTTACAGGTGCCATTTCAGGGCAGATTTTGTTTACTATCACTATTACTATTGTTTACTTAGATCCCTAAACCCAACCCTAATAATAGATATAAAACTGCAGTGGCTTATGACAGTGAGTCAGACAGGAGAATGTGGTACGGTTTCAGATCTTTTTTGCAAAACTCATTTTTATGCAAAAATGGGACAGAAATCTAGGAAAAAGGGACAGTGTTTCTTAGCATTTGTACTTGTATGTGCTGTGCTGCAGTGTCTATCACAATGACAACCACGTCACTTTCACTTTAAATGTCTGTGAGTCCTTGTTGCTCAGGGGGATTGAAGTTTGAAACAATGATCACATTGTTTAGTCCCAGTATTCAGATATCCAACTCTCAAGGTATCTGTCATTTCTTATTGGGATTGTCAAACTATGAACATGATAAGGGAGCTTCTGAAAATATTATTTTGCCAATTATTTCATAGTCGTAAAGGACTACCAAGGTTTTTTTTGTTAAATAGAACAGGACCTATTCATTTACATTTACATTTACAGCATTTATCAGTCGCCCTTATCCAGAGCGACTTACAATCAGTAGTTACAGGGACAGTCTCCCTGGAGCAACTTAGGGTTAAGTGTCTTGCTCAGGGACACAATGGTAGTAAGTGGGATTCGAACCCGGGTCTTCTGGTTCATAGGCGAAATTCACGAAACCCGACATGGAACTGTACAGTAAAGAAAACAGCACAGTGGAACACAAACCTTCTCATGCCTCTTCAGCAGCTGGTGTCTCTGCATGAAGTACTGGTCCTTCAGCTGCTGCTTGAAGAGCTGGTGTTTCTCCTGCAGGTGGCGCTCCTCCTGTTCCCACATGGCTGCTTCTCGAGCTACACATGCACGCACACACCAAGAGTTAGTCATTACTGTGAGACAGCCAGTGACAGAAGCTTTACAGACAAAGAGGAGAGGAAATGACAGGCTAGGACATGCCCAAAGAATGGCAGGAACAACTTACACACTACAGCAAGAACAATCATGTCGTATACACACATATCCTGTTCTCACAAACCTCTCCACAAAGTGACATTTGTGAACTGTATCATAAAAATGTGACTATATATTTTAAATATACATTTAGACAAATGTATTGGGCCACCATTCCAAATCACTGAATTCAGGTGTCACAGGTGTATAAAAAACAGCACCCAGATATGCAGACTGCTTCCACACACAATTCTGAAAGAATGTGTCTCTCTCAGGAGGATGAATTCCAGTGAAGTTCAGCATTATTCTGTGATATGATGTGATCAACCCATGGCATTATAACAGAACTGAAGCAATTGGGAACAACCATATCTGAGCTGCCACCAAGAGGTAGGCCACTTAAAATCACAGCAGGGTTGGCGTATGCTGAAACATCCCAATACGTTTGAACATTTACTGGTGAACAATTCACACAGTGTGTGAATTGTGTTTGTTATTTTCTTAACTACTAAACTTGCCCTGGATGAGCAAACATCCTTGCCGCAGACACAGAGTGTGTGGGTGGGTTGGGATGAATGGATGCTTTATTGATCTAGAGGGACACATATGAGTAAGAATGGTATGCACTGTGTACAGAAACTAAGGGGAACATGCAAATATTCTTTAATAAAACTGTTGATAATCTATCATTTGGTTTGGTAGTGTTCTTTGGATGAGTACATTGTGATATCCACTAATGCGCAGTGAACAAGTGGTAAAATGAACTGAAGAGACAGAAACTTGCACTCACTCTTTGGGGGGTTTAGGAACTTATATTTTGTGACTAATCAGAATTGAGGAAAAGTAGGGCTGATGTACCAGTAGACAAAAGTTGTGGGATGTAACCTGCATTTGGAAGTCAAATAAATGTCTGTAGGACAGTCTCAAAATCTTTTACAACAAAAACATTACCTAAAAGATGTTTGTGTTCATTACAAGTGAGAAGCTCTGCATGATGTAGTGAAAACTAGCTACATCCACACTGACATGCAGAACTGTTCTGGTTTTAAAAGGATGTTGTTTTGATGTACAGTGTGTAAAGAACTGAGTGGGTCTCTACCCCTCATGAGCTGCTGTTTGTGGCTGAGGCAGTCTTTCTCGATGGTGGTCAGCTCATGCTTGTGATGCTGAATGATCCTTTTAAGGGTGGTGTCCAGCTCCTGCTGCTGCCGCTGCAGAAATTCCTGCTCCTGTGTGGATCCATGCACACCAAGGACAGGTTGGGATGGGTTGAGGAAAGAGGGGAAAAGGTTTAAATTAGTGAAAAGGAGGAGTGAAAATATGGTGTCTCAGGAACATCACAAGAACACCTTCAATTCACAGCAAACCATGACAAGGCACTTTACTCAGAGCACATTGGAAAAACCTCACAGGGGAGAGACAGCTTTCAGATGGATGAAAGGAGGAATAGATAGATGAGTAGATACATCAGAATTCACAAATGAGCAATTGCTTTGGGACGTACACCAAATACATAGTGGTCCAAACTATCACATATACACAAGAAAAATATTACGATTGTGTAGCATATAATAATAATAATAATAAAAAGAGACTACTATACTGTGAAATATGACGTCCAGTAGCACCACCATGATATCTTTTACCTGCTCATATTAATGCCCATATATTCAAAGCTCTGAAATGCTGCTACTATGTTTCAATTGAAAACTTGATCACTATTCACCAGACATTTCAGAGATATTTCTTGTTACATAGGGCACTGTTTTGAAACTGGCCCTATGTGCAGAAATTCACAGAACCTATTAAATTCAAACAAAAACTGTCTTCTTCAGAGTACAGGATACAATTGAATTTTCACATAAAAGGTATGGAAGGCTAAAAGTGCTAAATGAAAAAAATGAATCAATAATTAAATAATAAAATTATAATGAATTACAAAAACTTGAAATAAAAAAATAATTAATTGTGACATTTTGAAATATTTTACAATTTATTTCATTTGGGCACATTCTATCGGTCAGTCTGATTTCTCAAAGTATGTGGATGGGACTAATGCTGATATATGTAGCAACAAGGCACTACAATTCAAGATATTGGTGGAAAATCACACATGAACGATAGCGCCATGTTGGAAAAGAAAGAGCTTCAGATCAAACAAATCATCAGTACAAGATCAGACCAAATCAGCGTCACCCTCTTACTTTGACAGGTCAGAGTGACAGATTTATGATGTGCTGAATTAATTGTGAAATATTTCAATATGACAGGTTGTATAGAATTAAATGAAGGTTTTACTCTTTCATTTTTAATAATTTATGACAATTCATTATTTAATTACTGATTTATCTTGTCACTGCCCTCCAGAAAAAAACAAACCAAAAAAATAACTCTTCATTAAAAGCATTGGTATCACTTCTTTGATGGCACTGACTTACAGTTTTATGGTTTGTTATACTAACCACACAGGTTAGTTATACTTGTTAAAACTTTGGATGTTATTTAATTTTTATTATAGTTTCATATATTTCCATGGTTACACAATGAGGCCTGAATGTAAATGTTGGAAGTTACATGACTGAAGATCAGGGAAGTGGCACCTGCTCACCCTGACAAAACCTCAAAAACGTTTTGCCCTGCCTCTCAACATGCTCTTGATTGCCATTTATGACCGTTTCTTGACCTTGTTCCTCCAATAATAAAAATATCATAAAATAGTACGTTCTGGGTGACAAAAAATAATTACACAACAACAAAGTGGACAGTTTGTTTGTCCTGTGGTGGTTATATGTATATAAATCTTTTGACCTTAAACTAGCAAACAAGCGCTATACTTAGCATGTAACGCTGTACCCCACAGTGTTGTGAGAATTTAGAGCAGGGCAACCATTACGTAGTCTTTGTTTGATTTTGTTTGATCATAATACGCAGTATATAAATAAAAGACTTATATGCTCTGTATCTTTTTATATGGCAACGGTATGATAATAATACAATATGATATAACTTCTGCTGGCCAGGTGGCATTGTAGACAGGTGGCATTCAGTGGCACACAGATAGAGGCATCACAGGTGGGATGAGTCTGGTAGAGCACCATCTGTAGAAGAGACTGCACCACTACACCAACACAGGGACATCACTGCAAACAAAGCCTCCCCTCCGCTCACATGTGCCCTCCTCCTAAGCTTGGAACCTTGAACTGTCAGCTTCCTGTTGTGATGGATTCTAAGATGATAAGATGATCCATTATTAGTCCCACAACTGGGAAACTTACATACATTTGTCTGGTTGCTGTACAATTCCAATTCAGAATGAGATGGAACAACCACAAAACCCCATATATGTTTCAAAACAAACCAAAAAAGGTCATATTAAGACCATATTATTAAGTCTAAATAGTACACACCAGGGTTTCAGTTCTCATAAATTCTATGTAATCTATGAGTGTGTGCATGTGTGGGGCACTTGTGAGCAGTAGAACAGAGGGATCCAAGAGAACAAGTGTGACACTTACATCCTGCAGCTGTGCGTTGAAGAGAGCGCACGAGGACAACTGAAAAGAGTGAATCATAACCTGGGCCACACCCTGTGGAGCAGAACACATAGCGCACTGCCCTATGTCAGAGAGTGTACACACAGACACACACACACCCAACTCATGATGTAGGAGTACTCCCCTATTAATACACGTGTTAGAATGGGGAGCGGGCAGATTAAAGGAAGGAAGGAAGTTAAAGCAGAGTAAAGAGAGGTTTCTGGTGGACCGCAAGTTTCTAAAAAGACTGTACCTCTTCGTGATGTGTGAGCACTAGATCTTCCTTTAAACGTTTCAAAAGCTCTTTCCTCAAGTGCTTGGGTGATTGCCCAACTTCCTGCTTCACCTACAGAAGTGTCCGAACACGAGGTGAACATCTGGCCGTTCAGGTAACACAATCACCTCCACCACAAAGTGAAATCAGGGCTCATGCTGCACCACCATGAACATCACCAGACTAGATTTACTCTCACGTCTCCCAAGATAACACAAGTATAATTGGCATGCAAGTTAATGAGTGAAATTACTGAATTAACATTTGATCAGAGGCGGAGTGAGTGGAGAAGAGGTGGATCCTTTGACTAGCTGACATGGAGGGGTGCAGATGATTATCACACCAAACACTCCTCCAATTTCGCTGTCTGCCTAACTGTCATTAGGACTGGGCAATATGTCCTTATAATGATCATGTAACATCACATAACATATAGTTTTCCTAATGTTTTACTAAATGTAAAACATATTATATTACCATACTCACCATATTCAAATTGACTATCATATTTCATAGTCATCATGTAATATGACACTGATATACTGCCCAGCCTCCAGTTAGTGATGGTTATTGTTAATGTCAAAATCTGTATTCACTTTCCCCACTTGTTGTGTTCTCTCAACAAACAATTACCAAATAATTCCCACTCCAGAGGTATTAAGTACAATCTGGGTCCTTCCACCAGTATTGTGTGTGTGTGAGAGAGAGAAAGTTCAGAGAAGATATCTGTTATTTCTGCAGAATGACTCACTGGATTCCACAGCCCACATGCAAAGCCCTCCACACATGCAAATCCAAACATACACCCACTCAGCACCTCAAACACGCAAACAGACACACACACACACACACACACACACACACACACACACACACACACACACACACACACACACACACACACACACACACACACACAGCAGGACACTCAGAAACAGAACACACCTTGACAAAAACAAAACACAAATCAATGGAAATGCATTCATATTTATACTGTGTAAAATCATGTAATACAATGAAAAACATATTTCTCCAAAAACTCTTTCATTGAATTCACCATGTATATGAACTTAATACAATGATAATCTGAACTACATTTGCCTTCTTTATATGTCCCTAAAATCCTATAGACATATTATTAGACTTTATTTAAATATCTCTGCAAAATCTTCAGATTGTTTTTTCTCCATAATAGTCACATTGTTTCAGGTCTTGATTAACAGTGAATGCAAAAAAACATGGTGCAGTTAAATACTTTCTCCAACAGTATTGTGTACAGTGGGTTGCAAAAGTATTCAGCCCCCTTGAACTTTTCCAATTACCAAATTACACTAATTACGCTTACGGACATACCAGCCGAAGGACGCATGATCTTGGAAGCTAAGAAGGGTTGGGCCTTGTTAGTACTTGGATGGGAGACTGCCTGCCAATACCAGGTGCTGTAAGCTTTAACTGCGGCAGTGGTGGCCTAGCGGTTAAGGAAGCGGCCCCGTAATCAGAAGGTTGCCGGTTCAATTCCCGATCTGCCAAGGTGCCACTGAGCTGCCACTGAGCAAAAGCAACGTCCCCCAAACACTGCTCCCCCTGTCATGGCTGCCCACTGCTCACTCAGGGTGATGGGTTAAATGCAGAGGACAAATTTCACTATCACAAGTAACAATCACTTCACTTTTTCTTCTTTCTTTCCACATTTTGTCACATTACATATATATATATATATATATATATATATATATATATATATAGTGAAGTGATTGTCACATGTGATACACAGCACACAGTGAAATTTGCCCTCTGCATTTAACCCATCACCCTGAGTGAGCAGTGGGCAGCCATGACAGGCGCCGGGGAGCAGTGTGTGGGGACGGTGCTTTGCTCAGTGGCACCTCAGTGGCACCTTGGCGGATCGGGATTCGAACCAACAACCTTCTGATTACAGGGCCGCTTCCTTAACCGCTAGGCCACCACTGCCCCATTACAGCCACAAACATGAATCTATTTTATTGGAATTCCATGTGAAAGACCAATACAAAGTGGTGTACACATGAGAAGTAGAATGAAAATCATACATGATTCAAAAACATTTTTTACTAATAAATAACTGAAAAGTGGGGTGTGTGTAATTACTTTGTCAATACTTTGTAGAACCACCTTTTGCTGCAATTACAGCTGGCAGTCTTTTAGAGTATGTATCTACCAGCTTTGCACATCTAGAAATTCTTGCCCATTCTTCTGTGTAAAACAGCTCCAGCTCAGTCAGACTAGATGGACAGCATTTGTGAAGAGCAGTTTTCAGATCCTGCCACAGATTCTCGATTGGATTTAGTTCTGGGATTTGACTGGGCCATTCTAACACATGGATATGTTTTGTTTTAAAACATTACATTGTTGCCCTGGCTTTATGTTTAGGGTCATTGTCCTTCTGGAAGGTGAACCTCCGCCCCAGTCTCAACTCTTTTGCAGACTCCAAGAGGTTTTCTTCCAAGATTGCCCCGTATTTGGCTCCATCCATCTTCCCATCAACTCTGCCCAGAGCATGATGCTGCCACCACCGTATTTGACAGTGGGGATGGTGTGTTCAGAGTGAAGTACAGAGTTAGTTTTCCGCCACACATAGCCTTTTGCATTTGGGCCAAAAAGTTCCATTTTGGTCTCATCTAACCAGATCACCTTCTTCCACATGTTTGCTGTGTCCCCCACATGGCTTGTGGCAAACTGCAAACGGGACTTCTTATGGTTTTCTTTTAACAATGGCTTTCTTCTTGCCACTCTTCCATAAAGGCCAACTGCAGTGCACGATTAATAGTTGTCCTATTGACAGATTCCCCCACCTGAGCTGTAGATCTCTGCAGCTAGTTTAGAGTCCCCATTGGCCTCTTGGCTGCATTTCTGATCAGCGCTGTCCTTGTTTGGCCTGTGAGTTTAGGTGGACGGCCATGTCTTGGTAGGTTTACAGTTGTGCAATACTCCTTCCATTTCTTAATGATCACTTGAACAGTGCTCCGTGGGATGTTCAAGGCTTGGGAAATCTTTTTGTAGCCTAAGCCTGCTTTAAATTTCTTTATCCCTGATCTGTCTGGTGTGTTCTTTGGACTTCATGGTGTTGTTGCTCCCAATATTCTCTTAAACAACCTCTGAGGCCATCATAGAGCAGCTGTATTTGTACTGACATTAGTTTACACACAGCTTCACTCTATTTAGTCATTAGCACTCATCAGGCAATGTCTATGGGCAACTGACTGCACTCAAACAAAAGGGGGCTGAATAATTACACACACCCCATTTTCAGTTATTTATTTGTAAAAAATTTTTGGAATCATGTATGATTTTCGTTCCACTTCTCCAATGTACACCACTTTGTATTGATCTTTCAAGTGGAATTCCAATAAAATAGATTCATGTTTGTGAATTCAGCCCTCATGAAAAGTTTAAGGAACCGAATACTTTTGCAACCCACCATACAAATCCCCTAATTAAATTATTCTGTAAAAGACCAATTTAATTAGATTTCAATAATCAAAGCTGTTGCCATATTTTGCTAGGTTAATTAAGCAAATCAAACCAGTACAAGGATCAGATCACACACACACACACACACACACACACACACACACAGAAACTGATCTCACACAGCAGCAGATACACACATACACACACACAATGGCAGTAGAGCGACCCCCCCGGGCAAACTTTTTTTTAAATTGTATTATAGTCATTGCAAAAGCAGTTTCATCCAACTCCCAAAAAAGTTTTAAGGATCATTTAATGTAATAGTAACGTTTTCAATCCTAAAAAATGACTTATTCTGCTGTGCGTGATTTTGCATATTATACTACAAATATTTATTACAAATAATTATTTTAAAACCTGCATTGCATTGTGTGGAAGGACATTTATGGTTATTCTGTAGCAAGCTTAATGAAAAGACTTCTCTACCTGTCTCTATGGATCACGTGTTTTTGGTGCTAATTTGATCAAGATTGTAAAAATCTGTTACAGTTACTTAGAAACAGCTTCAGTTCTAAAGCCATACAGGACAGATCCAAGTGAATCAGCAGAAGAAAGAGTGCAGACAGAGGTTTACAACATTACCACCCACAGCAGCCCGCTGCATCAGAGAACAAATATGGCAACATGACCACCCAACACCCATCAGCAGCATATATCCTGCTAAATACAGACCATGAAAGTCCTACCTCTTTCTTCCGGTGCTTCAGCATGTTCTGGAACTTAGACAGCTCCTTGTCCTGCTCTGCTTTCATGCGCTTGGCCTCATCACGCAAACGTGTGGTGTGATCCTGTTCCAACCTCTCGATCGTCTGCTTCTGCTGTTTCTCCAGGTTCTCCATTTCTTGGTCATACTGACGCTTCTTCCCCTGACGAAAGCAGATGGCAACATTGGCTGTACATCTATAACTATAATTATATATCTTAATTCAAACATTAGAAAAGCATTCAGCCATGTTAGCTGTGGCAGTTTCTGCTCTGGACTTACAGTCATCTCTTGCTCAAAGCGCCTGTAGAGTTGCTCTTTCTGCTGCTGCAGCTTGTTGTTCAGCTGCTGCAAAGACCTCTGCTCTTCCTTCTGCAGCAGACGCAACTCCCGCAGCTCCTGACGCCTGAAACATTCAAAGAACACCAATCAGATCCTATCAAAGACAACTAACACAAATACAGTTTTAAAGGTCCCCATTTATGATTTTTTGCTTTGATATAGGTCTTAGTGGTCCCCTAATACAGTACCTGAAGTCTATTTTCAAAATTCAGCCTTGGTACAGAATTACCAGACTTGATACAGCCATTTCAGTGTGTGCCATTTTAAATACAAATGAGGCGTGGAGAGCACGAGACGAGGAGGAAAGTGGACTATAGAAGTGTGCAGGAAGTTGTGTCAGCAACTTTCCAGAAAAATATGAACCCACTAGTTCCTCAGAGTCTCATTTTTATATCCAAATCACTGAGGAAGTGCAATGCTTCGCATATTTTCAAGCCGTAATGGTCGGTCTTTTTAGGGGAGGGGTACGAAATTCTCTGGATGGGCAAAGCGTAAGACAGGGCAGGTAACCTTTCCCCTTATGACGACATCAGGGAAGACATTCCAGATATGCTGCTCTCTGAAATGCGGAACAGAAAGCACTCTTTACACACATCGCCATTTCTTGCCACTGCACGATCATGGACAGACTAGGGGAACTAGGAATAATATTAAATAATCTCACAAAGTGAAATTTTCATAATAAGGAACCTTTAATAATATTAATAATATTAATTAAAATAAAACTAGGCCTGGAAAATAACCTACATATGTCTCAGAATTCTAGCCACAGAACCACAATAGAACCACATAAGACTCTTGACTATTAAACTCTGACAAATATACTGACTAACTAGTCCTAGCGAAGATCTGACATGATATTTTGATTCTGAAAGAAGGATCAAATGTGTAATTCAGAAAGGGAAAACCCTTCAAGTACAATGAGCCTGGTACGGTTTGAGTGTATTCTTGCTTAAAGGTCACTTGACATAATAATTTGACTTTGTGAGATTATTTAACATTAATACGTTTCCCTAGCCAGAAGTAGCCAGGAATGGTGATAAGTGTAAAGACTAGATAGGTGCAAATGGCTAGAGAAGCCGTTCAGACAGCCGGATCTCAATATCGATAAAAGCTAAACTCCGATATAAAAAAAATTCCTTTAAATATAATTTTATGAACACATAAAAGTGCACGCTACCTCAAAAATCTCATTTCCTCATTCTTTGCATCACTATCTGTGACTATTTTAGATGTGGTCACACTGACTTCCACGCCATCCACCATGAACTTTCGGGTCTTCTTCAGCGTCTTCTTCTGACGTCTGGTGTCCTGTATTGAAGGAAACTGTGTTTTATTTCATACATAAGTCACAAATCATTCAAAATGCTGAAGCATGAGTTTCAACCAAGACCAGGAGGACAGGCCCTTCCCTGGCTGTCTATTCCAGAATTGCTGTCGAGGTCCATTAGTTTGCAGCTGAATAAATATCAGTCTGCTTTTACAGCACAAACTCTGTAGATCAATCAAGTCTTAAATCAAAGTCTTTAAAACACCTTTCGCATTTCAGAAAATGATTGCTATTCAGTACAATAGAGTCCACTGATCTTTCATATGTTTTCAGCATATGTAAGGATTTTTGGACGGGGCACAAATCATGGCTCAATAACCACCGTTTAGGATTCCTTTGCCCTAAAAATGCCTGATCGATACAATATCACCACATAAAATAACGCACTATATTGCTGTATAGATATTTTCTAACACCCTTAGTCTGATTGACTGACTGATTACACATTTGCAGTAAAGCACTCACCTGTATGGAGACAGAGCCATCTTTGTTCTTGGACAGGAAGGTGGAGATGGACAGGTTAAGGTCGATGCTGTTAGTGTCCGCTGCTGAGCTGCTCCCAGAGTCAGAGTCTTTTTCCTTCTCACATTTGGTCCGTGTTTCCTGCTCACTTGGGGTCTGTGTATTATTCCCGAGGCTTCCTTCCTTTTCACACTGGTCCTCTGCATCAATAACAATCACAGGTAGAGTATCTTCTGAAGTTTTGGAGTCTACAGAGGTCTCAATGGAAACTGTTATAATCTCATCCTCATTTTGGTCTTGTACTTTTCCTGACTCCTCATCATTCTTTTCTTTCTCCATGAGATCTTCCTCATGATGTACTTCTGCAGCCACAGGCTCCAAAACAACCTGGTCTTCAGTCTTTGTTTCTACCTGCCTCACCTCTGGTTCTTGCTCTGAGATGATCTCTGTGAAGGCCTCTGTTCCTCTGCTTTCTAGTACTTTCTCATCAGACTGCACCTTACTCTCAGTGGTTTCATCTTCATTGAGTACAGAGATCATATCAGGCACATTTTTGGATTCCACTGAGATTGGGAGTTCTTCTGGATCAGCTGCTGCTGTTGGCCTATCAGCAGGTTCTTCATCCTCAGCTGACCTGATCTCATCCCCTTCTTCTGCTACTTTATGCTCTTTTTCCTGTGGGGTTTCAACTTGCTCCTGGTTCTCTTCTTTCTCCATCTCATCTTCCTTGAACACTACTTCCTTTTCCTTATGCTCTACCTCAACCTTCTCCTCCTCTCCTGTCTCCTCGCTGATCAAAACCACCCCCTCCACTTGGGTTTCCTCTCCTTTGACCATCTCCTCATTCTGTTCCTCTGACACAAGGACTTCAACCATCCTGTCACCTTCACCTATGTCTGCTTCACTTGCACCAAGACCTTCATCTGATAGCCTGTCACTGGTTTTATCCTCAACAGGTTCATCCTTCTCTGTGACTGACTTCAGGTGTGTGGCATTGTGGGAAAGTTTCTCTTCCTCAGAGCTGCCTGCAGTGGCATCTGAAGGGGCACGTTTGTGGCCTGACGCTACCTGTGGCATTAAACAAAAAAAAAAAAACAATTAAAAAAATCTTACCTAAATAAGAACATCAAATAACCACTGATAAAATGGCTCAACATTTTGATGTATTCCCACCAGACACACTACCTTGCATTTTCAGTCCTAATTGACATGTACCTGCAGTGTTTCTGACTCCTCCTCTTCCTCCTCTTCTTCCTCCTTGCCTTCTTCTATCTCCTCTGTGACCTCTGCCTTGGCTTCAGCAATCAGCTCCCGCAGTGGCTTGTTATCCACCACACTCAATACAAAGGGATGCTTTAGTCAAAGAAAGGGCAGAAACAGAGACATTGCTGGAAGAGAGTGAATGGGGAAAATTCATCTCTGTGTGAGATGAACATGAACATGTTATAGTCACCTGTAGGAGCTGTGCTGTGCTCCATCGGTTGTCAACACTCTTATCAAGAGCTTTCTTCAAAAAATCTCTAAACTCAGGGGACCTGTTAGAAAATGACGTCACAAATGCATAAACTTCTTATAAATGTAAATTAATTAAATGTAAATGTAAATTAAAAAAAATATAATTAACTTATTTCAGGCCTTGGCCTTTAGTCATTATTCAATAGGTCAGTTACAGGAATGTCTTTGGATCTTCTGTAAGGATTCAGAGGGTAACATGGTAGATTCTTACCATTTAGACGGCTGCATGAGAGTTGGGGGCTCCGATTTGGCAATCTTCAGCAACACTCTCATGGGGTTTAGCTCATGATTGGGTGGCTCAATCTGGGCTAACTCAATAAGAGTCACCCCCAGAGACCAGATATCAGCTTTATAATCATACGGTCGGTCCTTGGAAGTCTCACACATCACCACCTCAGGCGCCATCCTGAACAGTGAAGAAAGTCAGGAGGAGAGAAAAGGCAGAAAGAGGGTGTCAAGAAAAAACTGAAAAAAATTTAATTAGCTAATTAATTGTTTTATTTGTTAACCAGCACCTTGAAGTTTCATGTTATGCCTTCAAGTCTGACAAAATATGCAATTCCACTTTTAACCACAAGATGACATTTTTTCTACATTTAGGATTAGAGTTAATATGTAAAGGTAAACACTACCTAGGCTTGTTACATCTAACTAATGTACTACATAAATGCAAGTGCAATGTATTTTTATGTAACAATTATATAGACATAAACACCAACAGAAATGTAGTCCATGTTGGCATAGCGCATCTGTAATGTATTCACAGCGCTAAGTATTCACATTTTGCTATGTTACAGCCTTATTCTAAAATATAGTTGGAAAACATATTGAAAAAAATAGGTGAGGTGAAACAAAAAAATAATAATAAAAAAAGCTATGTGGCAGCGAAAAAAACAACTGGTCATGTGACAATGCAAGCAGCCTGACCTGAGACCCACTGGATGTGAAGCTTGAGTATATATAGTACAGAGTATGTTGACAGTGCATTGCTGTAATATTCAAAAGATTGCGTTGTAATTTTGCAGGTCACAAAGCTTCTTAATTAGCATAGCAACCACATAGCACAAAAATACTCAGGAACCATAACCTGTTAAGCTACATTACAGGAATGCATCATCAACATGTAAAAATGGCTGTGCACCGACGCTTCCCATCCAACCTGATGGAGCTTGAGAGGAATAGGCAACGCTGGCCAAGGACAGGTGTGGTATCATATTCAAAAAGACTTGAGGCTGTAATTGCTGCTAAAGGTGCATTGGCAAAGTAATGCGCAAAGGCTGTGAATACTTATGTACATGTCATTTCTCAGATTTTCTTTATTTTTAATACATTTACTTAACTTTTTCACATTGTCATTATGGTGTGTTATGTGTAGAATTCTAAAGGGATAAAACAATTATTTAATCTATTATAAAATAAAGCTGTAAAATATCAAAATGTAGAAAATTGAAAGTGAAGTGATTGTCATTATGAAACACAGCACAGCACATGGTGACACAACAAAATGTGTCCTTGGAACTTAACCCATCACCCTTAGTGAGCAGTGAGCAGCCATGAAAGGAACCCGGGGAGCTGTGTATGGGGACGGTACTTTGCTCAGTGGTACCTTAGCAATTTGGGAACCAGCAACCTTGCGATTAAAGGTCCGTAATCTTACCCACTAGACCACCACTGTATGATGCGCTGTGAATACTTTCTGGATGCACTGTACATAATTTCACTGCAGATGGTTCAAAGCATCAAACTAAATGCAGTAAAATTCACATACAACATACATCTTTTTTTTCAATGATCAACATCATGAAATAAATATAATGTTCACATAAACATCAGAGGACATCTCACCAGTATGGCGTGCCAATGAAGGAGTCTCTTCTCTGAAGGGTCTTTGTGTTCTTAGCAGACACGCCGAAGTCAGCTGGGGGGAGCAGGGAGTCGAGGTTAATAGATTCACATTTCAGATATCAGCTGACGGCTGCGGTGAAACAACGTCACAGGAGAAAATGTAGCCTCAAGCAGCGAAGGGCAAGCCCTTGTCTATAAACAGTGAAGAGGGTTGTGTCCATACATATTTAGGGATGGTATATACAGATGTGCATGCATGTGTGTGTATAAATCTAAATTTAAGTATGTGGTGGAAACAGTGTCACTAGAGCAGGAACAAAATGCAATTTTCTCCCAAAAGACCATTGATTTTTTTTCTCTATGACTTAAAACCGCAATTATGTTTCCTTCTGTAGTTCAACTCTACACAATAATCCAATATCCAACAGGTGCTGGATAACAAATACACCACCAAAACAACAAGAGAAAGGGGCATCTTCACACTATCTTAGGTCCCGTTCATACAATAACGCTTCTCTAAAATGGGTTTTTGGTTTCTAAAAACTTTTCATGTCTAGTTCTCCTCCACCGTGAGTTAATCAGCCAGAGCACGTCCTTGTTCTGGAGCCTTGTCTTTTCATTATAAATGATATAATATACAGATATAAAAAATTATGAAAATGAAAGTGAAATGATTGTCTTTGTGAAGCATAGCAAGCACAGCACATGGTGCAGCCATGACAGGTGCCCAGGGAGCAATGTGTGGGGATGGTTCTTTGCTCAGTGGCAGGTCAGTGGCACCTTGGCGGTTGGGGATTAGAACCGGCAACTTTCTATCTATAAAGGCATATGGGCAATACTTTTAATGTTAACAATAAATACTTACTTTACATACAACTATGTTAGGTCAGACTGTAAAAAGCCAAAAATGCCCAACTGACCTTTTATGTCAACAAATATGCAGAATTTGCACTTCAGATTTCAGACAATATACAATATCTATCTCGATGCCTTAAAATTTCCTCAATATGACTGAATAAATTCTAAATTCTGACCTTGCATAAAATGACACCAATGTAATAATAATGTAATAAATTTAAACCAAAAAATGTCCCTGTTTCCCAGAATGGAGTTTTGTGTTCTCTGTCTTGTTCTCCTGATTAGCATCTGCGATTGTTGGTATAAATTTATCCTTGCAGTGTCCCGTCCTCATTCTGTTATTTGCTGTTTTTACCCCGTGTTTTGCGTGTTCATGTTTGCCATCCGGTGCTCCGGGCCCTGGTGCTGCATTTCTAAGTCATGCATTTTTGTTTTTTCCTTCTCGCCACCCATTCCTGCCTCAAACTTTACAATTTCTCTTTGGAACCAAGTCATCTCCAATTAATATCTCTGAAATAATGTGGGTTTTCACTTGTCTCTGCAGATTCACTTCTCTCAGCTGTTATTCCAGTACAAAGCATGTATGCGCCAGGAGAGTTGTCTGCAATGGCAGAGTAGATTAACACCATTACTGTGTACCCAATTACAATTCAGCAACACACTGAAAAGAAGGTCTATAGTTCTCATATTTATTTAAAGACTTGGTACAATCATACTTGTTACTAAAGACAATCATACTTGGTACAACAGTGAAACGAAATTGAGGTTCTGCCCACCACCCCCAGTGCAAAATGCCATAATCTCTGTCATAACCTCTGACATGTTATTTATGTTGAATATATACTGCCTACAACAAGTGAAAATCAGAATCAGAAAATGTTATTAATGCCACAGGAAATTGCTTATGCTACAACTGCACAGAGGGAAAGACAAACAATGTACATACAGAGAGACTGAGAGACAGACATACATTTATGAGTATAAATAAAAAATAAAATAAAAATAAGCACTAAAAATAAGTGTGTAGTAATGGCTAAAGCAGCATTGCACATTATGGATGTGCATAATAAAAATTAAATCACTATAATCAATTTATCACCACAAGCATAAATCAACCTTTACGCCATCTTAGTGCAATCTAATTGACGCTGTTAGTGATTGGCTGTTTATGAATCACTCATAGCCCACTTCACTAAAAATGGATGTTAATCTTTCACGTGCAGTTTTTGTTTAAGAAGATGTGATAAGTTTCATGGGCTATGTATTGATATAGTGTCATATTGCTGTTGGACTTCCTCACAGGAAGACCACAAGCAGTACGGGTTGGCACCATCCAGCACCATCGTCCTTAACACGGGGGCTCCTCAGCGATGTGTGCTGAGCCCCCTTCTCTTCACTCTGCTGACCCACGACTGCACTCCGTCACACTGCTCCAACCTCTTCATCAAGTTTGCAGATGACACGACAGTGGTGGGACTCATTAATAACAGGGATGAGTCTAACTACAGAAGCGAGGTGAGCCGCCTGGCCAAGTGGTGCGGAGACAACAATCTCTCCCTGAATGTGGAGAAGACGAAAGAGATTGTTGTTGACTTCAGGAGAGGAAACACTCAGCATGCTCCTCTGACCATCAACGGTGCATCTGTGGAGAGAGTGAGCAGCACCAAGTTCCTGGGTGTGCACATTACTGAGGATCTCTCCTGGACAAATAACACGCCTGCACTGGCCAAGAAAGCACAGCAGCGTCTCTACTTCCTCCGAAAACTTAGAAGAGCAAGAGCACCAGCCCCCATCATGTACACATTCTACCGGGGAACCATCGAGAGCATCCTGTCTAGCTGCATCACTGTGTGGTTTGGAGCCTGCAATGCGTCCTGCCAAAAAACTCTCCAACGCATAGTCAGGGCAGCTGAGAGAATCATCGGTGTCCCTCTCCCCTCCCTCCAAGACATCTACAGCACACGCCTCACCAAGAAAGCCCTCAGCATAGCAGCTGATCCCACCCACCCAATGCAAACCTTCTTCAGCCTGCTGCCATCAGGGAGGAGACTGCGGAGTCTCCAGGCCAGGACCAGCAGACTGAAGGACAGCTTCACCCATCAGGCTGTCAGGAAAC
The DNA here is from genome assembly GCF_900700375.1 of Denticeps clupeoides. NCBI lineage: Eukaryota > Metazoa > Chordata > Actinopteri > Clupeiformes > Denticipitidae > Denticeps > Denticeps clupeoides. The sequence goes on from NC_041708.1 coordinate 12,698,895, forward strand.
TAAACTCCCTCCCGGCTCTGCCCCCACTCCCCTCACTCCCCTCTTCTGCTCCACAAACTTTCTGAACCCTAACACACACAAACTGACCATGCACCAGTCACTCTGTGCAGCTTTGGTCTGCCAACTACCTCACTTGTCACTTTGTCACTTTAAACTTACCTCGGTTGCACTACATGGGTTTGCACTCTCCACCATGTGCCCTTATTTGTATATGGTGTTTTTAAAATTGTATATTGTGTTTTTTTTTTTTGTTTTTTTTAAAAATTGTATTTATACCTTTGTATTCAATGTTACTGTTTTGTATTTAATGTTACTTGTATGGGTCTGAGAGTAACGTAATTTCAATTCTCTGCATGTCCTGACAATAAAGCTGACTTTGACTTGACTTTGATTCCCACCCCCAAACATATATCTAGTTTATGACGGTTATTTTAGTACGTGATGAGCAGTTCCATGAAACACCATTAAGCCAAAGATGTAGTTTGAGTTGTGTAATTAAGACAGGGGCACTTACCCAGTTTAATGTCACCATCCATGGTGAAGAGAATGTTACCAGCCTTCAGGTCCCTGTGGATCACCTTGTTGTTATGGAGATAAGCCAGTGCCTCAAGTGTCTGCTTACACACCACCCGTATCTGTGGCTCAGTCAGAGGCCGCTCCAGCTCTGCATGAATGTTCACAGGCACACAAACACACAGGCATGCACACATACACATACTCACTTATTCAGTGAAACACATTTTATCTGTCAATCAGAGCTTCCAGTTGAGATATAATATACAGGAGCCGCACAGCTAATGGCTAATGGTGTTTGAATGAGAAAGCGTTGTCTTGAATATTCACTCGTCTTCTACTCCTGAGTGATGTCCCAGTGTTGAAAACAGCAAAATCCCCGTAAAAAAAAAACTCAGTGAGAGAAATCAGCTAACAGTGTCAACAGGTGGGAAGGAGGGGGTGACAATATGTTGTGATAATGTTCCAGCCTATTACTTTGTTTACATTTCTATACAATCCCACTCAGGCTTCACTTGTTAAATCAAGCTCCCTCATAAAATAAGTGTGATTAGGAAAAAATACAGATGAGAACAAGACTTGAACACAGCAAACAGAAGGAATAAATTGTGACAGACTGATGACTCAGCACCAGCACACACTGATGGCACTCTGCCTGTTGTTGGGTGAAATACGGGGGCTGCTAGACCCCACATGTGCATTAGCCTTCAGTTTCAACAGACAGATTACTGTGCATTTTAATACTGTACTGGTTATTTAAGAGAGTAATGAGATGGCCTAATGTGACAAAATGATGATTACTCCTTCAGTCAGATCTCTTGGTGACACGGGTGTAGAGGGTGGAGTCCAAATAACAGATGTTACTTTCACTTCCTGATTTTTGCCCAACCCAGAAACTTAAAAGAGCAAATTAAACTCACCCAACATAACTGCATCCACAGCCCCACCTGCACAAAACTCAATGAGGATCTAAAGAGGGACAGAAACAGAATGGAGTTAATGTATTGATGATGGAGTAGGTTCACTTTGACAAGGACATTGTTCCAATATAGGTCATTTTAATTTGAATTCAGAGGGGGTGTCATTATATTGCAGCATTTTAGAAGTACTTTATCAGAGAGTGAATGAATGCAATCAGCTGTAGAAACCCACAGCTCAGGGGATAACTTTTATAACTTCAACCTTCAACCTACTGCACATATCACTTTATGTATATATATATAACTTAACTTATTTGAACTGTATCCTGCACTTGCTGCTTATTGCACTTCTGGTTAGACCTAAACTACATTTCGTTGCCCTGTACTTGTACATGTGTAATGACAATAAAGTTGAATCTAATCTAATCTAATCTTCAAATTATTTCCAACTCCCACACCGCATTAACACTAGTGACATTTCTCTCTGATCTAAAATTGTATTTGGAGTTCCATTATTCTGCTAAATAATGGAACATCCATTATCAAGAGTGACAGTCTGTATCAGCCGTTCTGATATGTCTGATATTGAATAATCTATCTATATTTTAATGTCATTTTAAAATAACTGTTACTCTTATTTAGGTTTGTGTACATGTATATTTAGACTTTAAGACTTTCAAATTACATGAGCTTCTACTTTATTCAAAACATAACACAGATAACATAACAGATGGTAAAACTGGTAAACTGCACACCTAAATGAGCTCATTTAAAATTTCATGCAAATGACAGGTCCCAAGAACACTCATGGCCAAAAAAAGCAAGAAAGATATAGCTGAAATAACACCTTGACTGTTCAAGATTTGTACAAACAACCTTCCTTAACTGCTACGCTACTACAGCCCCAGAAGATAGAATACTATATATACAATACAATATGTATATAATAATATAATACAATATATGTGTGTGAAACAATGTTCCTCAACATTAAATTGCAAATTCTATATTGCATAACATCAAAAAAATTTGAGATATCTGTGTGTGCAAGGGACAAGGCCAAAGACCTCCTTTGGGTCCTCAAACGACACTGCATAACTAAGTCTGTGAACTTTCATTGGTCTCACAATTCAATTACGATTATAAATGCCTCAATATCGACACATTCCATAAATTTGAATACAAAAGTTAAGGTCTCGTACATCTGTGTGGGCAATGAGCATAAAAAATGGTCTGTGTTCAGTCTGCACTCCCCTGACACCACAAGCAGCACAAAAAATGCCTGGTTCAGACATCCATGAACCATAATGGTAAAGCAAGGAGAAAATAGACCATGCCATGTGTGGTTGTACAAATGGTAATATGGTCAGATGTGTATAAAAAGGCTTTGTTCAAATGTCTCAGTGCTCTGACCACAGCTGGTCAATGGGGCATGAGACCGCATCTCTGCCAATTAAGATGATCCAAATTTTTCTGCTGTAATTTTTCTTTTTCAAATTTTGTACAATTCCATTCACTTCCCCAATAAGTTTTTCCCTGACTGAACTGGATGTTCCAAACCCGATCAAACAAAATTAAGATAGTCTGTTAAAGTCTTGTTCTGTGAAAATGTTTTTTCAGAGAGCATTTTTCCACAGCAACATTTTTTCTCACTTATTTCTCAAATGATGAGCCACTTTGTGTCATTGTAAAATATAAGTGGCACCTTGGCAGATCGGGATTTGAACTGGCAACCTACTGCCCCAACTATATGTATAAATCAGTAAACTAATCTAAATTCCAAATGTAACAAAACTTTCTTAGATTAAATTTGGCAAAAAACATACACTAATGTTACAATAATGCTATTCAGGGATCTAAACTTCATAGCCACTATTAAATACTAGTAGTAATAGTAACACTAACTTATGAAGGGTTTATTAGGATGAAATAGGAGGGTTAAGTGCACAGCAGTAGGTGTAGTAGGTGTAGGTGGTAGTAGCCTAGTGGGTAAGTGTGAACCAGAAGACCCGGGTTCAAATCCCACTTACTACCATTGTGTCCCTGAGCAAGACACTTAACCTTAAGTTGCTCCAGGGAGACTGTCCCTGTAAATACTGATTGTAAGTCACTCTGGATAAGGGCGTCTGATAAATGCTGTAAATGTAAAATGTAAATGTAAAAAATGCTTCTCATTTCTTCTCATCCTTGATGAGCTGTTTATATAACCAGAAGCTCATTGTGTTCATGAAGGTATGTTGGTGTTCAGCTAATCATGGACATGGAATGGAGAAATAGAAAGTCTCCACAACTCAGTTTTTTTAAATGGTTCCTGGCTGCAAAAACATTTTGAACTGAGGTGGAGAGTAACATTCTTCCTAGAAGGGGCATTGAAATTAATCTCATAAGTGATGCATTGCAATGCAGACATGGATTAATCTGTAACCATGTGCTACAAAATCAATTATATCATAATGGTGATTTTCTGACGGCGACATAAAAATTCTAGCTGAAAAGTAGTGGCGGTAGTGACTATAGCTGCCTGATCTGAGTTCAACGCCACACCAGGTAGGAGCAACTCTCATCTCACTGATGTACAGGGTGGGCCATTTATATGGATACACCTTAATAAAATGGGAATGGTTGGTGATAGTAACGTCCTGTTTGTGGCACATTAGGGGGAAAACTTTTCAAGATGGGTGGTGACCATAGTGGCCATTTTGAAGTGGCCATCTTGGATCCAACTTTTGTTTTTTCAATAGGAAGAGGGTCATGTGACATCAAATTTATTGGTAATTTCACAAGAAAAACAATGGTGTGCTTGGTTTTAACTTTATTCTTTCATGAGTTATTTAAAAGTTTCTGACCACTTGTGTTCAATGTCACCAACCATTCCCATTTTATTAAGGTGTATCCATATAAATGGCTCACCCTGTATTAATAAAACAATGTAAGAACAATTTATGGGATGCATAGAGATATTTAATCAAACCGCTATCATGATAATCATAACCAAATTGAATCCTGAGATAATCGTGAGCACTGGGTGGTAGTAGCCTATTGAACTCGCCTATTAACCAGAAGACCCAGGTTCAAATCCCACTTACTACCATTGTGTCCCTGAGCAAGACACTTCACCCTAAATTGCTCCAGGGGGACTGTCCCCTGTAACTACTGATTGTAAGTCGCTCTGGATAAGGGCGTCTGATAAATGCTGTTAATGTAATGTAATGTAATGTAATGAGACTGTCTATGTAATTACTAACTGTAAGTCGCTCTGGATAAGGGCGTCTCATAAATGGCATAAATGTAATGTAGATAAGTGAAGGTTCACATATCTACTTACAAGTACCAGTACTAATTCACTCTTTACAGCAAGTGCTTTCTTTCTTTTAGTGGTTCTAGTCTAAAAAAAACATGTTATTGAGCTGAGGCTGCCAAGGACTCTGTGCTGGAAATAACTTATTCATGAGCACTTTCTCTGGCTGTGACATACTCATACAGTGTGACACGGCATCTGCATCAACAACAGAAAAAAAACTGAGAATGGTGCTACACCAACAGCCAGAATGCACCGGACTATTCTCAGCATGAATGCTATCAATGGCAGGCAAGATCAAGTAACGCAAGAGCGGTGTGGCAACATAGACGCAAGCAAAAGTGCTGCAGCTTTTTTTCTGAGCTGTAGACTAAATGTATGCAAGAAGATAAAGCTGATTGAGCTGAGTCGATGTGTGACACCAAGTCTAGGGCTGCACAAAAAAATCGAAATGTCAGATGCAATTACATGAACATAAAAAGATGTGATAAAGTGATGTGATAAGATGTGATAAACGTCCACATGTGAACGTTTTTTTCTAAAATGGAAAATTTCTGATTGGCCTTGCATCCACACAAAAATGCTATTTCAGGGGGGGGGCAAGATCAGTTATTTTCTTAAACAGGTAAAAGAGCAAATTTTTCTTTTCCGCGTATCAGTGTTGGCACAAAAGCGACTTTATTTGGTGAAAACACTGGCTGTTACTAAATGATTCAACATTAATACGAGTTCCCCTAACCGGTCTTGAAGTGGCTAGAAATTTCAGATAATGCTCCCATGTGGACTCAGGATTTTTAGAAACCGACAAACCGTTTTAGCCCAGGTGGGAAAGGCTGTGGAGTCATGGGGTAGTGAACTGTTAGAATTTTTTATGGCAATATGTAAGTTTTAGTTGGACAAACACAAAACAAATATGCAGTCAAAATTGCGACAATATGGGGCAACATGACAAATTTGTAATCCTAAAACCTAAAATATCAGTTATATCCAGCAGTTCCTATATAGTACTTTTTTAAAATATACCTGTTTTTAGAAAAAATCTTTTATTTTTATTAAGCTTTGTTTAATTTACTACAATTTTGCATTTTGAAAGCACAGGGTATTTCAAGTTGTTATAAGTAGTTTGAATGTTTCACTTTGAAATTAAAGATTTTGTTATTTGTAATTTTTTTTATATGATAATTTTAAGTTTTTATTGATATACAAGGAAGTGCCATTTATCATCTCATAATTGTGAATTGCAATTATGATCACAGCAATGGCAATATGACTTTTTCTCCCCAAATTGTCCACTGAATATCAAACTTTTTCTACAGTAATTCAGCTGCTAGAAAAGTCAAAAGACATAGTATGTGTGTGAGTTTATGCATGTTGAGGAGCGCTAACACCTCTGTGACAGAGCACGCACCCATAGCTTGTCCTCGTAGTAGAAGGCATCCAGCAGCTTGACAATGTAGTGGTGGTCGCAGGAGGCCAAGATCTCGATCTCCACCATGTAGTCTTCCAGCTCCTCCTCCGACTGCGTATCGATCACCTTCGCTGCAGCCAGAATGCCCGTCTGTTTATTCTGAGCCTGAATGATGAGAGAGAAATTTGCAAGTCATGAAAATGACTACTAAAATGTGACAATAATTCTCATCAGACGTAAAGTTCTCTCATTAAGTTGCATCCAGCAGCAGTCAGAAAATGCCCCCCAAACACTTTTAAGTCCCACCCTCTTTTTAAGATACCATATAATAAATAGACATCAGCTCAGGAGAAGAACTCCAATTCATGTCCAACATCACTTTTGCTGCCCTTGGCTCCACTCATGTGCACAGCAGAAATGGTATGATAACAAAATAAATTGTGAGACTCTGACTGGACATATTTTCTCACATCAGAATTTTGCTCAAGGACCGTCAACATTGATCATTGCAATGGACCTGAATTTTATCACAACCACTAATCACAATTGCATGAACATCCAGCTCTATGCCACGTTTGTATTTTGCTCTTTTACAAAGAAACCAAGGCAAAGGTTGTAGAGAACCTGAAAGAATGACCATAAGGATCAATGCTTGGATGTCTAGATGTATGAAAAGCTATATTAAAATTACAATAGTTACTAGTGCTGCACAGTTAATTGAATTTTAATGACGATTTTGGGCTCTACTGCTTAACAAATAAAGCACTCTCTCAAGCAATAGTCAGCCAACCACCAGGGGGCGAATGAAGGCATAGACTGTATGGGCAGCAACCTCAAATTGTGACAGGGTGAGACATAATGTAAATAGAATGCCGCATTCAGCCTCTCATTATGCGGCAATACTGCCGTCATATTTGGATGGAAAATGTTGACAGGCTGTTTTTTTATTGCAAAATCTTTAGGCCTGTAAGGCTTTTTTTCCCCTTCATTTGTTTGCACTTTATCAATGTACTCTAATAATCTAATGAAACAAATGTATTTTTAAAGTACTCCTCATTTTACACAAAAGTGAAAAATATATTGTGCAATTACATAATTGTAAAATGCAGAGAGAGAACCAGATATTAACTGTATTGATTTGAGTGTCATATTACATTTGAACAACAACTTTACTCCCCTCTAAAACTTCATTTAACTCAGAGTGTGGTAGTCAGGGGAGGAGCTGCCTGAGGCAATTTCTGCCGGCAATTTCTGTGAACCAGCAGATGCAAAACAGATGCAGATGCTAATCAAATCAATAGTAATCAATAGTTATCTGAGAATCTTTTTTGACAACATTAACAGGTTGTACCACAAACATGACTGGGGGTAGAAGCCCAGTGGGTAAAAAATTTGCCTATGAAGAAAACCACAAAAACCACACGTTCAAACCCCAATTACTAAACCCTCAGTGTCTCCAGGGGGACTAAGGGGGCTCTAGACAAGATTTTTGCACTAGTCGCCTAACTTTTTTTCTTAGGTGCCCTCGCCCTGGGCAACAAACAGCACTGCCCCTGATTGTGCTTTTTCAGTGTTTCATTTTACTCTGCCTCTGACTCACACGGTAAATAAGTGGTCAGGTGATTAGCACAAAAATGGATGCTCAGAAAAATGTACAGATGCCTCATAACACCTGTGAAGCATGTTGGTACAGTTATGTTTGCTGACATCCAATGCCACAACAATGTTGACTTCTGGATTTGAAAAAGCTGTATTTGTCAAACTCAGGTCTAACTTTTAAAGGTCACATGAAATGTTTTTTTGCTTTTATATACACTCACCGGCCACATTATTAGACATGCCTTCCTAGTACCGGGTTGGACCCCCTATTGCTTTCGGAACTGCATTAATCCTTCGTGGCATAGATTCAGCAAGGTACTGGAAACATTCCTCAGAGATATAGGTCCATATTGACATGATAGCATCACACAGTTGCTGCAGATTTGTCGGCTGCACATCTATGATGCAAATATCCTGTTCCACCACATCCCAAAGGTGCTCAATTGAATTGAGATCTGGTGAGTGTGGAGGCCATTTGAGTACAGTAAACTCATTGTCATGATCAAGAAACCAGTCTGAGATGATTCGAGCTTTATGACATGGTGCATTAACCTGCTGGATGTAGCCATCAGAAGATGGGTACAGCACTGTGGTCATAAATGGATGGAGATGGTCAGCAACAATACTCAGGTAGACTGTGGCATTGCAACGATGATCAATTAGTACTAAACGGCCCAAAGTCCCCCACACCATTACACCACCACCAGCAGCTTAAACCATTGATACAAGGCAGGATGGATCCATGTTTTCATGTTGTTGACGTCAAATTCTGACTGTACCATCCAAATGTCGCAGCAGAAGTCGAGACTTATCAGACCAGGCAACATTTTTCCAATCTTCTATTGTCCAATTTCTGTGAGCCTGCACGAATTGTAGCCTCAGTTTCCTGTTCTTAGCTGACAGGAGTGGCACCCGGTGTGGTCTTCTGCTCCTTGTAGCCTAAAGGTTCGACGTGTTGTTCAGAGATGCTGTTCTGCATACCTTGGTTGTAACCAGTGGTTATTTGAATTATTGTTGCCTCTCTATTAGCTCAAACCACTCTGGCCATTCATCTCTGACCTCTGGCATCAACAAGACATTTTGGTCTTAGTGGTGCCCTTATACTGTATCTGAAGTGCATGAAGCATATCTGGGCATTCACAGAAATGACGTCCATCAACACCCTTCACCAACCACAATGTTTGGCACAAACAGGAAGTCGGCTCGGCTTTTTCATGATAGGGGACCTTTAAGGCCCCTTAAAATTAAATTAAAGCTCTAATCTGTGTGACTGCAGCATGCACAATTTCAAACAAACAGGTATACCTGAACCATGGCCAATCTGAGGAGGGTCCTGCCCTTCGTGATCTCTGATTGGGCGTAATATGTGTCTGTTTCTTAAATCACAGACTTGTAGGGACTTTTCCCCCAAATGGCTGGCCACACCTTTTTTAAGTCACACCATTGAGAAATTAGGTTGCACTCTAGAGCCCTGATTAATGATTGTAAGCTGCACTGGATAAGGAAGTCTAATACCTGTTGTAAATGAAAAACTTCTTAAAACATCTATTTCTTGTAAGGCTAATATAGTGTTTTGTCTCTTGAGCTGAGCTGTGCATCTTGTCACACCAATACTGGAAACATTTAAATAAGAGTACAGGTGCAGAACACAAGATCAAATCCGTGTGTTATGTACTCATTGTGTTTGTACAGCTCACTTCAAGTTTCTGAAGGTCACAGCAAACTCCAGGCCTCTAGCAGTGCACACATAAGGAGGCCAGTCATACAAAAAAAAACTGTTTTTGGTTGCACTACAAAGCACAGAAATGCTGTCTGGACCCACTGTTCTAGCCTGTTTCTTAAATATTACATGTGGATTCTATAAAAACTTTGGGACAGTGAAAACCAAGCATCTTATTCCAAGGTGAAATATGACACGTTCATTCCACAAAATGGCCTCTAAAAATAGCCTCTGTTCCACACCCAGAAAAGTGAAAGCTGAGCACAAAGACTGCTGCTTACTGTCAGCTTAGCACTAACACTAACAGCTGGCCTCATTGTATTAACTGACTTTATCTCCTGGTGAGTGTGGTGATGGCTGGAGCTAAATTTGGCAGTAGGCTCTCTCTGATGTGACTAAACCCACCCACCCACCCCACCCACTCACGACCTGATTCCACCCGCATTGCCACGTGGGAGACACGGAGCACCAGTGTTTATGGATCCAGGAGGACGTTAAGTCATGTGAAGTCATGTGTGAGTGCGAGTGTTGGTGTGGGTGTGTGCTCGAGTCAGGCTTTATATTTACACGTGTTACGTCACACTTTCTAAAATACACACACAGTCATGAACAATGACTAACTGCTGCTTTTAAAGGAAGAAACGCACACACTTACAGCTTTTCTGTAGTTGTTCTTTACAATTATGAAGTCTGGTGCAGAAGTAATTATACGTCAGCAAGGTGTTGTTCCACCCTGAACTGCAGAATCTGTCACAGCAGTGTCCAGGAGCCCCTGAGTCACTGCTGATTGTTCAAAAGCACTCTGTTTACGCTGATTAAATTAAAGTGACTTGGACACACCCTCCTCTCAAATACAGGATTCAACAGGGTTGGGCACAAAATCAATAGTATCAACTATCAACTTTTACCACACTATATCAATATTATTGCAAATTGGGCATATTGCTTATGGGTAACAGTAACTAACAGCTTGTTCATTGGTCAGCAGCCGTAAAGTAGTAGATTGTATTTTATTATAATCTATACTCAAGATATTTTGATTGTGGAACAGTCCTACCCAACTATACATGTCAGGAGGGAAAAAAATGTCACAACCTGTTGCATCTCCAGTGTTCGGCTCCAGTTCTACTTATAATTTTCATGCTCAACCAGCACAAACCAAACTTTTTTTTCACACCTCATGTGTGTCTGGGTGAAACACAGGGTGGTCAAGAGTGCTCAAGAGTTCAAGGCACACCCTGTCTCCTACATGGCAAACACAAAGGACATTCCAATACAGGGAGCAGTGCTGCAAATCAGGCCATCCCACTGTGTGATGGGAAAGGCACAGCAAAGTCAAGCGAAGGTTTCCTTCCAGCCTCTCTGGAATACATGGTCTACATGTTACGATCTCACAAAGCATGTCAGGGTCTCAAGAACAGAACTGAGGAGCTCAGCTCTGCTTCTTCTGGTTGTGCAACAGTATGAAGAGTGTGTGGAAATATTCGTTTCCAGTAGTAACGACATGTGTTCCAAATGTGTTTTTGTGCATTCTACCGAAACCTCTGCCTGTCCTGAAATATGCAACCAATACCCTCACAGTATGACAAATACAAATCAATCATTCTTAATCATTGGGTTCAACTTGTTCACCACTCAAAAACCTTGAATAAATGCACAGATAATCTATCCGTTTATGAAAAAATTAATTACATCCACCATCTATACTATGAATGAAAATGGGAGCAGGTCATGGTCATGCTATTTTAATTTAAGCCCAAGTAAGATGACATAAAAAGGATATCACAATATTCTCAATATTGATGTATCACACTATTCTACCACTGTGGCAAATATTTTACATTTACATTTATGGCATTTATCAGATGCCCTTATCCAGAGCGACTTACAATCAGTAGATGCAGGGACAGTCCCCCTGGAGCAAATAAGGGTTAAGTGTCTTGCTCAGGGACACGATGGTAGTAAGTGGGATTTGAACCTGGGTCTTCATAGGCGAGTGTGTTACCCACTAGGCTACTACCACCCTACATTTTATTAGTTATGGATTATGTAACGTGTAAAAGGTACAACAATAAACTGGATCAACAGAGTCATAGCATTAGTGTAAAAATAGAGTATTATAATTGTTAATTATGCATTGAACAAGTTAATATATGAATGGACATAAACCGACTTCAAAATAATTGATATACAATCACCCAATCCTGGTTCATGGCGTTATCAGATAATTTCACTTGAAGATTTTTGTGTCGATGGTCTAAATTTTCAACCTAATCATGACTCTATTGACAGTCAGTGGACAACCATCTCCTGGACAGGCTTTCCTCTTGTCTGGGGAAGTAAAAACTGGACAAAGACTGAGCCCAGAACTGTGAAATGTGTCACTATCCAACAGGACATGCATTTTGTCCACAGAAAGATTATCCCCTGTAATATTTTGATTACTTTATTTCACAGAAATCATTTACATTTACGGCATTTATCAGATGCCCTTATCCAGAGCAACTTACAATCAGTAGTTACAGGGACAGTCCCCCCCCTGGAGCAATTTAGGGTTAAGTGTCTTGCTCAGGGACACAATGGTAGTAAGTGGGATTTGAACCTGGGTCTTCTGGTTCACAGGCGAGTGCGTTACCCGCTAGGCTACTACCACCCAATCAAAAGCTAATATTCATTTTGTGAACTGACTTGACACCAGCTGCCTTTTTGTGGCCAGAGGTCTGGGTGTTTTGGCATTTTATGAAGGACAGAAAATTATTATCATGTCATTTAGACCACTAAATAATTCTGTTGTTTCATCAATGAAATGAGTTTACTAAAAGCCAAAAGACAATTTTCTCCACAAAAACAACAAAAAAAAGTTGATTCATTAACAAAATAACTAAACTATTTCTGTTGGCCTTTATACCATAAAACCTTTTTGTCCACAAAATGGTGGCTGGCGTTGTCAGTTTCATGCACAAAATGAATCATTTCTTCGGATTTCTGAATTAAGTGATCCCCGAAAGATAAACCCCTTGTCACAAAAGCAACAAGTTGATTTAATCATTAGGCAGTTTGGTGATGAGAAATAAGCAGACGGGTGTGTGGTGATAGGAGGTCAGGTCAGCTGTCAGGCCGTCAGGGCGGAGGGAGGGTTAGGCTGTACAGGGCAGTGGTCATCCGGGAACTTAGTTTCCTTAAAGCGGCGCGACCACGCAGGACGTGATGAAATCGCGTTTCCCCTTTTTTTCCGACAAGCAAAAGATGTGTAAACGGTTTAACAAAGGATTGCAATTAATGTTTACCTTATAGACCTTCCCGAAGGCACCGTCGCCCAACTCTCCCACGATCTCCCACACCTCCTCGGGATTCACGTCCCTGTGGACGTGCTCGTACTGCTTCTTCTTCTTGTCGGCTCCCAGTTTAAAAATTTTCCGGAAATTTTCGAAGAGCGACATTTTAATCAAGGGATGGACTAATTAAAATGTAGCTATGAAATGTATCCTTATATATCCTGCGTCCTGTCCGTGGAACAACAGGACGACGCAACGCAACACACTTTTATCCTGTGCCTGCGTCTGAGGAGGTGAAAAGATGGAAAAGGAGGAGAAAGGGCCTCTAGCGACTCTCCAAAATCCATACGTCTGCCTCCGAATGAGCTCCAGGCGTCCACGGGCAATTAAATCCCTCACATTTCTTCTGTGCCGACGGACTGACAGGCGGATACTGTCCGCCCAAACTCCACACAACACCGGTTAAATTCAGCCTGAACGTGATAAGAACGCACGTCCCAACCAGATGGCAGGTCCTTTACCCCCAATTTGTTTTTTTAAGCCCAGCGATTAGACTCCGCTTGCGTTTCCAACGATAAAATTCGTCCTCGCCTAGTGTTCCATAGCAGAAAGCTGTAACAGAACTACTTCACGGCTGCTGATGCACCAGCGGAAAGCGCGCACCCGCGCATGCGCAGTGGCAAGCTGCGTGGAACGCGCCGCAAGGTGTGTTTCTCTTGACCAGCTCGTTTGACATTTTTTTATTTTTACCAGCCAAGTGATAATGAACATTTTCCTTGCCCCTGTAACCACAAAAACGATTACTTATTGGATGAGGCGGATGAACCATCACAAGGAATCTATGAATCAGGAGCCAACTGCCACCTGCTGGACAGTATAGGTTTGATTTGGAAAATTATGCAGACACACTTGATCTTGAAACTTGACAGTGGTGGATAGTAACGGAGTAGTTTGCTTCTGTTCTTGAGAGTCTGTATCTGTACTGCACTAAAGTATTTACATTTGTGGAGACTTTACTTTTACTCCAGTAAAAGTCCCATACGCTTTTGTTTTACAAAAATTCGTCGTCTAATCTGAGGAAACAGGTGGAAGTAGGATTTAATTTTGACAGAAATTCCGGATTGTTTCTCAACAAAGTTAGTTAGACAGTTTGGGGAACGCCGCTCCCCATAATACCTAAAGCTATTTTTATCCATTTCAAATTCGATTGTTGTGTCAGTCGTTTCATATTATTTTATAATATGGTATGTATTCAGTGTTGCCAAATCCTAAATGTTGAAGCATGATACCAGCATCTGAAAATGGTCGTATTTTGAGAAAAAAATCGGCAAGGCAACTGAAGCATTGCATCGTGGGATTTGTAGTTTGTGTTTTATTAGCGCTTCATATCCGGGCTATAATAATGGAGCTTTTCCTATTGATTATGCGGAGTCATGCCTTTAAAGATAAACAAGCCAAGTATGTCTGCGCAGCTAGATGAAAACAGATTTGTACCCTGTCGTGCAAATGAGATAACTTAGCCATAAAATGAAGGGGTAAAATGATCATACATTATGGGATTTTTGGAATTATTGATTGTACAGAGCTCCACTAAACCAAATATTCAGACAGATTATCATCTTTTTTAATTTTGCCGCATGAAATGATCAGATTCTGGAGTTTCAGTTTGGAGCATACTTTACATGTGCTGCATTAGTAGGTCAAAATAGATTTAGGTGATCAAATTTACAGTCTTTTCAAATTCGTAGACCACATATATCATCTAATACAATTATGTTGTGAATACAGTAGTAGATAAATCTTGGATTTCCTAACAGCTCGACCTCAGTCTGTGTCTATAAGAAATAACACCTCCAATGCATGCTCAGCCCACTGCTGTTTGATCTGCTGACACATGGCTGTGCTGCTCAATACAGTTTAAACCACATCATCAAGTTCGTAGATGACACAACAGTGGTAGGGTTCATGACCAACTACAATGGGTCTGCATACAGAGAGGAGATAAAACATGGATTGGTTCTAGAGCAACAACCTGACTCTCAATGTCACCAAGACACCAAGAAACTGACTGTCCCCAACCCACTGCACATCGATGGATCTGCTGTTGAGATTGTCAGCAGCATGAAGTTCCTGGGTGTGCACAGGACAGACGACCTCTCCTGTAGCCTCAGCACCACCTCCACCACCAAAAAAAGCCCGGCAACATCTGCACTTCCTCAGAAAGTTAAGAAGGTTGACCTCCCTCCTCCCATCCTCACATCATTTATAGTGGGGACCACTGAAAGTGCTCTCTGCTGCTACATCACTGTCTGGTACAGAAAACGCACTGTCACTGAGCAGAAAGCCCTGCAGTGGATAGTGAAAACAGGAGAGCGCATCATCGGGGTTCCATTTCAACGCATCTCTCAGCTCTATAATATCTTATTCATCGAGCTAGCAACCTTGTAAAGGACTGTCACAACCCCTCACATGCCCTGTTCTCCCTCCTGCCATCTGGCAGGTAGTTCTGCAGCATCAGAACTGTAATTGCCTGATACTGCAAGAGCCTCTTCCCACAAGCAGCCAGAGCTTTAACTTAGTGTCATAACCAAAAGACTGTTAAACTCAACATCAATACACTTCCAGCCTTATGCACCTTCTAACATTCTAAATAGGTGCATGTATATGCATGTATAAAAGTTATTGCTGAGTGACACAACTGACTGGCTTTTTTTGTTTTGTGGCAACTGCACATTTAATATTATTATGATTATTGTTCTTTTTATGTGTTGTATCTTTTAGTTTACATTTACAGCATTTATTAGACGCCCTTATCCAGAGTGACTTACAATCAGTAGTTACAGGGACAGTCACCCTGGAGCAATTTAGGGTTAAGTGTCTTGCTCAGGGACACAATGGTAGTAAGTGGGATTTGAACCTGGGTCATCTGGTTCATAGGCGAGTGTCTAACCCACTAGGCCACTACTACCCAGAGTTTGACTGAATTTTGTCATGACCCTTGTGCTTTCACCTATATTTCACTGAAGAACAGCCTTAACCTTTAATGTACCCATAATCATTATTCAATATAATTAAATAATTAAATGAAAAGATTAACTTTTAGACAGCCGCATACTTTAATTACTCTGTATTCCTAAATTAAGTACTCTAGTAAGTTAAATGCATGTATTATATAAAGCATATTTTTTAGCATTCCCAGTGCCCTCACGCGATGGCAGCATAGACCCACATTGTACACAGTAAGACTTGTAGTACACTAATGGGTATGTGAGGAAAAATATATCTTATATGAGTGGTAGTTATACATATGTCTAATCTTTTCTAGTCCTTGAACTGTTATATTGCTGGCTTCATGGCATCTCTCAGAATGAAATGAAATGCAGTCATAGACAGTGATCAGATTTCTTACCCAATACCAAGTACAAATAAAAATGAGTTTATTTTAATTTGATTTCATTGTATAATTGTATTTTAATTGTATAATTTTATGTCAAATAATTGTAATTTCACAATTATGTATATCATCATTGCTTTGATCCAAATTTTATGTGAAGAAAATAACACTCAAGCATTGATGAACTTTTATTTTTTTTAATTTGTCAAAATGCAGTTAAAAACCAGTCTTAAGACACCAAAAGTACAACTGCACACTTCAATAAAAACAATAAAACCTTTTAACATGATGCAACTGCATTAATACCATTAATACCAATTTTAGGGAACAGACCTGAACTGTCTGGTCCAGGTCCAAAAAATTGTTTTGGAATACCTCAAAGGTATACCTCAGCTGCCTGGGATAATTGAGGTTCAGCACAAATGTCAAGCCAAGGAGAAGAGAGCAGGCCCTGGCAACACCTTGGACCCATTTGAGAACTCCAATGTCCTCAAAAACAATTACAATGTCCCTTGATGTGTCATTTGTCAGAGCACCAGCCTTTTTGACTGCAACAATTGCCAGCATGAGTCAACATTCCTCCATGTTCTCAATTTCCTGCAACATTATGTTGTTATCAGTCATGGCACAAACAGACATATTGTAGGCACGTCACATCACTAAACATTAACTAATAACCTATGTTGCTGGAACCAGAATATTAACTATAACTGACTAAGCTAAAATCAAAAGGATTGAGTTCAACACTTCCACTTCTCTTCACCAATTCCATTTTAATAAACTCGAATGCCCGATTACCCTGGTGTTATTTATACTAATACGCAGTATCCTTGCTACTGTGTGATTGTGTTGTGCACATATGTGCACAAATGAAAAATAGAAATATTCGCTATTTCCATACTCAACAAGGCCTGTGCAAACAAAGCACTGCCCAACTACAGATGAAAACATGGCGCAAGATGACTTCACCATATCACTTATTTAGACATTTCTTTTACATCTATCTGTATTTCACAGAAATATTAAATGTACATCTTTTTGTATTATTAATTTATGCATCTGTACTATATTACCACATTTTTTTATACAATGTCTTGCATAAGAATCACGTTCATCCCCCCAGTAGAGTTCAAAGATTTGGATTTTGGTGAACAAAATCAGAAGGCTGTTCTTGAAGGACATGGCATTGCATCACATTGTTCAAGAAATCATATATACCTGACAAAAATGTTAAAATATTTTGTTAATTAGGTTAAAATAAATGTAGTTAAAATCGCTAAAATCTTCTCCACATTCTCAGAGGTACAACCTCTCTGGTCTGTTCAACAGAAGGGCATGCAGAGTCCTGGATACAAATCATTAATAAATAAGTAAATAAATAGATAGATAAAAAATAAACTTATAACACTTAAAACCTACACCTTATTTTTATGTGTTTGGTCATCACACCAATTATCATCACATGATTGCCTAGATAAAGGTTCATCTTACTTGTCTTTATTCATTTTACAGTAAATTTTAATTTTGTACCTCAAGCAGGCCCATTATCATTTTCAGTCTTGTGCTCCACCTAGAGCACAAAATAGTGTCAGTAGCTTGGAAATATGAAGGTCCAGTGATGCCATATATTTGGTCTCCAGATGCGCTGTGGTTATTCTTTTAAATTCTTCATGCAACAAATGACAAAAGATATCCCATTAGTTCATATGACAGAGGTTTAAGAGGTTAACATTGAATTATTTTGACATTAGACTTTATACTATTTTTTAACTAATTTTATGTAAATACGTAATTATAGCGTTCAACAGTTAGACACTGGTTGATGAATTAATTGTGTCTGAGAGCAAATGTTTTGCACATTCTGTCCCTGACAATCTTTTCATTGTTCTTTTTCTTGAACATGGTGATAAGATCTTCCCTTACTTTCTCCAAGCTGTGCTCATTTTCACCAGATGGGTAGGGTGGGAGGTAACTGACCTCTGCTCTTCCTGCTTTTTTTTGCCTGATATAAATAATTTCTCCTAGTTGTCAAAAAAAATCTGTTGGTCGGAACAGACCATGAAAAAATTACCAAAACTTTTTGGGACATTAAAACTATGTTTACTAGCTGAAATTTCCAACCTGCTCAAGTCTAATGAAGGGCTACACAGTTCCAATCACTCTGTAGTCAAAGTACCACGTCCTGATGCACCCGTATTTAACACAATGCTTTAAGATGAAATTATCATGCACATAAATTACAGACATCAGATTTTCTGTGGTTTATTCACGTAAATGAACACATAGAGAGAAAGTTTGATGCGACGGAGGAGGGTGTATTTTATTTCCACACAGCAGCTGTCTGGAACTGCAAAAACTATGTCATGTTTAAAGCAGCAAAGACTTGCTAGATTTTTAGTTAAAAAGCTCTAAAAGATCACGGATTCAACCGATAAAGTGTATGAGTCTGGAACAAGAAGAGGGATATTCACAGTCTGCAGTCTCTCCTCTCCTAACAGTCTGTGGCTGTATGATACTGCACCAAATAGGAACAAGTAGTACAATTAACAAGTGAGGCCTAGCCTACTCGCTGCATCCACACCATCTGTCGGTGATTGAAGCTAGAGAGTTTAGCCTTGGTGAGGAAAGAGATCATGGATGTCATTAAATCTGGACTTCAGAAGGTACTCACCGAGGGTCTCACAGCTATCATTCCCAACCTGCAGACATTGAAGATCTGAATGGACCGCAGGCAAGGTCACTGCAGAAGCGAAAATGGCATCACTGACTGAGACCGTGGGAGATGTGGAGCACGCACTTACAGGTTGTTTCAACAATATAGCCTTCATGAAGATTACGATACAAAACCTCACAGCTACGGTGTCCAAGTTGTAGAATTTAGAGGCCAGGTTGAAATGGAACAACATCATAATCCTTGCTGGGCCAGAAGGCCCTAGTACTGCCACCGTTGAGCCTGGATTAGGAACATACTCTCGAACGGTCCCACCATGCACTTCAATTCCGACCCAGAATCTACCCCGTCCTATTGTGGCCAGGTAACATTACTTCAGTGACTGCGAAATTTTACTTCATCCTTATTTGGGTTGGAGCCCGCTCTTAATTTTGTGTGTAAATACAAAAATATTTTTTTCAAGTTTGGCTTCAACCCTTTGCTTTTTTACCGCAGTGGGTTTTTTTTTTTTTTTTGAGGATTTGGGGAAATTGACCACTGATGAATGTGGTGGGCTTCAGCCTGCAACTGTGCACCTTTAACATATAAGGCAAGTGTAGGTACTCAGGACTCCAGATAAGGTAAAGTAATGGCGAGGGTGTATAGTTTTAATACATAAAAATCCATTGTGCTGTTTGGTGAAGGTGTGTATTTTTTCTATATATGTAAACATATAGAGAAAGCAACAAATACCACATATAATAGTGTTAACCCAAAAAGAAAAAGTAAGCATACGAAAGCAATTACTCATAATTTAGTTTTTTATTTTATTTATATATTCCAATACTGAAGATTGTGTGCTGTTTAAACAAATCAATTGTCATTGTCCTAGTCGAAGAGGTACCTCTGTTATTTTTGTTGAATTGTAGTTAAAATGTGGTAGGGGTGGTAGTAGCCTAGTGGGTAACACACTCGCCTATGAACCAGGAGACCCAGGTTCAAATCCCACTTACTACCATTGTGTCCCTGAGCAAGACACTTAACCCTAAATTGCTCCAGGGGGACTGTCCCTGTAACTACTGATTGTAAGTCGCTCAAGATAAGGGCGTCTGATAAATGCTGTAAATGTAAACGTAAAATGTATTGATTAATTTATTGGGGGCGGTGCTTCGCTTGGGAAAACCCACACGGCGCCTCACGAGACTTCCTTAGCAACCGACCGTGGACACGACCCGCGAGCCGCACCGGCATTCCTTAGCAACAAATACACAAACGTGGAACAAGACGTTTGGAAGAGGACGCTTTCGGGAGTTTTGAAATACACCGGAGAGAGCGGCCCCATGGCGTCCAGGAAACACGTAAGAAATGAAACAACCACGTTTTTACTAGCGTACTCTTCAGGTCATTTTGGCAGCATTTGTGAATATTGCACATTAAAAACAGAAGAAGCTGTAACTTTGCGCTGTGCTACGTGTTTTAGGAGAAGAGGAGTACAGTCCAAGCGGGTCCTGCCCGCATGTCTCACGCGCTGCCGCCGGTGAGGACTCATTTTATTTCTGACCAAAATGGCAGATAAGTCATTTGTAATACAATAAAGTTTACAAAATACAGATTGTGAATCGGTGTCATATCCGGAAAAAATACAACCATAATAATAATATAGACGACAGTATGAATAATTATTATTATTTCTGAATCCGATTGGTGAACACCAGCTTTAGATAAGTCACCCTCGAACAAATACTTTTTTAAAACCCTACGTTTAGCATTTTATTTTATCCACAAACTTTTATCATGGAAACTGACAGAAACTTGGATTGGCCCTGTAATTTATTATGCATAATAAATAAAATTGCAAGGCAGCCTGTATTTGCACTCTAGTTGTATTAAATGTTCTTTGGTGAGCTGACATTTCTTTCAATAGCATGACTGACCCATTATGCATTTTCTGATGTTCTGTTCTGGTCGTTATATGAATGAGTACGGAAGTGTGTTTCATGGTCTCCATGTGAACATCAGCTCTACCTCAGTCTGCTTGATCTTCCTCATTTTGAAGTGACAAGCTAAGGTGTGCTGCCTAAACCTGCCTGCCCACAATCGCTGGAGTGGATTAAGTGTCCTTTGTCTTATATTTCATAAAGCTAAATGTCAAACTGTCGTGGCAAGATGCCAAATTTGTGCCTCAGCCACCAGATACGAAGTCTCATGGTACTGGATCTTCTGGTCAAGTCTCTAGTGAGTATGATGTATTCTAATACCAAATTTCGAATTTATTTATTTACACAGTGCTTGCATCTCAATTATTTTTTAGCACATCTGAAAGCAGCCTTTTTTGTGAACTGCCCTGTTCACAAAAAGTATTTTTGTTGTTGTTGTCCTTTACAAAATATCCAACTTCACATTAAAGTTTGTGGTCATTTCCATAAATGAAAAGTATTAGAATCTTGCCAGTACTAACTGAATATACTATCAATCAAAACTTTAGAACACCCCAATTCTTTCATTGAAATTCAAATAGTTTAAATGCAATGAATAGCTTGAAATGGTATAGGTTAGTGATGAACTTCTGGATAAAAAAATGGAAAGGTTTCCCAAGAAGGCTTTTTCAAGAAACAAGAAATGGATTTAACACTTAAAGCTGTTCTGTAGCAATAAATGTTGATCAAAGTTGCTGCAACCAGTTCCACCCAAAAGATTAAATATTCAAACAGAACTCTCCATTTCTTTCTTCAAAGCGATTTCTTGGTCATAATTCTGTTCACACGACTGTATAAAGTCTTTAAAAGTTAACATGTTTTCTTTTTATTGACTTTGAAGGTCAACTGAAGGTAATGCATGTTTGCATGTTTTCTTCCAGCTCGGACTAGAAGGAGCCAAGACATCATCAGTCTTTCGCAGTTTAAGAAGGAGCGTGAAGACTTCCGTCGAATGCTTGTCAGGATTATCATGTATGTGATTGGCCAATACCCTGAACAAAACTTGCAAAACTTTTTGTTTTCTTCCATAAACTCACCCATCACCACAAACACTACCAACCTAAAAATATATTTTTTGTATTGGAGGATAGCAGTTAACCATTTTATGCAGTGGTGGCCTAGTGGGTAAGGACGTGGACTCGTAACCAAAAGGTTGCAGGTTCAAATACAGAACCACCAAGATGCCACTGAGGGTTAAATCCAGGTGAGAAGGCAGGCATGAGGATACAGGTGGGGGTTTAGGAAAAGGATTTACCAAAAATGAACAAAAAATGGCAAAAAGTAGCTAAATATGTCTACAAAACTAAAGAGAAACCTAATTAAAGAATAAAATATAAAAATAAAATGGACAAATTTACTCAATTTACTCAAACCCATTTAAACAAACCAAAATTGACCTAACAAACACACAGGAGAAAATAATTAAGTCAGGCAATTTGGTTTCATTTAAATCATCTTTATTTCTGTCAATATATTAGTTAGTATGTCAATATATGTGGGATAAAATATACAGTTAGTTAGTTTGTTTCAAAAGTCATAATGTTTACTTGGATTAAGTGTTGCATGGGTACTGGTTACCACCATTTGGATAACGGAGTGGCTCCATTACCACACAATTTGTTGTGTGCACCTTGTGCTGTGCTGTTTATCACTTTTACTTCAGTGCTTTTTCAATTTACAACATATTTATAATGTACAGAATTTAGTGGATGGCATAAATGTGTAATACCTTTTGTAGGCAAGACCACACTGACCTGGGAGTACACTGCATGGCAACAAATGAATGCACCACCAGTAACTTCCCAACAGAAACAGAAAAGAGCATTTTGGTATTCTTCATATCTTTTCAGAAGTCTCTTCCTAAAACACTTGTAAGGCAGTTGTGACTGGTGTGTCTTTCTGCAGAGGTATAGCTACTACATCCAGCATGGGATTGATACTGAGCATGTGGCACCCCTGAAAGACTCAGTTCTGGAGAACGTTCAAGCCTTAGTTCCTGAACACCTGCGGAGGCTAGTCTGTAGAACCGAGGAGCTTTGTGATGAAATTAGGATGGACTATCTGCTAAGTGTCAAAAAAGCCATTGGTATGTAATTTGTCATCCCACACATGGGTTCATATTTCTTATTTCCTTCTTAAATACTTTGTTAAATGGTATTGTATTATTGAGTCCTATTCAGTCCCATTTTATTTAGTAGAAGCATAAATTAGCAAAAACTTTC
Source organism: Denticeps clupeoides (assembly GCF_900700375.1). Taxonomy (NCBI): domain Eukaryota; kingdom Metazoa; phylum Chordata; class Actinopteri; order Clupeiformes; family Denticipitidae; genus Denticeps; species Denticeps clupeoides. The sequence goes on from NC_041708.1 coordinate 12,721,870, forward strand.
AAAGCTCAGTCACAGGGATCAGAAGGTCATCCAAGATGTACACAAGAGCAGGACACAGTGAGCACAAGTAACAAATTATATGACTCCAATCCAGTTCTTGCAATTTATCTTTGCACCAAAATAATTAATTTAATCCAATGCACATATTGATTAAATGATGGTGAAGAGGTTTTGCATCCTCAGTATGCAGTAGCTTGCTTACTGTTTACTTCCTCAGATGTACCTAATGGCCAATTCCCCTTGGTTTTACATTGGCAGCAGAACCAAATTGACTTTTTAATATTTCATAATCACCAACTGAACGTTTTTTCTTTTTTTTTTGTCTAGTGGATTTTGTTCTGATGGACTCAAGCAAAAACGAGACAAAGATGAAAGAACTCCCACCACATAGAGAAGAGTATGCCTAGCTTTAGTGTTTTGGTTGTCATAAGTAAAACAAATATTTTTATATTGTAATAATATTTAATGTGATTTTTATAATTTCCATTTTGAAATTCAGACTACAGGTTGTCCCAAAGCCATGGAACACATCTTTTTTGCAGGATCTTAAGCGGCTGAACGACCGCTTACATGCCTTCAATCCCATCATGTTATCGCTGCTGGATCTGTGGCATGTAAACTTCAAGTGAGTGTCCTGTTTGTGTTAGTGTTTCCCCTCACTGCCAATTCATCCTACATACTACTTTTTGTCTCACATAGGAACCTACGTTTGATCGATGTAACAGAGTTCCACAAAATGAAGGAGTCTTTGGAACTCTCTGCCTTTCAGCAAGAGGTGGACAAACACATTGAGAACGCCAAAAACATTCTGTACAAAAAGTAAGTTGTTTTTGTCTCATGCCTTCATTTTTGGGGTAATTAAGTAGTGTGTTGTCTTATGTATCATAGATAAACTAATGTGCATTTAATTTATGCAAATGCTAACAATTTCTAAAAATTCGGTGTCCAGTTAATTTACAAAATGTCCTATTTTGCGTCATTACGTCATCTAAACCCCAAAAATAAATAACACCTAAAAATCTGACAGATTTTTTTGGGGTATATATAAACGTAACCACAAATTTATTGCTCTACCACAGATGGTTTCCACAAGTTAGGCAGAGATACAGTGAGAACAGAAAACGCAGAGTGGTTCCCAGTAATCCAGAGAAACTGAAGTCCTTTTTTAACTGTGTCACAACACTGATGACGTCACAGCTCCAAACCCTTGCTCTGGAGTCCTTTCAGGACTACACACACCTCATTGCCCAGGATCCAGTGAGAGAAATTCCTAATGATGCTCAATATGTTTACTCATGTTCAGTTTTAGATTTAAATCACTGCATTTGAAGGATGACAATGGATGCACAGTGGCTGAACTCACTTTAGACCAATTATCTTGTTTGTGTCCCAGCGATCGGTGCGAGCCTATGAGCACCCTGGATTTGTGCTACATCTGATTCTGGATCAGAGTGCCATAAACTTTGAGCCAGATTTCAGAACTTTTGAGCTTGAGTTGCTGAAGGTCTATGATGAAATGTTGACATCTTTCAGCCTGCTGCCCTGTGTGGAGACAATACTATCTAAAGAATGGGTAACTAATAACATTACATAAATAAAAAATACCAATAAAGCATGATGAGCCTTGTGTCACTGCCCGTCTTCTCTCCAGCATGGCACAGAGAGAGGGCGCGTGATGAAGCCCACTGTGCTTCCGGAGATCTTGCGGACACAGCAGCGGAAAGTGCGGGACTTTGTTTGTCAAGAGAGCACAGGGCCACGGGAATATGTTCACCATTATGACAAATATGCACCCCTGGTGTCCTGCCAGGCCGAGGAAGATGTGGAACAGTTCCTCCTTGATAAACCTTCCTTCCAGGAAATGATGTCAGAGGTGACACGCTACCATGAGGTTGCTAATGAGATCCAGTACAGCTATGGCAAGGTACAGTCATATTCCTATGAGAAATCCTTTGAAGGGAGATCTGCTGTTCATTTATTGGTTGCTGTTTTTATTTTAGCAAAAGAACAGTACAGCCATTGTTGTGATATTGTGGTAAAAGTATAATTCAACTGTTGTATTCACAGCTCAGTCAAATTACAGTAGGTCCTCAAACCAGCCTACAAATACCACCTTACCCCCTTGTCACCACCACAACAGCTCTTATTCCCCTGTGGTTCACCCCCCTTGACATTTTAAAGCATTTTGAAGGGTTTTACAATGAACTAAACCAGGCCTAGCTCCAGGGCTTGCAATTTGAGGATTGAATGGAGATGAATAGAGTCATTAATACAAACCCAGATTTATTTTTTGCAGAAAATAAACAAAATCAGTATTTCAATATATCACTATACCATCTCAATATATATTTCTATGATGTTGAGTTTTGCACAGCTTGCAGTAGTTTGTAGACAATCCCTTTAATGATCTGCGCATGGTTTGAACAGTTAGATTCCTACTTTTCTAGGTTGTGCGGCTGGGTATGTTTGAAGTGCACAATCAGAGACTGATCGATGCCCTAGTGAACCGAACAACAGCGCTATGCCAAAAACTTGCTAATCATATGCTAGAGGACCACCAGAATTTCAACAAGAAGTAAGTCATGCATATTCTGAAAAATAGCCATATATATTTTTCCTTTTGTTACAGTTAGTAACAGGTCAATATGTTCAAAGTGTACAAATAAAATTTTGTGCTGACTCCTCAGGCTCTGTGAAGAGTTTGAGAGCATATCAGAGAAAGCCTTGCATACACCACAGAACACACAGGAATTAATGGAGCTAAAGGTACTGTACTGTAAAATGTATATTAAGTACATATTTGGAGGGCAGTGTATGATGAATCACTTCTTTTGGAAATACAACATGAAGTATTCTTTAAAATAAAGTTGCATGGAATATCAGGAATATTCATTGGGTGCATCATGCAACTTAAGGTCAACAAGAATACAAGAAACCCTTCTTTTGCTCTTTTGGTTAATGTTAGTCCAGTTGCTACAATTGTAATGAAATACTAAAACATTAACATTGAATTTAATAAATGCATGAATATTGCATGATACAATATATCACTTGTAAATGTATTTTTAATATATATGATTTAAATGTAAACTTTTACTACTGAATTACAACAGTAGGAAGGGTCCTTTAATACCTTAAAAACGGAACAATGTTTAAAAAGCCGTAAAACTTTGTGCACTTCGAAGAAAATGTATTTTGTTAAAACTTGTTGAAAACTATGTTGAAACTATAATGGATAATTATGATTAAGGTTTCATTATAGATCTTTACCTGCTGTTAATTGCAGAGCAAAAAGCAGATAATGTGTTAAATGCATTGATGTCTAACATCCTCCCAGTGCTTAAAGCTCCCCAGAAATTATTAAAGCTTGACCACTGCAGATACACCTATGTTTCTGTGACTGTCAGTGTTTAAGCACTAAAAAGTCACCTTTCTATTGCAGAAAATGTCTTTATGTGACTCAAAATCAATTTCTGTGTTATTGTGGAATGGGTGTTACATGTCATTTTTATTTCCCTGACCCCTAGGCATATGTGGTGAAGGTGAAGATGGAGGACATGCCCATTCTGGAGAAGAAGCTGCTTGAATCCAGTACAAGAATGTGTTTCTTGAGTGACTACATCACTTTTTCAACAATGGACACAAACTTGAACAAACAGACCATTCAGTGGCATGGTCGCATGCCAACGGTTTTTGAGGAGCATCACAAAATCATTAAAGCCAGCACCGAGCAGTTCCAAGATGGACTTGAGGTCAGATAAGAAAACAAAAGCTTTGCTGACTTTACATAAACTCAGTAGAATTAGGCTTGCCATACTTTTAAGTAATCACTATGTTATTGAAATAAGGCCTTCTAAATTAAATTAAAATATAGAGGTCCACACTAATGGTGTATCAGTAAATGTTTCTACAAAACATTGCCTTTTCTGATATTTAAGGCATGATGGTTATTGAAATAAAGATTATAGGTTGTGTATTTAGATGAAAGTAATGGGGAAAATGTTATTGTATTTACTCAACAGTTAAGACGCACAAGATTTGGGGAAGATTTGGAAAGTTATTCTAAGCAGGTGGAGACATTTGAAAACTTTGGTGATCTGACTGATCTTGATAAGTACCTGAAAAGGGCAGAAGAGATGAACTCCAAACTGGAAGCCGCATTGGAAAAGGTAATGAATGAGTGACATACATATACTTGCAGTAGCTTTTGATATTTTGGCTAATTTAATGTGGTTGATAGCTGTAGCACATCTATCTTAAAAAGTTGTTTTCAACACAACAGATTGAAGGCTTTAACTTGGAGGAAGAAGCATTTGGGTGGCCCACCTCACAGTATCCCCTTCGTAAGAAGACCCAGGATGTCTTAATGCCCTACCTACGCTTGTACCAAACTGCTGCTGAGTTTCAGAGCAAGCACAACGAGTGGTTGAATGAACCACTGGCCTCTGTCAACCCAGACAAGGTGGAAGCTGATGTGGGCAACTATTGGCGTGCCCTCTACAAGCTGGAGAAGGGTTTTCAAGATGTGCCCAGTGCATTACACATTGTTACACATGTCAAGGCTGAAGTTGAAGCTTTCAAAGAGCACCTTCCACTTGTGCATGTCCTGTGCAACCCTGGTTTGCGTATACGTCACTGGGATGCCATGTCGGCAGTGGTGGGGACCCCACTGCCCCCAACAGGTGAGGTGGCAGATGCCTGTGTAACACACTTCCTCTCTCTGCATCTGGAGACCCACCTACCTAGCTTAGAGGGCATCAGTGAGGCAGCAAGCAAAGAACATTCTCTGGAGAAGGCTCTTGAGCGCATGGTGGAGCAGTGGCATGACATAGAATTTTGCCTGCTCCCATACCGTGAGACTGGCACCTCTATCATCTCTTCTGTGGATGAAATCCAAATGCTGTTGGATGACCATGTGGTGAAGACTCAGACCATGCGTGGCTCACTTTTCATCAAGCCCTTTGAAAATGAGATACAGTGAGATGGCCTTTCATGCATTCTGGGGGGCATTAGCAATGCTTAGAAGATAAAATGAAATACAAATCATATTTCTTTGTGTTGTAGAGAATGGGAGGGGAAGCTGCTTTTGCTACAGGAGATCCTGGATGAGTGGTTGAAGGTTCAAGCCACTTGGCTTTATCTGGAACCCATCTTCAGTTCCCCAGACATTATGGCTCAGATGCCTGAGGAGGGCCGTCGATTCACCATTGTGGACAAGACCTGGCGTGACACCATGAAGCAAATATCCTTGGTAAGTGAACTCTCAGAATATGCCTAAAACCTAATGGATCAGGCACTGACCTCCTAAGGGATTTTCGGTTTGAGTCCCTACTGTGGTTCAGCGGAAGCGTGAAGCGTGGTGCAGCGGAAGCATGCCTGCCCCATAACCCAGAGGTCGATGGACCGAAACATCCTCTGCTAATTTCATCAACTCCTAGAGGTTAAGGAAGAGACCCTGTAATCAGAAAGTTGCCAATGTGCCACTGAGCAAAGCACCATCCCTACACACTGCGCTTGTCATGGCTGCCCACTGCTCACTAAGGGTGATTGGTTAAAAGCAGAGGACACATTTTGTTGTGTGCACCGTGTGTATCACAATGACAATCACTTCACTTCACTTTCAAGTAAACAGATCTTGTAGTTTTTCTGTCCCAGTATAGATCAATGCTCCATAGACTTGGTTGAGAACTTAAAATGAATATATAATATATAAATGCAAACAAGGTTACGGGTACCCCTTTTTCTCTGAAGACGTAATTGGTGGTGCTGACACCAAAAGAGTCTGGACATATAAATGTTGCATATTGACACAGGTATAAACAAAATGCTACAAAATGACCCACAAAGTAATTTTGAAAAAGTGCAAGATAAATTGGTACTTTATGTCCTGAATGCAAAAGCTGAGCTAAAATTGTCACCACTTTTCATCACAACAGGACAAGCATGTCTTGGCAGTGGTGGCCTTTGATAAGATTCTAGAGAAGCTGAAAAGGTGCAATGAGTTTTTGGAGCTGATCCTGAAAGGACTCAATGAGTACTTGGAGAAAAAACGACTTTATTTCCCAAGATTCTTCTTTCTGTCAAATGAAGAGCTGCTGGAAATCCTTTCTGAGACAAAGGATCCGACAAGGTATTCAGATTGACAAGACTTAGGCCCATGCTGGTTCAAAATGCAGTGATTTGGTTAGAGTGTAAACTGCTATAGCTATTTCCATGGATAATTTTAATTTTACACATACATTCATTTAGCAGATACTCTTATCCAGAGCAATTTACAATCAGTAGTTACAGGGACAGTCTTCTGTTTCATAGACGAGTGTGTTACTCATTAGGAAAATACCACAATCCTGTCCATACCATAGTACTGCTGTCCCCAGAATTACTGTTATCCCTATTTAAATGCTCTCTAGTGGAAGATTCCGTTTTAGCTTATGTGTTTTTTGTTCTTCAAATTCATATCTGCTTGCTGTTCCCTACAAGGTCCACATATGCTATCATATTAGTGTGTTAAAACACTGACTGACCATTATGACTTCTCTTCACAGAGTTCAACCGCACCTGAAAAAGTGCTTTGAAGGCATTGCCAGTGTGGATTTCACTGATATACTGGACATCACCCACATAAAGAGTAGTGAAGGGGAAGTGGTGCCACTGCAGGACATCATTTCCACCTCTAGAGCTCGAGGGCAGGTGGAGAAATGGCTGCTGGAGCTGGAGAGTGGCATGCTGGCATCTGTGCACAAGGTCCACTGTTCCTTAGAGTGGTTAAACTGTAACTGTAGCTATTAGGCCTCTATGTAAACTTTAGATACAGTGCAGTCAGACTAATTTAACCCATGAGCTTCAACCCATAGGTGATTTCTAGTGCATTTGAGGCATATCCACAGACCCTGAGGATCAACTGGGTGCGTCAGTGGCCTGGACAGACTGTTCTATGTGTCTCACAAGTTTACTGGACCAAACACATCCATGAAGCCTTGAAGAAAGGACCACAGGTTCTGGACACTTAAAAGCTGATGTCATGCAGGGCAACTTTGCCATGCTATGTATTTAAAGATTTTATTGAGGTCATGTAGTCAAAGCAATAACTTTGCTTTTTTTTATTTCCTATAGGCTCTGGAAGCCTACTTGCAGCAGAACAATGCACAGATTAATGACATTGTGACACTGGTGCGAGGTAAACTGTCCAAACAGAACCGGGTAACTCTAGGGGCCTTAGTGGTGCTGGATGTTCATGCTCGGGATGTCCTGGCCTCCCTAATTCAGAAGAACATTACAAATGAGAATGACTTTGAGTGGCTCAGTCAACTGCGCTACTATTGGCTGGTAAGAAGCTCATGGAAAAGGTGAAGTGTCAAACTTATCCAGATTAAGTGTACATGGTCCCATACTGATACATGATACATCATGCTGGTTACACAGGTTACACAGGTTACACAGTGGTACATATTAGTTTCAAATTCAAATTTTTCAAATTCAAATTTTATTTGTCACATACACAGTCATACACGGTATGATGTGCAGTGAAATGCTTTCTGCAACTGCTACAGACCACAGTATTGCAAATGTTGCAAGTAAACAGTAAACCAATATGCAAATATTGCAAACATAACCAAGTATTACACTTTTACGTCTTTAACATAAAATATGTGTAACTGGTAGGGTGAAGGTGTGCAAATGAGTTACAGTTTTTTACAATGTTTAAGAAAGAAGAAAGAGCCATGAAAGAAAGAGCAGTAAGGACCTAAAAAGCGCAGAGTCATTTTGTGCAAAGTTATTATGTGCAAAGTGGTTTTGTGCAAAGTGGTTTTGTGCAAAAGAGTCCGGAGTGATTGGAGGTGAAAGTGCATGAGTTCTATGTACTGTTGTTGAGAGCTTGGACAGCCTGCGGGAAGAAGCTCCTCCTCATTCTCTCTGTGTTGGACTTCAGGGAGCGAAAGCGCTTCCCTGATCGCAGCAGAGAGAAGAGTCCATTGTTGGGGTGGGTGAGGTCCTTCACTATCTTCCTGGCCCTGGTGCAGCACCGTTTGCTGTAGATAGATTGAAGGTCAGGGAGCTTGGTACGGATGATTCGTTCGGCTGATCGAACCACCCTCTGTAGGGCTCGCCTGTCCTTCATGGTGCTGTTCCCGAACCAGGTTGAGATATTTCCCGTCAGGATGCTCTCTATGGTGCAGGAGTAGAAGTTCCTGAGCACCTTGGAGGGCAGTCTGAAGTCTCTCAGGCGTCTGAGGTGGTAGAGACGCTGCCGGGCCTTTTTCACCACGGTGTTGATGTGACAGGACCATGACAGGTCCTGCGTGATGTTAACACCGAGGTAACGGAAGCTGTCCACTCTCTCCACTGGGCTCCTGTTGATGACAGGGGTCTGGTAGGTCCTCTCCTAGTTTATTGCTTTAAATATACAATGCTCAAAAAAATAAAGGGAACACAAAAATAAGACATCCTAGATCTGAATTAATGAAATATTCTTATTAAATACTTTGTTCTTTACATAGTTGAGTGTGCTGTCACATTGGAGTCTCTGGATTGGAGTCACACTCAAAATGTAATTGGAAAAAAATACTACAGGCTTATCCAACTTTGATGTAATGTTCTTAAAACAAGTCAAAATGAGTCTCAGTAGTGTGTGTGGCCTCCATGTGCCTGTATGACCTACCTACAACAGCCTTCTCCTGAGGGAACTCTTCCCATACCTGTACTAAAGGATTCGCCAAATCCTGGACAGTCTGTGGTGCAAGGTGGCCCGGATGGGACATGACATGACATCCTCATGCTGGAGGATGTTGCAGGCAGCCGAATGTTCTCCACTGTGTCTCTGGACTTCTGTCTGGACATCTGTCACATGTGCTCAGTGTAAACCTGCTTTCATCTGTCAAGAGCACAGTAGTAAATTTGCCAATCTTGGTGTTCTCAGGCAAATGCCAAATGTGCTGCATGATGTTTGGCTGTAAGCACAACCCCAACCTGAGGATGTCTGGCCCTCATTCCACCCTCATGGAGTATGTTTATGACCCTTTGAGCAGACACATGCATATTTGTGGCCTGCTGGGGGTCATTTTGCCGGTTTCTGGAAGCGCTCCTCCTCTTCCAGGTAGCAGTCCTTCTACTGGGTTGTTGCTCTCCTACGGCCTCCTCCATGTCTCCAGATGTATTGGCCTGTCTCCTGGTAGCGCCTCCAGACTCTGGACACTACGCTGACAGACACAGCAATTCTTCATGCCACAGCTTGCATTGATGTGCCATCCTGGATGAGCTGCACTACCTGAGCCATTTGTGTGGGTTGTAGACTCTGCCTCATGATACCACTAGAGTGAAAGCACTGCCAGCATTCAAAAGTGACCAAAACATCAGGAACTGAGAAGTGGTCTGTGGTCACCACCTACAGAACCACTCCTTTAATGGGAAAAGCTTGCTAACTGCCTACAATTTCCACCTGCTGTATATTCCATTTGCACAACAGCATGTGAATTGTCAATCAGTGTTGCTTCCTAAGTGAGTTTGATTTCGTGTGATTGACTTACATTGAGTTACATTGCATTGTTTAAGTGTGTTATTTTTTTTGTTTGTGTCCTCCTCTTTCTGCTTTTTAAGGATAATCAGCTCCATACAAAGATGATCAATGCTGGCCTGCCCTATGGTTATGAGTACCTTGGAAATACCGCTCGACTAGTCATTACCCCACTAACAGACCGGTGCTACAGGTTAGATGAACATAGATGTAACATATTAAATTTGTTGTTAATAAATTTGTTGTTAAACTTCTTAATAAATTAGGGTGCTCTTGTGTATAGGACTCTTTTTGGGGCCCTACACTTGCACTTGGGAGGAGCACCAGAAGGCCCTGCTGGCACAGGGAAGACTGAGACCACCAAAGACCTGGCCAAAGCTATCGCCAAGCAGTGTGTGGTTTTCAACTGCTCTGATGGTCTTGACTACATTGCCCTTGGGAAATTCTTTAAAGTGCGTTCAGAATATAATTGATCCTTTCAATAACATTGTAAAAATTGCAAGCAGTACCTGTAGAACAGTAGTCACATCACTCAAAGGCCTTCATAATGTTTCAGGGTTTGCTCTCTTGTGGGGCATGGGCCTGCTTTGATGAGTTCAACCGCATCGACCTGGAAGTGCTTTCTGTAGTGGCCCAGCAAATCCTCACCATTCAGAGAGGTATGCAATCTTTCAACAATCAAGTTATCCTAAGTTTTACCTTTTAATAAATCAACATTATTTTACCGAGGTGAGAAAGTGAAACATTAATAATATTTAAATAATAATAATAACATTAATAATAAATATTAAGTTTAATCTATGTACGTAGCCAACACTTGGAAAAATTAAAACAAACACTATTTAAAGTTCAATGGTGGGATACAAATGTAGCTTTATGGACAATGCAGTTTAAAAAAACAAATGATTGAGGTGTTTCTTGGATTGTCTGTACCTTCTTCTTAAGGAATCACAGCCAATGCAGAGACGCTTCTGTTTGAAGGGACAGAGTTGAAGCTGGATCCTTCCTGTGCTGTTTTCATCACAATGAATCCAGGTTACGCAGGACGATCAGAGCTGCCTGACAACCTTAAGGTAATGATGCAAATCAAATTGCTAAATGGCAATTGTAATTGCCAGTACGCATAACTGACAATATGATCTTAATCAAAATGTATTAAAGAATGAATTTCTCTTTTTACATTTCAGGCATTGTTCCGCACAGTGGCCATGATGGTGCCAGACTATGCCCTGATTGCAGAGATTGTTCTGTATTCCTGTGGCTTTGTGAGAGCTCGGCCACTGTCTGTGAAGATTGTGGCTACGTACCGCCTGTGCTCTGAGCAACTTTCTTCCCAACCCCACTACGATTATGGCATGAGGGCTGTCAAGTCTGTCTTGACTGCTGCTGGCAATCTGAAGGTAAACTCCCCAACACATCTTCCCTGTTCAGTGTCTTCTTTGCAAAGGAAATAAGCTTTTTTTTTTTTTACCTACATTGGCAATTTTGTCTCTCTCTCAGGATTCCTTAAAAGTCTGTCTTTTAACTCTGTTACCTACTGCAGCTGAAGTTTCCAGATGAAAATGAGGACATCCTTCTTTTAAGGTCCATTATTGATGTAAATCTCCCCAAATTCCTGACCCACGATCTGCCGCTTTTTGAGGTAGATCAGGATTTCTTCTTTTCCCTGACAATTAAAAAGTATGTCTTAAATCACATTGTATGGTTGTATGGGGTGCAATGCCTTAACTGGACAGTTGGCAGACTGACATATGTTTATTATTGTGGCAATAATTAATGCTTTATTCAAAGTTTATCTTTTTTTTACGTGTTTTTTCCTGATGTCACTAGATTGCCAAACTGTAATCTATTTAGGCTGGAGAACATTTCTTTTGTGGATTTCTAATGTTATAATATGATAATAATCAAATATGAATGGATAAGAAATAATATGAATGTAGTATCTACCTCTCTTTAATGACTACTATTCTACTGACTTTCTGCAGTGTCTTCAAACCTTTATTTCTAGGGAATAACTTCAGACCTCTTCCCAGGAATAAAGCTGCCAAAGCCAAACAACCAGATCCTGCTAGAAGCCATTAAAGAGAACTGTGATAAAATGAATCTTCAGGTGACTGATTTCTTTGTAGAGAAGATTCTTCAGATTTTTGAGATGATGATTGTCCGCCACGGCTTCATGCTGGTGGGAGAGCCCTTTGGAGGGAAGACATGTGCTTACAGGGTGTTGGCTGCTGCTCTGCAGGATATCTATGATAAGGTAAAAATTAATATCATGCTGATACAAACCATCTGTAGTAAAAAAAAATCATATAGTTGCAAAGACAGCTACTAATGGATACCAGAAAGCTGTAGATTTTGCTGTTCTTTTTCAGACTATGAAATCTACCAAATATAAAAGTATGTATTTAGATGTATTTTGTATTTTTATAATCTCTGAAGTTGCTGCATTTAAGAATACTTTAACATAAAATGAAAAGTGAGCAATGCAAGTAACAGACATAATATGAACTGGTTATGAATTATTTTGCACAGGGGCTTATGGATGAGAACCGAGTTCAGATCACAGTCATTAACCCAAAGTCCATCACCATGGGGCAGCTGTATGGTCAGTTTGACCCAGTTTCTCATGAGTGGTCAGATGGCATTCTCGCTGTCAGCTACAGAGCCTTTGCAACCTCTCAGGTGAGTATTTTACTGTAGAAAGGAATAGAAATGCATACCCTGATTGCGTAATAAATTTGTACAATGTACTTCTTATTTGCAGAGCCCAGACAGGAAGTGGCTGATCTTTGATGGACCAGTGGATGCCGTATGGATTGAGAACATGAACACGGTTTTGGATGACAATAAGAAACTGTGCTTGATGAGTGGTGAGATCATCCAAATGTCTCCACAGATGAGCCTCATTTTCGAGCCCATGGACCTCGAAGTGGCATCTCCTGCCACAGTAAGAAACAAGGGGCTTCTGGGAGTTTTAGACTTTCTACCCTGTACACCTGAATTTCATTATACTTTATTTATTTATGTCTGTGTGTGTCCATAATGGCAGGTGTCACGCTGTGGCATGATCTACATTGAGCCAAACATGTTGGGCTGGAGGCCTTTAATGGTTTCTTGGCTGAAGACTCTGCCACCCACAATTACGTCTTTGCACAAAGACCTGATCACTGGACTGTTTGACAGGGTGCTGCCTGCCTGTCTACAGCTTATACGCAGAGAGACCAGGGTAATCCCTCTTCAGCAGATCATTTGCTTCAGATAACAATATACCAGGGGAAGGATGGTGCTTGATCCAGTTGTGAGATTACTTGTGAAATTTACTTTTTTGTCTGCAAAGGAAAACAGTTGTGTTTGAAAAACTCTACATTTTGTTCCTGTAAAGGAGCTGTCTCCTACATCCGATACCAACCTGGTGAAGTCTCTGATGAACCTAATTGATTGCATGATGGATGAGTTCTGGGAGGAAGTGAAAGTGAAAGACATAAATGAAGGGAACATCATTGCCTGGTTGCAGGTGAAGCTGTAGATAAACTTCATTCTTGCAATGTCTTTTCACATTTAATTGTGTAATTATCCTCTTGTAATATTTATGTTTATTAAGTCTGTTCTTATACAGCATATAGAAACTGATACTAATTTGAATCTATAAAAACATTTTCTTGTTTTGACAGGGCATCTTTGTCTTCTCTTTGGTGTGGTCAGTGGGTGCGAGCTGCCAGGAAGAGGGGCGTTTGAAATTCAACCGCCTTGTGCACGACATCCTGACATGCAGTCTGAGTGAGGAGACAAGGGCACGGTACAACATCCTGGAGCAAGAAGAGACACAAGTCAAACCACTGACTGTCCCCTTGCCTACAGAGGGCACACTCTACCAATACCGCTTCATAAAGGAGGTGAGAAACAACCATTTACTCATACCAATAACTTCAGTACTGTGTGCATCAGTTTGTGTAGGGTTTCTTTTCCATGGTCAAAGTCAAAAGTCAAAAGTCAAAAGTCAAAGTAAACTTTATTGTCATCTCTTCTATATATTATACAGATATACAGAGAGACGAGAAGATGTGGCTCCAGTTTAAACAGTGCAACATAAAATAGACAACAAAAAACAGATGCGGCACATGGAATACAATGTATAAATAAATAGGACACAAAATATACATTTTAGCTAAAAATTAAGTGTTAAAAAGTGACCAGTGATATATACATGTTTACCGACTGTGCAAATAAATAACAGTAATAATAGTACAGTTTGTAAATCTCAACATTTTTCTTAGTCACCTAGTATGATTGTTTTCATTCTGATCATACTGATACTAGAACAAACTAATCTAATATTTTATTGTTGCAAAGGTCCAGTTTTTGCTTTGGTTTCAAACACAGCAGTATATTATCAGGGGGTTGGGCCAAAACTGTTCCATTTGCATACGAGATCCAGCATGAGCTGGAATTAAAAGAAACCAGACTGTACTGATGGCATAATATGTTTTGTATTCTTGTAACTGATTGTTCCAATTTAATTTAAAAATAGTTCATAAAAATATATATAAATGCGTAATTGAATATTTTTATTGGATAATGCTCATCCAGAATATTAGAAAGGAAATTAAGGAAATTAATGAAAGGAATTAAGGAAATTAATGATTGGGTGGTAGTAGCCTAGTGGGTAGCATGCTTGCCTATGAACCAGAAGACCCAGGTTCAAATCCCACTTAATACCATTGTGTCCCTGAGCAAGACACTTAACCCTAAGTTGCTCCAGGGGGGACTGTCCCTGTAACTGCTGATTGTAAGTTGCTCTGGATAAGGGCATCTGATAAATGCTGTAAATGTAAATGTTAATGTAAATAAATGTATATATAAATTAGTTGTGTAGCGGCAGTAATCACAGGATAATTCAGCCTTGGATCAGCAGTTTCCTTTTTCACTAAGGGCCCAGGAAGGTGGGAGCTGTGGACAGATGACCTGAAGCTAGTTCCCTTCATCCCACAAGATGCGCAGTTCAACAAGATTATTGTCCCAACTGAGAACACAGTCCGCTACACAGCATTAATGGACCTGCTCATTACACATCAGAAGCCCACCATCTTCATTGGACCCACAGGCACAGGAAAGAGTGTTTATATCATTGTGAGTACCAGCACATGTCTTACTGATCCCACAGTTTGTTTGGAATGATACAAAAGTCCTTTCTAAAACAGGGAGATCATCACATTAAAAAACAATTGTAAAAATATGCCTTCCTTTACATTTTGACAGGATTTCCTTTTAAACCGTCTGAAGAAGAATGTCTACAGTCCACTGCTGATCAACTTCTCAGCTCAGACAACGGCTGCACAGACCCAGAGCCTCATTATGACTAAGCTGGACAAACGTCGCAAAGGAGTGTTTGGTCCTCCACTTGGCAAGAAAATGGTACATGGATATATTTCACAGCGAGTGACAATTTAGTTTTTGGAACCTACACAGCAAGGGAAACCCATCTATCTATAGTCAGCACTGGATTACATGTTTTTGGGCATCTGATAAATGCTGTAAATGTAAATCTTCAAACACAAGCTAAAATCCTTTATTTTTTAGTAAATATTTAGACTAAAAAGAGATTTTATGTACATTTACTTGGCTATATTGGACCCTGGCAAGTGCCAAAAACACCTTCAATGTTGATGAGTCTCAGAACAATGGAAGAAGGTGGCCTTCACATTTCTTTTAGATCATAAATAGCACTGGGTCCTGGCATTCACATAGATTTAGTTTTAACTGTGCTTCTCGGGCAGGTGGTGTTTGTGGATGATGTGAACATGCCGGCACGGGAAACTTATGGAGCCCAGCCACCCGTGGAGCTCCTTCGACAGTGGCTGGATCACTGGAACTGGTACGACTTGAAGGACTGCTCCATGATCCAGCTGGTGGACATTCAGATTGTTTGTGCAATGGGGCCACCCGGTAAGTTAGTATTTTGTTTTAGGCACTTATTAAACCTTTCCTGAATTCCTTAAAAAATATTAGTATTTGTGTGAAAGACTTGTTTCCCCTACTCCAGGCGGTGGCAGAAATCCAATTACTCCTCGATTTCTGCGCCATTTTAACCTAGTGACCATCAATGAGTTTGATGAGAGAACCATGTACACCATCTTCTCCAGAATTCTAGACTGGCATCTCAACATTCGGTAACTGTGGTTCCATAGGCAGTTTAATGCAGATTTGTTGGAAATCTTAAATAGATGACACTTTTCCAACTGATATATCCCCAGGTTTGCCTTCCCCCAAGTATTTGGAAGCCTGACACAACAAATTATTAAAGGCACCCTGTCTGTGTATCAGGAAGCCACCAAGAGCCTCCTGCCAACCCCTTCCAAGTCACACTACCTGTTCAATCTGAGAGATTTTTCCAGAGTGATCCAGGGAGTCTGTCTGTCCCGCCCAGAAACAGCTGATGATCCCAAAGCTATCAAGCGTCTCTGGGTGCATGAGGTAACTACTTTCATCTGCAAACACGGCCAATCATCGGCATATGCTTACAAATTGTCTGTAAATCGCTGCACAGCTTAGTGTCTGCCACATCGTATTTCACGCATACTCACAGAGCACTGCAGCACCTTTAAAGGCACAGATGCCATTTCCTCACTCACAGGGGACAGAGCTTTACTGCTGGTATATTAATGATATAAATCACCTTGTTACATTGTGTTCAAAATTTTATATTTTATTCAACATATTTGTTTCTCTGTTTTGTTTTAGGTAATTTGTTTTTGTTTAATTATTATATTCATTTGTTTAATTATTATATTAATATATATGTTTGTGTGTTTTATATATATTTTTTCTTCTTGTGTATATTTATTATTACACAGGTACTGAGGGTTTATTATGATCGTCTGGTGCAAGACTTAGATCGCGTATGGATGGTGCAGTTCCTGCAGGAGGTTGTGGAGACACACCTTGAGGAGAATTTTCACCAGCTCTTCCTGCATTTGGACCAAGACTGTGATGGCAGTGTAACAGAAGATGACCTCCGCAGCTTAATGTTCTGTGATTTTCATGACCCAAAGGGTGAGGATAGGAGTTACCGTGAAGTGGGCGATCTTCACCAGCTCCGTCAGGTGGTGGAGAGCCACCTAGAGGAGTTCAACAATATCAGTAAGACCCCCATGAACCTGGTGCTGTTCCGTTTTGCTATTGAACATGTTTGCCGCATCTCACGGGTCCTCAAGCAGCCCCATGGCCATGCTCTACTGGTAGGTGTGGGTGGAAGTGGGCGACAATCGCTCACCCGCTTGGCTGCCCACATGGCAGAGGCAGAGCTCTTCCAAGTGGAAATCACCAAGAGCTATGGTGTTACTGAGTGGCATGAAGACCTCAAGCAAATCATGCGCAAGTCCACCTCCGGCGAAATGCATGGCGTCTTTCTATTTACTGACACACAGATAAAGATGGAGTCTTTCCTGGAGGATGTGAGCAACTTGCTGAACACTGGAGAGGTGCCCAACCTGTTTGCTGTAGATGAGAAGCAGGAGGTCTGTGAGCGAATGCGTGTGCTGGACCGGCAAAAGGAACGTGACAAGCAGACAGATGGCAGTGCTCTGGCTCTGTTCAACATGTTTCTGGAGCGCTGTCGCAGCCAGCTGCATGTAGTGCTGGCCATGAGTCCCATTGGAGATACGTTCCGTGACCGTCTGCGCCGCTTCCCAGCCCTTATCAACTGCTGCACTATTGACTGGTTCCAGGTACTCCAATACACAAATGCAATCCCCATAAATGCAAATTTTTAACATATTGCTTTTTGCCACCAAATCAGCCCTTACCCACAGACTTCACTGAAGGTGTGCTGTGGCCGTCAAGCAGTTGGTATCAGATCCTTTATATTGAGGTGTGGTGCCTCCATGGATTAGATTTGCTTTCCCAGCACATCCCACAAATACTCAATTAAATTGAGAGCTGGGGAATTTGGTAAACATATTGCTGTGTTTCTCAAACCGTTCTTGAGACATGTTTGCAGAGCGCTACGGCACATGAAGTGATGTAATTGAAAGTTCCGTAATTGTTTACCTACAATGTCAAGTAGGTGGGATGTGCAAGGTAGGTGTGAAGTAACATCCATGTGAATGCAAAACCCAAAGGTTTCTAAGCAGAACAAATAATCACACTACCTTTAATCACACTACCTTTTTTGAGCTTGTTTTCTTCCAGTTCATTCCAGCATTATTCCAAAATTGATTAAATTAAAATTTTTACTCCCTAATTAAAAAAACTAAGAAAACATTGTGAATACTTATTCACAGCCTTTGCCATGCAGCTCAAACTTGCTCAGGTGCATCCTGTTCCCTTGACCTTTGAGATGTTTCTGTAGCTTAATTGGAGTCCCAATGTCCACAGTGGTCTTTATCATCCGTGAGTGAAAGAACTTGAAAACCACCAAGACTCTTCCTAGACCTGTCAGGTCTGGCCACTGCTGGGCACACAGTCAGCACCGATCAGCCTGGCAGCAGGGATCTGTTCATGGGCATCTGTGATTAGGGCCTTGTAAAAGGAAGAGTATAGCAGCCATACAATGATGCAACATTAATGTGGACTTGTCACATTTTGGTGTTTGTGTTTTCAGTTCCTGGCCACACTTACTGTTTGTTTATGTTTGTTTATGTTCCATGGGGGAGTGGTGGTCTAGCAGAAAAGGAAACTGACCCATAATCAGAAGGTTTCTGGTTCAAATCCCAAACTGCCAAGGTGCCACATATGTGCCACTGAGTAAAGCACTGTCCCCACACACTGCTTCCCGGGCACCTTTGGCTGTGATGGGTTTTGTTGTGTGCACCGTGTGATTGTTTCACAATGACAATCACTTCACTTAAACAACTCTGTGATATCCTTGAATGGCCCAGTCAGGGTCCAGACTTGAATCCGATTAAACATCTCTGGAGAGATCTTAAATTGGCTGAACATCTCTCTCAGTTCTCAAGTTTGGCTTAGTATCAGTACTAGCATGCAGTCCTACAATTTTCACAGATTCAGATTCCAAAAATATAAAGCTGGTCTGATGCCACAGTTCCAGAGCAAGACACTGAACCCTAAGTTTCTCTGTCAATACTGATTGTAAGTTGTTCTGAATAAGGGCTTCTGATGAATGTCATAAATGTAAATATATGATAATTTATCATATATTTAGTTATTAGTGGCAGAGTAATTAATGGCATTACACTAATAAATTATCAAAAACTTTTGATATTTAAGTACATTTGAAGGCACATACTTTTGTTCTTTTACTGAAGTAGAAATTTAAATGGAGGAAAATGGAGGAAAATTTTTTACCCCTATTAACTCTACTTTTACTCAAATACATAGTTTGTGTACTTCATCCACTACTGTATTTTCAGAACAACCTTGAGTGGCCCAGTCAGGGTCCAGACTTCAATCCGATTAAACATCTCTGTATAGATCATAAAATGGCTGAAGCTTCCCATCCAAACTTATGCAGTTTGAGAGGTGCTACAAAGAGGAATGGACAAACTGGCCAAGAATAGGTGTGCCAAGCGTGTGGCATCATATCTAAAAAGACTTGAGGCTGTATAATGAGCAAAGGCTTTGAATACTTTTATAAATGTTATTTCTCAGTTTTTTATTTTTAATAAATTTGCCAAAACCTAAGGAAACTTTTTTCACGTTCTCATTATAGAGTTGTGTGTAGAATTTTGTGGAAATAAAATTAACTTAATCAATTTTATAATAAGGCTGTAACACAACATAATGTGGAATAAGTGATTTGCAGTGAATACTTTCCGAATGCACTGTAGTTTTCTTTCTGTATTTATTCAGAATGATAGGTTTCATATGAATTCAATATAATGTAATGATCATGTTTTTGCTTATGTAATCCATGACATACAGCAGTCGGTGAATGATTTGAGTATGGGGGATAACATTTCCGCTGTCTGAGCATTGAATCAAATTATTGTGACGTATCACTTTTAGACCTGGCCTGAAGATGCTCTGGAGGCAGTGGCCTCACGCTTCCTGGAGGACATCAGCATGACAGATGAAGCTCGCGTTGGCTGCATTAACATGTGCAAAAGTTTCCACACCTCCGCCATTGAACTCTCAGCCCGCTTTCAGTCAGAACTGCAGCGCCAC
Organism: Denticeps clupeoides; assembly: GCF_900700375.1. Classification (NCBI taxonomy): domain Eukaryota; kingdom Metazoa; phylum Chordata; class Actinopteri; order Clupeiformes; family Denticipitidae; genus Denticeps; species Denticeps clupeoides. The sequence goes on from NC_041708.1 coordinate 12,741,503, forward strand.
AACTACGTCACGCCTACATCCTATCTAGAGCTCATATCCACCTTCAAGGACCTTCTGGAAAAAAGGAGACTGTAAGAGATTATTTAATCTAGTAACATTCACTACCAGTCAAAAGTTTGGACACTCCTACTCATTTATGGGTCTTGCGCTTTTTACATTTGTCACGCGGGAGGCAATAGGAAGAACCACAGTCTCTTGTGTAAGAATCCACATGCCCCTGGATAGGCTGTTTTTTGCAGTCACAGAGTCCAAGAACATGAAGGAGTCGTGTGTTTGGTGTCACTTGGTGGTGAGAAATTGTGGTATGTGCATAATTTATCTGTCCCTGTTCTTCCCATGTTCCTTTATGTTCCGTGAGAGTGAGCAGAGAGGAGGAGTGAGAAAAAGAGTGACAGGGAACAAAACACAGATATTAATTTCAGGTTGAGCAACTGGTGTAAAGTTCTCAGCTATTCAGCCCTTCCTGTGTTATCTTGCAAGGCTTCCTTTTATGTTCACTGGCAAAGGGGCTGATGAACTGGGAAGATTAGAGGCAGATTAGTCCCACAGCCACGTGCCCAAGGCAGGCTGTCCAAAACTTGGTTGCACATCTTGGTGCTGTACAGTCTTCATGGTCATTTGTTGCAATGCCTGAGTGGCAATGTGGGTGGGTGCCTGAACCGGCAGCGGTGAGACCTCCAGACATTAGGGTGGTGCTACACATCAAAACAATAGTCCAGGAGTGTCAGGAACCAGCAAGTCACCCTGGCAGTCATGTTCTTGGTGAGGCCCATCCATTGGAGGTGTGTGGTCTGTGATGAGGGTAAAAAGTTGGCCGGTGAGGTCTGGGCTATAGTTAAAGCATCTATCAGACGCCCTTATCCAGAGTGACTTACAATGATTAGTGACAGGGACAGTCCCCCTGGAGCAGCTCAGGGTTAAGTGTCTTGCTCAGGAACACAATGGTAGTAAGTGGGATTTGAACCCGGGTCTTCTGGTTCATAGGCTAGTATGTTGCCAATTAGGCTACTAGCTCCTGCAGCAGCTCAATAATGTGTTCGATATTCTGTGTTATCTAAGTTTTTTTGTAGTAGCGGGTAGTTACAATGTATCAGAGGCTGGTTTAAATGATTCACACTCACTCCCAAAATTCCAGCTCAGAGAGAAATGCTGTCTACTCTAAGCATGTATGTTGTGTGTGTGCATATCAATTCATATTACATTTCTATGATTTCAGTTTACAATTAAGTGTTAAAAAATATAAATGCATAATGCTTACAATGTTGTAAAAGTCTCCCACAAACATTTTATTTTTCTTGGTTCCTTCACGCACACACACAGATTTAAACCCATAGCTCCTGGCTGCAGTATTGTTTCCACCTCTGCCTGCTGTAGACATCTGTGACTTTTAATATCCAGAATTGTGCCAATATTGTTTTGCAGTGAGGTGATGCAGCTGAAACAGCGTTATGAGGTGGGCCTGGAAAAGCTGGAGTCTGCGGCCGCACAGGTGGCCACCATGCAGATGGAGCTTGAGAGGCTCCAACCACAGCTGCATGTAGCCAGCAAAGCTGTGGATGAGATGATGGTGCATATTGAGCATGAGTCTGTAGAGGTGGCCAATACCGAAAAGGTGGTCAGGACGGAGGAGGCTGAGGCAAACCAGCAAGCTATGGCTGCCGAAGCTATCAAGAATGAGTGTGATGCAGACCTGTCAGTTGCCATGCCAATTCTGGAGTCTGCTTTAGCAGCGCTGGATACCCTCACTCAACAGGTCAGTTCATTTACATTCACATTCATGGTATTTAGTAGTCACCCTTATCTAGAGCAACTTAGAATCAGTAGTTACAGGGACAGCTGGAACAACCTAGGTTTAAGTGTCTTGCTCAGGGACACAGTGGTAGTAAGTGAGGTTTGAACCTGTGATTTTGTAGTCTTTAGGTTCACTACTACCAGCCCAGTTCTTGGAGACATGGGCCTTATTAGCAGGGTTGTTAGCTCATTTACATTTACATTTACGGCATTTGGCAGACGCCCTTATCCAGAGGGACTTACAACGCGCTTTCAAGTTACCATCGATGAAAAGATCAATTCCGGTTCACTAGGACCCCCAACTATGAATACAATATTTTTATTCACTCTGTTGTAAATTCTGTACACAAGTTTGACAAAAAGAAAGTTACAAGTTAATCTAAATATTCTTTAAAGAGGAAGGTCTTGAGCTGTTGTTTGAAAATACTCAGTGTGTAAGGTGTTCTGACCTCGAGGGGAAGTTCATTCCACCACCGAGGAGCCAAGGCGGAGAAGAGTCTAGATGTTTTCATTTTACCTTTAGTGATGGAGGGGCCTGGCGAGCAGTACTGGAGGCTCGGAGAATACGAGGTGCAGTGCGAGGTGTAATAAGGGCTGTGAGGATGGATGGTGCTACTCCATGTTTGGCTTTGTAGGCCAGCATCAGTATTTTGAATCTGATGCGTGCAGCTACTGGGAGCCAGTGGAGGGAATGTAGCAGAGGGGTGGTGTGGGAGAATTTGGGAAGGCTGAAGATCAGTCGTGCTCCTGCATTTTGTATGAGTTGTAGAGGTCAGATGGTACATAGTGGTAGATCAGCTAGAAGGGAGTTACAGTAGTCCAGTCATGAGATTACTAAGGACTGAATCAGTATCTGGGTGGCCTGGGTTGACAGATAAGGGTGGATTCGTCTGATATTGTAGAGAAGGAATCTACATGAGCGGGAAAGGTTGCTGATGTGAGTCAAGAAGGAGAGTTGGTTGTCTATTGTTACGGCAAGATTGCGGGCTGTTTGAGAGAGCTGTGAGTTGTCCAGGAAAAATAGCAAGATCCTGATGTGGTGAAGAATCTGCTGGAATGAATATTAGTTCAGTTTTGGTGGGATTGAGTTGGAGGTGATGGGCTGCTATCCAAGACGAGATGTCTGTAAGACATGCAGAGATTTTGGAAGCAGCATGTAGATCAGAGGGAGGAAAGGAGAAGAGGAGTTGTGTGTCGTCAGCATAGCAGTGGTAGGATAATCCATGTGAGGAAATGACTTCACCAAGTGATCTTGTGTAGAGGGAGAAAAGGAGAGGACCTAGCACAGAGCCTTGAGGGACACCAGTGGAGAGTCTACGTGAGGTAGAGGTGGATCCTTTCCAAGTCACTTGGTAAGATCGCTCATCAAGGTAGGAAGCAAACCACATGCTTCAGGATTGACAAGAGAATCTTGTAGTTAACGGTGTCAAATGCTGCAGAGAGGTCGAGGAAAATAAGTAAAGATAACAGTTTTGCCCATCTGGCCGCATGTAGCTGCTCGGTAACAGCCAGAAGGGCCGTCTCAGTAGAATGAGCTGTTCTGAAGCCAGACTGGTTAGGATCCAGGAGGTTGTTCTGTGATAGATGAAGTGATAGCTGATTGTAGACACAGCGCTAAAGGATTTTGGATAGAAATGAGAGGAGGGAAACTGGTCTGTAGTTGTTGATGTCTGTAGGATCAGCAGTGGGTTTCTTTAGGATTGGAAGAACCCTGGCTGTTTTAAAGGCAGATGGTACATGGTCAGATGACATTGAGCTGTTTATGATATAAGAAATGAAAGGGATGAGGTCAGAGGAGATGGTTTGAAGCATTGCAGAAGAGATTGGATCTAGTGGACAGGTGGTTGGGTTGCCTGTAGATATTATCTGAATGATTTCATCAGATGTGAGCTTAGAAAATTGATTTAGAGTAGTTGTAGAATTTTCAGAGGGTAGAGTAGGATTTGTGGTGGAGAATGGAGATTTTTTCATTCTTCCCTTTTAGGGAAGATGGGGCAGGGGGAGTCGGAGGGTTGAGTAGGGACAAGAAGATGTTGTGGAGTTTTTGAGGCTTCTAGTTAAGCTTTGTAGAAAGCAGTTTTAGCAGCAGTGAGGTTAGTGGAAAATTTGCGCAGAAGATTCTGGTAATACTCTCTGCACATGCAGGATTAAGCACATAATTTTTTCCCCCTATTTAGGACATCACAGTTGTGAAGTCTATGAAGTCTCCTCCTGCTGGTGTGAAGCTGGTGATGGAGGCCATCTGCATTCTGAAAGAAGTCAAGCCCGATAGAGTCCCTGATCCCTCAGGATCTGGTAGGAAGGTTGAAGATTACTGGGGGCCAGCCAAAAAACTCCTGGGAGACCTGCGGTTTCTGCAAAGCTTGCATTTGTACAACAAAGACAGCATTCCTGCTGCCATCATGGCCATTATCCGCAACAAATACATCACAAACCCTGACTTTGTGCCAGAGAAGATTCGTACCGCTTCCACTGCTGCAGAGGGTCTTTGTAAATGGGTTTGTGCCATGGAGTCTTATGACAGGTAAGATTTTCACTTTCAGGCTGATGCTGAGCATTTTCTTCCTTTGTCTTTTCATGTGTGAGTTTTGTTGTTTGTAGGGTTGCTAAGGTTGTGGCCCCCAAAAAGATAAAGCAGGCTGAGGCAGAGCAGAAGCTGAACGTAGCCATGGAGAGCCTGAAGATAAAACAGTCTACACTGAAAGAGGTGCAGGACAAGCTTGCCAAACTGCAGGAGAACCTGGAGGCCAACAAACACAAGAAAGCTGACTTACAGAATCAAGTTAGTCATTTAGAATTAATTATACATTATAATTATACATTATACAAGTGTAATATTTGTCTTGTTGGCTTAGAAAATGAAATAGTTTTAACCATTGCTGCAATGCCTTGAATGTAATGCCTTTTTTCCAAGACTATTTAACACACAAGTGTTCATTATAAAACACATAGTTCAGGTGGCAGCAATTACTAAGTGTCATGGTTCTGACTATAGGGGGTGCTCCGGATTAGTGTTCCTGAGTTTGTATTTTGAGTGCCTACCTAAATACCTGTGCATGTGTGTATGTATGTTGTGTGTCCTATGAGTGTCCTTACACTTTTGTTGTCCAGTAAATCCCTTCTCTCGTAAGTCTTACAAATGCGACCTTCCATGTCTGCCATGCAACCATTCCTGACATTAAGTTGGACAAATAATAATTAAAAATGCCATTTTGTTCCTTAGAATTACACACATGATTTTCAAGTTTCTGGACTGATTATGGCGATAAATAGATGTTAACATATGCATCCTGTGTGGCAGGTGGAAATGTGCAGCAAGAAGCTGGAGAGGGCAGAACAGCTGATTGGTGGCCTGGGTGGAGAGAAGATGCGCTGGAGTGAGACAGCACATCAACTTGGTGAGGTGTACATTAACCTGACTGGAGATATCCTCATCTCTGCTGCTGTCATAGCCTACCTGGGAGCTTTTACATCTGGGTATCGACAGGTAAGATACACACATTCCACGGCTGTTTATGCATGTATGTGTCATTACACCATGGTTCAAATTACAGGGGATTTACGGGGGATTACAAGGACATCTGATATTTATTTTTAATAATTTTTATATTTTATTTTCAGTGCATTAAAGTTATTGAAAAAAGTGGAAATATGTAATGGTAGACAGTTTTACAGTTATCACTTATGTATGAGCAGTGATGTAACTCCTCCCAAAAGCCTCTGTGTAATTAAATCCCAAACAATACTGACAGAAATGCATGTCATTACTATAGGAAAGAATTGCCACAGAGGTGACTATTCAGTACTTAGTCACAGAGGTGACTATATGATGATATATTGCTGTATGGACCATTTCAAACATCACATTTTACAGTTTGATGTTACAATATGATTTTTTGCATAGTTTATTAATGTTATGTGAAATATGTGAAAGCACAGCAAAAATGTGTATAGAGTTCAGAGGGAATTTATTTTGAATGTCCATGTGGACAAGGTTGTCTCCTAGCCACTGTACTCAGATCAGTCAGCCCCAGTCACTACCGCCACTACTTTTTAAGTAGAATTTTTATGCCACCGCCGGAAAACTATGCAACTTCATTATGATATAATCAATTATGTTCTGCAGAATCATCCATGCCTGCATCGTGATGCAACAATTATGAGATTCATTTCAAAACCCCTAGCAAATACAGCACTGAATATTTTCACTGAACAGTACTTAAATGTATTATTGTTTAAATATAAAATTTCTGTGTCTTTTAATTATTACATATTCATTTAATATTAATTACATACTTCACATATCTCCATGTACTGCCTACAACACCTTGTGTTGGATCCACTTTTCATTGTTTTTCCATTGGAGAAGAATGGAAGTGTGCTGTAGCTACAGAACTTTAAACATGTGTGCTGTCTGAATGTTTCAGGCTGCTACTGAGGACTGGGTGAAACTCTGTAAAGACAGAGGCATTCCCTGCTCCAAGAACGTATCGCTTATGAGTTCTCTTGGAGACCCAGTAAAGATCCGCACCTGGACCATTTCTGGTTTGCCTTCTGACAACTTCTCTGTTGATAACGCCATCATCATCTCGTGAGTAAAGTTAGTACTGTGCTTTTTAGATGCTTTTAACTGCAGGTATGTGCAAAAGGTGCATTTATCAACATCAGAAAAGAACACAAGTGAGTTTCTGGGTGTTATGACAAGAAGACAACAATCTGCGCACCAACACCATCATTACGTAAAACATTTGTAATATTTTTACAACTCAGTCCTGTAAAGAACTCAACCTGAACCTCCAGAACCTTGCAGGATCTTTCTGATTGTTCACAGCCATGCTCGCCGCTGGCCACTGATAATAGACCCCCAGGGCCAGGCCAACAAATGGGTGAAAAATATGGAGAAGCAAAACAGCCTGCATGTTATCAAACTCAGCAACAGTGACTTTGTGCGCACCCTTGAGAATTGTATCCAGTTTGGCACACCAGGTAAGCTGAGAATAGGCTGGCTAGTTTTATATAGTGTTTAGATTATGATTTAGAAATTGATTTCTAAATGACTTTGGGTAACAATAGAAAATCTTGGTGGCTTAACAAAAAATTGTCACTCACCCTCCTGCAGTTTTACTAGAGAACGTTGGTGAGGAGCTGGACCCCATCCTGGAGCCTCTGCTGCTAAAACAGACCTTCAAGCAAGGTGGCAGCACCTGCATCCGCCTTGGTGACTCCACCATTGAGTACTCACCTGATTTCCGCTTCTACATCACCACCAAATTGCGCAACCCACATTACTTTCCGGAAACATCTGTAAAGGTGTGTCCTGTATTCCAAAATAAATAAAATGGGGTTTTTGTCTTTTCCTTTTATATATATCTAAATTGGTTGCCTAGCGGGTCAGGAAACTTACCCTTAATCAGAAGGTTGCCAGTTTGAATCCCGAACTGCCAAGTGGTCACTGAGGTGCCACTGTGCAAAGCTCCGTCCCCACTAACTGCTCCATGGGCAACATTCATGGCTGCCCACCTCCAAGGGTGATGGGTTAATTGCAGAGAAAATATTTTGTTGTGTTAAACGTGTGCTGTGTCACAATGACAATCACTTCACTTTCACTTTTAAATTGAAAAAAAAAAATCATAACAATCATGCAAGGTTTCATAATTCATACATAGGAACAAGCCAGGAACAAAGCAAATCATTCATAGTGATTATTTAAAAAGAGAAGGTATACCTGTGATAATCTGTTTTTAGGTGACCCTGTTGAACTTCATGATCACACCAGAGGGGATGCAGGATCAGTTGTTGGGCATTGTGGTGGCCAGAGAGAGACCTGATCTGGAAGAAGAGAAACAGGCTCTCATTCTGCAAGGAGCTGAAAACAAAAGGTCTTATGTTTTAAGATTATTGTTCAAACAGGCGGGCCATTTTTCAATGTTCATGTATTGAATTCTGTAGCCTCTGCTGTGTTTCTTAGCCTTGTTTCTTTTTCACCAGCCTTTTCATTTTTCACTTGCCAATATTAAATCCATATACCTCTCTTTTCAGACAGCTAAAAGAGATTGAAGACAAAATTCTAGAGGTTCTGTCATCTTCAGAGGACAATATACTGGAAGATGAGACAGCAGTGAACATCCTGTCATCTTCCAAGGTTCTGGCTAATGAGATATCAGAGAAGCAGGCTGTCGCTGAGGCCACTGAGGTCAAGATAGATGAGACTCGAATGGGCTACACACCCATCTCTGTCCACTCATCTATTTTGTTTTTCACTATTGCTGACCTGGCCAACATCGAGCCAATGTACCAATACTCCCTTTCCTGGTTCATCAGTCTTTTCATTCTCTCTATTGACAACTCAGACAAGAGTGACATTCTGGACCAAAGGTAATCTGGTTTGTGTTTTTATTTTTTTATGGAATTTTGTTAATTGCATTTTAGGAGAGTTTAGGAACCAATTCGGATATTAATATTATATCAGATAGAAACTGGATATAATTAATTTCTTTTTGCATTTTAATTTGATTACAGAGTTGATTTGTCTAATTATTTTATAACAGCACAAACCATGTACAATGAACGACTAGGGTGGTAGTAGCCTAGTGGGTTAGACACTCGCCTATGAACCAGAAGACCCGGGTTCAAATCCCACTTACTACCATTGTGTCCCTGAGCAAGACACTTAACCCTAAGTTGCTCCAGGGAGACTGTCCCTGTAAATACTGATTGTAAGTCGCTCTGGATAAGGGCGTCTGATAAATGCCATAAATGTAAATGTAAATGACTTGGATGGATTTTCATTTATTTCTGATTTTTTTGGTGAGCTCAGGTTACAGATCTTGAGGGACCACTTCACCTACTCCTTGTATGTTAACGTTTGCCGGTCACTCTTTGAGAAAGACAAGCTCCTTTTTTCATTCTGTCTGAGCATCAACCTGCTGAGACATAACAAGCAGGTGAGTGCTGGTGGACAGACCATTGCCCATTGCTTTTCTGAAAAACATTTGGAAATGATTTGTATAGAAGTATATCCCTTGTGTTATCATACAAATACTTTATTATTTCACCAATCTCACTCTCCTGCTTAAAATATGTAAGGTGTGTATTCACAGCCGTTTTTGTATGCTATTCAGCAAACAGAAAAGTTTGAGCATGCAGAGCAGTCTTACAATTAAACCATTCAATTTTCAAATCGTTTCATAGACACAAACTCATTTCCCCTTGTTAGAAATAAATTTGGAGGGTTTCGCATTCATCTAAATAGTTTAGTTTATGGTAGCAATCGGAACTGAATTTAAGTAAGGCTTAAGACGTTAGAAAAATATCAAATGTGATTGGTGCTATCATGTCTTGTTGGGCACTATTTTCAAACTGGTGCTACGCTTTAAGTATGAGGCTTGTTTGTTAATGTCACATCTTGACGGGGGAGCGTAAATAACTAAAAGCTTGCTCAGGTACTGTGGGGTGATCGGTGAGAGTTTTATATCTGTAGGTATCCTGAGGAGATTACCTTACACTAGCAAACCAGCATCCCACTTTGCACCAGTCTGAAATTTTTCATTCACATTTACGGCATGTAGCAGCCACCCTTATCTAGAGTGGATGGATTATCCAGAGTGGATCAGTATATTTTATATACTCTTGCTAAAATAACAGTCTGTGACTAGCCTGTGATTGAAAAAAAACCTACTGTTAGAGGGTGTGAAAAATCCAGATTTTATTCAACTTCTTTGTAATACACTGAAGTAAATCAGACCAGTAAAGAAGGACTGTGCAGTTATGATTTATTATGATCATGCTTTTGTTTACCTCATCTAAACCCAGGTGGATGAGAGTGAATGGCGCTTCCTGCTAACAGGTGGGGTGGGGCTGGACAACCCTTACTCCAACCCCTGCATCTGGCTGCCTACTAAGTCATGGGATGAGATTTGTCGCCTCGATGAGGTGAAGCGCTTCAAGGGGCTGCGCTCAGACATGGCCCGTCTCAGAGATGGGTGGAGAGAAGTTTATGACAGCAAAGTAAGTCAGGCATTAAAGTGGGTATAATAATCATCTGTAGGTATTGTTTTGGAATGTGTATTATGGCTGCATAAGGTGGAAGACCTACAGTTTGGTAATTTAATTAATTTGATCTCTTTATTAGTGGTGTACAGTTCTGAAGGTTGCAAGCAGTAGTTCGTATTAGAAATGTAAAGATCATGTTGACACCCCTACAGTTGACACCCCCCACACTTGACCATTCTGCACAGAAGGACACACAAGAGAAAAAAAGAAAGGAAAAAACCTTGTGAAGGAGTGTGTATTCGGTTTAAAAACTGAGACTGTGTCTGAGTCCTGAATACTGACTGGAAAGTCATTCCACAACTGCGGAGCTCTATAAGAGAAGGATCTGCTCCCAGCTGTGATCTTTTGTACTTTGGGTACCTTCGAATGCATGGATCATGGGGGATTAACTTAAAGTTCACTCAGGTACTGTGGGGTGAGACCATTAAGAGCTTTATAGGTCATATCTGTAGGTATCCTGAGGATATATTTGACCTTACACTAGCAAACCAGCATCATGCTCAGCCTGTATCTCTGTGCTTAGTATAGTTTTGAATAGAAATTGTTGATAACTTTTGGATTGAAGGTGTTAAACGAAGTATGAAGAAGGTTAAAGGTCCTGAGGTCATCCAAGATGTTGTTTTTGAGGAGGAGGAGGCTCTCATGCATTCCAATATTAAGAAGCTGGAAACTCAGCTATTTTAAATTGGATTTGTTTGAATGTCAGAAGTTGTTATGTACACTACACTGCAGATGCACACACTGACACACACACACTTACTCTCTCTCACTCCCTTTGTTCAGACACTTTGCATTGCATCGCATGTCCACATGCTCCTGGCTCAGGCTCACTATGCTGCCTGCTGCAGAAAACAGCTGCTCAGGTGGTGTTGATGTGCCAGGTGAAGTGATTGTCAATGTGAAACACTGCAGCACATGGTGACACAACAAAATGTGTCCTCTGCTTTAACCATCACCCCTGGTGAGCAGTGAAAGCCATGAAAGGTGCCAGGGGAGCAGTGTGTGGCTTGTGACTGTGCTTTGAAAAATCTAATATCTCGGTTTACTTTGATTTTTAAAAGTCATCATAATAAAATACATAAATATAAACCATACATCACATGCAATCATAATAACATGCTCTTTGCCTCAAACTAGTTTACCAAAGTAAGTAAAACTCCCACGAGTTGAACAAGATGCTCTCCATTTTGAAGAATCCAATTCAAGAAACAGTATTTTTAGCCTTTTTTTGAGAATGTGAAGAATGTTTGATGAATCTGCTTCGTTCACTATTGTTATCATCAAAGTTGCTTCACGAGATGCTCATTAACATGAGTGAATAATAAGAAAGTGTTAGGAATTAGCATTCTGGATTGTTGGAAACCATCCCCATTGTCTAACTTAAGGTGGTGGAGAGAAGCCAAGAGTGTAAAAGACTGCCATCACATCAAAGAGACTCAAATGTCCACCTTTTTGCTTAGTCCTTTTTTTTTGTTGTTGTTGGTTTATCACATAACTTCACCTGTGATATTTCAAAATTCTGTGTTTTCAGTTTTGTATTTCCTATTGGCAGGACCCTCACCACAATCCATTTCCAAATGAATGGGAGAGCAGGCTGGGACAGTTTCAGAGAATGCTGGTCATCCGTTGCCTTCGACCAGACAAGGTAGGCCACACAAATGGACATAAGCGTGTCTTTAATGTCTCAAGACTGTTGAATCAATTCAGCAAAAAACGGCTGTTGATATTATGAATGTATCTTTTATAATAATGGTTTATTGAACATTTATTGCAAATCAATGTACATTTGTACAATGTACAAATCAGTGCACATATGAACACCTTCTTTATGTTGACATGCAAAGAATGAACAAAATAAACGAACCTACCAAAATGTTTGTCAATTGCTGCATGCATGTCAGTAATGTCAATTCAATTTTTCTGCTCTTCTAGGTTATTCCTATGGTGCAAGAATTTGTATCGGAGAACCTTGGGCAGCAGTTCATAGAGGTTCCTCCTTTCAACTTGAGCCAGGCATTTGGGGACAGCCACTGCTGTGCCCCCCTCATTTTCGTTCTGTCACCTGGATCGGATCCTATGGCAGCCCTGCTCAAATTTGGGGATGAACAGGTGTAGTATGAGTACCACTGATGCTAGATAATCAGAATAACTTCTGTAGAGACCTAATTTGTGCACTGTTTCCTGTATTCCCATAGGGCTTCACGGGGCATAAACTCACCTCTCTGTCTCTGGGTCAGGGCCAGGGCCCCATAGCCATGAACATGATAGAGACAGGGGTGAGGGAGGGAACATGGGTTGTGTTGCAGAACTGCCATCTGGCAACTTCTTGGATGCCCACCTTAGAGCGTGTGTGTGAGGTAGTTTTCTTTTTATTGTTTTCCACTTGTCAGTCAAGTACAAGCTTTTTTCTTTTGCATTTACAGGGAGTGCAGAATTATTAGGCAAATTAGTATTTTGTCCACATCATCCTCTTCATGCATGTTGTCTTACTCCAAGCTGTATAGGCTTGAAAGCCTACTACCAATTAAGCATATTAGGTGATGTGCATCTCTGTAATGAGAAGGCGTGTGGTCTAATGACATCAACACCCTATATCAGGTGTGCATAATTATTAGGCAACTTCCTTTCCTTTGGCAAAATGGGTCAAAAGAAGGACTTGACAGGCTCAGAAAAGTCAAAAATAGTGAGATATCTTGCAGAGGGATGCAGCACTCTTAAAATTGCAAAGCTTCTGAAGCGTGATCATCGAAATATCAAGCGTTTCATTCAAAATAGTCAACAGGGTCGCAAGAAGCGTGTGGAAAAACCAAGGTAGAAAATAACTGCCTACGAACTGAGAAAAGTCAAGCGTACAGCTGCCAAGATGCCACTTGCCACCAGTTTGTCCATATTTCAGAGCTGCAACATCACTGGAGTGCCCAAAAGCACAAGGTGTGCAATACTCAGAGACATGGCCAAGGTAAGAAAGGCTGAAAGACGACCACCACTGAACAAGACACACAAGCTGAAACGCCAAGAAATATCTCAAGACTGATTTTTCTAAGGTTTTATGGAAATGAGAGTGAGTCTTGATAGGCCAGATTGATGGGCCCTTGGTTGGATTGGTAAAGGGCAGAGAGATCCAGTCCGACTCAGACGCCAGCAAGGTGGAGGTGGAGTACTGGTTTGGGCTGGTATCATCAAAGATGAGCTTGTGGGGCCTTTTCGGGTTGAGGATGGAGTCAAGCTCAACTCCCAGTCCTACTGCCAGTTTCTGGAAGAAACCTTCTTCAAGCAGTGGTACAGGAAGAAGTCTGCATCCTTCAAGAAAAACATGATTTTCATGCAGGACAATGCTCCATCACATGCGTCCAAGTACTCCACAGCGTGGCTGGCAAGAAAGGGTATAAAAGAAGAAAAACTAATGACATGGCCTCCTTGTTCACCTGATCTGAACCCCATTGAGAACCTGTGGTCCATCATCAAATGTGAGATTTACGAGGAGGGAAAACTAAAAACTACTTCCAAAAACATTCAGCTTTGATATTAATTAGTTTTTTGGGTTCATTGAGAACATGGTTGTTGTTCAATAATAAAATTATTCCTCAAAAATACAACTTGCCTAATAATTCTGCACTCCCTGTAGTATGCTCTCACTATTGCTATTATAAACATGTTCTAGATAGATAGCTAGATTGTATAAGGATATGGCTACATGAGTGCAAATGCTGAGGAAGCAACACTGTAAGAATGGCTGTACTTCAGTTAAAAGTAACTAAAATAATGTAATAAATCCCATTGCTCTCTGGAGAATTTCCTTCAAAAGAATCCCTGTTTTATGTTTGTTGATATTGTGTGCTCTAAGTCAAGTAAGGTGACTAATCAATGAATCAGTGCCCCTTCATGATCTATTGGTCCCTTGGTTGTTCGTCTTTTTTAACTCAGGAACTGAACCCTGACACCACCCACCCCAATTTCCGACTCTGGCTTACCAGCTACCCTTCACCAAATTTCCCAGTCTCAGTGCTCCAGAATTCGGTAAAGATGACCAATGAGGCACCAAAAGGCCTGCGCTCCAACATCATGCGTTCTTTCTACATGGATCCCATTTCTGACCCAGAGTTCTTTTCCAGCTGCAGTAAGCCAGTGAGTGTTCAGTTCGCATGTGTTAACAGCCCAGTGTGGATATAGCGTTGTTTTTTTAATTATTATTTTAATTTTATTTCAGGTCGTGTTTAAGAAGCTGCTATATGGCCTGTGCTTCTTCCATGGCCTGATTCAAGAGAGGAGGAAGTTTGGACCTCTGGGATGGAACATTCCTTATGAGTTCAACGAAACAGATCTTCGAATCTCAGTCCAGCAGCTACGCATGTTTTTGGACCAATATGATGTGAGAACACACTTGCACATGCTTTGGTGAAATTACATATTATGTATTACAAATTATGTACATGCATGTACTGGCCCAAAATAAAACCCCAAAGCATTGCAACACATTGGAGACTGATATTATAACCATATACAGATACAGTGTGTACTGATTTTTTCTTCATGAAATCCATATTGCTTTACTTTACTTTACTTTACTTTACTTTATTTAGCAGACGCTTTTATCCAAAGCGACTTACAATAGGAAGACACCAGCAATTCTCGTTCGATTTCTATAGAATATCGAGTTTACAAACTAAGAGCCCTGATAAGGCTTAGACTTGTCAGTGAAGAGCATGCTCGGAGATTGTTGGGTGCTAGACTAAGAAAAATTATAATGTATTTATACATTTTGTATTTGTTTGTGCAATGTGTACGCATGTGCGTGTGTAAGTGTTAGATTTGTCTGTAATATTTTTGGAATAAGAGGGTTTTCACCTTCTTCTTAAAAGTGGTGATAGTCTCGGCTAGTCGTGTGGAGGAGGGCAGGTTGTTCCACCACCATATTGTTTAAAATACCTACAATATTTTTGTGTGGATTTAATTCCTGGGTTCATGATGTTGCCTTCCTGACTCTTTATGAATAGGTGGACCTAAAAATTGAGGACCCCTTTTCTAAGGGATATGTTAATGTTTTAAAAGCTACTACAAGCCACTTTTATTTCCTACTGCCAAAACAACAGGAAGTGCCATTTGCCGCCATCAGCTACATGACAGGGGAGTGTAACTATGGTGGCCGTGTTACAGACGACTGGGACCGGCGCACTCTCGGAACGATCCTCTCGGTTTTCTATACACCAAGCATGATTAAAGATACCGACTACAAGTTTGACCCCAGTGGCTTGTACTTCGCACCACCAGAGGGTGATGTATGTAGATATATATGATGATATGTACATGCGCATGGTTACAGTTGCAAGATCACAGCACAGAAATTGGCCCTATATGCATTTTTTTTTCAATCTCAGTATTACAGCTACATTGAATATACAAAGGGCCTACCACTGAATCCCTCACCTGAAGTCTTTGGCATGAATGCCAATGCAGACATTACAAAGGACCAGGTGGAAACACAGATTCTGTTTGACAGCATGTTGCTTACACAGGTGAGTTGATACACGCACATTCTTAAAAAGTCAGTTGCAAGAAACATACAGCATGCTACTTAGGTGCATAATCTGTTCTATAAAATGTTTTTAAATATACTGTTTTATACACCCACATACATAAATACATACATATATAAAATACGACAATTTGCTCATGATTAGTTAAAGGTACAGATCAGGCTTAGAAATGACCCTAGTTATAAGAATAAATAGCTATACTCTCTACCCAGGCACGCTCATCCACAGGAGACATGAAGTTCTCAGATGACATGGTGAATGACGTGGCCGCTGACATCCTAAGCAAGCTGCCCAAGGACTTTGACACAGAAGCAACCATGCGCAGGTTCCCCACCAGCTACAACCAGAGCATGAACACGGTACTGGTACAGGAGATGGGTCGCTTCAACAAGCTGCTGCGGACAGTCCGAGATTCCTGCATCAATGTTCAGAAAGCCATCAAGGTAGGTGCATCAGGTTTCAGTTAAAAATATACTCTAATATTGAGTATTTTACTGTAGCCATGCCATGTTGATTGGATGAGAGAAATCATTAGATCTCACAGGAATGCCACTGTGTCTTTTATAAATGCCATTCACCCTCAATACATTGTTTACATTGACCATAATGTCAGAAATGGCTGAATGATGTTCTTAGATGCAACAGACATAGCTGTGCTGTTTGGTGAATTTGATTTGTAGCAGTAGCCTATGACTGTACCACTATTTTTTTTTGTTCTTTGATATTAAGTCCATGCTAGCAGGTAGGTAAGTCTAGACTTAACATGTAAATAAAAGATGCACCATAATTAGCTCAATTCTACCTTATTTATGTAGAATGGAGTGTGTGAGTATGCTGAGCAGATATATCCATATCTGCGGAGGTAATGTGAGGCGATTTAAAACAAAGAAGCAATAACAAATCTATACTTACAGCTTGTGTCTCATGGTGTTTCAGGGTCAGGTGGTGATGTCAGTTGAGTTGGAGGAAGTGGTTAGTAGTATTCTAAAGGGTCGTGTACCTGGCATGTGGATGAAAAAGTCCTACCCCAGTCTGAAACCTCTGGGAGGTTATGTCAATGACTTCCTGGATAGACTCAAGTTTTTACAGGTAAAGTTTGTGTCCTTCTCATTCATACACTGTGCTTTTAAAAAGATGGCTACACAATATTTATTTCACATTGTCTTGAAATATAATTTTAGTTCCTTTTTCCTAATTAATGTACGCACATCACTCCATATTGACACAAAAATTATGCGTTTTTCTGTCAATATGGGTTGCTGTTTGTACATTAATGAGGAAAAAAAATGGCTGCAATATAACAAAGAGTAGAAATTTAAGTGGTTTTGAATACTTTCTGTACCCACTGTAGTATTAAGGGAGAACTAAGACCTATATAAAAGCAAAAAAATGTCAGAATTAAATGTCACAATTCAAAAAACAACTCAGATGGGCAACGTTGAACCACTGTGTGACTTTTGTTGAGCATGTGCTGGGGCGAGCAGCAATGGACCTCAACGACTCTCTGCTGTCCAACACTACTGGACCTTTCCAGGCTGGGGAGGAAGGCATCTGGGCATCTGGACTGGGCAGAGGACATGGAGATGTGCGAGATGGAGGCTTAGTCCGCGTCTCAAAAATCCGCTGCCTCAGCCTGACAGTCCTCTGCTTGAGGAGGACTCGCTCAAACTGGACTTTGACAAACTTTGACTCAGCTGACCCCTAGTGCTGCAGGGGTTTGTCAAGACGATTAGGGGACATCCATCACCACTCCGTTTTGTCAAGTGTCTGCTTAGCTGTAGGTGGAGTGGCATTTCCTCTTACCTTCATGAAAGCCTATGATGGAGCCTTCGCTAGCCACTTTGCTCAAAGTCATAATTAGGGGGTTGCGGGTGCTGCCATGCTCCCCTCTAAGCACTGCTTCTCGGCACAGCTGGAGAAGATTTATCGGTGTCAGGTGAGTGCTGCACAGGCACTGAGTTTGGTCACCCTGCTGCAGACCTACCAGGCAGGGTGCTTATCTGACCTGGGCAGCGTGCTTCCACCAGAGAGCGCCATCACTGAGTTTGTCAGCCATGTCAGAATCGGTTCGGATTATATTCTCTGCATCTCCGACTGTACAGCAGTCTCTCTTGGACTGGGCATGGCTACTACAGTGGGGGCCCAGCAGCATCTTTGGCTGACCCTGTCGAACATGCGATACCACGATTGGGCAACTTATACGGACTGGCCACTAGTGGGTTTATTTGGCCAGTTACACAATGCCGTTTTGGCAAAGATAGAGTTGCAGAAGAAACAGACAGAGGCTCTTTGCTGTGTCCTTCCCAGGCGAGATAACAAGCCAAGGCAGCCATCTAAAATCCGCAGACCAGCACCGGTGAAATGTCCCTGCAGGGATTGTGCCACTTAAACTAGGACCTGGGACCTGCTCATTTTGTGGGTCCCTGTCGAAAAAAAGGACATGTTCTGCTCCTTCACAGTGTCCCAAGCACCCACACAAGGTTTGTCCCCCCCATGTGCACCTGTTTATCCTTCACTTAGTCTGTGTGCTTGGGGAACATGTTCACTTTTGTGTTTTTTTGTGACATGCCCACCACGATTTGCTGGGATGATTCAAACTCAGTTATCAGGCAGTGGTTTGGAGGTTCTCAGAGATTAAATATGCAGCCTATTACACAAACAAGACATTCAACCTGTTCACAAACTGACAAACGACTGGTCCAGCCATTATTCTGTGGTTTCAAATATAGATGGCAGTTGGACCTGCTGGGTCCTGCCATTCAGCCTGTCACTGGTTCTTCGCACTTTTACAAAATGCCTGGAAGCAGCACTGGCCTGCTTTGGTGCCAGGGCATTCACATTCTTGGGTATTTGGATGATCTTGATGTGATTCTACAGCAGAACAGATATTGTCTTGTCGCACCTGCGGCGTCTGGAGATTTTAAGTGAATGTGAAAAAGAGCTCACTATCCCTAGCTCAGAAAATATCTAGCTCTCGTGCTTGCCGTGCCTATTTATCAGAGTGCAAATTGGCCGTGCTGCACAGCTATCTTGCCCAGTTTCAGTTGGGACACAGAATGCAATTATGCATTTATCTCTGTCTGCTGGGTCTTGTGGCAGCAATAGCTTTTACTTTTATGGGTGTATGAGTTTCAGCGTTGGATGCTGTTGGACAATTAAATCTGGTGCACCATCTCTTCTGGAAAATAACAGTGTAACAATCATGATTGTAAATCATAAAGTACGATTCACTTGTGGGCTGGGGTGTGTTGAGATGAGGGGACAGTGGACTCCCGCCCAGCACGCTCAACACATAAATTATCTGGAGCTGTTAGCAGTGTGGCTGGACATGCTACCAGCCTCACTGTACACAATTCAGTGTCTGGTGTGATTTTGGCACAAAAGTACAACTTGACTTTTTGTTCTACAAAAATGTAAAAAATTTAAAAAGTAATTATTTCGATGTATGTTATTCATTCAACATGAATGTACCTAACAACACACCACCTCTGCTTACCAGGACTGGTATGAGAACGGCACACCAGTGGTCTTTTGGCTGTCAGGCTTCTTCTTCACTCAGGCTTTTCTGACGGGAAGTCAACAGAATTACGCCCGCAAACATGCCATCCCTATTGACCTGCTGGGGTTTGATTATGAGGTTCTGGATGATAAGGAGTACAAGAAGCCTCCTGATGATGGTGAGCGAGAAAACCTGGCACTAGCACATGGCCAGCAGGATCATTGTTTCTGGTCCAAACAGAACATGTACATGGGGCAAGATGTGTGCATTGGTTTACATTTACATAATTACATAATTACATCTAATTAAAAGCATTCCCCAACGTCCATTTAAACATTTAAAGCAATTAAAGTAATTTAGTAACTGCTATAATAAATGAAAGTAGTTTTAGTACATGCACCCCTTACGAAACAAACGTATATTGCTATATACTAGAATTAATTTTGCAATACATTGGTAAATATATTTCAATATATGAGAAATTTCCCCATATATTTGCAATGCCTTTTTCAATATAAAATCTCAAAATGTAGGACATTTTTTAGTATAAATAATAATATATTAAATAATATAACAATCTATTTATTCAATATATGAAAATGGCAATAATTGCAATATTTTCATATATTGTCATACATCCTATTTCACAGATTTAGATATTGCTTACATCTAAAATATATTGTTATAGAATATATCAACATATATTACTATGTACAATTCACAATATATGAATACACACAAAATATATTGTCACATAATATATTGAGAAATAATTTTTTGTTTTTGTGTATGGGACTGACTGAAAGATTCATGTTTTTGTACAATATGCAACAGAAAATGTTTCTTGCACTACACAGGTGTCTATATCCATGGACTGTTCCTGGACGGTGCACGCTGGAACCGTAAGAACAAATTGCTGGCTGAGTCCTACCCAAAAATACTCCATGATTCCATGCCTGTGGTGAGTTGAACCTTTTATTCCATTGATTTATGAAAAAGGTCTTATTGGGCTCTTTTTCCCCTTCGAGATTGTGCTGTTTAGTGATGTTAGTCCCCTGTAAAGGTATTACTCACATTTGCCCTGTCTGATTTAGATTTGGCTGAAGCCTATGAAGAAGCAAGAAATTCCTGAGCGCATGTGTTACCTTGCTCCTGTGTACAAGACAAGCGAGCGGCGTGGCACGCTGTCCACAACTGGACATTCCACCAACTATGTGATTGCCATGACCCTGAACTCTGATGTCCCAGCAGAACATTGGATTCGGCGAGGAGTTGCCCTGCTGTGTCAGCTAAATTCCTGAAAGGGTCTTCATGGTTAATTATTACTCAATAATTAACCATTAATGAACACTATTATACAAACAAATATTAGTCACTGTAATACAAGTTTTGTTTTATTGATCTGTTTTTGCTAGTTGATTTATTTAAATATTGACAAACCTGGCATTTGTGGAAATACACAATCCTCAACAGAATGTACAAAATGAAATTATTAGTAGTATTTGTAATACAGCTATTTACTTTGGATTCTTGAAGGGAGTTTCATTGTAAATGAAAACACCTTGCGGGCTTTCACGTGTCATGCACTGAGAAGTGGCTTCCTTTTGGTCCACTCTGCCTTACAGCCCCAGCTGGTGGAAGGCTGCAGTGATGGTTGACTTTCTACAACTTTGTCCCAACTGCATCTCTGGAGTTCAACCAGTGATCTTTGGATTCTTCTTTACCACCCTCACCAAGGCTTTTCTGCCCCGAAAGCTCAGTTTAGCCGGACGGCCAGCTTATATAGACAGGGGTGTGGCTTTAATAATCAAGTCCAATCAGTATCATCAAACACAGCTGGACTCAAATGAAGGAGTAGAACCATCTCAAGGAAAGGGTCTGAATACTTAGGACCATGTGATATTTCAGTTTTTCTTTAATACATTTTTGTTTAAAAATCAACAATTCTGTGTTTTTCTGTCAATACAGGGTGCTGTGTGTACATTAATGAGGGAAAAAAATAAACTTAACTGATTTTAGCAAATGGCTGCAGTACAATAAAGAGAGAAAAATTTAAGGTGGCCTTAATACTTTCCGTACCCACTTCAGACATAATCACGTGCACCCAATCATTCACCAGTGTGAATGAGAGATTGAGTGTGCCTCATAGTCTTGTGAAAACTCTTAGAATAGAGCGAAAGAAGAAACAGACATACTTGCCATCTTGTTGTAGTGGTCCATCTTCACATGGGAGTCGCACACACTCGACTGGAGACAGCAGGAGGCCGGGTGTAGTCAAATGCTATCTCATAGTTCCCTGCAAACTGTTGTTTCTCTCATGGAGTTTCTGCTCATACTGACTTTAATTTAAATGTATTATTGTTATTGTTAGGTATTGTTTTAAGCTGTTGTGTGAGAAGTGTCTGGAAGTAGGGGCGTCTCAGCTGTCTTGCAAGTTCAGGAAGAGGCGGGTCTTTGTGGACTGTTAATATTTCCGTTGGACATTATATCCTTCAGTGGAACATCGTAATGTAAGTTACTGAAGACTCCCCTCACTGTCTCCAACATGTACCCTCGCTGTGTTGCGGGGGGTGGCAAGGTATGTCTGTACCAGAGGCTTCATTCAGTGGGTCCTCCAATCTGTCGCTTCTTTACCAATCATTACTGATTCTGTGGAATAAGAGGACAAGTTTCCGAAACTAACATGAGGCCATGATTATTGAACAAAACTTATACAGAATATATGGGGTGGTGTGGGGTTGTCTTAATTTGTAAATAATTGAAAAATCACTAAATCTTGATTTGACCTGTCTGAGAAGCCCAGAGGGAAACAAAAGAAAAGGTCCAGTGCACTCTTGTGTAGCACATGATTTGTAAAAGCTTTGAACAGAACAAAGAGTTCTGGCGTCTGACATGAAGCAGATGAACATGTATAAAGCTGCAAGATGCTCCAGGAGGCTTAGGAGGCTTTTTTTTATAGCTTCTGAAAAGCCACTTTGCCAGTTTGAAGATTATGCCTTCCTCTGTTTCTTTTCTCCTTGTGAATCGCTCCATATTTGCAAGGCTATCTCCTCCTCCCTACTGACCGCGCCTCCATGTCCACCCCCACCTCGCCTAGTGGATGGCGCTCTCACCTTCACTGTCAGCAGACTCATGGATGTCCGTCGGCGGGAACGTGGATTCAAATACTTTTTTGACTGGGAGGGGTACGGGCCCGAGGAATGCCCCTTGGGTCCCACACCGGGACAACCTGAATTTGGCCCTCTTTCAAGAATTTCATGACTCCAATCTGGCTGGGAGTAGGGTATCCTGTCATGGCTGCTGACCAGACAAATGAAACAGCTTCTACAGCTTTAGACGTCCACTAAAATGCATGAATTATGATGAACTGGGCATCCATTCTTGCTACAGTCAACACATTGGGTTATAAAAAGTGAAGTGATTGTCACATGTGATACACAGCAGCACAGCACACGGTGCACACAGTGAAATTTGTCCTCTGCATTTAACCCATCACCCTGAGTGAGCAGTGGGCAGCCATGACAGGCGCCGGGGAGCAGTGTGTGGGGATGGTGCTTTGCTCAGTGGCCAGGTGACCCCGAGGAGACGCTCTTTGTTGAATTTATTACAGAATTTTGTTAATAGTAGGCAGGGCCCCCGGATCGTATGGTCGAACAAACACACCGGAAGAAAGCCCAGATTCTTCCAAGGTGCCTTCTTACGGCGATGAGGAGCAGTCTTGTGCTCTTCTTCAGTCCTCAGTTCTGTCTCCTGGTCTTCTTGAGGACTGGGCTCCTGCTCTACCTGGGAACCTGACTGATAGTCATGCTTGTAGTCCAGCATCCTGAAGTTCTGTAAATATAATTTACAGCATTTATCAAATATCCGAAAATATCCCAAAATTAGGTTAATACACAATCCACACACAGACAATAAAGGAACAAAATGTTGAATATAAAATATTCAGTGTTCTGTCCAAGTACACCAAAAGTTCCCTCTTGACCTGTAGACTCTAGGTTATGGACTGGGTAATTGGTGGGGTTATGTGGTGAGACAGGGGACCAACAGATTTACCTTCTGCTGGAACATCATATCATATGAGAAAAATACGAGCTCAGGGTGACTATTTTGACTATTTGTTTATTTGACTCAGAATTCCTTAATTCTTTGCAGATGGTTGACTCCAAGGATCCATAAAAAAGGGCCTGCTGGACAAAGTCCAGGCCTGAAAAGAGAACAATCTGGTTTAATTATAATGCTCCAGTGAAGTGTGTGTGTGTGTGTGTGTGTGTGTGTGTGTGTGTGTGTCTGTGAAGAAAACATTCACCAATTTCTGTCATCCTGCAGCTTGGGTGGCACCATGATCTCAGATGATTCGTAGGTTACAATACTGAAAAACACACAGACAGACACAAATACGTACATCAACCTTGATCCTTTGGGTAGTGGTGGCCTAGGGGTTAAGGAATCGGCCCCATAATCAGAAGGTTGCCAGTTCATAGCAGATGATGCTTTTCTTTGTTCCTTGTGCTGCAGGCTCAGAATCGCCATTCTTGTAGCTGTAAAAACCAAGCAGTGCCATTATGAAGATGAGAGAGAGACTGTGTGTGTGTGTGTGTGTGTGTGTGTGTGTGAGAGAGAGAGAGAGAGAAAGAGAGAGAGAGTGATATAATTGGTGTGTGTATATCGATGTATGTTTTTCTTTTGTTTGAGGATGTGTGAGTTGGTACAAGATTATGTGTGTAATCCTGTTTTTATTGTGCCTTAATGTCTGTGTTGTCTGTCTTTCTGCAGGTGCAAGCTATGAACACAACCCTTTCCCCAAGAATGAAGAAATTGATACAGATGACTGGTCTCCATGCTCACCTGACCTACAGTAAATTCAACAGAACATCTCAGGGATGGCGTGTTTAGTTCTATCCAACTTCTAGCACCTCTGACCAGTATCACGATCCGGTCCGAAAAGGGGTTACTCCGGGATCCGGAGTTTAATTGTTGTCCTGTGTAATGTTCCCTAATCGTTTTCACCTGTGTCAATTGTATAAAGCTGTCCTGTTCGTTTCTGTTCGCTGTCAGGTCTTTAATGTTATGTTCCGTGTTCACCACTGTCAATGTCTCGGATGTCTCCCCTGTCCTGTGATTCACCATTAAACCCCTGTTTCGTGATGTCAGGTGATAGCGTCCTTCAATCCTCATCACTCTTTGTCCTCCTCTCCGTGCACCCGCCTCGTCATGCCCGCATGGACGTGACAACCAGGAGACATCATCCGTCAAGTTGATCATTTTCATCAAGTTATGTAGTGTCCTTTTGCTCATACATTACACCATTACCCATTTCATATCAGTATGATGTTTTTCCAATTTTCATAGTGTTCCTTTTTTTTGAGCAGTGTGTATATGCAAAATTGAATCAGCGCTTGACTAGATCTAGAGCGATATGAGTTTATATTAATGGAGGTTGTTCAGATATTGTTCATGTTACTTACTATTTTACTGTTACTGTTTTTTATTGTTTGGTTACTGTCACTCCTGCCCTCTCAAAAAGTCTGGCAGAGTGACCTAGCCACTTCTGTAAATGGTGGTAGTTTATGCTCTCACAGTGACCTCTGCTGTCCTCCCAGTGCAACAACAGTGAAATGTAATTCAGTGTAATGGAGTGACAGGTAAAGTGAAAGTGATTAGTTGTCACATATGACACACCCCAGACAGCACCCAGTGTACACTGTGAAATGTGGTCTCTGCATTTAACCGTTCGTCTGATGGAGCAGTGGTCAACCATGAAAGGCACCCAGGGCTAAAATGTTGATAATTCAGTCAGCATTTACATTTATGACACTTAGAAGACACCCTTATCCAGAGTGACTTACAGTTACAGGGACAGTCCCCCTGGAGACACTCAGGGTTAAGTGTCTTGCTCAGGGATTCAATGGTAGTAAGTGGAGTTTGAACCTGGGACTTTGTGGTCTTTTGGTTCATAGATGAGTGTGTTATTTTACTAGGTTACTACCACCCTATCAACACATCCAACTGGAAATACTAGACTACATAGATGGGAAAAAATTAACAGATTTTTAGTACTTTTTTGAGTACTATAAAAAACCTATTACCTCCTAAATTTAAAGTGAGCTTCCATGCCGCAGGAACAGTTTGAAATCAAATGAATGCTCTGATAGTGCTACCAGGAAATGTAGTCACTGTCTAGTCATATGAAAACTGTTTGATACACAAAAATGTCAATATTTACTATGATATGATATTTTAAGGGCATTAGTTCAACAATAGTAATTAATGCTCAGTTGGCTTGCCATACATCTCTGTTGAATCAGAAGGTGACGTAAATGTTTTATCTCCATGACAATTTATGGCATAATTTCATGTGCTGTTTTGCAAGTGGGACTTTGGAATCATTGTGCATTACTCACATTCACCCAAACTTATTTAACTATTTAGTGGTAGAATTGAAAAAAGTTAACAGATTACCATCCCCATCTCAGTATGTCTTTTCCTTACTATTTTACTATGTCTTGATGTGACCCTTGCCGGTAAGAGAGTCACTATTACATAATTGTGTCAGTCCATTATTGACATGAAATTAAATGTATGTATTTAACTGTGTATTTAATTTTAACAACAAAGATGATTTTGACTAAAGGAAGACGTGTGAAGAACAGCATTGTGCCGCTCCCGTTTTATGATGTTTGGGAAGCTCATTGCAAAAATGCTATGACTACCAAATTTACATGGTCAAAGGTCAGCCAGCTTTATCACACACAACCCTATCTCCTGCATGCAATTCAGTGTTACCCACTACAGCTTGTTGGAAGGAAGGATCGGGTCTTTTTTCTTTTTTGATTATCTTTTTTGGATCTGCCATTTGGAAGTTCAAGACTCATTTGAAGGACTAGAACATATCCATAAAATGCCCTCACCAAAGAAAACTCTTCATTTTCTCTGCAGCATGCTGGCCTGTGCTGGCGGAGTAGCTATTCTGGGTTATGGAATGTCTGTTCAGTGGGTAATGACCAACATGACCTGCTCTCCAACCAATACAAGTAATACTAAGGATGGCAATGCGTCAGTGACACTTGGACTCTTTGATGCCAAGCTGCAGCTTTACTTATGTTTGCTTGATTCGACTACACCACTCAACGGTAGGTCGCCTATATTCACTGTTTGACCCTGGCTTAAATATTTAAATATATTAATTTACATGTCCACCCCTGGTGAAGCCTAATGATTTTAAACATGCTTTTTTGTAGCCCTGAAAGCCTTAACTGGAGCAGCCCTTGCCCTCCATTGCCTGGTGATATCTCTTCTGGCCTTGGCCTTGTTAGGCTCAGCTGGCAGCATCTTCATCAGTCTCTACAACAGCATCAGTAACCCTTACGAGACGTACTTTGGGCCACTGGGATTGTATTTCTGTTGCAGTGCCAGTGGTAAATTCCAAACTTTGCTCATAGACTGATTCGTCATGAATGGGAGTGACAGGATCTCATGATAATGGCACTGTTACAGTTCTTTCTGAACATTATTAGTCTTATCTTATAGTCTGTTGTTTTTTTTACATTTCTTTGGTGTCTTTGCAAGACTAAATTAGAAAATTATTATGTCTAGCCATTTGTCAATTATGCGCCATATCATGTCTAGTTTTACCAGGACTGGACCAGGTTTTCTGGTTATATCCTGTAAGGTCTACATGAATTCATGGATAGAATTCTAGTCATACTTCAGATTTGAATGTTTACACAGTTTCATTGTTTCAGTGTCTTAAGTGTGGTCTTTCCTTTTCAGTGGTAGCATCCTTCTTGGCACTCATCATCTTTGTGACGAATGTACATGTACATAACTTTGCTGAGGACCAGGTGAGGGAAAATGTTGGAAATGTGAATCTGACTATGCTGAAGACTAACATGCAGCTGGGGTTCTTCCTCATCCTGCCGTACATGTTGCTTCACCTGCTGGCCGTTCTGATGGTCTACCTCTACGTCCATGCAGCCTATACAAGGCAAAAAGAACAGCAAAGACCTACAGAAGATGCCCCCAAAGAGATTATGATGTACTAATGAGACCAGGGCATTATCACACATAGATAGTAATAAACCTGTATGTAGTAATAAAATATTAAACATATAAAGTTTTTAATAAAGAGTATTAAAGAGTAGTTTAATGTAATTGTAACTTTTTGTAAAAAGTTTAGTAAAAGTAAAAATATTACCCAGACAGTTTTGTGTGACCAATGTTATGAAATTGTATAAACCTAGACCACAAAGTAGATCACAAACAGAGGAATTTTTTTATCTAAGATTTACTAACAAAAATGTACATAGTGATTATTTATGCATAGCATTATTTCCACTTTATTGTTTTTTTGTGAGCAGGTGTTGACTGCGATCAGAACACTTGAGAATATTTATTAGTTGTCTTTATGAATGCAACAAAACATGCCATGCTACAGGAAACAATGACATAAGAAAATAGTTATTAGAATATTTTTCCTTTGATGTTTGACCAATTCAACCTTATGTTTAAAATAAACTCACTGGCCACTTTATTAGGACTTTGCAGGCCTATATTGTGTTTGTTCAGTATCATTTTGCCATCACCACTCTCTACATGTCTACACAACTGCAAAGACCTGAACATCTTATATACTTGTAAAGAAAAGGATTGTGCAAATTAAATGTCAACTATGTCGACCAAACAAAACGTCTGTTGCAAGGTTTTTATAGTCAGTCGTGGTGTTAGAAAATATTGATAAGCAATATATCACAATATTTTATGTGGTGTTATTGTATCCATACAGTGACATTAAATATTGATATTTTAGTCCACTGGGTGGCGCTGTTGAACATTTTCTTTTGTGAGGTCAGCAGAGATTAGAATCACCTCCATTCCTGTAGGTAACGCTGCATAGCTGAACACTTTGAATTACTCCTTGCCATATCAGGCAGAGTGACATCAAAAACATGATCATATCATCTTTATTTCAGCTCTGTTTTTACACTTTCAGTGACCTGTTTAAGGTGATACGTTTCATATCGTGAGATCCTTGCCAATACATCCCCCTATTAGTCAGTTACTAAATATTTTGTGGTGGACTGGGAGGAAAAAGGACTTTCAGGTAGATCACTGTCCCCTGGCGGTTGCATACATGTACACCATATGGACAAAAATATTGGGGTCCTGACCATTATATCAACAGGGACATTGCATTGCATTCACATATGACATTATATTGAGTTGGTTTCCTCTTTGCAGTCATAACAGCTTTCATGCTTCTTTGAAGGCTTGATGCAAATTTTAGGTCATTCGTTTGATTGAGCATTTATGCGGCAACTGTGTTATACTGGGTAGGCCAGTTAGGTTCTTCCATGTTTTATACTTTCCCATTATGATTTAGCCCTTTTTACTCATTGGGATTGGATTTGTGAGATTCGTGAAACTTATTTGAAATGTGAAACTCATTTGAAGCTGCTTGGCCATTGAAACCTATTTTTATAAAACACATTGTAAATGTGGCATCATAACACAGTACCATGCTTCAGAATTAGCCATTTTGTTTCACAAATGGATATTGCATGTCTGGTGCTTTATATTACAATGGGTCTAACCAAAAACACAGCTACACCTGCTGTGCTCTATTCTGCCTATTCTTTATCCCACACTCCTTGGAAAACTGGGAGAGGTGTAGGTACTGGTCTTTTACTATCACGGAATTGGTCATTCACACCACTGCCTTTCGTGCAGTTCCATGCAGAGTCAGTTCTTCTTGGATGAATGTCCTTCTCATTGTCATATATTGCCTTCTGTGGTCATTTGGAAGCTTTTTTGGTTGATTTGGAGACTCTCCTTAGCAATTTTCCCATAGACACCCCTATAACTCTCATTGGTGACCCCAGCCTTCCAGTAGACAAACTCCAATCATCTTACCTTCTTCCCCTTCTCCACTCTTTCTCCTTGGATAAAAAAGCAGGTCCTCTACACACAAAGGAGAGAATGTCCTAGACCTTGTCTTTAGTCATCCCTCCCCAACTACCAACCTTTCTTGGTTGGACAACCTGAAAGCACGATGTAAATCGCTCTGGATAAGGACGTCTGTAAACTGGCATAAATGTAAATGTAAAACACCTGAATTCAATGATTAAGAGGTGTGTCCCTATACTTATAGTGTCCCTATATAGTGTATGTCTGGACTGGTCCAATAATAAAGCTTCAAGATGCGTCATGTATGGGGAAACAAGACGCATGCATTGGTTTTGGCCCATTCTTCTCCACACAAACCATCTTCAGATCCTGAAGGTTCCTTGGGCCACTTCTCTGAACTCTGCTCTTGTTCTTTTGATATATTTTCTATTGGCGTTTGTCTTGCTCAAACATCCCTCCAAACGTCCATAGTTTTATTTTCTTTGAAATAAGTGTACTCGCTAATTCCACGTTGCTGAAGTTGTCTAAAGCTGAATTAGTTAGATTTTTTCAATTAGTTTCATTTTTAAACATTGTTAATTAAAAAAATATTTCAAGAATTAATAATTAACTTTTGAGTTATAATTTAACGTCATTTTATTTAATCGTATGTAGTCAGGGCTGATTGTAAATGTGGCATATACTTTTTGGGGTGGGCTTACAGCACAGTCAGTAGACATTCCCCCAGCATTTTAGGGCAGAGACTATACTGTACCATATTATTTTTAAACCTAAATTTACATGTACGTTTTTATAATAAAAGATTTCTTTGATGTTTAATAGCTTGATGTTTTATACTTTATAAACTGATACCTGCCTGGTCATGTTGTCTAAATTATTGTCTTTAGTCCACCAGGGAGCAGCAAATATTTGCAGGGTTTCACTCATCCTCATCCGGCTGCCCTCTGTCTGTGCTTTACATTTTTTGCCTACATTGGGTGAAGTGTTGCATTTTGGGGGTTGAATATAAATTTGAGAATGTTAAGGTTTTGACTCCATGTGTAATATTACTTTTTAAGACCCTGCTGACAGAGCCGATTGCTTTTTGGGTGCTGCAGTTGTGGCAGGGCAGGGGTGAGGTGTCAGGATGAGGTGTCCATTTCGGATCCTGCACCTCAGATCTCAGGCTGTTTGCACATGCCCACGTCCCAGCACTTCACAACGGCAATGGCCCATGACTGCCATCAAAGGGTCTGTTTCATCTTGCTTTGGGAAAGTGGAAGAGTTTCCTCACTCCTTTGCCAGATGAAAGAAAAGTCACTGACTGACAGACAGCCCACAGTGGAGTCTTTTTACAAAGATACATAAGCATCACTGTAACTAAGTAACTTTACATGAGTGACTGCAACAGCATAATAAAAAGTAACAAAGAAACACAAATCTACTCTGTAGAGGAAAAAGTTATATAGAAATTGCAAATGTGTTGTCTGTAAAGTTGTGTTGTCTGTAAATATATGTATCTTGCATCTTCTTTAAGGGTTTGTGAGTTTCTATCAAGGTATTACAGTAAATAGAGTTTTGTTAACAATACTATGTTCATTATTACTTAATATTTAAATAATTAATTACATTACTATATTACTTCTGATTACCCTCACTCACTCATAAGACTCAAACAATCCAAGCTGCTAATTTGAAGGTAATCATATTCATAATTAAGATGGATTTAGAGAATAAATTGTTGATTAAACATATTAACTTGTTCCAACAATTTGAGTTAGCAATAAATACTCTTCCTGAATAACTTGCCGAACACTTTAAATTCATGTAAAGGTCAACATGTTTGTGCAGCAAGATTCTTCAAGAATAAATCATTTAAAAAATCTTAAATAAATAAAACAAAAGCCATTTTTGCAAAATGAATACTAATTACTGATTACAGAAAAAATTCCAATTGAGCAGTATCTGGGACACTAGGATAATTCTATTTTTAAATACAAAGGCTATTTTGTTGAAATTATTTGTGCATGACATGTAAAACAATGCCGAGCAATCTAACATGAATTTTGGGGGCAGCCCCTTAATCTCTTCCTCTCTGGATATCACTCCCACCTCAGTTTGACTGGGTTTAGGCAGGACCCCTGTGATAGGATTAAAGATGAGACTTTTGTACCCAAGTAACCCAATCCTCTCCAAACGCCTGCATTACAGCATTCTGTGAAACAAATACCTGTGACTTTAGGGCACACACACACACACACACACACACACACACACATACTTTTCTATTTCTATTACTAGCAGTAATTTGACTCTTGAAATAATACCAACAGAACAAAATTAATCAAATACGTTTGAGGCAGGTCAGTGAAACCTTCAGCACCACCCTCTGACATATCTTCAGACTAGAAGTAATGCACTGTATATGCAATGTGTCATGGTGTTTATGTGAAAGGTTGGATTTTATGACATTTTGAATTATGCTACAATCCTACCACTAGATTTGCAGTTGTCTTTTTTTATTATTAAGACTTTTTATTATTGTATTTCTTACCATCCCTAAAAGCATGTGGGGCCTTAAGGTATCTCAGGTACCTCACTTCTATCAGACGAAACCTTTCATGCAAAAGGCTTTGGCTGCTTTGTACTTTACAGGCTGATTGTTTCGGGCCGTGCTTGATGATTGAGCTCCTTTTGTTCCATCATTTAATGCAGTAGCCGCCATTGTCTGCAGTCTCTCTAGACTCCGGCATTCCATTGTGGGCTCCAGTGTTTAGACTCAGGCCTGTAGGCTTTCGGCGCTGCCCCATGGCCACAGGTAACAGTTCCGCCTTATCACCTATCTGTCACTGATAGTGTCATTAGGGCCCTCCCACATTTGTCGGCTTTAGGTGGACCTATCTTCTTTTTTTTCACACCAGGTAACAAGAACCAAAGCATATGACATGGATAGTGTACAAATCATGCAGAGTTTTTTGTCTTAAAACGTAATATTAAGAAATTAATATTAGGCTGAGACAGCTCAAATTTTAATGTAATGAGATTATTCATTCTAAAGCAATCTAAAGCTAAAAAATGACTAGACTGGACATTTCTATAAAAGTTATCAGATGGACACTGTAGTGATATTCTGCTGGGTGTTGTTAGTTGTGAACTTATGAACATCGTACCAAGATATGACCTTTAGCATTTGCGAAGGTGAAATAATTAATACGAGTCACAGACATTTTAGGCAGTTATTCTACCAACTGGCAGGAACTACTCTATCTACTTCATTTATCTTAATTTGTCAGTGAGGGGGTGAGTTGTTTTTTGATGGAGGGGCAGCAGGACCGGGAATAATTGTTGCACTGCTTACCTTCCCCCACAGCTGCTCCATTATAAGTCCTGTTAGCAGCTGATAACATCTCATCTCCAGCCCTTAAGCCATTTCTCCACTTTACCTGGTTACCCACCCCATTCAACTGCCTTAAAGAATCCATCCGTCCACACAGCCATCCATATAGAGTTCACCAGTCACTGGCAACTATGTCTGGGCCAGTTCTCCCACTTCCCACAGTAACACCTTTCTTATACAGAGTAATATATAGTAATGTTACAGAGATAGTATAGACGTGTCTTGGTCAGGGACACAATGGTAATAAGAGGGGTCCAAACCTGGATATTTTTAGTCATGTGGGTCAATTTATGAGTGCATTTGTTAGCCAATTAGCTGCTACCATCATATGTGTGTATAAAGGTCTCTCTCTCTCTCTCTATCATGAAAATATATGAGGCATATGTATTTTTTCTTCTTCTGTATTTCTTACATGTACATGAATTTGTATCGGTCCAATTCAAAAATAATGAAAAGCAAAAAAAAGAAAAAAAGAACTTGTGTCCCCCCTAGGTGAGCAGTGCTGTCTGCAGGCTGTGAGTGATGCAGGTAGTGATGGATGGACTGGTTACAGCACTTTCTCTTTACTGAGTCTAATCTCTGATTGATTAACACACCGCTTACACCAGCATGTCTGACAGACAGCCAGGGACTCGACAAGCGAGGGCTGCCAATTAACCCTATGACACGACCCTTAACCGCGCTACACTGGGGAACTGATAAAAAATCACAAGGAAGTTTTTTTTTGCCCTAGATGGGGAAGGACCAGATAAACAAGTTACAGTTGCTGAGGTGCAGTAATTTATTGCTGCACTTACTGACAGCTTAAGAGAAGGAAACAAGCAGTAAAACTGCTGTGATTGAGTCTCTCTAACTCATGATGATCTGGCAGTGGATGCTGGGTAAAGAAGGTAATTGAATTAAATGAATGTTATTCACTCACTCACTAGCTCTATCATGGACACTGGGCACAGGGAGGGCACTCACCCAGGGCAGGTTGTACACACACATGCCTTTGCATGCCTTAGGCTGATAGGAGTAAGCTGGAGAATCAGGAGGAAACGTGCAGCAACACAGGAAGACCATGCAATCTCCATGCACATGAGGTCCAAGTCTGGATTCAAAGTCACAACCTTGGAGGCGTGAGGACACATTGCTAACAGTGTGGCCCAGAAATTAATTTTTTAAAACATATATAACTTGATATTAGAAAGGTACAATATGA
Source organism: Denticeps clupeoides (assembly GCF_900700375.1). Classification (NCBI taxonomy): domain Eukaryota; kingdom Metazoa; phylum Chordata; class Actinopteri; order Clupeiformes; family Denticipitidae; genus Denticeps; species Denticeps clupeoides. Next base: position 12,774,862 of record NC_041708.1, read on the forward strand.
TTATAATTTTATGGTCAAAAACAGAAGCATAGTCCATATTTGGAATGTCAAGTCACTGCATTTACTTCTCCTTAACAACAGGGGGCGTTCTTTGTCAGTGTATAATCTGGCAATAACCAGGCTATTATTTACCCTGGCCCTAACCTCGGGTGCAATGAAGGCATACACAGCTTAACATTCCTTACTCAAATGCCTGCAGAATTCTTATTTGGAATAAAATGTTGGAGTGAATTGGAATCTAGATTAGTATATATGCAATTCTACTTGTTTGTTGCACTAACATCATTTGTATGTTATAGTGTCTCTAGCCATACATAGTCCAGAACAGAAGCTTTATATGGGATTTGCTCAGACCCAAATCCATGTTCCTCCATTCTTAATCGGATCATTGAAAATAAAAAAAACCACAAAGCAATAAATGTAAAATCTTATTCCCTTTAGGTTAAAATTCAATCAAAATCTAGATGTTATTTAATTTTTGAGCAGCTCTGAAAATAGTTGAAAAGTACTGACACAGGCACTTACATGTGCCCATTTTTCATCAACATCATCTCTGAGAGATAACTGTTCAATTGCTGCTTAATAGTTCCACATCTTGACAGGTGGCATTATTTCCATATCATCAATGTTACTTACTCAATTCGTCAGTAGTTTAAATATTGTGGCTGAAAGGTGTAAGAAGAAATCTGAAGAAATGTATAGAGCCTTCAGATGGAAATTGCTTCCCACCAGGGGAATGTAATGTAAACCTTGCAGATGGAACTGCGTTGTAGTACCAGTGGAATAAAATAATGAACATATTGGGCTAGTTTCCCGTTCATGGCTTACGGCTAGGCCAAGACTAAAAGCACCTTTGAATGGAGAACTTCTTTGAAGGCTTAAATCTTGAACAGAAAATGAACAGAACAGAAAATGAATCCATTATATATCAAAATCTGTGGACAATTAATATAACTACCTACAATAATTAGAAAGATAAACTTCTTTACAAGCTCTTTTTTCATTTTAGCACATGCCTGATCTTTAATTTTGCTTATGAACTTCCGGCTAAGTGATGAGCCGCAGTTCACTTATTCCCTACTCACTTCATAGTGAACTGATGTAGGGCCTGCACTTTAGTTGACAAGGTGTGGATGGTGGAGGACACATTTTTTTTACAGCAGCCATAGTACATCTCGCCAGCACAGTACAGGAGTTACCAGCAGGGAAGAGGTGTGTATGTTTAAAGCAAATATTATATTTACATTAAATGGGAACATTAACCAAATTGGATTTCAAGCTTTGTTTAAGCTGCATGTTGAGAACATTCAAACATCAACCCCAGGGGTTAAAAGTGAGGTTTACACTGAGCATTTGAAACCATATTTTACTCACTGAACAACCACCCAGTCCATTATACAAGGAACCATAAATGGATGTATAGAAAGGGCGATTTGCTTCTGACACTGAAACATTCCCAAACATTCCCATCAAGTAGCTGGCAATGAAATATCCTGTTTCAAGGTTGTGTTCATATTTGAAATAAACTCATCTGCTGACACAGCAGGACTTATTCATCATCTTTGTCCATGACTAAGAAATACTTAATATTAAAGACAGCATCGCAGATCACAAACCAAACCACTGAGCAAAGCACCCTCCCCACACGGGTTAAAATCAGAGGACACATTTGTGTGCACCATGTGCTGTGCTGCCGTGTTTCACAAGGACAATCACTTCACTTTCATCAGTGTGTACTGTAACAGGTTTTCCAATCAGTGTTTAAAATTACAGTTCTGGTTTTAAACTCTGACTGAGTTCTTCAGCAAATGAAAGTCCTGCTTTATGCTGAACAAAGGCAATTGTCAGCACCACAAAATATCTAGTTTTGGTGGGAAAGCTCTCGTGGCGCAGATGTGCTGTAACATGTTAAATGTTTTTGTTGCCTGTTCATTACATTTTTCTCAACATATTTTATTTATTTATTTATTTATTTATTTATTTTTATTTTTTCATGACATGTTTATTCAGTATTTACAGATAGATGTACAATCACTTTAAGGTATTGTGACTTGAATTTCACTTCAAAAATACAGAAACAACTTAAGCAATAAAAACAAGTCTATAAACAAAAAGAATACACAAAAAAGAATTTAAATAATACCATAATAGAAATATGTCATTTATAACACACATATATACACACGAAAAAACCCAACAGAACCAAGACCATTCTTTATTATTATTATATATATATTTTTTTATATAGATATAAAAATATAACCATCGCAAAACCCTAATTGACACACAAAACCATTTCTCTCACATTTGGAGATAAGTGATCTAAAAAGGGAGACCATACATTCTGAAAGCTATTTATATTATCCCTAAGCACAGCCGCCAGCCTCTCATGAGGCAGGACTGCAAAAATCTCTCTATACCATTGTGTGACAGAGGGGGGAGTATTTTTTATCCATCTAATAAGAATACACTTTCTTGCCACAAGTAGTAATTTGTCTAATAATCTATAACTTTTGGCATCAAGTTTCAGTGAAGTTGCTTGTCTTTTAGACGGGAGCCCCAAAAGAAAAAGGCCAGGATCCGCTTTCAGTTTTATCTTAAGGATGGTACTGATTTCATGAGCAACAAAATTCCAAAATCTTGAGATGAGCCTACACCCCCAGAAACAGTGAAAGTATGTCCCCAGCTCTGTGTGGCATTTAACACAGAGAGCTGGCACAGAGGAATCAATCTTATTCATTAATACTGGCGTTATATGTAACCTGTGTAAAATCTTATATTGAGTCTCTCTAAGCCGGTTACAAACAAAAGTGTATCTGACACTTTTCATAGCCTCCTGCCAGTCATCGTCTATATAAACATTACCCAGATCTTCCTCCCATTTCCGGGCCACCGTGCTCAACAGTCCAGAGACATTAGCATATAAAAAGGAATAAAGTTTAGAAATGAAATGAGCAGCATTGGTTGTATTGAGAAATAAACTCTCCAGCCTGCTAGGTGCTATGGGATCCGGTACCTGCTTTTGCTTTGAGATACCATAGTGCTCTCAACATATTTTAAAAACAAAACTGATCATAATTGTCACTAAATATCACAAAAAAATAACTCCTGCTAGGAGTTGTTCATTCTTTTCCTTTACTTCCCCAAATATGCAGTTTAGGTTGTAAACTTTACAATTAAGCTGATGTAAACTGATGTAAGAAAAACTGCACAGGATGACAGAGGATGTTTTTAAAGGTCAAAGGCCGTGAGATGACACTGGCCATAGGTTCACACCTCCTGCACACTAATTAGGGTGCAAAACGGAGCGATGGAATAATGGAAAATGGGCCCTCCAAGACTCTTCTTTCATTTACTGAATGAGAAAGAGATGGAGAGTCAAGAGCATAGATATCCTTGCCAGATGTTTTGTAAAGGTCCTGCCCTTTATACACTTAGTGCCTGGCCTCAAGTCAACACATCGATGGGTATAGAGCCCACCCCACCCCAGGGCCAAATTCACCCGTCCAGTCCTCCCATTGTCATCTGCCTGTCTCTCACTCCTTCGGTCAGGTATTTGCCTGGAGGAGTCTGACTTCCTCCACTCTGGCCATTATTCCAGGGAGACAAGAGAGGGTACAGGGTCATGGTGTGGGGGTGACTATTAGTTCAGAATAATCTATAATATTCACTCATAAATGTGTTCATAAATATGTTCACTCATATTATTGTTCTTGTTGCTATTGCTATAAAAAATTGTATTATAAGGTTTTTTATTATTACCAAAAATTTTTGGACATAAGGTTAGTTGAAGAGGAATGCTGTAAGTGAATGAGAGGAATTATAATGGAAGGAAACAGAACAGATGCTCGGGACCAGGCTTTGTTGTGTTAAAATTTGGTTAGGGTGATGGGATAGCAGCCACCTTCACAGAGGGGGGAATGCCAACAATGCCGACATCCGTTGACGGGATCGTCCAAGCCCAGCGTGTCAGTGTGATGTATGGCCGCGGTAACACTAACCCTGTGGAAAGACAGGGGCCGGGAAGAGCCAACTTACACATCCCTCAGAACTCCATAGGGTCCCACATGTAAACACAGCAAACATGTCAGTCATCCTCATTATGTTTAATCCTCAGTACTTCTTCAGCAGTAGAGTATACTGCCATGTGCTAACCTGAAATCAGTAGTGAGACTTTTTAAATGTGCTGCAGCAAATATGTGTGTGTAGAATAAATAGAATCACATACCCCCTCAACCCCACCACTGTGGATAAAAAGCAATTTAACATCCACAATGGAAGAAAAAAATATTTTTATAGATTTGAAATGATAGGTTAAAAAAAATACATTGGCAAAATGATAAACAAACAATTTAACAGCAAATCTAAAAATGGCACAATCATCAATATGATATTAACAGACCAAAATTATATTTGTTGAATTGTTTAAGCTTTCCCCTAATGTAAAATAAACCCTTACTTTTGCTATAGTGATCCACGCTGGAGCTAATGCCATGGGCCTATCCATAACCAACTCATGTCACAGGTTAAGAAAACAGCCATTTGTTGAAGCTTGATGTTCACTAAGCTTTAACATTTATCAATTACGATTTTGACGTCTAGTCTTACAGAAAGCCCTGTAGCAGGTTAGTTATACATCTTTCTCCTAAGTGACTGGCTCGTATGAATACAGACGGGAACTTATGGAGGAAGAAAAGGCAAGAGAAACACTTTAAGTCATGAAAGAATTTTTTGCCTGAGGAATTTTAGGCCCCTCCCACTTTCTCACAGTCACTCAGATTTTCCCTTGAGTGGGTCAGTCAGACTCAGAAGACAGGACACATCCGTCTCTTATCTACAGCCTCCATCTGCCTGTGAATCCATCACTGCCATGACTCGTGGGGTTCATGAACATTCAAACATATGGATAGTTGATATACTGCACATACTTACAAATGTATTGGTTGAATGTATCTTGAAAATGTATTGGTTTTGCTCCGTTATTGACAGTTACTGCATATGTACTGCAGAGAGCGCCCTTTTGCAGGTCAACACCCCATGTCCTGTTGATGCAGGAGACTCCAGCTGAGTTTGGTGTTGTGTGAACGACTGGTACACACTGTAAAACTGGAGACCTCTGGGAACCAGCTCTGCCAAACAGGTTGAGGTGATTTATCCCAACATGCCTCTCCGTCTCCACTCACTGACATAAATGACATAAATGCTATAGCTCAGCCATGGATCTGAAATGATATTTTTATGATCCAACACCTAAACGTTGATATATGTATATTTCATTGCGCGATTGTGCACACACACATATATGCAATGAAAATGACAGCACTTGTCTGGTATGTATGAGAAAATCCTGTGTATTACAGAAAAACAAACCAGCCATTCGGGGTATCAGTACACAACAGTGTGTGTTGTTTTTATGTTATGAATAAAAGACAAGTGTTTAATGCAGAAACACTACTCTTCAAAAAAGAACTAGTGGGTCCCCCATGTGCTTCGATGTTCTGTATTTATGTGAAAATCATCTTGGTGTTCAAAAGTGCTGTTCAAGAAATATCAAATCATACACTCATAGAAAAAACATTATTGTGGGTCCAAATAATATCTTATGCAACGGTAGAAGCTGAGGTTGAGGTTGAGGTTGAAGTACAGCGTACAATAAAAGTACAGCATACAATGAAATTCTTACTAGAAAACCCCTCCCATGCAGACAGAACATAGGACATGATACACAGAAGACTTAGAAGACAAAGTGGTGCAGCAGCAATAAATAAGTCACAGAAGGTTGCATAAAGTGAATGTGCATAATTTAATGTGTCAGTGCATAATGTAAGTTACATATTGTAAAGCGTAAATCGATTTATTGCTCATAGAGAGAGAACCACAGTTACTGTGTGTTGAATAGCCTGATGGCACTGGGGTAGAAACTGTTCCTGAATCATGTTGTGCGTGTGTGAATTGTCCTGAGTCTCTTGGCAGTAAAGTAAAAAGTGACAGTGCAGGATGGCTGAGGTCTTTCAGGATGCTCTTGTTTTTTTTCCGTTATAGCTTAACACAAAGCTACAATTTCCATTATAATAGTGTAATACTGGAAATTATTATTTTGCTTATAGATTTGAATAATTCAATAGTAACGTATACATTAATGTAAATGTATAAGTTATTATTAATTGCATAAATCATTACGGGTTATGCATAACCAAAAACATTACCATTATAGCTCATAAGAATTATTTATTTGGTATGCATTTGCACACCCATACAAACTCTTTATACAGCATATTATTTAACAATTGTTTGCTATTAATAGGTGACAAAATATTGCCCATTTTTTATTCCATGAAACAATGTCCTCTTCACAGTGCATTTGGTTTATATAAGCCAATCGCTTTCAGTAGGCAACTCCAAACATTTTTGCTTCTGCTTTCTGAAATGCATGTTAATCCCTTAAGTGTGACACGAACACTTAACAGAGGAATGCTTTCCCTCTGCGGTTAAACGCTACCTGCTGGGCACCCAGTCTCCCTCTTGGCCATAAAATGTCAAAAATAATCCAGTCAGATCTACCCGGTTCAGGCATACAACCCTCAGACGTCTATCCCCCAAACTTCTGCAGCCAGGGCTCAGTAAAACGCACTGTTTCTCTGAAATCCTGAACACCCATTCTTCAGTTAATTTTATAGAACTTCTGACATGTTCATCATCCCATGGTTCTACTGGCCCACAAAGTTGGGTGTGGTTATTAAAGGGTGACCAGATATTAAGCAAAATGGCAATGATACAAAAAAATCCTCTACACAACTGATTTAATGTGCTTCAACAGATTTGAATCTGATTCAGTCCAGTTAAATTCAGTTGAATTCTTTTTGAGATTTCTTCAAAGCAGTTCAAAGCAACAGCTGGAAAGAAAAAAGTCTCAATAAATTTCATTTAGAATTTAGAATGCTGAATGCATGTTTAAATAATTAGAATTCTAATGTTTTAATGTATGTACTAGTATGATATTTAATATGGTGTTACATTATATTAGTTTTATGGTCCAGTGTTGATGGAAGGAGAACCAGAAACAGACTTGTTCTGAAAGCACATTTAATGTCATAACTGCTTGTAAAAGCTGAAGTTGCATATTACCTTATATGTGTGTTCATATGAAATAGCTTGTCTGGATTGTTTAACTTTATCATTGTAAATACTTTTTCACTCGAAAGGCACAGTTGCTTTTGAAGCTCTGTTTGGTCACCTTTTGAAAAAAAAAAAAAGGGGGGGGGGGGGTTGATGTGTTTTTTTTCAGATGCACAGAGAGTATAAGAAAATTTTCAATGATCAAAATACCATGTGACATGCGGTTTGCAGCATTTTTGGGCACATCAATCTGTTGCAGAATGTGTGATTAGTTAATATTTTAATTGTCAGCCCTAGTAAAAATAAGTGTAGATACCAGAGATAGTATATTGTGGATTTCCATATGGATTTCTAGATTAGAAATCTGACAGGTCATCTCCAGAGGAGGGAACCCGTCTGAATGGAGCAAAACAGGATTTTTCCAAATTCGGCACAATCCAGCCACCACTTCCTGTTGCACTCAGAGCCTTTCTCTTCCCATGTCTCCCACATGTGGATTTCCCAGGATGTTGACAGTAAACAGGCCGCAGAGACTCACACCTGACCTGTAGGTGTTACCCCTTCATCTGACAGAGATTCATGGAGGACTGCAGGAACTGCAGGGCTCTGCTTCGATGGCTTGTTTACAATTTTAAACAGGAGGTTCACTATGCTGCTACCAGAGGACAGGGATTGCTATCATGATTGCCATTAATAGTTAAACGCACTTTGAGAAGCACCTACAGTATGCTCACTCTGCAGGAGCAAAAGGTTGATCTCTCCTCTAGTCAGTTAAGGGCTCCACAACACAGCCACATAAATAGATCAATTTTCCCTCTCATCCCCAGATCATATTGCCATGACAGCTATGAAAAAAGAGATGTCACTGTATGTGAATCAGCTCGTCCGTCTCTTTGTCCGTAAATGTATAGATATGTGATCTGGACATGTACAGAGGCGTCGCAGATAAACGATGCATTGTCTGCGCAGGCAGCTTGTCTTACATCATACAGTACTCCGGTTGCCACCAACCGGCATGTGCTTGGCCAGGAGACAGAAATAGCAAGCAAGTGAAAGGCCTTGCAGGCGAAGCCATGACCAGGAAGAGGTTTCATCACTACACAATCTGCGCTTTATCTCACTTGTCGTCACTCTTCAAACTCACTCCAATGGTGATCGATGTCAAAGAGAAACTTTGAATACAGTTGGGTTTAGCAAATTACTTATTTTATGTCACGTTGAGTTTTGCTTGTGCTGTTACTGGTCTGCTTCATACTATTGCATCCAACCTGCTCATTATCATCCAAAGGCACCAGGATGTACTATGAACAGAAGGGCAAGCCGGTGGAGGCTGTGTGCTTGTTGATGGCAGTACGCTCGTTCAGTAAGATAATGCACACTGTCAGACTGCACAATGATTTAGAAGTGGTGACTTCTAATTCACATGACCAAATTTGAAACTTTCTAGAAACTTTCTTAAAGTGAAGTGATTGTCACATGTGATACACAGCAGCACAGCACACAATGAACACAGTTAAATTTTCCCTCTGCATTTAACCCATCACCCTGAGTGAGCGGTGGTCAGCCATGACAGGCGCCCGGGGAGCAGTGTGTGGGGACGGTGCTTTGCTCAGTGGCACCTCAGTGGCACCTTGGCGGATCAGGATTCGAACCGGCAACCTTCTGATTACAGGGCCGCTTCCTTAACCGTTAGGCTACCAATGCCCCCTAATTCTGGTAAACTGGTGAGTGGCCTAGCAGGTAAGGAAGCAGACCCGTAATCAGAAGGTAGCCAGTTCGAATATCTGAGCCTTTTATGGCTGACCACTGCTCAGGGTTATGGGTTAAAAGCAGAGGACACATTTTGTTGTGTGCACCGTGATCACTTAACTTTCACCTTTTTTTCACCTTTCACCTAAATCACAAAAATCCTAATTTCTACAGGGTTAAAACTGACATGGCATTGACATAGGGATGAAAACCACAGCCCAAAAATACGAAAAATTACTGATAGTATTCAGTATAATCATTTGTATTAAGATACATGCAATGAAAGAGCCATCAAAGTAGGGCTCTCTATAGTCACTGAGTCATCCATAATCACATTAAATGCCAATTTCCCACTAACTGGAGGCAGGTACTGTTTCATAACTGGCTGACAACATTACTCTTCTCTTAGTCGAGGGCTTCAGTTAATACACTCAGGCATGAGTCAGGGAGACCTCGTGCCCATGAAATAATTGCTTTATCTATAAGCAGAGGCCAGCTTGCTATGCAGTGGCCCATCCGCAGGTGCCTGTTTCATTAACTATAATCGTTTGACGATTGCTTTGGTTATTAAATCAAAGTGCAGCCTGTGGATGGTGGTTTAGGGGGTGTGGGTAGTCCTTAATATGTGATGGAGATGATTGTAGTAAGGGTTGCGTGTCCGTGAAGGGGCACAGCTTGTGTAATGAGAGAGCCAGAGAGACCAAACTATTACCCTGTCAGCTCTGATGCCATTAGGGGCCATTAAAGCAGCCCAGCACCGGGACTCAGCTCATTATATTTATTGGATATAAGAGCTGATTGATGTTGCCTTGGCCTGGGTTCTACACTTAAACTCTCCTCCCCCTGTGGCACCCCAAGTGTTACACCGCCTGTTCTATATATAAAATCAAGAAATATGGGAAATTCATAATAAAAGGCCCCTTTACTAAAAAGTCTGTCCTGTCAGGTATGACCTGTACAGCTCATGTCCTAAAAAGTTGCATGAAATGTTCGGTGGATAAATGTTGTCATATGTTCAAATCAGATCCATTTTTAAAAATATGATTTTGCGTGGTGTTCGTTTGTGTGTGTAAAAACCAAACTTTAGCTGATGACTGCTGGAAAAAGAAAAAAAAAAACTAAACAAGCTTGACTTGCAAAATTATGACAATTTTTTTATGTGCTTTAAGGTATTAAAACTAGTTGGTCAATGAGCTTTACATATTTTGCCATTTGAGAAATTTAGCATTTTCCAAAATTCAGCCTTGTGCACATGAACCTTTAAAGTGATTTACATTGAATTTACACTTTTTTGGATTTAGCATACATTTTGCTACAGTGCCTGTGGTAATATCTTGAAAGATTAGAAAAATACAGATTAATTTTCAAATGTTAAATTATATTAGTGTTTATTGTATTCTGTTCAAGAAGACTCAGCAAGATATTTCAGTTGTCTGAATTTGTTGTTCTAATCACTAATGTAGACAGCAATTTAGTTTAACTATGCATTCGGGAAAGAATTTTCAGACGTTGAACCTCTCTTCCCAAAATGTGTGATGTGTAAAGGAATGTAGCTGCGAATGTAATAGTATTTAGTAATCGTATTTGTAAATGTAAATTAAGTATCTCTTAATATGACAATTTTATCAGCAGTAGCGCTGGGAACAGATGACAGGCAAAGAGCAAAGATGGACAACACCTTGTAGAGACGTGTGTGTGAAGTCATTAAGGCTTAGTCATATTTAAATGTCATGCTCAGGGCAAACTCAGGCCCCCGGCCTCAGGCGACCCCCCGCCTCAGAACGGCTGGGCCACCTCGGCTGGCAGACAGCCTCTACACCGTTACCCAGCAGGTGACCGCTCTGCCAGTGGGACGCCTGATCCCCCCACGTCCACGGCAGCAGACAGACAGACTCTCCGAAGGCATAGCGCCTCCTCCCCACCCCATTGTGTTAAATGCAGGCTAGTGGCACCATCAGCATAATGAATAGATAGCAACCCCTCCTTTAGGATTCAGTTAGCAGGTCAGAAAGGAGGGTCTAATGAAAGGGTTAATTACATCATTTGAAGAGGGAGGGGCACTAACAGTATCCAAAAAAAGAAATGCTATTTGGGTCCCTGATGCACCTAATTAGCATTGGAGACACTGTGGTTAGCTCAGACTAGTGGTATTTGTTTCAAAGATCTGAGAGAATATATAAATTAACAATAGAAATAAAGGCTGTTATTTTAAAGCAAAGGGATGGGGTGAACATTTTAATGATTAATATTTTAAATAGTAATAGTAAAAATAACAGCTGTTGTGCTAAATATATAGAGTGCACCTACAGCTCACAGTTTTTTGGGGTGGGGTTCAAATGAGGGCTGGGCGGTAGGGAGTCTCTAAAGAGGGGCACGTCACTGGTGTACCTGAACCCCAGTGACAAGTGTCTGTAAAGCCGATCCATGCTGGGAGAGACAGGGGTTACAATAACAGCACAACCTGAAAGATCCTTCCTCAGTCAGCATCACAAAGCCTGGAACAGCAAGAAGCCACATCAATAAAGATACGGCTATTGGAGGAATTGTCCAAAGACTGCAACATGTGAAGATAGTATTATATCATTATACTATATATTATATTTAGGATGCTTTTACTTGATTGGAAATTGAACAGTTTGGCCATCACTTACTTACTGTGAAGATAATTTTTCAATAATTAATCTTCAATTAATCTTGATATTTGTATCATGTTGTTGGATTATTTGTGGGATTAACATATTTCACTGTAAAATGTACTGTCTCAAGACTGTAATCTACCAATCTGGGAAGGTACACTTGATTGACAACTTTGATACAGTTGATGTGAGGGGTCCCCTGTAACGTACCTGAGTAAAACATACCTGTAAAAACTTTTTCCACATCACAGCAGAAAACGGCCTTTAACAAATAGAGGGCATGTCAACACACACACACACACACACACACACATACACACACACACACACACACACACACACACAACAAAGACGTTGTGCCAGCGTGCTGTCATCATCATGAGGTTTGTATATACAGATGTGATGTAACCCATGAGGAATGCAGTCACATGACAACATTGTTGTGGTAAATGTAGAAAAATGCCTTGAAAATGCAGCGCCCTGACTGAGGTGTGAGGGTTTTGGGAGCCAGAGTCTGTGTTAGGGGGTACACAGAGTGCATTTTCTCTGTTTAGTGTTGACACACTAAATAAAACTAGCAGTCAGTCAACTGTTCAGACCCAATAATCTTGATGTATTTAAATGCAAAATTCTGTCCCAGAATTGAAAGGATAACCAAAGCATAAAACAGAATATTTTGAGGTGGGGAAAGGATCAGACAGCAGAGCACTGATTGGAGAATACTTGGCCACATTAAAAGACATGAGAGAAAATGAAAAGGGGCCTCCCACCCTCTCACTCCATAACACACACACACACACACACACAGAGAGAGACACACAAACATTGCCTTAGAGGTGAATTTGGGCCTTGAAGTGCAGGTCGGATTAGCAGGGAGCACAAAAGCAGAGTTTGGATGTTGCAGCGGGGGTAAGGGGGAGGGTGTGGGGTTAAGGGGCGGGTCATGTCTGGCCTTTTTTCAAAGGAGATCGTTTGGTGCGTTTATCCATAGATCAGCAGTGGCTTACAACACAACAAGCTGTGACAGATCTAACAAGTATAATATTCTAATATTTTCTAGATGCATTTAAAACAATGAATTAATTTTTTAGAATTTCAAAAATAATTTTTGTTGCATGAAAATTCTATAAGACGCTCAATAAGTAAATACCAGATAAAAAGCCAGCATTTATTATTTATTATTATTGTACACAATAATTAATTTCTGGCCTGATGTTGCCAGGCCTCTAAAGATTGGCACAAAAAAACCTTGGGTTTCAGATGCACATGTAATTGCTATTCTTTGTCCCCCTAACAGTGGCTTTAACTGCATAATGATTGCTTTATTGCCACTTGCTAATGTGCCTCAATAAACTTGTGTGAAGTACTTAGTGTCTAACGTAGATACTGATCGACGAGAGAACATTTTGTAATTGCGAAGTCATTACACTTTTACACATTTACCAGCTTTAGTGCCCATCATGTGCTCATGTTTCATGTGGTGTTTTATAATTAGCATTTCGTTATAATTGTAATTTTATAATTACCTTATACAAGGGTCTGTACCTGTGAACTAATTTTTAAGACTTAAGGACAAAAATTCTGAGAAAGCCCCAGCAAAATATGCGCTCCCCCTTCCCTCCGCCATGGAAATGCATTGTCCTCGCGCAGCAGGGGTCTCATGCATTGTGTAAAATAACAACACCGCAAGTTTTGACATGGGCCATACATAAAGGATGGTCTGCCCCCAGTTCCGTGATATGGGAATAAAAACTTAATCTGGTGGGTCTGTCAGTTTGTTGCACATCTAGACAGAGCCAGGATCCCTTACATTGTTGTGAGGACTGAAACGCAACAAAGCTTTACATTTACATTTACAGCATTTGGCAGACACCCTTATCCAGAGCGACTTACAACGTGCTTAAGTTACCATCGACCTTCATCTTAATTCTGGTTCAGTACCATGCAATTCACAATTCAGAACTGTGCATAAATTTTATTTTCAGGTGTAAGCAAAGATTATATCAAAAGTTAATTATTTAAAATTTTATTAAGATGCAACATGAGCAAACAAAAGAAACATCTAAATCAAATCATTATTTGGTGTTTGCTTTAAAACCAGCATAATTTCTTTGCGGTACACTGGTACAAGGCAAGGTTTTTGTAGGATTATTTTCTGGTGTTTGGTCAAAATTATACCAAACATGTGCATCAATTTCACATATCATTTACAGAAACAGAAACAGCTGTGTACAAGGATTAAGTAGGGACTCGGTGGGGAACAGCCAGACTCTGCTACCAAGGTGAGATGGTGGAAAATAGTTTTATGACACGTCATGCACAGCAAGAGTGAACAAAGCAACAAAACACAAGGTAGCTATACTTCATCTGCAAGGTCTTTACCTGACAAAGTTTTCAAAGCAGACTGGGATTTCAAGATGTGTGGTTCAAGCTCTTTTGAAGTAGAACAAATAGATGGGTAAGGTTGAGGACATCTTATTTCATAAGATGTCCAGCAGTACCATCAGATAAGAATTGACAGAAACACATGGGACTTAGGAACACCCATCTACTGTCTGGAGAAGTCTGGCCATAACCAATCTCCACGGAAGAGAAGTAGCCAAAGAACCATACTTTCCACATGGAAACAAGGCCAAGCTACTTGTTATGTCTTGGTCTAGGACAGGAACGTAATCAAATATGAAAGTGGGAAGGAAACACTACGAACATTTTTACAGTTTTAATAAAAATAATACATTTAAGCCATGAATTTACACCATGACACAGATTCATCAGGCCACTAAGAACCGCAGGGTAGACAGCTGCTGCGAACAGGGCATCTGTATCATATTTTCCACCTTGTCCTTCCTCTCTCCTCAGTGGACCCACGTCATCTTTAAAAGTCTTGTTCCGACTGGAACATGAATTAACATCAGGCATGGGAGATGTTCTGTAATTATAGGCTCCTCCTACAAAAAGGAAACACAAAATAGACACCGAGAGAAAACAGACAGCACCTCACATGGCCACGGAACGTAACACACTCAACTGTATGAAAACATGAAAACTGAGGTGCAGAAAAATGGAAGCAAGTGCTCTGGACCTGGAAATATTTGGCTGTAGCAGAAGGTGGTTTATTCACCTGGAGTGCGGTGCAGTAATGAGTATCTGCAGGCAATTGCAGCATTTTTTCCCCTAACAGAATGTTTGTTTATCCGATTGAATTGTACAGGTTATAGGTCACGTTAAAAGTAGGAAATATTTGGAAATTATTTATTGTAGTGTCATGTTTTTTACATCACAAAAACCTAGCATTTTAATGTGAATTAACTCTTTCCATATCCACTGTAAATTCTGCACACCAAACAATACATGTAAAAGTGTGTATATATATAGTGCATCATAATTCACAATTTATGGAAACCGAATGAGAATTGCTGGTGTCTCCTCCTTGTAAGTCGCTTTGGATAAAAGTGTCTGCCAAGTAAAGTAAAGTAAAGTCAAGCATCCAGAAAGTATTGACAGTGCATAATTTTTCCACATTTTGTTATGTTACAGCTAGTGCTGCACGATTAATCTAATCGCAATCATAATCGCGATGTCAGTCCGTGCGATTACATGAATGCAAAAAGCTGCGATTTAAATGATTAGTACATGGATTGGATCGGCAACATATCCGATCCATTCTCTCATTCTCTCAAGGTTTGCGAGCTGACTGAAGTCTCTCTTCAGTCAGATGTGTCGTGTTTGGTCACATGACTTTCGATTCGGAGACATGACGAGCTGCATCGTACGTCAACGTCGCCGCCATATTGCGATAGGCTCTGCTGTGGTGTGAAGCATATACATGTCTATGGAGAGAAGTGCATAAAAATGCCTCACTCTTGTGCTGCTTGGGGCTGTACAAACCGCTGTACGCTCCAAACCAGATCCCGGGGGATTACATTTCATAGGTAAGGCTGGACAATTGTTTTGAATATATTTGGTCATTAGAAAATCCCGTTTTATAAGTCTTAACCTTAGCTAAGCTAGCGAAGCTATGCATTCCTGTGTTCAAGTCAGCCTCCAAGCAACGTTTTGGCTAAACGTAGGCATTAACTATTTAGACTGTTCTTAGCTGTTTAATTAACTTTTCTCAAACTTTGAAGGTTTCCTAAAGAAATTCACCTCAGTTTACAAATGTTAACCTTAGCTAAGCTAGCAAAGCTATGCATCCCTGTGTTCAAGTCAGCCTCCAAACAACGTTTTGGTTAAACGTAAGAACTATAATAATGGGATTTTATAATGGCCAAATATAATCAAAACAGTTGTTTAGCCTTACCAGGGTTTGTCGTTCGACAGTAATGTAAAACAGTTTTTTGTGATTTATTTAATTTAGTAGAATATTGTATTTTGAAAGCACTGTGTATTTCAGGTTGTTATAAGTAGTTTGTATGTTTCACTTTGAAATTAAACATTTCACTATTAGTATGCGACTTTTCATTGATATACAAGCAAGTGTCATTTATCATATCGCAATCGCATATTGCAATATTGATCTCAATAATCGCAATATGTCTTTTTCCCCAAATCGTGCAGCCCTAGTTACAGCCTTATTCCAAAATGGATTAATGGGAAGCGTCGGTGCACAGCCATTAGATGCTGGGCCACTCACGGGCATTCACAGAATTGTTGAAGTCCCTCCTTTGACATCTTGGTTGTGTGCTTAGGGTCGTCGTGCTAAAAGATGAACTGTCGCCCCAGTCAGATGTTCAAGAGCGCTGTGGAGCAGGTTTTCATGCAGGATGTCTTTGTACAATGCTGCAGTCATCTTTCCCTTTATCCTGACTAGTCTCTCAGTTCCTGCAGCTGAAAAACACCCCCACAGCATGATGCTGCCACCACCATGCTTCACTGTAGGGATGGTATTGGTTCAATCTTTGTCTCATCAGACCAGAGAATTTTGTTTCTCATGGTCTCAAGAGTCTTTTAGCTGCCTTTTGGCAAAGTCTAGGTGGGCTGTCATGTGCCTTTTACTAAGGAGTGGCTTCTGTCTGGCCACTCCACCATACAGGTCTGATTGGTGGATTACTGCAGAGATGGTTGTCCTCCTAGAAGGTTCTCACCTGTCCACAGAAGACCTCTAGAGCTCTGACAGTGTGATCATCGGGTTCTAGGTCACTTCCCTGACCAAGGCTTAATCACTTAATTTAGATGACAGGCCAGATCTAGGAAGATCTGGTTTTGAACTTATTGGGACCTTCAAAGCATCATTTTTTTTCAGCAGAAACATCTCAAGGATGATCAGGGGAAACAGGATGCAATTAGCTAATTTTTGAGCTTCATTGCAAAGGCTATGAATGCATGTGCTTTCTCAGTTTTTTATTAATTTGCCATTTATTCTGAATTCTGAGGGAAAATGCATTTAATAAATTTTGGAACAAGGCTGTAACATAACAAACTGTGAAAAAAGTGATGGGCTGTGAATACTATCTGGATGCACTGTAGTTATGCTAATTGTCATGTTGGTGCACGGTAGCCTTGAACTGTAATAGTCCCTTCCTTTATAGTGAAGGCCGATAAACCCGGTTCTGTATAAATTAATCCAGATGGCCAGATTTTCATTTTTTCATGCGGTCCCATGCAGTTATCAGACCATAGATTATGATTTTTATGGACCCTGTATGCACCATGATGAAACTGAGCCAGGTCATGCCAATAGCTGGGCATTTTCCTCAGCTATCAAATTCACGTTTCATCTTTTTTACAGTGCTGTGGAGAAGCAGCGTGGCAAGCGAAGGGACTGCCACAGAGCTGTCATCATACTGTACTCCTAAATATTTCACTTCCTCCAGAGATCGTACAGTAATATATGATATTCCGCCATTAATTCCTGCTGAGTGGAGCTAACAGATGTGGAATTTTAGGGTGGATGGACGCCTCCAGCCACCAGCCCCCGCCCATCCCGTGGCCCCTGCTATCGAGTTCGTCTGGTAAGACAGGCCAACAGGTTTATCTTTTGCCCAGTGTAAAGGCTTTCTGCTTTCTACACTATATCCCACTGCTGTGCTACAAGGTCATGAGGTCAAGGACAGATTTTCATTAACAGACTAGTATATATGAACCATAAACATGAAAAAAATGACAATTGCTTTCTTGTTTGGGAGGGAGTATTTCCTTCTATTATATCATAAAGGGTCTCAGTGTGGGGTAAGTTTAAGTGATTTGTTAAAGCCCACTGAGAGATCTCATCATAGAAAAAGGTCTTATTCTCCTCTCTGGATAAATAAGCATCATTTTGAAGTTTAGAAATGAAACATATGGCCTTGTTATTTATAAACTGTAGATTTAGGTTTATAGAGAAATGCAATTGACCTGCCCAGACCGTGGGTTTTCATGCCCTTTTTAATACTATCTGTTAAAAGGATCTCCTAATGGCTAATGGAAGTGCTGTTTCACACCTTGCTGAGTGCAACTTTATACGCCGGCGATTCATCACCCCAACCCAAGTCACTCAGCGGCTGACGGCTCACCCTCGGGCCTCACAGCACAGACACCGTTCTCGTCAGATCACTGCGTAACATGATCCCCAAGGAGCTGAGGGCCTGTACGGCCTTCTCCCAAACACATACACACACATTCACACTCAGATCACACTCACACAAACAAATTCACTGTCCCATTGATACCCCATTGCACCCACGCAAAATGTACTTGTATTTTATTTTATTTTTGAGAGTTTAAAGTACTGAATTTGTAGTATATGTGTCACAAATGGGTTTGTAACCATTTGTAACCTTAAACCTGGCCCTACACTTAAATTTCGACTATGACTATGCAAAACATTCCCAATCTTCTCACTCCTCACCAAATCTCGCCACAAACGTACTATATTAAACCTACTTATTATTTCACTCCAGTTAATATTTCTACTTCTATTCTGGACTAAATCCTTCATCTGCTGTGCTAAATATTCCAACATCTATACTGTACTAAATCTCCCCAGAACTAAATCCTCACACCACTGTACAAAATCTAAATATTGTTACTACTTCACTCTACTCTATATTGCACCAAATAATTCACCTGCAATAAATAGAGCCAGTTCTACATTCCTCACTATTATACAAAATTAAATCATACTACAGGTTTTCACATCTTTGTGGTAACTATTTTATTTTACACTAAGATACTAAATACATTTTATTCCCCCTGTAATTATTATGGATAGTGAATACTTCCAATGTTGCATCAAAGAAAAACCATGCTTTTGAGGGTGATTTAATGTCTGATGCCTGCTTTGAGTGGTTTAGTGGCAGTAATTCACGCTGTCTGGCATTGTGTTAGTGCCACTCAGTGAGGAAGTGACTCTTTTCCTGACAATGTTGACAAACATGCCCCATCCCTCCCCGGCCCTTCCGCCACGACTCGAGTGTCAGGTAACAAGTGTCAGTGAAGACGAAGCCCGCTTCCTGTCCTGCCCTGGGAGAACGGGATTAAATTAATCCGGCTCCATGCTCGGTCTGCCGGGTTCCTCTGATGATGGACCCCTACTGCCTGTGGAGGGGTGACCCCTGTGCGCCTGAAACCCCTCATTACGATCCTAGCCCACAGAGAAGCCGCGGGCAAGGAAGAGCCCGTACTTTCTAGCCCACACTGGCCCCTGGCTTCCCTCCACAGAGAGAGAGAGATGCAATGCAGCAGGTAAAGATGTGCCTCAGGGGGAAGAGGGCCACTAGAGTGTCCCATTATATCACTCAGTTACTGATGAATTAGGCCTACCGGAGCTGGACATCTCTTTAAAATGTGTGAGAGTTCCAGTTCCAGCTGCTGCTGGGGGAGACTTATTTCCTTTGAAGACAATTAAAAATGACATTCTAATAAATTAGAGAACTAGAGAAAATATTGAGAATTTAGAGAAAAAGATAGCAAGACCTGCATCTAGCCTCTTTTCAGTCCTGGCTTCCTATTGTCATCAGATTGTCCTTTCCCATTTTCATGTGATTATTAAATACTCATCTTATTATTAAATACTGGTCTTAATACACAACTTCTCCATTCCATTCCATTGCATTTGCTTCTTTGCACCTTAATAGGGTTTGTGATGGTATTTAACTTATGGTCTCTGTTAAACAGCATCTGAAAAATGGCAATAATGTAAACATAGGCTAGAAGATTGGGACTAAATTAATAATAAATGCATGAAAATGTGCTGTTATAAAGAAAATAGGTGTTATTTTGCCTATAATGTTTTTTTTTAATGTTTGTTACTTACATTGCACTTCAACAACCTGTCATTTGCATTTTCTTTTTTTTTAAATCTGAGGGTGGCCCAGATTTTGGGGTGTGCAATATTCAGAAGCAGTATTTTACTACTAATTTTACTGACCATAATGTAATTCATTTGAAGAACACAATTCCTTAGGTTTGCAACTTTCTGATATTAAAACAGATACATAGAAACACATAGAGAGCACTTTGGTGTTCTGTTTTAATTGTAGTACATTAAATAAGATGTGTTGTGTGAGAAAATGTCAAAATCAGTAGGAATATCTAAGTCATCAGTCGTCTCCCTGCCTTTTTATTTTTAATCAGCAAGATTTATTAATTTTCCGTTGTGTGGGCAGGAGAGACGCAGGCCTGATGCAGCGCGGTTTCGGGTGATGGAGGCGCGTTGTGATGCAAATGCGGCGCCTGCTTAAAAATGCGCGCCAGGAGAGTTCTGGGACGTGAGAAATAAAAGCTGTATCAAACCGCATTCCTTCATTTCCTGTTTTTTTATTTTTATTTTATTATTCGGGAACTCCATACCAGCGGCGCTTCTCTCTGTGCGTGCGTATTTGTTGCTGTGAGAACTCGCTCGACAAAAATCTCCTTTGTTACATGAATGCCTCCGCTGGTGTAATTTGCTGCCAGATCTCGGCTCCCGTGTCCAGCGGGTCGCGGGGGGGTCCCGCGCGCTGCCAGACCCCATTGTGCGGGGCGCTGGAGTCTTGTCAACTTTGCTTTTGCTCCGGAGAACAGAGCTCAATTATGGAGCAATTACGGGATGTTTTCTTTTATTTACTAGCTTCGACAACTGGATGCGCACAACAGTGACGCTTGAGAGGTTAAAGGTGAGCTGAAACGTAGCCGCTCAGGATCGTCAAGGTTTACCTGCTGAAATGGGTACAAATCCAGCAGAACAGTGCTACTGCTGCATCGTCACTCGATCACCACGTTTTTACGTCAGATAATAAGATAGGGGTTAAAGGTCAGCTGCGTTCTCTGTATTTTAAACCGTTGTGCACGAATAGAAATCCGTGTTCGTGTCGTAGGGGGTATAAATAAAACGGGCAGGACGAAGAGCCGAACTCCTGAACCGTAGTAAAGTAAAGTGAAGCCGCGATGACTTCTGCCGAAATCGGCCGTATTGAAAGTGACAAGCGGAAAATGTCTCGGTCTCCCCGCCTGTTTTCGCGCGGCGGAGGGGAGACACGTGAGATAATGGCAGGGACACGGGGGCGCGCAGCGCGCGTCCACGCAGACACGGCGGCGCGAGATGGCTCGGGGCCGCGCCGCGCGCGTCACGTGACTCCCGGTATGGGGGTGGCGGGCCGTTGCGCGTTTCTGCCCGCTTGTGTCTGAAAAGTGCAATTAAGGGAGGGCGCAGCGGGGGCGCGGATTAATTCAAACGCTCGATTAACTCTGAAATTCTTCATATAAATAATTGTCAGTCCGATCCCGGCCCCTGCGGATGATCTTTCGCTGGCGAAGGACGCGGCTTTTGTGGGGCGAGCGAGCAAAGGACCCCCCCCCTCCTCCCCCATCCGATGACATCAGGAGAAAGTTTTGCAAAGTTTTTACATTCATTTTGATTTATGCAGAAAAGTTTGTAGTGGCTGAAATGAAAAAGATACTCCATTGAGACATGTCATTTTTTTATTGGGCATGGTAACTTTTAAATAATAATAATAATGATGCTGATGATGATGCGCAAAATATATATAAAAAAACAAACAAGTGATGCATTTTATTGTATTTTTCTTGTCAGACAACACAATCCAGGCTTCTGTTGTCAGCTTTAAGGGCTACACACACTGAGGTGGAACTTTTGGAGTCAAATGTAGGTTACTGACACAAAATATAATAAAAAAGAAGAAAAAACCGACAGCAGTGCGATCAGATCAGAATCAAATTTCTGTGCTTTAAAGTCCAGACAGTGTTCATGAAAAGGGTCCATTTGCACTCACAGAGCACACACACACACACCTAAACCTCAGTCCCATCCCGACTGTAGATGAGGTGGTTAACAGTGAAGTGGTTGGCGAGTTGGTTGAGGCCGCTGCTGTTGGACGTGGGATAGTAGTTGAGTCTGTTGGACCCCAAGTCGTTGTTCAGGGGGACGCCCTGGGTAGGGGAGTAGGAGTCGAGTCCTGACATTGTCTCCCTGTTCTGGGATAAGTCCCCCAACATCGTGGCACCAAAGTCCCTTCCCCTGCCGTGGGCGGCGGTGGCCGTGTTCATGCCAGAGACGAAGCTGCTGAAGCAGGGGCTGTTCTCCAGCGAGTGGGACGGGGAGGACCTGGAGTCGCTGGAGCTGGGGGAGTTCTGGAGGCTCTGAGGGGAGGCGCTGAGGACACTGGAGGCATCCGAGAGTTTGTTGGGTGTGGCGTCCTCTGACTTGACCGGTATGATGGTGCCGTTTGTGTCCGATCGTCTCTTCCTCTTCCTCCTGAAGTTCCCGTTGTCAAACATCTTCTCACAGTTGGGGTCCAGAGTCCAGTAATTACCTTTCCCTGTAAAAATCAATCAACATATCAATCAGTTAACTTTCTAGACTTTTTTTTTTATATGTTATTCATAAACATTTTTTTAACTAAAACGAATAAAAAGGATAATATGCATCTTTTGTATTTGAGCTTTTGAAGACTCACCAGGGTCATCCTCGTCCCGAGCCACTTTCTTGAAGCAGTCATTGAGCGACAGGTTGTGGCGGATGGAGTTCTGCCACCCGGCTTTGCTCTTCTTGTAGAACGGGAAGTTCTCGGCCACGTACTGGTAGATCTGGCTGAGCGTCAGCTTCTTGTCCTGCGCGCTCTGGATGGCCATGGCGATGAGCGCGGAGTACGAGTACGGGGGTCTCACCATCCGGAACAGCTCCTGCTGGCCGGGGATGGACAGCCAGCCCAGGTCGGAGCCCCCGAAGCCCGCGGGGGAGCTGAGGAACTGGCGCTGGTTTGAGCCGCCGTAGCCCGGCTGGATGTAGGGCGCGCCGGCGCCGTTGGAGAGGTACGGGGACGAGTTGATGCCCGGGCCGTTGAGCCACAGGTAGGGGTTGGCGGGTGCCGAGCCGTACTCCCCGAGTCCGTAGTTGGAGGTGGGCCCGGGTGGCCTCTGCGGGTGGTGGTGGTGGAGGTTCTGCTGGTACATGCCCAGGTTGTCGCAGTACACGGCCATGTCCAGGAGCTCCTGCGCGCTGTGGTGCTGGTTCGAGGGCTGCTGTCCGAAAGCGTTCATAATCCGACCTGGTCAGCCACGGGCAGAGCGTCTCAAGACGCAAGACTGGGGACGCGCCGCCGGGGAGGAGAATTTAAGTGGAGGCGACGCGCGCCGCGCAGGTACTGAATGAATGGGCGACGGCCCCGCCCACCGACACGCTTCACTCGTACCGTGTTAACAACCCCACCCAACCCATCAGCAGCCGCACCCTGCAAACTTTCCATCCGCTTCTGCATTATTTGGTTCTTTACCAAAGAAGAAGAAACACTTCATTCGTTTTCGAGTTTCTGCACTTTTACTGCATACATTTCTAACACGTTTGAGCGGCGCGTTTTGTGTTATTAGTCGCCCTCCAGTTATTTTCCCGCAGCTGAATAAGTGGCAGCATGGGTGTGATCCCTAATGTCACGTTCACTGTTTCACCAATCAGAATGGTTGAATTGATCACGTGCATACACGCGACATTAACATTAACACATGTATACTTATATATCGCTAAAATATTACACATCAAAATATATAACAATAACATTGCCACGTGTATACACATATAGCAAAAATATTACCATGCGGTATTATGTTATTATCGTTAAGGACATGCAGTTTTATATTTCTTAACTTTTTGATCAGTCTTGCACACAAGCACACACACAAACTTACATATAATCACTTTATGCTAAAAAAAGAAGGTACTGGCATCACCATATTAAATATTACGAGGTAATTTTAAAGTAGGTTTTAAATCCCGTGCTTATTTTCTTTTTTTAAAACGACTATCTTTACTTCGTCTTCAGTGACGAATCTGTGCCCTTTTGCCCCCTCTACTCATTTATTAAGCGACGAGATTTTCAGAAGCAGTCTGCAGGACAAGCAAACCCTTTATTTCAAAAATAAGCATAGATGCATCCATACTCATAAAATTAACGTATTAGTTTATTTCTCTAGCTATCGTCTAGTCTGCCTAATACAACAAGATGTGTTATCATATTTATACCTGTGTTTGTGAACTGTACTCTATGTTGGTACGCTGGTGAGTTCGTGAAACATTCACGCAAAAGAGAAACTCTCGCCCTTGAAGGCTTACTCACAGCTTTATGCAGCGTTAAAAGCCGTCAGATTCCCCTGGTTTCTTTTATTTCTTATTTTTTAAACAGAAAGTCGTTCACTGCGAGCGCATTTGCAATTCATGAACCGAAACTCGCTGAACTTTCACTCTGCTGCTCCCTGGTGGTGAGATGGAGAATCGCGTTTACTAACGTCAATAATATAGATCCATACGTTTCTCTGCATTTTTATGTTGGATGGCATTATGACATTAATGACACCATACAACATTGATAATCTGCAAATAAAAAAAATTCAGACGATTAGGGGGCATTTTGTTAATGTTTTCATAATTTGAACCATTTAAAGCACAAAATCATGATTTATTGAGGAGGCAAGAGATTCCAAAGCAGGGAACTTTTGCTGTGATGGCAGAATTTAACACTCTTGGCTTCTCTCCACCACCTTAAGTTAGACAACAGGGATAATTTCCAACAGTCCTGAAGGTTTATGCTGACTACTTCCTTATTATTCACTCATGTTAATGACCATCTCATGGATCGGCCTCTGATGATGACAACACAGCAATCATGAAGGTAAAAAGAGGCGCCTGAAAAAACAAATTCACCAAACATACTTCACTTTCTCCTGTGCATATAATAAACAGCATAACGAGAAGACATTAAGCAGATTGGGCAGTGGTGGCCTAGCAGTTAAGGAAGTGGCCCCGTAATCAGAAGGTTGCCGGTTTGAATCCTGAAGCGCCAAGGTGCCACTGAGCAAAGCACCATCCCCACACAAAACTTGTGTAACAGCTGGGGAAGCACCTATAGTTTCTCCTTTGAAAAATCTTATTGTTACATATCTTTCTTTATACAATTGTGTTGAATAACTTTGTTAAACTGCTTTCCAGATGTGACTTGCCTGCCACTTCAGGCACAGTGGAGATGTTCGCCCTGCGCTTGCCACCCCCCTAACTTTCATGTCTGGTCTCATTCTGGGAGGCACCTGGCAGGAGGGCCGGAACCCCCTCCTGTGTGTGACCTCAGCCCCCTTCTCTGCCTCATGCAGGTACCAATCTGCCAGCAACTTTATCCCTTGCAGGGACACAGTCCCACTCTTCCCCACCAGCAGGTGACGGGAGGAGGTCTAGGTGACATTCTTGGAACTGTAAAGGCTGAGCCAGAGACTTGAAAAGCTGGTAACTCAGCTACTGTACAAATGTCTGCCAGAGTGTTTTCACTCCTGTAGAGTTGGGACGTGAGTGGGAGAGGGACCCCATTGTGATGCAGCTTCCACACCAGACAGTGATGTGGCAGCAGAGAAGACTCTCAAAAAAATTGCCACCTGCATCAAATACAAGGGAGTGAATGTCCAGGTCTGTACCAACCTACCTGAGCTCAATTCTAAAAGCTTATAAAAGCACTGTATTCTAGAAATAATGACACACCAAAAAACAGGTAGTTTAGTGCAGGGTAGTGCAGGTTGCTGTGCTTAGGGACAGTTTGATAATCAGTGCCCTTAAATTTACATTATTTACAGATCAAAAGTCGTTTATGTTTTTCTATGAAAAAGCATGGAACTGAATTAAAAATCATAAAATAATAATGATTATTGACAAAGTTTGAAGTTATGATGTAATCAAACCCTCATCTGCTAATGCACTAGATACTAGTGTGAATTTGACCAGTTTAATAAGTGCAAATGTTTTCAGCTACATTAAATTAATCGAAAAAATGGTTTCTAATTATGAATGCAGACTTGGGTTATTGAACACAGCATCATTCCACTGATTGTTGCTGATAAAAGTTCCTCTCTACATGTATGCAGATATTCCCTCATTAACAGACATTTCCAGCCACCATTTACAGAGTCATTTACAACATCAACAATTACATGACTGGAGTTCTGACCCATTTGATGTCTTTTTAATATACCACAAATTTTTCCCATTCAAAAATGTTTGAACAGTATTCTGAACTGCCCTCTTCCTAAGATTTTTATGTTAGTAATTATCTGTATAGATTGCTCTGCCTTACCCAACCCTAGTCCTTTACATGTTGAGTTAGGAGTGCAGAACCCTTCAGAATCAGTCTGATGTTGTCTGGGCAACCAAGTACATAATATGGACACATAGAAGTGTTTACAAGCTCAGGGGAAAGTAGAGTGAATCCTATTATCTTCATCATGCATAAGATCTCACCATGGCTAATCGGGAGGACGCCCCTCTTCTACATGCCCCTGGCTCTGAGGGGCTGTTGAAAGCGACACTGGTGGGCAGGGGCCAAGCTTCGTTCCCCACCCAGATCGCCGGCTGGAGCCGCGTAGCTAATTACAAAAGATCCTTCATCACAATACAAATTACGCATCAAATGCCACTCTATTACATTCAAAGATGTCATTATGCTAAAGATGTTTTTTTATTCATTCCCCATCCTCTCTATAATATCTGCAGTTTTTAATATAGTATATAGCAGGCACTGTTTTTGTTCGAGTGACTGTCCAGTGCTCTGAGTTGTTTCTTTTCTGAAGCTGTCTTCCCCGAGGGAACTTCTAGACGACCCTTCAGTATATTACACGACAAAACATTGGCCTCAATTGCTCAAGTCCACTGAGATGAGGGGGCTGTCATGGAATACACAGCTAGTTTGTAGACTTCTGTTCGACCTCTGCAGCAGCCTGTGGGGTCAGGAGCCAAGGAGGGTTGGAGGATAGGAGAGGAGCTGCAAGGCCGAGGAAGTCTGGGAATTTAGAAAACAGCAACATCATTGTATGAAAAGGAAACAGTGATCAGGCCATATTCATCCAGTGTAATACATCCATCTTCTAATTCAGGTCAATATTCTTAGCTAAAACACAGCTGCATCTTGTATCCCATTATATTGGTACTGTTTGGATTTTATGTATAAAATGTATGGTAAAATGTGTGAGATGAGTGTTGGAGGAACTGGCCTTGTGGTAATACATCCAGGTTTTGGGTGGGGTTATTGTCTACAACGTTTGGAGACGCAGCCGGTAAGGAAAAAAAAAAGTAGTTCAGGATGTTTCCTGAAAATTGCCATGTGCTGCTCCCAATGCTCTGATTATCTATCAAGGCCTAGCTGTGTCATATTAACTAAAATGGTTTTGGTTATCTTAATTGTATATTGTATACTTTAGAAGTTGAAATTCTTGCCCAATAAACATGATTCTGATCCAGGTTCTGATTTTAAGTACTTATATTTTACTAAATAATAATGAATACAACACTACACACTACGTTTTACAAAGTAAAAAAATCAGATTCAGCTCAACTTGTTGTCAGATTCTATATTTGCTGTATTCATCTAAGATTTGATCTTACATGTTTTTAAATCCAGTAAACATTATATTGATACATAATTATATAGTTGGAGAGGCCAAAAAGAAATTACAGTTTTAACACTAAAACCTTTAAACATGTAAAGTTGACAGTGGAAAAAATTCAAACATCAGTCAGATGGGGGCAGCATTGCTTAAGACCAGACAATTTTTTGATGTCATATAGGAGGGATTCCTCTACAGTACTAAAATGTTCTGGTGCTTATTGGCTTTACACATACTGGCTGTACTGGCTGGCTGTACACACATTTTATTGATTGTGGGATTCTAATCTCTGAATGACTGCATAATGTTATTGATGGCAAAAAAATTTAATATTGTTATTCAGCTAGTTCAAATTGAGAACATTTCTATATAAATGCTTTTTGTATTACTGTGAAGTAAAAATCAGAGAAAGGGAAGGTTACAAAGCTCCTCGGTAACTGCCTGGCCTACCAAGCCTCTCTTAATGTTCCTGTTACCACTGCAGCCAATCACATTAATATGGACCTTATTCCAAACTTATTTGGGTTTCCTTTCCTGGAGACAGTTCTCAAGATAAAATCACCAAAACAGCGTGAAATCCCCTAAAATTCTATCCTCTTCAGTCTCTGTGAGACAGGAGAGGTCGTATCCTAGCAACGCATCTCTGCTGGCAAATTGCTTAGGAAGCACCTGCCATTTATAATGACCTTTGCTAATGAAGAACACAAAAAAGGGATTAATGCAGAGGGGAATCACAAGTTACACAATGAGAATGAGACGTACCCTTGTTTTGTTTGATGTATTAAAAAGACATAAAGTCATAAGACAGATGTCTTATAACTTCATTGCAGACATTGTTGGTGTTGTAGCTGGAAATATCTGTACACATGTAGAGAGGAATTTTATCATTTCCAATGGTTTCAAAGCAACTTTATGGCCTTGTGTGTCATCTTATCGTTGAGAAACTTCACTGATTATTAGAATACCCCTTTCAATGATCTTAATAGAGCCGGAAAAAGGTTCCCAGTATCAATTGCATCAGCAGATGCTAGTTCAATCATTATTTCAAACTTAGTCAATTATTATTTTTTATTCTTTTTCAAAATATTCTATTCATGTTTTTTTCATGGAAAAACAAGGACATTTCTAAAGGCTGCTACACTTTTGAACAGCAGTGCAGCTCTGATGATTCACATGCTTTACAGAAGGTCTTCTGCTCCAAAAGTCATCGAAGATGAAGCAGCAGAATTTATTTAAGCAGGATGGCAATTAATTATGAATTTGTGTTTAGGGAAGCCCTGTCTGCCAGGCAGAGAAGAAGGGGGAAAAAAACTTATAATCTGAGTACTGCAGGCTGTCATCATCATTAAGACAAATCATTAGTGCTGGCATATGTGTATTTAAAATGAGCTACAAAGTTACATCATCCACAGCAGCACAATAAGAACTAGTATTACAGATTGTAACATCTGGAGGTGGATTCATGTTTTTATTAAGAATCTAGCTTGTCTTTTTCTCCCTTTGCCTTGCCTACTGACAATAAAATGTGCTGGTGCTTACTGACAACAGCTAGAGAATCAGCTAGAGAACACATGGCAATGCAGCTGGTAAATTGAGACTTACATACTGATTTTCATGCAGACCCATAATCACAAGCCAGTAACAATTTCATTCATGAAATGCATTAATTACATTATCAGTTACATTTGTGTGTTTATTATATTGCATGTTGTCATTTTGTTCACATTTGTGAACATATGTTAAGTTACAGTACATAAAATATCAGGTCTTCAAAATCTTTTTAGAATACATAGAAAATGCATTCACTGAATTTCATGCACATTTGAATGTATTCATTTGAAAATGTATTATTTTCAAAATAATTCTCACATTTTGTATTCTGAATATGTACTACTTTCCTTTACATGACCACTCAACCCACAAAATAACCCAATATGGAATCATAATTTAAAAAAAATTGCAAATAACTGCCAGTTCTGCTGAGGCCAATGAATTATTAGTTGACAATAAATGAATGATTTTGATACAAACACAACACACAGTGGCGGGTGGAAGGGCACAATTTAATTAGAAATCCTCTAAAATATAAAAAAGCAACTCAAGTCTAGGTTGTACAGTATTAGTGGACCCTAACATATTCCACAGTGCACCACTGTGCCGCAGCCTGTCCTGAAAGACTCAGGCGACCTTGTTTGTCCGTTAATCAGTTCACGGTTATAGTAAATTAATCGCGTGGAGAACAAGCCACATGCTGTGTCTAAGGTTAAAATAATCAAACTTTGATTATGTTTCAGGTCTGGGTGAATAATCAGTTCTGACTGGCTGGCTGTATTGCATATAAAAACCATGAAAGAATTTAAATCCAGTTTAATCACATACAACGTGATTATACAAAGTCCTATACAACACAGGGAAAAATATCTACACAGCTGAGATGCTGAAGCAGCAGCAAGAACAGATGTTACTTAAAAACCTTTTATGGACACCCAGTTGTGGAATATTTTGTACTTGAAGAACATAAAGGGAGTGCCATGGCTTGAGGAAGATTTGCTGGCTTGCCATTGTGCAAGTACAAAGATCATTAATTTCATTATGAAACAGTTAACTCAGCTATCAAAAATGTTCTCATTAGCACTTCCCCTCCATACACAAACATGCTGTGCAGCAGCATTACCCGCACAATAAAATGTCATCAAGTCGTAAATGTTTATAACGTAATGTAATGTCTAGTTGGCTTGTTTTCATGTGAGTAACGGCACATCTTTATCCTGTCTCTTAGGCTCCAAGTGGGCCAGGGGAGCAGAATACATTTTTTTTTCAGAGGTGTTGAAATTAATCACATAATTGATGCACACGATCCAGATGTGTTCGATTTGGCAATGATGCTGTGCAGAACATAATTGATATATCATACTTATTGTTGATTGGTGATTTTGTTGGCAGCGGCATAAAAATTATAGTTAAAAATTATAGTACCGTTAGTGACTTGGGCTGCCTGATCTGAGTGTAGGTAGGAGGAACTGCCTCATCCACATGAATGTTCGAAATGAACACCCTCTGAATGGCATAAGCATTTTTAATGCACGTTGTAGCTGCGTTCGATTGGTGTTTCACTGGCATTGAAATGTGCATTTGAAGACAGGGGACACTAGTCAGATAAAGAAATAGAAGTTGCCATGATTTTTTGGTTTAGCTGTGATCCCCACTCACAGTCATACACACGTACGTATTTCCACAATCAACACTCCCAAGCACAGGCTGACATCTGACATCACAGTGATGTATGTCACATCACAACTACAAAAGTGTTTTATGGGGATTTATCAGATCGACCAACAGAAAGTAATACATATTTGTGAAAATTAGGTTTACCATGCTGAGACGAAGGAGGAAGAGCGGTCTTGTTACTGAGAATTAATGAACAAGGTGCAGTTATGAGGTATGCAGTTTTCCACCAAAAAAAAAAATAGTTTGCAAGTGCAAACGTTTTTGATATTTGTTTGGCCAAATTTAATGGAAAAAAATCAAGTTGGGGTGCTTTGTCTGTGAAGATTCTCAGTCATCCAGGTGAAATTGTCTGGACATTCAAGAGCCAGAGGTAAGATTATATAAAAACCTGTTCCTGCTGAATTTTTCTGACTGTTTTAGAGATTGTTTTTTTTCTTTTTTTTTTTGTAACTGTTAACATTTTTGTAAAGTTAACATTTTGTTAACTGTAGTCAAAAAGGACATCCATTACTTCCATTCCTCAATCATATATGTGCATGTGTAGAGCAGCAGTGGTGGCAGCAGCCGCTTTCTTCCATGATCATTGAAACTCTGTGAGACATGAGATTTCGTGAGAAGTTGCCATGATCAGACAGAATTTCTAAATTAGTGGGAATTATTCAGATTTATGCTGTTAGATTTGCCTGCTAATTTGCTTGGCTATGGACTAAGTACATAAACCATATACTTGAGATGCTGAAGTATTTTTTCAAGAAAAGTAGGAGCAATCCTTTTCAACTTCCGCTTGAGTAAAAGTACAAAAGTACCAAGGATTTTTTCTAATACTATTGGTAGTATGTGTTTTTCCTGATTTTGCTCTGGAAAACACTTTTATCACATAACGTGTGCCTGTCTGAAATTAAAGGCAAGTGGAAATGAGCACTCTGGCCTCTTGAAATGACAATATCAAGACATCTATTCTTGTAATAACCAAAAGCAAAGAGAAAGCCACTGCAGGAGCTGGATTGATTGTAATGGGGGAAAATTGACAGACGCGGCAGATTGGTCACCTTTCAAAGAGTGTATGGGCTTCAAACAACTCTGCGGGAGATCTTTTCCTCTTTTCATAAAGTAAATTACTTCACTTATGACATACTTCAACCAGGTCATTTAGTCATCTTGCCAGTTAAACTCAGCGGGATTTGTTGGCCAAGATGCTTGAATTCTGTGAAGAGATTATTTTGGCTTGATTTTCTTCTTCATTGCTCTCACAAGGACTAAGTCACACTGAGACATTTATTATTTCCCTGCAGTATGATCCAAAATAGAGATGAGACTTAGGGCCTCTTTCACATGGTCATCTGAACAAGGTGTTTTTTGCTGATTGTGGCATCAGTTCAGCACCAGCATTTGGTTGGCTGCGCATTCAGATTATGTCAAATAAACTTTGCATGCAACTTTTCTTTGCATCAATTTCTGCTGAAATCCTGTTGAGTGTTAAACAGCATCAAGTGAATACCAGAGAAACGGCAATCAAATGCAGCTACAAAACTCAGTTAAATTGCATATGGCCTTCAGAGGACATTCCTTTCCCTCAGATTAGGCAGCCACAGTCACTAACAGCAATACTTTTTAACTAGAGTTTTTATGCCACCACTAAACGATCACCATCCAACGTCATTATGATATAACCGATTATGTTCTGCACTGCATTGGTGCAGAATAGTCCATGTCTGCATCACTTATGAGACTAATTTAAACACCTCTAATTGGCATGTCCTCAAAACATGCTACATTCCAACGACTTTCTGTTTATCAGAGGAAGCAATATTGAGTGTGTGTGTGTGTGTGTGTGTGTGTGTGTGTGTGTGTGTGTGTGTGTGTGTGTGTGTGTGTGTGTATATATATATATATATATATATATAAAACCAGAAATAGAATGCTTGGACAGATATATGATAGCACATATATGATTAAGGAATGGATGTCCTTTTTGACTCCAGTTAACAAAATGCTAGCCATTACAACAAAAAAAAGAAAGCTGCTGAATCAATCTCTAAAACAGTCAGCAAAATTCAGCAGGAACAGGTTTTCATGTAATCTTACCTTTGGCTCTTGAATGTGCTGTGACTGTATAATGAAAGGTCCACCTTAAATAATGGTTATCACAGCAAAATCTGACAGCATGCACCAACAGGATTTTTTGGGGAGGCTGGCACCTGTATTTTCATGCCAAGCCTCCTTTTTCCAGCCAATCACGTGTATCTGGGCATCCACCTGTTATGCTGTATTTGCACCACATCCGAAACAAATCAATCAGAAGAAACCCCCTGAAAAGCAACATTTATGGATTGGCAGGAATGCACAAATCTAGGAGGACAATGTTGAAAAGACAAGATAATCCCTACTGAGCCCACCATTAACTGCTGAATATGGCGTAAGCCCTGCGTTCTACTTAAATAGCCTCAGGGATGATTTATTCAACCAGGCTTGCTGGGTAAAACATCCCAGGCTAACACAAAAGGTCAATCCTTTGCTGAAAATAACAAGCACTTTCTACTCAGATCTACGAATACAGAGGTGCAGGGCAGCAGTGTGGAGGCAAAGTTGATTGAACTGAGGAGCATGCCGCGTGATTTATGGAGACGTCCTCCTTCATTATGCACCAGAAAGCTTTTTCAGCAAGCCATGCAGATTTTAAGCAGCCAATTGAATGAAACTGTGTCAGGTGGAATGGAAAAATCCACACAACATTATTGCAGGGTCTCGCAATGTGACAGATGACGGAGCTGCACAGCAAGGCGCATACTGTAAATTCTTTTTTTGTGAGAGTGAGAGGCTTGTCGCTGTACAGATTTCAGATGTCACTTCAGTTAAATAACACATGCCGGGGCAGGAGCAGAGGAGTTATAACAGAAATGACTCTAGATGCTCTTGCAGGTTCTATATCATGCATGCGCAAGACGCATAGCTGTCTGTGGGGCCATTTCATCACCTGCCTGTGACACAGGCAGCAGCGACGCCTCGATAAGTGAGCATGCATCCCGGGGCTAAGAACATCTCTGCGCTTGGTAAAAACACATACAGACCACTTCTCTCCAGCTGGTCAATAGGCTGAAGAATGGCCATCGACTGGCAATTATTGACACGGGACTTGCCGGCCTACTATTCATTTTCTGTAGGCCATTTGTCTGGGGCGACAGCTATTAGCATGGGATCAAGTGGACAAAATAAACCCGATTTGTTGGGTGATCAGCCTAACATGCTGAGGAGCTGATCCATTACACCTGATTTGTTTGTCACGTAGGCTGTTTTGGGAGGCCGGGATTACAACGGGTGACTCTGGAAGAAGAGGGCCTGCTGTAGGATAACACAGTGACTGTGTACAGTATGTGTATGAGAGGAGTTTACTAGATAGGGGCATGATACGTCTTGCATTTATATAGCCTATTATGCTTCAGTTTGGGCACTCAGCAATTCATCACCCAGACGGCATCTCTGCTCCATTTAATACTCTAGGGGACAGTTTACCACAGCCGCCATGTTATTACCCCCCTTTTACATTAATTCAAGTTCATTCTTTATGAGAGGTCTTCAACTAGAATTCCTACTCTTCAAATATGAGAAGCGTTAATTTACTCAAACTTGCCACCAAAAACAGGTTAATTCCTGCAGTCATTAATATGTTTTTATTTAATTTGATCTAATCTTAACTTATTCAGTACAGAGCAACAATGCCAGAAGACATGGTCAAGAACCATCATCACAGTAGAAAAAAATGTAGACTGAGGGTGTTGGGTTAAAAGTAGTGTGCGGGGCTCTGTTTCACAATTACAATCACTTCAGTTTCTAAATCATTTACACACACTATGCAACTACAACTTTGAAGATTGGGCCTAAACAGTTGTGTAGCTATGATAATTATATTTTATTTGTAACACACATTTTGCCCTAAATCTCAAAGTGCTACATACAAGCAAAAAAAAAAACCTGGCATAAAAAATACAAATGTTTTTAGTCCTGGTTTAAAACTGTCCATTGACAGTGGTGCACTCAGAATGTCAGGGGGTAGATTCTACAGGGGAGGAACAGTAGAGTTTTGTCCTTGGCGGTTGGAGGTAATTAGATTGTGCAGAACAAAGTGCAAATAGTTCTTTAAGACATCAATATATGCACTGGTGAGTTAGGATAAATATCATGTACTCTATCCTTGCAGAGATGAGGAGTCAGTGGAGTGAATGGAGTGTGGGAGTTTTGTGTTGAATTCTTCCCACTCTCATCATGATCCTAGCAGCAGAGTTCTAGATATACTGCAGCCCCTGAAGACTCTTGCTTGAAATCCAGATAAGTATTGCAGTAGTTGAGAGGAGACAGAGGTGGGGACTTAATTTTCTGCATATGATAGTGAGAGCATGGGATGAAGCTTGGTGATGTTTCTGAGGTACAATTAACTTCTGCATTTAACTAATTCACTTGGGAGCAGTGGGAGCAGCATATGGGGGCGGCACTAAGATCAAGGGGTCAGTTGCACTTTCGCGATTCGGGATTTGAACCTGTAACCCTTTACGAGTGTGCTTCTTTACACGCTAGGCTACCACTGGCCCACATCTGCTCTCATTATGTAGTAATGATAATTTTACTGACTGGTCACACTGTTTCAATAAAAAAATACACATTTAAATTGCTGATGACACAGTCATATGACAATGCCGTGACTCGTTCAGCTCTAACTGTAAAAAAAAATGGTTCAGAGTGCATGAGACACCATTTTACAATTAGTGAAGGCCTTAACCCTACTATGAATCTTGGGAGGGTGGGAGAGTGTTGGTTCCACTCTCCCACCCTCCACACAAAGTATTAACAGAACAAAAGTTTTGAGAATTACACAAATACTTGTGTTTTTAGAGCTTTTTCAGTTGTTTCTGTGGTGTATTGAAGTATAATTACAATAATTTTATAAGTTTCAAATGCTTTTATTGACAATTACATCAGGTTTATGCAAAAAGTCAATAAATGTGGTTGGCCCTGTTTTGCAAGACCTCTGCAGTTCGCCCTGGCATGCTGTCAATCACCTTCTGGGCTTCTGGGCAATCACTGATAATCAGTGCTTAGAGTTTTTTGTTTGTCCACCCTCCTCTTCTCAATTGGATTAAGATCCAGGGAGTTTCCTGGACTAAAACTTTCAATGATTTGTTCCCATAGTGGCTTCTTTGCTGCCATTCTTGACACCAGGCCATCCTCTAAAAGTCTCCGCCTCACTGTGCATGCAGATGCCTTCACACCTGCCTGCTGCTATTCCTGAGCAAGCTCTGCACTCGTGTCAGCCTGATTCCGCAGCTGAATCATCTTTAGGAGACTGTCCTGGCACTTGCTGGACTTTCTTGGGCACCCTGTAAGTCTTCTTCAGAACACTTGTACATCTCTCCTTGAAGGTTTTGATGAACTGATAAATGGTTGATTTAGGTGCAGCCATGGTTAACAGAAGAAGAAGAATGTAGAATAATGATTTCAAGCATCACCCACCTTTTAAAGCATCCAGTCTGCTATTCTAACTCAATCCCCACAACAGAATAATCTCCATCCTTGTGCTCATCAACACTCTCACTTGTGTTAACAAGAGGATCGCTGAAATGATCTCAGCAGATCCTTTTGTTGTAGGGCTGATAAATTCATAACATTTTGGAATATATGCAAATTGAAGCAGCAAATTTTGTGAAAATCGGTATTTGTGTCGTTCTTAAAATGTTTGGCCATGACTGTACATGAACTGTATGTACAACTCTAAATGTTGAAACTCTGCCTCAGTGAACAGATGCTGAAATCAGAAATAAAGGCAATCCAACTAACCCCCAAAACACCCCCTATACAGATGGAATGGCTGCTGGTGAGCATGACATTAAGTATAATCTTGCTTAGTTGAACTCCTGGAGATGATTCAATAAATGAGTATTGCATTTTGAAACTCAATATTAATTTAGTTTTATTAGCAATAGCAAGGAATTGTCTACATAGAATGAAACAGAATGAATTTTGCTTTATTCCAAAAGCAGCTGCTGGTCAGCAGCAACATCTCCTGCAGCAGTATGAATCCTGAACTGAAGGACTAGTTCATGCAGTGGAGCAAAAGTCCACGTGAGCAGCAGAAATCTTGGAGATGAAAGGCCGGCTTGGAGGCGTTTGAGGTGTGACAGTAAAGTGCTGTTTTGATGACTGTTGTGCACCAGAGAACAGGCTTTGGAGGCACATCTCCAACATCAAACAGGTTTTGAAAGGAGACAAAGTAAAAAAAAATATGTTGGGGGGAAAAACACTTTAATAATTGATTTGCCTTTTCTCTTTTTCCTCAAAAGTGTGTAACATCTACGTCTAGAGATGGGGAACACGAAGTGCAGGTCGTATCCGGGATCAATTTATATAGTTTTAGTTGGGTTTGGGCTGTAAACGAGGGATATGCAAACACAAACCTATGGTCTACAGTACCTAACCTTTCTGTATGATTCACTGCCTGTAAGCATATTTCGGTGATTGGTAAAAGTGTTTCAATGGGCCTGTCAAAGCCCATTGAGACATACTGTATGTGATTTTGGGCTATATAAGAAATAAATGTTGTTGTTGTTTCACATTATGTAAAGTATGCAATAGTTTTTAATTAAATGTTTGTTTGATTTGCCAATCTCGGCCACTGTTGTCAGGTGATGGATGCAAAAGAGGTGAAACTCATATCTTGCACAAAGAAAGTGTGCTCTGGTAAAATTCTGTAGAGCTCGGTCCGGATTACAGCCCAAACCAAATGATGACTACTAATATAATGAAAATTAGTTGTTTAGAAAGTTTTTTTTTATGAAACTATTTGCAAACTGGTGTTAAGTGTAGGATTACACAATAAGATAAGAACCACTTGCTATATGCATCTGTATCACTTGCAATCTACTCTTTTTTTTGTGTGTAATTATTTCTGTCACACATAACATAATCTGTAATAATGTCTTTATAAATACGAGTTTCAAATGGGAGGAGCCTGACGCTTGAACACCCATCAACACGTCACATATGCAAAAACATAAGAACATGTGTGTGTTGTTTCACATATTTATTCATTTATTTTTTAAGGGTTCATAATGCCACAATTAACCCAGAGTGGTCCATGTCTATATTATATAAATATTACTAAACTATACTTTGTTAGTTCTATTAAACTCTAAAATTTCAGTCAAGTGCATGATGCTTACCAAGAAAGGGCAAAGATTGGTGAAGTTTTTTTTCTTTGGCATATATTGAGTTACTTTAACAGCTTCCCCTCAGAATATGTGCCTGTGTGTTCTGCTGGCAGGCAAGGTGGTAGCATCTCCTCATCCCGACTGCAGTGTTCCTGTGTGAGAAGCCTGGAGTACAAATGGGGAAGGTGGGCAGATGATGTTGAGCTCTATTGGGTGAATCAAGATAAAAGTGAAGTGAGGCTCATGAGCTGTTTCAACCTTATATGAAAGGAAAGATTAAAATGGATGACCATAACGCAATATTCATTTATAGATTAAGCCTGGTTTTCGGATTAATTTTTGAGCAATGAATCCCTACGAAAAACACTAGTTACATGTGAAGGTTACATAATAAGTACACAAAACCTGCACTCTAATTGGACCACGCATGGACAAGCACAATGGCCAAGCACATGGCCAAGCATGAGTTCTGCATTTTGTCAAGAAAAGATATTTCAATACCCCTGCGGTGAAGCATCACAATAATAACTGCCCGTTTAAAATTGCAGAGTAGCGTAGAACGCAATCATTGTGCAATACAGATTGGTCTGAGCTCCTGGCCATTTCTAGATGAATATATCACTTATGTAAAAATCACATTTGCAAAGTGTGGTGTGCAGAAGTACAAATGCACACAGTCTCAAGAGGGATTACAAAAGCGTGCAAAAGACATTAAATGGGAGAAAGAGCATTGTGACCACTGCTAAAGCTGAGAATTAATTCATCATTCCAGTCGAAATGCCACTCTCAACTGAATTATACTGTGCGATCGATAATCCCACCCAAACCACACTACACATGTTCAAAACAGGGAAAAATTGCAGAGAAGAAATTTACCCACAGTTGTTCAGAAAAAGAAAGTAGTATTATGAAAGACAGACAGTTCACATATCCTACAGTTTAGCCACATTGGCTATTTTCAAGGCACCCAAAAGGGATCTGGAGGGACCTATCAAATGTCACTCAAGGGCTTGCTATCTGAGATGTTATTTACTGTATTATGAAGAATATTTGACTTATTAGGCCCATAAAAATGTGCATAAATCTTAAAAATATATGTGACCTGTCTTTCTGTGAACTATGTGGATCCACACTAAAATTACAGTATTTAACACACAATATATGGCAAATTTGTGGATGTAGCCTATCGGAGCTATGGTTACAAGTCACTCCAACTTGTAAAAATGCAATGGAAATGGGTTTATCATTGCATCAGGGCACGGGTGGTTCCACTCAAGCCACTACCTGTGTGCAGGAAAACACGGCCACCAATATCACCCTGCTACTGAAGTGACAATATTTACTCAGAGCCAGAGGTCACTTTAACAGCCAGGCCATTCTATTAGCTTTTGCTGAACTTTTTC
Source organism: Denticeps clupeoides (assembly GCF_900700375.1). Lineage (NCBI taxonomy): Eukaryota > Metazoa > Chordata > Actinopteri > Clupeiformes > Denticipitidae > Denticeps > Denticeps clupeoides. The sequence continues at coordinate 12,814,018 of NC_041708.1, forward strand.
CCCATTAGCATCGGAAGACAAATACGGTTCTGCCAACAATCTGGTGCAGTGGCCAGGGACCACACATTACACAGGGAGCAGAGCACCGGTTGACTTTGTTACTGACGACTCCTTTTTTCTTTCTTCTGATAAAAGAAAAAGGTTCTCGCTTGTAAGCCAGTTTTACGATAGCGGGTTTATTTATTATTATGCGCCGCTAATAAACCGGAGGCTGGTACTTAATCGAAAATAAGCGGATTCTATTTTACGAGTGTGATTATTTCTAAGGAAGTGAAGTAAGGCTGTCACTAAAGCAGCTAATCATCGCAGTTGTCAATATTACTGTTAAATCATGGTGTTACCTTTATCTGTTTAATCCAGGCTTGCACTGTGATTGGCTGAGAGGCATTTTGCCAAAAAAAAAACAATTTTCTGGGCTTTCAAAGACTATGAGAATTTAAGACAGTTTATGGACAGGGTGAACACTCCACATCATTCAACCGTTGTTCATATCGGGCTGTTGGATCATAACCTTCACTGCCACCAAGTCCCACAGTGCTGTGTATTCTACAAATACTCAAAGACAGCAAGGAACTAATTAAAAAAGAAAATTGTGTTTGGTGCAGCAACAGCAGTGCAGATTAATTATTTTCTCGTCCCTGCTGACAAACAAGTGGTACTAGTGGTGCAAAAACACATTTTATGGAAAATGATTTATGCCAGAGTGTAAACATGATGATACATTTTTGGGCAGGTAGTGCTGAGCAGTTTTCCTTGAATACTTTCCCACTGAGACTGGGCAACACACTCTCTATATGAGAATTGAGGATATGAGGATATAAACTCACATGACCATATGTGAGCTTCTGAACTGATCAGAAAAAATGACAGTGCCTCAGCACATGTGCATCATAGAAAAAATTACTTTTTACTTCCCAGATTGTGATTAAGACTTTTTTTTTTCCAAAGATTAGTGTCAACTACTGTTACATATGGATTAAATTGTCCATAGTTATAGCTAGCTATGTATACAGGGAGTGCAGAATTATTAGGAAAGTTGTATTTTTGAAGAATAATTTTATTATTGAACAACAACCATGTTCTCAATGAACCCAAAAAACTCATTAATATCAAAGCTGAATGTTTTTGGAAGTAGTTTTTAGTTTGTTTTTATTTTTAGCTATTTTAGGGGGATATCTGTGTGTGCAGGTGACTATTACTGTGCCTAATTATTACCCATTTCAATTATTTATTTTTACCAGTGAAGCCAATATAACATCTCCACATTCACAAATATACATTTCTGACATTCAAAAACAAAACAAAAACAAATCAGCAACCAATATAGCCACCTTTCTCTGCAAGGACACTCAAAAGCATGCAGCAGCAACCACAGCCTCCCAGACACTGTTCAGAGAGGTGTACTGTTTTCCCTCCTTGTAAATCTCACATTTGATGACCACAGGTTCTCAATGGGGTTCAGATCAGGTGAACAAGGAGGCCATGTCATTACTTTTTCTTCTTTTATACCCTTTCTTGCCAGCCACGCTGTGGAGTACTTGGACGCGTGTGATGGAGCATTGTCCTGCATGAAAATCATGTTTTTCTTGAAAGATGCAGACTTCTTCCTGTACCACTGCTTGAAGAAGGTGTCTTCCAGAAACTGGCAGTAGGACTGGGAGTTGAGCTTGACTCCATCCTCAACCCGAAAAGGCCCCACAAGCTCATCTTTGATGATACCAGCCCAAACCAGTACTCCACCCTCCACCTTGCTGGCATCTGAGTCGGACTGGAGCTCTCTGCCCTTTACCAATCCAGCCACGGGCCCATCCATCTGGCCCATCAAGACTCACTCTCATTTCATCAGTCCATAAAACCTTAGAAAAATCAGTCTCGAGATATTTCTTGGCCCAGTCTTGATGTTTCAGCTTGTTCAGTGGTGGTCGTCTTTCAGCCTTTCTTACCTTGGCCATGTCTCTGATTATTGCACACCTTGTGCTTTTGGGCACTCCAGTGATGTTGCAGCTCTGAAATATGGCCAAACTGGTGGCAAGTGACATCTTGGCAGCTGCACGCTTGACTTTTCTCAGTTCATGGGCAGTTATTTTCTACCTTGGTTTTTCCACACGCTTCTTGCGACCCTGTTCACTATTTTGAATGAAACGCTTGATTGTTCGATGATCACGCTTCAGAAGCTTTGCAATTTTAAGAGTGCTTGCATCCCTCTGCAATGTATCTCACTATTTTTGACTTTTCTGAGCCTGCCAAGTCCTTCTTTTGACCCATTTTGCCAAAGGAAAGGAAGTTGCCTAATAATTATGCACACCTGATATAGGGTGTTGATGTCATTAGACCACACCCCTTCTCATTACAGAGATGCACATCACCTAATATGCTTAATTGGTAGTAGGCTTTCGAGCCTATACAGCTTGGAGTAAGACAACATGCATGAAGAGGATGATATGGACAAAATACTCATTTGCCTAATAATTCTGCACTCCCTCTGTATGCAATAGTGGCTAGTAGAAATTTACAGGCGGCAGGCGTTACAGGCGGCAGTGTTGGCCTAGCGGGAAAGCAAGCGGACCTATAATCAGAAGGTTGCTGGTTTTTGCCCGAACTGCCAAGGTGCCACTTTTCTTTTTTTTTATGGTGCCGGTGAGGTCGGCTGACAAATAAAATTTGAAAAAGTTGAATTTTGAGGTGCCACTGATCAAAGCACTGTCTCCACACACTGCTCCCCGGGCAACCAATGCTCCCTAAGGTTGAAGGGTTAAATGCAGAGGACACATTTCGTTGTGTCACTGTGTGCTGTGCTTCACAATGACAATCACTTCACAGCAAGTGATTCTACTGCTTCTATGCAATAAATGTTGCACCCAAGATAACAGTTATGGCCTTGGCATATCTAATACACACTATATATAATACACACTGTATATAAAACCATACTCAGTATCTATTCTTCCCATATGTATATACTCTTGACACTTCACTTGTAATTCCTGCCCCTTATTGTATTGTTTTTGTATATTTGTATTTTCTGCACTATTTACTACATATATGTCTGCACTGAAAGACCTGCTTTTAATCTCACTGTACATGAGATCTATCTATTCTAAAATGTTTAAGCCTCATTCTATCCATGTACTGGTCTCTCTCCCTGGCAATAGATTTGCTCTTATCTGACTGGTTGTTGTACCAAAAGTGTTCTACCTTAATTAGCTTACTGTAACTACCGTAATCTTACAAATGTTTAATTATGTGATCATGATCCTCACATAAATGTGAGGTTATTAAAGTTATAAACTGTAGCCTGAGAAAAGACCAATGCTTGATAGGAAAATATTTCAGCAGTACATTAAATTATGCTAACAATAAATACAGATTTTCATTAGATAGTGTTCATTAAACACTAATAATCCCCAAGCAAAATGCACATTTAGATGCTTGTGAGATATTTTCAATTAAGTATTTTAAATTTAACTCTTACACCTTATTTATTATCCTTCTATCTTCTACCTACCTAACTGTTGACCAAATGCTGAATCCAAGCAGAAAAGGTTTTCCTTGAAGAATCTTAAATTAATCACCATCTTTTTCTTTTCTCAAACATTCATATTAACATAATATTGTGGTCTATTGTAATTAGACCATAAAGGTGATTTAATTACAATAGCTGGTTTGATAAAGGTACAACATTCCCACACGAGCAGATAACCAGAAGTAATATCTAATCAGTGGACAGTAGGTGGAGCTCTAGAAGAATGTGAATGTCTATGAAGAGCCGATCAAAGAGAACAGAAACAGCCATGGGAGAGACACACTCAGAAAATATCATTAAATCAGCAAATTGACTTTTAAGCTTAAAATGCTCAGCATACAACAGTACTAATCAATTTTCCTGTGGTTAATAATACATTACAGAATCTAATGTATATGTTTAATAATTCAGTCTTGATTCAGTGATTTGACCTTGGCCTTTGTGTTGCAGGCGGCTGGCAACGGGGCTGTGGCGTTTTTGGCCGTTGGGTCCCTGCTGGGGGTGAAACAGTAATTGCTCATTTCTCTCTCATTAATATCGGGCCTTTTGTGGACCGCACTGTCCCCAGACTCCTCTCACTCTGCACAGAGAATTTAATGAGGTCCGGTGCTCTGCCGCATCCTGGATGACTGACGCACAAATGCAGTCTCACTCACACAATTGAACTGGACATACACTCACCTAGAAGAAAAAACACCCAAATTTCCTGCTTTGAAGAGCCTCTCAAATATGAAATATTTTGCTTTAACCCCAGGCATGTTCATTTAGTCCTGAAAAATAACAAATCCAAAATTTGTGTCCATAACCCCACCCAACGTAACCCCTGGCACACATCATGATGTTTCATACTGGCAACTCAAGGATCGTGGGTTCAAATCCTGAACCTCCAAGGTCCCCTTGAGCAAGGTACTGTCCCCACATACTGCATGGCTATCCACTGCTTAGTAAGGTGATAGTAATGCAAAGGACACATTTTGTTGTGTGCATCACAATGACAAAGACAATAGCTTTGCACACTTGCCTATGAACCAGAAGACCCAGTTTCAAATCCCGCTTACTACCATTGTGTCCCTGAGCAAGACACTTTACTTCAAAGTTGCACCAGGGGGGGACTGTCCCTGTAACAACTGATTGTAAGTCGCTCTGGATAAGGGTATCTGATAAATGCTGTAAATGTAAACATGAACATTTATTTCTAAAACATTGACATGACACAGCAACACATACGCCTGGAGCCACATTAAAAATACATACCTTTAGAGAGTTTATTTCAAAGTCAGTAGTGAAGATGTAACAGCTGAATGTTACTGGAATTCAAAGTTACAGCAAACAATAACAAATTCTATACAGGGATTATATGATGGAGAATTAGTAGTTTACACTCCAAACAATGATTAAAAAATAAACTGTCCCTGTATATTAAAAAATCTAAAAAAGCCCTTTTTTGTTTATAACTGCCAGTTACTTCCATGTCATGTTAACAGAAAAAAACTTGATCATAAAATTCAACTTAAAAAAAAATTAATACAACAAATACAATAAAAATCATATATACAAACATCTGTACACCATGATATATTGAGAAAGCTCTTAAAAAAGGAAGTAATAGTAACGGCCCGCACCATCCTCAGTTTTATGGAGGTGGTTGTCATTGTTCTCTTGGTCAATTTAGAAAACAGCCATCAGTGGGGGGTTTTTAAGGTGGAGGAATGGAGGAGATCTATCACTGACAATAATGCGAGGAGGTTCCCTAGTGTAAGGTGCACAAATATGAAGAGGAGCAATCACTCATTCAGGACTTAATGAGGTATTCATCTTGTCAGAGTGGCAGAGAAGAACAATACTTTTTTCTCTTCTTTATTTCCCTCTCAAGAAATTAAGTCTTTAGGGGAGGCCAATTGTGTGCTTGCGTTTCTCACTGCACAATTCCTGAATCAATCGAGGTCTGTTTCCGGGTGGTCTTTGGGGGTGGTGGAGGAGGCGTCTTGCTCGGCAGAGGCGGAGGAAGATGCTGCGGGGGAGAAAAATGGGAAAGGAATTCAATAATGTACAATTAGCACAGCCCTCCCACACATCCCAGGAATTTGTGGCAGAACTGGATGGGAATCTGCTCGGATCTGGGATCTATTCTTGCTCTCTAATCCCAGGCCCTCGGCTGAATTTCTCTGCTTTATCCTCCACTGGCTTCATGATTAGAGCGGGGACTCAGGTTCTGTTCTCATTTCGGCGATGCTTCACTCTTCTCAGACTTTGGAAAGTGAGAAGTTGTATATGGATCCACGGAAAAGTCCAGGCAGCTAATTTACCCACTGAAAGGTGATTCAGTCTGCATCCTATACTCAAACACACCTGAAAACAGACCTGATAAAGGGTCTGACAGGTGGACTGCGATGTTGAGAAATGCGACTGATTTGGAATGAAAGTGAATGGGAGGAGGAGGCAGGGCGCTGTGTGTGTTTGTGTTACCCCATCAATCACACCCTGATTGCAAGAGCCAGCTAAGCAGACATCAATAACAGCACAGGGAGCCATGACTTTTCTGCACCTACACACACCTCTGTCTAAACACTGAGAGCTAAACACTCAGACTAGAAAGAGGCTGAAGAGTTGCAACAAGTGTGTGCGTGGTAGCATCTAATGTTAGAAAGAGGTGGAGTTGTCTATTGAGCTCAATTTTTTAAACTATTGTTTCGCAAGAGGGACACGTGACTTCCTATCACTTGTTGTGTATGTTGTCATAAAAGTGTAGTATAATCTGACATTAAACTAGCAGGCTGCAATTCTCTACATTAGGCAGACACCTTTGTCCAGAGCGACTTGAAACGTGCCTTTAAGTACCATCAGTGTAATCAGTTCTGGAGGTCCTGTAGATCCTTAATGTGAGATTAATCAACAGTGCAGTAAAATGTGAGTGTAAATGGTTGTTTACCCTAAGATGGGGTGGAGGCGGTGGTGGGGTGGTGGGGCTGTTCAGCTCAGAGCTGTCTGTCAGGTTCCCGTAGTCGCCCATGCTGCCCTTCAATGGCAGCGGGGGTGGGACTTCCCCTTTCTCAGCACAGCCCATCCCATTCAGCTCCAGACCTGTCAGTCAATGAAAAAAGTCAGTCCACAGTCGTCAAGGCACAAGAAGCTGTACCTGATCGCCACAGATACGCCCAGAAACATCAAACACTCTCTGACATGCGAAGTGGCTGCTGCTTATCATCTGATCTGGCTCTAGTCCCCACAGACTGGTGCATGAGCTGGAATATGACTATGATGACACACCATGTAACATCTACATCAACATCACACACAGAAGAGTAACAAAGTTAACAGAGGGAAAGAACATGAATGAAAAGGATGAAAAGAGAGATAGAGCGGAATTGATTTAAGAGTAGAAACACAAAGACTGACCACCAGGGAATGAATAAAAAAAAAAAGAAATAGGAGGATGAGAGGCACAGCAGTCTTATATACCTATTGTCTAACTGCAGAAAATCTGAAAATAAAATAATTAAACAAATTACTTCCACCCGAGACAAACAATAACTTTCAAATTGCACAAACTGAAACTGTGTATAGAGAATATGACTAACATAAATGAAAAGTTATGGTCACATTAGGTGGCTTTTCAAGTAATTCAAATATATGATGTCTGGATGGAGTAGGAATGGCTTGTCATAAAATGCAAGAACACATTTTCTTCATGTTACAATCAATCACATGAAAAGTTTTCTTTTGTGCCATTCTGCATTAGAAACATAACTACAACCCCTCACCTTTAATTTACAATGTAAGTGATTCAGTCAAGCATTTGCAGGAGAAAATTAGGACATAATTTCTCCCAAAAGATCAAAAACCCACTGAGTTAATTGCATCTGTGGAGTGTGTGTGTGTGTGTGTGTGTGTGTCCAGTCCATCGTCTGTATTGGCGTTCAGTCCTGCTGCTCATGGCAGGGAAAGATTACATTTATTTATTTGTCTACAACAAACATTATTCTATAATGCCATAAAATTAATAAAACATCAGAATAAATTATAATACACTGAATTATAACTGACCTAATACTTGATTCTTATTGGCTGTGAGGTGAGAATTGAAAGCATGTAAAGCAATGGCAGTTCTTACTTAATTAACGCAATGCATTATAGTTGAAGTCATCCATAGTAACCTGCTAAAAGAGCTCCAAATCTGGGCTGAGATGAGCACACAAACTGGTAGACAAGTTTAGGGGAACCAGTATAGTGCAAAGGCCAAAATGAAATGCTGAGAGAATGTTCTAGAACTTACTGGAGCCTGTGTGGAGGCTGAAAGACAGCTTGGTCCGGGAGGCGATGGGTGGTGGAGTCTGGGGGGCCGGGGAGACAGACAGTCTTCTGTCACCAACCAGTGGGTTTATTACCTGACTCTTTGGCCTCTGAGGCCGAAGTGGGCTGATCTGTGGACAGTGAATGGACAGACAGAGAGGAGGTCAGTGTTGGTCAGTTTACTAGAGACTGCAGATCCTGTGCCGCTTCACAAACAGCTACAAAATTGAGAGAATGTGAAACTTTAGGCAGAAGGCAAAATATATTACAGTCCCCTGCTCATATTGTATGGGTGGAGTTCAATCTGAATAAAGTTACTGAAAAGCTAGTGTGTGAATATCCTGACTTGGTTGTGATAAAATTGTGCTCACTCATTCCGTGTGTTACACAGGAAACCTAAATTTGTGCCCCAAATTATTTGAATTACCATATGAAGGCTTCCATGAATATGTACGACAAATCATTTTACCAAATTATCAAACTTAAAATGACACAATTTGGCAACACCGGGTCTAGGATGACAACGCAGACAATGCATTTGAAATAATTTTCTGGGCTGTTACCTAAATTATAACAGATTATTGAAGATTGACAGATTAAAGTGTAGTGATTGTCACATGTGATACACAGCAGCACAGCACACGGTGCACACAGTGAAATTTGTCCTCTGCATTTAACCCATCACCCTGAGTGAGCAGTGGGCAGCCATGACCGGCGCCCGGGGAGCAGTGTGTGGGGACGGTGCTTTGCTCAATGGCACCTCAGTGGTACCTTGGCGGATCGGGATTCGAACTGGCAACCTTCTGATCACGGGGCCGCTTCCTTAACCGCTAGGCCACCACCGCCACCACCACTGTTTGTTTATTATTATTAAATAAATAAATAAACAAACAAACAAATGGATGGAACAACAGAAATGAGTCAATATCAAGCCTATGTGAAAGTGATACACAGCAAACACAACACATTGTGTGCATGACAAAATTTGCCCTCTGTATTTAACCAATTACCTTTAATGAGCAGTGGGGTAAAATTATTATCAGCAAATTATTATCATAATAAGTTCAGTTTATATATGTTATACTGTATTGTAGGGTGGTAGTAGCCTAGTGGGTAACACACTCGCCTATGAACCAGAAGACCCAGGTTCAAATCCCACTTACTACCATTGTGTCCCTGAGCAAGACACTTAACCCTAAGTGTCTCCAGGGAGACTGTCCCTGTAACTACTGATTGTAAGTCACTCTGGATAAGGGTGTCTGATAAATGCCTTAAATGTAAATGTATGTGCATCAGGCTTAATTAAAATATTCATACAATGGATCATATTTTAACTCTTAGTACTGGCTGTCATATGATAAACTTAACAGCACTCGTGTAGCTTTTAGACCAGTGACATTGGACCAGTGGGGCAGTGGTGGCCTAGCGATTAAGAAAGCGGCCCCGTAATCAGAAGGTTGTCGGTTCGAATCCCGATCCACCAAGGTGCCACTGAGGTGCCACTGAGCAAAGCACCGTCCCCACACACTGCTCCCCGGGTGACTGTCATGGCTGCCCACTGTTCACTCAGGGTGATGGGTTAAATGCAGAGGACAAATTTCACTTTGTGCACCGTGTGCTGTGCTGCTGTGTATCACATGTGACAATCACTTTACTTTTCTTTCTTTCTCTTTTCTTGTTGTCCCATGCATCACACCATCTTGGTCATAAACATTATTTAATTAAAGTGTTGAACAGTTTTGACACCGGAATTTTAGTGTGGAAGTTTTGTTTTAACAGTTTTCTTTGTCCCATGCATCAAATGGCAAGTTTTCAAACTGATTGTATGGCTTTTGTCATAACTTTATATTGAACTAACCAGTAGTAAGGCATGACAAGTACTACATACACTTTACACTTATTCATAGTTCTGACCATTAGTTATTGCATAAAGAAACTGTTATCTAAATGTCCCATACATCACGTAGAGAATCGTCCAATACCTCTAAAGGTACATCTGCTGATTTTACAAAGAAGCTGGAAATTCTGGATTCCATTCGTTGTTTGATCATGTCAATATATATTTACAAAAGCTACAGACTGTAGCACAGAGGATTCAAGGACAAAAGCACTTAATACAGAGAATCATTATAGACTTGCACACACGCATCAGAGCCGACATCAGAATTGACAGTGGAGCTGTGAAAACAGCATTGATCTTAGGCCTGGTCAATCCGAGGAGAGAACTGAGACTGGCAGTTATAAAGATTGTGTGGAACGCTCCATGAACCTGTGTCAGGAAGAGACAAAGGCCCTGGACGTAGGCGGGGCAGCACGAGGAATTGTGCCAACACACAAGATTCTCATGCCGCAAAGTTTCCATCTGACAAAAGTGTCGCTCTGAGATAATTGGCATCAAAGAACCAGGGACTCGCTTCTATGGCTGAAACTGTACAAAACTCAGATCTAAGATGTCAGTGAATCAATTTCTACCCATAATACTGTGTGTGTGTGTGTATGTTATGTGATGAACTTTCAAAAAGTGAGTGAGCCTTGTTCCACATTGCATGCCTTGTAGCCATTAGGGTGACCTGCTGAAGTTCCCAGCCAATAGCAGCCACCCACTCATCACACTCAGAACAAAACACTTTTTTTGTCACTTTTACGACAAAAAATAAGTAAAAATCAGTTTACATGCTGAAAATATTACAGTAATTATGAATGTACTTTTTGACCTCTGAGTTTTTCTCATAACCAAAATGTTTCAGAATGAATGGGAACCGCGTACATGTGAGCGTCGAGCGCATGACTGGAATATCAGTGTAAATGTATCAGCCTATTTTTCAGATGCAGTGCAGTTTGAAAAAAAAAAATTTGTGTGAGTGGGTAACGTACGGCTCTCCAGGTTACGTTGTCATGGTTATTGTGGAATCTAGTGAATGAGTCTGTTTAGAGACGGTGAAAGCACCGTGTGTTTAAATGAAAGCGAAACGCTGCTGGTCTGTCTTACTGTCTCTGAAAGTATGACTGCCTCAGCTGGCTGGATAGTGATCTCCGCCGTCTTCAACTCCTTATCGAAGATCTCCTGGTGTTTACTGTTCCTCTTCTCTTTTTTCTTCTCTTTGCGTTCCTTCTCTGGTTCCTCACGGTCCAGTCTGTCCTGGGACTTGTAGTACACTTTTTTTGGCAGGAGAGGCTCTAAGGCAAATCTGTAAATTGACATAGTAATGAGGGAACAAGTGTAGTGAACCAAGCACAGACGTACCAAGTCTTTAAAACAACAAAAAAACCCACACACCCTTAAAAGGGACTAAAGCAAAGAGAAATATTCACCTGACATTTAGACCAACTCGACCAAAAAAGAAAGAAAGCAAACCTTGAGATATCTATAGCTCCAGATACCATGGCAACCTGCTACCTCGCACTCTGGCTGACTTTCAAGGGTCCCTACTTATGCAGTACGCTAATGAGGCCATGTTTCCATCAACACCTTTCCAGGTCCCTCTTATATTCTTTATTAGATTTTTTTAGGTTGATGTTTGCTCCTTGAGAAACCCCATTAAAGTTAAAGGTGACTGTCAATCTCCAGCGTGTGTGTGGGTGAGAGAGTTTGTGTATCTTTTCAAAGGTGTGGATGTTCTTCAAAGAGGAATTGATACCTCGCGGGACCAGGATCCTGCATCCCTCTCTCATTAAGTGCCATCCTAGTGGCTTTGTATCAGAGGTGTGAATGGCAGAATTACCCTTCGGCTGCACTCTCGTGATTACAAAAATAAAAATGCAAAGTAACTAATTGATCCTTCAGCATCACCGGCATGCATCAGCAGGGAGTTTGATTATGCTGCTATTATGCACCCGCCCACTTTTCAACAGACAGACAGCTAGTAACTGGCAGAATATAAAGTACAGGGCAAATGTTTGAACACACCTTTTCATTCTTTATTTTCATGACCATTTACATTGGTAGATTCTCACCGAAGATATCAAAACTATGTAGAACACATGTAGAAAATTTGTTTTATATTCTAGTTTCTTCAAAATAACCACCCTTTGCTCTGATTACTGCTTTGCACACTCTTGGCATTCTCTCGATGAGCTTCAAGAGGTAGTCACCTGAAATGGCTTTCCAACAGTCTTGAAGGAGTTCCCAGAGGTATTTAGCACTTTGCCTTCACTCTGTGGTCCAGCTCACCCCAAACCATCTCGATTGGGTTCAGGTCTGGTGACTGTGGAAGTACATAACTCCACATGTGTTCATTCATAGTTTTGATGCCTTCAGTAAGAATCCATCTATGTAAATGGTCATGAAAATAAAGAAAACACATTGAATGACAAGATGTGTCCAAACCTTTGGCCTGTGTACTGTATATATAAAAATAATTCATATTAAAATATATATATATATATATATTTAAAGCTAACCAGATTAATGTAAATAAACAAGTTTGCACTAGTTAGTTATCTTGAGGAAAAGCAAACAACCGTTCAAACTGGTGTGTAGTATTATTTGTCACCCAGAACTTGTTTTCATAAACTTTACATAAACATAAACTTTAAAAATAGATGATTCCATATTGATTATGTTTAGCTCTCAGAAACCATACTTCCTCATTCTTGATGATTTAAATATGCTTTGTCAAGTATCTCAGGCAGTTTCCACATATCTTATTATTTTAACTCCAGATCCTCACAAAATGCATCAAAACACACACAAAACTGCTGTATTTGCTTGTCACAATTGCTTAATATATTTAAATGAGATTTAGGCTCTTCAATATACATATCCTCAAGCCTTCAGTCTCTGGGCTCTGCCCATCTCTATTTTTCTACTGCAGTTGTTTTCTGTCTGCTTTATCTATTTATTTAAAAGTCCTGAAGACGGCACTGAGAAAGTCCATGGTTACCTGTGAGGCTTGCCCCCCGAATGGTATGTAACAACATTCCCTGTAAATGTCATTTAATGAATGTGAAGTTCATCACAACAACCATCACAGCATGTTTCACAGATTCACTGCATTTTTTCCAGCAATTTTTGGACACAATTGGAGTCTAAATGCTCCAAGAACCTTTTCAAGCAGTCAAAGTGAATGTCAATACACTTGACACACTTGAGCCTTTGTGGTTAATAGTCTGTAACAGATAATTTAAATATTGAAAACCAGTTCGTTACATCATTTCTGCAGTTTCTTTGTAATTAAATCTGTTATTTGTTTAAAAGCAAATCCAAGTGTGTAAAATATTTTAAATCGTCTGGTGTTTAATTTGTGTAATTAGTGTTTAGATTTAAAGGGCCACATGCTTGAACTAATCACGGGGTGGAAAAGCCTTACAGGAAATACAATGGGTGTCATGGTGCTGTTTATTGTTGTTGCATCCTAAATGGAGCACATATTAGCCAGAAGCCCCCTCTGTGGTGTCAAATTATTCACACTTTCAAAAAGCATAGAAGCATTTAGAAGTCATTAACTGGCGCCTGTCACCAAAACCTACATCGTATGTCACTGAGAAAAAGCAACAAAACAACCATTACAGACTCAAAAATGAGGCAACAACGGGAAAACGTAGGAAGTGCAGCCGGTGCTGACCTAAGTGAAGCACAGGCCGTTGCCATGGTTACTCACCCGTCGGAGCCAGGCCTGGATGGGGAGTTGTCAGAGGAGATGGACGTGACTGAGGCCACAGAGAGTGGCCGCTGAGAGGAAGGCATGGTGAAGGAACGAACCATCGAGCGGGGCCTCTGCCCACGACGCTCATCGGTCATCGACTGTTTTTACACACACACACACACACACACACACACACACACACACACACATGAATGTGGGCAATGCACATAAATACATAAAGATATCATTCCCTATACATAAATGAAATTGTGTACATGTACACACACATTCAGAAAATAAAAACACACACACACATACGATTTATAAAAGCTTACATAACTGAATCTTCAATAGCACCATCTATCACTACTGAGCAGAAAATATGGGTCATAAGCAACAATTCAGTTGATGAAAACAGGCTTGCAAGGACATTCCAAGAAAACCCGAGCCACAGGAGAAAATGAACAAATGAACAGTGGTAAGAATGATGACTGTGAGGTGTGAGGAACGCCCTTGGTTAAGAGATTTAAAAAGAAAACTTGAAAGATGAATATCAGTGCTTGTTTGGTGGAGTGGGAGGCGGCTGTATGGCTCCTGGCCTTCCTGCTCCCAACTGTTGATGAGGAATTTGTCAAGCTGAGTGACCCAATCCACCCAAGGGGGGAGAAGGAGAATGGCCGCCGATCTTCATCTCAGTCGAGGCGCAACGTGATCATTCCTCCCACCGAATGATCAATACTGGCTACTGGTCGTCCCCAGAGTGGCTCTGCTGGTCTCACAGTTCCTTCTCCAATTAAGAGCTGCGTGTCAACAAGTGCGGCAGGGCCGCTTGAGGGCCGGTGAAAAATGGAGAACAAAAGACTGTGGGGAGAAGCTCAACTTTACAAGGATAAGTTTTGGGAGGGGGACAAGGTAGCGAGTGCTGAAGCCTGCTGATTTACTTCTTTATTGCTGCACAGACTTCAAAGCGCTAACAGAGCCAATCAGAATGCACCACTCTGGATGGTAGATATGCAATGGTAGGGAACTGGCCTCACTGTGGTCCTATCAGGCCTGAAAAATTAATTTTGCATCCATACTAGAAAAAGCTAATCATGAAAGCTTTCGCCACTCGACTCTTGATATTTCTTTCCTCATGGTAATAAAGTTCATTTTGAGGGTGCTGTGTAAGGTTCATATATGTCAGTCACTCGTTTGCCAATGAAAATGTCTGAGCTGATCATTTTCTGAGCATAACAGAGCTCTGCTTTCAATGCAGTGAACAAGAATTTGATGCACTGGAATTGGTATTGAAATTGATATTTGTGAAAATCAAAATCCTTTCCTGTTGTAAAGGGAATCAAAAATGACAAGTAATGTCATGTGGCTGAGGAGAGTCTCACCAGGATCCTTGCTCCATACTGCTTCTCCACCTTCTCCCGCAGCTGCTTGAAGCACGCCTCCAAGCGCTCATGAAAGGGCCTGAGGGCCTCTGTAACCTTCTCACCATGGATACGCACTCCCTCCGCCAGATATGGGATCTGGAAAAGAGAAATGGAAGGAGATGCTAAGATGTAACATCGACACTCTTCAGTAGTCGAACAGTAGAGTAAACAGTACAACCTAAAACTGGGCAAAAGAACAATAAAATATGAATTGTAATGAGGATTGTGGATGGGACAAACATGTATCATGATGCTTCCTTTGGTGATGAATTATTGATATGCTGGTGTCCAGAATTGATGCAAATTACATCAGTATGCTCAAATTCTTAAATCTGTGTGGAAAGACAGACTGAAGGAAATATTCACTCACACACCAGTAATATTAAAAAATACTGTGCAGGTTTCTTTATTGTTCCAAAATTGCTGTGACAGCTGTTTAAATATATAGATTTTTTCTTTTAAAATTGCACTTTGAAATACTATTTCTTTTTCAGATCGTTCAGATATCTTTTTCAGTACTGTATATTGCAATATATGAGTATATCCGCCAAAAGTACTGTGATATGTATATTAAGACAATGAGTGTGACTTTCATGCCTAATCATGAATATGCATATAATCAACAATTTCTGGTGTATTGTGATGTTGCCTAAAACCTTACTGCCTTGCATCATTCTGTCAGGCTTTGAGTCTGATCATGTGACTGAATTTATACCAGTCACATGATCCATAAGTAAATTGAAAAATGACCAAGTATTAAGAAGTACTACCATAACCCAGACAAAAGTTGTCCGGACAGCCAGGCCAGTTGATCCGCTGTGATTAAGTACTAGCATTTACATTTACAGCATTTATCAGACGCCCTAATCCAGAGCGATTTACAATCAGTAGTGACAGGGATTACTTAGGGTTAAGTGTCTTGCTCAGGGACACAATAGCAGTAAGTGGGATTTGAACCTGAGTCTTCTGATTCTTAGGCGAGTGTGTTATCCACGAGGCTACTACCACCCTTTAGCATATACTAGCATAAGTCCTAGTATAAGTATCAGGGCTATTATTGTCATACCATGACATCCTTTTATATTGTGTATATAAAGTGAAACAAGTTGTATTTGTTTCACTTTATATGCACAATTACAGTATAGTTGTTTTTAACTGCCTGTCTTAATTTTAGTCTAGTCTTTGCATCAAGTGGTCATTTTAGTTTTTATTACTTAGTCACATCCATACTCATTATAGTCTAGTCATGTTTCATAGGACAAAAAGTCTGAACATTTTTGTCTTATTTCAGTCAGAATATTTTTGTCTAATTATAGTCAATTAAAAACCGATGACATTTTTGTCTAGATTTAGTCAATGAATATTATATTTTAATATTTTTTTAGTAATGCAATTCTATTTAACCCAGTACTTAGTAGAAAAACTATTTAACCCAGTACTTAGGAAACAAAAACATACATTTATTTTAGTTTCCACTTCATTGTAAAGAAAACGTGACCAAAGGTCAATTGACATCTTGTCTCATCAAGTCACAAAGGTTTGTTGACTTAGATATTTCTTCAAAAATGACGTTGACGAAAACAACACTAAATTACAACACTAAATCTAAAATGGTAGGGAAAGTCACCATTGAAATTCAGTCTTTTTCTTTCTAGTTTTGGCTGGTTTGAGTTCAGTGAAAATCTATGGCAACAACATTTCCATACCAGATTGACTGACCCACTATGGCAAAAGAAACTATATTATCTTGTGTGCGTGTGTCCATGCACAGCAGAAAGAATAAAAAAAACGAAGTGGCTTAAGATAAGTAAGCAGATCCTCTACGGAACAACCTCTCCTTGATGAATGGCCTGCTGTACACTATGTATCATTCTGGATGGTGGCCGAATCAACAGGGAAATCAGAGCCAGCTTGGGAACAGGAAGGTGATTAGTCAGCAAACTGAGCCTTGTGTGAGGTGAACAAAGTTATGGAATTTTGGTACGTGGGTTCTACAATAGGCTGACTAGAGTGAAAACAAGAAACCATGAACAAGTGTTCTGCTCCAAGGCCTGGAGGGGTGTTCCAGAAGGATAGGTAAAATGCAGCAGATGTAGATGTAGAAGCCGGAAGGACAAAAACACAAGACTAGAACAGAATAGATTTGTCCATGGCATCAATCAAGCAGAGTGTTCTTTTTCCATTCTTTTTTTTATAAAAAGGGTTTTCGAAGCTAGGCAGATCCCTCAGCCAAAACGCCCACATATGGATTAAACGCAGCACTGTGTTCTTCAAGCCCAATTCACAGCCAAGGTTCTCAAAAGAAACAGAAGAGGTAGTTGTGGTGAAGCCCAGATGTAGTGTGTGATCGGCAAACCCCTGCCAACCCCTCAGTCCAAAAAAAAAAAAAAAAAAAAAAAAAAAAAAACACACACACAGATGAAGGCAGCCAGAAGGAGCTTAAATCTCTCTGTCTAAACTAATATTAAGACAACTGGTGCTATTGCTAGCAAGGAGTCCACAGGATTTACATAAATTGATTGGTAATTATTTGTATCTTAATGAAGAGAAGAGAAACTAAAATCATTTTTATATTTTTAAAGTTTAAAATGGGAGAAGCCTAATGACTAACTCAAACACTGCTTGCCTATTCTTGATGATTTCCGCCTATCACATCTACAAATGTTTTTAAAGATTGTTTTTTGTTCTTGTCTTTTACACTTACACTTGCAAACAAGCCCCATACTTGGTGTATAGTGTCCCAATAAAAATAAGACTTAAAAGCACAAAAATCTGAGTGGATAAATTTGTTAACAAGATTACTCAAACTTGATTGCAGTCTTCCACTGTATTCATGCTGTTGGTGTTCATATAGTGTTCGGTGTCTAATTTACCTATGAATTATCTTGGACTAAAATCTCTCAATGTGACAGCAGCTAAGAAGAAATTATAATTTCATGTCCTCCTCTGCACCTCTCACATGTGGGGTTCCACAGGGCTCAGTTTTAGACCCTTTTCTTTTTTCTCTCAATGTGCTCCCATTTGGTTCCATTTCATTCCACTGCTATGCGGACAATAACCAGATTCATGTTCCTCTCAAAAAGATGGATATGTAGTCTGAGACTTTGGCTCAAGTTTCTTGATTACATAAACGTTAACAAAAAAATAATAATACAAATGACAGAAGAGATTGTTTTTAGTGGAACGTGTTGTTCCTGTGCAAGATAATTAACCCTGAGTGTTAACTATGTAAGGGAACTCGTATGTAAGATGTGACGTTGCAGAGCCATGACGTTTCTGCACCTTTGTTTTGCGTAGAGGTGTGAAAGCCATGTGTTTTGCAATACCCCGCCCTGCCTCTGTCTGCCCCAGATGGGAGACACCGGGGGCAGGACAAGACAGAAACAACTAATTCTGATTGGTCTGTGACAACTTCCTGTGGGTCAAATGTATAAAGGAATGTTCACGTATGGTCTGGGGACTTCCATTTTCTTTTTCATTGGGAGCTGAGGGGAATCTTCCCATCAGTACCTGAGTCTTTTCTATTTACGTATTTTTCTAATGGCTTTTCTCTCTCTTTCTCTCCCTTTTCACATTCTTTTCATTTTGGTTTTCTCTGCAACATTGGTACCTTTTTTTTTTTACATACAATATTCACTGTTCATTCTTTTAAACTCTATTGTGCCATGCCTCCTTCTGCCAGGTAACATCAGGTTGGGGTGGTTTTTAATACAGTGCTTTTGAGTGTAGAGAGAGAGTTTTTATTCAATTCTCCACAGTTTTACAAATGGTGACCCCGACGTGATACCTTTGTTCGGATATGGATCTGCGACCGTAAGTCATTTTTATCTGAATTTTACTGCATAGCAAGGAATAGAATCTCTGTGCTTTAAATAAAAAGGATCTACATATCCTAAAAGGCCCGGGACCGTAGAAACCGAGGCATTTCTAAATCCAGATCCACACCGACAATGTATAAAATGAAAATGGACTAAAGACTGTATCACTTACAATGTGGCATGTAGATATGGCTGGCACAATAGATGAACTCACAAACCAAACTGTAACCAGTAATAACAAAGATTTGTGACATTTTAGATTACCGGTATTACATTGTCCCATGGTGAACAATTTGATAATAACTGACCAGGGATTGGGAATTTCACAGTTAAAATTCATAGTTTACAGTTTAAATTCATGTTCAGTATGCTCAACATGTTTAGGATCAGAATTTGTATTTATGTGAAACAGTTTTTCCCTCTGAACACCTCAACATCTCAAATAGTAACTTTTAGTGATAAAAGTGTAGTTCTCTAATTACATGGCAACAAGCGGTACTTTTTATTTGTATTTAATTTTCCGGCCACTGTTGTTGATTAGACTCAATAAGTCGATGCAAATGCGCAGAGCTATGAATTCCCTGATATCATTTTAAGCTTCTGACTATATTTACATATCTTTGTGTTACAATATCTGATCATTGTTGTCATTTGTTTTTAGTGTACAATGGACCATGTTTTTCTACATGTACAATCTGTATGCAAAACTACAACCTAACAGCCATGTGTTTTGACCTATACCAACCAGTGTCTGCACTGACTGGTGAAACTCACAATGCATATTTGTCAACTTTTAAGAAAGATTGAATTAAAGGGAGTTGGTTGAACATGTGCTGCACTGCATACTCCTGAACTTAATAATTGCTAAAAAAAAGGCCATGTGATGTGTGCAGCAACACTTTGCTTCTTCCCTTCGGTTTGTCTCAAGACTTGTGCTTGTTCAGCCCTTGCATCACTTCAGATTATGCCAGCCCAAGATCAAATGATATCGATTGCAACAAAGCCTTCTGAATGACTGTAAGTAAATAATGCACAAAATACATCATGTCCAGATAATTGATGCATGGAATGCCACCGGTCTTAGTGAATCACCCCCCCAGTGTAGGCAGGCAGACACCACCTCAACATATGAGTGAGAAGGGGAAAGAGCCAAAAAAACGCTGATGTAATGTCTCGTAATCTAATGCAACTGCTGCAAAGTTTGAAACAATCATCTCTTGGGCCCTGCAGGACTTCTCCTCAGCAAGCGAGAGTTTAAGCTAATAAATTGTCTACTCATGGTTTCAAGGTTTCACTTTCCAAGCCAAAGAAAATAGAGCTATGGAAATATATATATCTAAAAATATATAGTTAAAAAAAAAAAAAAAAGGATGTCAGAGAAATCTGATGTCTGCAAGCAGCAGCGAGACGTTACCAGTGCAGCTCCTCAGTCGAGCTGTGAATATGAGGAAAGATTGGATTTCCCAGGATATTAAGAGGGCCTCGCCTTCACAACAGGGATTTTCTTCTAAGAGCTGGAGGAGAAGCGAGACAGAAGCAAGAAAGAGAGAGAATGATCTGGCAGAATGATCACATGTCTCCAGGGAAACCCAGAGAGTTTTTTTCTTTTAAGGCAGCAGAATGATATAATTCTGAGTGGGGGTGGCATGGCAACTGAGGCCTGGCAGGTGACTTGAGAGATGTGATGGTTTAATGCGGTCGCATAGACAACAGACTTTCCAGGTCTGCCTGGACAAGGAGAAAAAATGGCTCTTTCATCTATTGTCCTGCCAGATTCAGCCCTGTTGCAACCTCTGTTAGTCTGTAGGCCGGGTTTAACAAGAGCAACAGTGTGGCCTGATGAATCCATCATGTATGTTGGTTTTGTGATTTTATCATTTACATTTTATCAGCAGTGCCTTTCTTTTATTCAGTCCCAAAGATTTTACTTGTCTGAATATATATAGACAGAGTAAAATCTTTCTTTAACATGGAAGTGGTCTTTGATTCATAGGACATAGGAAGAAAGGAATTTTACTTGTGATGCACAACACTAAGGCCCTGTCGACACATTTTTCTCTGAAATAGTAAAATTTCTGTCCGAAAATGGAGACGGTGTTTCAAGGGCCCCAGAATGCTTATTTTTTAAACGGGTTCCTAATTGAATTTCTCTTTGCCAGGTGAAAGTGCTGACATAATAGTGTCACGTAAGCCACCGTGTTCACACTTGTGGTCTGGGGACTTCCATAATAATTTACTGATGTTAATAAATTAGAAACTGTTCTATTCTTTTAACCTGTATTGTGCCATGCCTCAACCCTGGGAAGGCAGAAGTAGGTGATTCCCACAACATAAAACCAACACCAGCTGAAGATTCGGCGCTCAGTCATTGAGTTCACATAAACAACGACTCAACTAAGCTATATAAAGCAAAGCAGCTTTCAGACCAAAAATTGGATGTGCTTCGCTTGGCGTGAAAAAAACAGTGGACTCCGAGGGGCAAAAAATAGGCATGAACTTTGAATGCAAAGTTTAAGATCAAAGCAAAGCGCATGCTGTGTTCAGTCTAAAAGCGGCTTTATTTTATTTCTCCACCCCGCATCCCTGACGTATTAGCTCAACCTCCAACCTGCAGTGGTGCAGGTCCAACCTCCAGTGGGGCAGTGGTGACCTAGTGGTTAAGGTACACAATGCTCCCTGGCGCCTGTCATGGCTGCCCACTGCTCACTCAGGGTGATGGGTTAAATGCAGAGGACAAATTTCACTGTGTGCACCGTGTGCTGTGCTGCTGTGTATCACAAGTGGTAAAACAGCATTCTTGGCATCTGTGAGGAGGACAACATTTCAGATAATGCTCCAATGTTGATGCATTTCAATGTGAAAACATTTCAAACCAGCTAAAATAAGAAAACTATTTCAATGGTAACAATTAATTTTCTTATTTTGTTCAGGCTTCCCATTTATTTATTTATTCCTGTTTGTCCATGTATTTTACTTTGTTTGTCTTATGTATATCTGTACGTCCTTTATGTCTGTTGCAGTGGAACTGCTGTTAAAGTGCTCTAGAAATGACTTGACTTGACAAATTATTACCTGTTTTTTTGTGTGTAAAACAAAGTCTTCTTTTTCCCCTGCTGTGCTGTACCGCCAAATGGGTTAGCTGGCCAGCCACAAGCAAAGCTGCTCGACTGGTATGACGACGACAAATTTGACTGGGACAGATTGTGTAAAGTTTCTCCCATTTTCTTCTGTCTGCGAAAGTGACAAGGATGACTGATGCTATTGGGATGTGAGAAGGGCTCCACCGTCTGTGCACTGCCACTCACAGGAGGATAAGGACAAGAGTGACAAGGGCCACTCAGATGCGAAAAGGGCTCCGCAACCAGCTGCTTCAGGTTTTGAAGCCAGGTAATTTGGACCCTTTAAAGGTTGGAGAGTAGCTCACATTCCTTGTCATTTTACATCTTATAAGTTCTTTTGTGTTTATTTCCGGCTATTGTGCCATGTGTTAATTAAAACTACTCTTGCCGACATGGCATGACAAGTAGCCCTGTATCAAAATATTTTTTGAAAGTCATTCACCTTAAATAATCAAGTCCTGATTGGCGTTACCACAAATGCTCTAAATGCTGGTAGGTGCTCTTCTGTGTGCAAAAGGCCAAAACAAGCATTCAAAGGCACAACACTGTTGCATGGGTATTGTATTTAGAAGAACCTAGAGATTTGTTGCATGTGAAATTTTATTTCTATTCTTGATAGACGTCTGCATTCCGATAACCAGGCAGTGTGAAAGAA
This sequence comes from Denticeps clupeoides, assembly GCF_900700375.1. NCBI lineage: Eukaryota > Metazoa > Chordata > Actinopteri > Clupeiformes > Denticipitidae > Denticeps > Denticeps clupeoides. Next base: position 12,836,432 of record NC_041708.1, read on the forward strand.
TTTGCTATCCTGTATGTTTCTGCCTTGTTTTTATCTGTAAAAACAGATCTGCACGGGCAGATGGTAGTGCTATTACTTACCAGCTTAAAAAGAGGAAAAAAGGCAGGATATTTAAAAGTCAATGAGGGGCAATGTCCCATTGCTGCTCTTCCAGTGTGAGAAATGTGATAAAGTGTCATATACTGAGAAATTATACATTTAATTGTCATAATCAGGGAATAATATCTATTACAGCTAGACAATGGTGGGGCATGTTACCCCTGCTGGCAACGGTAATTAATGAGGTGTCACACCTTAAAACATGGAGTGACAATTCCCAGCCATAACTGGTAAGATGTTTCACCTTAAAAAAAAAAAAAAATGTGATGAGTGATAATTGGTCAAAAAAGGCCATAATGGGCTCACCTGAAACTCTGGGTAATGCTCGCTAACAAGAGACTCCATAGAGAAGAGCAGCAGCCTGCCAATAACCGGCGGCTCCGGGCCTCTTTTGTGAGTACGAAAAGAGATGTTCACTTTTGCTTAACATCTGTAGCCTTTTCAGCCTTTTTGTGGCTGATGGCACCATGCCAGAATGCCCTGGAGTAACAAACCAGACAGATGGCCTTTTGAGACCCCTGATATCAAAGCAATCTGGATGGGCATAAAAACAATGATAAAGGCAATGCAGGTTCATCCACACTACAGAAGTCTTCACAGTTCATGGCATCAAAATGGCTTCTGCTTAAATTGTGGATTGTTTAGGTAAAATTGTTGTTTTTTAAACATATACTTTTACGGCATTTATCAGATGGCATTTATCAGGAGCAACTTGCAATCAGTATTTACAGGGACAGTCCTCCTGGAAGCACTCAGGGTTAAGTGACTTGGACAGTTTTTTTAAATAATTTTTTTCTTGGTAAGACGCGCGTTTGCCGTTCATTGGGAACTCAGAGCGCATTTGTTGTTTTGTTGGTTTGTGTTTGGGGATTTTATTTGGATGTTTTTTTGAAGACCATTGTTGTGGTGACAGGTGGTGGAAAAGCACATATTTCGCTCTGATCACAGCTTATTTCTTTGGTGCTGCATATCGTTTGGGCGGAATGCATGGTTAGTAACATGACGTTGGCAGACGAGTTTATTCAGAGCCCATCGTACAAACTTTTACATTTACATATACAGCATTTATCAGATGCCCTTATTCAGAGCGACTTATAATCAGTAGTTACAGGGACAGTCCCCCCCGGAGCAACTTAGGGTTAAGTGTCTTGCTAAGGGACACAATGATAGTAAGTGGGATTTGAACCTGGGTCTTCTGGTTCATAGGCAAGTGTGTTACCCACTAGGCTACTACCACCACTTTTGTTGCGTTGCACCAAAGAGAAGTTGTTGCGGATAGTTACGCGATTGTGTCAACGAGAGAGGATGAAAAGTTGAAAGAATCTCGGTTTAAGGCGGTAGAATGGGATTTATTGGGTATTAATGTCGTTGTGGCACAGACCGAGGGTCAGGCGTCTCCGGAGCCTGTAGACGGTAGCGTCTCTGAAATTAAATTAAAGATGCGCGAGTATTCTTTTTGGGAACATCAGATGCAATATGAAGCAGCCAAGTGGAGATCTGAATGTGACAGCCGTGCTGTGCAGGAGAAGAAAATCGAAAAGGAGTTGCAAATTCGTAAATTGGATATTGAATTGGAGGTAAAATGGCTAGAGTGTGAGGAACGCGAGAGGGAGCGGAAACGGGAATATGAAAGCCACACGAAAGGGAAGAGCGGGGGGATTTTGTTTTAAAGAACTTAGAATTAGAATTGGCAGCTAGAAAAGACGCTGTGGTTCCAGCTGTTGTAGGTGTTTCCCCCGTCTCTGTTCCACCAGGGTCACCGTTACCTCCTGGCTCTGTGTCTCCTCACGTCCCTCCTGTTGACCTGCCTCCCTCTAAGTTCAAATCGGTCCTGGTGTTTTTCTGCAGATTGGTTCTACCTTCTTGTCATTCATTACATTCATTACAACAGAAATATGACAGGCACAAACTGACAAAGGTATAAACATAAGATATGTAAAGACCAAGGACACTATTGTTGAACTGGCACAATGTATAACATTATACGCTAAGTGTAAGGTCAAAGACGTCCTGGTCTTTAATCATGTTCACGCATGTGATGTATTGATAGGTGTGGAACAACCATCGAACTGCAATTCAATAAAACATCATTAAATATCATGTTCTGGGTGAAAGGAATACCTGTTGAGCAACACAACTGCATTAAAGACCAATGAAGTTCACAGGCCAGGCTACAACTAAGAGGACAAAAGACCATATGTTGAGACAAGCTATTTCACACCGCATCAAATAAATATCATGTCCTAGTCTCCCGACCCCAGGATCAACAGGTCCAAGGTTAATTCAACATTTGGCACCATGGTGCCATCAGAATGCAGAGCAGCATGCTGAAATGTCTTCAGCAGACCCAAGATGAGGGTTACGTGTGAAGTGTTCCATCATTTATACACATTCTGTATTCTGATGACCAGGCACTGTGGAAGAAACTACAATCCATTTTTGTGTGATGCAGAGCATCACAGTCTGTCTGTTTCTCCCGCTGTTCTCAGTTAACGGCACAAACAAATGCACACACATGCGACAAACACATTGACAGATGGTGATGCTATTAGTCACTCACCTCCTTAAAAAGAAGAAGGAGGCAGTCTATCAAAGCAAAGAGAAAAATAAACCAGTGCCTCAGCTCATGTTTCTTGTTCTTTTTCTTGACTGGAACTGAGGTTTGATTTACTTCACATTATTACAGGTTTAACGGCGATTTCTGTTGTGTTATATTGATATTTGCCACTGGAAAGTCTCATGTTTCAAGTAAAAACTTTCAAACACTTGAATTATCACATTCACACATCCAGTAAAGCCACAAAATGTGTAGGTTTCTATGCACAGTTCAGCTGAGCTTCATTATAGCTCAACGTTAAAAATGGACTCATAGTATACATGAACAGGACAGAAATCAATTTATTGACTGACGTATGTCCGGCCGTGTTGCAAATGGAGGCAATGTGATTGCTCTGGTTGACCTATTACATCACAGACCAATACAACATACTAACAATTTAGCTTACATGTATTGGTCTGACAAACAAAGTTGATTTAGGCACAGACCACACAAGAACACTTTTCTCTAAAACAGGTTTTTGGTTTCTAAAAAACCTGCGTCCACATGGGAGCATTATCTGAAATGTTGTCATCCACATGGGGACACAGAACGAACCAAAAACTGCTTTTAAACAGTGGCTAATACATCAATGTTTCCACAAAAGAGACACTTTCCTGTCCACACAAATATGCTGCTGAATGGATGCAAGGCCAGATCGGATAAAAAAATTTTCCTTGCAAAAATGTTGTGTATGGTCAAAATAAACTCCCGGTTCTATGATGTAACAGTCTAAAACTGAATTTGACTCATGCTAAATCTAGCTTTTCTAGACTGTTTAAACATGGTGAGAATCCTGCAGCCTGTTCCAAGCAGCTCGGCCTATTATGACCAGGTTGTTTTTCAATTCTGGTCTTGGCACTAGGTTGGGCAAGCAGGGCTGAAAGTTCAAACGTCTCTCTTATGTGCTCTGCTGCCACAGCTCACTGATGACCCGGGTTATAGAAAATCCCTGCCTCGTTACCAGGATGTGTTTAACCCTGACCTGCAGACAGAGGGCACTGGGTTCTATTGAAGCAACTTTGCAGCTCCAGAACAGGCAGTCAATACAGTAGAAACAGGACTGACTTGTCTATTCTAGGTCTAATTATTTTTTTGAGGGCACATCTTTGCACCTGCATCCTCCCTGTCAACTTTGCTCATGACCAAAAAGCTCGTCTTTTATTTAGACTCAACAATACAATGGTTACAATACTGAGGACAAAATCAGTTAAAATTAATATTTTGTTTTGATCAGCCCAGTACTAAGAACGATGAATACATGCTCAACTAAACTTTGGTTTCTGCATAATCAGTAACCAGATGTTTCTGTTAATCCTCAACTCACCGTTTCAGTCATAGACTACATCTTTTTGTAACTAACAAGCCTAAAAACATGCACAAACTTTCAGGGATTTTCTTCCGTAAAACACGATATTCATGTGCGACATGCCTTTCTTTGTATGAAACATGTTCGTTCTGCAAGACACGCGCATTCGTTCATGTGAGGTGTTCATTAAGGAGGGTACTACTCTACTTAAGTTACAATTCAGTGAAACTGACATTGGTCATAGACAGTAGTCTACATCACTGGCAGCTTTTCCTCACAAGAGGGTAGGCTGGCAACTGAACATTTCACAAGCATTTAGTTAGCACTCGCAACTGCGCTAACAAACAGAGCAAAGATTTGGTAGAGAAAGCGGGTTGGGGGTTACATTACTAAATGATTAAACATGCAAATGTTTTGCTGGCAATAATGAAGAAAACCAAAAAGTTAGACACACCAAATTTCTGACTGCATTGCATTTAGACAGGTTCACTGTAAAAAAAAAATATGTTAAAAATGTAGAAATGACTCATAATTCACATAAAGCATATTGGTACAGTTATGTTGGCCGGCAACCGCTGCTACATTGGGTTCGGCGGGGTTATATTGGCTGGATCTGATTATTGTTAACCCTAGGGGTGGGAAAAGAACTCGATATTGCAATATATTGCTCTCTGTTACAATAAATAATCAATACACTAACGGGCAATATTGATATTTTATTACAACACAAAATGATTAATTTACCCGTTGTCAGTGTCACTGTCACTACCCAATATCTACCAATCTGTTTGCGGGGGGAGCTGTTCAAGTAAATAGGGGTAAAGTGGCGCAAACAGCGGCCGGTGAAGAACACATGTTAACTAACAACAAAAGCGCAGAGAATGGCGGAAAATAAAAACAAATCAAAGACTTGTTTCCACTATAAAATGTTGAGACACTCGACGAAAAGGCACTGGATAAAGACTATACAATCTGCATGAACTGCTTTGAAAGGTAAAATATAACAGCAACACTACGAATCTGCAAGTGCACCTTGTTCGCTATCATGGTGAACTACTCTCAGGTGATAATGAGGGCAAACCAAGTAAGTTACAGTAACTTACTACTGACTTTTCAGTATCATGGTTTACACATGTTAATTAATGTTCATGTTGTTTTTTTTAATGTTCATGTACTTTTATCGGTCTAGCTGTACAGTGTTTACATTTAAGACCAGGAGGCAGTGAGTTATTATGCAAATACAAATATCCTTGCACAATGTTGGAATTAATTAATGCATAAGATTTCCTTATTATTTCCTTATTCCTTGTTTTTCTTTTTCAGTCACATATATCGTGATATATTGTTGATGAAATTTCTTCCAATATATTCGTGATATTATCCTTATCGTGGGCCACATATCGGCACAGAATTGAATTGTGAGTTACCTGTATTGTCCCACCCCTAGTTAACCCCCCTGTAAATTATGCCCCTGGTTTTGAGGGATGGGTAGGTACATCTTCTCAAACCCTCACCTGCCAGGCAATCAGGTCTTTGAGCCTTTCTATCTTCTCCTGGTCTTCTGGATGCTCCTGGATGTATTTGTCCGTGAAGAAGGCCTGAAGAGAAGAGAACAGAATTGAGAGAAGTCATGCTTCCGCACTACTACGGACAAAAAAAAAAGACCCTGAGGGTGAATTTCAGCTTTCACACACACACACACACACACACACACACACACACACACACACACCAAGATACAGTTTGTGTGACTAATGCTCTGTTTTAGATCTGACACAAATAGAGGCCATTTGTGGCACTGATATATATAAAAGGAAGCAACTGGTTGTGAAAGTTTTATGATAGAATGTACGGTGGGGGAGTTTGTTCACTTCTACACAGACTGTGATAAAGTGATTCATGTCACAAACAAACAGCAGATGGGAGGCTTTAGGATTTTTTTCTTTACTGCTAGTGAATGAAAAATGCATTACATTAAAGACAGAAACATATATAACCATCCTTGCCAGCACAAACAATATTTCCTATCAGAGGCAACCTAGACAACTGTGATGCAGTTTAAACAGAAAGGAGCTTTTACATGAGCAACCAAACTTACATGCCAATGTTCCTTTAGCCAGGTATGCATTTGTCTATTGTCAATGTATAATTCATATGTCACACTAAAATAACACTGTACTGGTTCTTCGTGTTTGAATAATGAATTCAGAAATCATTTCTTGGCCCTATGTAATAAAAAGAATCTGGTAAGGAAGTATTAATTTGATTAATTACTGCAATATTATTGCTGTTTTGATTATTTAAATTCCTTACACAATAAAAGGGTATGATGAAAAGTAATTTAAATATTTCACTGTATTTCAAGGTATATAAATTGTGCATATCTATAATTTGCAAAATGTACCTTTTTCTTTAAATAATCAGAAGTTGCCTACTCATAGCTCATCCCTCAGACTGTGACTTGCTACTCAGAATGTTTCTATGGTAACAGGGATTGCGCCCTATTCAGAACAGTGACTAAACAGAATCCAATGTTCCCCCAGTTATTTTATAAATGAATAACAAAAGAGATGTAATTAAATGCAATTTCACTTTTCATGAAAAATTCAGCAGTACATGAACTGTTCAAATATAGAAGTAAAAAAAATTGTGACAGTTGCAATAAACCAATGACAGCAGCCTCTGTTTGTATTAAAGCATGTGTCCACAATTTTTTAAGTGGGAAGCATCCACAACTTTTCAGATCACTTCTCTCAAATGCTTCTTGTTGCTAGGTTACAAGAAGATGCTCTTATGGCATTTCAATATTATTTTCCACACTTTAATAATTAATTTTAACATAGCATCATTCTTCATCATTACCTAATGAACTGCCTCAGTGAGGCAATAATACAGAAAACCACACACACATTGTCTGTTTAAATTTGAATATAGTTTTAAAACCATAAAAACCTTTTTATGTCATAAAAAATATCAATAAGAAATCAAATCAAATCTGTACAATTATCAATAATATCCTAATGATAACTATCCCAAGTCATATCTAAAATTCAGACAGAAACATATAGAACTTCCCAGATCAGAAATCAAGAACTAGAGGGGAATGGACAGCATGGTTTACCTTCTCATAGTTGGTGAAACCGCCCATTACGGCCGGATCCACAATGCCGTTCAGCAGCATGGACAGGGGGTTGATGGGAAGGCTGGGGTCACTGAGGTGCTTCTGTACCATGTTGTTGATCTTCTCATTGGTCAGCTGCATGGTCTCCATGGCGTTCTCCAGGGGACTGATCTCTTCCTGTAGAGAGAGACAAGAGACCATAAACCTAAAAATGTGTTTTGTGGTTTTTCCCTTCTGTTAGTCATACTTTTGTCATTAGTAACAAATACACCTATAACCTACAGATAGTAAATTTTGTTTTTGATAGGAAGAATGTGCTGTGAGCGTGTCATCAGACCTTAAGGCCCATCATCAACACAGGAACATTTGACAGACATTTAACTTAAATCTATAAAGTCGTCTTTATAGAATTATAAAGTCGTTGCTGGCACACAAACACACCATTCCAAATTGTTCTCTCATTCTCTCTTTAGGTGCACTGGTGGCATAGCAGGTAAGGAAACTGACATGTAATCAGAGGTGCCACTGAGCAAAGTACTGTGCCCATACACTGCTCCCCGGGCACTTTTCATGGCTGCCCACTGCTCACCAAGGGTGATGGGTTAAAAGCAGAGGACACATTTCGTTGTGTGCACCATGTGCTGTGTTTCACAATGACAATCACTTTACTTTCACTGTTCCACTCTCTTGCTCTCTCCTGTTCTCTTGGCAGACTACTAACGATGATTAGAACATGTGCGTCAGTTAACGCGTCCCACAGATTTAGCCATAGAAGAGGATGTGTGGCAAAACCCCAGAAATCCGGACCTGAATGTTGACCAATGCTGATTCATCAGACGGAATAAATGGAAAAATTGCACATCCCGGACTAAACCCTTCCCTGTGTGCATGACCTTGGGTGACTGGAGAAAACTGGAGCACCCAGATGAAAGCAACACATTTGTCAAAGTTAGCATGTTACTAAGGCATTGAAGCCACTAATTTTGTTGTCAACATTAGTGCGCTTCCCGGTTCTGCCCCTCCAGTTCCACTTGTGCACATTTAAGCACATAAGCACTCACTGTTCGATTTGATGCACAGGCTGGATGGCAGTTTTCAGGTTTGAAAAAATTAGAAATGCACAGTGAAAGGGGGTGGGGGGTGGGGAGAGGACAGGTGTCTAAAAAATATCTCTTGAGCTCTCTAGAGCTCAAAAAAAAAACCTGTGTTGCGCCTGAGAAAGAGAGGAAGATAGAGAGGAGGAGAGACCATTTCTAAACTGGGCTCTCAACCTGCTGCCAATTAACTAAGGGAGTCCGAGAGGAGAGGAGAAATGAAGCAACCTGGCAGCGTCTGCATGAAGGAGGCTAATCACAGTGACAAATAAAGCAGAATTGATAGAGAATACTTAAGAGTGCCTAATTACGCTAAGTGCCGCATTTGTCTTCTTTTTTTGTTTGCCAAAACAGCAGCAAGTTTTTTTCTTTCTTTAAGAAAACAGATGAGTCTGGTGGACTGGTCCTGACTGATACAGTAAATCCGCTCCAGAGCTAAAACTGATCCAGTTCCTGCATCCTCACCTTCCGTCAATATCCCCTTTCCTGCTGCTTACCTACATAGTCCCTCCCCAGTTTACAGAGAGCAAAAGAAGTAGAGTACTTACTCAAAAACCCCTCATTTTTATTTACTTATTTTTATTTTAAAAATTAGTTTTTGTTTTGGTCCACAATAACAGAGATACATTTGTGATGGACAGAGTGTGCTTAAACAACATCTCCCACACACAAAAATGTCATATGGTTAAGTCAGCATTTCTGCCACAATTGTTTTTGAGTTTTCAGGTTCCTGATCATCTATCTGAAACACCTAATTTCTTTCGTTCTGTTTTTTTTGCTGTGAAAGTAAATATAAATATATATAAAAAATGTATAATCAATTAAAACTCAAACACATGTTTGCATGATCAGTGTGGTGGAAGTCAAATTTTCAGCAGAATGGAGGTTGTTACAGAAGCTGCTGTCAGCTGTGACTGGTGAAACTCACAAGAGACAACACTCATTGGTCAAATGTACAGGAAAGTAACTGTGACTGGACAAGCAAAAGCAAAAGTTCTATTTTTTTTGTCACACGGCAAGCATGACACACGGTGCACACAATGAAATGTATCTGTATATAACCCATCACCCTTAGTAAGCAGTGGGCAGCCATGGAAGGCACACGGGATCAGTGTGTGGGTACGGTACCTTGCTCAAGGGCACCTCAGTGGCACCTTGGTGTTTCAGGTTTTGAATTCGCAACATTTATGTTACGAGTGTGCTTCCTTACCTGCTAGGCCACCACTGCCACAAATTTGCTTTTTGCTCTGATCATGCATATTGACTGCATATTGCAGTCATGGGAATAGTTGACACATACAACAACCATGACATCCAACATTTACACAAAATCTGTAGGAAAAATTCCAAGCGCTAAATTACTAGTGGCTGCTCTACTGTTGGCATAGTAAATTCCGCCTCCTGTCTCTTCTGTATACTTCTGTAGTTTCCTTTGGGCCACATTTAATTGCCATGTTTGAGGCCCAAGGAGAGGCTTTACTCTGCCACCACGCAACACTGTGTACAGGAAGCTGAGGCCAGGCTGGGTATGTGACTGGTTAGTCCTTCAGACCTCTCGACCCCCATGGGAATCGAGCTCCGGCTGCGTGGCACCTCAGCACTTAATTGATTTGCTGTAAGTGAGTGATTGGACCTGAGTTGATCCGCTGCTGTTTGGCAGGCTCTAATCAGCTCCTGACAACAAGTTTACCCAGAAACCCACAACAGCACACCTAGAATTATAGGGGAGGAGGGGAGTTTGACTGTCCATCCCAGTTAAGTGGACAAATCGAATGGCATCGATTCTTGGCCGCCGAGGCGAGGAGCACAGCTTGTCTACGCAACAAGCCCACTTACCGTGGAGAAGGACTTGACTTCAAACCATCGCAGGATGCCGGGCAGCTTGTAAGCGGTGACATAAGTGGTCCTCTCAATCCACATATTCTGAAGGGAAAATAAATAAATAAATACATAGAAGAAAAGGTTGAAGAACAGAACAGCAGGAGGGGGAAAATAAGGCTTTTTACTGAAACGGTAAATTGCGGGTGGTTGGCAACTCTAACACATGACACGGCCACTTAAATGAGCCATTTATTGGTTTTAACACACCTTTCATAACCCCACACCCACCCCCCCTCTTCAACTCGCAGTCATTTAAACCCTCACAGAAAAGCCACTTTTTTAAAAATTGCACATCCGTGAGAGGATTTTTAATGGATGTTTACAAAAAGCAAAAAAGGGAACAATTAACTCTAAAGGGAACACTGCTACAGTATATAAACATAATACATTTGAATGGACATGGTTTTTCATTACTTCCAACTTTATGTTAACAGAAATGCACAGACATGCATGCAAACAGGATTTGGTTTCCACAACCATGATCATACTTTGTAATTACATTAACTTTAAACTACCATAATAGAGTTATTGTTATTATTGCTAAACAATACTAACACTTAGCTGTACAGTCAGATCATTATGTAATACAGTGTATCCAGAAAGTATTCACAGCACATCACTTTTTTCCACATTTTGTTATATTACAACCTAATTCCAAAATGGATTAAATCCATTTTTTCCTTCAGAATTCTACACACAACATCCCATAATGACAGTGTGAAAAAAGTTTACTTGAGGTTTTGGCAAATTTATAATTATTATTAAATTTGCAGCACCTCTCAAGCTCCATCAGATGTTAAATTGGATTAAAGTCTAGGCTCTGGCTGGGCCACTTGCTCACTGGGACCTTCGAAGCAACAGAAATCTTTCTCTAACCATCCCCAGATTTGTGCCTTGAGACAATCCGGTCTACAGACCATTCCTTTGACTTCATGCTTGGTTTGGGCTCTGACATGAACTGTCTGTGTATGCATTTCCAATCAACTGTTTCTTCCATAGCAGTTCAATTAAGCTGCAGAAACATCTCAAGGATGATCAGGGGAAAATGAATGCACCTATGCTCAATCTGGAGATTCATAGGAGCTTTCTCAGTTTTTTCATTTTTAATAAAGTTGCCAAAACCTGAAGTAAACTATTTCTCATTGTCCTAATGGGATGTTGTGTGAGAAAAAATGAATTTCATCCATTTTGGAATAAGGCTGTAACATAACAAAATGTGGAAAATTTGATGCCCTGTATTATATCTAGTGACTGAAGTCATATTTACCGCAAACTCATTGTCTGGATCCTTCTCCCCTTTTCTCACAGGTCTGGAGTACTGGAATTTATTTACCTCGTTCACAGTGTAAAAGCTACAGGAGAAGATGGACAAACAATTTATTAAAGCATAGGCTGTACTTAATCGTACTTCAATTCAGTTCATATATTTCGGACAATGACATAATGTGGAAGTCAGTCATGCATTAGAGCAACTCATAAACAGTTTGGAATAAGATGAACATTTTCTGTGATGGATTGAGTTTTCTATTTCCCTGCTGTTTAAATCAAAGGTGCAAGCATTGCAGGTTGACTACACAAAGGATTTAAGATTCAAATCCAATGAACGCTGCTATTTACAATTCATTATCTAGTGAGGACAGGGGTGTGTTGATTGTGGGGTTGGGGGCTGTGTGGACGGAGGGAAAGAGAGTGCTGCTGGAACAGCCACTGTGATGGCAGAGCTTAACTTCATTTCTGTGCATCACTGGTGTTCTGAGCAAAGTGTAAACAGTGGGGCTGAGCCAGCCATCTATCAGCTCTGACACACACACACACACACACACACACACACACACACACACACACACACACACACAAACACACACACAGTTAATTAACAGAGTTACACATTTAAAATAAACTCCTTGTGCAAACACACATCCTCCTGTCTCCTTGACAGAGATGAGTCAGTCCTTGAGATTAACTTTCCTATAGAGAGAACCTTCCCAGGAGTCCAGAATTTTGTGTATATTGTGTTGTAAACAAATACATTCATAAATAACTAAAAAAGCTCAAGGTCAAATGTGGTTTGCACGCCCCAAATGTCCAATGAACTGTCTTGTGTGTGTGGCATGCGAGTCGTTACGCCATCCAGCCATCACCCTTGGTGAGCAGTGGGCAGCCTAGGAAGGCACCCAGGGAGCAATGTGTGGGGACGGTAACACCTTGGTGTTTCTGACATTCCCCCATTGAGCTTCCCAAAATGGAGGCTGGACATATCGACAGAGGGCTAAAGCTCCCTGGGTAAACTTTCACTTCTGGCTGGTTCTAACTTGAACTTTCTTTCCTCTGCTGCTTCACAAAAAAACATAAAAAAGAAGCATGTTGATTAAAATCCAGAGTAATCAAGGTTAAATATGCAGAGCCGCAGAATTGGCGGCATTAATAATGCAGCATGCAAGAGCAGCAAGATCGTTCAGGTGGAATGTGAGCAAAGACGTGATTATTACAATATTAATTGACTGCTTTCTGGAGCAGACACTGGAGGAAAACAGTCTCACCTCAGAATCTGCTCAGACACTTGCTTGTTGTGAAACTTTGGTGGCAGCTCCAGGATGGGCTTCACGGTGAAGCACTGAATGTCTTCACAAACGTTAAGGCAAAAAAGTTTAAAAAAAAAAAAAGAAGACATTTGCTCCAAATAGCCATTTAGATGCAACAATTCACTTATATGTGAGAGTTCAAAGTTAAATGTAACTGTGACCTTATGCAGCATTAGAAACAACCTTTTTGAAAACATCATTTAAAGAACATGTTCTGTATGACAGAAATAACAGAAAATTTCTTGGTTTATCTATTTACGTAAATCCTGAGTGTGCCTTTGATCAGATAATGTTCCATATGTCACAAATAGAGAGAGCAGTCTACAGGCTGCGGAACGACAAACCCATCAACTTGGGATGAATGTGACAGTGTATTTCTTGTTTCCGGTCCCAAGCCCAGGAAGGGCATCCGGATTAAAATGTTTGCCAGGTCAATTTTGCGAACAGCCAGACAGGTTGATTGGCTGAGGTGACCCCTGAAGGAAAGTAGTAGTCCTGGTTTCTTATTACAGTTTGCACACCAGATGTTTCTTACCCACCTGCCCTGCTGGTAGACTGATGGTAGGCTGACAGGCACCCAGGGTCGAAAAGCTTTGCATTGTTCTTTCAATAGATCTGCAAGTCTGCATGGTGCATTATTCACAACTGGGGGCAGGCTCACAAACTCTCTCCATATTCTGGAACCAAATAAGCTTGTTGTAGCACTTTCCTCGCTGAACCACTGTATGGGCTAAAAAGCTGTGTGCAGCATTTCTACACACGACAGCTGAATGGTATTAGCTGTTACTGTGTTTGTGTATCAAGGTGGCAGCAGCTTGAGACTTTATACATGCAGATGCTGCTTATGGGGGGATAGGATTTCTCTCTTTCAAGATGTGTAGGAATGTTGCTATGGAGTACCAAAATACCAAGGACCTGAGAAAATGTGATGAGTAGCAATGAAGTTCATCTGGTAGCCTCAATGTGTAATTTCTTTCATCCAGAAAGCCAAGTAAAAGCAGCATTGGAATTGCTCCAGAACCAAATTGCCTGTTCTTGCCATTATGGTTCTTATGTTTTTGTTGGTTGAGCTGGCACAGCTTGGCTCCTTTTACTGGAAGAAATGGCAGCAGTCTTACCAGAAAGAGACGTCTCTTTCAGGTCTTTTTTTATCCCTTTAGTAACACCTTCTTCCCATTTGAAAACCTACCGAGACGTACATCACCACTTTTCATCGCCCACCTGGTCTTCTGGGAGATTAGTCAGACACTCCTGTCATCTCACTGGGTGACTAACATCCCAAACCAGCAATTTCCGTGCCTGCGCCATTTTAACTGTTACCTGTCATGGACTTTTCTAACTCAAAGTTGAAAATGTGGGTAATCAGCTAGGCGCTGTATAAGTCTTGACAGCTCCCTATCCATCATTCAGTTCAGTTTCAGTCAATGCATATTTCAGTCCAGATTAAAAAAAAAGTATTGATCTAAAGGAGTTTAATAAAAGGTGTTAAGTGGTATCGATTCAAAAATGAATTATTTCTCACAGGGACTAAATTCCAAATGAATTTATAATTTAATCCAAGTGAATGTTTGTACCAAAGTTCCCTCAATGGGAACGATTTCACCTTCAAAAGAATATGAAAAACATACAAATGGACAAAACAAAAACACAACATTTGAAAATAACTTCTTTACAATACTCCACATCATTAATTGCTGCAGAATCTGAATAGGTCTACTGCACGTTTACATATCTGCTCAGTATCCTCTGGCCATGTCAGTTTGCTGAGCAAAGCTTGAGCAACAACAGAGGAAAACCTGAAATCTGAATAATGAATTTAAAAGTCTAAGAGTGACTGGGCACTTTAGATGACTAAGGATACACTGGCCACTGGAGTTCCTGGTGTCATCACTGGGCGGGGTAGTAGTCTTCATCTTTTCAGAGTTGGGGAACTGGGTGAGCAGCCTTGCCTCAAAGTCCTCCCTTCGCTCATACTCCTTCCCCCGGTATATAAACATCTTGTTCTGGAACAGAATGCAAATTTAACACATATACAGTTCATCACTTGAAGGCAAAAAAAATACTCAACGTGTAAACAATATTATTGCAATGTGTAAACAATATAATTGCTTATGGAATACACAATTCCATAACAATAATATCTAATAATAGCTTGATAATATCAAAATCATCAAATAACCACTAAATGTATGCCCCAAACAATATTGTGAATTATTCTTTTTTGCTAAAAGAAACAATGGGATTACACCAAAGTGATCATAATCTGCATATCAAGGCTGTAGATGGACTACCGTTACACTTCATACACTTGGCATAGTCTCAGTGCTGGCCAACAGCAGCCGCGGTGCTCTCCATCTTGTGTGGTTTTAAATAAATTGAGTGGACTCCAAAATGACGTGCTGCGGATATTAGCGTGTTGTTAGGGGCATTGCTAAAAAAAAGCCAGCACTGATGGCTCAATCATCTTAATCACACCTCGCGTGCCAGAGATGAATGCCCACTAGCCACTTGTCTTATTGCTTGCAGCACTTCACTAATCGTCACTCAAACCATGCGGCACCTGTTGCACCCAACAGCAGGAGCTCCGAGGTTCAAAGTGCATAATTCTACTGGGAGCAGGTGTTAAATTGTCACAGTACACATGGATGTAGAACACTGTGCATTTCAAAGAGTGTGAACTTTAATGTGATAGTATCATGGAGGATTGTTGGAGATTTGTTCAGGAAAATCACAACAGGAAATTATAGCAGGCAGAAGTTTCTTGCAATGGCAGTAAGACAACAACCAGCCAGTTGACGGATCCACCCCAAAAAGTTAGGGGCTTAAATTTTATACATCCCATTTGGACATTCCATCTGTGTTTATGTAAGGGAGCTAAGTGATAAATATACAAATATCATATTTACATTTACGGCATTTGGCAGACGCCCTTATCCAGAGCGACATACAACGTTACCATCGATGAAGAGATCAATTCTGGTTCACTAGGACCCCAACTATGAATACAATCTTTTTATTCACTCTGTTGTAGATTCTGTACACAATTCGACAATAAGAAAGTTACAATTTAATCTAAATATTCTTTAAAGAGGAAGGTCTTGAGCTGTCGTTTGAAGGTGCTCAGAGACTGAGCTGTTCTGACCTGGAGGGGAAGTTCATTCCACCACCAAGGGGCCAAGACGGAGAAGAGTCTAGATGAATGTTTTCCTTTTACCTTTAGCGATGGAGGGACCAGACGAGCAGTACTGGAGGCCCGGAGTATACGAGGTGCAGTGCGAGGTGTAATAAGGGCTGTGAGGTAGATATGGGGCTACTCCATGTTTGGCTTTGTAGGCCAGCATCAGTATTTTGAATCTGATGCGTACAGCTTCTGGGAGCCAGTGGAGGGAACGTAGCAGAGGGGTGGTGTGGGAGAATTTGGAAAGGTTGAAGATCAGTCGTGCTGCTGCATTTTGTATGAGTTGTAGAGGTCGGAAGATACATAGTGGTAGACCAGCTAGAAGGGAGTTGCAGTAGTCCAGTCTTTATCTGTGCTCCTTCATGCCAGTAAGTTTAAGTGTGTGTGAGCTCATTTCATGTCACAAGTTAATCTTATAACTGTGTGAAAGGCCCACAAATATACAATAATAGCAGTGTTTCAAAATGAACTTGGCAAGTTGAGCAGTTTAATAGAAATTTTTACATTTTACATTTACGGCATTTATCAGACGCCCTTATCCAGAGTGACTTACAATCAGTAGTTACAAGGACAGCCCCCAGGGTTAAGTGTCTTGCTCAGGGACACAATGGTAGTAAGTGGGATTTGAACCTGGTCAAATGGTCACTGTTTGTCACAAATTGGCTGGAGGCCCCTATCCTGCTGCTACACAGCCAATATAGATTGCATTAAAAATGTTTCCAACTCAACTTTTTGCACCTACAAACGCAAACAGTTCGTGCATGAACATATTCACATGCATTATTGCAAAATCCAAAATGAAATAAAGGAAAAATCTGAAAACTGAAAACATTATTTGGCAGTCACAGCAGTCCTTGAAATACAGACAAAGACAAAGGAATATATGAAGCAACTGTCAAATTGTACATACACACACGCATGCACGCACACACAATTAACTGAATCACATACACAATTTCTTCATATGCAGCCTGGGAAAAAGGATAAAGCATTTTCAGTCCTTGGAGTATTACTTATCTTCTGTCACTCCATATTCTTGTTCCCTAGGGAGACTGTCTGTATGAGATGGCCATACACACATTACAATCTTTCAATTAATGAAATGCATTGCAGCAATGAAATGTGCCTTTGGCACTTCTCAGATTTGCTTTGGGTCAGACAGTGACAAAAACACTTTGTATCTGGCTCCTTTTTTAACTCCAGAGTGCTTTCTCAAGTTGTTGCTCTCTCAAATTGGCCAAGCCATGTGTGTATGTGTGCATAAAATATCACTTATTTTTAAACTTGATTCAAACTGGTTCTCAGTGTGCTGCAGTTCTAGTGGTTTTAAGAGGTTCAGTGCAGAAATAAGCAGAGGTAGTTATAACTAGGTATGAAAACACATTAAACAACTTAACACAGGAAAATGTGAACCTTTGCTTAGTTGCCAGTGTTTGGATCTCAGTCAGTTCGTAAACATTTTTAACATTTAGGCTGAATACATATTATTCAGAGTTGGTTTGAGAAATTGAGGGAATAGCTGACATCAACAGCTGAATGGATCTGAGTCAAATGGTTTTGGCCACTAATGGTTTCAGTAACTCAAATTAATACAAAATAGGCAACTCTCTAAAGAACAATGGGGGCATGCACAAATCAGACACAAATATCTAAATAAATTGAATATTTTATGTAGAATGGAGACACATTTATCCAATAAAGGCTTTTGATTGAGTTCATTCCAGTTCCTCAAGAGTATACTGAAATCATTATATGTGCTTTATTAATATATTCTTTTGTTTTGGTCTTCGTGTAAAGTTATATAATCTCATCTGGTTATCACCCCTTGAACAATAATTTGATTAAATTAGTTAAGTGTGGTAAGGAACAAGAATTATCTTGACACTAATATTCCTATCCTCTGGAATATAGATCTGAATCTGAATCACCTTGATTATTCCTTCCACCAAACAGACCTCATGCCACTGTAAGAGCTCAATACTGTACTAAAAAGACTAAAAGAGAAAAATAGATAGAATAAATTCCTTTTTCTGTCAATAAAGAGAAACCTGCACATATCGATCTCACAGATGTACTGCAATAACAAGCCAATTTATGCTGGATAAGCATCCAGCCTAGAACAATGTTCAACCCCCCAGCAATAATGTTGCTGTTGGAGAGAATGAGTGATGCTTTTTTGAGGAAAATACCTTTTCATCTAATTGCATTAGTGAGTAATATATCATAAACATTTGCATCAAGATTTGATGTGTAAAATCAATTCTTAGGGGAGACACAAATGTGTATCAGTGAGTATTGATTTCGCTTTAAAATTTATTACGAACACTCCCTGCCACCCCTCTCAACCCTGCAAGAGACAGGAGGGACAGAATAAACCCTGCTTCCTGCAGCTTTCGGTTAAAGGAGTTTTACACAATACATTGCAGAGGTCAAGAGAGTGGATGCAAGACACTGCCATGCTAATGCACATTCATGTAAACACTGGACAAAAAATTCAGTTATGATAGTGGGCGTCTCCGCTGCTGCAGCCATTATTAATAATCTTGCCAATCTATAGTTTATAATCCCCTCCTCTCTGAAATCTCAACAATTAGCTGCAAGTTCTGGGGCTGTGACCAGCTTTTTTGGTTTAATATGGGTAAAGAATGATAAAAATCTCAGCAAAAAATATCACTACTGGACCCATGGAGAAACAAGGGCAGCTTTTAACAGCGCGAGGCACAATCAATAAAAATAAGGTCAAAGAGGAAAAACATCAGTATATAAAGTACTGAGTATTGATAATAGGATTTCCTTATCACAAAATTAATGATCTATTATTGGCAAAAATGGGTGGGATAGACCTTCCTTCCTACCATACACAGAAAACAAATCAGATCTTGGCAACCAAAATAAGTCACTTAGCATTAGTACCAAAGTAAATAAATGTATCATGAGTCTAAACTGAGCACCTGAATCTATCTTTAAATCGTGAGTCACGCAGGCTGTCTTAATCTTTAGTCTTAGGCATATCCATTCTCATTTTAGTCTAGTCTAATGACTAGTCTAGTATTTTAGTCCGAATTATCCATGAATATTTTAGTTTAGATTTAGTCAACGAGCATTGATGACATTTTAGTCAATGAAAATTGTAGTAATGCAATTCTACTTAACCCAGTACCTAGTAGAACAGAAAAAAATTAGTCAAACCCATTTCATAATTAAAACAAGGTATCTTATTATTACGAAAAGGAAGCGACATTTTAGTCTTACAAACTATATTTAGTCTCGTTTTTATTCGTGAACAATATAATATTTCATTACAGTCAGTACTCGAGTTGAAAAAACAGTCAAAATCAACACCCTTCTAAAACAAACATCCCTCTGTCCTATCCCGTGTGCTATTTTATTATAACGAATGCATAGGCCTATTCGGTAAACTACCAGTAAACTGTAAACTACGGGAGGGCACCCGAAAATAATGTGCGTGCCAACTTTTACATTTATTTTTTTTATTTACCTCAGTAAGCGGCATAGCAGGTGGCAGGGCCAGCCCATGCCATAGGCAGTATAGGCAAATGCCAAGGGAGCCATCCATCCAGGGGGCGCCAAAAACGAAATAAGAACTAGTCTGTATTAATGTTTCTTAAAGGTATCCTGACAATTTCACTTTGTGAGATCTAATATTAATACGAGTTCCCGTCTATGGTCCTGCAGCAGCTAAAAATGGGGATAGGTGTAAAGAGTGTTTTTGCCATTATGCTTTGCCATTCAGAAAGCAAAAGCTCAGATGGCCAGATTTGGAATTTCTCCCCTTATGAGGACATAAAGGTTCCACAGCCATGTCTGTCTGGGACAACAGAGCTTGTGGCTGTAAAGGACAAGGACAAGCTACATTATTTGGATCAGCCTTTTTGCACCTGCGGTCACCTTAATGCAAAGGGTTAAAGGGAAAGAGAAAGAAAGAGAAAGAAGAGCTTATGTCCTTCCTCCCTAGGAGACCGGGATTCACCCCAGCTCAGCAACCATGGCCCACCTCCTCATGAGGGGCAGAGGTTATTCTTGTGGGTAAAGAAACGTAATTAGAAGGTGTTTATGTGACTTGTCAGGTGGGGTTATGGTCACTGGAACTGCAGGCTCCTGCTGTGGACCAGTGTGCACATGCTTTCATTTCGTGCATCCCACATACTGGTCTGGTGCAGATCTGCAATTTCGATTGGAAAGTATCGATCATGTTTTCGCACTTTAATATGTGCATATTTAATGTACAGGAAGTCTGAAATTTCTCACGCAGGTACTCTCTAAAGAGATAAAAATGTGTAAAGTTTTTCCTCTATTAAAATGTATTTGGCAGCAATTTCAGCTTGCCTCATAGGTGTGGGGGCAGCTCCAGTCCAGTCGTTTCCCTGAAGGGCGTCAGATGTCTGTGTCCAGTTGCCCGGCCACTGTAATTTGTCACTGGTGTTGGAGGCTATGTGTGTTCATTAGCAAGTTCTACAGCAATGATGTGATTGCTCCTACTCTGGTGAATGCAGTCCTGGGCATTATGTGTGCATCAGCCCTTCTGGGTACTGGGCTAGCAATTGGGGCACTTTCTATATCCCATAGTAAGAGGTCGAGCAAAAAAAAAAAAAAAATACAGAATACAGATTAAAAACAACAACAATAATAATAACAATAATAATTATTATTATGGCTCATTCAGATGCTGCAAAAATTTAGTATGAAGTCTGATCTGTTGATACAGCTTCACTCTCAGCAACATATACACAGAAAATCTATTTTGAAAGTGGAATAGAATAAATCAAACCCTATTTCATTTACCACACAGTTCTGGAAATTGTCACATTAAAATAGATTTTTTTTCAGAATCATGCTTTTTTATTTTCCTTTCTCAAGGATCGAGATGAAGCTGAAGTAGTGAGCAGACATCAAGCTATCATTTTATTCCGATTATACTCTTGACTTTTCGGAATTGTCTATGAAGTGGCTGGTTTCATAGCAGATAATTCTCTAAGCTCACATATGTATGCACACACACAAAGTTTATTTAATCTCAAGCACCGGAAAAAGGCATCCATTCATCACCTCAAAATCTGGTGTGCAGGTGAGGGCTTCTCTGGCATGACTAACCCCAGCCAGAGAGTGAGGGATAAGCCACCTATCCATTATCCTGCTATGCTCTGAAACCTTGGGTAGGAGATTTTCCCCATAGATTGCTCAATGTCAGCACACTCTGAAAAGGACCTCCCCCGCCATGACGAAAGGGTAACCACACATATCAACTCACAGGAGGTTGGGGGCTGGTGGGCAAGCTCTGAAAGTGGTGGAATAAGCTTAAGAAGAACACCACAACAAACAATACATTTAAACAGAAATCCATCCACTAGTGGGTCAATGGTTAATGAAACTCCCTGAATCTAGACAATATAGCAAAAAAGTATGGATTTTCCATATAATAAAATATGAGTTAATTTAAACCATAATTAATACAAAACTTCCCCTAGTATCTGCAAATGCTCAAACTCATTTCATGGAACTGTGTTGTCTTTAAGGTATGTTTAAGAATTTCAAAAAAGCCATGTAGCCAGTGGAGGGAACATAGCAACATAGTGGAGGGAACATATGCTGTTCTGGATCAGCTGGAGAGGTCGACTTACAGGAAGACTAGCCAGGAGTGAGTTACGGTAGTCAGTAGGAACATGTAGAGAACAGAGAGAGAGCACCCACAGTGCGCTGTCTAGAACCCAAATTTCCCTGCTGTGAGACTGCAGTGTGTGCAACAAACAAACAAACAAACAAACAAATGAAGGTACATGTTAAATTGACAAAATTGCTCCCAAATGTTCCAAATGAGGACCAGGATAAAGAGGTTTGAATGAATGGAAAAAACATAAGATTAAAAAAATAAGTGCTTTATATTTACATATCTTTCTTACAGCTCATGAGGCCAATTAAGGCACTTCAGCAACACCATAATCTCCAATCACATTACATACAAATAAAGACAACACATAGTCCTTGACTATTACGGACTGAGGAAGGTATTCACAACTAAACATTCATCACATCATGGGTTTTCTACATGCCTAATCACGCCTAAAATGGATCACAGGCCATAGCTTGGACAACCCTGATCAAACCCAGTCAGCATGCAGAGTTAACAATGTTATATACATGTATAATGCATATCTGTGTTATACTAGTGAATCAGCGGTACCGGTGTGTGCAGTAGCTGTGCTTTATGCTTGTGCTTTAACTCACCCTGAGAAATGAGGGAAAGCCAAGGCCATAGTATCCCACAGCAAAGTAGTCAGGCTTTGGCCGAATCACCTTCACTATGTTCTCATAGAACTGAGCTTGTTTCCGCTGTTTACACACACACACACACACACACACACACACACACACACACACACACACACACACACACACACACACACACACACACACACACACACACAAAGAAATGGTTTACATGCTTCTTCATATTATTTTGTAGTACAATGTTTTATGTGCATCACACACAGACAAACACACACACACTTAATAATACTCAATCAGCATCATCAAGGGTGAAGGGGGGTTAAAACAGTCAAATTACAAGGCATTTAATTCTTCTAAAACACTCTCAGGCAAATAAGTAACAACTTAATGGGAAAACACATTTTAATAAGGAAGGACTTTGTAATTACAGATTAGGCACTGAGGGAGGATGAAGCACTTCATCAAATTTCCTTGAAATCAAATGGGAAAAAAAAAGCCCGGCCTGAGAGCATGTAAACATGCGATTATGATTTTGTGTCAGGAGTTTGACATTAAGACAAGAGGAAAGAAAAAAAATGGCCTCTCACCAGCAAGGCACTCAGTTGCTCAAAGTCGAACATCTCATTCTCGTACTGCTCCGCCAGCTCTTTGCCGAGAATAATGGCCTCTTCCCACATCTGAAACGGCACGCGTAAAATCAGCATGACATGCCGAAATAAACACTCACATTCTTTGTACGCTGCTGTGGTTAGGATTTCATCTAGCCCATAATAATTTTTTTCAAAATGTGAAATTAGCTTTCTATTGAGGGATAAGACCGGAGGAACTGTCAAAGTTAGGGCCTTTAAATGATCAAATTTTTTGGGGGGTAATCGTGTTGGAACCGGGGCAGCTACTGTAAAAGAATCGAGGCTGATGACAAGAACAGTGATTCCTTGGTGGCCAACAGGTAAACACTTGGTTGTCTTGTGAAAAGCTGAAATGGAACAGATTAGGCCCAACTCTGAAAAAAAGAGATAAACAAAGTGATGGTGTGTATACATCCCAGTACATCCAGTCTGAAAACTGCACGAAAGATGCTTCGGTCTGAATTGAGGGCTTGCAAAGGATGCTACAATTTCCTAACATTTTGGAATTTACCACAATTCCTTATGAGATACAGGCAACAATTTTTAAACTGGTGTCTTTGCGCTAAGTGAGGGGCGTATATGCTACTGTAAGATAAGGTGTATACAGGATATACATAAAACGAAACAAGAAAGAACCCCCTTTGAAGCATTCTATAGAAAATAACTATCCATTTTGTTGTTGTATAATTATTTCTGTCACCTTGAACATGATGGGCTAACATAAGTCTTCTATGACATTCAGCAAAATAATAGAAGGACTTACATGCTGACAATTGGTCTGAAGGTGAATCTCTTCTAATAATTACTAATCAAAATAATAGAAACAAATAACACTGAGTAAATTCAGGGTTGCTTTCTTTCAAATATCCCTGATTTACAATGTTGGTCATGGGATGTTGCCAGTATGCACCCATCAATAACCTGGAGCATTTTCTGATCACCTGACTCAGCTCGTCTCTCCCAGGTAGTACTTTTACTGGTGAAAAGTTGAGTGGAGCCCGAATGTGCTTGGGTTGCAGAGAAAATAACTGAAACCACCAAAGCATGACCCTAAAACCCGCCCACCCAATTCAATCCACTTCAGGTGCAGATCAGATAGAACAGGATCATTTGCATTCTGTGGCTTCTACAATGTGAGGGGAGAGGGACACTGCGGGGTGGGCAAGAGAAAAGATAAAAAAAAAAAAAAAATGATACAGACAGAGAAAACCTTCAGCTCAGCACCTCTTCTTCTCTAACCAGTTATCTTTAGCCAGCTGGGATTAAAACGGACTCTTTTTGTCAGAGTTGCCTTAAGGCCTGCCAGTTCAAAGAGAACCCAGTTTACACACAAAACAATCCATATCAACAATCTGGGCAATGCAGTGAATTTACATTTCCTAGCCTGAAATAACCTGAAAAAATGCGTTTCTGCTCCACTCGCACAACTGCAGTCATGGAAGAGCATAACTGTAAATCCTAAGCAGTTCCAAGTCGCAAGTTAATTTAATTATGGCTACTGTTAAAATACAGAATTAAGCAGTTATGCTATAATACTACCTAATACTACCTAATGCAGCGCTGTGTGGTGACACCCATGGTGGCAGCTTGTGTGTTTACATCAACACGGAATGGTGCAAGAACTCTGTGCTAGTCTCTAGCTATTGTTCATACTGGTTACAAGTACCACCTGAGCTGCCAGAACAAGAAATAATTTATATAAAAAAAAAAAAAGAACAATACAAAACAGAAAATTTAACAGGATTTGTCTGAATGTCAGAACTTGTTCTCTGCAATACATGGCAGATGCACACACACTTGCTCTATCTCACTCCCTTTGTTCAGACACTTTGCATTGAAATGCAAAAATTTGAGCGTGTCCACATGCTCCTGGATCAGGCTCGCTATGTTGCCTGCTGCAAAAAACAGCTGCACAAATGGTGTTGATGTGGCAGGGATGCAAAGGTAAGGAGTGAAATGATTGTCATTGTGAAACACGGCAGCACACAGTGACAGAACAAAATGTGTCTTCTGCTTTTAACCCATCACCCTTAGTGAGCAGTGGGCAGCCATGAAAGACACCCAGGGAGAAATGTGTGGGGATGGTATTTTGCCTTCTAATAATGGGTCCACTTCCTTTACCCGCTATGCCACCACTGCCCCACTTGGCTAGCCTGGCCAACATGGGATATCTTTTATTGTTAGCCTACAGTAGCCTGGGTTGTCTTCCTTGGCAAGGCTCTTTTCTCCAATGTGAGGACTTTGTTCCTTACTTGACATCAGTGAGGGTGTTAAAAATGATTTCAAGAATGTCACAGCTTTCAAACAGTTCATTATGCGCTGCCAAATAATTTGGAGACAACTGTGAAATAGGAACTACAGGCGCCTCACCTGTCCTCTCCAGATCGCCGTAATGTTGTCATGTGGGCTGACAAGCACACTGTTTAGTCATGGGATTATGGAAAGCCAAACAGGCCACAAATTGGCTGCATTTTAACATGTGGTTTTAGGCTACAAAAGCACCGCTTTGAACAATGTTTATAACGCCTGTTACCTGACGCTGCCAGCAGCAATTTTTTTCATAACAACGCACGTAGTGTAAAACCATGCATTAAAATGCAGGCGAATTATTGACCTCCACCCTGTCTATGATGCGCCAAACTCTGCTAGCATCAGAGCGTGAGAAAGACAGAGTATGTTCGCTGCACTCCTCACTCAACTAAAGTAACATCCTTATGAAATAATCGATTATGTTCTGCACTGCATTGATGCAGAATTGTAAAAGTCTGCATTGTGATTAACTGATTATGCAATTAATTTCAACACCCCTATTCTGAACATGGACAAAAAGAAAAGATGATTGTTGATTTCAAAAGACAATGGAGGGACCACTCTCCACTGGACATCAACTGATCTTGTGTGGAGAAAAGTTCCTCTGTGTTCATCTAGAGGAGAACCTCTCCTGGGCTATCAACACAAGCTCAACAGACAAAAAACACTACAGCATCTCTACTTCCTGCCGAGGCTGAGGTAAACCCATCTCCTACCACTCATCCTCACCATCTTCTATAGAGGGACTATTGAAATCATTCTGACCAGCTGCATCAGTGTATGGTTTGGGAACTGCACCGCATCGGAAAACAAGACCCTACAGCTGACAGGATCATTG
The DNA here is from genome assembly GCF_900700375.1 of Denticeps clupeoides. Classification (NCBI taxonomy): domain Eukaryota; kingdom Metazoa; phylum Chordata; class Actinopteri; order Clupeiformes; family Denticipitidae; genus Denticeps; species Denticeps clupeoides. Next base: position 12,862,315 of record NC_041708.1, read on the forward strand.
GAGACTCTCTTTCAGCCATTATGGACATTTACAACACATGCTGCAGCAGGAAAGTCACCAGCATTGTGAAGGACTCTACACACATGCTCTCCTCATCTGGAAAAAAGCAGGACCTCACTGCCAGATTGTGCAACAGCTTCATCCCACAGGACATCAGACACTAAACACTCAGGGACTTTACCCCCTGGGTACCTCTTATGTTAAGAACATATCTCTAATACATTTCTATTACAGTAGCATTTGCACAATGGTACTCTGCATCTTAATGACCAATTTCACAAATATTTTTGTGCTGTCAGTCTTCTTTGTTGTCTACATGGTTTATTTGATGTTACTCATGTTATTCTTGCACTGCTTGTCTTACACTGCTGAAGTCAAAGTTAGCCAGCTTGTCTGTTTTTTTATGTCAGTATAATACTTTGTTTAAATGTTACATGTAGCACCAGGTTCCAGAGAAATGTTTTGTTTCTCTATGTTCTGTCTAACATGTACAGTATGTAGCTGAAATAACAATAAAGCTCAACTTGAACCTGTACTTGAGTAAAGAAAATCTGCACATATGACCAGGGCCAATTTGTTTTTCTTTGATAAGCATTATGACATACCTTGCCCTTGTCAAAGTAGTTGATAATCTCCATGTAGAGCTGATCTTTGAGCTGGCCCTGTGTGTTTGCCTGGTAGCCATCGCGTTGAGTGAGATGGGCTGCGCAGGCCTCCTCAGACCACTGCAGGGACAATAAACAAGAATAAACATATAAACATCAGCAGTAATAAACCGAGCGCACATCGGCGATGTGATTCAAAACTGCGGTGGACCAAGAGCCTCCTGCAGCCTTCTAGATATTCTGCTTTACAAAGTCATATTCATAAAGAAGGCATTCAGGAAAGAAAAAGACATCAAAAAGAGACACATACATACACAGGGCTTTTACTGTACTGTGGGCCACAAAACTCCACCTCAGAGGAACAGTAATCCAAGCAAGCCTGCTGGCCCCAGTTCTAGCAACCAGGCGAAGATGTTACTAATGCAAGTACGGCTTAGTCAGATCAGATCATATCGACTTCTGTCACCGCATTACAATAATCATTACGGAGTCTGTTTGATGCTCTACATTACACCGCAAATTGCCAGAGGAAACAAGCAGGCAGAATCAAGTGGGAGATCGCAGCAATGAGACACCCCATTGGTCCAGCTGACCCAGCCGAATCACTGTCACTGGTTTCAGCAACACGGCTGTGCTAACCCTCCTTAAGGGCTTGTCAGAACAGATTAATTACCTGGCCGAAGCATAATTGACACTTCTGTTGTTATGCACAAAAGTAGGCGTCGGTGTTTAGCTTCCTGGGGAAAAGGGATCATGTTGAACGAGACCCACATCTAAAATGGCTGAGCTTGCCGAAACCGTGCACAAAATGAAAGCAAGTCTGCCCCACCGAAGCCGTAGCCATGCACATGGGACCCTCAGGCTACACAACGAGTCTATTAGCTCTCAGGAATGATGGCACTGACATTCCATCACTACCTGATCAGCATAGCAAATAGGCCTTTTGATGTAAAGCCAGGCCATTGTATGGTAAATTTACTGCATTTCAGGGGGAGAGCTTTGAACTCATCCCTTGGTGCAGTCCTTTATCATAAGCAAGCTAATTAGTTGTAGCTATTAAAATATATAAACATACAAAAACAAACTGCAGTGAGCTGTTGCCCTGGTGTCCCATGACCCTGAAGTGAGTGTGACCATTAAAACCATGTAGGCATAACTGAAAGTAAGAAAGAAAGAAAGATGACTTTCAGCCCAAATTGAGAATCCTAGGGGAAACCCAGTCACAAATAAAATGTAAAACCTAACATAATTTTCCCACTCTCTCTAATTCCAACTTGCATGAAAGCTCATCCCAGCATGCTTTCAGCCCACTAGAACAGCAAATGCTCTCATTGAGGCTCTTGTCCCCACAGCATGTGGAACACATAACGTTTGAAAGACCACTTCCATCACTGGTGAATGGTTTAATGCAGACAAATCCTCAACAACTGAGTGAGAGAGTGACTATGAGCTCAGATGTTGTAAATGGACATTTTGGTCACTTAAACATCTGTATACTCAGTTTACTCTAAAGCAGACATCTTAAACTCCTGTGTTTAGTTTTCTTTACAGGGTGAAAAGAAAAGTGGATGCTGATCTTTAGAGCAATGGACATTTAAGTACAATATTTAGCCAGGTTGGTTATTTTTATTTAGTGTCACTTCAATAAAAAAACATGTTAATATTCACAGCTGTGGTCTGCTGCTGTGTTTCATTTCAGCGTAGTTATTATTCTTAACATCAGTAAATCACTGCATTATCAGATATTTTCAGAATTACCTAAATCTAACATAATTCAAACAACGATTCAAATTCTGGTTGAGGCCATTCCTTGACATTATCAGTGAAGTTTCCATGTTGCCAAATAAATGGATTGCTTCCATTCCCACAGGAAAATAAATATAATTAATGCTCTTTAGAGTGTGTGTGTGTGTGTGTGTGTGTGTGTGTGTGTGTGTGTGTGTGTGTGTGTGTGTGTGTGTGTTTGTGTGTGTGTGTGAATGGAGTATATACCTTTTTGAGTTGGCAATAGTATAGGAAAATGCATTATTTTTCTAAAAAGGTAACCAACTGGGTCATCAAATATGACAAAAAAGAATCATAAGAGTTCTAAATAAACTGAAATGAAAATGTTGTGTTCTTTATTGCTGTGTGTAGTGATTATGGCTAAGAATAAAACAAGCACCAAAACACAAGAACAGCATATGAAGAAGGAAAGGAAGAGTGAAAAGGATTCTCATAAATATGGAAGTGTCATTCTTTCCATCAAATACATACCCTTCTCTCATGATCAGGAGGTACAAGCCTACAGCTAACAAGCTGAGTCACCCTAAACGCTTTTCTTTTAATGTTGCTATAGTGCATTCATACCAATAAAACCATAATGGATTGAATTTGACTGTTTAATTATTGAATAATTAAACGGGTAGGTGGCCTGCGGTTCATTAGTCCACATTGCGATACTGCAAGCCCTAAAACCCCCCTGGAGTGCAACAACGAGGCAGAAGAAAGTGAGCGATGGCCCAGAGAGAGTGTCAGCAGCCGGGATAAGAAAAGCCCCCTTGTGCAGCAACACGCAAGGGATCTAATTTCACATTTCTCCCAACACGGTGCATAACAATGGCCTGATACTGGGAGGCTAGTGTAATAACGTTTGAATGGCGCCCATCCAATGTCCTCTCTGCTAGTACGGCTTGGTCTATTTACGGCTGATCTGATATCATAGATCATTTGCATTCCCGGGCATGAACAAGAAAAAAACCCTGCTTCTCAGCAACTCTTTCCTCTAATCTCCTTCCAGACCTGATTAGCATGGAGCAAATGTATCCCTGCGCAAGATGTGCTTTTTGGCATGAACACTACAAAAACGACTGTATTTGCTCACCTGGTTCCCATGTTTTCGTTCTCCCCACTGTCTCTCCCCCATTGCAGAGGCTTCATAAAGCATTTGGTGGCTTAACACTAGTAATCCGTATTTTAGCTCCCTCTTAAAGGAGGCCTGTTAGCGTGTTTGATTTGCCCAGATCCAATTTTCTGATCCAATTCATTTTGTCTGCCGGGGCAATTTTAGCTCAGTGGCAGGTGAAGATCTTTTGGGAAATAGAAGAGGTGAGTGGGAGCGGGGCAGGACTGACAGGGTAAACATGGTTACTGCAGGTCAGTAATGAGTTAATGTGGGCAGAACACCATCAATCTTCACCAAAAATGAGCACAGCTAATGGTTACAGTACGAAGGAAATCAAAATACAATATGAACAACTTCAGTATTGTGACATTTTCTAATACTTATTTGAACCTTTTCCTATTTAAATTGTGAGACGACGAGTAATTTTTTGGTATTTTCAATAAGAATTTATAGAACCCACTCATGGTAAAATGCCTCTGCACACCAATACCAATGCCAATGAACCTGACATCTGACACAGAAAATCAACAGGTCATCCAGGGGTCGTAAATAGATTAACTACCTCTTGGTGGTCCTGAAATGTCAAGTTCACAAGGTCAAAGTCACCTTGAAATTTAAGTGACTTCATTTAATAATACCTAAACTACTACAAAATAGAGATGTAATCACATTCAAGATGACCTCCAGGTGTTCAATGTGTAGCTTGGCAGTTGAGCGTTTCAGATAACTGGTATTCTGATTATTGATGTGAAGTACACTGAAATTGAAGGAAAAGTGTGGTACTGTGGCTAATTGAATGTTCTTTAAGATTTAAAATTAGGCCTTAGAATCAGGACCAACAGTGATATGCATTTCAAAACAATGACAGTGACATGCCGAATGCAACCTCTCATCTTGCAATGACTTCTTTTCATACCATATTTGCCAGTTTACATGCAGCAATAGTTAGTTAATATCTGCAACCCAGACTTTTCATGTCAATCACTCCTCCGCCTTTCCTTTACTTCCTCCTCATCAAGCCAATTATCTTCATGTGAACAAGCTGGCAGAGAGAGAGATCTGATCACTGATTAGTCTACCCACGACTGCTTTCACATTTTTATGTTAGATTCATACATCGGCATTGGATTCTGAAAATCAAACAAGTTTCAGAAGTTCAGTAAATTAAGCTGCCCTGACTTGATATTAAGCTCCCATTTTGTGGATTTTTTTTTGTTGCTTTGTTCTGATTATTGCACATTATTTATTCGAATTCTTCATGCAATTATTGTACAAAACTAGCATTTACTTATCAAGGAGACAAAAATGCCAAAAAGGGCTCTAAATTTGATATTTTTATTTTTTTTTTGTTGTGAGAAATTGACCTGTTCAGAAGTGCAACGAAGTGCAAGACACAAGTAGAGATTTTAACCTTCATTTGTCCGACGATTCACTTTGATTATGATTATCATGTCAGTCATTCAATTCAATTCGATATGAGTTTAATTTAATCACCCCTAACGGCAAGGAATGCCTTTTTTTGTGTGTGGGGATCTATACGCACCTTGAGCAGCTTGGCGTGCAGCAGCAGGGTGTAGGCCGCCTCAGTGTAGTTATCACACTCCTTGTGCAGTTCACAGAGCTTGTACAGATACCTGAGTGAGCGGGAAAAGGGCAGTGAAGTCAGAAGTCAGCTAAGGGGGGAAGACGATGCTGATAATATTGAACAGTGATTTTTAATCCTCATTACAGGGTTACACAGGAACTACAATGCAACTGCAGTTAGGGCCATGGCTTTGTTTGTTAAATGATGGTTAATGGGTGCTGCAGAGACTGCGCGCCCAATTCATTCATCAAGAGGCCACACTGTTCAACATCTACACTTGTTCCATCAGCCAGAGAGCATGAACCGGAAAAGCAGGAGTGGAAATTAAATTAAAAAAATTAAGGAAGATTTGGAGGGTTATATTCTTACAGAAGAAGGAATGGTGGGCATATCATAATTTATTTAGTCTCACCAAGATTTCACAGGCTTTTAGGGGGATTGCAGGCAATCCCTAGGGAATACAGGCAATCTGAATTCTATGGTCAAATTAAAGGAAACCCTTAAATTTTCATTTACAAAAGAAGGACCTGTGAGACTCATGAGTGAAAACATTCACAAGGGTTGTCCTTAAATGTTTCAGTTAGCTATGAATCCATAAAAGAACAGTAACATTTTCTTACCTGATGTACATCTCCTCTCTTTCAATTTCTTTGTAGAAATTCTGGGGAGAAGAGAAGGCAAGCTTAGATAAATGACTAATTACTAAGAATGCCCCACAGCAGAGTTCACAGCAGTGATCTACCGCTACCTGAACCAGAATTGTTTCAGATGAAGGCCCATAATTAACCGCTTCAACACTAAAGATTACATTATCTAGGATAACCTAGGTGGCAGATATTGTGCCAATTACAATAACATGGACTGAAACATTTTTTTAATGAAAATAATCACCGAAATCACATTTTGGAAGGTGAATTAGACCCTTGGCTCCAAGCAGTCAAAAAAAGAAAGGGATAGAAAAGAACTAAAAAAGCCATTTACAGCACATGAAATGCATCTGAGTGATTTGATCATTTAAGGCATTTAAGAAAACTGCATGTTGGTTCAAAAGTTTCTGATTGGTGTTGTGAATTGTATTTCAAATTGTCCTTAGCATAAAATATTAAGTTCTAAAACTAGAAACAAATTATGCTTCTTGGTGTGTAATTATTCATAACCCAGAAAATTATATTTTATAATGTTTTTCCAAACAGAGTTAATAATGGGAGGAGCCCGATTATAGACAGCTCTCACACAGGCTACTGCCTCATTCAGTTTTATTTTAAGACCACATACAACAATAAGGCATGTCTATAAAACAAAACGTCGATAAAAAACATATAACACAATATAACACAAACGCCTATAAAAAAGTTTCTTCTTGTTTTACTTATGTATGTGAATCCTTAGCTTATGCTAGCAAACAAGACCCATGGTAAAAGCATATTGCTGCGCTATGCACCCATAATGTTTAAATTTGTCTCCCTGGTGTCTGATGGGCCTGACTGCCTGTTTGATCCAGCCAGTGTGGCGTTGGGCCCGCAGCCACACTGCCACTCAGGCAGCTGCTGGCCTGTTTAAGAGGTACTGACATTTCACAGCGGTGCCGAAATGTCAGTCTGTGCGGCGGAGCCTTCGGAGATGAACTCCTCTCTGATCACAGGTTAATACATGCGCAGGGAGAGGAGCTGTCTGCTGCCGTCTCCCTTTTGTCAGACAGGGTGTAAAATGTTATTTAGAGCCCCTTATCGGGATCAACCAGGAATCAATTTGTGGAGCGTCTGTGGGGACGCGGTGTTATTGCGGCAGGCTGTTAGAGCCATTGCCGCTTTGACTCGGCTGCAATGCAGATGGACGATAGCAGTGAGCGGAAGAGGTTTTAGTTCATAACACCGCAGAGCTGTGATTATTCACCTAACATTTTCAAACCAACACATTTTATGGCCTGTCTAAAGCACAATATTGATCAGCAGAATAAAAGTGTGCCGGTGAGAGTGTGTTAGTCTGTGCATGGGGGTCAGTGTTGCAAAAAGTGTGTTTACACTTTTTAGGCTAATTTAAGCTAAAATTACATTTGTAATGTAATGTTCAAAGCCTTAGACTTACATTATGGTTTGAATTACTGTGAATTATGAAAGCCACTGCTTCTGAACTATTACTCTTTTTCTGAAAATTTCTCTATTAAAAATCTCTATAAAATCCTGAGAGATCAGTTCCAGATCAGTTTTGAATCCTATATTTTCCTTTGATGAGGAAATGATGATCTGTTTGTGTAACATTCCTTGAAAATCTCCCTACGTTGAGGGCATATCCATGTAATTTCCTTTTTGTACTTCCAAAAAGAGTTTTAAGTGGCTAGGTATTTTTCTTAAACCTGATCTTGTTTCAGGTTCATTTCACTCCACACTCACTCACTTTCTATAAAGGCTTAGTTCTAATTCAGGGTTGTGGCCACCGAAGCCCATCCCAGGACACTGGGTGCAGGGTGGGGACTCACCACAAACACCCTACAGCTACAGACAATTCACACTAGAGTGCATGTCTTTAGATGAGGAAGACTAAACCTGCACCAACAGGGAATAACAGAGCAAGCAAAGACTGTACAAGGTCCAAGCCAAATTTAGAATTGGAGGACACATGTGTGAGACACATCTTGGACAAATTTTTTACATTAATATTTTTTTTCCCCATTGATTAGACGATGCTTTTCAATTTATGGACTGTCTGTAAAAAAGCAAACTGTTTAGAAAGCACTCATTTAATAAATCACCCTTCAAAATGTCCCACAGGCTTCAGTTAAGAACGGCTGACTGATGAGCGAAGCCTCGTTTCTGCCGTAATCAAGCTTAGCCCACCAAGCGTCTCGATTTGCACATAAAAACAGAAGGCGACAAGTGCTTAAAAATCAATTGTTTCAAGGCAATTAGCCATATTGTGTGTGTTAATACGTGCGAGGGAGAAGGAGTGTGCCATAGTGGTGTATTCTCACATGAAACAAAACTAAAGGGTTTTGCCCATGGCCCTTTGCCGTTGTGGCTCTGTAAATTTTGGTATCCAACGAAAAACAAATGCTTCTGAAGATGAAAGCACTCTTCCTTTTAGTTTAGCCATATTTTAGAACTAAAAAGGCATAGGACTAAATAATCATCTATCATCCATAGGACACAAATCACAAATTACCAGCACGTTGACGGTGCAGCTCATGCGGTTCTCCTTGTTCTCGTCATGCATGATGGTCCTGTAGTCCAGCAGACGTTCCAGAAGCCTCACAACCAGCCCTACAAAGGTCTCACCATTCTTCGCCAGGTACTTGTGCTTCCTGCAGTGCTCCAAGAGGCTAGAGGAGACACTAGCGGGTTAAAACTCACCCAAATTATCCACCTACAAAGCCTCAGAAACACAGTGTGAAAATATCATGTAACATGTAGTTATTACAAAACAAAGATAAATGACATTGATAGCAGTGCAGGGTACGAGGGACCCACTTGCGTTCATTAGCCGCACTTTTGATAATGTGGCGATTTTAGCATAATTCAAGCACTTACATTTTCTGAAAGAGTATTTTGTACTGTTCATCTCCTCGCCCCCCTTCCACCTCATGATCTAGCTTGGTGATGATCTCGCTTTCAAACTGCGATTTAATAAAAGAAAAAAAAATAAAACAGAAGCGGCAAAAATAATTCATTTTATTCACTCTCTCCTCTTTGGTCGGCTACACCATGGGCCATGAGACAGTGATACATGGGTCTAGTATTGCCTATATTTGTATATGGCAGCAGGATAAAAAGTCTGGTTTAAGGTGTTAAACAACCCAATTTGAGCATTGCAGTATAGGAGGTCAGAGTAGAGCACAAAGAGAAGGTTTTTTACTGCCCGCAAAAGAGGGAGTGTGGCTAAGTCACTGAGTGGCTTCAAACAAAGACTAAAGACCTGGATTAGTATGGAGAGTATAGTAGAGTCTATTCAAGATAAATTTGATAAACTTTGTTGTGTTCATTCTACAATTGCACAGGCCTCTTTTTAAAGCCTCTTATTAAAACCTTTTTTCTCCTTGGCCTTTGACATGTTTTGACATGCTGACATTATTTACTTTTATTTGGCTTTATGGATCAAAAGGGACCCCCACCTTGGCCTTTGTCCTAGAGAACCAGTATGTGAATGCATTCACTGATACGAGCCTTCAAACCAAAATGAAGTCATTCTGGATAAGGGGTACATGCCAAATTCCATAAATGTCCATGGAATATTTATTCTCACAATGTGATGCTGTATTTAGGGATTCTGTACATTTCATCAAGTTAAATTTAAAAATAATGGACCAATTTCAAGTTCCTACAAACTAGCACCAGGTCCCCAATAAGAATTCACAATCTCAGATATATATAAAGCCATGGATCCTGCCCATCACTGCAGCATTGCTTATCAAGTGCTGAGTTGGCCAACACCACACAAGTCCCCTCTCCTCAGGCCCTTAGTGCTCTTTAGCCATAAAAACAGGACCGTAAACCCACAGAGCAGGTGACACACCCACCCTCTGGAAGCTGCGGGTGAAGTGGAACTCGCACTGCATCATGTCAAAGAAGATGGGGATGGTGGCCTTCCGCAACTCGATCTCTGGGACCAGTGTCATTTCCAGGATGGGCCCCACCATCTCTGGGATGAACTTGATTTTGTTGCGGCCTTCAGGAGAAAACAACATCGTTACTTAACCCACGGCCAATGATGTAAACCTTATCCAAAAAAAAAAAAGAATTGATGCAATCTATTTACTGGTGCCTTTGGCGGTATATCTTCTGGGGAGGAGTGCTAACCCAGTTACATCTATGTTACGGTGACAGTTATTGGGTGTCTGACACTCACACTACCACCTGAGGTACAGATAAAGCTGCAGTGAAAAGAAGTGGAGGATAGTAAATCAACCCGATCACAGGAAAAACGTTCTTCATTAGGCAAGAGTCATTATATTACAAGTGAAAGGAAGGGAACATCCACTTCTATTTCACCTACAAATCCCAAATGGACACCTGTCCATTAAACTATTACCTGTACTATAAACTATCCAGCAGCATCTAGTCAGTCTGAAAATGGGTGTGATCAGAACTTGCTTATGTGGGTTGGATTTGGAAGCATGGGAGAGTAAAATTAAGAGTATGACACCAAAAAGACAATCACAATTACCCAGCACTCTGATACTAACCAAGATTATACCACATATCTCTAATCACGAAGCCAATCTGCCTCCTCATGTCCTGATACCTGAGGATGGAGAGAAAAACAACCTTAGTGAAAAGAAATATTAAACAATATTAAACAAGAGGATTGTGACCAAAATGTGTAGCTTTAAAAAAGCCACAGGCTAGAGTGTAATTTTAGGGAAAAAAAGGGCTTGGACATGTGATCTGGTGAGTCCGGATTGACCCTGTTCGAGAGAGATTGGTTCATCAGGCTAATAGGGGTAGCGCATGAAGTGACGCAGCCATCATACACATTCCCTACTGTACAAGCCTGCAGAGAAAGTGTTAGAATTTGGGATTGCTTCAGTTGATCCGGTCTTTGTTCAGCAACATTATCTGAAAATATAATTAAGTCAGTTGACTGCCTGAACATATTTTTCCATCAAGTTCCTAATGAAACAGCCATAATTCAAGATGAAAACACTAGGATTTTTTGGGCTCTAATTGAGAAAGAATGGTTCAAGAGACTCATGGACAATGGTTCAATCGTCCTGTCCTCGACACAAAATACTATATTCAGTATATAAAATACATTCAGTTTAGAGTAATTTAAAAATGTCATTTTTTTTGGATAGGAAACAATTGGTTGGTCCATTAAAAAGGAATAAAATGTCCATTGTTCTGAAAGTTGGCTGAAATATCTGGAATATCTGCATACAAGTAGAGGGGAACTTCACCAGCAACAATTAGTCTTTACTTTAGTCTGTCAATTTAAAAGCTTTTCAATTATTTTAGTACAGCTTAAAACAGTCAAACTGATTAAAAAGCAGACCCCTGATCTAGTGCAATGACTATTTGTAATTCTTTATCTTTTCTTTTCAAAACCATTTAACATTTTTCATGAAAAAACAAGTACATTTCTAAGCAGTGTCGTTTGAATGTGAGATTCTCATATCTGAAAACACAGGGGAGCTGAGGTGTCCTTGGGCCGAAGGAGCTGTGGCGGAGACAGAACATCCATGCTAAGGATGCCACTGTGAGCTGAGATGTCCCCACCTCGAGGCACTCTGCGGAATCCTGGCGCTGCATCGACCGCCTCACAATACAAAACCCGAAGGGCTGTAATTTAATACGATGAGGATCGTGAAGGCAGGAAGCTGTTATCGACGAGCCGATGCCCACTTGTGAGTGAGTGAGAGCACTTTATTGCAAAATGAACAGTCAGCCCAGAGTGCTTGATACATACTCCCTTTGCCATAACACAGTTAACAAATACAGTATCCAGTAGGGAAATCGGCACTGCCACAGATAATGTAAGTTGTCCTACTTAAAAAGATGAGAGAAGACTGTATTCATCATAGATTTTTCATCATAGATACATTTCTACTGTGAGAGAAAGAATGGAAAAAACAATTGAGGAAATCACATTGTATTTTGTTTTAAATAATTTATTTTTAGAATGTTACAGAAAATAAGTACTTGGTCAGTAGCAAATGTTCACCTCAATACTTCGTAAGGTAACCTTTGTTTGCAATGGAGCGGATGGTATTAAAGAATTACCAGATTTGCACACAATGTAGCTGGTATTTTGGCCAATTTTTCTGCGACGTTTTGGGGCTGTCACTGGGCACAGATTCTCTATCAGATTGAGCTCTGGAGACTGGCTAGGCCACTCCAGAACCTGGGTAATGCTTTTAATGGCAACTCCTTCGTTTCCCAGGTGGTGTGCTTTGGAGAAGATAAGAGGACCATTTATTAGTCCTGTCCCCATTGAAGAAAAGCAGCCCCAAAGAATAATGTTTCCACAGTGGGTGTGGTGTTCCTGGGATGAATTCCCATTCATCAAGTTTGCTGATGATACCACCATTGTAGGCCTGATCAGCAACAACGACGAGACGCCTACAGAGAGGAGGTGAGACTCTTGGCAGAGTGGTGTCAGGAGAACAACCTCTCTCTCAATGTCAGCAAAACCAAGGAGATGGTTATGGATTTTAGGAGGCAGGATACAGCTCATCTTCCTATCTACATCGGAGGAGGTGCTGTGGAGAGGGTCAGCAGCTTCAGGCTCCCTCTCAAGTCCAACCTCAAGTCCTCAGAACACACAGCAGTGGTCACCAAAAAAGCCCACCACTTCCTCAGATGCCTAAAGAAGGCTGGGGTATCCACCTCTGTCCACACCAGCTTTAACAGGTGCGCTGTGAAGTCCATCCTCACGGGGTGTATTGCGTCCTGGTACTGCAGTTGTACTGCTCAGGACAAGAAATCTCTGCAGAGGGAGGTGAAAACAGCTCAGAGGATAACAGGCACACCACTCCCAGCAATAACGGACATTTGCACCACGCGCTGTCTCAGGAAAATGAAGAGCATCCTGAAGGACCCCAACCATCCTGCACTTTTTACTTTCCTGCCATCAGGCAAGAGACTCATGCACAACACGATTCAGGAACAGTTTCTAGCCCAGTGCCATCAGGCTATACAACACATAGTATGCACTGCACTGTCACTTAAATTATGCACACTCACTTTTTATGCAACTTAGATTAATCCTTCTGTGATTTTTTTTATTTATTGCTGCTGCACTTTGTCTTCTATGTCTTATATGTATCATGTTCTATGTTCTGTCTACGTGGGAGGGGTTTTCAAGTAAGAATTTCATTGTGCTCTGTACGCTGTACTTTGTACATATGACAATAAAATTCAACCTCAACCTCATCCCCCTCCAGACACAGCAAGTCGCGTTTATACCAAAGAATTATATTTTGGTCTCATCTGACCACATGACATTCTCCAATTCTTCCTCTGGTTCACCCAGATGGTCTCTGGCAAACTTTAGATTGGCCTGGACATGTACTTGCTGACCTTTCAAGTGCTGCAGGATTTCTGTTGAGCTATTCTCTCCAATCTGCTTGACTATTGTAGATTGGCTCATCTCAGTCTTGTGCAGGTGTATAATCTTGTCCCTGGTGTCCTTAGACAGCTCTCTGGTCTTGGCCATGCTGGAGGTTGGAGTCTGACTGTTTGAAGGTGTGGACCAGTGTCTTTTATACAGATAACCAGTTCAGACAGGTGCCATTAATACAGATAACCAGTTCAGACAGGTGACATTAATACAGGAAATGAGTAAAGGATAAAAGAGCTTCTTAAAGAAAAAGGTCTGTGAGGGCCAGAATACTTACATGTTTGTAGGTGCTAAATACTTATTTTCTGCATTATATATATTTATCTCTCATGATGAAAATTACAGACCGCCTCTCATCTTATTAAGTGGGAAAATTTCCAGAATTGGTGGCTGACAAATACTTTTTGCCCCACTTAAATACATTACAAGTTCGGACATAGACATAGAAAAGCTGAATATGAATCATGTTTCAGCTGATACTGAAAATAGTAAAAAAAAACAAAAAAAAAAAAACAATGCTGCACTAATACTAACACACACACACACACAAACACACATATACATGTGCAGTTTAAAAATGCTTAAAGTGAAAGCAGGATGAAATAGGAGGCTTAAGTCAACAACAGTGCTTCTCAAACCTTACCTAGTTTGGCAAGATTTGTTTGAGCTGATCATTTAATCAGCACCCCATTGTGTATTTGGCTCAATCTTAAAAACTAAATAAGATTATATAAAAGTAAAAATGCATATAATTTATGCATTCAACATCTCACTATTCTGATCAAAGCTAATTATGATGGGAAGTGTTGGGCTGATAGCTTTCCAATGATCAATTTGAATGCAATTAACTAAACAAAGGGATTACAGTACATGCCGGTTTTATAAAACACATTCAAACCCCAAAACAATCAAATCAAATCTACAATCTGAATGATTTCCTCATGCAACTGTAGCTAATGTGTCTTCATTGATGTTGGATCAAGCTGTCCATAGGCGTAACTTTTCTTTAAATACTATTTAAACCACCATCTGGTAACAGAGATGATGAGTTTCATCCATTATGAATAATAATTATAATAATAATAATAATTATTATTATAATAATAATACAAACATTTGGCAAATAAGTCAATCAATAATAAACTACCACTGTACCATAACAGACAGGGATTTTGTCTGGGTTTTTATTTTTCACTTTACATGGAGAACTGAAATTATGAATCAGACTGGGAAATATTGGTAAAATATGATCATTTAGAGTAAATGTCAAAAACTGAGGTGGAAAACAAAATGTTCAAGCAGCACAAGGTTTGAAAAAGCTGACAACAAAATCACCAGCAACCACACAATTAGGACTAATTAGCATCTAACACCACAATTAGGTGAATCAACAACTGCATGCTTATGTGTGACTACTTAAGGGATGCCAGTCAGGCAATTTGGCCTTGAATTGATATCTGTGTATTTTAGGCCTTTGTACAAACAGGGTCTGATATTTTAATGTAACACCTCTGTCAAAAAGTGTGAGAAGCATTCAGGGCACAGCCAGATGCCGAGTCAATGTTAGCTAACAGTGACGACTGGAGCGGATGGTATTAAAGAATTACTTTAGGGGACATCTAGAGGCTGAGAGCTTTCTCAAACACACACACGCACACTGCACTTGTCATTTCCTCCTCTACTGTTTGAAACTTTAATTTTGCTGCAAAGCATCATCTCCACGCAGCATACAAAGGTACGCTGGGTCACAGGCAAGACAGGAAGTCAAACAAACTATGTGGCTGTTGCCTGTACACCCCCACTCCAAACAACTGTCCCACTGAGACAGAGACAGAGGTGCAAGATGAATCAGCAGGCTGCATGGGCCAGATCAGTGAACACAACAAGCTGCTCACTGATATATGGGATGAAGTCTGTGTGTGTGTGTGTGTGTGTGTGTGTGTGTGTGTGTGTGTGTGTGTGTGTGTGTGCAAGTGTGATAAGTGTAGTCTACAAAAATATCTTGATTGTTGATTAATTCAATGTTAATTAAACACTAGGGATGTCAATCAGTATTTTTTAATATCTTAATCGTGAATTATGATGCACATTTAAAAGAGGCTCAGACAGGGAGTTCAAATATTTTTTTCAAAATAAAACACTCTGCAGACTATCACAGGAAATTATGTGAAATGTATGCTAAATGATAATGTGTCTGCTTAAATATTTTAATCTGGTTGCACATAATTACCCCTCTCAGTATTGGCCTAGCGGATAAGGAGATAATGAGTTAAAACCACCGTGTGCTGTGCTGTGTTTCATTACTTCACTTTCAACCTAGGCAAAAAAAAAAAAATCTCAATGGGTCCTTCACTCTCAGCCTCCATCTTTATGTAGGTGTTATCTAAGGCAAATTTGCATCTAACCAAACACAGGAAGTGTAATTGCAGGTATTGACATGTTAACAGCCATGCTTTCATGTTTACATTTACATCCATGGCATTTATCAGGCACCCTTATCCAGAGCAACAATCAGTAGTTTCAGGCAGACACTCAGAGTTAAGTATCTTGCTCAGGGTCACAATCGTAGTAAGTGAGGTTTGAACCTGTGACCTTATGGTCTTCTGGTTCATAGGCGAGTGTGTTACTACTACTGCATGTGCAATGCAAGTGAATTTGCACAAATGGGACATGTATCACACAATGTAAAGCAAAAAAAAAAAAATAGATATATAGATTCTATCAAAAAATATTGAAGTTCTATTTGTCATCACATACATACACTTGTGGGACTTATAAAGGTTGATCTTATCTTATACCCACACAAGGCAGTGATGTGCTGTGTATGAGGTAAAGAATGTTGCTGTGTGATGCAGATGTCTGCCTTCTGCCTTCATTTTTTTTCAGCGATTTCTCTCTCTCACAAACACACACACGAATGCATACACACACACAGATTAAATAGCTTCCACCCCATTCCTTCACACTAAATGCAAATGGAATCAATCGAATCTGATGATCTACCCATATTTCTTGGCTGTGCTAACGCAGGCAGCTCATACACTCTCTGCAACTAACCCACCTGTCTGTCGGGGTGAGATAAGACTGAGCAGAAAGTGAAGAATACATCAGATTTCAGCTTGTGTAAGGAAGCACAGAGAAGTATTGGACTGGTAGGGAAGGGAGATATTGCGAATGGGAGAGAGAGAGAGACAGAGGGTGACACCAAAAAGAGGAGGAAATCTTAAAAAGCTGGATGACGAAAGGAGAAATGCAGGAAGAAAGACGGGACAAAAGTAAAGGAGAACCTGACCCAGAAAAACACTGAGGTCCATAGGGTTTACCGGACCTTCTAATTAGAGCTTGTGAAATCAGACAGGAAAGAGTGGCCAGCAGTAAATATTAATAACCATTGAACCTGACACATTTTTGACGCTTTTCCTTCTCTCTGAACTGAATTTTGGAAATCCAAATTGCCAGCCAATCAAATCATGACTTGAGTGTTAAACGTTGGGATTGGATGAATCTTGCTAGTGCAAATTGATGCCACTCGATAACATGTGTAATAACAATTACTGAATGACATTTGAAGGTATTTTTAAAAAACATGACACTCCCTGGACATCTCTCAGCCAATAAAAATGCCCAAATACATAATGTGGTAGTAGCCTAGATACTTAAGCCCGAGTTGGTCCTGGGGGACTGTCCCTGTAACGTTTGAAAAATTTCAGAACAACTCACAGCAATAACTTAGCAGCTTTGTCAATGAGTGAATTGACTTGTGATAAAACATATAGTTACGCAAAAATCCAATTACATTTATTTTTCTTTAGAAGGTTTTGCAAAACTCCTCCCATGTACTAATTGAAATATCATATGAATTACTTGCTTTTCAGTGAAACTGGAGAATTGGCATATGACTTGCAGGGACTTCCCATCTTTAAGATGTACATAAATCAACATATAAAACATGACCTTTAATGATGTGATGGCGATGGCTTCCAGAATGGTGCATGAGAGCTGCCAATGAAACTGGTGCATTGTGCTTCTATATTTCAATCCTTTTTATTCACTAGTCTGAGATCAGTACAAAAAATTGACTGCATATTTCCGCTTCCAGAATATATGGCTGACTCAAACCATGGCTGACCGCAGGTCTGGTGGCAAATCAGCCTTTCTTTGTGGATGGAGACAATAGAAGGGGAATGAGACTCGGTCCAGACAAAAGACAGGCTAAAGAAATGGATTACCTCACTTCTTTTAGCATAAGTTTAAATACTGAACACCCTGGACTATGCACAAGACAACGTTTCAAATTGTGCAAAAAGTTTCAGTCACACATCATCCTGTTCAGTTCCTGCATTTGGCATTTTATCTAGCAGTGACAAGAGGCTAAGGGGTCACTTAGAACGAGATAGAGGAAGTCATAATAGTGGAAAAAATATACCCTGTTGATGTACAAAAACTGTTGCGTGTGAGTGTGTCTCAAAAAATGTATAGAAAGACAAACTGTCACAGATAAAATAAAAAATGAAAAAGAACATAAACAGAGATTAAAATAGAGGTAAAGAAAAAGAGATATGAAGGACTGAAACAGGAGAGAATATCAGGTCACTCCATTTGGGAGGTCAGGGGTGGATGAATAATTAAAGCGGGAGAGCCTCTCTTAGGCAGGAATGGAACTCACTTGTGAAAGATCTTGGTGCGCTTGTCACTGGAGAAGTTCTCCAGCTGCAGAGACTCCTGGGTAAGGAAGGCCACAGCGAGGTGGAAGTAGTTGTTCCACAGCTGAGGAGAGAAAGATGAGCAGAATGGTTATCCCAGTAGGTCAGAGAGAATAAATCTGCACAGTAAGACAAGAAATTCAGCCATATTTTGTGGTAACTGTGGCAACATCACAGAGTGAATCTACAGGACTGTAGTATCAAGAGAAGGTGAAAAAAGCTGTAATCCTCTAAAACTGAATGTGGTTTGTCATTGAAATCAATCTACCAAGTTTAACTGAAATTGATTCAGTAGTTTTGAGTAATTCTGCATAATGCAAATGAAAAACTCATACAAAAAAAGAACTTCCTTGGCCAGGGTAATAAGACTTTTTTATAAATCACACTTGAAAGCAAGGTCCTAGGGTACCTGATACCAAAATGGAATTTGTTGGATTTGTGAAAGCATAAAAATGAAAAATACACAAATAAATAAATAAATGACATGCCTGCTGTGTAACAGACTCATTAAACAAATCTGTTGGGAGTAGTTACTCATGTGTAGACATTTTGTGCCCCTGCTGCATTATAGTGCAGAAGAATGCCAATTGTGTGAATTTATGTGCTAAATTAAAAACAAAGCTAAACAAAGGCAAGATAACGTGAGGCCGTTACTCACAAGGAATAGACAACTATTTTTTGGGGATCTGGGCCAACTTAAGTGCCAATTCCATAAAATCCATCAAAAAAGCAAGCAACACACTGCCTCAAGCTTAAAGAGGATGAGGAGTATGGAGTAAATGACAGACCTCTTAAATGAGCTCACTGCACCTATGAACTAGGCCGATTGAAGATATAACAGAATGAAAAGTTAAATGATTTTACACTTAATTAGGCTAAATAAATAACTCTGAGTCTGGTTCCTGGGTGCTTGCTGTGTCAAGTTCTGTCTGTGTTCTTATGGGGTTCCTCAAATTAATCTGGTTTCTGGCCACAGATATGCAGACAAATTAAATTAGGCCTTGTATGATTGTACACTTAGCCAAGTATTAATTAGTGGTTGTTCAAATATTATACATGAAGATTTGCAGTGTATCAAAGGTGCAAATAAATAAACTTTCCTCGCCTCTATGCCAAAGAAAGTTGATCTTGCTAAATGGAAAATATAGTTCAGTGGTAAAACACATGAACGAGCACAATCCCATCATCTTCTGGTGATAATCAAGTGACAATTCTAATAACTCTACAGGAAATGAAACATTAGCAGACTGGGTCAAAATTAAAAAAAAAAAATAGTGCAAAAGTCATTAGGAAGACATTGTCATTGTAATGACATTTTCATTATCAGAGGAGCAGCTGAACCCGCTTTAAATATCCTGTCAGTCTCGTAACCCTTTGCATCTCAGTCTTTGAGCATACCAATGAAATATATGCTGTACTAACACAGAGAGTTATCTTTGAAGTTATTTCCTGTGGTGTCCGACTTTCAAGCACATGGATAACAACAATAACAAAAAAAAAAAAAAAAAAAAAAAAGGTCCACTTCGCAGTAAGAGGGCCCAAATCTGGTTAATGAATTCAAGCCTTAAAGAGCCAGCAAGACGTAATTTTCACTAGGCTGAGTGCAGCTGAGTAATTGTGTCCCCAACAGCTTTTAAAAGCTCCTACACACACACGCAGATGTAAAAGACCGTACAATGCCATCAAGAAGCTCTGACTAAAACATTCCATTTTTTATTTAATCGGAAGCCATTACGCACCCATTTCCCTGCTCCAGCCAGTGGTTTAGTTAACTTTTCCCTCCCCTCCCCTGCAAACTCAGCATCTTAGTGCTGCCAGTTCAAATGTAATCCCCACCACCTGGGCAATGGCAAATGGTGGACACCACCCCCCTCCATCCATTACCATCCACCTACTTCTCCAAAAGCTGAAATATGGGCCCTGACGGCTAAACGGTAAGGCAGTCCCTGTGGAATAAACACACAAGTACTACAACACCATACAAAGGCAAAGGACAGCCGATACGACAATGTAAATGGCCAGGGCCTGGGTTCCTGTGACTGGTGAAAAGGTCAGCCAGGAGCTGGCAGCGAGAGTGGCATGTTAAAAAGCCTGGACAAGTGTGACACTTACCTGCAGCTCGAAGTTGGCTTCATCCAGGAACTTCTTGTTCAGCACAGCAGCGTACTGATTAATGGCCCGCAGGAAGACTCTGGAAGATAAGAGAAAAGTGGCTTTTAGCTTCTGTCTCGTTTTGGTCTTAAAGGACACCAATGGTCAATGTGAGCTATGGACTTCCCATGTAGCTGAGGGGAATGCTGAGACTATACAGTGCAAATCATTGTTTTCAAATTACTTCAACCTTGAATAAGCACTCATCAGTGGCAAATCAAATAACAGACATAAACACAGTCGATTAACTGTAAAACAGGCCAGTTAACATGTTCTCCTAACTTTCCATCTATGGATTGGCAGGGCTTGTGGAAGAGATGTCGGTCTCAGAGGGAGGCCATATAAGACACAGATTATAAACTTAATCACAACTCTAAAGCCCAGAGCAGCAAAACAGCATTAACTGGGATGACGAACGCGGGGCCTGCTTCACTTAACGCAGTAATGAGCGATGTGAGAGACACCCCCACCCCCTACCACCACCACCCCCCCCCAACAGGACTTCCAAATAACGCAACTTCCCTGCACTCATATTGGGCAAATGTTTCTTACTGATTTTTTAACATGGATGATTTTATAGTTACATAATCACTTCACCACGGTTATTTTAGCAAATCTTGACTGTTTTTGTGTCTATTCACCAACAGATTTTTCTAGAACCACCTCTATAGTTTTCAACTGTACAATGACTGATTAATGCTTGTTTTTTTCTATTAAACTGCATGAGAGGAAAATGAAGGGTAATTTATTTGCAAATCTAAAACACAGCATTTTGGTTTTAAGCAAAACTTGGAGACAACCTGACAGATAAGTGGAAGCAAGGTGTTGCTAAGGTGTGATAATCTGCTACATTACAGGAAAAAAAGTATGTCAACATCACATACCCACACAAGGCAAAGTATAAAAGTGTTAGTTGTAAAAAAAAGTATGTAAAATGTATGGTAAGGAATATAAAATCATAGAAAAAAAATCTACTAATCTAATATTTCATAATATTTTATTAACAAAAATGACGACCTGAAGTTGAACATGTAGTTCTGACATTGTTGTATTAAGCAACGCATGTTCTTGAATGACTATATCTGTACTTTCCAAGACTATGGAAACACATTCACCCTCCACTGGGCTGAAATGGGTGTTAGGGGGCAATTAAGGACTAAAAACCATTGCTGCTGAGCTCCATGACTAAACAGCACATCACCTTCCTTGGAGGAGGTCAGCACAATGGGAAAATAATGAGAGCGGCTGGCCTTTATGTTGGCTGGATTCATACGGAAGAACTGTTCCGGTCTGTCAGTACCGTTGGAAATCCTTAGAGTTAAAAGAAAAATTGTTAGGTAAATGGAGTATACCCAATTAAACAAAGAAGTACAGTAATCAATCACTGGTCCAGGGCAGAGTGTTTATGGCCCAGCCTTCTCATAATAACCCGATAACAAGAGAAATCACAGCAGCGTGAAAATGAAGACAGTGAAATGGACGATCATCCACCATGCACCATTCAATCATGTCGATATAACAATAACACAAACACTTGTCACACATTACATTGTCAGCTAGAAACAGTGTATTACGATGTAATTAAAAGTTTGAAGGGGATAAATAAGTATAAATACGAAGACTCCATCCAGCATCCAAGCTTGAAGCATGTGTCCAAAATGGTTCCACTCTGCCTTATTATACCTGAAATCTCATTAGCACTCGCAGTATGGATGTGGCCAAATGCTTCCCAGACCTGCTTATAGTCTGACTGATAGAACCACAATGTGTAATTGTGATTGCCCCACATGCACACAGAGCACATGAGCCCAATCCGCCAGAGAACTTACCCTTAGGTCGAGCTCCCTGGGTAGGAACTTGGTGCTGAAAAGCTGAAGTATTAGGTTCTCCAAGAACAGCCAACAGATGGCCCTGTAAGCATCATTTTCACTTGCAATCTTGCCATCAACCCCAACCCACTCTGGTTGGGGGTTAATGATTTCCAACTGCTCTTAAGAACTCTTATGAATCAAGTGAAATATCAAATGCCTTGCCATCAATCAGGATGGGAAAGAAATTGGCACGTATACCCAAGATCTCATCTTGGGTTTGACATATTATTAAACGGCATATTCTTTGCCAGCATTGTGCTGCAAATAGATGTTTGTTTTAGAAGGCTTTTGAGACGTTAGCGGGTAAACAGATCCAACAAGCAAATTACACGTTTTCACATGTTATGGTGCCGTGCAACTGATCTGTTGCAAATACCTTAGAGACTAGGAGTTGAAAAAAAAACATCTTCACCATCTCTTATATAGTGGTGGTCGGAAAGGAAGGACTTTCTCTCTCTCTCTCTCTCTCTCTCTCTCCATGAAGATGTCCCCACTAATGAAGCCACAGGTAAAACACAATAATGTACCAATGCTGCCATGCCTACACGACACCAGTAAATGCATTATTGTTTAATGTTATTAACTATATGCACATAAATTACACAGTCAATGAGAACTAAGCACATTTTCAGCTTGAATAGAAACACTATGTCAAATTCAAACAGTTGTATCCTGGGTCACTTTAGTCACTCCAACATATTTCCACCAGTTACTGGATGGATAATCAATAGTTGGACCCCATGATTGAAATGACTTTTAGCCTTGGATGGACGAGACTCCCTGCTGCACTTGTGGTGTGGGGTTACCAAATGAGTGGGTGTTCTTCTAATTCCTGTCTATACTCTTTTTAACTTTGCATAAAATGCAAAGCACTGAATATAATAATGTTTACAATAATTATGACACTTAATGAACAGAATTTTATTTTGCAAGCCATATTGAGGACTTGAAGGAATTTCAATGTTGTAAGCATTTTAATTTCACAAGTATGCAAAAAAAAAAACAAAACAAAAAAAACACTCTGACACATAGAGCTAAACAAACCCAAACAAAGCTAGTACACAGAATCCCAATCAGCTAAGCTGTACCACTGAAGCTCTTTTCCAGCCTATTTCATCATGAGGAAATAGTTTTTCCCCCAAACAATGTTTCATTATTTTTTTCCTGTCTGCAGTTGAAGAAATCCTGGGCCACAGGCAACAAAATGATTGACGCTGGCAGAATACCAAGAGTGAAGAAATGATTGATTCCTGAAGAAAAAGTTCACACACACAGACACGCATAAAATATAATTTTCTTGAAGCCTCATTCAAACCTTGAGTCTCTGGACGGGGGTAATCTGCTGACCTAATAGTGTTAAATCATGCGCTGAAACACCAAAATATAATCTAATTCATCTCTGCAGTTTTCAATGTGTTGGCAAAGCTACAGTGAGAGATCATTAACAAAACACATAACTCCCCTGGTAACTTTCCACTATACACTTCTAAAAGTTGAAATGATGCACGGAGCACTTCCGCTAATATTATAAACACTAGAAAAATGAGCGCATAATTTTGCCCCAATTTAAAGATTTAAGTCCCAATGCAACAATTCTGAGATAATGAGTGTACATAAATCACAGGAATTCTGTATATACAGAACACACAGAGTAAATAAATTGACAGTTAACTACACCATTAATGGAAGACCACCTGAAACTGTGAAAAAAAACGACAACAAACATCAAACAAACATTCTGAATGTCATATAGTAGATGTTACAGAGACAGGTTTCTAAACTGGTGCTAATCACAGCTTTTTTTCATCAATTTCATTGGATAAACCAAACTTTTGCGTTTTTAAACAACTTTATCAATAGTGTGTTATGCAACAGGAAAATCCTCTTAAAATGAGCAAGCAATTGGCTGTTATTCCTCACAACTTAACACTTTATTAGATCAAAGCTTAAAACCTTTGGGTTACTGGTTCCAGAATTAAGCCCATTTAATCAATCTTTCTGTGAAACATTCATGATGTACATGAAAAAAAAATTCACAAACATAGGTTAGCCTATTTGTCTTTAGTTTTATTTTAATAATAAACTATAGCCCATCTGAGAATAACGAAAAAATAAAGAAAATATAAATAAACAAGTATTACTAATAATCCAACTTAAACAATACAGTTCAGTTTCCAGTTGTAACCAGATGAGGTAGGTAGGTGGAATGTTTGTCTTTGTGCAAAGTTATGTGAAAAATTGAGAGAGAGAATTTGTCTTAGTGCATGTGTGTGCAATGCATGTGCAAGCCTGTGCCGCTATCAGTGTGTGTGTGTGTGTGTGTGTGTGTGTGTGCGCGCGCGCTCTCTTGCTACTTATCATGCCTTGTCACTATCAACTCATACACAACACAAATAATCAACACAAATAATGTATGTTCTAAGAAGCGATAATGTTAGCTAGCAATCATAAAAATACGATACACTGTAGAAGAGGACGTGAGGATTTACGTGAGGATTTGTTCGGTTAAGGTGCTGTAGCATTAACTAAGTACTTTTATGGTAAGCCAGGTCCGTTTTACAGTGTATACACTGCACTACGTTGTCCATGTAGCGTAAAATGGTCCCACACTTTAGACAATGCCTTTTACGCGCACCGGTATCTTCATTTTCTGCCAATGCCATAGAGCTCAAAATAAGTTGCACCTCATTAAATCTTGCGCTTCCTTAAAAATGCGCTTCAGTTAAAACAGTCCATGTAAAACAATGATATAGGTGCTGTGCAGCTCTGCTCCATGGGAGCGATACAATGATAGATGGGCTTTGTGACTAATTAAACGAAGCCTCAAGGCAAAGAATTTTCCTCGAACATTTTTTGTAATCAAATCATTTGAGTTATTCGAATAATCGTTTCAGCCCAATTACACACTAAGCATGCTTTTTTCATTATTTTAAGTAAGACAGCATATATAATTTGATAAAATACGACATACTGATGGGTGGAGGTCTCAAATCATCTAGAATGATCTAGAATGAGGAATCATCAATCATCTAGAATGAGGAACTTGAATGTGTGAGGATCCTCCCATTTTAAACTCTGCTTCAAAAAACATATTTAAAGATCATGTTCTAGGAGACACAAATAATTACACACCAACAAATAGTGTAGTTAGTCTCTAGTTTTCAAGATAACAACCAAGCTGTTATTCATTGTTAATTATGTAATAATTAAATAAGTTAATTATGTACATCATGAGGCGTCTTACATTACTCTAGTGAAAAGAAAAAAATAAATGCTTAGCACCATTATGGTAAAGATGCCATTGGCAAATATTTTGAATCTGAAATTTACAGTAGGGGTGTGTGTGTGTGTGAGCTTTCACTGGTCTCATGATTCTATTATGGCCCGTAGGCCCATATTACCTTTATGTGAAGTGAAGTGATTGTCACATGTGATACACAGCAGCACAGCACACAGTGCACACAGTGAAATTTGTCCTCTGCATTTAACCCATCACCCTGAGTGAGCAGTGGGCAGCCATGACCAGCGCCCGGGGAGCAGTGTGTGGGGACGGTGCTTTTGCTCAGTGGCACCTCAGTGGCACCTTGGCGGATCGGGATTCGAACCGGCAACCTTCTGATTACGAGGCCGCTTCCTTAACCGCTAGGCCACCACTGCCCCACTTGAACAACACACATATATTATTAAAATGATTCTAATGGTCAAAAATGGTAAACTTTTTCTGTCTGTCTGCAGCATATCTTTAATGAAACTATTCTATTACTCTCTTTACACCCATGTACCAATAGTTTTTAGGCTATAACAGGCCTGTTAATGATCCTGTCCCCGCCATTTTCATTTCCTGTAATCGCTTTTCCTTTCCTGACGGACGACTCAAATCTAATAGAGATTTATGCGAACACCAATACACCATCACAAATAGCATCCATCTCAAATAAAGGAAAATGATGTGCATAATGTGGGCTAAGCGATTACCACTGTTATGAAGACGTTCGTCATTAAAGAGCGAGAGAGTGAGGTCTAGGGAGCACTCAGAGCATTATGCAGATCAGGCCGAGGCGCCATTTTACATTTCTGAACTATTAAACTTTGCTCATCGGGTCACCAGTCTCCAGTCCATGCATTTTAATGAACCGCTGACCCAGAACCAAATCTATTTACCTCCTAAAACACCAGTTTTGGCAGAAGGGCACTGGCACTGATAAAGCTGGCCAATTGTATTTCATTAGGGGTGACAGGAGAAGGGCACCACCAGTCCCGGGAACCGTAAGGGTAAAGAGTGTGGAAAAGGGCACTGAAACAGAGCAGGCTGTCCACTTAATAATAATAATAAAAAAGTAAAAGTATTGATGAAGAGGGAAAAGAAAAACATTTGATGAACTGATGCAGTTGTTGATGTACATTTTAAAGAAAGAAAAAGTGTGCAAGGATGTGTGCAAAAAACTGTGCAAGGATGTGCAGGCTCCCAGAAATTCCTGTGATTTCACATTTAGGCAGCAGAATGTGGGATCGAACCCGAATGTCTAATGAGTAGCCGAGGTGGAACACAGAGTTCCTCTTCACAACGTCCACATGAACGGTGGAGCAATAACTCTCGTGCTGGTGGTCTCTTGATTATACACATCCTACAGTGGGAAAGATCTGTACTTTTCAATCACCCGAGTCGTGCCAAACAGCAACAGAACTCATAACTGACAGAATGCCCGACCCTTAAATGGTCACCTTAAATATGTCTGGAATGCACTTGGCCTGATTTGGTCTGATGCAGTCAGAAAACATGAGTGCCAGATGTGGCTGTTGTAGACCCAGGAAAGTGGAAACCATAATGATGATGAGACTGGCAGAAAGACTAATCCACTCCGATGCTGCTGATTAATATGTTAATGTTAATAATGTAAGAGTTGGGAAGCTTTTTTTTGGCAATGGAGGGTATGTGATTGCCACTTAAATAAATCCGGAGCATTCCTGAAGAAGGCCAGGGGAGTTGACAGGGTCTTCTTATTGACTAATCTCATATCCAGTAGTTAATTGATCATAATTCCAGAATCTTAAAGTACGAACAATACGTGTACTTGACTGCTTGTAATCCCACTGAACAGGGCTCCAGATGCAGTAACAAAAATATCAACAAATAACAAACTTATCTAGAATGGATTGATAATTGGGGCAATACCCTTTAACTATAGAATTTCTAATAAAGCACTGCATGCACATCTGGCAATGTGGCAATGTGACAGTGGTGTAACACATCTGTGCGAGTTGTGGAATAAGAAGGCACATTTGATCAATGATCCCCATTCAGCCTGTTTGGATGCAGTTTAAACAGTCGTCAATAACGCCACAGAAGGTTCCCTGAGGCCAAAACAATAATGATGCTGCTCTTTCAATTATTAATTATAATTAACATCAACTCAAAACAGCTGCAGAAAACATGGCCATTGTGAAATATGGATCAAATTATTTTTTAATTAGACTACCACAAGGTCTGTAATTCCCCCCCTCTCCTTTCCTAAGCACGGAACTTAATAGTAAGAGAAATGCAGAATAGAAAAACCTGACAACCCCCAAAAATAAATGAAACCATCAGACATGAGAGGATCTTTTGAAAAATAATTATATGTGAGACATAAGGATCCATTAAGACTTTTCCTGCTTCTCCTGTATAACAAGTGAAAAAAAGAAACATCACAAGGACATCACAAGGAAAAAAAAGGAAACATCACAAGTACTCATCTTAAAACATTGTCTATATGCAAGTTCTTGTTTCATCAAGGCTTTAAAAAGGGAACCATGTCTTGCTGTGTCTCTGCATTACATGATATTACAGACACATATTAACCTGAACGTTTCACAGGGAAAAAAATTTATAGGAATGAAGAAGTCATTTCAAACCTGGAACTTTAATGTTTATCATTAACGTTTTCAAATGGAAAAAGAAAGAATTCACAATTTGAAGTGAAATGATTGTCACATGTGATACACAGGAGCACAGCACACGGTGCACACAGTGAAATTTGTCCTCTGCATTTAACCCATCACCCGGAGTGAGCAGTGGGCAGCCATGACAGGTGCCCGGGGAGCAGTGTGTGGGGACGGTGCTTTGCTCAGTGGCACCTCAGTGGCACCTTGGCGGATCGGGATTCGAACCCATATTTGTATCTTAAAGCAACTATTCCTAAGTAACCTGAATCTACATGATCACATTTCTAAACATTTTTAAGTATTTTAATTGCATCTTCCTTAACTATACTAATAAAACTAAATTGATTTAGTATTATGTCTTCCATGGACGCATAGCCTGCATGTTGTAATGAAGATCTGTCCTTGAAAATAGTTGCGTATGGGGTAAATTTTAAACAAAATAAATAAACATAAATACAGACAATCATACATACGTCCTTATACATACAGATATTTACAAGTATGTTTTGCCAAGGCAGCTAACAATTTACAAACCGGATTCCAAAAAAGTTGGGGCACTATACAATTTGTGAATAAAAACTGAATGCAATTATGTAGAGGTGTCAACTTCTAATATTTTATTCAGAATAGAACATTAATCATGGAACAAAAGTTTAAACTGAGAAAATGTATCATTTTAAGGGAAAAATATGTTGATTCAGAATTTCATGGTGTCAACAAATCCCAAAAAAGTTGGGACAAGGCCATTCTTCTTACAACACTCAACAGACATCTGGGGACCGAGGAAACCAGTTTCTCAAGTTTAGAAACAGGAATACTCTCCCATTCTTGTCTAATACAGGCCTCTAACTGTTCAATCGTCTTGGGCCTTCTTTGTCGCACCTACCTCTTTATGATGTGCCAAATGTTCTTATAGGTGAAAGATCTGGACTGCAGACTGGCCATTTCAGTACCCGGATCCTTCTCCTATGCAGCCATGATGTTGTGATTGATGCAGAATGTGGTCTGGCATTATCTTGTTGAAAAATGCAGGGTCTTCCCTGAAGAGATGACGTCTGGATGGGAGCATATGCTGTTCTAGAACCTGAATATATTTTTCTGCATTGATGGTGCCTTTCCAGACATGCAAGCTGCCCATGTTACACGCTCTCATGCAACCCCATACCTCAGAGATGCAGGCTTCTGAACTGAGCGTTGATAACAACTTGGGTGTTTCCTTGCCTCTTTGGTCCAGATGAGATGACATCCCAGATTTCCAAAAAGAACTTCGAATCGTGACTCGTCTGACCACAGAACAGTCTTCCACTTTGCCACACTCCATTTTAAATGATCCCTGGCCCAGTGAAAACGCCTGAGCTTGTAGATCTTGCTTAGAAATGGCTTCTTCTTTGCACTGTAGAGTTTCAGCTGGCAACGGCGGATGGCACGGTGGATTGTGTTAACTGACAATGGTTTCTGACAGTATTCCTGAGCCCATTCTGTGATTTCCTTTACAATAGCATTCCTGGTTGTAGTGCAGTGTCGTTTAAGTGCCCGGAGATCACGGGCATGCAGTATGGTTTTACGGCCTTGACCCTTACGCACAGAGATTGTTCCAGATTCTCTGAATCTTTGGATGATGTTATGCACAGTTGATGATGATGCAAAGTCTTTGCAATTTTTCACTGAGTAACGCCTTTCTGATATTGCTCCACTATCTTGGTGATCCTCTACCCATCTTGGCTTCTGAGAGACACTGCCACTCTGAGAAGCTCTTTTTATACCCAATCATGTTGCCAAATTACCTAATTAGTGTTAATTGGTCTTCCAGCTCTTCGTTATGCTCAAATGTACTTTTTCCAGCCTCTTATTGCTACTTGTCCCAACTTTTTGGGGATTTGTTGACACCGTGACATATTTATCAACATATTTTTCCTTTAAAATGATAAATTTTTTATCTGTCATCTACGTTCTATTACAAATAAAATATTGACATTTGCCCTCTCAACATCATTGCATTCAGTTTTTATTCACAATTTGTTTAGTGTCAATTTTTTTGGAATCTGGTTTGTACAATATTTTCTTTAATAAGTGACCATGAAAATGACAGGCCCAACTTTGAAAGCAATGCTCCTGCTGTCTGTTTAACATTAACTTTTTATACTTAATGATCATGATATAGTCATATACATTGTATATCGACAAGCCACAATACATCAAGTATATTCCATATATTGCCCACCCCTAGGTTCAAACCCTATTCAGATAAAGGTTTACCCTCTGAATTCCCTTTACAGGAGAAGCAGCTACTCAGAACTAAAGATTTACTCTCTCTGAATTTCCATTATAGTTCCAGCCCTTAAGTTGATTGCGTGCTGAAACCCCGTATGTCTACAAGGCCGGAACAGCCTATTACCACCCATCTGTCCCCCCACACAGCCTCTACATGCTGGGCTAACGCCACTCTCCTGCACAGCTCACTCAATTTTCTGCCGCTATGAGCACGCCAATATAGATGATGCGCTTAACGCCAGGCTAATGGTAAAGTGCGCCACCATCCACTGCACCCGTCCGGGGAGAAATATGATTTCACTATGTGTGGCGTCCCAGCCAATGGCCTTAACTGAAGAGCGCGAGGCGCCACTCAAAAACCAGCCCAACCCACAAATCACTCCCCATTGACTTAGCAACTGTGAAATAATGCTGCACCAGTGACCAACAGCGCCCAGGCGGTGCTGGGCTTCCTGATGATTCAGCAAAGCGTGCTGCAGAGCGTGGCGGCTTCTCACCAACTAATGCTCCGAGGGCTCTAAATTTGACCTGGAGATATTGTCAGGGCTCTCTCTCTCTGGGGGCAGGTTTTCTTGCCACACTTCATCACATAAAACTGTGGTCTTTTTTTTTTTAATCTGGAAGCAGCCTGTGATTGAATAAATGATGGACAGTGAAAGGGCTCTGGGCTTTTGCCCCACCTGCCTTGGTATCGGCATCATGACATTTAAATGGACAGGCGGCTGAATGCTGATATCGGAAATAAATGGTGTAAAATATCAGGTGCATTTTGTATACTGTTGTATAGTATGGCTGACATGAATCATGTAATCTGATTTAAATCTGAGTCTTGGAACGACAATTTGATTAGTTCATAGAGAATAAAGAGGATTTACTTCAGTGTTACTTCAGTGATTAATATATTTCAGCTGACAAAATGTTATTTAACCCTAAGTGATGCAGTGAAAACCTTCTAATTTCTTAAACAATCACGTCAGAAGACAAATCCCATGGTTGTGAAAAAGACTTCAAGGTGTTTCAGAATGGTCAAATGATTTTCCTTCATTAACCAGATCACTGACATTCCAGTGCATTATTAAACCCCCCAAAAACTAAGGAGAACAATAATTTCAGTCTTTAATATATAATAATAAATTATCCCATGAAATTCTTTGGTCAGTCAAAAGTTTGAAACTCTTTCATAGTAAAAGCAAAAGCTCTTCTACTCACACTACAAATAATAAAAAACGAAAATGATTGGGGCTTCACATCAGTGTTAAGATCTGAGGTTCCTTCAATTGGTCAGGTCTGGATTCAGCAACACTATTGTTCAAACATTGTGTATGTGCATGCCTTTCCATCTATGTCAGCCCACATCCCATCATGGGGATGGTTACATGCAGAGGACACATTTCACTGTGTGCACTGGGTACTGTTCTGTGGCGTTTCACATGAGATAACTAATCACTTTCACAGATAATACACTCATCTCTTCAGACTGGAGTGAAACTGCATGGATTTCCCCATCCAACATGCAGACGTCACACAGAAATCAGGTGTAATTGCTATTAAGTGAATTAGCGGGGCATGGAGTGAGCACAATATGGTGCAGCAGCAGACAAGCTGCGGTTTGTGGGACATGGGCAAAGCACACAGTCAGATCCCGCCTTGTTTAACAGATGTCTGTAAACTGTATTTATGCCTCATCCCTTTCACAGTGCAGAACGCTCAGCAGTATATCTTTTACTTTACGTTCCTACGCATTCCACAACTCCACAATTTCCAAAAACGGCATCCCAGCTTAGTGGATCTGCACACTCAACAGACAGCAAAATGAACTGATAAGCCGCATATGAAAATAGCCTAGAAAACAAGTGATTTGTAATCAAATCAATATGAAATTAATATGCGCCTTTCTAAAAGCAAGACAGTCAACATGTTTTAATTAGAAAATACTGGTGTCCTTTGATTGATGAGACTGAGTTCAGAATGAGTTCACTTTGATCATCACCTGACTGGTGGAAAAAAATCTCGACCCAACAATACAGAACACCTTCCTACACCTGCCTACTTCAACTCTCATCAAACTCCTGCCGGCAAAAGTTCTTCTCAGATGATCCGCATTCAAATTTTACCATTAATGCTAATGACTACTTATCAGCTGATCCTCACTGCTAATTGAGTTCAGGGAGCATGCCAGATAATGATCAGAATGCATTTGCATGGTAGCATGAATAGCCTGAGCCTCATTTGTGCTCAGAGATAAGGCAAGGTCAAAAGACCTTCATTACCATGGCAATTTATTAAATTACACGATGCTTGCATTCAGCATCTGATCTGATGCATCTTTCATTTGTCCCCTACTGTTTTGCCACCCTCCTCTAATTGCATGTGAGCCAAGTGGTAAGACTATAAAGTTCTTATCCTGAAAACCCAGTTGATCATTTAGTCCTTGTGGCCTTGGGTTTGCCAAATCAATACTTTTTTGAAGATGATCCATTTCCCCCCAAGCACTTTCAACTACCAACAACATTATTTTTGGAGAGCCCCACTGGATGGTGAAATCAAAATAAACTGTGGTCAACAAGAAAAAAGGAAAGTGTTTTGTCAATTGCGCCTTAAGTCTTTGCACCCATTTTATCAAGCTGACAAGGCGCAAAGAGCATGTATTAGATTAACTAAAAAGATCATACCGAATTGCCAAAGCAATTATGTGTTAAGCATTCAATGAATTATCCATAAAGCCAGAAGAAATTTGTTAAGTGCGCCAAATCTACAAATCTGAGATCTGATAGACAGACCTCATTTCACAAATGACTCATTTCAGCTGACTGCTGATAAAAGCAAAGCTAGAATTCTGGGCACGGTAGTGGTCACTCACTGCCTTATTAACAAACTGTATGGAACTATTTCACCTTAGCACTACTCTATTTTTTTTTATTCATCAGGAACAACATTTGGAGAGTAATAGGTATCACTTCACACGATGTTCCCATCAAGCTTGGGTCTAAAAAAAATCTCAAGAGTGCTGGCCTTCCATCCTGGATAAATCCCTGGCCTGTGTCCAAGGACACATGATGGGCTCTGGACGATGCATCTCAGATATGGATTCAGCAGTTCAGACTAGTGAGTGAATGAGTAATGCAAAGGTACTATATTAGAAAGGTAAAAAAATAATGTGCGCAAGAAACATGATCAAGCAGTCACATGTGGCAAAAATGCCCATTTGTGCCTGTGAACTTGAGACAAATATATATAGAAAATACAAACCATCAAGGTGTCACTTAGGTAAGGTGTATTCATGCTACCACACAAATGAATTTGTTGTGGGCACTGTGTGTTGTGCATCAGTGTACCACAATGACAATCCGTCCACTTTCTCTGCTTATGTCTCAATTTGTGGGTTACATCCTTCAGAGGACACACTTGATGACTGGATATGACTTAAGTAATGTGTCTGAAGGGCTCATAAATGCATCATCATGGCGGCTGCCACAAAGGCATTTGAATTCAATGTTCTTTCAGAAGAGAAAAAAAAAAGGGAGAGTATACTGTAACTTATTTAAGTGGCAAAATATTAATTTCATTAATAATGCTTTTCCCCCAACATTCCACATTCAAATAATGCAACAGGGTTGGCTTTGCGAAAATATGTGGTATTCAATGTATTAACTAACAACCAAAATTATTAACAACAACAAAAAATCTCTACAACAATTGAACCAGTGCAGAAATGTTTCCTTTTGTGACAACTAAATAAAATGTACAAATAAAGGGGCTGGATTGGTGGAGATAAGGCCATAACAATTGTTCATCCTATTTCCAAAACTTTATCTCTTTTGACCTTTTCATGTTGCCCTTGAACAACCTTAAAACACTGCTCATTCAGAGGACTTTTACGCATTTCCTCATGCATTTTATGACCGGAAGCAAGCTTCCTGGTGCATTATACGTGTACCAATGAAAGATCTGTCTTGACTCATCATCTCAGAAAGCAGGAGAAAATATAATCACAGTCAGCAGATATTACCATGATCAGTCAAATATGTAAAAAATGTGACAGCTGTATTTCACCCACTCATATTTTCAGTTATTCACAACAACGCTACATTAATTGAGATTGAGGGCTGCATGGAGACCAGTATAGTTTTAACCCACATCTACAGGGAAATGTCAATCCAGAGCTCAAACCATCTGAAGAGGGGAAAAGTGGTTTATTTTTCCCACTCATTGTGAAGAGTACGGCAGCCCAACAAAGTTATGTGCAGCCTCCTCTACCTTAGTTTAACCTAAGCGAACCAGTCCCTCTCTCTACTTTCCCCATCCGCTCTGAGAGAAGTAAAGGCTGTCTAATTGGCCTCAGTGGACACAAAGGCTAGGACTCCATTGAACGCTGGAGCATCACAGGTTGTAATTACTCCCATCATGGAGGATCGAGTCAGTAATTAAAGTTTCTCACCAGTTCTCCCTTCGGTCAGGGACTAAAACCCCTGATGACAGGGTTTTCCCTCCGTGGATTCCAGTAAAACCATTTAGCCTCCTGGTTGCCTCAAGTTAAATTCAATTGCATGAGAGTTATGGTCATGGAGAAGAAGTTAAAATGATGGAAATATGAGACCAATAACTTCTCAAGTAAAGTGATAATAGTGACTTCTGTTTTATTCTTTGATTCAGTAAAAAGTAGCAGCTGAAAAACATGCAAATGATTGAAAGCGTGGGAGCAAAAGCAGGTGATGGGGAAAAGCGAGAGAGGGGTGAGGCAGGTTTATGTCTCTGCAGGTCCATCTGCAGTAATGGTGGCAGAGTGGCCAGTGCGCTGGGAGAGGCAGGGAGAGGGCTGCAATTTCAACATGACCCCCGCAGGGAACAGGCCGCCTCGCAAAGCTCTAACACGGCTCAGTACAGAGCGAAAACAGCTGGACTCACACACCCAGGAAAATCACCCTCACACACATACAGAGAGAAAAAACATCGGAGAGTGAGAGGCAAAAAAGAAAGAATGAGAGGCAGATGCACGGGAATACTGAATGCATCTAGTCATCACTTAGAGGGGCTGGACATGTGAGTACAAATCATTTTTGAGCACCAATAAATGGAAAATCTGAGAAATAAATCTGACTCAATCCAAGTCCAAATCCAGGTAATTTCCAATTATATATATATATATATATATATATATATACACACACACACACACACACACACACACACACACACACACACACACACACACACACACACACACACACAAACACACACACACACACACACACACACACACAGGGAGTGCAGAATTATTAGGCAAGTTGTATTTTTGTGGAATAATTTTATTATTGAACAACCATGTTCTCAATGAACCCAAAAAACTCATTAATATCAAAGCTGAATGTTTTTGGAAGTAGTTTTTAGTTTGTTTTTATTTGTAGCTATTTTAGGGGGATATCTGTGTGTGCAGGTGACTATTACTGTGCATAATTATTAGGCAGCTTAACAAAAAACAAATATATACCCATTTCAATTATTTATTTTTACCAGTCAAACCAATATAACATCTCCACATTCACAAATATACATTTCTGACAAAAAACAAATCAGCGACCAATATAGCCACCTTTCTTTGCAGGACACTCAAAGCCTGCCCTCCATGGATTCTGTCAGTGTTTTTTTATCTGTTCACCATCAACACTGCGTGCAGCAGCAACCACAGCCTCCCAGACACTGTTCAGAGAGGTGTACTGTTTTCCCTCCTTGTAAATGTCACATTTGATGATGGACCACAGGTTCTCAATGGGGTTCAGATCAGGTGAACAAGGAGGCCTTGTCATTAGATTTTCTTCTTTTATACCCTTTCTTGCCAGCCACGCTGTGGAGTACTTGGACGCGTGAGATGGAGCATTGTCCTGCATGAAAATCATGTTTTTCTTGAAGGATGCAGACTTCTTCCTGTACCACTGCTTGAAGGTGTCTTCCAGAAACTGGCAGTTGAGCTTGACTCCATCCTCAACCCGAAAAGGCCCCACAAGCTCATCTTTGATGATACCAGCCCAAACCAGTACTCCACCTCCACCTTGCTGGAGTCTGAGTCGGACTGGAGCTCTCTGCCCTTTACCAATCCAGCCACGGGCCCATCAAGACTCACTCTCATTTCATCAGTCCTTAGAAAAATCAGTCTTGAGATATTTCTTGGCCCAGTCTTGACGTTTCAGCTTGTGTGTTTTTTTCAGTGGTGGTCGTCTTTCAGCCTTTCTTAACTTGGCCATGTCTCTGAGTATTGCACACCTTGTGCTTTTGGGCACTCCAGTGATGTTGCAGCTCTGAAATATGGCCAAACTGTTGGCAAGTGGCATCTTGGCAGCTGCACGCTTGACTTTTCTCAGTTCATGGGCAGTTATTTTGCGCCTTGGTTTTTCCACACGCTTCTTGTGACCCTGTTGACTATTTTGAATGAGACGCTTGATTGTTCGATGATCACGCTTCAGAAGCTTTTTTTTCAGAAGCAATTTTAAGAGTGCTGCATCCCTCTGCAATATATCTCACTATTTTTGACTTTGCTGAGCCTGTCAGCCAAAGGAAAGGAAGTTGCCTAATAATTATGCACACCTGATATAGGGTGTTGATGTCATTAGACCACACCCCTTCTCATTACAGAGATGCACATCACCTAATATGCTTAATTGGTAGTAGGCTTTCGAGCCTATACAGCTTGGAGTAAGACAACATGCATGAAGAGGATGATGTGGACAAAATACTCATTTGCCTAATAATTCTGCACTCCCTGTGTGTGTATGAGTGTGTGTGTGTGTGTGTGTGTGTGTGTGTGTGTGTGTGTGTGTATATACATATATATATATATATATATATATGTGGAGGAAGATGATGTAGGATATACAGGAAAACTCGATATGCACAATCACTTCATTTTATTCACATATTCACTTGAATATGACTGCACACGCATGAGTGTGTTTTTCCACTCAAGGGGAAATAACCTCAAAGCACGGACACAACTAGCTGGGTTTAAAAAGCTCATTGCTGGTTTCGTTTTGTATTTATGTTACAGTGTGATTGATTGTTTTCCTCAAAACACAACAAAATGATACTGAATATATGGCAAGTAGCAACTTATTGGCATGTCTAATATAATATATAATGTATGTATATTCATGTACATCTGCATGTACAGAGTCATGGAGTAAATAGAGTAAATGCAGAGTCATGGAGATCCTTTTAGAGAGGTCTTTTTTTTTTTTTTTTTTTTACATCAAAATTATGTTTCATTCAATGTGAAACATAATTGTCAGTACCAATACCCATGAGTCAGGCTTTTCCCTTCAAATTTGGTTTAACAAGACATATTGCTATTCACTGCTATAATATTCTGAGGGCTGATTGGTTTCCCAGTTTGGCCCAAGGCTGAATATTACACAAAGTTACACAAAGCCGTTTTATTACACAAATCAGGTTTACACATTTATTGTGAAAATGTTTACTTATTTTTAATCTTGTATCTCTTGTGAGATTCAAAAACTAAATACTGGATGGATGTGATGAAAACTATCCATAAGCAACACCACTAACTTACGTTGACAGAGTTCTGCGATATGCAATAGATTTCAGCAGAACTGATATTAAGTTAAAATTACATTTTGCTCTGGAAGGACAAAAAAGTATGAAACAAAGGAAACCCACTGAATTAAAGGGAAGGAAAAAAATAAATATGAAGGCATATTTCATGGAGTGTCAGCAAGACATCTGTGATTAATGAAATGATCTTAAGAGGAGGGTGGCCGCTGCTTACCATTTTATTATAGGAACAGCTGTGTTGAGCCGCGCACCATATGAATATGAAAACCACAGTGGACTCTTTCACAGCTTAGTGGGACAGGTTGGCATCCGCGATTCGCTTTATTATGCATTGTTAGGCACATCTGACATGAACAGGCTCTGCTTTTTACTGCGTCAGCATTCAAGTGACACACACCTTACCCACAGGGTCAGTTGGCGTCAGTCCTTTTAGCAGCTGACCTCTATAAGTTAGACTTCATCCAAACTACTAAAAAATTACATTTATTAGCACGCACGCACACACATACACAACCACACACACATGCCCATTTAGAGGTTGAAATAAACTGAACTCAAATAAATGAAACACTGCATAATGTCACAGTGAATGCCTTCTGCAATCAAATCTGAAGGCAATACAAATTTTGCCAGGGCTCTGTATTATGAACATGGTTTGAATGTTATCAGTTCATGAAATTACAGTAATTCACATATAAATCCATATTTACTAGTCTTACATCAAAAATGTTTGGAGAGTTGGACATACACCACTCAATAAATGATTCTCCTCCAGTGCCTATATACTGGGATAAGTGCAGTAGTACAATTAATTGACCTCATCATCCTTTAACTGTAGTGCGACTGAACCAAACATGGAAACTCACTGACTGGTATTACTTATTGTTCCCACACATTCCAAAAAAAGAGGGCAACAGGTTTGGAACACTGTAGCCACCTGATGGCTGGAAAGTCAGGGTCCCATTCTGTGTCACGGCATCAGTTATGGTGGAAAATAGAGGATGCAGAACTGTGTTTTGTCATATATACAGCAGTAACATTAACATTACTTGTGGGCCCGGCAGCATAGACAGTGGGGTGCATTCAGCACGGATAATGATCTGGCTTAGGATTGACTGTAGGTCAGCATTATATGGCCTCCTCAGTTTTTCCCAGCCTGTGCCATCTGCACTCCTATCCGTAAGATCTGCTAGAGCTTCAACTCATCTTCATTCCTCAGTCCCTTCAGTAATTAGCAGTCTACTCTGGCTTTAGGCATTCATTACACCTCCACTTATTCCTTGTAAGGGTCATTTTATATCGGTTCTATCTGATGATAGGGTGGCTGATTAAGCCCAAGGATATGTTATGGTGGTAAACACAAGGCAATAATTGAATTTCATATCTGTTAATCAGGATATAGACATGTTTGGGCTGTCCACTTGTTCTTTTAGGAGGAAAGGTCACTGCAAAGCAATTGTGAGCAATCAACTTTATTTTATGATCTCGATTCAACTCAATACCCATTGGCAATGTTGTGCCAAATCACACTGAAAAATAATAATAAAAATTATTTAATGTTCATTTGTTCCTTTTCTTAGAAGAAATAGGCAGCAATTGATTTTATTCGAGCATAAATTAGTTTGTTCATCAAAACTGATTCAAATGCTCAAATAAACAGGTTTCAGTAGATGAGTGCATGTTCAGAATGGTCAAATGGTCAAGCGTGTGTAAAATGAATAGCTCAGTTCACATGCTCAATGAACAGTGCTCATGCACAACCTATTTTACATTTAGGATAATCTACACCTCCAAATGTAACGGAAGCTCTTTTCACTTGGTGAAGTGGTGCATGAACCAGCTGAAAGCCTGTATTGTCAGTACATAAACAAAGACTTAAACTGACCCTTTATGTTATTTTGTCCCTTAAATATCTGCTTTTATGAAGAAAAGTCTCTTGTATTGTACTACGAAAATAAACCAGGAATCCCCATGTTCTTTATCTCTCTTTTACACAAGGAAGGAGATACAAAGCACAGAAATTTTGTATAGATTTATTCAAGGCATCAACGCAGATCAGACGAGATCGGGCGTTCTTCAGCTGGTATGGCCATGAGCAAACTCTGCTTGAAAATCTTGGACTTCAGGACCATAGTAGGGCAAGTAATAAATTTTCCTCAAATTGTATTTCATTGCAGACAGTATGAACACAAAATAATTTATGTTTTTTCATCATTTGATTTGTAAATAAATAGCCATTCTTGTCCTTCAGGCTTGCAACACATTCCAGTACAGCATTTACCACTTTGTACAGTTCACCTGTCTTTTAACAACACTTAAAAGACATTTAGGCATTGAAGAAATCAAGTGACTAAGTGTTGCAGGTGTCTTCATTGACGCATTTTTGGTTTCAAAATGCACCAAACATTCTCTATAGGAGACAAATCAGGGATGCAGGCAGGTCAGTCAAGCATCTGCACACTCTTCTCACGCAGCCATGCCTTTGCTATGTGTGCAGTATGTTTGGCATTGTCTTGCTGAAATAAGCATGGGCGTCCCTGGAATAGTCATCTTGAAGGCAGCATTTGTTCCACCAAAACTGAAATATACTTTTCATTGATGGTGCCATCGCAGTAGTGCAAGTAACCTTTGCCAAAGGCACTGACACAATCCCCCTACCATGACAGACCATGGCTTTTGGATTTGTTTCTGGTAACAGTCTGGATGGTCCTTTTCCTCTTTGGTCCACAGCACACGGCGTCCATTTCTTCCAAAAAAGATGTGAAAAATCGATTCGTCTGACCACAATACACGTTTCCACTGCCCAATAGACCATCCCAGATGCCTCCGAGCCCATAGAAGTCGACGGCGCTTCTGGACACTATTTATGTATGGCTTCCTTTTGGCGCAGTAGTTTCAGCTGGAATTTCCTAATGTAACTACATACTGTAGTGCTTGAGAGTGATTTTCTGAAGTAGTCCTGAGCCCATGCACTTATATCACTTATTGATGAGTGTTTTTAATGCAGTCTGAGGGCTCTGAGATCATGGCCATTCAGTTTAGGCTTGCGCCCTTGGCCTTTGCGCACGGTAATTTCTCCACATTTTCCCTATGTTATGAATTGTAAAGGGAGCAATGCCCAAATCTCTTCCTATCGTTCTTCGAGAAACATTTTTCTTCATCATTTCAAAGATTTTTGCCCGCACTTGGTGGAAAACTGGCAGTCCTCTGTCCATCTTTGCTCCTAAAGGAATCATGATTGCAATCACCTGTTAACATCACCAGTTTCAAATCACATAATTATTTAGTTATTATACCTAATTACAACCCCTGAATTGCCCCCATCCCAACTTTTTGTGGAATGTATTGCAAGCCTGAATGGGAAGAATTTATTTACAAATCAAATGATGTTGACAAAAAAACCATGAATTATCTTGTGTTCATAATGTCTACAATTAAACAAAAGTTAAGGGAAATTTGTGAATTACTGCTTTATTTATTTATTCACATTTTCAACCCTGTCCCAACTTTTTCTGATTTGGGGTTGTATAAGCCTAGCGTGTTGGGAATGAACTGCTGATTGGGACTGCTGATGGTTGAGGAGGGAGCAGACTGAGCACCAGACATCCCTGACCCCAGCAGAGTCAGTCCTGGGGGATCCCAAGGCCTCTGCCCAGTGGGACGTACCTAAGAAATATGCAATGGCAACCTCTTGGGGTGCAGAGGAGCTATGGCTAAACTCCGAGGATTTCCTGGATTACTGAGCTCCTTATCTGGTCAAAGAGAGTAATC
Source organism: Denticeps clupeoides (assembly GCF_900700375.1). Classification (NCBI taxonomy): domain Eukaryota; kingdom Metazoa; phylum Chordata; class Actinopteri; order Clupeiformes; family Denticipitidae; genus Denticeps; species Denticeps clupeoides. The sequence continues at coordinate 12,903,693 of NC_041708.1, forward strand.
TGAGCAACCCCTCATTCAGGCTGCTTGTATCCACAATACAAGAAGTAGCAGTAGTTTGCGATTGCAATGTATATTTACGAAGGAAAGGAGAATAATAATATGCTATTTTTTTCCAGGTCAACCTTGCTCTTTGGATAGAAAAAAAAAGCTACAGTACATGATTATAACTGGCATAGAAGGTGCATATAAATGGAACCAGTGGAGCAGCCATGGAGGCAGAATGTGAGTCATGGTCACAGTGTGGGACAGCAGTCACTTAAGAGGAGATATATATTATTAAAAGAAATAACACGCACTCGCTTATTTTATTTCTGAAACATATGCTTGGCTGGCTTTTCATATATCTCCTCTTATATTGCTGACATTAAAGAGGTTGACCGTAAAGCCTCTGGCTGAGATTCCATTTGAGAAAGCTGCAGCAAGAGTGGGCAGTTAACCCCACCGAGCTGCCAGCACAGCTGCCAATCAGAGTGGGATTTCCCTAATTAGCCCGGCTGGTGTCTTCAACATGTTTTGCAGGCCTGCTCTTTAGTGGCCTAGAGTTTAAAAAATAGAAATAAATAAAACAAGCTCGTTTTGGACGGAACAGCAGTCATTCGTTTGTGTAGCGAGGCTGCCGGCGCCCGTCGTTCATCCCGTGGGTAATTAGAGAGCGGCAGGCAAGTGGGGGAAGAAGCTGGAGGGCAGGGGGATTTGTCTCATTAGCCGAGTGGTGGGTAAAACCCAGCGGGGGGAGATATGAAAGGTTGCCCCCTTCTCCGAGGTGGCTGTGTGCTCCCTTCTCTGTGCCACCCACACTGATGCCATAGTGTCAGGCTGAAAGCAACGCCAATGCACCGTGACTCCCAGTCACTCTCCAGACGGTAGGCTGTGTTGCCACATAACCAGCAAAAGGGCCAAAACAAGCAAAGACGGACTAGCAAAAATTATGAACTTAGTGTGAAAGCAAATCTGACTGTTTAACAAATAATATTTGGGATATGATTATGAATTTGATCAGAATTATTATATTACAATAATGAAAAATGCCATTGATGTCCAGCTCTTGAGCATCAGAGCAGGGGAGAGAGAAAGAGTGGAGACTCTATTCATGTGGTGGTATCAGGTCACCTTTGATTCTGTTGAGCCAGGAATGAGCTCAATAAACCCTCTCAGTGCCCTCCAATGTGCCACATCAGAGATGGCAGACAGTGACAGTCGACTGTATCTTCCCCATCATCCTCCTCTGGATCTTACGTCCCCAAAACAAGGCCGGGGCAGATAAAAACGACAAGAACGAGTGGTCTCATCACCTTCAAAACCAAAAAGGTAAAAATGGACTTGTCTGTCAGCACACGCGCGTGTGTGTGTGTGTGTGTGTGTGTGTGTGTGTGTGTGTGTGTGTGTGTGTGTGCGCATGCGTGTTGTTGGGAGGAGGAATAATACAGAGGGGAAAAAATAGATGTATGAACATGGCAAAGAGCAGTTGAGTGGAGATTGACAGATTACTTTTTTCTGAGCTGACAGTTTATTCAACAGCCAACATTTGGTCTGGCCAACAACACAAACACACGTCTCGCCCCGAAATCTGAGCAATGCGGCACGTCCTGCCAAAATGCTAATGTGGGAAGCTCAGCTCTGACATGGGGGACGTTCCATCAGCACTGAGGGAGGTCTGTTACATCACCAACTGCAGATGATGTGAAAACCACAAATAAAAAAATATTTTCTAAATCAATCAGAATCAGGTTTATTTTTAAGACACAATGAATGTGTGTGTTACTAGCATGAGGTGGCTAGCATGAAGCTACAGTGGATAAAATAAGTGTCACCAATTTTTGGGTAAATACACTTCTAATTTTATTGACATAGAAGTAGGGCTGAAGCGATTATTCGAATAACTCAAATGATTCAATAAAAATATTTGAGGAATATTCTTTGCCTCGAGGCTTCATTTACTTTGTTACCAAAGTCCATCTATTATTGTATCACGCCCGTGGAGCTACGCAGTGTTTTACACGGACTACTTTAACTGACACGCATTTCAAGGATTTAAAGAGTACGGTAAAAGGCATAAAATGTCTAAAGTGTGGGACCATTTTACGCTGCGTAAGGTGGACAACATAGTGCAGTATATACACTGTAAAACGGACCTGGCTTACTATAAAATAACTTCATCAATACTACAGCACCTTAAACAAAGAAATCCTCACGTAAATCGCACTTCTCCAAGCGGACTTTGAGCTTCTACAAGGTATCGTATTTTTATGATTGCTAACTAACATTAGCGCTTCTTAGAACGTACATTATTTGTAATTATTTGTGTTATGAGTCCATAGTGATCTCATCCCTCATGTAATTCATCCCTCCTCATTTCTCCCTCCCACGCACCACACACACACGCACACATACACTGATAGGTTACATCTCAAAACATGCCTTCCCCATACATAAGGTAGTAATAATAAATGCAGATGGACAAATCTACATTCATTAGCATATAGATTTACTTTTGGGCGAGTTTATAGCATTTGCTGAACATCACAGCGGTGCAGGCTTGCACATGCATTGCACACATATGCACTAAGACAAATTCTCTCTCTCTTTATCTATTTGCACATAACATTGCACAAAGACAAATATTACACCAATTTACCTCATCTGGACACAACTGGAAACGGAACTGTATTTTGTTAAATTGGATTATTAGTAATACTTCAATTGTTTATTTATATATATATTTTTACTATTTTGTACCTTTTATACTTTTTTTCTCAGATGGGCTATAGCAGGGGGTACACTCATTTTCCCCTGTTTTAATTAAAATAAAACTAAGGACAAATAGGCTAACCTATGTTTCATTTTTTTTTCATGTACATCATGAATGTTTCACAGAAAGATTAATTAAATGGGCTTTGTTCTGGAGCCAGTAACCCAAAGGTTTTAAGCTTTGTCCTTATAAAAGCATTGAGTTTGAATAAAAAACTTTTTTGTGAGGAATAACAGCCAATTGCTTGCTCATTTTAAGAGGATTTTCATGTTGCGTAACACACTATTGATAGAGTTGTTTAAAAACGTAAAAGTATGAGTTATCTGATTACTCGATGAAAAAATTGACAGAATACTCGATTCCAAAAGTATTCGATAAATGCAGCCCTACATAGAAGTCTCACCAGATGTCTGTAACAAACCACCTAATCCACACAAATAAGCCAAGCTATAGATATCAATCAATTAAGTTGTGTTTGATTTTATCAAAAAAAAAAAAAAAAAAAAAACTAAAATAACCCTATGTTGAGCCAAACCTAGGTAAAAGTGTTTATTATACTTTATTTAACAGTCGGTATTAACTTAGTTGGTTAGCATTATTGTAACAGTGTATGATTTTGGTTTTCCTAATTTCAGCCAATGAAAAGTATTGTTGATCAGCAGGTTGTTCATGAATATAAAGACATATGTGTTGTGGAAACTGTTAATCTTCTGGGGTTGTTGTGATCCATTATTATTATCTGATTATTCTGCTTTGTATGTGTTTGCAAAAGAAAAAGGATTTGTGAGTATCCTCTCACTCTCCCATGCCAGACAAGAGCAGGCGCATGTTTAATCACCATGCCGATGCCTCGATCGCAATGGGGGACACAGGTGGCTGATGCCCCTCACACGTGAAGCCCAATAACACAACCAACACCACAAACTCAAGCAAAGCCACACAAACACTGTTTGCTTTCTGTTGCTAGAAATTATACAGCCCCAAAGAATCATGTAATACATGGACATCAGTATGCCTGGCATATGACTATTATTTGATTAGATCTAGATATGGCATGTGCATGAAACCAAAGAAGCCTGGTTGTTCACATTCCATGAAATTATAAATACTGGTGCCAACATATTGCAGATCCTCCATATTTTCAAAGCGCTAAAGTGGATGCGCTGTTGAAATTGTTAATTCACCTTTGTTAGAGTTGGGTTCAACACCTCCAACAGCAATTTCTCCCAAAATACCAAATACTAAATATTGCCTAATATGTCATCAATGAGCTCAAGATCCTTCCTTCTGCTCTGTTCACCTCTGGTCACAAAAATAATCCCTATTATAGACATTGCAGGACCACGTGTGAAACCAATTTAAACATACAGTTAGATCATCAGCACTTTAATCCAAGAATTCTGATTTTCAAACCAGCAAAAAAATGACATTCATGACTGTATCCAAAAAGCTACGTTATATATAAGTTTAAAAGTGACATATAATGAAATATATAAAATATATATAGATAGATAGATAGATCCATTTTAGTAGTTTTAAATGCAAACATTATGGCGCTAATCTGTCTTCTTCACCTTAATGTAAGAAGAATGGCGTTATGCCACGTTTCCACTGTGACTTGACTTACTTGACTGGAAACTACAGACTGAACAGGTTGACGGCTTTTTCTCATATACCATGCCAAGACTATTTATTTCCTTCTTTACACACAGACAAAACTCCAGAAGTGAGATGCTTTCTTTTCATTAGCGTCAGCATTCCAAATTTAACTTAAAAGTAGCATAAAATCAAGAAATTATGTTTGTGCAAACACAAAAACATTTAAAAAGCCCGATAACAACTGAGATGCAGGTGCGAATATAAAGGAAATTATTATCTACTCTTCCCATGAGCCTTAAGAGTGCTCGGATCCTCATTTTTTAGTCACAGATATTACTAATTAGAACATGGTAAAATATTTCTTGATTTGAAGATAACAGTTGGTCTTCTCTCACTAAAGAAAAAAAAAAAAAAAAATTCCACTATTAACAACCAAGTGCGACAAAAAAGAAAAAATATCGTAAAAGCCACTAGCGCCAACCACATCAAATCGTTCCGGCTGTTGCCACTGTTGTCCCAGCTTGCATAGGGGAACAGGCCACATGAATAAAACAACAGAAAACAAACAACAAAGTGAGCACGACACCACAGAGGAGAGAGAGAGAGAGAGAGAGAGAGATTAGCGAGCGTGGTATTTATAATTCATGTCACTGTTTGTGGCTGCGTCCCTCTCTTCTTCTCCATGTGCTACGCAAGGCCGCGTAAAGACATTTGCATCAGGAGAGGGAAAGATGGGAGGAAAATAGAAAACCTTGCCCACTTCTTGCTACTGTTCCTAAGCAACAGCAGGGTGAGATGGGAAATATGAGCAAAGAGAGAGATAAGGAGAGGGGGGAAAAAAAGGTGCTACTCACTTATTTTGCATCATGTTCATTATAACCCAGTCTGTGGGGTAGACGTTCTTCCCGATGAGATCCTTGAACATGATAAATGTTTCCATTAGGAAATCCTAAAGGAAAGGAAGCATTTTGGCATGAAGAGCGTTATCCACAGAGCAGAGATAAGGACAATCTACAGTGAACTCCGAAGGGCCGACTGCCCAGGGCGGGAACCGTTTTTTAGATTAGGTGTGTACAGTTTCAAGGTGAAAAGCTCATAAGCTTTCCAAGTCCAGCTGGAAAGAGAAGAATGATATATGGTAGGTGTCTTTGGGAACAGTGGGCAGATAGAGAAAGTCAATTTTTCTATCGGCACAAGCTTGTTATAAAAGACTTATAAGTGTATCTCATTTACCAAAGTCTTTCTGGGGGGAAAAGGATGTGTTTATGCTGTCGACATGTTCAACATGTTCTATGAAGACTGAAAAATTTTGAAATATAAAGTGTGATTGAGCCACCAGTTTTTACTATAAAACGGTTAAGATTAAAAATAAAACTGGCTCATTTATTTTCTCCATATTAATGTGGACATTTCAGCATTTTAGCACTATGTGAACACTTGAGATGTCACAAACTTTGCCAGTTAAGAAAAATTACATTGCAGAGCTGTGCCAACTTCATCCCATCAACTGCTTACCCAGGCACAGTCATGAGACAGCTACTCCAGGCCAGAGCCATAAAATGATGATCTGGAATGGACACAACCTTATTTATGTATTACGTCAAGGGTCAGTCCATCTTGGCCCTAAGCTGCATTGGAGATTCTCACTTAAACAGAATTAAATTCCATTTTAAAATAAAAAATATATTAAACAGTCTGATATTATATTTGAACAGTGGTGAAAATGCTAAAGCAGATTAAAAAAAACTACTACTAACAGCCTTTCATTCAATAGCAGACGTAACATGGATCTAGTACAAACTGGATTTTTTATTTTTATTTTTTTGCCTTTTTCTGTCACATAAAATGATGAACATTTATTAACATTTAGAAATGCCAATGACTGGAGGAAGCAAAGTGAATTCATGTGAAAAGTGAAAGAGACAGCGTGGTTGTATTGCTCTGTCATTGTGTTTCTTTGATAATTATGGCAGCCGGTGAGCCAAGCATTGTGATTCTGACAACTCAATATAATGACACGCTTACAGAAATAAATGTGAAGCGGTGATATGACTGTTGGCTCATTGCTGCCAGAAAGATGTTTCCATTCATTGATGCTAGATAACTAATTTATTGGATTCTTAATAAAAGAATTCATACGCTGGGGGTAAAATTCAGCCATTGGCTCCTTAATAACACTAAGAGTTATTGTACGGAGTGGAGCGAACAGTAAACTAATTAAGTGATTTGTTTTGTCCTGGTGTTTTTTCAGATCCAGGTAGGCCTGTACTTAAAGTCCATTTCTGCAAATGAGAATGGCACATCACCTCAGAATACAAGGTATATGGTGCTATTTTAATGGTGAATTTTTCAAACAAAGAACAGACCTTCTTACGCACAAAAGTGAAAAAGCGATTTGCTCAGTGGCACCTCGACAGTTCGGGATTCGAATTGGCAACCTTCTGATTATGGGTCCATTTCCTTACCCGCTTGGCCACCACTGCCACAAAAAAGTGAATGGAATTCAAAAACGGCTGTATGGAATTCATGTAAATTAGGGTATAGGAAAAAAAAAAAAAAAACATACCTTAACTACTCAGGTATGTTTTAAATGTTTTTATTAAATTAATATTTAGAATAAAATTAATAATCAAAAAACAAAGTAATTTCTACCATCGACATCTGCACACCCCCTCCTACGAGTGTGAAAAACATGAAATTATTTATTATTCTGAAGATGTGGACACATGTCAAGAAAACGAGCACTGTGCTCCAGACATTTGCAAAGTTGGTAAAATGAGATGAGGATGAGGCCTAATGATACAAAACACTGTCAGTAGCATCAGTCATAAAGCTGCATGCAAACGCTTTCTTTCTGAAATAACATTTCGGAATCAAACTTTCTCTTAGACAAAGTTGCGTATTCTATTTATAGAAGGAGTAGCTCATGGTAATGTTTTTAGGTATTGATTTTTATTCTACAGTGGATGCAGTGTGAAATATGAGTGCTTTTGTTTTACCCCTACGTACACTGTTCAGGCTTGAAATGCTGATTTCAGCACATTGCTTTATTTAGCCGTAATGACACTTTCCAAGAATAGAGAGAGAGCAGGGATGCACTAAACTCACCACAACATCTGTCCTCATCTTGCCAAAGGTGTTGATGAGGTGGGCGTAGTGGTAATCTTCCATCTGACGCAGAGTGGCTGTCATGCAGGCCACAAAGCTGCCCTGTAGAGAACACAGAGGTGACCGAGTTACAGAAATTATTTCCCCCTTCTTACACACACACTCGAAGCACAGTATTCCTGAAATGATTCCATCACAGCCTTCTCTTGCTCTATGACCCTCCAAGCTCACACAAATGCAAAGACGTGGAGCATGGAGGTCAACGGCAAAATCAATCAGACTCTTTAATCTCTGGTCTTGAGAAGCTAAAAGAGTAGGCTGGAAGGAAATGAGGCGCGTTGATAAGGCTACGGGCATCTGTGCAACTGCCTGTTACATCAGTGCTGACACCTCAGACCTGCAATCTACTCCCGTAATATCTTTTTATCCCTCCGCGCAGCTCTCATTCTCTACTAATGAAACCCTCGGAAAATCCCTTCACAGGTCATCTGCTGTTAACCCCAGGACTTTGCTTAAAAATAGTGTTTGTTTCTTGTTGTATGCTTAGCGGAGCACGCCAGCATGATGGAGGCAAAGAAGAAAGGTAACGTTGTGCATAACATCCAGTTTTTGAAACCGCCACAAAGCACAGCACTACACACTGGGCCTTGTTTATTGGTGTAAGGTCAATGATAGCCTCAGAAGTTACATAAATAAATCACAGAAACATGATCATTAATGATGTTTGCACACATAAATTGATGTAGTGTGTGTAAGAGCTGTCAATCATCATGCTCCTTTAAACTGTATATAATTGTATACATAATATACGGCATATATAAAGTAATTAATTGTTCTGGGTGAAACATACAAAACTAATACCACACTTAGTGCCCTTAATGATCCACCAAAATATCTTCTAATGCAGGTTTCATGATCATTTTGACATGTACATGAACAAAGGCATCCCCTTGAGGGCAGCTACACTTTTTCAGGGGGGTTTTGGACTCACAAAATAAGTGTGAGTCCAATAAAAGATTAAGGGTAGCACCTGTGGACAAAACAGGAAAAATGCATATGATCGAAAGCTACCAGCAACCAGCTTCTTTTTTTTATTCGGTGCTGTGTTGGGTCTGAAACTGTGTTCAGTGTCTTAAAAGTAGAAAACACTTCCCCCTATTTGATATTTGATTTATATTTTATTTCAGGAGCACCTTACAGATGTGGACAGCAAGGAAAACATTTGACCCAAGGACTCTGTGGGGGGCAGGTTTAGCTTTATTTACCACTGACTGAATGCAGGTCTTGATTTTTTACTTCATTCAGGTTTATTCGTAAACTGTATAACTGCATGTAAGTGGGGGATATGTACAGATTTACCTGGCATACCAAATGCTGCAGATTTAAAAAGCAGACCATATGGGAGAAAGCGACATCTTCCTGCTGGCTGCTCTCGGTTCTGTACCTCGGTGACCTGGCTGATCATTTATTGCATGTTCGATCATATACCAACATCTTCATTAGGGGTGTTGAAATTAATCGTATAATCGATGCACCACGATGCAGACGTGGACGATATTGCATCGATGCGGTGCAGAACATAATCAATTATATCATAATGCCGTTGCTTGGTGATTTTTTTGGCGGCTGCATAAAAATTCTCGTTAAAAATAAGTGCCGGTATTGACTGTGGCTGCCTGATCTGAGTACAGCTGTGCTGTGCGCCACTTGGCGGCCTTGTTCTTGGATGCGGTCATTTGATGAACTTTGAATTTTACACCTGCACAATGTCACTTATATTCGAGCAACCAATAGCGGGTCAGTTTGTGTGTGTTTCGAAGTGGCAGAATGAACAAAGCACTGAGCCCCACAGTGAGCATTCGTTCTGAAAGATGTTTTAGATTATGGACTAAACACAGACCATTTTTCTGCTCATTGGGAAAAAAATCAGCATCCACACAGGTGTAGGAGACCTTAACTCTTGTATTTGAAAAAATCATGTGAAAATGTATGCCATGCATTGTGATGCATCGATATCAAGGCATTGATAATCAGAATCGAATTGTGACACCAGTGAAGGTTCACACCTCTAATCCTCATCTCTCCCTTTTCAACCAAACCCCTCTAGATGCAGAAAAGAAAAGAAACAAACCACCAAAATAAAGAAAAATAATGTCTTCTCTGAGTTTAACACCGTCTACAGGTCCTATTAAACAATGATGCCCAAGTCCAATTAACAGAGATGAGAGTTCTCGCTGGGAATCTAATGGGAGTCGTTTCCATGTCATTAAAGTGAGAAAATGCAGATAGCACACACTTACACTACAAGGGGGAAGGCCAGAAGGAACACTGGGAAATGGATAGTGTAATAAAGCAGAGGGTTGAAACGTCACAAGTCAACAAAATAAATCAGCGCAATTAGGAGCAACAAGGGATGCATCAGGGGACAAAAGAGAACTAAAGATGGCAGATTTTAGCCCTTCTCTGTGGAATTAAGCAGTATACATCTGAGAAAAATAAATGTGATAATAATTTTGAGCAAATGAACCTTTTTTTTCCATTTAATAGAGGATCACACAGCATTTAGAACTACAAACACAGAAAAGGTTAATTATGCCAATTGAGCCAAGAGAGGCAGCAAAGTAAAGAAATGAGAGGTTTTGTCATTGTGAAATTCCCTGTAAAAAAAAAAAGAAAAAGAAAAAGAAAAAAAAAGTAGCTTTTAAAGGTCCCACAATGAGATTGACCCAGGGCGTGCCATTTCATTGTCTGTAGTTTTGCAGAAATGACGTCATCAACACCATTCACTAACCCAAATGTTTGGCAGGATGTCATGTTGGCATTTTTCCAGAAAAAAAATTTCATTTACCCACTGGTTCTTCTGAGGCTCGCATGACTGAACTAAAAATACACATTTGTGCTCATTTTTACATCCAATACCTGAGCAACTGCAATGCCTCACACATTTGCAAGCCATGATAGAGAGAAGTGTGAAATTCTCTGGGTGGGCAAAGCCTTGAGAGAGGGGAGGTAACCTTTGCCCTTATGATGTCTATAGAGGAAAAAATTCCAGATCAGACTGTCTGAGCTGCAGATCTCTAAATGGTTAAGCAGAATGGCCAATGCACTCTTTATACATATCGCAGATTCTAGCCACTGGCTAGATTCTAGCTAACTCGCATTAATGTTAAATAATCTCACAAAGGGAAATTTTCATATCATTTAAACAATTGTTTAAAGCTCTGTGGACTTTGTAGGTCTAAACTGATAAACTAAAATGTTTTATAAAAAACTATGTTAGTCAGTAGACAATTAATTCCTCAGATTTGGCCTTTACAGCCTGATTGGTTATTTCTGTCAGACCATTTCCACCCATAATAAACAGTGGGTGTGAAAAAAGTTGCCACCTGCTAGAAATTATACCCACAAATTCAACTAACTGCAGATTCCACAGACAAAATAATGTCACAACTGTCAAACGAGCGACAGCTACATTGCAGGATTCCATCAGTTCATCCACAAGCATCTACAGAGAGCTAATGGCTTAGATTGTTACGCTTGCATAATAAAAACCATGACTCAACTATTAGACTTTCACGGCTGTTTCTATATCTGCCATTTTGTTTCATTTGAAAGTGTATCCTGAAGCGGTAATTAGGGCTGACCTACATAGCAGCGGTACAATGCTGAGCCCATTACTGCCATGTTGGAGCTCAGCTTTCCACTACTGGTGTGTGTGTGTGTGTGTGTGTGTGTGTGTGTGTGTGTGTGTGCGTATGTTTGTGTGAGTGCTTGCGGTTTCTAAACAATTGCATGAAACTGCACAAAATCACAGCACACAAAAGTGAGGTGAAGACACATTCTGCATTTGAAGCAAAATTTGGAAACAAAGATGGAAAAACATGCTGCACATGTAACACCTGGGAGTAACATAATACAAATGACTTGCATTTTATTAGTATGACATCAATCACTGGGCCGTGTGCTTAACATAACTGGTTCGCAAACTTTTTAATGAGCACAACCTCTGAAAATATTTGTCTCCATCATTATAATGCAGAAATGCAAAGTTGCATTGGTCTATTTGACTAGTCAACACCGGAAGTAATTTTATTCCAAATATGAATATTATATATTATTGACTCATCCACTAACAATACTGCAAACATACAGAAAGTGAGGATATTACCTTTGCTATATTGAAGAATAAGAATAATGACTACATTTAAACACAGAACAGCTATGTATATTAACAATAATCTCAGTCTCCCTGCTTACGACTAGAGAGAGCCAGAGTACCACCGCTTGAGAAGCAAGGCTTTCTATAAATAGCTTGTGTTTTACTGGTTGGTACAAAGACAGGAATCCACACACTTTCTCAAAGAAACACAGTGAGCTTGTGTTGTGAATCTTACTGACATTGTTACAGACTGTGTGTGTGTGTGTGTGTCAGTCAATAATGGTGCTGACACTAACCTTCCCCTCAAACACTTAACACAATTTAGAGCAATTAGGCCAGACCTGATTAGGAGGATCCAGCAGATGCGGCACTCCTGCTTACCTTCTAACAAGCTTCCCTAAGTGACTAACAAAAGAGCCAATTACTAGACTAGATTAAAGATAAAGAAAGGAACACAAAAAGAAGAGAATGAAGAAATACAAAAGGGAGGGTAAAATGCAAACAAGAAGATAAAAACAGGACTGTTTATGCTCCATACCCACTTACATCTGTTTATTGACTGGGTCTGTGCCGAATATGTATTTAAAAGATAATAAGCCTGGTAAAGAATACACCTATGCTTGAAAAAAATCCATGTCCAGTGGGAGACGGAGACCATATTAAAATAGCTGTTTGGAAACAAAGACCTGTATCGCTTAAAGTCTTTTGTGCATGTGTTAAGCTGTAAGAAAAGCAGGAAGGGAAGGTGAACAGAATCTTAAATTTAGCCTCCAAGGAAAAGCAGTTATGAACCAGTTTAGCCACGCCTTAATCAAGTGATTAAAGCCAGTGATTGTTTTTCTGAAGGACTCTGTCTCTCCAGGCCATAATTAGAAGGTGATTGATAGGTAGTCATTAATAAGAGGCGGCACAGACTCAGCTGCCAATCCCTGAAATGGAAACACTAAGTCCTGGTTTAAAAGAGAGTTGGACTGCTCAGGGCTGATTAAACTAATTTTACATTGCTGATATCAAACATTTTTTGTTTTTTTAACCAAAGGTACTAATCTCTTGTCTAAATGGGAATCATTGGCTCAGACCTGAGAAAACAGAAAAACACGTATTCCTGCATTATACAGTGTAAGCTTTAAAAGAAATGTATCTACTAAATTAATGATGTTTATCAGTGGTTTTTGTAATTGTTATGAAGAGTCAGAGTCATTTTCCAGATGGCCTCTACAATTTACCTACAAGTACCCTTAAGATCATTACAGGGAGTGCAGAATTATTAGGCAAATGAGTATTTTGTCCACATCATCCTCTTCATGGATGTTGTCTTACTCCAAGCTGTATAGGCTTGAAAGCCTACTACCAATTAAGCATATTAGGTGATGTGCATCTCTTTAATGAGAAGGGGTGTGGTCTAATGACATCAACACCCTATATCGGGTGTGCATAATTATTAGGCAACTTCCTTTCCTTTGGCAAAATGGGTCAAAAGAAGGACTTGACAGGCTCAGAAAAGTAAAAATTAGTGAGATATCTTGCAGAGGGATGCAGCACTCTTAAAATTGCAAAGCTTCTGAAGCTCGGTCATCAAACAATCAAGCGTTTCATTCAAAATAGTTAACAGGGTTGCAAGAAGCGTGTGGAAAAACCAAGGCGCAAAATAACTGCCCATGAACTGAGAAAAGTCAAGCGTGCAGCTGCCAAGATGCCACTTGCCACCAGTTTGGCCATATTTCAGAGCTGCAACATCACTGGAGTGCCCAAAAGCACAAGGTGTGCAATACCCAGAGACATGGCCAAGGTAAGAAAGGCTGAAAGACGACCACCACTGAACAAGACACACAAGCTGAAACGTCAAGACTGGGCCAAGAAATATCTCAAGACTGATTTTTCTAAGGTTTTATGGACTGATTAAATGAGAGTGAGTCTTGATGGGCCAGATTGATGGGCCCGTGGTTGGATTGGTAAAGGGCAGAGAGCTCCAGTCCGACTCAGACGCCAGCAAGGCGGAGGTATGCTGGTATCATCAAAGATGAGCTTGTGGGGCCTTTTAGGGTTGAGGATAGAGTCAAGCTCAACTCCCAGTCTTACTGCCAGTTTCTGGAAAACACCTTCTTCAAGCAGTGGTACAGGAAGAAGTCTGCATCCTTCAAGAAAAACATGATTTTCATGCAGGACAATGCTCCATCACACGCGTCCAAGTACTCCACGGCATGGCTGGCAAGAAAGGGTATAAAAGAAGAAAAAATAATGACATGGCCTCCTTTTTCACCTGATCTGAACCCCATTGAGAACCTGTGGTCCATCATCAACTGTGAGATTTACAAGGAGGGAAAACAGTACACCTCTCTGAACAGTGTCTGGGAGGCTGTGGTTGCTGCTGCACGCAATGTTGATGGTGAACAGATCAAAACACTGACAGAATCCATGGATGGCAGGCTTTTGAGTGTCCTTGCAAAGAAAGGTGGCTATATTGGTCACTGATTTGTTTTTGTTTTGTTTTTGAATGTCAGAAATTTATATTTGTGAATGTGGAGATGTTATATTGGTTTCACTGGTAAAAATAAATAATTGAAATGGGTATATATTTGTTTTTTGTTAAGTTGCCTAATAATTATGCACAGTAATAGTCACCTGCACACAAAGATATCCCCCTAAAATAGCTAAAATAAAAACAAACTAAAAACTACTTCCAAAAAAATTCAGCTTTGGTATTAATGAGTTTTTTGGGTTCATTGAGAACATGGATGTTGTTCAATAATAAAATTATTCCTCAAAAATACAACTTGCCTAATAATTCTGCACTCCCTGTATATTCCAACATTCAATGTTTCACAATACCAAAGCTATTATTATACCACAGTTAGTTGAGACTTGGTATTTTGTATAATAATAAAGTGAAGTGATTGTCACATGTGATACACAGCAGCACAGCACACGGTGCACACAGTGAAATTTGTCCTCTGCATTTAACCCATCACCCTGAGTGAGCAGTGGGCAGCCATGACCGGCGCCCGGGGAGCAGTGTGTGGGGACGGTGCTTTGCTCAGTGGCACCTCAGTGGTACCTTGGCGGATCGGGATTCGAACCGGCAACCTTCTGATTACGGGGCCGCTTCCTTAACCGGGGAGCAGTGTGTGGGGACGGTGCTTTGCTCAGTGGCACCTCAGTGGTACCTTGGCGGATCGGGATTCGAACCGGCAACCTTCTGATTACGGGGCCGCTTCCTTAACCGCTAGGCCACCACTGCCCCCCCCCCAATGTTTGTATCGCTGAGACGAACCCTGGGAGTGCAGTATTTCACGATAATGGCTTTGATTTCTTTAAATATCATGCTGCCTTATTACATTGTTTCCTGGCACAATGTCACATGACCAGCTGCTGCTCAGAATAAATCTTCTTAAGGAAAATGTGTTATGATCAAAGTGATACACTGGGGGTGGGGGTGGTTGGGTGGGGGGATAATGTCACTTATGTGCAAAATTGCATTACTGTGTAAATTTTACCACCATATGATGGCCACCGCCAGACAGAGTAATAGTGCACAAACACCCTCTGCAGGTTATTTATCATTTACAGTTTTTACAAATAATTCCTTACATACCACAATAATTTACTTTAATATAATTTTATTTTTCTTTAACCTTGCAGGGTTTTATATGGTGGTCACACATTAGAAGACTAAAGGGATAGAAATATAAAATGCTATGTTTGTTAATCATCTTCTCTTTGCTTACCGGTGGTGTTTGGGGGGGTGGGTCCTTCTGGTAACACATCCTGTGTAGGCAAAGCCGAGCCTGATTAATCCTATATCCTGAAGGGGACCATGTTGGCTATACCCGGCATGGGGATTCTAAGGGGGGATTTTGTGTTTTTGGTACCGGCCTATAATGTATTTTGTAATTGGTGTTTGTAATGTTCCCTTTGTGTAATTTGGCCAAGCCACTTTAAATCTTAGTGCTTATGAATTTGATTTCGGTATGTTTAGTTGAGCCTTTTTTCATTTGCGCCCTTTGTAAAAACCCAACTAAAAATCTGGTGTTCTTTGCCTGACTGTTTGGTCCCTTACACATCACCATTTGCCATATGACCAAATGGTGCATTCAGGTATTTAAATTTGTGTAACTTTATTTACACAAATTAATATTGTACAACATTGTTTTATATCTAAAATATCTGTTTTACTTTATTTACACTATAAATTTATTTCAACCAGTAACATCAAATGTCTGTCAAACAAATACCAGAGCTGAAAAAAAACTCTGCTAGGAGACTGGGAAAAAGGCACTGTTAGCAGATTAGCAATGCGTGAAAACTGGGTGAAAACATTTCAAATTCAGTGTTTTCTGTTTAAAGTCATTGGCTGTGAAGTAAAACATACAATAATTCATTGATTCTTTTAATATAATAAAAGCCCCATTAGGTCTCTAATTTCCAGGAAATTAAACATTTGGTTGCCTGTTGACTTGCTTTCAAAAAGAAAACTCGTTACAGAGCATTATGCTGTGTGTGCAATTATTAGGCAAGTGAGTATTCTGATCAATATATATGCATATAGTGCAACTCCAAGCTGTATAAATTTGTAATTGAAATGCAACCTGGATTTAATCAGGTGATGTGTAAAGGCCTGCCATTGTTACACATTAAGAAACAGGTTCCATAAATGGAGGCTTTATAACTGTAGTTCAAAAGAAGAGTGGCTAAAATGTTCTTTGTTTTATGTCTAATAAATGCTTATTTGTTTATTTGGAGCTATTTGTTTATTATTCTAACTTTAAAAGATGAAATGGGATGTGAAATGGGATGGGACTTGGGGATTTTTCCCACATTCAGCTACATAACCTAATGAAAAATATGTTCCCTTGAGAATACACTCCCTTATTCCATATTATATTTAATTCTCCAAATATTCACTTGGCTAATAATTGATCACACAGTGTTGTATGGCTTGTTAACACAAGGGCCCTACTTTAACAATATGACATGGTGCATTTAAAGTGAGCCCAGAGGCACTGCTGCCAGTTTAACAGCAGAACAGTCTTTTAAAGGTCCCCTGACATGATTTTTTTTTTGCTTTTATATGAGCCTTAGTGGTCCCTTGAAATCTATTGAATGCGAAATTCAGTAGAATTTTAGCCACTTTTAGTGAGTCCCACAATGAGATCTCCCCAGGACTTGCCAATTTGTTGTGTGAAGCTTTAAATACTAATGAGGATGAGAGAGGCGGGACGTGGAGGAAAGAGCCTATAGATGTTGAGGGAGCATTCACGGAAATGGAAAATTCTCTGGGTGGGAAAAGCATGAGAAATGGGAGGTAACCTTTTCTAGCCACTGCGGGACCATAGACAGGCTACAGAAACTCGTATTAATGTTAAATAATCTCAGTGAAATTCCCTGACAGGGGACCATTACCTACTCTTGGACATGCACATGTTCATATCATGTAATAAAACAATTAGAGGGTAGTTCCAGGTACAGAAGACCAAGAATCACAGCCCGTGCCTTCTTGCACTGGGTGAGTAAATGAAAAAATAAACTAGAAGAGGTTCTAATGTTCACTACTTGCAACCACTCCTATGTTCTATAATGGTGATCTAAAACAATAACATGCACAGAGCAATTTAGTGCCATTTAAACAGCAATAAAAGGATACAGGCTACTTATTCAGTGGTTTAATATACCCCAGAAAAATCTGAAATGTCATTTCCATGACTACTGTAACCATGAGGCCGATGCCTGGGTCAAATCTTATGATCAGAGTGATATCATTAACTTATGATTGGCATCCCAGATAATCATGTGCTGCACAGGGTATGAGTGAAAAGTTTTTTTTTCTCTTAGTTGTGTTTGTATTGGAAAAAAATTATTGACAGTTCTCACACACACTACTTCCTCATTCTGGATGATTTAAACCTGTGCCCATTAATAGGTCACATGAACAAATGTCCTTAAAGATAACATGCAAGCCCCAATTACATATATCCATTGCAATGCATTAACACAAATACAATTAATATAAAACAATGCACTTGTAGCAAACAAAACACTAATAATATATGACATTATCTTTCTATTTGGAACAACATTTGTGTCTTGGATGTCTTTACAACCAGACCGACTTTCTTTGTTTCCCATCGCAATAGTTCAATCAGGTGAAACCTTCAACACCATATACCATCTAAATTATGCCCTATATAAACAGTCTCAAGTGATCTCAGAACTGTGACCAAACACCTTCTTAGACCTGAACTCAACAATTCATCTCCATGATGGGCTCATGCCTGTTTCCATGGCAACGGTTTTATTTCTGTTCTTTTTTTTAAAGGTAAATGAAAAAACTAACAGTGTGTGTGTGTTTATGTACATACATACATACATACATACATATATATATATATATATATATATATATATATAGAGAGAGAGAGAGAGAGAGAGAAGAGAGAGAGAGAGAGAGAGAGAGAGAGAGAGAGAGAGAGAGAGAGAGAGAGAGAGAGAGAGACAGAAGAGTACACAGAAGCATATGAACATATATAGAGGTGCTTCTTTTTCAGAGCCTGAGGGACACTATCAATCTTTCTTCTCTGTAGGTATGGTTGATTGATGTGTAACTGGCTAAAAAAAATTAACAGATGGTAGAAATTTCGGCTTGGGCAGTGTTTATTCTCTTTCTTGCGACAGGGAGTAACTTTAGTTACAGACGTGACTTTTATTTAAACCCCTAACTGGCATATCTGGCCAAATCGATAATGCAGCAGAGGTCACACGTCTATCGTATGACTGAAAAGAGCTGATAAGAGAACAGGCTGGGAGACACAGTGACTCGATTCAGGATGCAGAGAAGCAGGCTGAGAATATGCAGGGAGAGGACAGTGGTAATGAGATTTTTTTTTTCTGTAGCTCATACGTTTTCTGATCACACACTTGCAGACAGCAGAAGACAGAGAGAGGGAGAGAAAGAAGTCTAGGACCACTGATGTACAAAAGATGCATGTTGTGTTTGGATGTTCTCTGCTGCTGCTGATGCTGCTGTTGCTCAGAGACCCAGTCAGTTTGCATTTGAAAATGTGTTAATTTCGAAAGAGGACAACTTGAATAATTGCAGTGGTAATTTCAAAAAGGATTTTTTCATTATGTAATCACTACCAATGGTGCATGCAGGACGATGAGGGTGGGAAAGTGAGGAAGGGGAGGAAATATGAAGAGCTGAGGATCTAAAATCATAAAGGAATGGCATGGTACATGTAATGAGAAGCAACCACATGATCTGATGTTCAGGTTAAAATCAACTAAGTGAGATATTTTACAGGTAGCTGATTGGTGCCTATGACACCTACTGGCCAACTGTACAGTGTAGACAAGAGTTTGGCTCTAGTCTGTACAGTCTCTGTTGGCTGGAAATATCTGCTGGGTAAACCGATCTCTCTCTCTTCTCCCACCAACACAAACCGTCCACCGATAGACCAGGACTGAATAAGAGCTTTTTTTAATTCAGGTCTGGTAGCAGTAGTAGCCGAGTAGGTAACACACTCACCTATGAAGTCACAGGTTCAACCCCCCCCTTACTACCATTGTTTCCCTTAATAAGACCCTTAACCCTGAGTGAATCCAGTAGGACTGTCCCTGTACCTACTGAGAGTAAAGCACTCCGGATGAGGACGTCTGATAAATGCTTTAATTGTAAATTGTAATGTAAATGAATCTCACTATAGTATGTAACTGTACACCAGTAAAGTGGGACAGTTTTGTACACGTAGACCTATTAAATTGGCTAAGTTATTCAGTTGATGTTAATGCAAAGTATAGAACAGTTTTTTTCATAATTATTTTACCGTATGAGCAAGGGATTCACAAATAAATCAGCAGCTAGCAATACTCTGAACATGCTAAGAGTAGAAACAATGTAAAGCAATGTGAAGAAATAGAATTCATCAGGTCTCTCTACAAGCAAGATCATCCATCTCACTTTACGCAGAGGGACCGTGAAGTGGGGGGCTTTGGGGACTAAATGAAAGTCAGGCTTGATGTTTGTTTTTCTTGTAAATTCGAGACCATGAAGAAAGCATTGTCTTAAGTCTTTAATTGGACTGACAGGGAGACTTCCCCCAAATCCCTGTAGACAGTAGCTGAAAAGCCCTTCTCTCTACAGAAAAAGAGGAGAACAAAAAAAATACACAGTATTCACAATTGTAAGGGACACCAACACCAAGGACACAACATCTTAATGTCTCATACAAACTGGGAACAGAGGGAATACCAGAAGCACCTGGGCAGGTGTACAACACGTGAAAGGCTTATCATCCACTCCCTGGCTAACCTAATGAGGGACAGGCGGTGGACCCTTGGCAGATCTGGGCCAAGGTTTTGCAAGCTTAAATCCATCTGCCATGTTCGACACTCCCCTACAGACCCCATACCAACAAATGGCTCTGCAGGCAGGGATGGGGTGTAGAGGGGAAGCCGTTCGATTCCAGAGAAGCGCTTTGCGTAAGGCCGAGGGTGAATTAGGATGTGAGCCACCCTCCATGACTGCATAGCCATTTCGGTGGCTCTTTGATGTTGTAGACTCGGGCTGCTCTCTGCGATGGAATTCTGTAACAAAGCGGTGCAATGTACCTCTAGATGGAGAAAGCCGCTTGTGATGTGGAGTGCAAAGCGGTGAGCACGGGTCAGTGCTGACTCAGGGGACAAAAGAGCTCTGCTTTAACAGAGGAGACACGTGAAAAGGACACCGCAGAGGACACCACAGCGGTAAAGGCAATGCACTGCTCAGGACACTGGGCACGTCGGAGTTCTGACATTACAGCAACGGTCACGTAGTGCATCACAGCAGTCACCAGAAAACCCCAAACCTTCACAATTTCTCAACCTAAGCAAAAGCTTACATAGGGTAAAAAGCAAATATATTTGCAAAATTATTCCAAAACTCATTTGTTTTATTTGAGACTATAAGTGAGTACTAAGATATAAAAATTCTAATTCTCAATAAATGAAACCACCATTGATGCCAAGGGAGCTAATGTGAATGAAGCAGCTTATGGGAAAACAGTGGTGACTCCTAGCTGTGGCATTACAGTAGAGAGTCATGCACACGTTTATTAAGGAAATAGCCTCAGCAGAAAAGGAGTCAAAGAGACGTTCTCAACTGAGTCAGAGTGACTCGTACAGTAGTCCTAAAGGAGAGATAAATAGATAGCATGTCATTAGCAGTGCATTTGCTGCAAAATTGTGTCCCATGTTTGTGGGGCCAAGGTTACAACTATTTACAGAAATCTTGCATTAGATCTGCCATTAATACTCACATAAATAATATATTCCAAAATATTTTTTTTCATTGCATCACAGCATGTTTGAGAATGCCTCAGTGCAGAAGAAACAAAGGCAATGAAACATAAAACTATTGTGTCCCCTGTGTGGTAAAGTGCCCATGGCTTCAGAAAGCAGTGGTGAAAGCAAAATTCCTTCCTTCCTGATAACTGCATTTACAGCAGATAGAGAGTAGAACAAAAAGCAAAAGCAATAAAAAACGATTTCATGACCTCTCTATATTTCTGTCCGTTTCATCTATGATAAAGGGGAGCTGTCTACAGCGCCAATCCCAGGAGGTGGTTAATGCCAGGAGAGGGTGTGGAAACAATCTTCAAGAATAAGGTATTGTCTGCAATAATTCTGATATTTCCAAGCTTTTATATAAGCCTATACAAGCCTTTTTTGCTTAATATTAAATAAATAAATAAAAAACAGACAAAACAACCAACAGCAATGGATCTGGGCAAAAGATTTCCTCTTAACAGATGAATAAATCTTAAGCCTTTTTTCCCTGCTCACTCACGCTCACCATCTCTGGCTGTGAGGTTGATGTCACAGCGCAACGTTCCGAGGGCTTTTTAAAGCTTTGGTCTTTTCCTTGCCACTTCATGCAGTTTTCATGTGGCAATCCTGTCACTATGCATCTTTTTGCGACTTCAACAATTTAGATAAAGTGTTTCTGAACTACAGGGTGGGCCATTTATATGGATACACCTTAATAAAATAGGAATGGTTGGTGACATTGAACACATTTTTTAAGTGGTCAGAAACTTGTAAATAACTAATGAAAGAATAAAGTTGCGTTAAAACCAAGCACACCATTGTTTTTTCTTGTGAAATTACCAATAAATCTGATGTGTCACATGACCCTCTTCCTATTGAAAGAACAAAAGTTGGATCCAATGGCCGACTTCAAAATGGCCACTATGGTCACAACCCATCTTGAAAAGTTTGCCCCCTCACATATACTTATGTGCCACAAACAGGACGTTAATATCAACAACCATTCCCATTTTATTAAGGTGTATCCATATAAATGGCCCACCCTGTAATTCTATGAAGCCAAAGAACTATAGCACGATTCCCCAATGTGAAGATTGCAAAAGAATCTATCGGAATGGATGTCTGCAAGGGCATTTTGAGGCCATATTATTTTGTCTGGTACACATCAGTGGGTCCAGACACCCATTCAACAGATTTGTTTAATGCAGCTAATAAAAAAAGAGCATCTACGAAAAAAAAAAAAGGTATTTTTTTGTGTGTGATGAGACTAGATGTGTCTACTCAAAGAGATTCATGAAACGTGACATTAGAGTGATACCTCAAAACACATAAAAGTCACTTCAATGACCTTACTAAAAGATTTGTAGTTTGAAGAAAAGGTTAGGAATTGGTGGAGATCTGCAAAATGACCATAGCATCAGTAGAATGGCTCTTCTTGACCTCGCTTTAACCCAGAGGTTATGTTTTATGTTATTTTTTTGGCCCAATGCGTGTAGGGTTTTAAGTTCAAACTCTCAGATCAAGCAGATAAGCAAGGGTGCTTTAAGATTGTGTGTGTATTTATGCCATAAATGAATGTGCCCATACTGTACAGCCAGTCAGGCAACTGAAATCACTGTCCTTCATCCTCAATAATTAATGATTACTGTATGTACACGTTCATAGCGGTAAAGTAGCCCAAGGTAGTGAACTGTGTGAGAAATGTCCTGAAATGTGTCCCTCGGGAGAGGAGAATACAGGCTTGTCATGCTCATGCTCTTTCCTCCCAACGTGTGTTTACTTTGAAGAGGGAAATTTGTTTTTGTCTGTTGATTTTGTGTGTCACTATCACGCGGTCCATTCTGATCATCCAACTGCTTCTAAGAACTGGAGATGTCACCAGTTTTTTAATAAAAGCCTCAGTATAGATTTTATATGCATACAATCTATACGCACTCTTCTTCCTCATTTTGGGTGTTTTAACCCCCATCCTGTCAAAGTGCAGTAACACATCTGCTACCAAACCCTACATATAGAAAGGTTATCCAATTATCACTTAATCATTGAAGTGTTTTGAAGTGTTGTGAATCTAGTAAGTCTGACATTCAAGCACTCCCCGGGCAGTAAGTTTTATGACAAAAATCCCCCCCCAAAGTCTGGATTGTGTCTTCGATCAAAGCCCAAACATCCATCCGTTTTGTGCTGCATGCATATTTTTTGCATTCGGTCATCCCTTTCTGCCAAAAGCAGCAGTCACAGATTAAAAAAAAAAAAACAGTCATCAATGCATTCACTCTCAGATTTAGCTCTAGAAATGTGCTTAATTAAATACATCTACTGATGTGAATATTTTAAGGATGCCTTTCCCAATCTTTTGGTGCATTTCAGACACCTATCTTTTTCTGTTTATTATGCTACTGATCCTTTCAGACAGAATAGTGCAGCCATGTTATAATGTCCTTCACAAGAAAATGCTCAGGGCCTTGAGGACAGTTCTGGTTGTGAATGAAGCAACACATGCACTTAGCAGAAAGAAAATGAAAGACAGAAGATGAAGAAGGTTTTGTTGCATCAGTGCGGTCATCAATATCTGAAAATCTGTATAGCATGATTGGAATAATGATATATTTCTCAGTCTCTCCAGTTCCCCAAAAATAGGTAAATTTACAATTTACTAAAGACCAAATTTTCGCGAAATGTCATAACTGTTCTACAACACCTACTGCTGGCAGTATTTTCCATGCACAATAAGACTGCTATCACCTTCACGCTGTTTTTATCAATATTGGCCAGCATAAAGAACAGAGAAAAGTCCCATTTAGGGTGACCAGGCATCCTCTTTTCCCCTGAACATGTCCTCTTTTTGAGACCCAGAATTTGCATATGGCTGGGGTTTTAGACTAGTCTGCATTTTTCAGCTGCCTAGGCCTATGTAGACATCTAGGCCTACTTGGCCTATGCAGAAATCTGGATGGGCTTTACCAAAGAACAAATCACAAAATTTTAGGGGTGTGCACGATACACAGGTTATGATCGATTATTTCACGATATATTGTAATACTGTAAACATGGTGATATTCTACAGTTCACTGAAAAAAAAACAGAGCAGAAATACAAGATACTGTGATCGGTCTGTCATGTTTTGCGATTTCACTCTGCCTGAAATGACAAGTAAGTCAAATGCAGATTGTAGTCGCTTGCAGATTTTCATCTCTGACGACCTCACTAAAAAACTGTACAGTACTACCCAGTGGACTAAATTTGTATACAAAAATATTGATATGCGTCAATACAATACCACCACATGAAATACCGCAATATATTGCTGTATTAATATTTTAAAACACCCCTACTAAATCTGTTCAGAAAACACACCAACACAAACACAAATCTGTCATTTTGATCGCTAATCTCACCCCAAAAAAACATGAAATCCTGGGGTGACTGATTTCTGTGGCACTAATCATTGCACATCACATGAGACACAGGAAGTTAAAAAAAGAGCTTTTAAAAAATGGTTTCTGAATAAACATGGTTTGGTTATGGTTGATTGTGTTCTTTGCATGTTCTATGGAACAAATTCCACTCAGAGCAACGTAACAGGGCAACGGCAAATAATTTTACCGTGTTAGCACAATGTGAATATTCTGTTACCATCCTTGTAACAATAATGCCGTATCCTTATTGTTGCTGATACATAAGGATTATTTATCATTTTTAGATTTCCCAAGGAAAGTGGTGGGTTTACCACTGACTCATTATTGGAGATTCTCTACATTCAAAAAATGCATAAGATACAGAAACAGAATTACTGCATACCCTGAGGAACAGGGATGGGGCTCAAAGAGTCTGGTCTGGCACAAGGACACACACCAAAACAATCAAAAAACAGACACGTTCCCCTACCTCACACAAGCTGAGCCTATAGTCCAATGGACATAGCCAGCAGACAGCCCTGGGGATAGGTAGGAAGTGAACAAATGAAACCCCAGTCTGAGGTCAGCAGAACTAAGAACTAGGTCCCAGTAAAGCATTCTAGCAAAGGACAAACTTTGCCTGCCTTTCCAGAAGAAGCGATGAGGGATTTTAGGTACAAAGTCTTGCCCTCAAATTCAGTTTTCCATGAGACTCCATCATCCTTCGTCCCTTGACTGAATGCCCACATTAATTATGAATAAAATGATTTTGGGTTGAAACTGTACTTGTCAGAGAACAACACACATATAGACAGGAACTTCCATGTTTTTGATGACTGATTGTAATGTAACAAAAAAGACCCCAACACTGACAACTGTTAAGTATTTATATAATAAAATAATAATTGAATATGATGAAGCATCTGTTGACCTAGCAGCCTGTAATCTGCAGGTTCACAGTCCCTGCATATTGCTCTCCGGGTGCCCGTCACCATGGCTGATGAAGAAGACACATTTCATTGCTGTCTGTCACAATGACAATGACTTAATTTTCACTTTTTTAAAAATGGCTTAATTATTAATTTAAGTTACTTTGGATGAAACAATCTGCTAAATTAACATAACAATAAAATATTTACCAACATGGATGCAAGAATGAAAGAAAGAACATCTGCAACTTTAAATAAATCATGGCCAAAATAAAAAAATAAAATATTTCCAATAAAAACATAAGACCTTTCTGACCCTTTGTAAAAAACAAACAGGCAAATCCCTCCATTGCAACTATTTACTATTCACTATACAGTATGTGCTGCAATAACGTCATCAATCTGTGTTAAAAAAAAAAACAAAAAAAACCTAGACATCAGTGTATCTCACAGCCAGCTTTTACCAGTTCTGTGAGGAAACAAATTTAGGCTAAATAGCCCATTAATTATATGAATACACTATAATAAATACACAGTACTATTTTAATGACTGATATTACAGTAGAGTAGGCATATTTAAGTAGTTTACACAGCATATAAAAGGTATATTGTTATTGACTGGTATCCACTGTCAATACTGCAACACACAGCAAGAAAGAATGTTGACTGTAATGCGCTGAGGACATTATGGACAATAACTACATTGCATTTGGAGCAGTGGATATCAAGTGTCTCTGACAAGCACCACTAGAGGGAACTTAAGTACCACCATGTACCACAGTTTGAAAACCAAGGTATAAAAATTCATATAAAATCACAGACTTGCCCTAACTGACTCAATACCTGCTATATGTTATTGGCATTTACAAGACAGTGTATTTAACATATTGTGAAAGTAAAGTGATTGCATTGTGAAATACTGCAGCACAGAACACGGTACACAGAATGAAATGTGTCCTCTGCATTTAACCAATCCCTTTAGTGAACAGTGGGCAACTATGAATATCACCCAGGGCACCTCAGTGCCAACTTGGAGGGTCGGGATTTTAACTGATTATGGGCCCGCTTCCTTTACGTGCTAGGACACCACTGCCCCACAGTGTAAGTATGTATATAGATATAGACCATGAACGAACACACACATTTTACATTTACATTTAAAGCATTTATCAGACGCCCTTAACCAGAGTGACTTACAAGTGTCTTGCTCAGGTAGACACAATGGTAGTAAGTGGGATTTGAATCTGGGTCTAGGCGAGTGTGTTAACCACTAGGCTACTAACATCCTACACACACAATACATATACATCCAGACATATAAATTACACATACTCCCACACCATGCAATGAAGCAAAGGACGTAAGGATGGACCTGCACCGGCGTAGTGAACAGCATTGGTTTCCTTTTAAATGTCTCAGGACATCTGAGCCCAGGCTCACAATAAAAAAACAAAATTGCAAATTAATAGTCACACTACAGCTACCTTAAACTGGACAAACGCATTTCAGATCTTTGACTCCATGTTAAGTGGGATGAGCAGAAATGAAACAAAAATAACATCTGGTGACTAGATGCAAATGAAGGCATATCACACAGCCAAAATGCCACACAGTTACCTTCATACGCTCAAAGAGATCAGTAGTACTAAGACATTCTGATAGGGTTACGAAGAGAACAAGAAAGAGGGTGAGAGTGAGAGAGAGAGGGTCAGTTACAAGACCGTTAGATAGTGTAGCAGGGCTCTGGTTTTACCAGTTATAAACGCAGGAGTTCCTGGCAAAGCAGCCCTCCCTCCCTCCTCTAAATCCCCCCCTCGCTCTCTTCCCTGTTCCACCTTTGTCGTTCCCTCCCCCCTGTAGCTCTCTCTCTCTCTCTCTCTCTCTCTGACACACACACGCTCGCACACAGAGCACTGCTGCAGACAGACATGGAGCTCTGGAGTGTACGCGCCTGCCATCGGTGAGAGCCGTGTGATTCTCCTTACCATCCACGCATGTGCGCGTGTGCATGAATGTGCAAATGTGAGGTTATTTGCAGAGTGAAACCAGGGAGCCGGTGGAGGAAAGAACGACAAACGAGAGGAACGGATTTTTTTTTTTTTTTTAAAGAAAGGGAAATATTTATTTTAAAAGAAGAAAAAGAAAAGAAAGGCAAGCGTGGTTTTGGAGCGCTTCAGAGGATTCTCTCCTGCCCTCTCTCGGCCTGGGGCTTTATAAACAGACCTGATGAGAGCTTCCTGCATCCCGATGTCACCGCTGATGCCCCCCTGCTAACCCCCCAGAAGTCCCAACATGGCTGAGGAGCCGCTCCTGCCTGCCAGCCCCTAATGTATTCGGGCATCAGGTTGAGAAATGCAGCGCTGTGCGCCGGGACCTGAGCCCACCCGTCCCATTCGTCAGTGATCAGCGCATCAGAGGTGAGTGAGATCAGCAGGATCCTCAAGGATGGGTCAGAATGAATGTGTCATGACAACCGGTGTAAGTTGAAGCGGGAAAAGTTGCAGGTGACAGGCGACTGCTTTAAACCTCTTGTGGTATTTACACATCAACCAGGATCCGCTGCTCGCCGGGTGTCCATTCAGAACGATGCTGCAGTTGGATCACGGAAGGAGTGAGGGCTGTGCGTGTTTTAATGAGACCGCCTTCAAGTTAAGGAATGTCAGATGCAGGTTAGTGGAAGCTGAGATGTCTCCACTCTGAAATTCTCCCCTCCACACACAAAAAAGAGAAGAGAGGGAAAAGAACATCTCACTTCTGACCAGGAGATCCATTAAAATTGCCCTTCAACTGCCTTGCAGAAGGGATGTCAACCCCCCACCCTGCCCCCATCGCTCTAACACACCATCTCATCTGATCACACAGATAGCATCTTCCTTTCATCTTGCCTACCTCCTTCCTGAAAAAAGAGGCAGGAGGAGAGGGGAGGGCAAAAGAGGGGTCTAGCAGGGATAATTGAGTCGGTGCTTCGATGCTGAAGACTTGGTAGTCATCTTTGGATTTTTTTTTGGTACGGGAAATCGATCCGGGTTCTCTGAAGGCACAGTCATGTAAATAGGGCTTTCAGAATCATGCAATAGCTTCTCTGCCTATTTCTAAAACTCTAATACACACACTCACACACAGATACAGACAGACTACCATCAGGAGGACACTAGCCACAGGAGAGTGCCTTATCCCCATCTTAATATATAATTACAAAAAAAAAAAAAACAGGATGATTTGTTAAAACTACTTTTTTTTTTCTGGCACTACTGACATTCAGCAAAAGAGACAGAATATGAGGCGGGGTGGGGGGAGCAGCACAGGAGGCCAAATGAAACACCTGATCCCTTCAGGTTGGGGGGGAGGCGGCGGTGCATTGCTAGTGAAGCAGAGGAGGAAACAGGTTGGTAGCTTAAGCGCAAGCAGAAGCAGCCATTGTGCTGAGATAATCAAAGATCTAATTATTCCATGAGCAAGAGAATGTTGTGTATCACACACATCTGCACTTAACAATATACTCAATGTTTGTCAAAAACAGGCCAATAAAAGACATTAACAATTAGTAACCATTAAAATGATGTGTGTGTTGTTGTGTGTGTGTGTGTGTGTGTGTGTAGTAACTCCCCAGGATCATTCGCTGTTAGTTCCAAATCCCCTTTCCCCAGCTCTGGCTCTCTGTAGTTAAGAAAATGGAGTCAGACACCAATCACGATGACAGCAGGGGACCCTCTCATTACCTATCATCTCTTAGATGAAGAGCGACGGAGGAGGGAAGAGAAGACAGGGGAGAGAACAAGAAAGAAAGACAGAAAGAAAAAACTCTTTGGCCCTCTGTCTCAGTAAATTCAATCTGAAGTTCAAGTAATGTACAAAAAGCTGCTTTTATTCTGTAATAATAACGTGAAGTGATTGTCACATGTGGTACACAGAGAGTAAGCAGTAGGCAGCCATGACAGGCACCCAGAGAGCAGTGTGTGGGGACGGTGCTTTGCTCAGTGGCACCTCAGTGGCACCTTGGCAGATTGTGATTCAAACCAGCAACCTTCTGATTACGGGGCCGCTTCCTTAACCGCTAGGCCACCACTGCCCCAAGCTTACAGCACCTGGTATTCCCAGGCAGTCTCTCATCCAAGTACTAAACAGGCCCAACCCTTCTTCTAGCATTTCTTTGTTGGATGGCTACTGGATGGATGTGTAGAAATGATAGCAACCAATCAGTCAGTGCTGGGTAATATCTGGTCAGCAGAAGACCTTTGGTCAGAACTTGACCTCAACAATTGATATAGTGGGTAGTTGACTATCCATAAAAGAGCATGCACAAGTATCTAAGGAGTTTAAGTAGTAAAAAGAAAACTTAAAAGTATATATTTTTTAAAGCACTAACAAACATATCAATATATTCAGCAATGTATTTTCAGGACAGTCAGTAGTACTAACTTTAAGAGACATTAAAGCATTATGTTAGAGCTAAATTTTTAGTACTGATTTTTCTTGCAAAGCAGGTTTAGTATGACATTTAGTATCTTTTACAGCTAAATTCCTTATGATTTCCAAAATAGCTGAAAAGTAGTAATATAATAATTATCAGTAACACCAGTATAAGCAAGTGAAAGTGATTGTTGTTCTGCATAGCGCAGAGCACACAACAAAATGTGTCCTCTGATTTGAACCCATCACCACTGATGAGCAATGGGCATCCATGAAAGGGGAGCAGTGTGTGGGGACAACACCCTGGAGTTTCGGTTTATGAGTCCACTAGGCCTCTGTGGAAGGCTGGTGCCCTACCCTATCCTTGCCCTGTGCCCAATGTCATGGGAGAGGTTCTGAAAGTTCTGATTCACCGGTTATGGACGGTGATTGAATTTTTTTTTTGCAACCACAAATGGCTGATCTCACAGTAACTTTTAAAATAAATAAGTTTCCCTGTTTTTTGTAGTGACATTATGAGAGCAAGTAAAAATGACAGGAGACTGTGGGGAAAAAAAAAAGGATTTTTCCTTTTTAATTCATTAAAGATCAAAGGCAACTTGTTCCAGTTAGACTAAAGCAGTGCCATGAACAACAGTACTTTAATAATAATAGATAATAAAGTGAAGTGATTGTCACATGTGATACACAGCAGCACAGCACACAATGCACACAGTGAAATTTGTCCTCTGCATTTAACCCATCACCCTGAGTGAGCAGTGGGCAGCCATGACAGGCTCAGTGGCACCTCAGTGGCACCTTGGCAGATCGGGATTCGAACCGGCAACCTTCTGATTACAGGGCTGTTTCCTTAACCACTAGGCCACCACTGCCCCTTTGGTTTGGTATATAGATGCCACTTATTTAGCTGCCACATGCCACTTAATTCTCCCATAACTGCAAGAGTGCTAGTCAGTTGGTCAGCAGAGTTTTATCTAGTTTTTTAACATTTGTGGCTAGACAAAATTGAAAGTGGTTCGTTCATTTTAAAAAAAATGTATTGTTACATTCGCAAAATTGCCAGACTGAATAAAACATCCTATATTAACATTATAATATAAGTAGGCAATGGAGAAATTTACTGTATATGTTTTATATATTATTGAAGATGGATGAGTCAAAAACTATAAAGGTCTTTTAGAAAACAAATTCTGAAGACAATTAACAAGCTTACAATGGATATTACTAAAGCAGGAAGCTGAAAAAAAATAAAAGAAAGAGAGAAAATGGGTCTAAAATGTGTTGTGATGCTCTTTGAAATCTACAGGACAGAAGTGAATTACACAATAGTTTCACAAAAGTTTTTAAACACAGTCAATACCTAGAGAAATGTGCTTGTCCCATGCCTCTGTAAACACATTTACGACTTCCCATAAGCAGTTGTCTGCAGATGGAAAACAATATTGGAATATTGATCATCCCAGAGAGGAGCCTCCAGATAAATACATAGAGAATCCTTGTCTTTCCCTTATAAATACAGTATGGCTTGAGAGGAGATGAGAAGAGATGTGTGTTACTTTACATTACATGAACTGTAAATATTACACTGACTTGGTCATACATAGTGTCACGTTACTTTAACTGTGAGCAGCCTTACTGTGGGGAAACACGGAGAAGGACGCACACACACACAAACAGTTGATACTGTCACTGCACAGCAACAGTTTCTAGAAAAGCTACCCCTTAAGCTCCACCCACATCTGCAGAGACCCAGCCATCCATCTTAAGGCATTAGTGAACGAGTAGCAGACAAAGGATTTGCTGCACTTTACTTGCACACTAATGCATCAACAGCACATCTCAATCACCAGAGAGTGAGTCTTTCAAAACACGCACACAAAAAATTAGAGATCCATCTAGTCTCGGCAACCTAAACAATTTTCTGTTGTGCTCCGTTTATAGATTTACTTTCTTCCTAAGTAAGCTGGCGGCAGGCTGGGGGAGGAAAGGGGAAGCTGCTAATATCCACTGTGTGTAATTACGGTTCAAAATGGAACAGACCAGAAAGAAAATAAATAAATTAAGCCCTTGCACTAAAGCCGGATTACAGAAGGCCCCGGCAGCTCCACGATCGACCCGCTCTCGTATAATTCCAGCAGTATCCGAGGACAACCCTGCCGCACCCGCAGAAAATGCCAGCCCACGCAAAAGTCGCGTCTCAGGGATTTCCAGCAGTTCCTGAAACCCAGGGAACCAGCGTCGCCATGGCAGCAGCAGCCTTTAAGGCATCTGAACCGCTTAGACTAAAGTGTAAGCACTTCCTAGTGACTACTCAATGTACAACGTCCCTTGAGTTGAAAAACAGCCTACACTGAGTGAAAGTGTGAGAGAACAAGGAAATCCAGAGCACCTATCTAATGTCTACACACACACACACACACATACACACACACACACACACACACAGAGAAACTTCCTGGAGAAAAACAGTAGATCAGAATGCTTACGTTGCAGCAGGTTCCATTGAATACTGAATACAACATAGAGTGAGGAGTGAGAAGCTCGACATTCAGCATCCGTTCAAACAAGCTCTCTCCTGTCAAAACTGTCAGAGACATGTCCAAGTCTTCTTCGGATAATGTTGAAAACAAGTGACACATGTCAGCCCATCCTGCAGAAATATGCTGAATAATGACAGGAAACGATACATCTCAACCCATAGACGGGGACAATTTACTGAATCAAACTCACGCACTTCGGTCACGAATATCTGAAATTTCACAGCCACAAAGGTTTGTCAATATATCTACGACTGTCATGTTTCTGTCAGGCAGCCACTTTGCTAGCTAAGCCACTTCATTCATGTTAGCTCTTTAAAGAGCAAGTTAGCAGAACTAATTAATTTAATTACACTAAAAGCATCTGTCTTGGGACAATACAGATCAGCCTTTATTGAATTTTGACTATTTTTATCTGTTTATCCAATTTGTTTATCTGTTTATCTATTTTTATCCAACAAATATTATGCACTGACTAATTATGCCAATGTGCAGAACACACAAATGCACATGCCAGTTTATTAATACCTTTTATATTTAATGTCAGCAGCAAGTGCAGCAAAAGCTATGCTAACTTGTTAGCACAACTTTAAGAAGAAACCAAGAAGCCTTTATTTCATTTAGTTTGTTTTTTTTGTCGATCCAGCAACATGATACAATAATTATCACCTACCGTGCAATAAGCTCCACCACAACATTATCCTATAACAAGCAGTGGGAAAAGCCGGTGTTCTGGTAAACAACCCAATGCAGACCTTTGCTCTG
The DNA here is from genome assembly GCF_900700375.1 of Denticeps clupeoides. NCBI lineage: Eukaryota > Metazoa > Chordata > Actinopteri > Clupeiformes > Denticipitidae > Denticeps > Denticeps clupeoides. The sequence goes on from NC_041708.1 coordinate 12,936,644, forward strand.
GATCCTGAACACCTAAGTGTCTGTTCAATGTGCACCAGGGGAACCACTACAGCCTTTGTTTTTTTTGTTTTTTTTTTAACTGAAGAAAATGCAATACTGCGATCACAAGGCAAATAAATAAATAAATGAGCAAATAACTAAATAAAAGCTGCTAAATTAACATTATTTTCTGGGTGAGGCAAAAATCTCAGAAACGTTTTTTTACCGGTCAGTTCACTTAATTTCTCATTAAACTGAGAGAAAGGGGAGAAATAAATGAATTAAAAACACAGTCAGCCCTGTGCCATGACCCATCGCAGAGAATTATTAGGATACGCTAGAGCTACACAATAACGCAAACACAGGCTGTCACAGTATGTATGTATGTATGTATGTATGCATGCATGCATGAATGCATACACAGTAATGCAAAAAAATGTTTTTGCCAAAACCCTGTTGCACAATATAGTAATATATAGGCAAAACAGCATGCGTGTGTATGCAGCAGTGTGCAGAGAGCTTAAGCTGACCTCTGAGAGCAGAGGGACATTTGAAACCATTTTAAACAACGGCCTTCAGTTTGTGTGGTAAACAAATATCCTCCTCTTTATGTTGCACGTTCTCTGAACACAGCCCCGCAGCCTGTGGATCTATTATTTCATGAATGACTGGTGGAGAAGCGAGATTCAGTTCAGCGTGAATCAAGATTAATAAATAAATGAAGAAAGAAAAAAAATAGCATTAAGGGGAAGGGGGAGAGAACAACATAGAGAAGATATAAATGGTACAGAAGGGATGGTCATTTCTCAAATCAAAGATAAGGGGGTTCCAGCTGACAGAAGGCCACAAGAGTGACTTAGGGGGGAAGACAAGTGGATACAGATTTGACACAAATAATCAATGAGTTACTACGAAAATGTTTTCATGAGTTGCAATTTGGAAATAACAGTATGGGACATGCATTATGTTCTAACATTTATATTTCTTGCAAAATCAGCATGTCTGCACAGTGGAGAATGGGTAATGAGTATAGAATTACTCACTCAAATTACACTTCTGTGAGGGTGCAGTGAAGTGAAATATGCACATTATAATTAAATGGAACTGTATAATACAGAAAACAACTGAAAATAAGCATGTTGTGCAATGCACAACATGTGTATCTTATATTAGTGAATGTATGTGGTGAAAGTTTTATATTGGTCACATTAAAATTGTTATGGGGTTGAGGCAAACCATAGTCCAAGCCTTTCAAGTCCTAGCCTTGTTTCTGTGGAGTATGCTTGCTCTCCCAGTGTTGGCACAGGTTTGGCCCTAGTTCCTTGTGTGCTCCATTCAGGCATAGACTCGAGCCACCGCAAACCCCATTGGAATTCAATAATAAGCTAAGACTATACACAGGTATGAATTTGTGTGTGAGGGTCATACTGCAGATTAATCGTGTCCGTCTGAAGATTTGATTGATCGAATAGAGATGGCAGCATGGCAAGCCACAGAAGACCAGCCAGCACTTGTTTACCTCTCAGGTCACTATAACTGAATGACTTAAAGTGGGACACATAATCTGCTGTCACGCAGGGGAGGCGCATGTCATTCTCGCTGCTAATGCACGCTAAAAGCGGGGAAATGACGGACCGTTAAGACATATGCTGAGGCAATAGAGCTTTAAAAGGACAGAGACTGGTCTAAGAGAAGTATCAACTTCAGATCACATACGTTTCCCATCAGTAGTGAGCTAGAGCTGGCAGCGACCTTTTAGGGTCATTTATCTCACTCTGCTACACTTGCAGACACTCGCTGATAATAATCCACATTCAACACTTTATTCAGCATGCACAAAAACACTTAAATGCATAAAATGTGTCAAATGATTGAAGCACAGAGTATCACATTTTACAAAATATATATGGTGCATGTTTCCCAAATGTTCTGATATGAACATTTGTAAATATGTTCACATTAAAAAATCTTTAAATGGTTTGTCTGTTTCTGACTTCAATTAATCCATCTTTCAAGTGTAAATTACTCTAGTTTTGGAAGTTAATCATTCATTGTCTTAAAAGAAAGAGCATATAAACAAAACAAAAACAGAGTAGAGTAAAAATGTATTTGCCTTCAAGTATCAAAACTAAAAGTACAGTGATTTATTGTGACTCTAATACCTTATTTTTATTTACTGGTAAAATCAATTCATTTTAGGTAAATGTTTGACATCTAATTTGACATCATTAATTACTCTTCCACTGATAACTATTAAAATGATCATATGTACTTTTATGACATTTAAGATGCCCTTATCCAGAACAACTTACAATCAGTAGCAACAGGGTCAGTCATGCTGGAGAGACTCAAGGTTAAGTTTTTTTATAATGTAATTGTTTTGGGTGATCATTATTGGGTGATCACCACCTTTATAGCTAACCAATGCACAATGTAACAAATAGGTGTAAAACTCATGACCCGCAGGTCAAATTCGGCCTGCAAGTAATTTAATATAGATCTGTTATAATGATACAAAGTGCAGGTAACACACAAACTACATATCCCATAATTAGGGCTGCAACTAACGATTATTTTAATAATCGATTAATCTGTCGATTCTTTTTTTTTTTTTTTGGATTAATCGTAGAATCGGATAAAAAAACAAAAAAAAAACAGAAAAGCATTCATTTACAACCCTTTATTCAAAAACAGAACCAAAATCTTTAAAAAGTGCACAAACATGATGCTCCTTGAACTGTTATAATAATAATAAAATAAAAATGGACTAACACAAAAAACATACACATGTATGCTTTACATCTGCCAAATATAGACTTTTTTTTAAAAATAAAGTGCCACCTGAGCTGCCAGAACGATAAATCATTAATAAAAAAAAATAAAGAACAATACAAATCAGAAAATTTTACAGGATTTGTTTAAATGTCAGAACTTGGGGCAGTGGTGGCCTAGTGATTAAGGAAATGGCCCCGTAATCAGAAGGTTGCTGGTTCGAATCCCGATCTGCCAAGGTACCACTGAGGTGCCACTGAGCAAAGCACCGTCCCCACACACTGCTCCCCGGGCGCCTGTCATGGCTGCCCACTGCTCACTCAGGGTGATGGGTTAAATGCAGAGGACAAATTTCACTGTGTGCACTGTGCTGCTGTGTATCACGTGTGACAATCACTTCACTTTCACTTCACTTGTTCTCTACACTACACTGCACTGCAGATGCAGACACTCGCAGACGCACACACTCACAAACTCTCACACATACACACACACACACACACACACTCTATCTCTCTCTCAAGCTCACTTGAAGCTTATTCATTAAATTATTACCATCAATGTAGTAAGTGCAAGGTTCATTTATACACCACATTTAAACACATCTTAAGATGACCAAGTGCTATAAAATAACTTTAAAATTAAATGAAAAAGTACATCACAAATATATTTGTCAATAATAACCTACATGGGACAAAGCACAGAATATACACTGCAAAAAAATGCTTTTCTAAACTTTTCCTGTTTTCAGTCCAAATATCTAAAAAATCTTAAATCAAGATACATTCACTAAACACATGAAATAGCATAAGAAATTGTCTTGTTTTCTGAAAAAACATCTCAAAATTAAGTGATTGCTTAAAACAAGCAAAATTATCTGCCGATGGGGTAAGAAAACTAATCTTAATGAGATATAATCTCAAACAGAAGTTTTAAGCATCTGTCAGGGGTGGGCTGGACATGGCGATGAAGGAGGACGCATTCGCACAATTTCACACAACAGGCGTTTAATGCAAACTACACGAGACAAGGGAACATCAACACGCACAATGACCCAACGGCGAACAGACACGAACAGGATAGTTTTATACAATTATATAAATAGACACCAGGTGAAAACGATCAGAGACCATTACATAGGACGAACATGAAACTCGGAGTAACCCCTGCCGGTCCGGATCATGACAGCATCACTTAATTTTCTCATGACATTTTTCTTGTCTAGTAATCTTGATTTAAGATTTTTTATATATTTGGACTGGAAACGAGACAAAATTACTAGGTAAGAAAAGCTTTTTTTGCAGTGTAGCTATACATGACAACAGATTGAAAAATGAATGGTCCAAAAATGGCTAGTCTTTTAATGCAAAGTAACTATAGCACCCCTGCTTTACTACTGTGATTAACGAGCTAACGTTAACTTGTCATGCCTGTCAAGCTGGATGACGAGTAAACACCAGCACCAGGGACATTACGTTCCTCACTTCAAAACGGAACGAAAGCAGGATTCTGTAGCGACTTACCCTGCTGCTGAACTCCCTTCCTCCTCATCAAACACTCGTTTCAGGTGCTGGATCATTGCCGTGGTGCTACCGTGCCATGCCATGTCGCTTTTGCATATTTTCGCCCAGATTTCTCTGCTTCCGCCATGTATCTTTCCTCTACCTCGGCTCATTTTTTTGCTCCGCGCTGTCTATGAGGCGCCAAATTCTGCTAGCATCTGTGCGCGAGAGAGACCGAGTGTGTTCACTCCGCTCCGCGCTCAGATAATTATTATTATTATTATTTTTTTAATAATCAAATGTCTCCGCATCACGCGACACAACGCATCGATTAGGAAATTCGTTGCCAACTCTTTTAGTAATCGATTTTTATCGATTCAATCGATTCGCTGTTGCAGCCCTACCCATAATACAATGCTTCAGTTGCCTTACCTAACACAATCCGTTCTGTAAGTAAAAGTTGCATGAAACATTCAGTCTATTATAGTGTTAATGTGCTATTGAAGCAGATTTTCTGAGCAACATCTGGAAGGAAATTGCATGTGTACGATAAATTTTCTCAAAATATAATAATTTTTGAATTTTATTGAACATTGAAAAACATATTATAAAATACACTAAAACAACTAAATCGGGTGGTAGTAGCCTAGCGGGTAACACACTCGCCTGTGAACTAGAAGACCCAAGTTTAAATCCCACTTACTACCATTGTGTCCCTGAGCAAGACACTAAACCCTGAGTTGCTCCAGGGGGGGACTGTCCCTGTAACTGCTGATTGTAAGTCGCTCTGGTTAAGGGCGTCTGATAAATGGTGTAAATGTAAATGTAAATCAGCCGTTGCATTGATATGGATAAAACAGCTTTAACCTGCTACTGCCATTATGGGTAGCAGCATTTTCCCAAACTGTCTAGCTAACTTTGTTTAGAAACTAACCATCAGAAATTTCCATCAGGGGCAGTGGTGGCCTAGCGATTCAGGAAGCAGCCCCTGTAATCAGGTTACCGGTTCAAATCCCAATCCGCCAAGGTGGCACTGAGCAAAGCATCGTCCCCACACACTGCTCCCCGGGCGCCTATAAAGGCTGCCCACTGCTTACTAAGGGTAACAGGTTCAAAGCAGAGGACACATTGTTGTGTGCACCGTGTGCTGGGCTGCAGTGTATCACAATGACAATCACTTCACTTTCCTTAGATTAGATGGTGAATTGTTGTAAGACAAAAGGCAGGCACAAAAGGCATTTGAAAATGAAGAGTCCTTCTTTTCTGCAACCTTGAAAAAAAAGGCATGAATGTTCAGGTAAACTGGATTATTGCAAGTCAATATCGCAGGTCAATAGTGCGCAGTAATTCAATTGGTGTATTTATCTGTCATATCCTTCTGATGCATTGCGGGAGACGCAGGACATTTGTTTCTCTGATGTAAGGGGTCAAATGTTGATTTTTAAACGTAAAAAACTAACAACTGCATTTTTTTGACATTGAAATGTACTGGAGTAAAAATAAAAAGTCTCCACAAATGTAAATACTTTAGTAAGGTACAGATACGCAAAAAAAAAAAAACCTACTTAAGTACTGCAACAAATTACATTGACTTCATTACTATCCACCACTGATCCCCTCGAACTGGGGTCTTGAGCCTTCTAAGAATATGTCTGTAATACATTTGTAAATGTAAAACCAAAAGAAACAGCACCTCTTCCTAAGCACTTGGTCTAGTAAATGATAAGACACTGCAGAGAGGTGCCTTTGACTCAACAAACGAAAGCATTAAAAAACACAATAATCCAAAAGCACCTATGCTCCACGACAACGATTTATTCAAATCAAGAGATTTGCAATGTCGCACATATCCTCTTTCGGATTAGCAGCACTTTCGGTCCTACCCTTTAAGATATTCTTTTGCTTTCCCCCTTTTGCTCATGACTTTTGTAGGAAAAACAGACTAATATTTGAGGGATTATTACAGTTTAAGAGGAAACCAACTTTAAATGAGCGAAAAAAACAACACAATTAATCAAGAACACTTGTATTTTACCGTCTGAAGCAGACATTTGACCCAGAAAAAAGGAAAAAGTACTTCAGGAGTACTAAAATCCCGGCCTCATAACATCTCAACTCTTCCCACACCACCCACCCCATTCACAAAAGGAGACGCAAGAGGAAGGTGTACAGATGAACGTGGAGACAAATGAGAAGTGCAAAAACTCAGAAAGAAGCTTAATCCCCACCACTCATCACATCAAGCTGAGGTCACAGCTAAGCATGGAGGCGAGATTAAAAGACACAATTAACTGCCAATGACAAACAAGTCAAGGCTAAGAAAACACAAGTCAAATTACCATCATCAATTCATCTAAATGTTGCAATGAATGATTTTGCACCACAACAAGAGGGACATCAAAGTGAACGGAGTCTGGTCTTGATGTGCCTCACTTGAAAGTAAAGGGATTTCTGTTGTTTTATAAGGAGAAAAAACTGGAGGGTAATAATCTGGGCTAATTATTCTCAAAAGACGATCACAGTTACGTTACAGATTCTATTGGAATGAACAGATAAGAATGGATTTACGATACTCCCAAATTAGTTATTTCACAGGAAAAAAAATATACTTCTGCCTCTTCCATACATTTAATGTGTGATTAATATTTAGAAGATTTCACCTGAAATTGATTATTTTGTCGTTTGTATCTTAACTGGTTACTGACCACAGAGGAAACATGAATGCAGGCAGCAAACTGAGGTATCCCACAGAGATAATATGTTGGCTCTAAGGGTATTCTGATTAAAAGAGCTTCCAGAGAAATAAAAGAAATAAATAAAAGCACTGAGAATTGATTTAGCAGTTTGCCGCATAAACCCACTCCTGTCTCATATCAGACTATTGTCTTGGTGTTCCCTTTCAGGTGAGATTAGTGTTTATCTGAACAGCTCTTTATGGTCTATGCAGAAACACAATCACAGCTCTCAGTTTTTACTGCAATGCAGAGATGGTTGATAGGGACAAAATAAAATTTCATCCTGACAAATACATAATTTTGTCTTATGGTGCAAATAAGAGGTCACATGAGGGATGAAATTATGACATCTACTGGTGTGATTAGTAGTGAATAACTGAACTGAACAAGGTCAATTGACGTTCGTTCCCACTTTTTTTGTCAGGAACCATGGTGAGCAAGGAGGGAGGGAAGTGCACTCTCACCAACTCTGAGTCAGACTCGGAGGCTGGCCCCTCGATGGCCCTGGAGGTGAAGTACTCTCACGAGTCTGGGCGGCAGGTCCAGGTGCGCAAAAGGAACAAAGCTCTACAGGTGCGCTTCAAGGACATCTGCGAAGCACAGAACGAACAAGCGGCGGCCGCTGCTGCAGCAAAGGGGGGCAAGCCAGTGTCCTACAAGGTTCCGTACCGGAAATACATGACTGTGCCGGCCAGGCGCTCCATCCCCAACGTCACCAAGAGCACAGGTGTTCAGACATCACCCGACCTTCGCAAGCGATACCAGACCTTCCCGTTTGAACGCAAAAAGGGCCACACGATCAAGCACGCAGCTACTGTTGAGCCTTTCAAAGGCCAGAACAATGGCTTTGTGATCGACGTCAAGCGACCCAAGGCAGCGGATTATCCTGTCGAGGTCAGGACATCAGCATTGTCGTCTCGACCCAGCAGTGCTCGGACAGAGAATTCCCGGGCTCTCCTGCACACCACCCAGTGCGTGGCCACAGTGGAGCAGCACCCGCGGATACGTGATGACTGCACAGACGGTCCGGAAACGCTCTGCTCTGATGCGCTGCTGGTCAGCTGTTCCACAGAGTCAGGCGGGGCAGCCGTAGGCAGAATTGAATACCAGCTCTGTAGCGTGAAGAGCAAACAGCGGCGGGGCTTCGTCCAACACGATGCCGACGTCATCACTGTCGACCGCTCTGCCAAGAGGCAGCTGCTTAACTCAGATGAGCCTGGCTCTAGCAGGACCTTGCCAGACTCAAGCTCTAAGGTCACAGGCCCTATTGCCTGGAACTCTCTGACTCAGGTAGAGTGTCTGGAAAGCCCGTCGGCACATAGCAAACGCAAGAAGGCAATGCAGCTCAACGGGCTGCAGTCACAGACGCTTCCACGCACCAGCTGCACCACGCAGGCGCAGTGCCACGTTGGCACCCTGTCCGCACGGCCACTGCGCGCCATGGAGGAGATTGGGGATGCGACAGGGCCCTGCACGTCGGCAGACGCCGGGCCAGGTGTGTCTACAGTGACAGATGGGGAGTCCTGCAAACAGATTGTGCCTGTCAATCAAGACGGAGACCTCAAAGCACAGCTGCAGGCCATGGAGAGCATGATTAGCTCCAGTCAGGAAACCATTAAAGTGCTGCTGGGAGTCATTCAGGAGCTGGAGAAGGGGGAAGCGCACAGAGAAGGGTAAGTCCGAGGATCATGTTTCCCAGCACACTGCAGCAGTCACTTGTGCTGTGTGCTTGTTTAGTTAAGGTCAAAAAGGCAAAGCTGAGCTATGCTCATTAAGCACTAACATCTATTCTGAGAGTGAGATCTCCAAGTTATGATCTAGAAGAATCTCAATAAACGAGATCTGCAAATACAGACCATAAATATTCAACTAGTCAAACTTCTTTTACACTTGCAAATTATACAGCAACAAATGTGCTAATGGCCAATGCAGACTATACCACATATTTAACGAGCACTGGAAAAAGCAAGAACAAATTCCAAGCCCAAAACATGAATGGGAATACTGGGAAGGAGAATTCGCCATGTTTCCTAAACTTCACACTTCTCCTCAAATTGAAATACCCACCCTGCAGTTCTTGTATGAGTGCAATTTTCTCTGACAGCCAGAACTGATGTTTTTATAAACCAGGTTTAATACAAGAGGAGCCTGTAGCACTTAAGACAACTTTGGTTTGAACCTGTGACTTTGTGTTTTCTGATTCATAGGCAAGTGTCTTACCTGTGAAACACCTAATCTGGCAACAGAAGATCAGAACATCTACAAAATGCTACATTTTATACTGCAAAAATCCCAAAGACTCTAATCCACAGGAATACATTGTCCAAATGAACCAAAATCAGGGTGATAGTAGCCTAGTGGGTAACACACTCACCTATGAACCAGAAGACCACAATGTTGCAGGTTAAAATCCTTACTACCATTGTGTCCATGAGAAAAATAAATGCTGATATAAATATAAAGTAAGCTAGAAGCACATTTAATAAATCGGAGCTTTTCACATTCACACTACCTCAGCCACACAGCTGCTCTTTGGGACTAAAATTGTAACTGCCGGTCAATAACAAGAGCGTAGTTATGATAATAATAATAAAATTTTTTTTGACCATCTCAAGAACTTGCAAGCATACAGAAAGGTCATCCTGATTGAAAATCCAGTAGATACAAAAAAAAAAAAAAAAAAAAGCAACTGTAATTAATCACCAGATGCCCAAATAATTTCACAAACGCACATGTGCACACTGCAGACGACTTCTAACACAACAAATAACCAAATAAGCAGCAGCAGGCAAGGCAGCCTGTCAGTGCTACAGCAGTCCAAAGAGCCTGAAGCCAGGATGCACACTCTCCTATCCACGGCTTCTCCCCAAACCCCCATCCAATTAGATTGTAGTGGACCGATAAGTGATGAGGGTAGAATAGAGGAAATGCAGATATCTGATCAGCCTGTTGGCCAATGGTGTGTGGGTGTGTGTGTTTGTGCATTTGTGTGTGCGTGTATAGTTTGCACATACAATAAAATGCCAAATTCACTACATTTTGAATAGAAACAATGTGATGGAATAATGAAGGAAAAGAATTGCTGATGACAACTTTGAACAAAAGTAGACTTCTCCGCTTTACAAGAAACTAACCGTTATACAGTCCCGCTGAAAATTGTATGATTGCAACAATGGCTAATGTTAAGGAAGCAATACAGTGCGCTTGCCACATGCAAAGAACCCCAACAAATCATTTTAAATGTTACTTTGAATAAATAAGCTAGTGTTAAAGCAGTGATTGTGTACATAACCTCATGAAAGGCTTACATGTATTTTGACTCCCTCACAAAATTCTGAGGATTATATTTAACATTTTGAGTACCAGGTAATAAAATTCCTTCATGGATTATCCTAACAATAAGATCACATGCTCAACAATGTGCATATCTAAGGAACCAATTATGTTTCTCATCCCAGCCTCCATGACATGAAAAAAATGCATACAATGTACCATAATCACATTTCTCAATGATATAATGTGAGTAAGTGAATTAGTAATAAGGTTTTAAAAACATTTGATCTTAATTGCTACTGTATGTTGCAATGAATCACACTTTATTGACAATTTTTTTGAAATCCAAGACCTCAATACAGCCCTACCTCACCTAATAGCAGAACACCTGAAACTGGGGACAGTGGGTTCCCAGGAGCAGAATTGGGAAACACCGCCTTTCAATAATTAATAGCATCCAATGCTGAACCTTTCATCCACTCTAGCCTTCAGATGAAAGGGAGAAAATACAGAAGTGGGTAATATGGGGACATGACAGTCACTCCACACGCTTCATAATTAAAAGCCGAATTACAAATAACCCTGCATGACTGCAAGGCTCTCTCACATGCCTTAGCATGAGAATAAACAACCACAGCAACAGATGCTAAGCTTTAATAACCTCTGAGCGCGGACAGCTCACCTGCTGGAATAATTTTGATCACAAAAGCAAAATGGCCATGTCGTGAAAAGAAGGGTTTCGGCATGTTTGACATATTCTTGGGGGCATTGTGCCCAAAAGGGAAAAAATAAAAAGGCCTAGGTCTCCACAGAACATTAGGTTCATTCCCCCATCAAAACTGTCACTTCCTAAAACAAATAAGCACCTGCCTAAGGGCTGGAGGTGAAATGTGTTCAAGATCGGGACCATGTGTCATTACCGATGGCGTGATGTACTAACAATTCCGTGGCAAAGGGGGATGTCACAAGACATATGGCCACAAACAAATTCAGAGAGGCTGTGGAAATAAATGTGCTGCTTTTCAGGCCAGCCACTTACTGGGGGACATGTCTTGTGTACATATAGAGACAGTAACCAAGCTATTTGATGGATGCCATCCAAACATATTTGGGTGGCGTTTCATGCTGCGCTATAAAGAACCCATCTGGTTGTCACTAGGTGATTGTCAAACTGTGAACAGAAACAGTTTAGATGTGTTTGTGGACAGTTTTAGACACAAACCGGGAAACAATACTCTGCAGAAGGTCAGAATTCTTACTTTTGTACCTCTCTCTCAGATGGCATGGTGATGTTAATAGGCCTGACTGTTCCTCGCCAGACACCTGGAGATAGTCAGCATTAGCCGCTGCTGTTGAGTAATAGTGGTCTGATGGCTCTGTCCACTGCACATGGGGCTTGGCACACAGAAGGGGAGTATAATTAGAAAACTCCCATGGCTCCCCATTACTCACACATTATCTCTGGTTCTGCTGCCAGGCTTTGGGATATAGAGGATGGTGGTTGGGGGAGGGGTGTTGGGTGGAGGACATGACCCGCCTTCGAGGAGTAGCCCACCGGTGACGTGTAAGCAGCCACCCTCTGTGTCTTCTGCCTAAAGAGAGAATCCCTGACTGCAGGCACATTCACATGAAAAACAAATAAAGATCCACTGCCCACCAATTTCGGGACCCTTTCCTGCCTGACCTTCATGACCAAAGACTCTGGACGTGAGATAACGGCATAGGGAGGCATGCTGAGACATCTATCAGACAGACTGTCAGGCTCCCCTCGATCCTCTTTAGTTCTCAAACAGATGTGAGAAAACAAAGAGTCAGAACACATCAGAATTTCTCCACTGGCCCAGGTCAGAGCTCAGAGACTCTCTCTCTATCTCTCTCCCCCCTGACTATAGTGGGAATGCAGTGACAGGCAGTAATTACCTGCACAGTCCGATGGTCTGAAAACAGCTTTCATTTCAACAGCTGGCAAAGCAGCAGGGCACCAAAAGAGTGGTGATGATATAACTGTTACACGCAAGGGACACTGAGCAGAGAGATTCACATCAGACCTCTTTGTTACTTCTTTGTGACTTCATGCTTGTCTGCTTGTACCACATAGTTTAACTTGCAAAGTGTCCACTTGGAGCAGATTTGATGTAAAAATGGCAACTGCAGAGGCATGCTTAAAAAATAAGCGGGAGGCAAAAAAAAAAATGAAAATGCATCACCAAATTTTGGAACCCTCCCAGGTCAGGGCAGTGAGGATGGTGAAATCGCTCCCTTCAAATAGTCAGTATCAATCCCTGTACACCAGCATATGACAAACCACCCAGAGGTGTTCATCAAAATTCGTCAATATATGCATTCTTTCAAATCATCAAATTCAAACCTCATAATAAGAACTGAATTCGTCTGACAGCACTTTTAATACACATGACACAGTAAATCTTCTGCAGCCAAGGGAACACTGACAGCTTGGTCTGAACACACCTCTAGCTGTGTTCAATCCAAAGAGTCACAGGGTGTGAAAGTGAAGTGATTGTCATTGTGGTACACAGGACAGCACAATGAAATGTGTCCTCTGCTTTTATCCCACCACTCTTAGTGAGCAGTGGGCAGCCATGACAAGCGCCCAGGGAGCAGTGTGTGGAGATGGGGCTTTGCTCAGTGGCACCTTGGTGGATTGGGATTAGAACCGGCAACCTTCTGATTATGGGGCCGCTTCTTTAACCACTAGGACACCACTGCCCCATGTCATACTTAGTAGACAATTTTGACCACAGCTCCCAGTACTCTTCATGGTGAGGATACTCACACCACACACACAAAACCCTTTTTCTAAATCTGCACAAAACACAGGTTGCAGGGGGAAAAAAGGTAGAGGGCTCTCGCTAAACAGAGAACAACTACGAGTCCAGGTTATTCTTCTTGTCTGAAGTCAGGGTGCATCATAGTATTTGCTCCTGTGTGGAGTTACATGGCAGATAACATCAATGCTTACAAGCATGATGCTTTCCTCTCCTCAGAAGCAATCAAATCTTAAATGTTAATCTAATCTGAGATCCTAATCTTGCATCATTACACCACAGTTGATCCTCCTCCATCGCTTTCTTTCCTCCATAAAGAGAAAAGGTGACTTTTTTTTCCCCTTCTATAACGGAATCCTCGGGGGCTGGAGTTAACTGCAACTACAAGCAACGATGACAAACCAGACGAGACAGGCAGCAAATGGGTAGGCAGCAGCCAAACAAGCTTTGTAATTACTCATCTCGCATTTATCTCTTCCAGACTCTCGTACCGAACTGGACAGGATACGGCCAACTGTGACACGTGTCGGAACAGTGCCTGCATTATTTACAGGTGAGTTTCGTTTCTTCATGCCTTGATGATAGAGCCAGGGTAACATGCCTTTGGTCTACAAAGGGTTAGTAATGCTATCTAGTTTGGAAACCAATGCAGGCTGGAATGGATGCTACACAAGATAAAAAGAAGCTGGAAGAGGGGCAAGATTAAGGGACAACATCCTCTTTCAGCCCCTGCACTCTTCCATAAGAACAAGAATGGATGGAATATGAAAGTAATAGTAAGCTAAATGAAAGTTGCAGTTGCCATTCAGAAACTGATTACCTTTATACATCAACCTGGTGCCCTTCACACGTTTTACCTTATTTTCTTTCACATTTCAAAAATAATAAGCTAAAACTAATATTTAATTATTAAAAAAAAACATTTAGCTCTTTTAGTGCACTAATGAAATCCACAAATGTAAACATGGCAGGGATTCAATCAACACAATATAGAGCAAAACAATGTACAGGTCATGACTTTTCTGAACAAGGACTGAATGAAAAGATAATCATGCTGGTTAACTCAGGTTGACAACCTCATCAGTTGTGTATATTATATGGGAAAACACCCACCTTTTGAATGTCACATTTTAACATACTCTGATTTCCTTTTTTTGGAAAATTCTTATTTCCTTATTCTGCCAAAACGTGCAGTCACGGGATAAACAAAAGTTAACAGGAGAAATATTCTAGATGACTACAGACAGGTCTGTAGCAAGTTCTGAAGATTTTATTGTACACCCTTTGTTGGGAGCATCTACAATTTGGTGCAAGCCTAAAGTTAAAGCAGCAGTAGGGAAGCTGCTGTGTTGTGATGCTAAGATGGCTTTGAGGTCACACTCAACCCTGTATGTAACTTCAAGCCTTAAATAAAACTTTGGTCAAAACCACTTCACACAATTATGGTGGTTTTATGGCAAGCACCAAAACCCAGATGGAGAAGAGTCACTCCAATCTCTTAATTAATGTAATGTTAGTTTCTGCTGTCACATCGGAAAGACAGTTACATTTAAAGGTTGGCATCCCTTTTCTTTTTGGACTTTTCACTGTGACAAGATCACTACATATAGAAGAAAGGTAATTAAAAGTGCATGTTAGCAAAAACATCTTATTTCTGTTTGCTTTATCAATTCTGAAATCCATTAAACTCAAGCTGAAATGAAAGACAGAAATTAGGAACCAGTCACTAACAACAAAAATTAAAATGCTCCAGTACTGCAGAACTGATGAACAGGGCACAGGAGGCCCTGAGGTAGGACAAATCGATGTTCTTAGTGAACATATGGGCTGTCTGATGTTTAAAAATCAACACTGTCAAGCCAGTGAAAAGTCGCGCTGACACAGTTGTTATTCGTTTCGGCATATTGGGAAAGAAACAGCAGACAGAAAACACAAAGAAATAGAGACAGCAAGAAGGCTAAAAAAGCCCCAAAGGTTTAGACAACACTATTCTGAAGGTAAAATGACATGCTGAGTTTAGAGCATAGGACACAGCATCACATTCACAATGGTGAAGAATTACGCTGCAATTGAATAAATATGGATCTATGAAAACCTTGTTTTTGGGGTCTGACTCCATGTACATCTTTCGATATTAGGTATCGGCATTAGCGAATGTACACTAGCACGTAATACACCTTTATCATTTTTCTTATGATTTTGGGGTTATAAGGGGCAGCAGAACAGTGAATCATTCATTCCTTCATCAAATGTGTTCAACTGACCAGGCTCACTGTTTAGTAACACAGGCCCATAAATCATCTTAATGTAGTTTGCACTACAGAGACAGACCATCTGGACCCATCCCACATAAAGCAACACATTTCGTACAGTTACCCCATACAGCTTACTCACCCAATCGAAAGGGACATCTTTGCATAAGATTTCAGAGTAGGACATTTCATGAGTATGTGATGTTAAACATACAATCGATCAATAGATTGATAGATAGACAGATAGATTTAGCTTTTAGAGAATTAAATAAAATGTTATCAAGTAAATAATAAATACAAGTTTTTGTTGTGGTTTAATAAAATACTTAAAATGAGACTAGTAGCAAACCCTATAAATGGAAAATAAAGGTTGTGGTGGTATAAAAGAGGATTCAAATTCAATTTATTTTAAAACCACTGCTTGGAGAAGTGAGGCCCTATGGCGCTTTGTTCATCCGGAAAAAGCCTGTAATCCAATTCCTGCACTGCACGCCTGATGTGGACTAATGTGGATTGATCACAGATGGCGATGCGTCGCAGTTCAGCTGCCGAAATCCAAGCGGGTTTGGCTCATCAATCTTGAAAGTCCTTATTTACTCATTGATTAGAACAACAAAACATGAGTCTTTCTTTTTCCCATTGATCATCTGTTCTAAAGTTTACCAATTCGCCACTAATAAACAACAGGAAAGTGATCGGTGTGGTGTGCTAAAGAGCATGAATGGGAGTAACAACCTTAATTCTTTTCTGTATGCAATAAAGAAACAGGTGAACAGAGACTGGGCTGGTGTATCTGTATCACACATTTAGTATGAGAGATTTGCAGGTGTTCAGGGTCCAGCTCTCTGTTTTGTTGGACTTTAATCACTTTTTACACTCTATAGCCCATAGCTGGTTGCCATAGAGACCATAGATGTGAAACATGCAAGGGGAAGACGGGAGGAAACGCTATACCCAGAACCCAATCCAGACCAATTTTTAAATGACCCAAATGTTAGAGGTGTAAAACCTAATAATCACTGCATAAACATTTAAGACAATTTTGAAGAAATATATCCAAAATTCTTTACCCAAAATGGTGCTGAAATGTGTTTTTTTTTCCCCCTCCCATTTCTGTCACTATCTCATCAGTAACAGTGTGGCAAATCTCTAAATCTGTCGTCCTGCATCAATACTGAGTAGCAAAACATTTGTCTCTCTGGCAGTCTCCCTATGGTCTCAGCTGCCCTGGCTCAATGATCCCTTGGGCCTAATACAGGTTTACCACACCTGTAGCCCGTCCTCCTGGAACAACAATAAACACTGAACAATACAATATACAAATTAAACCTTCAATATTATAAACACAGAAATCAAAACCACAAAAAGACATACCACAAAATATTTTCAAGTGCATGCTAAACGCACACAAAAAAGTAACAAACACCTACACCAAAACCTTCAAACACCCCCAGTGATGGTATCCCCCATATTCCTAATCAGCTCCAAAACAAAACACCTGGACAGGTGACACTCAAACAGTAACAAGCAGCCAATATTTAATCATGCTGGCAGAAGGCCACTTCCATACTCTGAGTGTTACTCTGTGACAATAAATATTACATGTGAAAACACATGTGATTCTCTAAATCCTGTTATTTTGGTCAGTAGTAGTTAATTCATTATTAATGACAGCCATCTACAGGGACCATACAGTAGGCGACTGTTATCTGTGTTGAGTTTGCATGCTCTTCCTTTTTTGCCATGGGTTTCCATCCACCACCCAAAAGGCATGTAGGTGGATTGGTGGCTCTAAATTGGCCATAGATGTGTGAGTTAATATTATTTGCCAGTACCCTGGGTGAGTCCCTGCCCTAGGAGGAGTATCACCAATACATGCACTACAGTTCGAGAAACAAGGACCACAGAATAGAATTAACAGAATTCAAGAATTCACAGAGTACTGAGGAAGCACAGACCAAAATCAGCCTTAATTCATTCACTAATAAAAGCGGCAGCCCTGTTTCTCACCCCATGAAGTGGCCCACATGCAAACGAGTGTGTCAGTGTGTGTGAGAACCTCAACCTGCACTTTGATTAAAGACTGAATTGATAAGTGAGCCGCCAAGTCAAGAATAATGAATCTTTCATTAAAAGCCTTTTGAATCTTTCTTTCAAAAGAAGAGATGATTATCTTCTCACACAGTCCCTTTTCTAATGAGTGTGTGCTAGAAATTGGTTCTGCAGGACTTCCCCAATCTCTCTCCTGTCGCTCATCTCAACCAACATTCGACCACTTTCCTCACACCTAACGGCTTCTGAAGGGGTGTGGAAGGTAAATTTCACAAATGTATTTTAGGTCTACTACAAGAGTCGCAAAACCAAGATTGTGTATTGTTGCACTATAAATTGGTCAACAATCATTTGCAGACATGCATATGAAGTCATATTTACTTTACAGTGTCATCCCCTTCCTTAATTTTGATTGGTTGCAATGATTGCTAGACATCTGGGTCAGTATCTCCAAAACTAAAGCTCTTGTGGGATTTTCCTGGTTTGGTCATGCAATGCAAGCTGGGCTGTGTTGTCTGTAGATCTACTGTAGATCTACTGCTAAAAAGAAGCTAAAGGTGATTGAAAGCTGTCAGTTTGACTGGGGGGCTGTGTAGCTGTTTTTAAGGAACACAAGATCGATGTGTGCTGCAAAAACACTAAATGTTTCTAAATCTTGATCCAATGCTTGTCCCATTATAATGACCATTTCATGATCTCCTGACTCTAATATATAATATACTTTTTTAATAATAGAGATGCAGGGTGGGGAAAAAAAACACGCATACATCAATTCCCTCCCTAAAAAAACGGTGATTAATCACAGCCTAAACTAGCCCTATTTTTACTTAGCAAAGGCTTTGACATAAGTACTACACATTTCAGAGTGAATGGTGATAAAAAAACAGGAAAAACGCAGAACAATTAACGTCACTACAAACCAAAACTAATCAAAGACAAAAAGTTAAAGATTGAAACAAGCTAGCGACAATTGTGCATACCGTCTCTTACAAAACGTACAACTGACACATACACACAGGTACAGGTTGGAACTTTTATGTGCCTTTAATTGTTTGTTTATTGAATTAAATATTAATAATAGAAAATCTGAACAAAAAATCTTTCATTTACTAAAAACTCACTTGGCCACCAATGGCCAATGCTGTAATCAATCGACAACAAAAAAAACATTAATACAAATACGTATATATGTTTATATGCCTCTGTGTAGTCTTTCGAGTTTGTACAAAATATCACACTGAAAAAAAGTGGTGGCATTAAAAAAGAAATAAATGAAAAGAATGAAAGAAAGAAATAAAAAGATGACAGAAATTCACACTTCTCTAACACGGCCTTAGAAACAAGGCATGGAAGCGTGGATTTCTAAACACAATTAACAGCAGATGCCCGAGAATGGCAAGTGTGTGTGCAGCCTTTTTTTTATTGTAGTTGATTGTGCTTACAAGACTGTACTCATCCCTGGTATTAAACTGTTGCCGTGAGGACAGGATAAGAGCGCATCCGCAATAATAAGCTTATTTCGCAGGGCAGTGGGAAGTGGTGGGGGGGGGTCTCTCTGTCTTGAATGGAGAAGGCCTCTTTGCAGAAGGAAAGCTTCTCTAAGCCGTTCAGTGAGAGCAGGAGGTACAATGGGAGGAGATGTATAAGCTTTTTCAAAGCGTCTTGATGAATAATTACAGGCTTAGAAACAGCTAACTGTATCAGGCGGCTCCTGCTACACTGCAGCTGTTAAGCAAGAAGCCCAGTGAATTAATATTGAACAATCTGAGGTGGATTCTACGGCATCAAACCAATCCATTTTACATTCGGCTTCATTTAATAGAAAATTGACACATCTGGGTCAGGGCCACCTCCTGTTTACTCAGTATGGGTTTAGGTTCCAATTAGGTTGTCAAATAACACCAGAACCCGAATAGAACACAAGAGACTTCAAAACGAGTGAAAAACAAATGGTTAGACTTTTGTATGTGGTGAACCGTATATAGGAGCAGTATATAATAAGAATAATGGTACCAAAAGTACAGATCCATCTGCACACGAACCATCCTTGGTACTGACAGTGTTTACACGGGAGGTGGTATCTTCAGCATGACTGACAGGAGGGTAAAATATGATGTATGAGTTAGTCCCCCTGTCAAACGGGACTGACAAGAGACTCGGGGTTATAGTAACTCAGAAGAATTATGACAGAGGACAGGCCACTGCTGGGTGTCTAGCATGTAACATTCGGTAAATATCACAATACATATTTTTGAGCTAACAAGCTATAAAGTGTTCCATAACGTCACCTCAAGTATGTCATACACAATAAAAGTACTGCTTTCTTTTTGTTTGTTTTTTTAATAAACAAAGTTTAAACAAAGAGAAGTCCTCATTCTGGACTATTTAAACCAAACTCCTGTCAATATGAATAGTGCCAAGAAGTGGTGCCAGAGGAGTCATTGATTCAAACCACAGTCATCAAAAAATGCTCCAAATGCACACGACGCGTTATGGCACACGCACACAATTATTGTCATTGTGAAACATGGCACAGCACACGGTGCACACAACAAGATGTGTCTTATGCTTTTAACCCATCACCCTTAGTGAGCAGTGGGCAGCCATGAAAGGAGCCTGGGGAGCAGTGTGTGGAGATGGTGCTTTGCTCAGTGCTACCTCAGCGGCACCTCAGCAGTTCGATCTGAATCGGCAACCTTCCAATAACGGGTCCGTTTCCTTACCTGCTAGGCCACCACGGTCCCACATATCTAACTATGGTGACAACTTAAGATACTTAAAAACTTAAAAAACAAATTGTTGTCCTGGATACATATTCTTGAATTTACCAAAATATCAAATTTGACCAACACTGAGCTAGTGCTATTTTTGTCTAAGAAATGTTTGATGAAATATGTTTGTCAACAATCCTTTATGACGGGACTGAAAAAAAACAACATTTTAGCTCCACTGCCGAATAGGCAATGAAATGTCACTAAGACTGCATAAGTGGTCTGAGTATGAAGGGTTGAGACTCTTTGCTAGAACACACAATTTGACAAAAGTGTTATAAAAAGTGTTATAAATTGTTCACTCTCCTCACAAATGACTTCCTGGTTTGTCTAGGCAGCTCAGTTTAAAACACAAGACACCAGCCTATTGCCTGCATTTGCTGACATTTCCTTCTGACAAAAATAATCCTGTTTACAAAAACTGAAATGAGTGTCATGATTTTAAAAAGTAATAAAGTAATAAGGCCAGGTAGATTAATTATCCTGGTTTGATTAGAACATGGCCCTTTTGTTTTCGGTAATGAGTAGAAACAAGCCACTCTGCTCGAACAGGAGGAAATGTAGGTCAGGGCCGAAGCTCTGAACAGATCAGAAATGTGCGGTCTGGGGCCAGGGGCAGAGTTTTGAGAGCAATGGGCTGAGTCACTTGACCAACCCAGGAAGGGAACAAAACAGAAAGGGCAGAATCACAAAAAAATGAAACACATATATATACCAACATATACCACAGACTGAAAGTCACATTATGTAATTTACATAAAACTGCACTCTCCCATCAGGATAGATTTTTTCAGCAGAAGGCAATACGCACTGAACCCAGCAAAACACACCCTTTAATCATATTTTTTCTACTATTTATCATATGTTGGTAAATGCACACTGGAAACTCAGACTATGCTCAATATATTAATATCAGAATATATATGCAGTATTGTGTCCTCAGTATGATTATACACATTATGTTGTGAAGCTTCTGTCTATATTTGGTGCATTACTCCATTGATGGACATCATAAAAACACTGTCAATATATACCATTTTGCTTTAGAGCAAGGGGTCAAACCTGCGGCCCACGGGCCACATTCCATGAGATTTTATATACATCTACTATCATGACCCGACGATATAAAGTACCAATAAGTACATATCCCATAATGGAGTGGTGCTGACAAATTAATTCAGTGGTTCGCACAGCATTTTGGTGACTTTGAAGCACGAAAACATTTGCCATCCACGTGGAAACTGCTCCTGTACAGATTCAGAAGAAGCTGGACTGTTCGGAGCACTGCATTATATAGGTGCTATATATTGGTGCTTCATATTGCTGGGCCACAATAGTCAATCTATATAAAGTGATGTGGCCCCCAGGCCTTGAGTCAATAATAATTGGTTCTGGTTTGAGCTATAATACCATATAAAAATTAATCAATATATAAAAAGTACACTCTTGTTCAAAAGTTTCAATGTGTTCTCATTTTAAAACAATACCAAATTGATCATAAATTATTGATGTTAAGAAGCCTATTATCTGTGACAAATATTAATGAGTTAAAATAGAATGCTGTGTTCACTAATTCAAGTGTGTCATATTAAAAGGTTGCATTGCAAAACAGTAGGGTATTGACATGACAGAGTGAAAAAAAAAAAACCTACAATATTCTGGGACCATGGAGATGAGGCCACAAAGAGTGAGGCAGAGAATACAATGGAGGAAACAACAAGTGAAATGTCTTCATCTAACAGCAACATTTGTTGCTTGTTCCTCACCTTGTAACACCTCACCGCATAAACTGTTATTTATTTCTATTGTTTATGTTCTGTCTATTTATGTAAATCCTTTGATCTTACACTACCACACAAAGCTTGTAGTGCAGCAGTTTGAAGATAGTGCCCAAAGAGATAATGGACCAGGCATCAGGTACAAATACTAAGCTGCACAATGGTGACACCAGGGTGCTCTAACTAACCACCACGTTTGTTTCTGTTGCAGTGTGGAGCTGGATTTCAAGCAGCAGGAGGACAAGCTGCAGCCACTGATGAAGCGCCTGTGTCCCACAGAGGAGTCACTGTTCCCTCCACTGCCTTATACCCACGAGGCATTCACCTCCACACCCAAGCGCAAGTCCAAAGCTGAGTCCAAGAAGCACGCCCGCTGGAAACTCTGGTTCCTGTGACCAGATGCTGTTATGCCAAGATGCCACACCTCAGCCCTCGGACTCTCGGAGTTCATTCAATCGCTCAATCTCTTCATACTGGTCCAAGCCTTTTCAAAAATAAAGCTTATTTACATGCATTTACCCATAATGCTATTTGGTATGGCCGTTGGGATACTCAACCTGGCTCTAAAATTCAATGACATGGTCTGCACTGACGGAAAAACAAAAAAAGCCATTATCCTTCTATGGAGTGCATTTTTTCAGTCACGGTTCCCATAAAGGATTCAAAGTTATTTTTGAGCTAATTTCCAGAAGCAGAGTGTGAAATTACGCCATGCCAACTTATTTGCAGATCACGAAGGTGAGAAGAGAGAAGAAAAAGAAATGATTAAGCCCCTATTTATACGCTAGGCTCAAGCTTATTTTTGAGTCATGAAAAAAACAGCGTCGTTCACAGGTCTAGACTTGACTTTAATTTGTGCTGTTTCTTTCTTGCGTTGGAGGTAAAGGACTCTGATGTCACAGATCCAATGGGATGTTTTTCAGAGTTCTGTTTTATTTATTTTTACACACCCCACCCAAAAACAGCAATGGCAAAAATATAAAAGCACAATTTAAGGAAGATCTGCAGCATATGCGGACACTGAGGAAAATGGAAAAATTATGGGACAATTTTGAGAACATGAACTTAAAGGGTATGTGTGGGACAAATGCATTATATTTTGACTACAGCGGAATACTGAAGCTCCTTACCTGGAGCTAAACAACTCACACCCATTAACTGTGTGAAGTCTTTGATGAACAGTTATTTTTTCTAGATTCATAATCTTAAAAACATCTTTAAAAAAGAAAACAGTCATATTTAACCTTGTATCTCACAGAAAATTTATTATTTGGCTGCTGGAAGTATTGTCCATTTAAGAACAGCTAAAAAAAATGTTTAAATAAGGCTCAGTTATAGTCTTAATAATGAGCAGTTATGAAATGAGCAGACTGTGTTCACATCATGGAAAAATCACATTAACCAGTTTTCACGCTTGCGCTTTCGCCAGCCAACATGGTCAAACTGAGGCCAACACAGTGAACTGAAACAAGAGACTATTTTTAACAAGGAAAAAATTATCTATCTATCTATCTATTTATTTATTTATTTTATGACTTCAGAGGAAATAAACCATCTGCGATGGCACAGGGATACTGCAGTTTCCAGTTTTTTGCTAAAACAACAATGCTGCAAGACCCAGCTTCACTACAGTCAGTCCAGGAAAACGGATTATGGCCAGAGGAAGAGCTCTTCAACCTAGCATCATGTGCAAGCCACTGCCTTGCATGTTTTCCACCCCAAAAAAGCAGAAATTGACTTTCACTTTTTTAATACTCTTCATATTAAAAAATGTTATGATCACCCAAGTTGGATTACTAAGGGGGCAACATGAGTATGCAGACTTAGACATTGTTTCTACAGTATATGTTACATAATGCTTCTAACAGGGCTAATAACACTGGAGAGAAGAGTAGATGCAATTTCCTACACAGAAAAGCGTAATGAGTGACACACACTGCCCCGATGATGATGTGCCAAAGGGTGCCAAAAAAAATAAAAAATCCTGTCCCACTGCGCTCAGTCAGCTCCATACTTCATTGTATATCAAGAGTTTTGATTCTCGATTACTTCTATTGTAGCGCATAGACAAACATAGATGTTTATCTGTACCTTAAAGAAGTGCAATTGATTTATTACGTGCAATATTGTGTATTTTATACTGTTTCTTACAAAAAAATAAATAAAAAAGACACAAAAAAGAAAACATTTAATATACAAAATAAAAAAAATGAAAAATAGAAAGGTTTTTTTTTTTTTTTTTTTTTTTTTTAAGAATTTTTTGCCACTGGAAAGCACAAATAATCCATTCACACTATCTAAACAGAAAACATATTTGATCACAGGGGCTTACAAAGGGACCATACTGTTTTACTAAGATTCAATAAAGTCTTGCAAAAAAGGGTTTGAATCAACAATCCTCCTTATCGCTGTATGGATATAAGAGGTGGCTGATTTCTGAACAGAGCGGACATCTGCTGATCCAGCCTGCATTTCCGCAGTGCAGCTGTTTCTATACGGTGAGCGGAGGAAATCCCTGAAAGAGAGGGCAAAAAGAAAACCTGGCAGAGGCAACTGAGGTGGAGGTGTACTGGAATATCTGGATGTGCACATCTCTGTTCTGAAGAGGTGATGAGATTAGGAGACTGAAGTAGAGTTTGCTGAATTAAGATAGGAGATTATATTGTCCTGAACATATGCGCGCACACAAACAATGCAGGAGTGTCTTTGATGTTCGTTGATGCTCTTGTCCCTGCGCCTATACACATGCTAGTTGTTAAATCATTTTGGGCAACATTCAGGAGATGACGCAAAAGAGAGCGGTCAAAAATACCGTTGGACTCGTCTTTTTTATATATATATTTTAGTTAGTTAATCTCTTAGATTTTCCTTTTCTAATCTAGATGTGAAATACAACCATAGGACTTCTACTGGAGACAAAATCTAATGAACCATCCCCACACAATGGCATTTTTGCAGACTTTTGTACTGCTAAAGTCTACATTTACATTTACAGCATTTATCAGATGCTCTTATCCAGAGCAACTTACAATCAGCAGTTACAGGGACAGTCCCTCCCTGGAGCAACTTAGGGTTAAGTGTCTTGCTCAGGGACACAATGGTAGTAAGAGGGATTTGAACCTGGGTCTTCTGGTTCATAAGCGAGTGTCTTACCCACTAGGCTACTACCACCCTGTCTAGATCACCTGTTACAAAAACTGCAACTGCATGACCAAAACAAAAGACACTTTTTAAAGAGTTGATTACTGGTGAGGGAAATAATGATAAGGCAGTGAGTTGCTATGGAATACAAGAGAAAGAATAGACAGAAAAGACAGAAGCATTTGGAATGGCTGCAAGTACACAGATACCAAAGAATCCTATAATCATTTTGATGTCCCCACTGCCTTCTGGGAAATCCAGAGTGTAGTGTGTGTGTTTTGGTCCTGTTTATAGACTGCATACCACCCTGGAATATAGCAGACACTGCAGAGCGCACATCTTCACAGAGAATAGTTTCGGATAGGGTTGGGAGTCATTACACAGCCAAATAAATAAAACCTGGGTTTTTTGCAGAATGAGAAAATGGTGATGGAAGGAGGGAGGGGGAGAAAAAAACGGATGAAAGCAGGCAGAAGATACAGTGATCATTCTCATCTGGATTCATGGGACTGCTCCAGAGAGAGACGAGCCAGAGGAGTGAAAAAAAAAAAAAAAGATGCATAAATTAATGCATAAATCTGAAACTACACAAGAGCAGTGAAGAACAAGGACGATGCTGAGAAGCTTACTGCAGTACACACTGCTGCAGTGCCACACACACACATTCATTTACAAATGCACACATAAAACCATGCTGAACCATAAAAAGGCCACAGGAAACAGTGGGTAATACTCTAATACAATGTACAATGCAGCCACACACACACACACACAAATATTTGCACATGCAACAATTGGCACACATGCATGTGCAAATATTAGTGCAAAAACACCCTGCTGCAGCCCCCTCCCCCCTAACTGATGCATGGCTTTGCCTCTGCTCAGTAAGCACTAATGTGGAGGAGAAGAGTGGCTGTCCTGGCGAAAGACAGACCCCACACTGTCGCAGAGCACCATGGGCCAACGACTATGACCGAGGAGGGCACAGCCAGATGCTAGCAATTGTCGCTAACAGCGCTGCTCACCCTGGCACACACACACATACACACACACACAGCCAGCTGTGACAACCGGTAATTCCAGCAGAGCATGTACTGGTCAAAGGCAAAAAGAAACATGCAGCAGGCTTGCTTGCAGACAAGCGCAACACATCCGTGGGACAAGCCCTGACTAAGACCTCATAAACAACACATGACAGCAATGCTGGGGCAAAGTAGTTGTGGTGCCATTGATAGCACACACTGCTCCCTGCGCAACTTTCATGGTTGCCCACTGCTCACCAAGTGTGATGAGTTAAAAGCAGAGGACACATTTTTTGTGTGCACCGTGTGCTGTGCTGCAGTGTTTCACAATGACAATCACTTCACTTACTTTTTTCTTTTTCATGTCCTGAAATGGTAGTAAGTGGGATTTGAACCTGGGTCTTCTAGTTCATATTCAAGTGTGTTACCCACTACCACGCCTGTTTCATTACTATTACCTGTTACTACCCACGATTGCTGGATGCCTGACATGAGACAAAAAAAAATTAAAACACTACGTCACAAATAACGACTTATTTTATACAGTGATATTGCGGAGCTATAGAACAGCTGTTCAACCATAGAACATTTGGCACCATGCGGCACAGAGACGATAAAAACCTTTCCCTGGAGAGCTCAGGGTCGCCACATGCCTAGCAGGGGAAGGAGTTGCACAGAATCCTGTGATGCCATACCAATATAAATCCTAGCAAACTGTCAGTTAAGCAAAGACAATGACACAAAGGATTATAGTTCATTGTCTGTGTTCCAGTATTGGAGTCCCAAACATTTTTCCCCTCATCACTTGACCTGCGATCCACAAGAAGATTCTCATTCACAGATCCTGTCATAATCTCCTTCTTCACCTTTCCTTTTACTGGAATCATAGTCCAAATGATGACTTTTCACTCACTGTTGAAAACTCCGCTTTCCTGTTTGACTGAATGCCACTTCTCTCACATGCAAATATTTGCAATGAATGTATTTCTATTCATATAGCAAAGCATGTAGTTTCTTGCACATAGCAATCAACATTAAATATTTATTTATAAAGAGCTTGTTCTCAACTAGAACACAGGAGACCCCCATGTAGGTGGCCTCATCCCCTCTATTCTGAACTGCCATCCAGGGCCACACTTTCTGGGTGAAATCCTTCAAACAATCTGGGGTCCGGATTGACCTCGACATCCACCTTTAGAAATCCCTGGCTAAAACGAATGACCAACATTACATTGTGTTAGTAAAGGCCAAAGTAGTTGTGGTTGTGTTTAGGGCAGGGGTGGCCTAGCGGTTAAGGAAGTGGCCCCGTAATCAGAATGCTGGTTCAAATCCTGATCTGAGGTGCCACTGAGGCAGACTGTGCCTCATCCTAACATGTCACAGAGGTGTGTAATTATATTAGTGTGCTGATACAGGGAAAGACAGAGGATAAATGAGTGTGTGTGTGTGTGTGTGTGTGTGTGTGTGTGTGTGTGTGTGTGTGTGTGTGTGTGTGTGTGTGTGTAAGAATGAAAGATAGAGAGATAGTGTACAAAAGATTAAATGCAAGACTTACTATGAGTGGAGAGTCACGACCCATGGAGATTACCGTTCGGTTGACTGTCCGCAGAAGCTTCTCCATTATAATCTGCACATGCCAGGAAGTGGGACCCTTGTGACACATATACAGAGGAAACGGTTACACACACACACACACACACACACACACACACACACACACACACACACTCCAAAAGACATAATAAATAACAACTCTCAAGATGAACAGCGATGTTATTGATCAAGAAACTCAGCCTGGGACCTGGCACTGCGAGTGAGCGCGATGATGGACACTAACTACAGCTGAGCTCGGCGCGTGACTGCACAGTCACCCTAAATGATGGCGGGGCCAATTGCGTTCTTCAAAAACAGACAAGCCTGCTTAGCATGAGCTACCGCATGGTGCACAAAACTACTGCATCTCATTGATTGTTGCCTTCCCCCAAAATACGACCTAGATAAACATAGCAACTCTGCCACAGGCCTACAGAAGCAAAAAAGAAAAAAACAACAGAACTGAAAAGTCATTCTGTGAAGATGTGTGTGTTGTGAGATGAAAGGTGTCTGGATGTACAAGCTATGATCCAAAATAAATAAATAAACCAACCCACAAAAGCTTCATTCTTGTCCTTAAACAGAATCAAGAAGTTGTATTTAAAAAAAGCAATAAAATAAAGAAATTGTACATATTTCAATATTTGTAATTCAGTGACAGTATATGTTTAGTCCATAAGTTCTATTAAAAGGCATAGCACGAACTCTTCCTTCAAATGATATCCAAAGGAACATAATCAAATGAGGTAAGATAGGGGTTGACTGTTCAAAGCCTGTTAATAATAAGAACAAAAACTTTTAAACTAGTGTTCACTTTTTGATTCTAAATTCTTACTAAAAATAGTCAAACAAGACATAAAATCCAATATGTACTAAATACTGCATTGTAGAAAATGGCACAGTACATTAGTGATTCTAGGCATAAACATGCTAAAAAGTGAGCCTTTTCTCATCTGAGGCAAACATTGATTACAAAAAATAATAATAATTGGTGAACAAGCAAAGCTTTAAGCTTTAATGTCCAATGAGTGTTATATACACTTCTGAGTGTTCACTAGAGACAAGTATGCATAGAAAAACACACGACAACATGGAAACATACCAAAACCAGAGCACACTTTAGAAGCAGATGTGCCATTAAATGCATATTTATCACATACTGCCTAATTCGTAAACACTGGACAATAAAATTATTTACCATAACCATAAGCACTTAATGCACTTAAACAGCATATGATTGACATGTCACAATGTTATTGCACTGTACATCTTTGGTGCCATTACCTGGCTAACAGCTAAACGTCTCAGCACAGTCTCTATTCTGCTTTTTTTACAGGTTTGCCATGTCTGAGAACAGCTTTTTATTTTGTTCCAACTAATTCAGCGGAGAAGCCCAGTGTGTCTGCAGGAAAACCTTGTGTTGCATCAGGCTCAGATGGAACCTCAGTGAAGAAGAGGAAAGGATTTTTTTTTAAGAAAAATTCCCCCCATGTCTCTTCAATTCTGTGATGCTTCTTGTTGCTGCATTAGGGCTGTTTATTTGCTCTGCAGTAATGTAATTTTTCTTGCTTTAAAGAGGGGTTTGTGCAAACAGTAGGGATGCTGCAAGCATTGGGGCATTTCTCTAGATTTACCCATTAGCAGTGTGTGTGTGTGTGTGTGTGTGTGTGTGTGTGTGTGAATGTGTTTAAATGGAAAGGCAGATTCTCAACAGACCATAAATTATTCACACTGCTATTTCAGTAACCTCCAAACTCCACAATCGGCCATACATTTCACTTTTTTTTTATTCTGGGGGGCCTGGAAGGTTTGAAAGTGTGTGTGCGCGTGTGTGTGTGTGTGTGTGTGTGTGTGTGTGTGAGAGCGCGTGTGTGTGTGTTGGTCTTAGAGCAAGATGTGTGACGCACGCCTTACACAATCCAAACCGTCAGCGGCACTTCAAAGACGCCTTGGTCTCTCTGCACCGGGCGCTCCGACTGCGTAAGGCCTCGATGGGAAAAACAGCAGCGAAGCGCACTCAAATGAACAGAGCAAGCGAACAAGAGCAAGCGAGAGAGAGAAAGAGAGAGAGAGAACGACGGACGTGGGGGATGGACCACAGAGTTATTTCTTACTCTGTTTAATAAGTAAAGGCTTTGCCAAAACATATCTGAATTATTCACAGGGAGCTGCATGAAAAAATCATTTGATTCTGATGTTTGGATGGAAGATAAAGTAATTAAGAGAGAGGGGGGGGGGGGGGGTGTCTCACCTCAGAAATATTTCTCTGGCCATCGTGAGGGTGGGGAGGATGGAAAGTGAGGTTTGCAAATTTTGATGTCATGTGGTTTTCAAATAGCAGCTCAGAGTACCCACCCTTTTGGAAGTCCCTGGGACGAGTACTAGATAGTGCTCCAACTGGGGACGCAATTGTCCTGCTGGGGGACTTCAACGCTCATGTGGACAGTGACAGCATGAGTTGGAGGGGTGCGACTGGGAGGAACAGCCTGCCAGATCTGAACTTGAGTGGTGTTTCGTTATTGTACTTCTGCGCAAGCTGCCGTTTGGCCATAACAAATACCATGTTCCAACGTAAGGACGCCCATTGGTGAATTTGGTACCAGGGCAGCCTAGGTCGCAGGTCGATGATGGACTTTGTAGGATCAGATGCCAGGGGAAGATGCCACATAGACCTGGCAGACCCAAATGTATAGTGAGGGTCTGCTGGGAACACCTGGCAGAAGAACCTGTCAAGTTGGTCTTCAATTCCCACCTCCAGCAGAGCTTTGACCGCATCCCTACAGCACATGGGGGACAATGAGCCCAAATGGACTGTCATGCTCTGCAATTGTTGAGGCGGCTGTTGCTAGCTGTGGTCACAAGCTGGCCGGTGCCTATTGTGGCGGTAACTCCCGTTGGCGGACACCAGAGGTTAGGGGAGCTGTCAGGCTGAAGAAGGAGGCCTACAGGGCATGGCTGGTCTGTGGGTTTCCAGAAGCAGCAGACAGGTAACAGATGGCCAAGAGAGGTGCAACAGTGGCAGTCGCCAAGGCAAAATCTCGGGCGTGGGAGGGGTTCGGGGAGGCCATGGAGAAAGACTACCGATCGGCTCCAAAGAGGTTCTGGCAAACCATCCGAGGTCTCAGGAGAGGAAGGCAGCAACTGGCTCACACTATTTACAGTGAAGATGGGGAACTGCTGATGTCGACTGGGGCTATAGTTGGGCGGTGGAAGATATCTGGGATTCCTTACTTGGGATGCTGCCCCCGTGACCCGGACACGAATAAGCGGAGTAAGACGAAGACGAAGTAGTATTAGCCCCAGCTAAGCACAGACAATTGTTTTATTCACATTTAATCTGATTGGAACCAGCAAAAGTAGCTCACACTTATCATTAAAAATTACCTTAAATCAGAATCTGGCCACATAGGATTTTAAGTATCTGTTTCCCACATGCCAAATGTCAAATTTTCTTTGTCTCATACACAGTCAGATATGCAGTGAAATGCTTTAGCGACTGCTATAGACCACAACATTGCAAATACTGCAAGTATACAGTGAACCAATATGCAAATATTACAAGCATAACCAAATATTACACGTTTATGTTTTTAACATAAAATATGTGTAAGAGGGTGAAGGTGTGCAAATGAGTAAAGTGAAAGTAAAGTAAAAATAAATATTAACATAAAATATGCGTAACAATAAAATATGTGTAACAGGTCGACAGCTGCTGAGGTGCTGTAATTGGATGATCTTAAAAAACTTGCTCAGCCTCAATAGAGACTGTCAGAGAGCTATTCTTCAATTAAGCTCACGTATCATAGCCGAGATTTAGGGCTTGTGTAACTCACCACATCTCTCCTGTAGAGCACCTCCAGGACGTCACTCAGCAGGCGGCAACAGGCCTCCAGCTCCTCATGCTGCTCCAAATGCTGCTTCATCTGATCAGTCATCATGGGCAGCAGGATCTCCCTGCAGTCTGCACACACCACAAAGAACACAAACACAATGGGCGCAAGTAAAAAAAAGCACACACTCAAAACTCAATATGCACATATCTAAGGTACATTCTCTCCATCTCAAACACACAAGACCAATCGATAGGCCCACAAAACAACACATACACACACTCGCAGACACTCGCCTTCTGTGTGTCAGTAACCAGAAGGAACTGATAGCAACAGCAGTTATATGACCATTCACCACTGAGCATTAGTCATGTGCATGTACAGTACAGGCCAAAGGTTTGGACACACCTTCTCATTCAATGTATTTTCTTTATTTTCATGGCCATTTACATTGGTAGATTCTCACTCTTGGCATTCTCTCAATGAGCTTCAAGAGGTAGTCACCTGAAATGGTTTTCCAACAGTCTTGAAGGAGTTTCCTTCAGTGAGAATCTACCAATGTAAATAGTCATGAAAATAAAGAAAACACATTGAATGAGAAGGAGTGTCCAAACATTTGGCTTGTACTGTATGTGTATATGTATTATGTAGCGTGTGTGTGGGTTTAAGGAAAAAAAAAGTCTTAAAATCATGCTTTACAAACAGGAACAGGCAGAAAAGGTAAAATGGCAAAAATACAGACAGACAGGCAGACAGAATATACCTGCGGCTGGCTGCACAGGAATTATCATATTTCTTATTAAGGCTCCAAGAGCGGTGGCTGCTGTATCGGTGTTTAAATGAAAGCTGGAGCCAGCAGGCAAAGGCAGGGGGTGGAGAGTCTCAATTAAATACAGAGCGGGACTTCAATCGGCCCCTGGGTCTCTCTGGGGTCACTAAACCCCTGGAAGACCATCAATGAAGGAGCGGATACAACAACCAACTCTTATAACAATCAAAACTAATTAGAAATGTATCCTCTCTCTGTCAATGGGTGCCACGTTTGCAGCTACAGTCAACTCTTGTTTTCAGCAGTATCAGTGTCCATTTTTGTACGGGGAAAAACCAGCCCACATTCAGCAAAAGTGTTTCTTTATGACAGAGCATTAAACTGCAGTCATAGGCTCCTCCCCCTACTTTCCCCCCTTAAGACACTAACAAATAAAGACATGCAGTTATGGGAAGTGACACAGAAGAATGGCATCAGTGGATTGGGAGATTGCACAGCAAAGTGATAAATGGTATGTGGACTTCCCAGTAAACATAATCTCTCACGATGCGAGTGGAGCGAAGCAAATCGGCCAGACTGTTTCCTGCAGCAGAGATAGTTCAGTCCAACACTGGGCACAATGATGTTTTTAAAATGGGAGGGGCCTGATGATTGACAGTTCTCTTGCATGCTACTGGCTCATTCCTGGAAATATTGTTATAGCATGTTTTAGTCTTGTAAATTCATATATGCAAAACCCGAAGACAACTTTGCCCATACACTGACGAACAAGCCCCCTGCTTAACCTGCCAGTTCCTAAATAGTTTTCAGAAGAATGCCTTCATTACAATCACTATGGTACACCTGTAATGTAATGTAATGCAAACCTGCTTTACAAACAGTAACAATTTTTGGAACTGTTATAATGCTAATTCGTCCATTTTCAGCCTCAAACAGAAGACATGTCCATGTTCAGCTCAGAGTTATACTTAAAGAAATATCCTGGGTGATTAAAGTAACCTTGCCAAGAAGCCAGCACGCCTGCAGCTTGAACCAATGTGTTCAAAACGTCTTGTTGGTTAAAAAATAAAACTACATCCCTCTCTCTCTATCTTTTCATGCAACTTTCTCTACTGATAAAAGGGCTTGTGTAGAAAATATGATTTTTGTTCCATGTATAAGATTACAACCTTCATTAAAACTATTGGACTCCTCACAGTAATAAACAAATTAATTACACCGTACACTGTAAAAACAAAGGGGAGAAGCAATAGTAGTGCGGGGAGGGCACTCCGATAGAAGCACTCCGATAGGCAGAACTACTCTACACCACTCTACCCTCCAGTTTGTTCCAGTCACAATCACAAGACAAATTGATTTCCTTTTCATTAAAAATCAAGCAGATGATTCATGCACAGTTTCCAAATTAGAGAATAAAAACAACAATTAAAAAGAAATGAGCAGTGTGCTCTTTAATTAGTCCTCAGAGCCCCAGGGCCAGCCTCAATCTAACGAGTTGGACACAGCATAAGCCAAGGGTGTGCAAACTTTTAAGCTCATTGGCTTTTAAAATTTGTCAGACAGGACGGTAAGCTGGATGCATACATATCAGACATAATCATGAAAAAGACATTACAGTGTTAATATTTACATTCAAATTTATTGTGAACTGTGTTTCTTATCTGCTTTCACTTTGGAGAAAGAAAGAAAAAGAAATGTGCAGGTTGGATGTAAATAGTTGCATGTTGAGATGTGTATTACAAAGTTTAGGTGGGCGATTAGGCACAGTCTCCAGTCCATGGTGCCAGAGAATAAGAGCAGCCGCATCCTCGCTAGACAGTAAGTTAAAAAATGGGCATGTTGTACTGTTGACTTTGGCTACCAGCTTGCACAAATTAAAAGCTCTTACTCTGGCCAGAATGAATGCACATTATTCAAATGTCAGCATACACACAGCTCTTTTGTGCTTTGTCAAGAATATGCCATTTATACATTTCTTAACATCATACTCAAAAGTTGTCCTACACCCCAGACATTGCTTTCATTGCCAGTGCAACCAAAACATAATCGCCAGAGGCCAGAGTCCCGTTTGCACCTCCTCACCATTTTTGCATCTTTCTTGCTAGTCAAAATTATTGACCGTTCATTTACCACGTGAGCCAGTGTAAAAATCCAGCGGATTCGGGCAAAGGTCTTCAGGAATGACAGGCATTACAAGATGACTTCAAATGAGAGTAGTCATAATTTACTTTATTTTGGCAATTAGTAGAATTAGGCCTGATTGAAAAGCTATAGTTTGCCCACCCCTAGCATAAGCAATCACAGCTGGCTGGTATATGATCAACAATCCTTTCATCAATGGGAAACTAGCAAACTAAAAGGTAAGTTGATGCAATGTTCAACTTCACAAGACAGGGTTTACTAGAACAACACAGCACAAGGACAATAGACACAGAAGTAGATGGCATTTACATTCAATCAGTCTTAAAACGGTGATTTCACTGACAACTGGACTTGTTATGGATTCGCTACAACGTCTCACTCTTCCATTCCAGAGGGCTTTCTCAAGTCTGACTGACTGGTAGGAGAAACAAGTTTGTAAACCCTGTGGAATCCTGAAGGTGGTAATCGGTGGTCACCTGTGGGTTGTCATTCTCCCTGCCCTGTTAATGAGACAACCTGAGCCAGAGTGTGAACAACTTTGAAAACACCTGGGTACAGTTGAAAAAAAACTGCATTGTAAATGGCTGATAGATTATGTCTAAGACCACCTCCTCTGTTTAATGAGGGTCAGACCAGATTCCCGAGTGCCCGTTGTCTTTCAGATGTAAGTGGACTGCTGAGTCCTGTCCTGGCTTTTCGGAGTTCAGCCATGCATTTATGGAGCTGCTGTTCGGTTTCTCTTATGTACAGATCTGTACATTCCTCACTGCATTGGAGAGCATATACTATATTCCTCTGTGTCTGGGTGTTTTGTCCTTGGGGTGGACCAGTTTCTGTCTCAGAGTGTTGCCTGGTTTGAAATGAATGTGGTGAAATGAATGAATGTTGTGTTTGTTGAAAATCCTCCTGAGCTTTTCAGACACACCTGCAACATAAGGAATGACAACACTTTTACATTTTTTCTCTTCCCTGTCAGTTGCAGTAGTGCTCTTATTGGATA
Organism: Denticeps clupeoides; assembly: GCF_900700375.1. Taxonomy (NCBI): domain Eukaryota; kingdom Metazoa; phylum Chordata; class Actinopteri; order Clupeiformes; family Denticipitidae; genus Denticeps; species Denticeps clupeoides. The sequence continues at coordinate 12,972,041 of NC_041708.1, forward strand.
TTCTCCTGGATTTCAGAAAGGCCCAGTTACGATATCCACATGTTCTGAGTAACTCCTTGATGTGCTTCTCCTTTTCTGCCAGGTGGTGTAGGGTTCTGATTATCCCAGTTTGTGTTGCAGAGAGTGGTGGGAGTCAAACAGCAAGTATTGAGCTCCTCAATGTATAACGTACGTTCCAAGAAGGCCAAGCTATTGCATGTGATGTCTTCTCGATTGAATTTGATGTTAATGTCCACTGCGTTGATGTGTTCGGTGAAATTTTCCACTTCCTGTGTTTTAATAATGACCCGGGTATCATCCACATACCAGTACCAGTGGTTAGGTGTAATCCCTGGGAACGGAACGCTGGGTGTAAGCCATGGGGCTCTGGTTGCTACTTCTTCCATGAATAGATTGGCCACAATGGGGGGGACACAGGTGAACCCATGGCACAGCCAAGTTTTTGTCTGTAAAAAGTCATTGTACTTGAAATATGTTGTGGTAAGGCATAGGTCCGAAAGAGTACATATGGTTGAAGGTTAAAGTTTATTTTCATATGTACAAAGTACAGCGTACAGAGCACAATTAAATTCTTGAAAACCCCTCCCACGCAGACAGTATATAGTACATGATACACAGAAGTCATAGAATATGTTGTCATATGTTGTCTGGGTTGAAGTTGGTTCTGCCAAGGAGGTTACAGTCTTGAAACAGATGTTTCCTCATGGTATTGTACCATTTCAGTTGTGAGAATGCAGGTAAAAGGAGAGGTGACATCATAAGAAAACATGGTTTCATCCATGCCCAGTTTAAGGTTTTGAAAGGTTTTGACAAAGTCCTGTGAGTTGTTAATGTGGTGAATGGTGTTTCCAACCAGAGGAGTTAGGAAGGTGGCTAAATGATTGGAAATGTTGCATGTGACTGAATTGATGCTGCTAACAATGTAACTGAGTGATGTTCCTTCTTTGTGAATTTTCGGGAGTCCATAGATGCATAGTGTAACATCACTAGGGTACAGGCGGTAGTATAGGAGTCAGTCAAAAATTTGTAAACAGTCTATGACTTTCTTTCTATAGTTATATAGTTTCCGCCAAGGATCGGGCACAACAGATTTTAATCAGGACAGCAGTCCACTTACATCTTAAAGATAAAGGCCACTCGTTTGAAGACAATGAAATTAGAGTTTTGGACTGGCAAGCTGACTGGTTTAAACGAGGCATGAGAGAAGCAGTTTGCTGCAAAATTGAACAACCCTCATTAAACAGAGGAGGTGGCCTTAGACATAATCAATCAACCATTTACAATGAAGTTCTTTCAAATGTACCCAGGTGGTTTCAAAGTCGTTCACACTCTGGCTCAGGTGGTCTCACGTACATGAAAGCTAGGGAGTAGGACCAGTCAGTCAAACTGGAGAAAGCCCTCTGAAAGGAAGAGCAAAACATTGTCAAGGATCCATAACAAGTCCAGTTGCCAGGAAAATAACCTTTTTTGAGATAACCATGACCTGGATGACTGAGAACCTTCACAGACATTCAATCAGCCCCTCTATGAATTTGCGATGTTGAGATCACAAGATTGCACAAATTTAGCCAATCAGCATTAATTATTTTGAGTTTTGGACTTTTATCTGAAAACTGAACACCAGTTGGCTGACACCACATGCAACTTTGTGGTAGAACACAAACAAAAGTAGTCAATTGAAAAATTGCAAAGCATTCAGAAGACAGTTGTAGACATGCATGACCAGCTGAGGCAAATCACCCTGATGGAGTCTCAAATATTTCACAGTGACCAAACCCAAAATCACCTCAACCTTTGTCGTAACCTTTCACTAAAATTCAGGCATTTTCAGGCAAATTTAGGCAAAAAACAATGCAACAAGATTTTTGACTAAATTCATAGCAAAGATTTATGACAAAGGAATATTTTTGCATATGACCTTCAAATTCAATTTAAAAGTTCAAACTGTTCAGATTGCGGCAGCTAAATGCTTACCAGATGCTGATATTATTACAAATACATTTAATTCTGTTATTTAAGTGATCTAAGCTAAAATATAGTCATGAGATTGATCTGAATAGAATCCTGTGTTTTTTTCCTTGGCATGCAATGCTTCACTGGAGTTGAACAGAACTCTAGGCTGAAACATGTCCTCTAACATCAACAGTCAAGGTCTTTTGACATGTTTTTATGTAGGAGTCATTTTAGCCAGTCAAACATTATGTTTCCATTTAATGCAGAAAGAATAATCATGTACAACGAGAAGTTAATTACTGAAAGCAAAGAAATGAAAAACTTGTTTTGCATGGGGTCTTGAAAGAATTTATGAAATTGAGCAATATAAGCATGTAATAATTTATTGGTGACTGGTAAATGTAAAAGGTGATCAGACTTAGGTTGTTAAATGCTTATCAGAAGCTGATGCTGATCAAACCAGTGAAAGGCAGTGAAATCTTAAGTGATCTAAGCTAGCGCTGTTAAAATGCAGTTTATATATGACACAAGCTCACAGAGCACCAATGCTATGCAGATGCTGCAAATAGTGGAGACACAGACCATCTACAGATCTAAATGTTCTCCTTTTAAATCCGACAGATCCAGCACCTTTAAGATCTCAGGCTCAAGTCAAGGACTTACATCAGCAAAAATTCCGGTAAAGCACATTTCGAATATCAGAGAGAACTTTCACGGAACACCAGAGACCCCAGTTTTCTTTTTAGAATTACGGAAGGAGTGTTTCTTAACCTGGCCTCACCTGCAGGCACGATACCATTCAGCACTTATACAATCAAGAACAGAGAGTCTGGGGTTTTATCTCCACAAGTCGGGGTATGGGAGGTGAGGAAGCTAAGCTAGCTGCCAATCAAAGCTTAAAAGCAAAGAAGGGGGGTCTGCAGTTAAATCATCTTACAGAGCGCAAACAGAAAGGGAAATCTGGTATCGGGAGGATGTCGACATTGTGTGCTGTGTTTAAAGCCTTGTTCTGGTGGCAACCCGAGATCATTAGTCACAGAGCTCTCAATGTCGCCAGCAGCTGGACTTCAGTTCAAGTGTATGTGGGTGTGTGCGCATGTGTGTAGTCAACCGGAACTACTGAAGGTTGCCACGACGTTGCCCTTCTGGCTAAGACAGCCACACACAGACACCACTGTGGAGAGACTTGCTTCATACAAAAAGTGTTTGACGTACTCTGAAATGAAAAAATCTGAGCAAAAATTGTCTCCTTATAAAAGTTGCTATGAAAATGGCGAGAAAAAGGCAATTACCAGTGTAAGAGAGACAATCAAACCATTCAAAAGAAAAAGTCTTTCCTACAGAGAAATTGCAAAGAGAGTCTAGGTGTCAGTGAGTACAGTCTCCTTCACAGGTCGAGATGCAATAAGAAAGCCTGAAATACTGAAAGCTGCAAGAGAATTTAGAAATCTAGGGTGCATCACACAGATATCTGTAGGTGAATGTGTATCTGTCAAACATCAAGAAGGTATGATGGTCTGAGAAGCGCCCTGAACCAAAATGTCTACCATAGCTATCTGCAGTGTGATGCAGTACACCCTGATATGGGACTAGTTGTTCAGGAGTTGATCCTGAGGCAAGATAAAAAGCCAAAACACAATTCCAAGTTGTACCAGAACTACCCTATGAAACAAGTACACACTAAGCTTGAACACCTGGACTGGCCAGCAGAGACGGATTTTAACCCCATTGAGCTGGTTCGTTATGAACTGAAGAATGAAACAGAGGAGTGAAACCTACAGTGCCACACATTTAAGTTTCTGAAGAAAATGTGATATCTGATTGAAGGATTGTATGATTTTACATATTATTTATAGTTTTTCCTACTTTCATTTAGTTCATGCTCTGCTTTTTCTCACATTCCTCTGTCCCCTTTTTTCATAGATTAATGTTTTTCTTGCAAGGCCAAACACTGATAAAAAATGCATCCAGTAGCTGTGCTGGCTCCAGCTATTTGGCCTTGAGACCCACACAGTAGATAGCAGTAGATGGTAACTTTATTTCTCTCAATAAACTATGTTAAAACAAAGGAACACCTAGCCTCATCTTTGACTCTTTACCTGGACCTCAGATTTTATCTTGACATTCTAAGACATTGTAGAAAGAATGTTGTTACATTTGCCAAAGGTGGTTGCTATGATCAACAGAATACATTTTGGTTTATAAATGGATTTCATGATATCTTGTTAAACGTGTTCAACGCTTTCATTTCAGAGTACAATGAAACATTGATCTGCGTGAAATTTAAAACATAGAAAAAATGGGATGTCCTAAAACCAGTAATTACAATGTTAAATGCAGCCATTTGAAGGGGAGCTGCTTTGCCAGAAGTCTGAGCAAGATACATGTAAACAAGATGTGAATGCAAATAATATGTAGGTTGGTCCTTACACCTTTACATTTCATAAACACAACACTATATTTTGCACACCATGTCTTCAATAGTCGTAAATGTAATTATTTCCCTTGTTGGGGTGTGTAGAGATGCGGGGGGCAAACAGCCCAATGGATAATCTATTTGCCCACTACCTACGGAGTCTCCATATGCTCACTCAGTTCCAGTAATTTTCATCCTGGGACAGGGCTTCAATACCCCCTCATGAAGAGGCAGCTGCAGGGGGGTCAGGGGGGTAATTAACACCCCTCTGCTACCCCCCGGTCAACTAGGAGGGAGGTCGAATCAGCTTCTGACAATCTGCGCCAAAGAAAGTCAAATCAGCGTTTTATAGTTACCTCCACACACGACCACTCAAACTGAAGAAGCACATAACTGTCAAGTTTTGGATTTGAAAATACGGGAAATTTTCTGGCCAAATCAGGATACTTGACAGGTATGCTGCTATGGCACCTGTTGAGTGTCCAGTAATTAGCTAGTAGCCTACAACATGCATGCCATGGGGTGATGCTCAAATGTTTTATTCAAACACATTTCAAACCCATTTGATACCGTTTTAGCAAATGTACAGTAGGCCAGCAGTAAGATAGGTAGCTAACATTATATAGCTAACTGGCCTTTGATGATTTGAGTAGCCTTCGTTTTTTCCCATTGAGTTCGGGAACATGTCAACTACACGCTTGTTGAAGTCATCATGGAAGGAGAAAGGAATGTTGTTTTTGGCACAGCGTTGCCATTTTTACCTCTGCACTCGTGACCTGGTCTGCCTCAGTGGCATTTCTAGTCACGAATACTGACATCGCCTGGGCATGGTTTTGTGCCTCTAGCCCGTGCTTGGCGGATTTTACTCTTTCCCCCGTGTGTGATGCAGTGGTGGCGCAGTTGTGGCGCAGCGGTTAAGGATGCGGCCCCGTAATCAGAAGGTTGCTGGTTCGAATACCGATCCAGCCTGTCATGGTTGCTACTTCTTCCATGTGTAGATTGGCCACAATGGGGGGACACCGCATACTGTGTGGCTGTGTATCACAAGTGACAATCACTTCACTTTCTTTTTCTTCTTTTCTAAAGACGCAGTTACAAATCTTATAGAATGCGTGACTGTCCCCCACCCTGCTCTTCTTCAGAAAAATAAATTCGGTGTCCCAATGATCGTGGTATTGACACAAGGGTTTCTTTCCTTGACACAAGGACACAAGGAGTGCTTTCCTTCTCTGTCCTGGTGTCAATCATCTGTCTGTTTTTTCTTCTGTTTTTCATGCAGGACTTTCCCCGCCAAAACTGGATACTTCATATGTATGGAAGCAGTCTGAAATAACCACCATTAATCCTGACTTGACACTGGCCACTCAGAAACAGAGGTGATTTTGTTGTTATTGAATGGTGCAGCATGAACTTGAGTCTGTTGCTGCTATATACTGCAAATTAACTGTTAGAGCTCCATCTACACTCTAAATGGCAGAATTGTGGCTACACTATGTGAAAGAGACAATTACTGTCATTGTGATACACAGCATATGTGACACACAACCTATTACCCTTAACAAGCAGTGGGCAGTGCCTTGCTCAAGGGGACCTCAGTGACACCCTGATGGTTCAGCTTTGGGACTGCCAAGGTGTCACTTTCAGTTACGAGTCCGCTTCCTTACCCACTTGGCCACCACTGTCATCAATGTCATGCAGTCATGGTTGAATGAAATTTAAAGAGAACATGTTTGTTTATTCTACTTCACAATTTGTGCACCATTAAAATACAATCTGTCTACAATCTGCAGACGAACACATGAATGCTAGGTAACATAAAAAACAGTCAGCAAAAGTCCCATTAAAACAGCACTGAAGAATTATCCCATATGTTGAATAAACTTTCTTACACCATGCACCAATTGAATGTACTTATCAACTATGATAACGATAAGTTTGAAATAGAGGCACAGATGAGAATTTACAGGGAGCTGATTTGATCATCCTGCAAAAAACACATTTTACTATGCAGCTCCATGGTTGGGGACTTTTGAATTATCAATAAGGTTGTTGCCATATATGGTTATAATAAAATAGATAAATTAAAGTGGGAGTGTTGTCAGTGCTAATATAGACAGTGCTAATACAACAGCATTTCACAATGATTTTGGTCCTAGACTGCTGAGAAAACAGCTGAGCCGAGCAACCCATACTGTCCATTTGATCATGTCCATTTAATCATGACATTTGGTGCCATGACAAAAGCATGGCACTAGGTCATAGAAGTTGAATATATTTGCTTGAATTGGATCCACATTTTGAACACTCCTTCAGATAATTGTTGACACTTGATATTGACATTTCTTGCACTCGACAACCTCAAATACTGCAGTGATAGTTCTGTTTATATTCATTGTCCTAGTTTATAAATAAAAAATTGCCTCACAATTGTACTAGCATATTTTCTCCTGTAATAATGGTATAAAGTATTATCCATTATTGGTATCAAGCTTGAAATATGACTATCATGACAACCCATAGTCCATATCTAAATTAATGATGATCAGTGGGGATCAGTGGCACTGCAAGTACAGGTCAGGAGTTTGATTAATTTGCCTTTGAGATAGAACACTTAAATACAGCAACTTTAAGTATATAATGTATAAAACAATGTATAAAAAGTCCTGACCAATGACAATAAAAAAAAAAGACCTGTTGCATGTCCGGAGGTTGATGCTGCAGTCAGCATTAGTCATTACCTTTGATGGCTCCTTGCTGTGACACCGCCATGGCCTCAAGGGATTCTGTCACCGTAATGACATTTGAGGGCACTTCACAAATGTGCAATGACACAGCAATTCAATTTTAAATATTCACCGCAAAGGAAACAAGTGCCTGTCACCCTCACACACACACACACACACACACACTCTTCAGTACTAGAACATGACAAATGCATGTTCCCACAAGTTAAAAACAGAAACAAAATGAGGTGGTGGCAGCTTCTGGACATTTGGTGGCCCCAAATCCAGCCAATGGAGTTAGCTCAGGGCTGCTTTAAATTAAGCAGCATTTAACAGCCCAGCACACTGAGTAGGCTCTGAAGGGCAGACCCACTGCGTAATTGCACCTTTCAGATCAATGGCAAAGCTCTCCAGGCAATGACCAGCTTGATTCCTGAAATATGTCTGGCATTCACGTCACACCTGGAGAATCTGGACAGAGATGGCGAGCATAAGACAAAAGAGCATAAGACAAAAGACGACAGCGTCAACCTGAATGAACTCAGTGGCTATGGCTCATCCTCTCCAGGGTTGTGGGAGAATGGCTTATTTATATAAAAAAATAAAAATAAAATAAAAAATAACCTACCCCCAGCTCCCTCTCACAGCATCAATTGTTGTCTGGTATGTTTGCATTCAGCTAACACAAATATGTAATCTGATGTCAATTATATAGAGCATGCTGAGTAAACTGGAGCTCTGAGCATTTGTTTTGAGGGCAGATGAATGTCACTTTTACCCATTACAAATACCTCTATTTGGATACCTTATGTCAAATCACCAAATAAAACCAAAAATGTATTTTAGTGGTGCACTAAAAAGCCTTTAGGAAAAGTTTTTTTTATAATGTTATTGTAAGATTGGAATTCCCAGGTCCAAGCAACCACCCTGGTGTAAATAAATTAAATACTGTTCATTCTTTCAACCTCTGCCATGCCTCTTTCATGCCAGGTAACATCAGATTGGGTGTGTTTTAAATACAGTACTTGCTTCCTTATTCTTTATGTTATTAAATCACTCTTCTATATGGTTGTAGCTTATCATTATTTAAATGTTATCAACAAAAAGAAATATAAACTTTTGAACAAACCAAATGCTGTTTTTTTTTTTTTTAATTAGACCTTTATTTTTTAATCCATAAAATAATAATAGGATTATATCTTACCTACTGAGGTTGCCTACTTCAGATAGGGTTATGAATTTGAAATTCAAATAAAACATATTCATAACCTTTGGTCCTTACAAAGATATGGAATCATGTGAGTGTCTGTGGCTGAGTGTGTGGGAGAATGCACATCCAGACAATCCAACTTCTGTTTCTCTATAGAAGCAGTGCCCAGAGCAAAAGCCCCAGTGGCCAGCAGGCACACACTAATCTGGGGTGGCACAGCTCTCTGCTGGGCACTTCAGCCTGGTACCTCTCCTGATGGGTTTGGCACAAGCATGAAGCTGCAACAGCAGCAGGGAGAAGTGGTGACAACCGAGACATAATATGAAAGTGAAGTGATTGTCACATGTGATACACAGCAGCACAGCACACGGTGCACACAGTGAAATTTGTCCTCTGCATTTAACCCATCACACTGAGTGAGCAGTGGGCAGCCATGACAGGCGCCCGGGGAGCAGTGTGTGGGGACGGTGCTTTTGCTCAGTGGCACCTCAGTGGCACCTTGGCAGATCGGGATTCGAACCGGCAACCCTCTGATTACGGGGCCGCTTCCTTAACCGCTAGGCCACCACTGCCCCTTTTATTATAGTATTATACTTATTATACTTTTATTATAGTGCAGTACCGGCTGTTACTCACACCTGGGTGGGTCATGATTCCTCATATAAGCATATGAATTGAAAATTGAAAAAGACAAAATACAGATAATATGATATGAGATGGGGTTTCTCCAACTTAATAAAAAGATCTAGAAACAACAAAGACCCACAAAATTACAGATACTAATACAATTTTAACCTACATAATTTCCCTCATTCATTCTCTGTGACAGTTGTTAATGGTATACATTACCATTAAATGTATACCTATACATTTCTTTTAACATTGATAATGTTTTGAGTTCAACACTGCACACTTCTCACCAGCACTTTTGTTATTTCTGATGGCCTCTATATAAAACATTGATTAATAAATATTTTTTTGTTTGGTTTGAAGTTTTTTTTTTTTCTTAGTTCAACAAACCTCTCTATGTTTTTTATTAACTCTAGCTACTTTACACACTTTTAATACTGACAATATGATGACTCAACTCAAGAACTGGATATTAACAAGTGCAAAAGTTGAATCAGGTTTGCTAAATAAAGGTAAACACAAAAATATGCAGGACTGATGCCCTCCAAAACCTGGGTTGGTGACCCCTGCTCTAAATTGTCTGTAGAAATGGGTTAATACTAGAGGTGGGCATAGATTAATTTTATTAATCTAGATTAATCTAGATTAAAATGCCTCATTTGAATTCTGCCGAGGCATTCAGAATATGTTTGCTACCCAAATAATGACTAGTCTTTGAGAACGTAAATTATGTTCAATAAGATGTACTTGTGTTTACCAACTGTTTATTCAGTTAAATAGCTGCATCCATGTTACCACGTCACGTTTGATGTGGTAATTTCACAGTTCAAAGACTCGTTCTTGCCCCCTACAGTGTATTTCGGCTAGGTATACATCCGCGCTAAAATATCACGGTGAAAGTCATCATAGTGTAGCAGTTCTTCTTCTGCGTTGTGTAACTTTTTGATTTCGTTTCTTGAACCACAAATGATGAGCTGACACCCAAGAGATTTTCTGTGCAAAGTGTATTCTGTACAAAAAGCAAGGTCGCGTCAGAATATCGCGTCTTTCTGCACCTCTCCCTACTCTCACAACTCACGCCATGTGTCCAAGAGAACTGAACATTAACATAAAGCATTCACAATTTACAATACTGCATACCTGTACAAAAAGCAAGGTCGCGTCAGAACATCGTGTCACACATTGCGTGTTTCTGCACCTCTCTCTACAATATACAGTATTAAAAGAACATAAAAAAATATTCACAAAATAACACACATGCAAAATATTCCTAATATGTACATAAATTAAAATGAAAGAAATAACTTTTTGCACACAAACCCCACGCACCTCTCACAAATCACGCCATGTGTCCAAGAGAACTAAAACGGGTCTCAAAAACAAAATAAACGTCTTTAGAAAATAAAAAAATAAAAGACACAAGACAGAAGAAATATACTTATAAATCTAGTGTAACCATTTAACTCCAGCACAATAGCTTGCGTAGTATAGACCCAGCTCCCAACCCAACTTTGTGAATAGATTAACGGCGGTATTTTTTTTAGTGCCCGATAAGAGTCTCATGTGCCGATAACGGCACACTACTAGTTAATACTCATGAATATTATGTCCATACCACATATACATAACACACCATTATTACATGTATGCTATGCTGACCCTCCCCAAAGGGGTAATCTTTTTTTTTTTTAAAGTGTGGGAACAAATAACGTAGAATAGGAGAATAAGATAGAAAAATAAAATCAACACAACCAGATATGGGGAGAGAAGGAGGTTGAGAGCAAAAAAACTGCCAGAGGTAGGAGATTGCAGCCCAAAAGAGGGACCAGACAGCAGGGAGAAGTCATACGTACCATGCTGGGTGAAAAGGTCACTGTGGACAATGTCGATCAGGCAGGAGAGCTTCTGTTTTACCAGCTTACCCACCGGGACCTTCAGGGTGAACTCTGTAAACAGCTTACTGTGGCAAACAGAGAGACAGAAAGGCAGATATTTAGTGTCCAAGCTTTGGAGGTAAAATAGCTTAAAGTTATAACAGGATAGCTGCCTGTAGTAAGTTTTTTCCCCCATTTCTTTCATTTTCCAGATGAATGTGGCATGCCATGGCGGCTGGACAACTTTAACATGAAAACCCAGGGCTGATTACTCAGGATTGCACTCCAACAAACAGCAGGTCCCCTTTTCTGAAAGAGAAGGGCTGAGAGCGTGGGCTCCCCTTCATACAGCTCCAGCCACTTGTGCAGCTGAAGTGCTGCCACACAAAAAGGAGCCCAGGAAACCCTGGCAGCGGATGAGAGGCTTTTGTGATGGCCTCAAGTCGGCTCCTGCCACAGACACTGCTGATTCCCAGGGTGCAGCGGACGGCCGTCTCTAGCCGCCTACTGCCTCCAGGCCAGCCCTCTGCCTTTGGCCTGCTCCTGTGGATGAGCGTGTGCAAATTTGAAACACAGTTTGCGTTAAACAAATGTAGCCAATTGTTGAACTACCAATAGGCCGACCACACGTCCTCTTTTTCCCTCAAACATGCCCTCTTTTCCCCATAAATGTCCACTTTTTGAGACCTGGAAATTGCATCTGACAAAGGTTTTGGAATTGTCTGGGCTTTTGAGCATTAACACCATTTCACTAATGGAACAGTTTCCTGCCCAAACAATAGTAACTCCTTCAACCCTCCTCAGCTCTGTTTTCAGACATTTTGATCTTTGCTAGCTTTATGCAGTGAACCACATCACATAGTACTGTATGCATTGCTTCTGTATTCAAGCACCTAAGCAGCTGTGTTTGTCAGCTAATAAGTAATGTAAATGCACACAAAATGCTAATTTCTGTCTCTTTTAGGTTGACTTCGTGGGAGGAGTTGAAGCCTACCAGCTCCACCTACAATCTGCCTATTGGTCACCACTACCTATATAAAGAGACTTCGTATGGTGTTCGGGAGGTTCCCAGGGTCTGCTAGGCCCTTACTCTTTTGGGAGGGTCCATGGAGACCTGCAAGGAGCTCTGTTGGGGATCTCATTCATGTGTCTTGTTGCTTTGTGTGATAGACCCCTTTATTGTTAGCCTGTGTTAGCCTGTTAGCTTTATGTGCCCTTCTGGTTAACATTTGTTCGTGTTTGAGTTATCCCTGCAGGACCACCCCTTCCTTTAGGCTGTACTGATGTTGGTTAGCTGTGCTGAGTCTGCTGTTTTATTGTACCTGTTATCTCAGTGTAAATAAAAGCACTGTTTGTATGGTTTGTTTGGTTGTGTGTATGAAACAATGGACGCCCTCCTCTCCACACGAGGGTTTGACCAGAACGCGAATAAGGGTTCGCAAGATGGTGCAGGAGCTTCAGCTTTTGCCAACTGGAGTATCAGCGTGAGCTTGAGCTCAGAAAGATGGAGCAGTAGGTTGGAATGGAACGTGACCAAGTACCAGTGTAAGCGCTGAGTGTGCTTTTGTGTAAAGCTCCCATTCTGGTTAAGTCTAGGACTGCTGTCGTATGGCGGAGCATCTGTTTGAGGGCCTACTGTCTCAGGGTATTAGACCCCAGAGCAGTGTGGATTTGGATCAACCAAAGGGTTGATATTTGGTCCCCTCTGTTGGGATCTCATTCATGTGTCTTGTTGCTTTGTGTGATAGACACCTTTGTTGTTAGCCTGTGTTAGCCTGTTAGCTATATATGTGCCCTTCTGGTTAACATTTGTTCTTGTTTGAGTTATCCCTGCTGGATCAGCCCTTCCTTTAGGCTGTACTGATGTTGGTTAGCTGGGCTGAGTCCACTGTTTTATTGTACCTGTTAGCTCACTGTAAATAAAAGCACTGTTTGTATGCTTTGTTTGGTTGTGTGTGTAACAGTGGACGTCCTCCTCTCCACACCCTAGACCCCTAGATTTAGGAACATGACACCAACAAAATGCCCAAAACTGATCACCAAGGTCATGCTGAAATTTATCACAATCATTGATTTAGATCATATAATGGCCCAGCCCTACACCTGGGCAGCACTGACCCATCTTCTTCAGGTAGATACCTCATTCTCACATGATTGTTTTCCGTTTTATTACATCACCTAAGAGGACAGGGTGGCTAAGTGGACGTGCAATCGGAAGTTCTCTTTCAAGCATTTTTTTCAGTATCTCACTATGGGAACACCCCTTGAGTCGTTCTTCATAAGCACTCTCCCAATACGCCAGTACTGACTGCCTGACAATTGTGATGCATGCGCAGAGCATAAATACTGTAATGCTGCATCACAGCTTCAGTCTTTTACCTCTTTTCAGTCTCAACCTAGGCAGATGTGATACAGAAAGACCTCGGTCGCTGAACGCTAGCTTCCAGCGTCACATCGGGTAAGATCAAGTTTGCAACCACATGGCTAGTCTGTCTCCAAACAGTAGAGGAGGACAGAATTTCATGGAGCAATCCATTTTTCACCAAGAAATCAGTCCACGGAGTGTCAATGGGCCGACATGGAGAACAGCATTATTTTTGAGCCTGCATCCTGTCGAGCTCGTCATGGAATCTCATCTCGCCCCTACACAAAAGGTCTTGATGAACGCAGCAGGCCACACCCTGCCATCTAAGTTGGAGTGCCTTCAGTCCTCCATGATGGAAAAATGCAACAAGGCTGTGGAGACATCTGTGAGGGCGCTGAACTCCTGATGACCTACCAGGCAGAACTGTCCAGAACCTGTCCAGCCTCTCCCACAAGGAGAAGACGCAACTGCTAGACATGCCGGTAGATCCGAAAGGACTGTTCGGTCCCGCAGTGGGCCGAACAAAAACGGTGCAAAGAGAAAAAGAGGGAGGGCGAAGCACTGCAGTTATGCCTTCAGAGCCTGACACTCAGGCTGAAGTCAAGCTGCATGAGCTGATGGGTGCCTGGGCGAGGAAACCTTTCACACCGAGCGCAGGGCAGGGTGGACAATAACCCCCCCACTGCAGCTCAGGGCTCAAGGAAGAGCCCTGTGGGACCTCAGTGGGTGGTAGTAGCCTAGTGGGTAACACACTCGCCTGTGAACCAGAAGAACCAAGTTCAAATCCCACTTACTACCATTGTGTCCCTGAGCAAGACACTTAACCCTAAGTTGCTCCAGGGGGACTGCCCCCGTAACTACTGATTGTAAGTCGCTCTGGATAAGGGCGTCTGATAAATGCTGTAAATGTAAGAAAAACACATGCCCTAGTGTGCTTTCCCCAACCCAGAGGGCAAGCTAAGCCAGATGCAAGCCTTCCCCAGTCGTGGAGGGGCTAGATTCCCCAGTTACCTGCCCCAGAAACATCACGCAAGGGTCGCCATGCCGCTTGCAGTTCACGGCGATATGAAGCAGAGGAAAGATGGACACTCAGATGGCCCACTGGAGCCTCAACTGTGTCCATAAGCACACACCAGTGCACCCCTTCCCTAATAAAATTGTTCATTCGTACAATTCGGGCTGAGGGCACAACTGCCACCTGCAAATGATGGAGTGATGGAGTGATGAAGACATGCGCGGTGCCCCTGGGGGCATCATGCGTTTGTGACGACGGCCGCTCCTGTGGGAACAATTTTAAGCAGGAAATTCATTACGATGGATGCTTCCCTGGTGGGCTGGAGGCCACACGAGAGCAAGTCGGTGAATGGTGTCCACATCAATTGCCTGGAGCTCCTGCCAGTGACTCCGGCACTGGGACATTTTCTCACCCTTCTCAGGGGGGTGTCATGTTCTGCTGAGGACAGATAACACTATGGTGGTGGTCATTTGCAAGAGCTGCTGGATGAGAGAAGGGCCTTTTCCATAGTTAAGGTGTACCTCAACACCATATCGGCTTGTCATATGGGTTTTGGTGACATGACTGTGTCTGTACCCACATACTCGCCGTCTCCCGCCAGTGTCAAAACCCCTTGCCCCCTCATGGGAACTGTCGGTCCTGCTTGATGGGACTCAACTGTTCCCCCTTTGAACCGCTGCATTGGGTGGATCTTAATTCTCATGTTGAAAACTGTAAGAATGGACATCGCGGGAGCCTGCTTTGTCTTGCATAACAGATGTCTGCAGGGGGAAGTGTAACATTCCTGTGTCGACGGTTGTGGGTGAAGATTCGACACCCCGGTTTTTACATGTCTTTTGTCCGACGTCAACGTGCGAAGTATCAGCCGTCAGGACCGCCCACCCTCTTTGTCTTCACCAAATGGGAGGCACTGGGGGCGTGACATCAGAAACAACAGGTTCTGATTGGTCAGTGACAACTTCCTGTAGGCCAGTGACAACTTCCTGTAGGCCAGGGGTATAAATGTCTGCACACATGTGGAAAAGGGAGCTCTGAGCTATCTTGCTCAGGGGGGTTTCCCTCTCTTTCCCTTCTCTTTCTCTTCTCCCTCTTTACTCTTTCTTCTCATGTTTACTTTCTCTGTAACCTTGGTACCTTTTTACATTCAATATTCACATGTAACTACAATAATTATTTACCGGTGTTAATAAATTAGAAACTGTTCATTTCTAACCTCTGTTGTGCCATGCCTCTTTCTGCCAGGTAACATCAAATTGGAGTGGTTGAATACAGTGCTTTGTGTGGAGGGAGAAAGAGTTTTTTCTACACACTCTATTCTCTTCTCCTACGCCACATGGTCTTCATGTGTGGCTTTTTACAAAACTTACTGGTTACTGGTGTTGGCTTCAACCAATAGAGTCAGTGAGATTCACGCACTGTCTGTCAATCCGGCATGTTTGCAGTTTGTGCAGGGAGGTGCAAGAGTTTTGTTAAAACCGAACCCCGTTTTTACACCACATTGTGGTTTCTCTTTCGGGGAATGTCTTCCAGTGATTTTTGTGCTGTGGTGCACTGGATGTCACCACACGTTTGTGCAATTCTACCAGCTCGATGTCACAGTGCAGTCTCTGCCGCATAACGTGTTCAGCATAACCTCTCCAATATCAAGTCTAACGTCAAGCTGAACTGATTAATCTCTGTTAGCACAAGTGAGGTATCTCACCAGACCACCCTCCTTGCGGAGAGAGAGGAAGAGGTTTGCTTATTTAGATTGAATCTGTGACACAGCGTTGCGGGGGCGTGTTCCTATAGTGAGATACCTCACTCATGCTATCAAGAACTTGGGTTACCGGGGTTAAGTTTGCATTTCAAATACCGAACCACCAAGGTACCACTGAGATGCCATTGAGCAAAGTACCATACCCACACTGCTCCCCGGGCTACTATCATGGATGCCCACTGCATACTAAGGGTCGTGGGTTAAAAGCAAAGGACACATTTCATTGTGTCACTGTGTGCTGTGCTTCACAGTGACTATCACTTCACATTCACTAAGTCAATGGTTGTCAAACTTTTCACAACTGACTCGCCTGTTATCAATACTGCAGTCAAAACATACCGCAAATAAATAAAATATATTAACCTAACTATAGATACTAACTGTACTACATCAGTGGACAAAGGTTTTGAGAATGACACAAATACTGTTTTTTTTCCAGTGTTTTTAGATATTTTCTCAGTTTCTGTGGTGTGTTGAAGTATGTAGTACAAAGTATGAAGTACAAATTCACCTCTTCCACCACTGTAGCCAAAAGCTTCATGTTCATTTAGGCCTACAGCAGAACATCACATCCGTAAGTCTGGAGTGACAGCAAAAACAGTATAAATAAGGAAGTAGAACCTCACATCAACTCTAATTTAAGCACTCACCTAAAACACAAATTACCTCAGCACCAGTCATACCCATCCCACATCAACATAGCCATGAGGGCAGGAAGAGAGTTAGGCATGAGTGAGAATGGTGGCTTGGGGGTCCACAGCAGAGAGTCTGAGAGAGTCACACTCAATCACAGCGTGACACCATGACCTTTCTCCCCTAGATCAGAGACAGAGCAGTGGGTTCTCAGCAGCCTCCTTCCTCCTGTCCTTCTCACACACTCCTCCCCAGAGGACATGCCTTTTAACAAACAGGTGTTTATGAAAATTGGTCAGAAGAATGGGTGTGGTCAAACATTTGTGAACACACATCACGTTCTTGTAAGATAAGATTATCCTTTATTAGTCCTACAAGTGGGAAATTTTCTTTCCAATATGTATCGTGAATAAACTGCAATCTTTACGACACAAAGGCACCTGAAAAGTGCAATTTTTCGAAAGCATTTACACAGATGTGTTAATGGTCACCACACAGGTCACACATTTAGAAAATACATGCAGATTAGGTTCATTTCTTTGCTATAAAGGCCATCTCTCCTATTAAAAACTGGAAAAAAAATAGACAAGGTTCTTAAAGCAGCGACAGCTTCATCACAGTGAAACAAGGGCTAAATGCATGATAATGATATTCATAACATCACAAATTAGCCAGAGTGGTGGGCATTGCTAAGTGGTGTCCTTTCTATGTTGCCACAGCAACCAGAACCAAGCATCATGGTGACATCCCAACCACACATCTGATCAGACAAGAAAGTACCCCACTTGTCACTATTGCAAATACAATGAACCAATGCAAATCAACAGAGACCATGGCGAGGCATCAGAAAAACTATCCAAATTCCAGTGCACCCACCACTAAGGCAAATCACTTCACAAACTCTAGCAAGGGAGGGATTCTCTCACGTGAAAGACTATAAGACAATTGGAAAACCAAACAAAGATCAATATAAGGCACTAAATGAGTGTTCGCTAATGTCACGTCACGTCTACAGAAATTAAATAGAAACAAGAAGGAACTGCTTGCTAGTAATCTGTTTCTCAGAAAGGATAAACTACTGTTTATATGTATTTTTTTCTGAAACCTGTAATATGAAAGAAGGCCATAGCAATAATGGTCCTTATATTTTACAATAATTGTGACAATGAAAATTAAATGTTCATATATGTTCATTTTCAAATAATATTGTCTTCTATGTATATCTTGAAACATCCCAAAATGTATCATAATATTAAAAAAATATATTATGTTAAAATATATAATTAGGTAAACACAGTCTTAAAAGCATTTAACTTATTTCAACATTCACTCTTTTGTCAAAAAGTTTTTTTTATTTAATATTTGTAAAGCACTTTGAATTGCCACTGTGCATGAAAAGTGCTAAATAAACAAACCTGCTTAACCCCCTATTTAACAGAACATCCATTTTCACAGATGTTGGTGTAAATAATGCAAAACCCCAGATATTCCTGTCACTGCTGACAGTTGATGTCATCTTCAGCAACACATTTCTGCTTTTATGATGCCCTAAGAGCAAAGCAGCATTGTGGGGTTGGTCCTGATTGTCCAAAGCTTACCTGAGCTCCTTCGGATCAAAAACGTGCTTGACATCGTTAACAATGGTGGGGAGATATTTCAGTGCAGCATTCTTAAAGGAAAAAAAGAGAGAGAGGAAAGTACTATCAGCACAGGATGTTAGGATGCAAATCAAACAACAAAAAAATGACCTATTAAACCTTTTTTCTGCCCTCTGAATTCTACACACAACACCCCAAAATGACAACGCAACTTGAGGTTTTGGCATATAACTTAAAAATGAACAAACTGAGAAATCACATGTAAATAAGTATTCACAGTCTTTGGAGCTTAAAATTGAGCTCAGGTGCACCCTGTTTCCCCTCATCATACTTGAGAGGTTTCTGCAGCTTAATTGGAGTCAGTTGACAAAATTTAGAAAGGCACACACCAGTCTATATAAGGTCATAGTTGACAGTTCATGTCAGAGCACAAAACAAGCCTGAAGTCAAAAGAATTGTCTGTAGACCTCCAAGACAGGATTGTCTCATGGCACAAATCTGGGGAAGGTTACAGAAAACCTGTAACATCATCCATAAAGCTGGCTGACCACCTAAAATGAGTGATCAGGGAAGAAGGGCCTGAGTCAGGGAGGTGACCAAGAACCTGATGGACATAAGAGAAGGACAACCATCTCTGCAGCAATCCACCAATCAGGCCTGTATGGTAGAGTGGTCAGACAGAAGCCACTACTTACTACAAAGGCACATGGCGGCCTATCTAAAATTTGCCAAATGGCACCTGAAGGACTCTCAGACTATAAGAAACAAAATGATCAGGTCTTTGGTGTGAATGCCAGGCATGATGTTTGGAGGAAACCAGGCACTGCTCATTCCCATGCCGATACCATCCCTACAGTAAAGCATGGTGGTGGCAGCATCATGCTGTGGGGATGTTTTTCAACTACAGGAACTGTTAAGACTAGTCAGGATAGACGGAAAGATGACTGCAGCAAGAGACATCCTGGATAAACATGAATCCATGTTTATCCAGGAAATATGAAATATGAAAATGCCTGTACGCCGATGGAGCTTGAGAGGTGCTGCAAAGAGGAATGGGCCAAACTGGTCAAGGATAGGTGTGCCAGTCTTATGGCATCATATTCAAAAAGATTTTAATTGCTGCCAAAGGTGCTTTGACAAAGTATTGAGCAAAGGCTGTGTTTTGCTCAGGTTTTTTTAGGTCTAATAAATTTGCCAATACTGCAGGTAATCTTTTTTCACATTGTCATTATGAGGTATTGTGTGTAGAATTCTGATGGAAAAAATGCATTTAATCCGTTTTGGAATAAGGCTGTAACTGTGCAAAAAGTTATGCACTGTGAATACTTTATGGACGCACTATAATTTAGTCATTTGGTTTTAATAGGTGTAAACAAATACAACAAGCCTTTTTACAAGTTTGTGAATCAGGACGCACCACTAGATGAAAGTGTATGACTGTTGTCACTGTATAACATTCAAAGACATCTGCAATTATGTGATGGTTTGTTACTTCTCTATTAATATGTAATATTGTTCTCAGCTCAAACTGATGCATTCTGTAACAGTAGCCTAAATGAAAAGCAGGCAAAATATAAAAGGCCGTAAACTTTACACACAGCATTATATGCTACTCTCTGTGGAAAAATCTCACTCCACATCTCACTCACTGCATGTATTACAGTGGAAGATAAATAATGACTGGTTTCTTTACACAGGTTCCTAATAGCAGAGCTCTGTGTTTTTCAATTATCTTACCCGTCCATTGTAATTAGGCAGTCTGGAGGAAAGTAGCTTGGTTCAAATGCTTGATTAGCAGGTGGTGTTTTAAGAACCACAGTTTGGGGAAGGTCGCTTTTGCTGGGGAGGGTTAATTTCCTTTTGAGGACTGAACTACACTGTAATTGAAGCAACAGGCTAAAGCTCAGGCAGAAGGGTCACATCTCAGGTCATTGCCAGCATTTGGATTTGTATTCTTGTTATTGTATTCATGTTGTATTCTTTGTATTCATGGACCAACTTACGAATTAATATTTGGCTTGTCATCATACAAATGTAGACACTTGCTACTTGTCAGTGAGACCATTTGTGCAGGTGTAAGCCATATACAATATAATACAGTATAGGGTGACAAAAGGAAAATATTGGTAATGTGATGGAATGGTTAATCATATAAATGAGATCTGCACCAGGCTAAAACATTTTCAATGTTTGCACATGCCACTAATGGATGGGTGTGAGTGGAAGCCATCAAAAATGAAGAATGGGTGGTTGCAGCCTAGTGGCATAGCACACTCGCCTATGAACTAAATGACCACAAAGTCACAGGTTCAAACCCCACTTCCAGGTGGACTGTCCATATAACTAATGAAGTTGCTCTGGATAAGGGCATCTGATAAATGCTGTAAATGTAAATAAATGTAGGAATGTGCATGAGAGTCAATCAGGCCCCTCCAATTTTAAACTCATTATAGATTGTGTTCTAGGTAACTAAAATAATTACATTATTATTAAAGCATGTTTTCAGTGGTAAATGCATGGAATTTAAGGCTGTTCGGCATAACTGTGTATTAGTGGTTTGTGCAAATTTAAATGGCTGTTCTGCTGTAATGCTGCCATCTATAATCCAATTAGAATTTAGCACATGGGGCTGTGACAAGCACTACACGATTAGGAAAATTTTTAGTTAGTTATTTATTTATTTTTTAAACAGCAAAAGCATGGAAGTCACTATCAGTCAATGGTCATAAAGTAAGAGCAAGCTCCCAGATCTGTTCAGTCATTTCTTTTCCATTTGCCCACAGTATTTGACTCAAACTAATCAGACATGAAAAGCATAGTTTTCCCAAAATTTTCATTTTCCCAATTAGCAACCTGAATTTGGGTCTCAGCCTGCTGTAATCACAAGCAGCATTCAAGCCACAGAGAGAAAAGAGCCGAGCAGGCGCCCACTCAAAATCATGAAGCTGGGTGTTTTTAGGACGGGGGAGTTGCTAACATGATTAGGATTTGCACAGTGTGTCTCCCAGGGCAAGCTAATATTGCTGGGTCTTCCCTGCCTCATTTATTAAAGAAAAGAAAATTTGAGTTAGAATGCAAATAAACTACTTGTGAATATATTAGTGTATGCAATTTAAAAAAACAACGTGCCATGGCCTGACTCCAGAGGAGTGCCCTGGTCTGGAGTTTAGTGTCATCATCATTGTCACCATGATTGCCCTAAGCATGTGCACCTGTTGTTATGTGTATAAATGCAGTCCTATCATGTGTATTCTTCGACTGGTCATTGCATTTGAATGTTTGTGTTACATCTTGTATTTTGTGTGCTGTTTCTTTGTAAATTCCCTGTCCAGTCAAAGTCGTTCGAAAGCATCCTTCCTGCCACCGTGACACGTCATATCGTAATAGAACAGTACTATTACCATCAATACTACTATTCTGTGCAATCTTCAAATATGTTCAGCGTTTTTAGTATTATAGGGTATAATCTAACCCATGCTATGATTAAGTGCATTTCAACTAAAATGGATCAATTCCATAAAATTACATTATAAAAAAAAAAAGAAGAAAACAGTATAGAAAGCTAACAGCAAAATGTACAAACACAAACACAATCGTGTGTGTCTTTACAACTAAATACACAGTGCATATTCTCCATTAATCACCTGTGCCATGACCATGTTTAGTCCTCCAGTCCTCATAAATAAAAACTTTTTCAGTATTCACACATGAATAAAACAACATAAACCTCACTGAACTTGGAGCATGGATACTGCAAGTCGTCGCTACACTCTTATCAGACCTTCTCAAGGTCACCGAAGAGTAGCTTCACATAAAGTGTTTGTTGAGCTTCCTGCATTATTAGTCCCATCAAAAATGAAGGAACAGGATGGACACACACTCAAAACTCAAACAAATGCATGCATATTTGCAATTACGGAGAAGCAGACACATAGAGGAACTAACCGACATAGGCATGTGTGCAGACGTGTACACACACACATTCAAACACACACACACAGCAGATGTTTTTCAAGATGTTCTGCAGAGGTGTGACTGAGACAGAATGCATCACTTTTTAGGCTCTGGGCAACCATGCGTGCACACACACATACACAGGCGCGAGCAAGCAGGATTACGGTGGCTGGGAGCCTCTCCAGCGGCCTGGTTCCTCAAGATCAATTTTTAATTTACTGACATTTCAGCTAATATCTCAGCCAATTACACAGCAAGTGCCTCCAAATTGACTTCCAGCCCTCTCCTAAGGACCTGACCCCTTGTTTGGTGAGTGTGTACGTGTTGTGAGTATGAGTGTATGAGTGTGTGTGTGTGTGTGTGTGTGTGTGTGTGTGTGTGTGTGTGTGTGTGTGTCAAACAGCATGCAGGGACCTGCATGCAAGGACAACTGACTAAAGGACAGAACGAACAGGAAATTAGTGCAAAAAAAAAGAAAAACAGACAGATGGAAAGAGGAGAACAAAGCTGCCAGAAATACCTTGAGGAGGAGCTACAAGAAGTGGTGCCCAGGTGCAGAAGGTCAAAGGTCAAGGACAAACACAGCAAGAGAAACACAGACTTGAAACAGAAAACATCACACAGAAATTTCTATCATACATAGCTAAATTTTGTGTCACTCACACACACACACACACACACACACAAAAAGAGCTGAAATCACAGTGAGAATCCTAATGAAAAGAAGAAAAACGCTGCACACACATTTTGAAAGCTACACTGGAAGAAAGGTATAAAAAGAGGAAGTAAACAAGAGTCAGAACAATTTCCCACAAAGCATCTTG
Organism: Denticeps clupeoides; assembly: GCF_900700375.1. Classification (NCBI taxonomy): domain Eukaryota; kingdom Metazoa; phylum Chordata; class Actinopteri; order Clupeiformes; family Denticipitidae; genus Denticeps; species Denticeps clupeoides. The sequence continues at coordinate 12,994,995 of NC_041708.1, forward strand.
ATTCTAAGCAGCTCATAAATCATCTTAGATTTGCAGAGCTGTGACCTAAAAGCATTGTAACGTAAGAGCTCCTACAAAATGCTCTTAGGAGTCCAACCAAGAGGCACTGGTGAAGTTTCCAGCTAGACCAACATGTTCTGCTACTTCAATACTTGCAATTCTGATCTTGATGCTGACAAGAACATGCTAGTTGTAATTTGAAACGTTTGTTGCCCATGCTGACCCATGTTCACCACCAAAAGTGGCTACAATGGGCAATTGAGCATCAGAACCTGATCATGGAACATCAGAATAAGGTGTTCTGGCTCCATGAGTGTCATTTACCTGGGGAAGACATGGCACCAGAATGGCTCTATGGGAAGAAGGTAATCGGGGGAAGGCAGTGTGATGCTGCCTCGAAACCTTGGGCCCTGCATTCACATGGATCGTACCAAAATACACCCCTTGCTGAAAGAGGTGTCAATGCCTGACAATAGTGCCTTTCATTTAGAAGGATAATGGTTTGAGGAACAAAAAAACTAAATTGAGGAGTTGAATTCACCCCAGATCTAGATCCAATTGAGAATCTGAGGGATATGCAGAAAAATAACATACAGCACTTAAAGAATCTTCAACTTATTATTTGGTGATTGGTGTATGATTTCCTACACTGGAGAGAGTGAGCTGTTTGCATGAAGAGTAAATTGACAAAAAAGATGGGAAAAGTGTTTCAGCCAAATCACATCACAAATTGCACTAATAGCAACAGAGCCTCAGATTTGAACTGCCAATATTCATGTTACAAAAGTACAAAGCTGCAAAACACTTGAGTCTTAGGAGACTTGGAGCCAGGAGTCCATAAAAAAAAAACAAGAAAAAAAAATAAACCTGCAAGTTACACAGAGGATTAAACATGGGGCTCCCTTAATACCCCAGTGTTTACTTAACAATTACACAAGATAATGAATTATGAGCTGGGTGCACTCCACTGCTCTCAGACTGTAATGCAATCAAAGACATTTTATTCTCACCGCTTTCCACAGCCAAACATCTTGATTAATGAAACGTGACCAATGCTCGACAATGCACAAAATATAAAAAATAATGAATTTAGAAAAAGTCTATATATTCAATCTATATAAAATACACTAGCCCCTCTGAATATCTTACTATTTTAGAGCCTTATTTTCAATTCAAGCTAAATGAAAATTGATTCCTGTATTTCAGACAATGAGCTGGAGTGGATCAATCACAGATGTGAAATCAACAAATGGTGACTTTATGCAACAGCCTAGGAGAGAAGTTCATGGGTTAATTCAAAGTGACCTTGGACCTCACCTTAACTGTGCTAGTGTTCTCGGCACTGCTGTTCATCATAACATTGAAGGAGGTAAAGAGGTTCCTCAGAGACTCCATGAAATCTGTTTCACCCTTGTTCTCATAAAGCCTGTAGAAGACATGAGACAAAATTCAAAACTTTTAGACATCTTGGAACATATGAGAGAGGATCAATGGTGTGTTCCATCCAAACTCAGAAGTCAGACACCTCCTGAACCTTGGATTTCCGACTTCCCATAATCCATGTCTTTTCAAGTCATACAAGACTGTGAGACTGTGTTTTTATTAGTGGTGGGCTGTTATCGGCGTTAACGTGCTGCGTTAACATGAGACTCTTATCGGGCGATTAAAACGTGCTGCGTTAACGTGAGACTCTTATTGGGCGATAAAAAAAAAATATCGCCGTTAATCTATTCACAAAGTTGGGTTGGGAGCTGGGTCTATACTACGCAAGCTATTGTGCCGGAGTTAAATGCTTACACTAGATTTATGTGTCTTGTGTCTTTTAGTTTCTTATTTCCTAAAGACTTTTATTTTGTTTTTGAGACCCAGTTCAGGTCTCTTGGACACATGGCGTGAGCTGTGAGAGGTGCGTGGGGTTTGTGTGCAAAAAGTTATTTCTTTCATTTTAATTTATGTACATATTAGGAATATTTTGCATGTGTGTTATTTTGTGAATATTTTTTTTATGTTCTTTTAATACTGTATATTGTAGAGAGAGGTGCAGAAAGACACAATGTGTGACGCAATGTTCTGACGCGACCTTGCTTTTTGTACAGGTATGCAGTATTGTAAATTGTGAATGCTTTATGTTAATGTTCAGTTCTCTTGGACACATGGCGTGAGTTGTGAGAGAAGAGAGAGGTGCAGAAAGACGCGATGTGTGACGCGACGTTCTGACGCGACCTTGCTTTTTGTACAGAATACACTTTGCACAGAAAATCTCTTGGGTGTCAGCTCATCATTTGTGGTTCAAGAAACGAAATCAAAAAGTTACACAACGCAGAAGAAGAACCGCTACACTATGATGACTTTCACCTTGATATTTTAGCGCGGATTTATACCTAGCCCAAATACACTGTAGGGGGCGAGAACGAGTCTTCGAACTGTGAAATTACCACTTCAAACGTGACGTGGTAACATGGATGCAGCTATTTAACTGAATAAACAGTTGGTAAACACAAGTACATCTTATTGAACATAATTTATTTTCATCACCAATTATCATAGTAGAACAGCTTTCTCAAGCAGTTTGTGATGCATTTTGGAAACAGGAGAGAAACCCGTTCTCAAAGACTTACTTTTAGTCATTATTTGGGTAGTACACATCTTCTGAATGCCTTCGTCAGAATTCAAATGAGCCATTTTAATCTAGATCAATCTAGAATAATATAGATTAATGTTGCTTATTCAATATTAATCTAGATTAATTGTGTTTACTCTAGATTCATCTAGATTAATTCCAAGATTACAGTGAGATTAATCTAGTTTAAGAAAATTAATCTATGCCCACCTCTAGTTTTTATACACAAATGATGGTGTATTGAAATGTTTCACATTACCTTGCTAACTATGGCTAACCAACAACAGGCACTGCTAACAATGATTTTCCAACATTTCCAACAAGTCGGGTGTGGTGTCAGGTTGGGTGTGGCATTATTGCCATAAAAAATAAAACTATTACCTCCAAGTTCCTGCCATCCAGGAAACAGTGGAGTTAGCAAATTATTATAAAATCAGCATACAAATGCTACACTAACTGTGCCAAATAGTTGGGAGTGTGAAGGCCAGGAAACTGCCATGGGACAGGGACACACCCAAAGCTGGCTGAAGGTCTTCTATCATCATGAAGAGGGTGGCAGGGGCATTCTTCATTGAGTATGAAGGCGGACTTAAATTGTCCAAAAATGTGGGTGTTAATGTTAACACACACATGCACACAGCCATTCATTGCAGGGATTTCAGGGATAACTTTCAGGCTCCAAACACACACACACACACACACACACACACACAGCTTCACATCAGGACAGACTGTCACTCATTCAAGGGCTGGTTCCTCATGTGTGGCTTAAGGTGATTATGTGCTCTGTTCTACCATGTCAAAGCAATGTTCCACTGGCCAGTCCCAGGGCTTAGAAACTTCATGATCTCTCTGTCTCTCTCACTGTCTGTCTGACACACACACACACACACACACACACACACACACGCACACGCACACGCACGCACGCACACGCACACACACACACACACACAGACTTACATACTGCACATCACAATAGATAGAAAGTTCTTCAGATTTTGTTTGCATAAAATGTCTGAAGTCTGTGACCATTTTACGCTGCGTGGACAACGTAGTGCAGTGTATATACTGTCAAACGGACCCGGCTTACCATAAAAGTACTTCATCAATGCTACAGCACCTTAACCGAACAAATCCTCACGTAAACCGCACTTCTCCAAGCGGACTCGGAGCTTCTACAAGGTATCGTATTTATTGTACATCACAGCGGCACATGCTTGCACATGCATTGCACACACATGCACTAAGACAAATTCTCTCTCTCTCTCTATTTTGCACATAACATTGCACAAAGACAAACATTCCACCAACTTACCTCATCTGGATACAAGTGGAAAATGAACTGTATTGTTTAAGTTGGATTATTCGTAATACTTTCTTTTTACTATTTTGTACCTTTATACTTTTTTCCCTTTATTCTCAGATGGGCTATAGCAGGGTGTACACCCCTTTTTTCTTTTTTTAATAATAAAAAAAAAAAAACTAAGGACAAATAGGCTATGTTTCATAGTTTTTTTTTTTCCATGTATGTCATTGATTAAATGGGCTTAGTTCTGGAGCCAGTAACCCAAAGGTTTTAAGATGTGATCTAATAAAAGTTTGAATAAAAAAAACTTTTTTGTGAGGAATAACAGCGAATTGCTTGCTCATTTTAAGAGGATTTTCATGTTGCATAACACACTATTGATAGAGTTGTTTAAAAACCCAAAAGTATGAGTTAGTGCTGCACGAGTAATCTAATCGCAATCGCGATGTCAGTCTGTGCAATTACATGAACAACAACAACAACATTTATTTCTTATATAGCCCAAAATCACATACAGTATGTCTCAATGGGCTTTGACAGGCCCTACAGTTGACACCCCCACACTTGACCCTTCTGCACACAAGGAAAAACTCCACACAAAAAAAACTCTAGGAGAGAGAAAAAAAAGAAAGGAAGAAACCTTGGGAAGGAGTGATACAGAGAGGGACCCCCTTCCAGGGTAGAGTGAGCCTGCAAATGGTGTCAGTGCAGGGTTGATGATATAATAATAAGTCCTACAGTTGTAGGGTTGGAGAAGTCCAGGATGTAGTCAGTGTCATGGTCTAGATTACGTGTCCATAATGATGTTAATGGTCCATTTGAAGATCCCTATAGCTGTAGTTGGAACGGTGGTGGTGGCTGTGGTGACCCTCTGGTTTGTTTCATGGTATGTCCTTGTTAAGCAGTTGTCAGGAACCAAGTTTATTTGCTGGTCTCTTCACTGGGGTCTGCCAGTAGTCTGGGTGCTTGATTCAGTGTCTCGGAGAAAAAAAAACAGAAGCAGCGGCAGACGGTTGCACTGTACGACCGATACTGAAATATGTGGTTATAGTGGTATATTGGTGGTACAGTGGCCCGGTACCCTAACTAGGACAGCCTATCTAGGGTGAATTTAACTTTGTCTGTGTCTGTGTCTAACAGAGGGACTCTGTGATAAACTGGACTTTATAATTGACACTGCGTCAAAGTGAAGTGAAATGAGGGTCTAGGACTTTAACAAAAAGCCAGAGAAAACAGATAGGTTTTGAGATTGGATTTAAACACTGAGACTGTGTCTGAGTCCCGGACACTGACAGCCGCTGTTCCACAACTGCGGAGCTCTATAGGAGAAGGATCTGCTCCCAGCTGTGACCTTCTGCACCTTTGGTACCAGTAGTGACCCCGCACCCATTGATGAAAGGGGGCGTGGCGGTTCGTAAAGAACCAAAAGTTCACTCAGGTACTGTGGGGCGAGACCATTTAGAGCTTTATAGGTTAAAAGTAGGATTTTGTAGTCAATCCTAAATTTGATGGGTAACCAGTGCAGTGATTGTAAGACTGGGGTGATGTGGTCAAATTTCCTGGTTCTAGTTAGAACTCTGGCTGCAGCATTCTGAACTAGCTGGAGTTTAATCATGCACCTACTAGAGAATCCAGACAGTAATGCATTGCAGTAATCTAACCTTGATGTAATAAATGCATGGACCAACTTTTCTGCATCATGCATTGAAATTATATTTCTTATTTTCGCAATATTTCTAAGGTGAAAGAATGCTATCCTAGTGACATTATCTACGTGCGAATTGAATGAGAGACCTGCATCAATGATGACACCTAGATCCTTCACTTCAATACTCGGTGAGATAGAAAGGCTATCCAGGGTTATTGTGTAGTCAGCCAGTTTATGCCTGGCTGCTTGAGGCCCAAGTATAAGCGCTTCTGTCTTGTTAGGGTTTAACAGGAGAAAGTTGGTGAGCATCCACTGTCTAATGTCCTTCAGACAATTCTCTATATTGTTCAGCTGCTGCCTCTGATCTGGCATTGCTGACAGATACAGCTGTGTGTCGTCAGCGTAGCAATGAAAGCTAATACCGTGTTTGCGGATGGCGTCGCCTAAAGGTAACATGTATAGAGAAAAAAGTAACGGACCTAGGACAGAACCTTGTGGAACACCAAACTCTACTTTACTATGTGAAGACGAAACACCATTGATGTCCACAAACTGATATCGGTTGGTCAAATATGATCTGAACCATTGAAGGGCTGTTCCCTTAATCCCAATGACATTCTCTAACCTGGCAAGGAGAATAGCGTGATCAATAGTGTCAAACGCTGCACTCAGATCAAGCAGGACAAGCAGCAAGATGCGTCCCTGATCAGAGGCCAACAGCAGGACATTAACCACTTTAACCAGCGCCGTCTCAGTGCTATGATGAGGTCTAAATCCTGATTGATATACTTCATGGATATTGTTACAGTCTAGGTATGTGCTCAGCTGCTGGGCTACGACTTTTTCTAAGATTTTTGATATGAACGGAAGGTTGGATATCGGTCTATAATTTGAAAGCTGACTGCGATCAAGATCCGGCTTTTTAATCAGGGGTCTAATGACTGCTACCTTGAACGAACTTGGTATGTGGCCGGTGCTAAGCGACGAGTTAACAATTTTGAGGGTAGAATTTGTAATTTCGGGTGCTATTTGCTTAAGGAACCTTGTTGGAATCGGATCCAAAGTGCAAGTACATTGATTTGACGACAAGATTAATTTGATTAATTCATGCTCTTTAATAAGGTTGAACCGTTCTAGTCAGTGGTCGTCTATTAGAAGATTATTTGCCATGGAAATATCGGCAGAGCTATTTGTTGTGCTTTTAATCTTCTCTCTATTCGCGACAATTTTAGTATTAAAGAAATTCATAAAATCATCGCTACTATGATGATATTGAGTGGTAGTATCCGTTTCTGTCTTATTCCTGGTTAGTTTGGCTATAGTTTTAAACAGGAATCCGGGATTGTTTTTGTTTTTGTCTATTAACGAGGACAGATACGTTGATCGAGCCATGCTAAGAGCCTTCTTATAGTTACGTAGGTTCTCCTTCCAAGCTATTCGGAATATGTTTAATTTACTTTGATGGCATTTGCGTTCTAATTTCCGGGCGGTCTTCTTAAGCAAGCGCGTGTGAGCATTATACCAAGGAATTAAGTTTTTATCTCTTACTATCTTCCTTTTGAGGGGAGCGACTATATCTAACGTACTACGCAGTGTTAATTCTAGACATTTGGTTGCTTGGTCAAGTTCAGCGGGGTCTGACGGTGAGTTTATCAGCGTTGATAAATCTGGTAAGGTGTTAATAAACCTCTGTGCCGTACTTGATGTAATTGTCCGTTTGTCTCTATAACGAGGGGGATTGAGTTTGTTGCATCTGAGACATATTTTAAAAGCGATGAGGAAATGATCTGAGATCATTTCAGATTGCGGAAGAGTAACTATATCTTCTATATTTAAACCGAAGGTCAACACAAGATCGAGCGTGTGACCACCTTCATGAGTAGGTCCTGTTATATGTTGGTTAACTCCAACTGAGTCTAATAAAGACAGGAATGCGGTTCATAGTGAGTCTTCTAATTTATCACAGTGGATGTTAAAGTCACCGACAATTAGGGCTTTATCCACAGATACAACTAAGTTGGAGACAAAATCTGTAAATTCACTAAGAAACTCAGAATAAGGTCCAGGGGGTCTATAAATAATAATCAATGGAATTAATTTTGGATTTTTATTTTGTGAGACTACATGAGTTATATTGGTATGTAGAATCTCAAAAGAGTTAAATCCTTGTCCGGGTTTATGAGTAATACTGAGGTTATCCTTATAAATTACTGCAACGCCACCTCCTCTTCCAGTTAAGCGAGGATGGAGTACATAGCTGTATCCAGGAGGACTAGACTCGCTCAATGCTACAAATTTGTTTGGTTTTAACCAAGTTTCGGTCAGGCACAGTACATCGAACCCCTGATCTGTAATAATTTTATTGACAATGACCGTTTTAGGTGTGAGAGATCTAACATTTAATAATCCTATTCTTATATCGGGGGTGCTGGTGGTACGTTCAGAAGGAATGATAGTAACGGGTAGTAAGTTGCTGAAACAGACACCCCGTCCAGCCCGTGGAACAGACACAGTGTCAGCATAAAGCTGTGATTTAATGAGTAGTACATGGATTGGATCGGCAACATATCCGATCCATTCTCTCATTCTCTCAAAGTTTGCGTGTTTGGTCACATGACTTTCGATTCGGAGACATATGGTTAGACGCCGCATGATGCGCTGCATCGTACGTCAACGTCGCCGCCATATTGCGATAGGCTCTGCTGTGGTGTGAAGCATATACATGTCTATGGAGAGAAGTGCATAAAAATGCATCACTCTTGTGCTGCTTGGGGCTATACAAACCGCTGTACGCTCCAAACCAGATCCCGGGGGATTACATTTCATAGGTAAGGCTGGACAATTGGTTTGAATATATTTGGCCATTAGAAAATCCCGCTTTATAAGTCTTAACCTTAGCTAAGCTAGGCAAAGCTAGCGAAGCGATGCATTCCTGTGTTCAAGTCAGCCTCCAAACAACATTTTGGCTAAACGTAGGCATTAACTATTTAGACTGTTCTTAGCTGTTTAGTTAACTTTTCTCAAACTTTGAAGGTTTCTTAAAGAAATTCAGCTCAATAACCTTAGCTAAGGTAGCAAAGCTATGCATCCCTGTGTTCAAGTCAGCCTCCAATCAACGTTTTGGTTAAACGTAAGAACTATAACACAGGATTTTATAATGGCCAAATATAATCAAAACAGTTGTTTAGCCTTACCAGGGTTCGACAGTAATGTAAAGAGTTTTTTGTGATTTATTTAATTTAGTAGAATATTGTATTTTGAAAGCACTGGGTATTTCAGGTTGTTATAAGTAGTTTGTATGTTTCACTTTGAAATTAAACATTTCACTATTAGTATGCGACTTTTCATTGATATACAAGCAAGTGTCCTTTATCATATCGCAATCGCATATTGCAATATTGATCTCAATAATTGCAATATGTTTTTTTCCGCAAATCGTGCAGCCCTAGTGATCTCCAGTTTGTAAGGTTAAGTCTTAACCTTAGCTAAGCTAGGCTAAGCTAGCGAAGCTATGCATTCCTGTGTTCAAGTCAGCCTCCAAAAAACGTTTTGGCTAAACGTAGGCATTAACTATTTAGACTGTTCTTAGCTGTTTAGTTAACTTTTCTCAAACTTTGAAGGTTTCCTAAAGAAATTCAGCTCAGTTTACAAATTTTAACCTTAGCTAAGCTAGCAAAGCTATGCATCCCTGTGTTCAAGTCAGCCTCCAATCAACGTTTTGGTTAAACGTAAGAACTATAATACAGGATTTTATAATGGCCAAATATAATCAAAACAGTTGTTTAGCCTTACCAGGGTTTGTCGTTCGACAGTAATGTAAAAGAGTTTTTTGTGATTTATTTAATTTTGTAGAATATTGTATTTTGAAAGCACTGGGCATTTCAGGTTGTTATAAGTATGGTTCGCTTTGAAATGAAACATTTCACTATTAGTACGCAAGATGTCTTTTTCCCCAAATCGTGCAGCCCTAGTATGAGTTATCCGTTTACTCGATTAATCGATGAAGAAAAAAAAAAAAACGACAGAATAGTCCAAAAATAGTTAAATAGTTGCAGCCCTACTGTGCTTAGTTGTGGCCAAGCGGCTAAAGAAGCAGGCTCAAAAATTGACTGCTGTAGGACAAAAATCAACCAACCATCAAAGTGCCACTGAGGTACCCTTGAGCAAGAAACTGTCCCCACACACTGCTCCACAGCCACCAGTTATGGTTGAATGCAGTTAAATGCAGAAGTTGAATAAAGAATTTGTGTGTATAACAATGACAACTAATAACTATAAATCCCACTCATTCCTATCAACACGGACACAGCATTCAAGAGAAGAGACATGCAAAACATCTGTATCTGCTCAGACAACGTTTCCAAGGTAATTAGGCATAACCCACATTCTGACCTTACACATAAATCTGATGTTGGTGAACCCTGAAAACATAAGAAGATTCCCAGACCTTAGCATTCCAAACAAGTCTACACAGTGTGAAATAATCAATTCCTCTCCCCCACTCTCTCTTCCATTCCCTCTAGTCCACTGAGACACTGAGAGGAAAGACAACGCTCTTCATGTTAATCACTTTTAAGTATGCATATTAAAAAAGGGTCATTGCCATTTCTCCAGGTAAATAAAAAAAATTATTCAAATCATGCACTGAAATGTTGAGAGCAAGCCATTTGCTGAATTAATTAAAATCCAGTCTCACAGAGAGTTTCAATTGAGAATTTTTTTTGTTCCAAATATGATTAGGGTTTAACTAAATACTTGGGGCTCAGAAAAGCTCAGCTAAATTGTCTCTTTAAATAAAACATACACGTCCACACCCACCGCTAAAAGAAACAGTAAATTTATTAAATTAAATTATTATGATCAGACAAATAAGTTCATTTCATGCAAACGCCAATTTCGCTTCAAAAGGAAAAAAAAGTTTACCTGTGCTTAAAGTAAAAGCGGTACAAGAAAAAAAGCTGTACTACTCCACAGATTGCAGACTGTATTTAATGAATCATTTCTGACCTAATAAGAACATTTTTATTACGATATTCAATAATTCAATATTTTCAGTACTGCAAAACATGAACAATAGCTTCCCCTGTATTGTGATACATATAATATAGTCAGATCCTGGCCAGATTCACTGAGAAGAAGATGTCGTAATAAAACTTTTTGTAAAGAAACAAACACAATTTAAATAGATGATGCAGATGCAACACCGTGTACACCACCAACATCTCTCTATAATATGACATCTTCAGTATGACATCATGTTTATTCATAACCAATGTTTTCAATACAAAAGTATTGGTCACTAAAAAAAAAAAATTCCAAGCCCAGACAGTGTCCCATCAAACATGTATTTGAACCTAATGAGCAGGAAGAGCATCTCAACATTTTATCAAAAGACTTTAAGAATTGCTGCAACTTACTGATTGAAGAGAACTCTGGAGCGTACAATGAACTTGAAGATGTATTCCAACGCCTTCATAGCCTTAACAAGCTGCTCAGTCAGCTTCTCAGCATGCTCCACATAGTTCTTCAGCACTTTGGTCAGCTTCCTAGATCAACCAAGAGCAGCACACCAGCAAAATGAATTATCTACAGGTTTTGCACATGTAGCAAGACTTCTTCCAAAAGCTAAAACATGAGTAAGAACACATACACAAACCACCCATGAGGACCAGTGTTGGGCAAGTTAATCAAGTTACTGACTATTCTATTACTTAACACCAGAAGTAATTAGTTACATTTCTCATTATATTACCATGTTGATGCATCACTCTCCTATAAATGTGATACAACATTTTTTTTAATGAATCCATTTTATTGGAACAATCAAACTTGGAACAAATCAATCTGCAAAACCACATACACTGCAGATGTATGCACATTATTTATTATTAGTTGCTGCTTACTGCATAACACTAAAGACTGAACTCACATGTAGGCCAATGTTGCACTGAAGTGCTTTCGAATGTAAGTTTCCAGAACAGGATTGAAGTGCTGGAACTTTCTGTCAGCAATCAGTCCTATTATGAAGACCTTAAAACACATACAAACACACATTCCAGTAGAACATCAATACTCTGTACATTCCTACTGATGGGAACAGACTTCTCCTTGTTAAAAAATAATATAATAAATAAAATAGATAGCTGAACATGTTTATTACCAATGGAACTCACTGATCTGCATGAATGTGAGACTCTTGAATCAAAATCATACGTATAAAACATGGTGATCATCAAAACAATATTATCATCAACTCATTTACAGGGAGTGCAGAATTATTAGGCAAATGAGTATTTTGTCCACATCATCCTCTTCATGCATGTTGTCTTACTCCAAGCTGTATAGGCTCGAAAGCCTACTACCAATTAAGCATATTAGGTGATGTGCATCTCTGTAATGAGAAGGGGTGTGGTCTAATGACATTAACACACTATATCAGGTGTGCATAATTATTAGGCAACGTCCTTTCCTTTGGCAAAATGGGTCAAAAGAAGGACTTGACAGGCTCAGAAATGTCAAAAATAGTGAGATACATTGCAGAGGGATGCAGCACTCTTAAAATTGCAAAGCTTCTGAAGCGTGATCATCGAACAATCAAGCGTTTCATTCAAAATAGTCAACAGGGTCGCAGGAAGCGTGTGGAAAAACCAAGGCGCAAAATAACTGCCCATGAACTGAGAAAAGTCAAGCGTGCAGCTGCCAAGATGCCACTTGCCACCAGTTTGGCCATATTTCAGAGCTGCAACATCACTGGAGTGCCCAAAAGCACAAGGTGTGCAATACTCAGAGACATGGCCAAGGTAAGAAAGGCTGAAAGACGACCACCACTGAACAAGACACACAAGCTGAAACATCAAGACTGGGCCAAGAAATATCTCAAGACTGATTTTTCTAAGGTTTTATGGACTGATGAAATGAGAGTGATGCTTGATGGGCCAGATGGATGGGCCCATGGCTTGGTAAAGGGCAGAGAGCTCCAGTCCGACTCAGATGCCAGCAAGGTGGAGGTGGAGTACTGGTTTGGGCTGGTATCATCAAAGATGAGCTTGTGGGGCCTTTTCGGGTTGAGGATGGAGTCAAGCTCAACTCCCAGTCCTACTGCCAGTTTCTGGTACAGGAAGAAGTCTGCATCCTTCAAGAAAAACATGATTTTCATGCAGGACAATGCTCCATCACACTCGTCCAAGTACTCCACAGCGTGGCTGGCAAGAAAGGCTATAAAAGAAGAAAAAATAATGACATGGCCTCCTTGTTCACCTGATCTGAACCCCATTGAGAACCTGTGGTCCATCATCAAATGTGAGATTTACAAGGAGGGAAAACAGTACACCTCTCTGAAGAGTGTCTGGGAGGCTGTGGTTGCTGCTGCACGCAATGCTGATGGTGAACAGATCAAAACACTGACAGAATCCATGGATGGCAGGCTTTTGAGTGTCCTTGCAAAGAAAGGTGGCTATATTGGTCGCTGATTTGTTTTTGATTTGTTTTTGAATGTCAGAAATGTATATTTGTGAATGTGGAGATGTTATATTGGTTTCACTGGTAAAAATAAATAATTGAAATGGGTATATATTTCTTTTTTGTTAAGTTGCCTAATAATTGTGCACAGTCATAGTCACCTGCACACACAGATATCCCCCTAAAATAGCTAAAAATAAAAACAAACTAAAAACTACTTCCAAAAACATTCAGCTTTGATATTAATGAGTTTTTTGGGTTCATTGAGAACATGGTTGTTGTTCAATAATAAAATTATTCCTCAAAAATACAACTTGCCTAATAATTCAGCACTCCCTGTACACTTGATTGCTGCATTCAATAGTGGTTGGAATATATGTGCAATGTCAATGTTTTAAAAAGATGAATTATAAATCACTACATTTTGTTTTATAGAATTATTCAAACAATGCTAATGTGTGGTCAAGTCCAGTTCTAAAGCTTGCGTGTTGGAACATACAAATTTAACCTTTCAAAGACAAGCCTTAATACACAGACACTGAATCCCAGCATATCGATAATGTATCAGTAGACAAAGTATCACAATATTAATGCACCAGCCCTCATAAACACATAATATCCTAAATCCTGGAGAGTTAGATGGTTGAGATGTAGTCACTCCAAAAAGTTACACAAAAACTTCTTAATTATAAGCCATCTGAAGCAATGAACATCAATAAAGCAGAACCTTAATTGAAGATGAGAGATAAGGATTGCAATTTAGAGATAGTTTGTGCACAAAAGGTGCATCAGAATAGAGGAGATAAAAAAGAATAATGATGTTGAGGGACACAAAAAAGGCATTATTTTCTTGGCTAAATGTACACTTCAAAGGAAAAAAGCTAATTAATCTCTCTGGCATCAACTCCTGCTGAAGATGCACCAATTCTGCACAGAGAACGATAAATGCATGACTTTTATACAAACTGGCATTCTCCACCCGCGCCACTCCATGCTGCATTAGAACAGATGTTGTCTGCATGCTGGAGTGCGATTCAATCAGTCTGTCAAGACCCCTAATAATCAAAAACCAGTGAGGGGGTCACCCAACAGTCAACAGACATTTTACAGACAACGGCTGGTGTGCCCACCGCTCACTCGGAAATGAAAAGAGCTGACCCAGCTGCATTGAAATGGTCTTATTCTTTTCAGAAAACTGATGTTCTTTAATAAAAATCAGCAATTTGTTTAAAAGAATGAATGTGGTACTTTAGTACTTTAAGAGCTGATGGAACAAAAAGCAAAGAAAGCACCGAATCAAAGCTTGCAAATGAGAAGATTAAAACTAATTACAAAAGTTAAATAACGTCTCTCAGCACATACACTTGAAATAAAAAATACAGCTAAGTATGCTTATTGGATTAAATGGGTTTTACAGCTACAATTTGCAGATTTAAATAGGCAGCTTGCATGCCATCGCTGGCACGCTGTCATTGTTTGATCCTGATTTCCACTGAAAGTCTTGTTTTGAGGACAGAGAATAAAAACACTGAGGGGGGAAAATGCCAAGGATGGTTAGAGGGCACAGTTATGGCATTTTTCTTCTGGTCGCAGGATAGAGCGATGTCTGCATAACACACATGGGGCTGCCTTTAGCAAATCAGAATTCCTCACATATATAAAGAACTGGGGTTCCTAAACACACACAGACACACACAACCCTAGGCGATTGGCACATACTAAACTGCTTACAAAGCTTTTCAGCTCTCTTGTGATCAGCCATGTCTTTAAAGTCTAACTGAACAGGAAAATTATGACCAGCATTTGTGTATTCATGATTTTATCACAAAGAAATTGTCTTTGTTAATTAGTTGCTCCTTAGGGATTAAAGTAAAAAGTGCAAAACAGTCTAAAGTGTGTGGACACTGAACACTGGAGGGCTCCTTACCAATGCATCAAACACCAGTGTGTCAAACGTCTCACTGTCCGAGTTTTCCATCATGATGTTGAAGAGGGCATCCAGAGTGTCCTGCAGGAACTGGAATGACAGGATGGATTTTAGGACATGAAGACCTGACAGCAGCTGGAGGTCAGTATAGTCACACTTGCACAGCTGCACACTATAGTCACAATTCTTCCTGTGTGTGAGCTCACACTGTGTATATCTGACTTATTCGCATCGACACAGGGTGGTAGTAGTTTACTGGGTAAAACACTAGCCTTTGAACCAGAAGGTTTTCTGTGTCTCGAGTAACTGTCCCTGTAAATACTGATTGTAAGTTGTGTGGAGGAAAACTGTGTGACCTGAACTTCTCACATGTTATTTGACCACAACCTTTGGTCATGAAATAATTAGAAGACAACTGACAACTGTCTTCTAATTATTTCATGACCGAAGGTTGTGGTCAAATAACACGTGGGAAGTTCAGGTCATACAGTTTTCCTCCACAGTTGCTTAGGACAAGGGTGTCAAATAAATACCATAAATGACACAAAGCATTGTACTGAACAAGGACTGTGTGGTATTTTCAATTTTAGGAAAGGCCATCTAAGACAGAATGCAGTGCACAATGCAGTGCTACCAGTGTGGTGAAATAATCAGAAATTAGCCATCTTCCTCATCTGAACATGTCATGTGATCTAGCTATTTCACTTCCAGGACTCCATGTTGCTAAAGATAGCTCAACAGAGATAGTTCAGATAGTTCTTAATGACATTGGCTGCAACACTGTTGTTGTGCTGCAGAATAAACACATCTTGAAACCTTTGTCTGGAAAAGAACTTGATATGTCAGTAGTTGATGTACATGACCTATAATCAAACAAGTTGCACAAATTCACCTTTGTGACAGTTTGGTTGCTCCCCAAAAGGTTTTCAGCCTGAAATGCAGCGGTTTCTGCTTCAACAAACGACAGTGGGGTACTGTCAAATTGCTTTGATTGGTCATATCCCTGAACATAATCCTACAAAATCCCTTCCTTTGTGCAAAGGTGCCTATAAGAAATTATTCTGGGTTGAAAGCATGGGGTAGTAAAACCAAATAATGATTTAAATTTTAGATTTGTTTGCTTACTTGGCATATTTTAAATTGTTAAAAGTAATTTTAATGTATTTGCACAGTACTGTGTGTGTGTGTGTGTGTGTGTGTGTGTGTGTGTGTGTGTATAACATGCTGCGTTAACGTGAGACTCTTATCGGCGATAAAAAAAATATCGCCGTTAATCTATTCACAAAGTTGGGTTGGGAGCTGGGTCTATACTACGCAAGCTAATGTGCTGGAGTTAAATGGTTACACTAGATTTATAAGTATATTTCTTCTTTCTTGTGTCTTTTAGTTTCTTATTTCCTAAAGACTTTTATTTTTTATTTTGTATACCTAGCGCGGATGTATACCTAGCGGATGTATACCTGCACTGTAGGGGGCGAGAACGAGTCTTCGAACTGTGAAATTACTAGAGCTGTAATACTCGGATCCTTTTTAGGATTCGGCTCGCTCTGAGTCACTCACTAAACTGATCTGGGTGTGTGAGTCACTTGAGTCACTTGAGTGGAGCGCTAACCCGCTCTCTGATCCAGGTGCGTGAGTCACTTGAGTCACTTGAGTCAGTACGCACCCGGATCAGAGAGCGGGTTAGCGCTCCTGGCGGTTAACTTTCTACAACCGGACTCATGTAAGACAATATAATGGAGTTTACAATTTAGACATGGTGTAGTTAGGACTCGAAGGATTCGGTTCAATGGAGACCTCAGATTCGTGACTCATGAGTCATTTAAAGTATCCGGGCAATTAGTCATGAATCGCACAGCTCTAGAAATTACTAATTAAGAAATTAATCTAGATTAATTTAGATTGCTATAGATTAATCTAGATTAATTCCAAGACTACAGTGAGATTAATCTAGATTAAGAAAATGAATCTATGGCTACCTCTAAAATATATATATATTTTAAACAAAAATTATTGAATTGAGTCACTTCAATCACTGGAAGTGAACATGATCTAATTTCAGTCTGGATCCATTAAACAGTTACATGACAAGACTGTTGGCCAAAAATCAGTCCACTCTCAGCATCAAGCCTCACTGAAACTGAGTATCCTGCAGTGTGTTCCAACCTACTTCACCACTGAAAAACTACAAACAATTCTACCCATTTTTTGAAAGGTGTTTCAAAAAGAAACCGAAACACTGTGAGACGCAAAGTTAAAGCTGTGCCTCTTGTGCCTAAAATGGTTCTGGCACTTGCCCTTCAAACATCCATCACCACCGATTACATACAATTTATTACAAGGGGTGACAATCCTGGTCTGGGCCAGAGCATAAATCTAATGTCAATCCAGAGAGAGCTGCAGATATCATGCTTTTAAAAATGAGGCACGGCACCAGTATGGAGCTTGTAGCATGGAATAATCAGGATCTTTCAAAGGGGGAAACGAAACGTCAGTGCTTTGACAAGTGCAGATGTGCACTTAACCCAAAACTGGATTTTACCATCAGAAATATTCAGATTTTTTTCACAGCAGAATTAGTACAGTACAGGAAACAGCCAGCTCTCTCTTTCAGATTAAGTTTTTTTGTATCCCCTTATCAGAACTCCTGACATAGCAGAAATGCAAATGTCAAAACAATGGGAAATCAATAACCAAGAGGATGGCAATGCATATATAAATGCACTGCCAAATGATCCACTCAGCAGGGCGCTCAGCATAGTCCACCCTCTTGAAAGAAGTCAACATACATCTCACGCACATGCCACAATAGGTTTAATGACAATTTACAGTCATTTCAACACTGGCAACCACTGCCTAATTTTACTCACACAGAGAATTTGTGATGGCGTGTTGGATGACTAATCAAACCTTTACAGCAGCCAAATGAAAACATGTGTTATCACATGAAGTCAAAAGATCTCATGCAGTTAAAAAAATTATTAAAGTTAAAGTGAATGCGATTGTCATTGTGAAACACAGTACACGGTGCACCATTGGTGAGCAGTGGGCAGCCATGAAAGGTGCCCGCAGAGTGTGTGAGGATGGTGCTTTGCACAGTGGCACCTCAGTGGCAACTTGGCAGTTCGGGATTTGAACCTGACTGACAACCTTCAGATTACAAGTCCGTTTCCCCTACCCGCTAGGCATCCACTGCTAATCATTATTATTTCCAAT
Organism: Denticeps clupeoides; assembly: GCF_900700375.1. NCBI lineage: Eukaryota > Metazoa > Chordata > Actinopteri > Clupeiformes > Denticipitidae > Denticeps > Denticeps clupeoides. Next base: position 13,013,173 of record NC_041708.1, read on the forward strand.
CGTTATTGTTATTATAAATAAAATAAGTGCATTTCCTTTCCAGCATATAAAAGCAACCTCAAGACAAAATATTGCATTAAGCTTAAATTACAGCTAGGTTTCAAGTTTTAAATAAATTAGTCGACTTCCGGATGCCAATGTTTTTGGATGCCAATTTGGACCAGAGCCCATATTTAACTCCCCAAGGTCAATTAGCAAACCAATTTGATATTCATTTGTGATGATGATGGACACCAAAACCCTCTCTGACTGAATGAAGGTGCTGCCATTAAGCAGTATCCCAGCTATCTCAGTGTACATCGTGGCCCGTAGGTGAAGTTGTAGGGCACTCTTCCCCTTCAGCATCCAATCTCCCCCCATGCTGCTGATTTATTTACTGACCTCCCGCTGAGCCGAGATACAGGGAGGATAAATTGGGCGGCAGGAAATCTCCAGGAAGGAAACAGGGAATTTCATTTCTACCAAGAGTCACTTGACATTGCTCAAGAACAGTCAGTTCCATGAGCAGAATTTAGGAAGATTCATTTCACTAAAGCTGCATTCTGTGTTTGGGGTAAAATTGGCTGCACCTTAAATTGTTAGCATCAATGCAATCATGTTCACATTAGGAATACAATAGCCTAGATTTCAAAAACAAAAGAACTGATGTAATCTTGCACTGGTACTAGTCTGGTACTAGTCAATGCTTGGTATCAGTTTGAATACAGTGTTTTAACATAATTTAAATTATGCAGAGTAATATGCTTACTCAGAGAAAAATGTACTGTTTTTGTGCCACTATGTTGTGCATGGGGAGTGTTTGCCAATATCACATTAAGCATATCTTTAACATCTATAAAAATAAACAGAAATGACTGCTTGCTAGATATCTTGGCGAAGAGGAACTACCTACATTTACATTTACAGCATTTATCAGACACCCTTGTCCAGAGCGACTTACAATCAGTAGTTACAGGGACAGTCCCCCTGGAGCAACTTAAGGTTAAGTGTCTTGCTCAGGGACACAATGGTAGTAAGTGGGATTTGAACCTGGGTCTCCTGGTTCACAGGCGAGTGAGTTAACCACTAGGCTACTACAATCAAATGTTTTTGATGGAACACAATGCATCAAAACATTTTTACCTCATATCGACAGGTCATCAATCATTTTGACATAAAGTGTATGATACATATTACTCACAGATTTAGTAATCTATGTGTATTTGTTAATGAGTACCTCATTTTTATGAAACCACTTTGGTCAGGATAAATTAGGATGGTTATCTTCTCTATTCTTGACTTATTATTATACCCACTAGGCTACTACCACCCCAGTCAGTCCTTTATGTTGATATGTAATTCAGTCACAAAGAAGATTAACTATCATGATGTTTTCAACAACGTTTAACACCCTACTTCCTCAATCTGGATTATTTCAGCAGAACAAATATTCACAGAAGAGATGAAAGAAGTAAAAAAAACAGTCAACATCAAGGAGAAAAAATAGCAACAAAGTGAATGACAAACTCTGACCTTGACAACCTCGCCTCCATCCACCTTCATGAGCTGTCGTAGGTTCTGCTGGAGGAGGCTGGTGTTAGAACGCCACTTCAGCAGGCCCAACAGGTCCACTGAGCCACAAAACAGTATCCAGATAGACAGATCACCAACACACATGAAGGAAAAAGAAAGGGAGATAAGACATGTCAGCACTCACAGTTGCAGTGGTATCATTTATTTTATCAATTTATTAAAGAAAACCAAACAGCTTTGTCTGCCTAATATATCGCTAGTGATCTCTGTACTCAGGACAAATCCTCCCAACTTCAAGCGTCTGAGGGGACGTCCCAACGCATCTGCCTCTCAAACACATTAATACGCTCTGGCACATAAAACAATTGTACATCAGAACACAAGCAAGAGGTGGCGATCAAGATTAATTACTGTCCTGACTGTGCCTGGCAAGAAAGTTCTTTAAAGATTTATCATCAAATGTGACGCACTGCTGGGTAAATGCACTTTGTCTTCATTTAAAAAGGCCAGAGTTGGATCAGATGGCAAGGGAAGATGCCATGTAGACCTGGCAGAACCAAACGTATAGTGAGGGTCTGCTGGGAATGCCTAGTAGAAGAACCTGTCAAGATGGACTTCAATCCCCACCTCCGGCAGAGCTTTAACCACGTCCCGAGAGCAGTGGGGGACATTGAGTCTGAACCCAGATGGAGAAAGACTACCGATCGGCTCCAAAGCGATTCAGGCAAACAATCCGATGCCTCAGGACAAGAAGGCAGCCACTCGCTCACACTGTTTACAGTGGCTTGGGATACCTAAGTATGGACTGTCAAATCTCAGGGGCAGGAGTTGCTGAGGTAGTCAAATAGCTACACAGCGGAGGAGCCCCAGGGGTGGATGAGATCTGTCCTGGGTATCTCATGGCTATGGATGTTGTAGGGCTGTAGTGTTGACACATCGCTGCAACATTGCGTGGACATCGGGGGCAGTTCCGGTGGAGTGGCAGACTGGGGTGGTGGAAGGGGACCAAGAAGAAGGGGACCAGAGGGTGTGTTCCAACTATAGGGGAATCACACTCCTCAGCCTCCCTGGAAAGGTCTACTCCAAGGTACTGGAGAGTAGGGTTGATAGTTGAGGAGGAGCAATGTGTTTTTTGTCCTGGTCGTGGAACCCCCAGCTCTTTACCCTTGCTGGCGGTGACCGAGGGGGCGAGGGGGCATTGCCCAACCAATCTACGTGTTTTGTGAATTTGGAGAAGGCTTATGACTGTGTCCCCAGGGGCACCCTATGGGGCCTCTCCATGAGTATGGGGTGGATGGCCTTTTGTTAAGGGCCATTCAGTCCCTGTAAGAGAGGAGCGTGAGTTTGGTCCGCAAAGGTCCTGCCTCAAGGAGTTTAAATATCTCAGGGTCTTGTTCATGAGTGAAGGAGGAAGGGAGCAGGAGATCGACAGGTGGATTGGGGATCTGTCGTGGTGAAGAGGGAGCTGAGCCAGAAAGCAAGGCTCTCGATTTACCAGTCAATCTATGTTCCAATCCACATCTATGGTCATGAGCTTTGGGCAATGACTGAAAGAACGAGATCGCAGATACAAGGGGCCAAAATGAATTTCCTCTGTAGGATGGCCAGGCGCAGCCTTAGAGATGAGGAGCTCGGACATTTGGGAGGGACTCAAAGTAGAACCGCTGCTCCTCCACATCGAGAGGAGCCAGTTGAGGTGGTTCGGGCATCTGGTCAGGATGCCTCCTGGACACCTCCTTGATGTGGTGTTTCAGGCACGTCCTGCCGGCAGGAGGCCCCCGGGTCGTCCCAGGACACGCTATAGAAATTATATCTCCAGTCTGGTCTGGGTCCTGCCGGAGGAGCTGGTGGAGGTGGCTGAGGAGAGGGCTGTCTGGGATTCCCTACTTGGGATGCTGCCCCCGGATAAGCGGAGGAAGACGACGACGACCCTTAAACCAAAAGCAACTTAATAAAATAATTATAATTCTGCCACACCCATTGACTGGGCAAAATAATTATTTAATAGTGAGTCAGCTGGCAGTATTTCTGTTCTGTAACTTCATTTGGGTCAGGGTGGAGGGTTTGGTCCGGGGGAACAAGAGATGGCGAGGGAAGTGTACATATCTAAGTGTACATATCCCACATTTGCACGCACGTACACACACACACACACAACAGAGAGAATAAACACTCATAATTTCCAGTGACAAGGAAAAGCATGTTAGCAAAGAATGCTTTTTGTTAGTTATATCTGTGATGTACAGGCGTAACAACACATCGCTAATAGCCTGGTCTTCTGTGTACAGAATTAATTTATATGTGTATTTTTTTCATTAGATAACACTATGGGAGCCAATGAAAATGCCATTAGTTAACATATATACAAATACATGAATGAAAATGCATTTGCCCTCAAACCTAGCAATGGGCCAATCTCCAAGTGATTTCTTTTTATTTATAACATGTTTTGCAGCCAAGATATACACAAAATGTATATTACCATAAAATAAGGTACAAAGGAAGGGTTTAATGGATGTTGTTTTATTAGAACCCAGATAATTTCATTAATTTCATTTTAAGAAGTACCATAATAATGTTGTCAACTTGTCATTTGTGTATGTAATAAACAACATATAATGTAACTTATAATGCAAAGTATTGCAAAGTTCTGAACATATACACACAGAACAAAGAGGTGACTTCTTCATGATTGAGTTGACAACCAACTAACAAATTTGATGTGTCACCCTATCTAGGGAATAGGAACAAAAAAGAAAGCTACAAAATATTTATTGAATATTTATAGTAAATAAATATAGTTATTACAACAGTATATTTTCATGCTCACGAGACATTTCTAGACAACTTCAAAGGCATCTGGGAATATGCTGTTTGCTGATCTTCTACCAGGCAGAAACATTAATATATAAATGTAATATAAAATATAAAACTGAACACTAAATTTTTGCTAGCTGTCTGTGGCTATGCTATTATTAAACAGTGATTAGGCTTATACTAAAATGATAAAATATAAATAAATACACAATTATTTGCCTCTCTATTAAACTGTCTGCTAAACTGAAAGCAACATACAGCCAATGCAACATACAATGCAACATACAGCTACTGCAACTCCCTTCTAGCTGGTCTACCTCTAAGTATCATCCGACCTCTACAACTCATACAAAATGCAGCAGCACAACTGATCTTCAACCTTCCCAAATTCCACCCCTCTGTTACATTCCCTCCACTGGCTCCCAGTAGCTGCACGCATCAGATTCAAAATACTGATGCTGGCCTACAAAGCCAAACAGGGAGTAGCCCCATCCTACCCGTATTACACCTCGCACTGCACCTCGTATACTTCGAGCCTCCAGTACTGATCGCATGGTCTCCCCATTTATCTAGACTCTTTTCCGTCTTGGCCCCTCGTGGTGGAATGAACATCCCCTTAAGGTCAGAACAGCTCAGTCACTGAGTATTTTCTTTAAAGAATATTTTGATTAACTTTCTTATTGTCGAACTTGTGTACAGAATCCACAACAGACTGAATAAAAAGATTGTATTCATAGTTGGGGGTCCTAATGAACCAGAACTGATCACTTCATCGATGGTAACTTGAAAGCACGTTGTAAGTCGCTCTGGATAAGGGCGTCTGCCAAATGCCGTAAATGTAAATATTTCAATATCCAGCTTCACATCAAAATTTTAGTGGGTTCATGTTTAGATGTAGTCACAGTGTGAGATCGAACAGATGAAAAAAATCAGCTATCGGTGAGTGTGACACTTCTATTACTGTCATCATTTGATGACGAAAAATCACACAGACTATAGACTGGCTTCAGTTGGCACAAGGAGCACTGTGCGACCTGTCGGCAGGCGGCCGTCTCTGAAGCATCAGCTGCCCTCAAAGCTACACCACAACTCAAGCAGCACAGCCGTTAATATCAGTAAAGCGCCGGGAGGCCTCTGTACAGAAGCGTTCAAACAAGTGGCTGAAAGCAGAACATATCGACCAAGCCTCCAGAGAGGGTGACCTCAGCCACCTGTGTGGGTGAGAGAGATCCAGTGAGATCCAGTGTGTGTGTGTGTGTGTGTGTGTGTGTGTATGTATGTATATACACACTAAATTAAACTATACTAACTAAAACTGAAGTTTAAATACTATACATGTAAAGGTAAGTGTTTCTTGGGAATAACTGAGGGAATAAGATGGAAAATTCTATGGTTCTTCTGCACTCAAGCTTCCATAAGAACTTACTACCAAAACACATATTTTATTAGGTATTTCTTTAACATATTCTTGGATAAATTTATAAAAATTGCAAAAGCACACAATTGACACAACTGGACGGAGACAATCCCTACATAAAATATGGAAACGGATGGTTCAGGAGATTTATTTTTAAATGGAGACATTTGAAGCACGAGCAAGGTGCTTGTGGTGAGTAGAGAGAGGAAATAGAGTGGATAACCAGATTTAAACAAATGTTTCACAGATCATATCCTCGACAGAACCTCTTTCTCTCTGTCTCTGTATTACAGTAAGATTCAGACTTAAGAATAAATCATAATTAATTAATTTAAAAAATATAATTATGAACATGGTACATGCAGCCCTAGTAATAAAGCATGGAGTGATGTATAGTGAATACTAAGGATGCGACGATCTGTTACGCACTTGGGATCAAGCTCGATAATGACATAATGTTACGTATTGGGTATCTGACAGACAAGGCCGATCCACTTATAGATCCATTTTTCAGTCTGAATGTGACACAAATGCAAAGTCTGTTTCAGACTGAACATGGCAAGCACCACGAAATTCAGGTGACAAAAAAAAGTTGTAACAGAATGTTTATCTGTATCTGCAGTACTGTTTTTCGATTTGATCATTGTGAAAAATGTGGGGATTCTCGTTCTCAGACAATGTGTCCTGCTGGGAGCTGAAGACCCAAATCAAATTCTGCTGAGGGCCCCATAAAAACTTAGGTTGGCTCTGCACTCAGGTCTTCATTAAAACACAAACAAATCTACACCAAGATCTCTCAGGGCATCATAAAAACCCCACCCTGTCAGCACTACTGGTATTAGACCTGGGTGAGTCAACGTAGAAGCTGAGGGGGGAAACATGGCTGCAAACAGCCCCCTCTGGTGTACGAAGAGAGGTGGAGATGTAGAATGACAGAGCAATTGCTCCCATCGTAGCTTACGTCAGGCTGAGCCGGTATCACATCACTGCACTCGTCCATCACTGCGCCTTTCGCTTTCAGGAGGCGGCGTTTGATTAAACCACCGGTGGGTGGATGCAACGAGGGCGGCCGCAAAAGCGCGCATGGAGAGACGGAGGGAGGGAGGGTGAGTGCGCTGTGATAAGTGCGCTGTCTAAAAGCCTAGTCTGATTTAAGGTGCGCTGGACCTTCGACAGAGCTGCTGTCTGAAGGAGTCCAGGCCGGTGCTAATTTAGTGTCTATAGCAAACTCCCTCACAGCTCAGGCTGTGGAAATAGCGCAACCACAATCAATATCATTAAAGATGTCTTTTTGTATATGTATTAATAATTAATGAACATGTTAGATTAATAAACAGCAGTTAATTAAACTTCCACATTACCCCTTCAATAAAGTATCAATAAAGTATCTATCTGACAATCTATATAAGAAAGCAACACCTGCAGAAAACATCTAAATTCAAACAGTACCATTGGGAATATGGTTCACAGAACTGTCTCAATTATTTTATTTTCATATTAACATCATTTTATTTTCGGTCAAGAGCCGACAGGGTGTTATAAAAACCATGTCAGTGTCACTCTCCATTTGAGCCTCATTTTTCAGTTGTGACAAAATGTGTGATTTTTATCCCAAAATCTGTTATCAAAGACCACAATAAATAGGAATACAACTGACTGAACAAGAAAGTCTACATGCTATACATTCAATTTATCATCTAATCTTAAAACATTGATAAACTGATACTAATTAATGATTAAACCAAAATCAATAAAGAAGGCTTTTTTTTATAAAAATGTGTGCTCTTTTTGGTAAAGCTGCATGTAATAACATAATGCTGTGTGTAACCAGACAGACATTCCCTTCATTTTCAGCTCATCTGGTCGTACTGCTCAACTCCCTAACCATGTTCCTCTCCTTTATCCTTCACCTATGACTGAAACCAAGAACCACTACTTCAGTGCAAGGAAGGGTTACCAACACAATTAACTTCTCCTTCCTGCAGGAGCGGCTTGTTGTCATCAGTCATCTTCTCCTCCAAAAAGGGCCAAAAAAAGAATAGAAGAATTTCGCCAACCTTTCTACACCAAGGGCACCTCATCAAAAAAAGAACAGCAGAACACGAAGCAAAAGAAAAGAATGACTTGAGTAGGTTAACGCCTAGTGCAACCTGGCAGATGGGAGGCACTGTGATCCATGAGTGAGACGCTGACATGGGGAGTCTCTTAGATGAGACTTTGCACAAGCACCCACAGGGTTGCCACGTTGAGAGACAGCGAGAGTCCGAGAGGTTACCCAGGCAGGGTTCTCTGTGCTGGGCTTTAAAAGGCATCTGAATGCAGCTGAACACACACACACACACACACACACATACACGCACAGCTCCTACAGCTTTAAACCTTCTGCGAGAGAATGGGATTTCCGGGACTTAACGGCCCCAGCTGCATTCACCTGGGGAAATAAAGCCACAGCTCGGAATCACACCAAGACCCAGTGTTAAAGCAGCACTACCTCGCTATGAGAACGGGCCTGACACATTACGGGAGGAATGGGAGCTGGTGAAGGGTGGGGTGGGGTGAGGAAGCGGAGGCTAAAGGAAGTTAAAACAGGATGAAAAGCAAACTTAACAGAGGAATGGAGAAAGCAAGGTGAAAAAAATGTGGGGATGAAAAGAGCAGGTGAGGGTAAAAAAAGCCTGTTCTGCATCGAGACTACAGGTTGAGACAGGTATAATTATAATTAAAATAATGATGTATATATTTCGAATATATACAGGTCTTCAAATAATGAATCTGTTTTTATAGCAGAAAAAAATGGGAGATAATGATAGGAATTTTTTGAACGTTATATTCAGATCATTATAAAACATAATATAACAGCAGAAGCAGCAGGAATGAAGGTGCCCCCACCGTTCTGGGTGAGTTTGGTGGAGCAGACTAGGGTGGAGATCTGGAATGAGTCTTTGCTGATGGTGGAATTGCCCAGGTTGGCTGTCCCCTTTCCTGTCATGGGGTATATCTTCTCCTCCAGCTCTATCTTGGTGGCCGGTAGACTGAGGTACAGAGACGCCTCCTCCAGTTTTTTCGCTTCAGCCTGAGAAACACAGGAGATAGGAGTATCTTTTCAAAATGATCAGCAAAAAATAAAATCTTATCGTTCTCAATATGGGAAAAACTCTGGAGAAAAAAACATGAAATGAATGTGCTAAGAACATCCCTTTCGTTTTTGTCAAAGTGTATCTTATCCTGCAAAACTTCCAAGCAGATGCTGACACAGTGTTATCCAATACCAAGATTCAGGGAAAACATTAATCTATTTTGGTTAAGCAGATTGTATGTAAACAACACTAAAAATAAAAAATGTTTCCCAGACATTGATTTGTACAATTGTTGAAATGGTTTGAAATACGTAAGATAAAGAAAATAAAAAATGGCTGACTAATGAACTAATTAATAATTCAAGATTGAAAAGTTGGAATATGAAAAAAAAATACTTAATGGGATCCACAAAAGCTAGATATAAAGATAAAAGGAAGAAATATCAATTGGAATACGATTTCCAGTACAAAAATGAAAATTCAAAAGTAAAGTTTGATTAGGACTAAAAAAAAGCTGTGTTTCTAAACAAAACATATAGTGACATATAAGCTAAAATTTATATAGAATCCAATTTTTTTTTGTACACTATCCCTTTAGGATGGCAAGATTAGGTTAAATCAATTTCTGGAAGTATATATTTATGCTGAATCATGGTTCGATACTCAAATGAATGACTATTCAGCACTATATCAATAAAGTGTATTCCATTTAAATGTATAGCATTTATCAGATGCCCATATTCAGAGCAATTTACAATCAGTAGTTACAGGGACAGTCCCCCTGGAGACATTCAGGTTTAAGTGTCTTGTTCAGGGACATAATGGTAGTAAGTGGGGTTTGAAACTGGGACTCCGTGGTCTTATGGTTCATAGACAAATGTGTTACCAATCAGTATCCATGTAAGTGACTAGTTGTTGGCTGAGAGCAAAATCAACAAAAGGAGACATAGAAATAAAAAGATGCAAAAGAAGTGATGGGAACTGATGCCAGGCTGATATTCTACCTTATAGACGATGAGGTCATGTTCTCCGTCCCTCAGTGTGGTGCCGTCATACCTCATCAGCTTCACGAACGACAGGGCAAAGATCTTCTCTGATTTGTCTTTGTCTGCAGGAGGAACAGGGAGATGGGAACCACTTTAGGACAACCCACTGCAGCAAATCAGCAGCTGTAAAACCTACTATACACTGTCCAGTACCTCTAAACATGGACAGATGCTCTGTACTGCACTTTGGATTTTTCCAACACAATACCTGTTGGACAAATTGTCACTGCACTGTTGGACAAATTAACACTGCACTGACACCAATTGCAGGCTCACTCTACCCTGGAATCACTCTCTGTATAACTTCTTCCCAAGGTTTCTTCCTTTCTTTTTTCTCTCTCCTTAAGTTTTTTTGTGTGTGTGCAAAAGGGTCAAGTGTGGGGGGTTTCAGCTGTAGCGCCTATCAAAGCCCACTGAGACATACTGTATATGGTTTTGGGTACATAAGAAATAAATGTTGTTGTTGTTAGGAACAAGGGCATACACCTTCATCAACTCACTCCAGCCTTCCCTTCACATGGTAAGGGCCAGGGTTCGACCAGTCACGCTTCACAGGCAGATGAGCAAACACACAGTGTCAATTTGGGCAACAGGGGAATAGCCCAACAAGCTGCTTAATCACTACTACAATCCACAAGTGCCGGCCAGGCTCACGCTGAGTCAGTAGTGTGTGTGTGTGTGTGTGTGTGTGTGTGTGTGTGTGAGTGTGAGTGTGTGTGTGTGTGTGTGAGTGTGAGTGTGTGTGTGGTAGCCCTAGGACTTGCTGTAGAGAGTAGACCTCCAGCCCTCTCACATTCGCTTCCAATTATCCTCCAACACACAGACCCTGTGTAAGACAGAAGGTTCCAGAAACTCACCACTTCCCTGCCAGTTCTGTGTGTGTGTGTGTGTATGTACAGCCAACACAAAGCCCTGTTCTGCTATCTCTTTTCTGTTTCTCCGCCTTTATTATTATCAGCAGGGTGGCCCCCCAGCTGTTTTTCACTGCAGAGAAAATATCATACACATTTCCTCAGGTGTGAGTGTATGTGTGCCCACTTGTAGGCTTCCTGCATACATAATCTGTTCATGCATGGGTAAGTTGGTGCACGGGTTGTTGAGTTATAGCCCTGTCCCTTAACTGACCGGTTGAACAGAATCACATTAATCACCAACGCGGATCAACAAGCAAAAATGTATGCACATTTGGGCTGCGATTGGTCTGAGGTTCTTGTGCATCACCTCTGCATAAACCACACATGCAGCTTTGCTGTGTCTAAGGCGGCAGTGAATAATCACTTTGCACAGCGGGTGGCATCAGGCAGGCATGGCAGAGAACGATGGAACAGGCATGACAGAAAATGGGGTCGTCTAAGACACAGTGAAGGAGAAATCGACACAGGTATGGGAGATAAGAAGATAAACACAAAGAAGTACTCACTTTGGCCACAATATTAGAAACCGCTATCTTGTACTAATATAACTTGCAATATTAGTATAAATCAACATACACAAGACCCAACAAATTAATATTATGATAAATATGATTAAAATCATAAATTGAGAAAACCTCAGGAATTTGCACAGGAAAAAATAGATGTAGGAAAAACTGCAGTGAATAAAATTATTCACTCACTTACTATCCATATATGCTTAATACTAACCAGGTCGTAGATACCAGAAGCTAAAGTATTAACATATTAAATAAATAATATTTTTAAAATGTATGATATAAAAAAAAAAGACATTAATAATTAACAATAATAATACACTAACAAATAAGACTTTTAAAAATATATATATACATCTACGAACTCTATTATTAATTCATTTGGATTTCCATTTAATGTTGTCTGGAATAACTGTTGGAGACAACTAGGGGGCAATATCTACAGCCTGTTTGCCTTGTATATTATGATCCAAACCTAAATTTGTTTGCACATTCATGAGGTACGTCGCATTTCACGGGTGAGATCCTACAAACTATCCTATTTATTTTAAACCCAGTAGTTAAACTGCTTTGACTGATTAATGTTTCTATGCAAAAAATCCCAGCTAATAGCAATCAGTAACTGAGCTTTAATTACAGAGCTGAGTGATGATAGGTTTTTTTTAAATATGATACATTATCGTTTCCTTCAGTGACGTTTGGAAGAATACATTCTCACCCTTTGTGAAAATTCATTCCTCATTCATAAAGACAAAAAGTACAATGTATTTTAATGTTCGGAGACCATGAAATATGAAAAATTGGCATTTTCATTGCAGTTTGGCAAAATAGCACTTTATGTGAGAATTTTTAAAAAGCAGAAAATTAAATTAGTAATATGTTTAATAGTAATTGCACTATTAGAGGATTAATGAAAATGTAATGGTCTCTACACACAACGTAAATATCTAGCATTGGGTTGTCTCATAAATTGTGGTTGTTGAGTTAAATAAGAGTACTGACTCCCCATTTGCAATCTCAGAGCTGTCCCCCTGCATTTCGGTCAGTGCAACAGAGAACCACCCCCATTCTGCAGTTACCTGTCAAAGTTATAAATGTCAGCTGTCAAAATAAATCATGCAGTAGACCCTTATCCACCCCTGAAAGGAAGAAAAAAAAAAAAAAAGGGTCTGGTCCAAACAGCAGAAGATGCAGAGGGTCACAGGATGGGCAACCATGGTCAGCCATCTGTCACATCAGAAAAAGTTCAGATGTGGCCATGAGCAAAGATGGTCATCCATCTGAATCTGTTATCAAAGCAATCACGCAAATTCAAATGACAACAAAAAGCCTCATCCTCCTGATATATTATGGTGAAGTACCATTAAGTGTCATATTTCTTCATTTGCAATAAAATCTAAATCAAAATTCATACCCTACCATGCAAAGCACTATGCACTGATTAAGCATTTCATAAATCACTTGTTAAAGATTGTGGTAGAAACAAAGGAACACTGAACATGTTTAGCATTATATTGGTGTTGTTGCTGTCTGGGATTTAAGCTGTAATTTAGTGGCCCTTGCCTTAAACTTGCGGAGCTGCAGGTGGGCTGTTTGTGTAGCCCAACCCAGTGTCTGGGTCCTCTCCAGAATTCTAATGGTGGTCTTAAAAGAAGAGAGGGGAGAGGGGGTGCAAGTTTTTTTTTCCATATATTTTAAACAGTATTTCTCATAAATGCATATACACAGGCAATGATTTAAGTGCCTGTTTTTATGTCTTGGATACTTCCCAGAAAACGTGTTACATGCCCAAGGGGAGGGGAAAATAACAACACTTGGAAGGTGAATTGGTTCAAGTCCATAAGATTGTTTTCAAATTTTAGAGTTGAAAGATTTTGCAGCTTTTAGATGCATTATAGTGATTTTTTTTTAACTTTGTAAGCACATGTGCTGTTTAATTTATTATATAATATACATTTACTTTATCCTTTACAAATTAGTCATTCTACTCACCAGCAGAGACACAAAACCACAAACTGTTTTGTTCACACAAAACCAATCAGTGTGACAAGATTGCAGCCAACTTGTCCCTTATTTGAGAGTTGAAATCCTATCAGTCCCTGTATCCAAATATTGGCATTTGAAGTCACTCAGTAAAAACATTACTAATGCTGTACATATACCGTTCATAAGGTATTTCATCAAAGATTGTTTTGAGAAAACAATCTTTAATATGAGTCCCCATCTACATTAGAATGCCTTTATTTAAAACAAGTTTTTGGTTGCAAAAAAACTATCATCCACACAGGAAAATTGAAACAATGTCATGCACACGGAGATGCAGAGAACAACCCGAAGGCCGGTTTAACTTCCCGCCACACCTATAAATGGTGCTGTATGTGTTATCCGCAAGTGTTGAATGTATGCCGTGTTTTGGGATATAGGTCAGGTTGGAAGTTGGGCAAACACGTCAATGATTTCACAAAAAAAAAAAATCCCCAAAAAACACTTTGCTGTCCACACAGAAATGTGGACAAGAGAAATTCACTCTGAAACCAGTTTAAGAAAATAGCCATTCTGGGTCCCCTGAAACACCACATACACTCTCTCTCACTTGTTATAAAGATGCTTAACAACATTTATTCTAAAATACTGTACTTTCCCAAGACTGTATATGCAGTTATGATACATTTTTATCTTAAGAAGGCCGCTATACATTTAAAGAGCAAGAATATATATGTGTTGTTACAGAGGCTGATTGTGTTGAATCTCTAAAATTAACTAAAACTAAATTAACTAAAATTAAAATTGTATTTTGTGAAAAACAAAGGCTGGCTTTAAAATGCAAAAAAAAAAAAAAGGGACAGGTATACTCACAGTCCTGAGACGATCTGTGGCGAAAAGTGAAGCGCAGATGACTTCTGTTCACATCCTCAATGGGGATGGCAACCTGGAACAAGAAAATGAAAATGACACAAAACACACACACACACACACACACACACACACACTGGGCTGGTTTGAATCCCGAACTGCCAAGCTGCAACAGAGCAAAGTACCGTCTCAAAATACTGCTCCTTAGGAGCCTTTCATGGCTGAATGGTTAAATGCACAGGACACATTTTGTTGTGTGCACAGTGTGCTGTGCTGCAGTGTTTCACAATGACAATCACTTCACTTTCACACAAACGATTAAAGGTGGCAAGCTACAATATGACATTATACCAGGGAACTACATGCATGCCCACAATCGTCCCCTCAGACACAATTGTTTAGTATGGTCCCTACTGTGGACGGAAATTCATGCAAAAGCCTTCAACGAGTCACAACGGCAATAAATCGCTTTTTTCCAACACAGAGCTTATTACAGCCAGGGTGCAGGGCTCACCTTGATTGTTTCAAACCAGCGGGGCTGTTTGACCTGATAGTATATGACAGATTTGTACTCTGTGATTCCCTCATCGCCAGCTCCAGGAAAGATTACTTTCTGCAGAGAGGGAGAAAAAAGAAAGCAGATGTTGAGAATGGTACAGAAAGCCCATGAAGGCCATTCATTCACTAGGCTTCACTTCAAACCATGTTTTTGGGGAAAACTGCATTAATTCATTCAATGATTGCTTACGCTTTTTGGTCAAGAAAGAATAAAAAAAATTTTAACAGAAAAAATTGTAATGAAAACCCCAAATCCAGCTTCCGACTGTCCCTTTCATCCAGGCTCTTTAGGTAGGACTACTAGTCACCAGAATAAATAGTATTATATTTAACACAATGTTGTTCCTCTTTTATTACTTACATTTAAACATCACCACATCATCAGGTGCAAATAAAATCTGTTCCAGAATATAAGTTGTCCACCTGTCATAGTTACTATAGAAGCATAGTAACCACATTTCTATCTTGAAAACTTTATATAATTTGTACATCATAAAAAAATATGAAATAAAATTGGAGAAATTGATTATTGATATTTTATTACTGCTGCATAATTTCAAAACACTCTCACTATGCTTAACTGCCTTTTTGCTCAGGGTCGTGGATGCCGGAGGCCATCACCCTAGGTGGGACACCAACCAACCGCAGGGTGCACACACACACCTTTTGTTCAATTTAGAGTCACCAATTAAATTGGTGTGCATGCCTTTAGATGGCAGCAAAAACTGGAGAACCAAGAAGAGACACAAGCCAACACAGGGAGAAAATGCAAACTCACACAAGGTCAGTGCCTGGATTTGAACGAGTCTAGTCCTCCTGGATACAGCTATGTACACCAACCTCGCTTAACTGGAAGAGGAGGTGGCGTCGCAGTAATTTATAAGGATAACCTCGGTATTACTCATAAACCCGGACAAGGATTTAACTCTTTTGAGATTCTACATACCAATATAACTCATGTAGTCTCACAAAATAAAAATCCAAAATTCAGTCCATTGATTATTATTTATAGACCCCCTGGATCCTATTCTGAGTTTCTTAGTGAATTTACAGATTTTGTCTCCAAATTAGTTGTATATGTGGATAAAGCCCTAATTGTCGGCGACTTTAACATCCACTGTGATAAATTAGAAGACTCACTAAGAACCGCATTCCTGTCTTTATTAGACTCAGTTGGAGTTAACCAACATGTAATAGGACCTACTCACGAAGGTGGTCACACGCTCGATCTTGTGTTGACCTTCGGTTTAAATATAGAAGATATAGTTACTCTTCCGCAATCTGAAATGATCTCAGATCATTTCCTCATCGCTTTTAAAATATGTCTGAGACACAACAAACTCAATCCCCCTCGTTATAGAGACAAACAGACAATTACATCAAGTACGGCACAGAGGTTTATTAATACCTTACCAGATTTATCAACGCTGATAAACTCACCGTCAGACCCCGCTGAACTTGACCAAGCGACCAAATGTCTAGAATCAACACTGCGTAGTACGTTAGATATAGTCGCTCCCCTCAAAAGGAAGATAGTAAGAGATAAAAACTTAATTCCTTGGTATAATGATCACACGCGCTCGCTTAAGAAGACCGCCCGGAAATTAGAACGCAAAGAGCGTCAAAGAAAATTAAACATATTCCGAATAGCTTGGAAGGAGAGCCTGCTTAACTATAAGAAGGCTCCTAGCGCGGCTCGATCAACGTGTCTGTCCTCGTTAATAGACAAAAACAAAAATAATCCCGGATTCCTGTTTAAAACTATAGCCAAACTAACCAGGAATAAGACAGAAATGGATGCGACCACTCAATATCATCATAGTAGCGATGATTTTATGAATTTCTTTAATACTAAAATTGTCACAAATAGAGAGAAGATTAAAAGCACAACAAATAGCTCCGCCGATATTTCCATGGCAAATAATCTTCTAATAGACCACCGATTAGAACGATTCAACCCTATTAAAGAGCATGAATTAATCTAATTAATCTCGTCATCAAATCAATGTACTTGCGCTTTGGATCCGATTCCAACAAGGCTCCTTAAGCAAATAGCACCCAATGTTATAAATTCTATCCTCAAAATTGTTAACTCGTCGCTTAGCACCAGCCACGTACCAAGTTCGTTCAAGGTAGCAGTCATTAGACCCCTGATTAAAAAGCCGGATCTTGATCGCAGTCAGCTTTAAAATTATAGACCGATATCCAACCTTCCGTTTATATCAAAAATCTTAGAAAAAGTTGTAGCCCAGCAGCTGAGCGCATACCTAGACTGTAACAAAATCCATGAAGTATATCAATCAGGATTTAGACCTCATCATAGCATTGAGACAGCGCTGGTTAAAGTGGTTAATGGACCTACTGTTGGTCTCTGATCAGGGACTCACCTCGCTGCTTGTCCTGCTTGATCTGAGTGCAGCGTTTGACACTATTGATCACGCTATTCTCCTTGCCAGGTTAGAGAATGTTATCGGGATTAAGGGAACAGCCCTTGAATGGTTCAGATCATATTTGACCAACCGATATCAGTTTGTGGACATCAATGGTGTTTCGTCTTCACATGGTAAAGTAGAGTTTGGTGTTCCACAAGGTTCTGTCCTAGGTCCGTTACTTTTTTCTCTATACATGTTACCTTTAGGCGACGTCATCCGCAAACACGGTATTAGCTTTCATTGCTACGCTGACGACACACAGCTGTATCTGTCAGCAATGCCAGATCAGAGGCAGCAGCTGAACAAAATAGAGAATTGTCTGAAGGACATTAGACAGTGGATGCTCACCAACTTTCTCCTGTTAAACCCTGACAAGGCAGAAGCGCTTGTACTTGGGCCTCAAGCAGCCAGGCATAAACTGGCTGACTACACAATAACCCTGGATAGCCTTTCTATCTCACCGAGTATTGAAGTGAAGGATCTAGGTGTCATCATTGATGCAGGTCTCTCATTCAATTCGCACGTAGATAATGTCACTAGAATAGCATTCTTTCACCTTAGAAATATTGCGAAAATAAGAAATATCATTTCAATGCATGATGCAGAAAAGTTGGTCCATGCATTTATTACATCAAGGTTAGATTACTGCAATGCATTATTGTCTGGATGCTCTAGTAGGTGCATGAGTAAACTCCAGCTAGTAAAGAATGCAGCAGCCAGAGTTCTAACTAGAACCAGGAAATTTGACCACATCACCCCAGTCTTACAATCACTGCACTGGTTACCCATCAAATTTAGGATTGACTACAAAATCCTACTTTTAACCTATAAAGCTCTAAATGGTCTCGCCCCACAGTACCTGAGTGAACTTTTGGTTCTTTACGAACCGCCACGCCCCCTTCGATCAATGGGTGCGGGGTCATTACTGGTACCAAAGGTGCAGAAGGTCACAGCTGGGAGCAGATCCTTCTCCTATAGACCTCCGCAGTTGTGAAACAGCTTGCCTGTCAGTGTCCGGGATTCAGACACAGTCTCAGTGTTTAAATCCAATCTGACAATTAACCCTAATCTGTTTTCTCTGTTTTTTTGCTAAAGTCCTAGACCCTCATTTCACTTGATTTTGATGCAGTGTCAATTATAAAGTCCAGTTTATCACACAGTCCCCCTGTTAGACACAGACAGAGTTAAATTCACCCTAGTTAGGCTGTCCTAGTTAGGGTACCAGGCCACTGTAGCACCAATATACCACTATAACCACATATTTCAGTATCGGTCTTAGAGTGCAACCGTCTGCCGCTGCTTCTGTTTGTTTTTCTCCGAGACACGGAATCAATCGCCCAGACTACTGGCAGACCCCAGTGATCAGACCAGCAAATAAAACCTGGTTCCTGACAACTGCTTTACAAGGACAAAACATGAAACAAACCAGAGGGTCACCACAGCCACCACCACCATTACAACTACAGCTTCAGGGATCTTCAAATGGACCAATAACATCATTATGGACATAATCTAGACCATGACACTGGACTGCATCCTGGACTTCTCCAACCCTACAACCGTAGGACTTATCATTATATCATATCCAACCCTGCACTGACACCATTTGCAGGCTCACTCTACCCTGGAAGGGGGTCCCTCTCTGTATCACTCCTTCCCAAGGTTTCTTCCTCTCTTTTTTTTTCTCTCTCCTAGAGTTTTTTTTGTGTGGAGTTTTTCCTTGTGTGCAGAAGGGTCAAGTGTGGGGGGTGTCAACTGTAGGGCCTGTCAAAGCCCATTGAGACATACTGTATGTGATTTTGGGCTATATAAGAAATAAATGTTGTTGTTGTTGAACATACAACCATGGAGGTGTGAGGCCACATTGCTGAATGCTGTGCTAATTTCCATTCTTGAAACTTTAGCAGTCATTGGTGTCTTTAAACTTTGTTCTCATAATTCTAAATAAAATCCCTAGTTTTATTTTCATTAGTGCTGTTAAAAAATCATTGTAGGATAACAAATCATGTGTTCATATAGCAGATCCATATGTTAACTGAATTACTACCACATGTATATATGGGTGTGAAAACAGACCTCAAAAAAGAAAACCATCCACATGATTTCCCCACCAAATAGAAGCGAAGAAGCAAAGGAAGGGGTATCCTTTACTTATTTTAAAGATGTTTAAAAATGTAAAGACCCTCTTAAAGAAGTTATAGTAATCAATTAATGTAGCCAGAAAAAAAATCAATATTATGTCTGCAGGGGGGTGAAGTTAAAAAAAAAAACCTATTACAAATTCCATGGATAAACACCATGCTTTTGTTTCCATATGGCCTTTCACAGAAAATTAATTATTGAAATGTTAATTGTTAGGTGATGTCATTTGACCCACCTAATTGAACAGAGAAGCCATCTGGTGTGTGTCTGTCTGTGTGAGTGTGTCTGTGTGTGTGTGTGTGTGTGTGTGTGTGTGTGTGTGTGTGTGTGTGTGTGTGTGTGTGGAGATAAGACAGCGAACACATGAGTCATTTGGACCTTAAGCGGAAGCATTACCATATCAATATCTAAAAATATGTTTGTTCATATCTGGTATATAACAGACTGGCTGAAACCACATGTACTGTGCATGACTGCAAATGCAAATATCATGGGTAAGTATACTGGATTTGAGACGCTTTGTTATACTAACCTGATAGAATCCAGACTTTTAAAATACATGTTAGTGTGTTGGTGTGAGTGAAATTTGACTAAATGGAATGTTGGACCAGCACACCCTGATAATATGTACTGACACAGCTACAGAAGCATCAGTGTCTGCAGGGTGGTAGTAGCCTAGTGGGTAACACACTCACCTATGAACCAGAAGACCCGGGTTCAAATCCCACTTACTACCATTGTGTCCCTGAGCAAGACAATTAACCCTAAGTTGCTCCAGGGGGACTGTACCTGTAACTACTGATTGTAAGTCGCTCTGGATAAGGGCGTCTGACAAATGCTGTTAATGTAATGTAAACGCAGTCATTATGAGTTAGAAAGTGTTTGTGTACTTGCAGTCAGCCAAGTTGTTTGTCTGTCATTTGATCTATGGCAGCTTAAGTCAATCTCCAGTTGAATCTCCACCCTCCACTCGGTGTGCAGAATAAGAAATGCATCAGTCAATAAATTGAATCACTTCCAATGCACTGCAATAAGGACTAAAGTCTGATTAAATGGCAGAATCAAGTTGTAGGTATAAAATGTGCATGGAAACATGATTGATGCTATGTCCCACACCCGGTCCATCTGGCTTGATTTCTTTTACCCAATTATCTACCACCACAACTACAATCCTTGTCAAAGTCATTCAGATGCTTGCTTGCTTGTTTCATTGTCAAGAACAAACATTTCACTTGCTGCCTAATACATCAAACAATTTTATAATGAGATTATAGACTTTTATCAACATTATATACTTTTAGTGTGGCTGATGAGGATACATAGACACAGGGTGTCCCACTTTCTCAGCCCCTTTTCCTCCACACAACCAATGGACACACTCAGCAGCTAACTCTTCCTGACAGCCAGCAACTATGAAGGAGAACAGGTGTCGTCTCTCAGCTGCCCCAGCACTGCTGGGGGCAGGGAGGAAAGCGGGGTAGTGAGATATGTTTTGTTTTAGGGTGGAATGCTGAGTTCAGACACCATCATTTCATGGCCCTGGCCTCAAGAGCAAGTAAAGATCTTAAAGATCTTTTAACTCTGGAAGATACTGAATACTAATCTGGACTTTGGTTTTGTGGATCTAAGAGCTTGAGTTTCCCAGTTTGCTCTAGTTATGCTTTAATTAAATTGATGTTAGTGTAGATAAATACTATATTTCACATTTTAATAACCAGGGCTCTGACAAAGATGGATACACAATCATGTGTGAGTGACAGAGAGTGAGAATGCAGAGACGTGTTGTTGAGAGGGGTGTTATGCCATGGGGAATGTTGGGGAACGTTGTGGCATGTTGCTAAGACACAAAGCGAGGCAGGAGCATAATCCATTTAACCACCACAGCATGAGACTTGTGTTTTTGCTTGCTTAAACACACAAAAGCAATAATGGCTATATTGTTTTTCACAGAACCAAGCACACAGTGGAACAATTAACACATTATATCAGTACATAATTCATGTACACATTTTTAGCCAGTGACCTCAGAAAAGTCATTTTAGCAGTCAGAAGAATCTTATTATTGCATTTGACTATATCAGGGCTGATTGTGGAAAAAAATCCTAAACCTGAACTTTTTTTCCATGCCCAGGAGGTGAGTAGGGGTGGGAGGTGAATACAACAAGTCAGTGGACAGTCTCTTTTTAACTTCTAAAGGTTTGTTTAAGCTCCTAACAAAAAAAGGGATGTCCATTTCAGACATTTGCACCAGCACCATCCACATATGGATGGTGGATTAATGTTAAGCAAAACGTCTAGTACAAAAAAGTTCCTACCTTCTGACAATTAGACATATTGACAGCAGAAACAAGCATAAACTGAGGCAACAAGGGCAATGATTTAGACAGTGTATATGACTTTTAAACAACTTCAAAAAGTTCAGAAAGTTCAGTCATTTTGTCTTCATGACTCTGTTGAACTATTGGCTAAACTTCTCCACAATTTCCACTGGAACTGCTTCATCTTGTCTGCATATTTTTCTGGAAATGTGCAGAAGTTCAGACAAATTGAATGCATTGACAGTTGGCTCTCAACCCAAAAATCACGCCAACATCAGTAAGTGGACCAAAAACTCTTCACTTAACAGTATTGTATTCTTATTTGTACTCTGCCTTACCTTAAAAGGTAGTAGTGAAAGCAATTTTGTGTAAGCTAATGTCAGTCTTTTCGGACAGATAACATGTCTATTGTATCTGTGCATGGGAGTTTGTTTGATTGCTTCAGAATCACATGAGAAATCTTTCCCGCTCGTGTAGATTCCTCCTCTACAATATCAGACAAATCCGTCCTTATTTATTAACACAGGCCACACAGATACTGGTTCAGTCCTTAGTAATTTCATGACTGGATTACTGCAACTCCCTTCTTGCTGGTCTACCTCTAAGTACCATCCGACCTCTACAACTAATACAAAATGCAGCAGCACAACTAATCTTCAACCTTCCCAAATTCTCCCACACCACCTCTCTGCTGCGCTCCCTCCACTGGCTCCCAGTAGCTGCACGCATCAGGTTCAAAATACTGATGCTGGCCTACAAAGCCAAACATGGAGTAGCCCCATCCTACCTCACAGCCCTTATTATACCTCGCACTGCACCTTGTATTCTCAGAGCCTCCTGTACTGCTCATCTGGTTTCTCCATCTCTGAAGGAAGACACTCATCTAGACTCTTCTCTGTCTTGGCCCCTTGGTGGTGGAACGAACTACCCCTTGATGTCAGAACAGCACAGTCACTGAGTATGTTCAAACGGCAGCTCAAGACCTTCCTCTTTAGAGATTACTTAGATTAATTCAGAACCTTCTTATTTTCTGACTTATGTATAGAAACTACAACACAGTGAATATAAAGATTGTATTCATAGTTGGGGGTCCTAGTGAACCAGAATTGATCACTTCATCAATGGTAACATGGAAGCACATTGTAAGTTGCTGTGGATAAGGGCGTCTGTCAAATGCCTTAAATGTAAATGTAACCCAACTACTTCCTCAGGCAGGCAGGCAAGGGAAGCACACTTCACTCACAGATGAGTGGCTGTGTCACATTTTCAAGAGTGTCAAGGGCTGGTGTCAAGTATATTCAGAATTTTGACGGCGGGTTTGTTTTTATCGGGCAAGAAAGATAGAATGGGTTAGAAGAGCTGGTGCACAAAGCGCAAGTAAACCAATCAAAGCAAAACCGGAAGCTCCAACCTTGCAACAACACCAGTTGCCAAGAGAATTTTCTGCATAAATGCTCTAGTACATAGATATGCATCACACACGGCTCTCCTCTACTGTGTCTTTTGAATTTGACATAATTAACCAATTCCACAATCAGACGGCTGTATCCTTTAGGGGTTATAAAGGCCTTGATGGAGTTCTAACAGACACTGGGAGCAGAACCGCACACACCACTTCCATGCTGATTCAAGTGCCTGTTCCAATAGAGGGGGCTGTAATTATCTCATTCTCTGCTTCATTATAATTGCTAGCCAGTTGTGTACACAGTGTGTGTCTGCGTGTGGATATGTTTTTGTGTGTGTGTGTGTGTGTGTGTGTGTGTGTGTGTGTGTGTGTGTGTGTGTGTGAGTGTGTGTGTGTTGTGTGCGCACGTGTGAGTGTCAGAGATTCTGTTGAGTTTCCGATGGCTCAGCTGGTCTTAATGGGGTCCTCCAATTTTGTTAATCTAAAATTACCTTGCGAGAAAGGAGGCCTGATGCATCAGTCCTCCTCATCCTCTCATTCAGGATGGAAATGACCACTACCCAGTCAGAGAAGCTGACCTAATTACCACAGTCACACCCCTAATCCCGCAGTCATGCCACTAACCATCCCTCACAGACCGCAGAGCCGGTTAAAAAAAACAAAAAAGCAAAAAAAAAAAAAAAAAACAGTTTGATTGTTTGAGGCCATTTGGATTGGTGTGTTTCTGTACTAAGTGGATGTTTTGTGTGCGGTTGGGTGTGTGTGCGTGTGGGTGTGTTTGAGAAAGAGTGCGTGCATAAAAAGTGTGTGAGTTTAATGGTGGAGAGGCCGTGTCAGATTTGAGGTTCACATCAACATGAAAGATGAGTATCAGAGCAGAGGCCTGGAGGGAAACAGAAAGACCAAAAGACCAGAAAAGGCTGCTGTTACCTCTAGCCTCTTCCCGTCCTCATCATACACAGACATCGTCACCTCCACATTTTTGTGTGTGGTCTTGTTGCCTTTGTCAAAGTCTCCTTGGACCAAAGTGACGTAGATGTCATTCCTCACATCGCCTACAATCAAGGAGACACAAAAATCATCACCAAAGAAAACAATGTTAAATAAAATTTCACAGACTTTTCACTCAGAGATGTTACAGAGTACAGGACTGGGTTTCTTTCCAAAATGTTAAAATCAATTTCAACCAAATATATTAAACATGCATTTTTTGCTGAATTCAGCCTTCAAAACAGTTCAATTGCAAAAACATGTTCTGCTAGTGTGAAGGGATGGACTTGGTATTGGCAGAAGTTTTATTAAAATCATTATTTTCAGTTTGATTACTCATATACTTTTATTTTGTTGGAAATCGCTTATGACCTATTGGTGCTGCATGGTTGGAAAAAAAAACACGCCCTAAAAAGAGAGACACTATGGAGTTCAATAGGGGGAACAACTTAATGCCAAAGACCATAGTTGATGTATATATCCCCATATCTTGTTGAACAGTAAAGCGCAGTTCATGTCAGCAGAAACAAAAGGTCCAACCACTGTTGTGCAACTGAGCTGAAAAAGATGCTGTTTTTCATGTAATACATTAAAAGCTTTACTAGAAGTACACTACTGTGCAGAACCATAAGACCAAAGGGAAAAAAAAAAAAAAACACATTTTGCATTTGTGTACATTTACAGCATTTATCAGATGCCCTTTATCCAGAGTGACTTACAATCAGTAGTTACAGGGACAGTCCCCCTGGAGCAACTTAGGTTTAAGTGTCTTGCTCAGGTACACAATGGTAATAAGTGGGATTTGGTTCATAGGCGAGTGTGTTACCCACTAGGCTACTATGACCCAAACTACTACTAAACTAGTTGATCGTAACAAAGCTGTAAATAGAGGTTCAAAATGCAAAAAAAAGAAGAAAAAGAGAGAGAAGAAACAGAGTAGGAAATTTGTTGAATACTGCATTTAAACAATCTGATCAAAAGTTTAAAGATCATTAATTATTATTAAATTATAATTATTCTGAATTTTCAACTGGAAATAAAAAGGTAAGCATGTCAACCTGGCATAATGATCTCGGGAAAGCCCATCTTTCGAGCCACGGCAGTGGATCTGTCCACCAGGTGAGGGAAGTCTTTCCTAATCTGATGGATATCTCCTGGCAGGAGCTTCAGTGTCACCCACAAACCTGAGAAAATTAATGGGATATTTAAAACTTCATCCATTAATTTTACTTCAACCACCATATCTCAGTATCCAGGAGAAGTTAATCATGCAGAAACACTTCTCCACTTTAATTAAAATTAAAGAATTATTAAAGGTATATATTTGTGCTCAAAAGAAAATTTAGTTTAGTTTTAGTTTTTCTAGTAATTTCGACTATTTTAATTATTCTACGGCAGTTTATAAAAGGTTTCTATTTCTGTTTGGAACAAACCTATATGCTATACTGTCTATATACATCAATTACCACAGTTTTTTTTCCAAGATTTTATGGACAGCTGGAAAATGAGATCGGAATCACAGTGACACTGTCAATAACATATAAAAAGAACACAATGTAACTTCAAGTCAATCACACTTCAGTGAAATCAAACTGAAATCAAAGCAACACTGATTGACAATCAATTTACAAATCTACTACTTGTTTTAAGGACATTACATCAAAGTCGGATCAGCCTGTAGTGTGTTTTTCCACTTGTGACTCCAAATCCAGACCTCCATGGATTGATCAAATTGATTTCCATCAATAATTTGTGTGATTTTGTTGTCAGCACCTTCAACTATGTAAAAAAATAAATATTTAATAAGAATATTTCGTTCATTCAGATCTAGGATGTTCTCTTAATATTTTTGGAGCAGTGTATAATGAAGAAAAAATCTAATTTTGAACTCCTCTTTTAGCAAACTTAACAGCAGTCCCACTCATTTTCCAGGTTCAACTTCCACCACTGTGTCCTCCAACAACTCCTGAATTAACTCAGTCCTGGACACCAAACCCTGTCTGACTCTACCAGTGACCCCTTCATTTGGCCCTGAGCCTGAATAAACAAGCCTGGGTGTCACTTCTGGTTGTCCCATGGTTGTGGTTGTATCACCCTGGGTCTCAACCATATACCATAATAAACAATGGCAAAGTGATGCTGAAAACAAGGTGCTGGGTCTTTAAGCTGAGTAGCACTTTGTGATTATTATTATTAAAGAACCTGAAAGAAAACAACAGATTAGGAGGCTATCATCCTCTCACAATGCAAAGATTGTAGTGTAGTGTTTTCAAAGTGCTGTGATTTACATATTGTGTGGGACTTGTTTCCTAGTGTAAGGTTATCCTCAGGATTTACATAAACTAACAAATAAATGCTTGCTTGTTGACTGCATCTCCACATCACCAAAAGCGACAAACATTCTTGTGATTTAACCGCTCATCACTCATCATTATCCAGGTTTACCTAAGAAACTTCATCTTGACTGTTAACAATGAGGTGGTGAGATGCATCAGACTGGTAAAATATAGTTATTCCAAGGACCCAGTGAATGACCGTTCAATTAACTAGCTAGGAGGGTTAAAAACAAGGCCTGGATTCCAAATTTCGAAGAACCCTGCACAACACGCTGCCTCCAAAACCAGTGTCAATCTGAACATGAGCTACATATACATGTGTTACTGTACAGCAAAGCAAGAAAACACACACTAAGCATGAATATTTTTCCCCTAGATGTTGCTTCATCTCATATAACTTTCTAACTTAGAGTAGAATGTGCACTTGGGAGCAGATCGGAATAAATCCTTCCAAACTCAATTAAGCCCAGACACAACATTTAAAATATTTTACTGTTACAGCCAGACACAACCTGAGCACACTTTAAATGATTTGGGTAGCCAAAATGCATTATGGGCAGCTTTTTTAAGTTTGCTTAGGTCGCCTTAAAAAGGATGGTACACAAAACTGCCTGCCATCTTGACAGGTTATTTTCACAAGATACGTTTGTCATGTTACCTTGGCCTTTGTGATTGACTTCTTTGGCAGCGATGACCTTGTTTATGACTGTCTGGAGGAAGTCGTTCTCCCCTGCCACCCTGGGTGAGAAACGGGAGATGTTCAGCTGCTTGTGGCGAATGGCGTGATCCAGCGCTAGCCTGGAGTATGCACACACACGGGCACACACCACAAAAGGAGAGAAAGAGAGAGAGAGAAAGAGGGGAAAAAGAGGGGGTGGGGTGAAAAAGGGGTGTAATGATGGGAAGAGGATGGGGTGAGAAAGAATAGAAAGACAGAGAGGGGGTGAGGGAAACACCAAACAGTGATGCAAAAAAACATGACAAGACACAAAGCCAATTTTTTTGTTAGGCAACAACGAGGCAGGATGGGCAACAGGAGAGAGACACACAGAGAGAGCAAGTTTAGGAGACCGAACTCATCTCCACTGGCCTTAATCCTCATCCCCAGTGCTGAAACCAACAGGTGGGACGAAGCTTACATTTGGTGTTCACCAAAGGCCTCAGCTTGAGACAGAAAAATAATAAAACACCACCTCCTGTGTGACGGGTCAGAGGATCAATTACCAAAAAAGAATGATACAATGATTATAATACAAGAAGCAATACACACAATCCCAGGCTTTCATTTTGCTGGGCAAGCAGTACTGCAGAAAACAGAGGAGCAGGAAAGCGGTAGAAGTAGAAGCTGTTGAGAGAAGACTGGTGATGCCTGGGCATGTGTGGGATGGAAGAGACTGTGAGGATATGTGAAAATACGAAAAAAGAAAGAGACAGAAATAAAACAAGAGTGGAGTCAAAGAGTAAAAGATTTTCTTCTCAAACTGTCTGAGGCATTTGGGACTTTCCAATAAGCAAAACCTTCCCAAGACACAGAAAAAAACTAAAGACATCAGTTAAAAATTATTCAAAACAATCTAACAAAGCCAGCTTCATTTTACGTCCAAACTGGTCTGACAGAAAACTGAACAAAGCAAGTGAAGAAAGAACTTTTTTGGCCCAGGAATCTCAGTTTCATGTTTCCCACCTTAAATGTTCTTGAAAAAGTAAATAGAATGCATCTGCTGTATAAATAACTCTGTGTTATATGTGGAATCAGTCTAATATTTGTATTATTGATGAAGAAATACTGCACCATCTGTTTAAAGGTTTAGGTATCCTCAAGATTTACATAAGTAAGTAATAGAAGAAATAACCAGTTGGGTTTTATCTGTATCTTGAAGATACTCAGAGGAACAATCTATAATGATGTTTTTATAAAAAGTTGAAGATCAGGATGGTTTTAAACCCATATCCATTAACGCAGGACATTTGCAAACATCAGTAAAGATCAGGTTTCTCCTTGATGAATATTTTTAATTATGTAAATCCTGAGAACGTGTTTGACATTAGACCAGCAAACAAGCCCCATGCTTGGCAAATATCTGTGCCAACAGAATGTTAACTGCAGTATCCAAATCTAAAGCATTTCCAATGTCGCTGGAGAAAAAAATAAAAGGTTACCCAGGCTCCAGCCTGCCCTCAGAGGGAGACAAGAGTTAATGAAAGGGACTTAATGAAGTCAAGTGTGAGTCAAGTTGTGCCCATGTCAGGCATCACAGGGCAACTAAATTAAAAGAATTAAAGACATTCAGAAAACCTCATTCATAGTTTCATATTATCTACATTTCATCGTTTAATTGTGTGTGAGTATGTGGTGTTGTAAGCTTACGGCTGAAAGGGAATAAAGTGCTGCTTGTCCTCATCGTCCATTTTGCCGGTAATGATGTCAGTAACGTCCATGACTGAAGAGAGGGAGAAAAAAGCATAATAGGTTCTTAACATGGTTATGGAAATGTTGCGTTGAAGTAATCACTGTCCAACACCACGAATTGGATCATGATTTCTTCAAGCTTCATTTTACCCAGCTAACTGATTATTCCATCTTTTAAGAATGGAAAGGGTTTATGGGGTGTTTGGTGGGGTGAAGTTGTCGTCATCCTCAGCCTAATGTGACAGGAGGCCTATTATGAATTGTAATAATATAAATAGTTTAATATTTGATATATGTATTTAATCTTCAATCAGCCGAAACACACCCATGTCATGCCTTTTCTCACCTCTGGCTCCCGGTAGCTGCTCGCATTGAGTTGAAAATTCTTGATGCTTTTCTATAGGGTTGTAAATGTAAGTGCACCCTCTTATATCAACACACTACTAGCTAGCTACACTCCTGCATGCCCTCTCAGATCTGCAAACGAAATGAGACTAAAAATTTCCTCTTCACGGGGTCTCCGATCCAAATCGATTTCAATATTCTCCTTTGTTGTCCCTAGCTGGTAGAACAACTTGCCCTGAGTCTAGCACTTAACAATCCCCTAGCATGTTCTATTCCTGACAAGTTAGGCCTTATCAGGGCTCTTAAGTAACACGTAATTTGAATTATTTATAATCATTTATACACACACACACACACATATATGTATGTATGTATGCATGCATGTAAATATGTGCATGTATGTCTGTGTAATAAAGAAAAAAATTAAGAAATAGGAAGATGCTCTTTTCCCAACATTTGGCTTGTGATTGCTCCTGTACTACTAACTTTTGAATCATATACATGGTGAGGCACCAAAAATCAGAAGGTTTGTCCCTCTTTGCTGAAGAAGGACTGTGTGTAATTGACCCCCCTGTCCGTAAATGGTGGACAGAGAGGCAATTTAATCAGTTCACCCCAGAGCAGGTTACCTGCCCACTGGGGACAAATCAGATGATAATTTCTCTTTCTGCTTCAAGAGAGGAACTCTGATTATTGGCCAATTTATTTATTTATTGGGGTTGGGGCTAGACCTCAATCAGCATTTGCAGGAAAAAGAGGTCAAGCAGATTGTTAGTTGACGTTTAATATAACTAAAAGTTTTAGTTTATCACATTATAACTGCTTGTTAAATGTTTAGTGTCAACTGGGCAAAAAGAAGATCAGTGTCAGACCCTGTGAAACGCAATGTGCTCAGTGGCAGGGAAATTAGAGCAGCTTGTGCTCGTCACCTCCATGATATTCATGTGGGTCGGATGATCTAGTCACAGAAGGTGCCCTGAAGTACAAAATTACAACTCTTCCCACATTACTGGACCCTTCTGATATTTGGATGGTAATCATATACCAGTGCATTTCAATGCACTGTTCTGAGCTGTAGCTCAAGCTGACTGCTGTCCTTGTATACACACACGGGAGAGAAAATACATTTGCTGTCTGACTCCTCTATGAATGGTTCCAATTTGATTGTTAGTATTTTCTGGTGGACTTATTACTAAGGAAAACCAACAGACTATGCAGCTAGTAGCAAATTGGTTCCCTGTTCGCAGCCCTGAATATTTCATATGTGCTGTAGACTTTACTTATTTTGCAAATGAGAGGCATGTTGTATATTGTCATTACAATGTTAACAGTGATGCTGCTGCTTCAGGATCACAGCCCTGACGGGAACCGTAGAGCATGCACTAGTTTGTGTCTAGTTGAACATATACAAGCAGAAGAGTTCATTCAAAATTTTAGATGGACTAACAGAATTTATTTTCTCTAATGGCATGGAAGCATAATGCTAGCAACACTCATTCCTTATTTAAAAGTGCATTTGCATATATAATATTTTTAAAAACCAAATGCTCCATGTCATTGGCTCAAAAAGTAGATGTGGTTAAAGCTATTACTGTGCACCAACTTCACAATCCCACCACATAATGTATAACATAATTATACCTCATTATTTCAGATAACAAACTGAAGTAAGGTCTACAGGTATCAAATTGTATGGAAAAGGGGAGAGCGTCGCTTTTTGGAGCAACTTTGACTGCCGCTGAACAATCTGCTGGGCGCAGCACAAGGCGCTCTTCAGGTACTCATTCTATAGAAATCAATTGGATTCAGAACACAGCACTGTGCTGGACACATGAAGTATGTGATGTCCTTTAGTGTGCTCAGTTTACAGAAAACTTTAATCCATGTATTTGTTGCGATGAGGGTTTGCGAGGTGGTTTGTCTAGACCACCGTAAAAACTAAAACTGTGCAGGTGGTAAAGGATTACCTGCTACTCCAAATGGCCTCCTAAGCCCTGACGTCAGCTTCTTTGTGTTGTTGTCCCGTAGCTCCATTCGGCCCACCCGCACAATTTGACACACAAAGCTGATTTTCTCCCTTTTCAAATCCTCGCTTCCAAGGTCCTGTGGATGAAAGGCAACAAAAGCAAGAATTGTACACAATATGCGCAAACACCCACACACACAATGACTCATTAGTTCTAAGCCCGTTTGCTTGTATCAAAGCCAAAGCCTCAGATAGGACAGGGCATCATTAGCGTTTGAGGAGAGTAGCATGTTTCCGTTCTTCTCGATACACTGACACAGAAAAACCAGAGCGACAGTGAAGCCAGATATAACGCTTGTTAAATCTCTGCTCTGCATATAACACCTTGTTAAATATCTGCTCCAGGGAACCGCCCAGTTATCAGAGTGATTGATCAACTTGTCTGAGCATTTTGGGGGAAGATGAAGACACCGTTTGATTGCGGCCTCCAGTTTTATTTCCAGGTCAAAGTCCTGCTTAGATTTATGCACTTATTTAAAACTCTGATGCAGGAACACGGTGACCTTTAGGAAAATAATTTTTGTGTAGATTCTCAGTGCTGGGCAGGAGGGCACAAATCTCTGAGCTGAACTTCACAGCTGATAAACTGAATTTATGGTTTTCTAAAAGTGCTTTCCACTGTGATACAGACTGGAGTCCCCTAACCTATCCAAGCTATCCAAATATGGAAAAATATTTTACACAATGCAAGATTTTTTCCCACCAGTTATTTCACTCTTGGTGGTAAAGCAGACCTTCTTCAGCTTCTTTCAAGCTTTTCTTCAAATCTAAAGGTTACTAAATCAAACCACACTAAATAGAACATTTTAAGTCCTAGAGACATATTAGTCCTTAAGTCCTTAGAGACACACCGTGTCTGGTGTGACTGACAAAAATTAAACCACAGTTCCACTAGCCAGCACAGTTACAATGACAAACCTGATCTTATCCTCAATGTGGAAACCTCAGTATAGGAAACCTTTATTCTAGTATCAATGTTTTCCCAACAGCATTGGAAAAACATTTATATGTTAGGTTAAGATGCAGAGCTGTCAGCATAAAACAATTTTCCTGACACTAACATTTACAATGCACACTCAGAAATAAATCAAAACATGTTCACTGACAAGCGTCTACTCATGTGCAGGGGGATAGATGAATGCTCCATTGCATTGTGTCATGACTGGAATTGATCCTCATTATTATTATGTGGAAGGCTGTGACACACGGCATGAACTGCTCATTACACAGGCAGTTTACAGCTGGGTAAAACATTATGACAGGCCATAGCTTCATAATCACTAGAGATAGCAGTAACTCAGTTTGACATTTGGTGAAGCATGTGTCCAGAAGTAGGAATCTATGCGCTACTGAAGAAAAATAATCACAGGATCTACTAAAGGACATTGGTGACTTAAGAAACAAAGCATGGAAACTCTTATTTTATAGTCAGGATTAGGGAGTAACGCATTTTATTGTGTGTGTGTGTGTGTGTGTGTGCGTACGTGCGTGCGTGCGTGCGAAAAAGAGAGCGAGTGAGAGAGAGATTAAAGTAGACTGTAAGACAACACACACCGTGAAGACAGCGCGGAGATTGTGAAGCTGGTCTATATCCTTGACCAGTCCAGAGCTTGACCACTTCACCAGGTAATTTTCACTGAATGGTGAAAAGATTTAAAGAGTACATTTCATACAAGCAGATACAAACACATACACACTTACTTGTACATCATCACATGCACCTCTAATAAAATGTGTATGAAAATGGGAGAGTGTGTCATGCACCTGATGAACTTGGATTCCACAGGATCGTAGAGTGACATGAGCACCTCAGCGTCCTCTCCGATTTTACAAACCACATTTTTGAGGGTGACGAAAAGGGCAAATGAAGGTGTGGAGGCAAACTTGGCCTGGCGACTAAGATCCAGGTTTTGCTTCTGGGACTGGAATAGAAAAGAAAAGGAATAAAAAAATGTGTCCACATTAAAGCATAATAAGGACAAACAAGTCTGAAACTGGGAGAAACATAGGGCAAAACAAAAGCTGGGTGATAAAAAGAAAAAACATTTATTTACAAAATAACATAAATTTACAATCCCATATCAAAGCAAGCGCTGGTGATCCCTTTAAAGTAACCAGTGTGATACCTACACTTCAACAACAGACTATAGTTTCTACTTTTGCCAGAACCATACGTTACAACAAAAAAAAATTAAGACATAGGCTACTGCATTTGGGATATCTCTATTTTATTGCAAAAGACATGATGCCACTGAGCATGGTGGAAAACGGTGGATTTATGATTAAAGTAATTGACACGTTACATGTTGGCCGTAAACATTTCTCTAAAGTAATTGACACGTCCTTGGCCGTAAACATTTCTCTCATATGGTAATTCCCGAGATATATGCATAGTGTTGACAGATGGTTGAAAAGGAGCAGCAAAATGTGTCATACTTTTCTACCAAATCAAATTTGTGGTCAAGTCACACATGTGAACCATATTTGAGTCTCACTGTCCAATTTATGATTAAAATTTAAAAAGCAAATGCCTTCAAACTGCCTACTTCCTTAAAGACCATACAGGTAAAGTTATTGCCTTAGACCACTTGTATCCTGGGGACTGAGTGAAGACAAACAAGTCTTTATTTTGTATAATTATATTCACTTGAAAACTAATATTTGGTTTTGTAGCCTTATATCTTAATAAAGAAATGCTTTGACAGTGATTCGATTAGTATCGTGATGCTGAAAATGCTGAAAACTAATATTGAAAAATGTTCCCATATCGCCTGGTCCTGGGCAATAGATATGAAAACAGACGCAAAGTGCAAGCTCAAAATTGTGGGCTTGTAATGAGTCAAGAATTTTTTCTTAAATCATACTTAATTATTTGCAATTTGACATATTGATGGGTCAGTTTAGACTTATCATAGACACACAAGCATGTAAACATAAAAATATTGCATCTCAACCAACACAAAAAAAAATAAAAAATCCAAACATGTACACAGGTGAAGTCAGGCAAAAAAAGATAAATGACAGCATGTTCAAAGGTCATAGTTATCTTTTTCATTGCTCATGTGACCAAGCTGCGGTTATTTATCCAAAATTGTAGCCACATCCTGTCTCTGAAGTTGTAGTGCAGGTGCAGCGGGAGCAAGTCCAGCATACCAGGAGATGTGCCGACATGTCCCAAAATACCACAGTACTCTGTGCTCTCAAAGGAAGGGGCTTTAAACATTCTAAGAATGCAACGACGGGCATCCCAGTGGGACGTAGAAAGCATAGCAGGGGATCTGAGATGAAAGGACACACTATTACCTTTTGGTTATAAAACATATTGCATTCCTTTCGTCCTTCTGTCGAGGGTCATCCAAAATATTATCACATTATCCTGCAGTCCATTATCAAATGATCAGTCCTGCAAGTCAGTAATTAAGCCCATTTTCCCTAACATTGCTGACAAATACAATTGAAAATGGGAAGCCCTAGAAATTTTGCTGTACATCTTGCATATAGATATGTAAGGGAGACCAAAAGATCTCCCTGTGCAGGATAGCTGAGCGGTAGTGGTGGCAGGGAAGACGACATGAAGTGGATGGTAATTGGAGGCAGATTCAGTAAAAATAAATAAATAAATAAATAAATAAATAAATAAATAGTTAAAATATAAAAAATAAAGCGTAAGTAAACCGCTAAAAATCTCCAATAAAACTCCTCTCTTCTCTCATTTGGGCCTATCAGTATGACAGACCATTTACTATTGTGCTGGGAATATGTTTTTGGCTCCCTGAGGGTACCCGTTGAAACTAGTGACTCAGGAGTCGAGGTGAGACCAAGATCTGACATATGGGACGAGTTGGAGCCGCCAGTGTGAGTTTGGAAAGCCCGGAAAAACCCAGAAAAACCCGGAAAACTGGGAAAAAGGCAAAAAAGGACATGCATTACATTCAAGGCTGCCACGCTAAGACTGTGAAACGCACAGAAACATATGACATTGTTTTATTATTACCCACAAAATGGGTTCAAAGTTTAAAATGGTAGGGTTTACTATTGTGCAGAGGAAGAACTTTTCAGCTCCCTGTGACTAGCCTTAAAAGCTAGCAACACGGGAGTCGAGGCGAGTCAATCTGACATATTGGATGTGTCGATACCCCCAACGGGTCAGGAAAACCGGAAAATTAATCAACTATCGACCGGACCCTCCTCTCCAGTACCTTGGAGTAGACCTTTCCAGGGAGGCTCAGGAGTGTGATTCCCCTATACACCCTCTGGTCTCCTTTCTTGGCCGTCCGGTACTGCTCCTGGAGACCCACAGACCAGTCATGCCCTGTAGGCCTGTGGTGTCCACCAGCGGGTATGGGGGCTACCACCATAACAAGGTCCATTCAGGCTCAATGTCCTCCACAGTGGTGGCAGCGGTGGTCTAGCGGTTAAGGAAGCGGCCCCGTCATCAGAAGGTTGCCGGTCCGAATCCCGACCCGCCAAGGTACCACTGAGGTGCCACTGAGCAAAGCACCGTCCCCACACACTGCTCCCCGGGCGCCAGTCAGGGTGATGGGATAAATGCACATGTGACAATCACTTTATTAGGAACGGCCGGTCCTTTGGCCACTTCATTTGGAACATCTGCTCCATCATCCACATCATTAAGACTGCATGCAAATTGTTCAAATTTTCTTGGCCACATTAGCATTTTTAATGTTAGCATGCTAACATTGGCATTTTAACAAGCTAATTTTTCAACATGCTCCAAATCTCACCGAATTTCACTTGACTCATCTCGGCCACGCCCTCTTTGCATTTTTGATGTTAGCCTGATAGTATTAACATGCTAACATGCTAATTTGTCAACATGCTCTAAACATCACAAAATTTAATGTGACGCATCTTGGCCATGCCCTGTTAGCATTTTTTACATTATCGTGCTAGCATTAGCATGGTAACAAACATCACCTAAAGTCATGTGACTGCCTGTTCCATCGGCTACTGTAGTTATACCGCCTGCTCTTACAGCTGACACCAGCTCTAGAGGCTATGCCCGCTGCTGCGACCAACGCTTGGACAGGCCCATCCAAATTTCCATGGATTTTAGTCTCATCTTAATCTTCTCTCTATCACCCATCTAACAACTTGGGCCAGCATTTATGGTCGTGGACCAAACCATCTGTGAGAGACAAACTAATATATTTGCAAAAACATTAAGTTCATAATAAATCATATGGTGCATTCAACAAATAATAAACTAATAAACATTTTGAATTGAATTGTACGTATTAAATTTGAATTATGTACCACTAATTAGTTTTTTTCATTTCTATAAATAAACAAAATAATCCTATAATGATTTGAATCTAATTGAAATCACATTGTTTGCCTAGTGCCTAATGTCAGTCAGATGAGCACAAAAGCTGCAGGTTTGAACCCCACTTACTTCCATTGTGTCACTGAGCAAGGCACTTTGCATGAGTGTCTCCAGTTGGACTCTCCCTATAACTACTGATTGTGAGCCGCTCTGGATAAGGCTGCTCCTTCAGGGGATGGATTAAATGCACATTTCACTGGGTGCACTGGGTGCTGTGCTGTGGTGTGAAACATGTTACTATCACTTTCAAATGTAAACATTGAAATTTGACATTTTGCCCAAATTATTAATATATAACTGCTAAGACAGTCTCAGGCTCTAGGAACACTGGTGTGTTTAGAAAAAGGGAAGAATGGGATGAGGAATACAGTTTAGATGCTAGCCAGCACACCATACCTTTTCCTCCTGAATCCGCTCTTCGATCTGCCTCGATGCAGCCTCGTGGGCTCTGAACAGGCTGACTGTGCTGGTCAGGTCTGGGTCCAAAATGTTGCCATCCTTGTCTCGCACTACCAGATCCAGATCCAAGTACCTAACAGCAAAAGATTGATGCATTTAAACTAAAATAAACTTTTAAGAAAAGCAATCAAAAAGAGTGCCAACATTCAGAATTCATAAGTTTTTCCATTGAAGAGGTATATGGTTTAAGAAATTGGGATATATAAGGATTGCTGGTGCCAGACACATGGCCTGTAGCATCTGACAAACTGATGACCTTTTAACAAATTAAAGGTCTCTGGAGCCAGAAAATAACGATCTATTGAGCACCAGTTCTGGAGATGGAAACACCTCGTTAATGAGAGAGGTCAAAGGTGAACTGCAAAGCATTGCCCAAGCTGACAGGAAGGCTACAAGCTTACATAATATTCTGTGTTCCTGTGTTCCAATGAGACCATGTTCACCCAAATGAAGTATGTCTATACTAAATTAAGTCTAATACATTCATCCTGGATATTTTATACCAATGACACAGGAAAAAAAAGCCAAGCAGGGATGTGTGACTGGCCATGAAGTGGGGAGGAAAGTCACAAAAAAAAATCCAATCTACAGCTTAATTCTCATATTTTAACTGGAACAAATATATAATCTGCATGTAAATTTGTGTATAATTTTTAATTAGCCATGTAAAATTAGCCATGTCACTGATTATTTGATAATGTATTTCTAATGTGTAAAAAAAGTTATAGATTTCAACCAAATTGATAGGAGTCAAAGTTGTTGCTTTATGAAAAGACCACTGGTATCCTTGCACAATTAAAACTCACTTTGGCATAGGCAGAAGAGTAATTTCCATTTTCAGTGAGGATGGTTCAAAAGGTCAAAACCAGAAGGGTGTTAATTGCGGTAGGAAAAATAGGGGCATTAAAATGCATTGCGTTAAGATGTTATTAACTCGTTTCATTCTATTAGCATATTAACGTTAACTTTGGAGGGCCTGGGGTGAGACAATGATTAAATTCCAGTTCTTTATGAATTTAAATGAATAAAGCAGCCAAAAGCAGACGTCGATGTCTTACTTGTTGCCATAGTCGATTTTGGAGGTGACTTTCTGTTTGAGTTCAGTGAGCTCGTCTTGCGGAAGCGTGCCAGACAGGATCTGAGACCGCCACTCAATTAGGTCATAGATCATGTCACGGACTGAATTGAACATCTCCCTCTTGTCTCCCTGTAAACACACAACAAACACACACACTTGTTTGACCAAAGAATTCAATTAAGACTTTTTAAAGGGTCTGTTTCAGTTTGGTAGGAAGTGGTTGACTGCCTATAAGGGAAAACATGCTGCTGCCCACATAATAAGGGGCCAGAATATGAGGACACAGGGAACTAGATTAGATTAAATGCTAGATTAAATATTACTTTCATGATGTAAAAGGTACATCACAAAAAAGAGTGGGAGAGGAAGAGAGATCAAGGGAAATTTTGCGGTCTTTATTGTGCTCTATTCATTACATGATCGTTCTAAGAGTTAGGAATCTAAAGCATCGGGGGTAGAATAAGTACCTGTCTTTTAAATTAATGTAATAATGTAAAAAAATTTCCCCTGATTATGACAATTGATTAGTCATCATCCGCATCAAAGTGTGGACAGAGAAGGAAAAAGACTCACCACATAGAGGTCTCTCCATATTGACGCCCATTCTCGCAGTGTGGTGGTGACCTCCTGAACTAGTGGCAGTTCGTTGGGGATCACAGTCTCTTTTTGCCTGCAGAGAAAAAGGTATGCAATGCTGTAGAGGCACACATACAGATTTCCCCTTGCAGTAAATGCTTGGCTGAAAACGTGACAAACATTTTCCTTCTGTAGCAGCCGCTCACTTGTGTGACTTGACCCCTTCTCAGTAAAATGACAACAAGAAGACGGAAATTTCCAAAATAAATCCCATATTTTTGTCATAAGAGCCTTCACAAATAAATTCCCTCAAGGCAGAGGGTGCTTACAGAGACGGTGACAGCTTGAGGTCAAATCTCAGCGTGCTGCACACAGCACAACACTCAAACACTGACGACCGCACTCTGCTGACTCAACTACACGATGTGTGAAAAGACTGTTGTTCTTGTTGAATTATGACATGCATACGAATGGGGTAAGCTCATTTTGATACCCATCGATTGCTGTATATGCCTTAAAAGACCAAAAAATATTCTTGTACTGGTTTTATGACAGACATGGCAGTGGTGGCCTAGTGGTTAAGGAAGCGGCCCTGTTATCAGAAGGTTGCCGGTTCGAATCCCGATCCGCCAAGGTACCACTGAGGTGCCACTGAGCAAAGCACCGTCCCCACACACTGCTCCCCGGGTGCCTGTCATGGCTGCCCACTGCTCACTCAGGGTGATGGGTTAAATGCAGAGGACAAATTTCACTGTGTGCACCGTGTGCTGTGCTGTGTATCACATGTGACAATCACTTCACTTTTTTTACATAAAAGTGGTTATAGAATGAACGAAGCCATAGCCTTACACAACGCAAAGCAACACTATATTTGACTTTGATTTGGCCTTCGACTGAAGTGAGAGACGAATTTGTGGTAGTAATTTCATGTTAATTGTTGTATATGAGAAACAGTGCTGGGAGACTATTGTAATTAGTGATTGTGTTCAAATTGTGGTTGTTTGGTGAAGGAATGTTGGTTGGACCTGAATTGAAAGCTGGAAATAAAGGTTACATGACAGCGCAATAAGCAAAATATATTGCTGAAATTGCCATCCCCACACCCTGCCCCCTGGGTGTCTTACATAGCTGCCCACGGCTCACTAAGGGTGATGGTGATTTCTCACTAGGGTAAGTATGATTTCTAACAAATCACCCATGCCTAATAAGAGCCGGGAATAATCAAGTATTACAAAAATATATGTTTTGTCTATGCATTCACTGGTCCCATATCATCAAGAGGACAGCCTAAAGCAAATGCAATGCATTGGCAACACAATGTCAAATTAAGCTAGCAGATCTACCTAAAAATTTATTTTTAGTATCTCAGTACACCAGCCTTGAAATCTTGTGTTGGCAGTCTGCAGACTTTTGCTGAGTTGTTATGCATCAACTGAATTTTGCTGCATTTCTGTTTTTTGTTCCTTTGCCACACATTAGGATGGTAGCCTATTTCAAATATCAAAAGCTATATAAAGAAAATTATATAAAGAAAAAAAAAAGGTATATAAAGAAAATTGTCACACTGGGTAGTACAAGTCACTAATTTAACGTGACCAATTGTCTTTCTTAAATTGAGTTTTAAATTCAAAAGGCAACCACGGGAAAACAAACATCAAAAATGCACAAGCCCTGGACATGCCAATAACAAATTCAGCAGATTTAGTTGTGATTTGAAAATATACTCTCATCATTGCTCCTGAGATATCATTTTATGCCAATATTGCACACACCCTTATCAATTTGCATTGTCCATCAGTTTGTACACAGCAATTTTATGTATGACCCATGCCAACCTAAACTGAAATGAAACCTGGCATGATTGATGAACCACCAGGTGCATGTTGAACGGTGAAGAGAATAATTGAGAACCACTCACCCAATGCCCTCAACGGTGGCCTCCTTTAGATGGATGTAGCATGCTGGAAATATCCCCTAGAACAAAATGACAGCCGTTACTTTGAGATAATTGATGGAGAAAGAAGCAAGAGCGTAGGATAGATTCTGTGTGTTGCTAATCTATGGGAGCAATTAGAAAAAGTTCTGGAAGAAAATTTGTTAGAAAAAAAATGGTTAAAAATCTAGGGAAATTAATTTCTATTCATTGAAAAAATAAATGAAAGCATGATTTAATGTTGATAATTGTTATCCTTAAAACTAGGGGTGCACCGAAACCACTTTTTTGGAAAAGACGTACGAGTACTTGCATTTCAGTACTCGCCGATACAGATACAGAGTATCTGTATCAGAATAAAAACATTATTTAAATTTACAGGTAACAGCTTTAGTCATCTAATTTAACAAAAAAACAAGGGACTAGCTTGGAATTAAGATTTTTTTTAAATGAAAAGCATGTTGTATGCAACATATTATAGAATAAATCATTAAACTCTCGTCTATCCACTGGGAGGTTAGGCTAATTAGCGACACGGGGCTAACACGGCTTGTCCAAAGAGCCGTGGTGAAACTAAACACAGAGGAGGCTTGCAGTAGGCTGTGGAGTCGTGCAGTTTAGGCAGCTCCGTGTCAGTCATGTAGCGGCGGCTTGGGACATCATATCTGGGCTCCAGAACATGAAGGAGATGCAGGAATCCCACATTTTTTACCTCCGAGGGTGGCTGGTCACTCAATGCAATGTACTCGATAATTGCCAGGGTTATTTTCACAGTCTGCCTTTGTTTTGTCGTCTTCATTCACTTTTAAATTGTTCCACATGGCTGACATGTCTTGCCTCGCCTTCTCCCCACTCTGAGCTGGGGGCGGGCACTCGGTGTCTGTGATTAACCCCTTACCCGCCACTCAAACATAAACATTTTTCAGACCGTGGTATCGGTTCCCGGTATCGAGTACGAGTATTTTAGAAAATGTGGTATCGAGGCCGATATCAGTGCATCCCTACTCTTTATCCCTAAAGAGATAGATGTCTACTACTGTATCATAAGCCAATGAGCCTTAATGGAAAGTGCATTACCTTGATTTCATTATATAAAAAAAACAATATGTGTTTTATTGCCTTTATAAAGTATTTCATTAATTTCATTAAAAATATTAAATGTTTCTTAACAGGCTATGGCTCCCCATCAACATTTCAACTCACCTTTTTGGACTTCCTCCGAAGTCTGCTGCCTCTGTACCATCCTAAGAAAAAAAATGACAAGGATTGACATGAGGACACGCCAGGGGACGCTAGAATATGGTACAGTGGACAGAGAGGAACAAGGCTGGAGGAAGTTGAAGACAATCACTGCACTGTATGTTTACACAGGAAGTGTTCACTTCTCTCTGATGCAAATCGTTCATCTTTGTCTCTGTCAACACTCTGTCAAATCTGTGCGCTGTGTTTTACGCTGACACTGTGCCTAAATCACGGCCGTGTGCAGACACAGCAGTCACGCGCTAATGCATTCTCCACGGGCTGCTGTGTCTAAATAAGTAGGGCACATTTAATAATAAATACAAAAAACACACTGTAAACAACACCAACAATGCGGTCAAGCTTGGGGGAAATGTTCAAAACCTCTTATTAATTAATTTATTTGGATAAAGCAGGCTAGTGGATGTGAGCAAATGATTTCCTCCTCATCACAAAGTCTAAAGGCCTGTGACAAAAGGGCAGGATTATCTGAATGAGAAAATGATGGAGTTGAATTTTAGCCTGTAAAAGCTGTGAGGGGTTGTGCCACAATAATTGAGTTTTACCTTCGTACGTTTCCAGGATGTGCACCGTGTCCCCAATTTGTAATGACAGTTCCTCTGGGGTCCGAGCATCATAGTTGTAGATAGCTATGAGGAAGAGAGAGAATAGGTATAATTGATCACATAATTGTCAATAAACAAACAACAGTTTAACAGAGTTTCACACACAAACCCAACTCCCAAAGTGTCTTGAACACAACAGTACTATTTAAAAAAAAAAGGATTGGAGTAAATGGTTAATTATTTGAGAGAATATTAAATTCCTAAAGTTTATAAATGTGCACATCAATAGACAAAAAGGCTTATTTTACCACTTTTGGAGAGAAAACAATACACCAAAAAAGGTACATACCAAACAATGCTTTTTGTGGGCCATTACAATCTCATATTTAAGTTTTCGTTTGTTATTGAGATGAACAGAAAGAATTCTAAAAATTATGCAAAAGATACTTATAATAATCTGAAATAACCTTGATCAGACGATTATGTAATAACTGTGAAGGGCAGTCTATGGACCCTTCAACATCCACAATTGTCACTCAGTTTTGTTCACACATCAGGGGCAACATACCTGCAAATAACACCATGTTCTTGTATGTGGTTGTCATTTAAACATGATGTGGGCAACCTGGATTCACACACACACACACAAAACCTGACACAATGACAATGACACCCCCCCCCCCCCCTTCTTCCCCAGCACGCATGTACACAAACCACCTGTCATAGTGTCAAAGGTGACAGAGAGAGAGACAACGAGAGAACAAGACAGAGTCTCGGGACGAGTGAACAAGCTTGAGCTGGAAACACCTGCAGGGCTTAATTAGACAGGTTATGCAAGCGTGGGGTCACTCTCCGGCTGAGCCACACGGGGCCCCGTCACTGGGGTCTACATCAGACTGATAGGCTAATTAGACACAGTCCCACGCCGCGCCAAAAACCTTCAAGCCCAAAGAGTATTTAAGCAACATTAACCATTTTCTGCCTCACCACAAGGGACCCGGGCTGTGATCCAATGAGAAGTGACAAATGGGAAGGGGTTCTTCACAGAAAAGAATCTCTTTTCAGCCTGCTTGGAGTAAAAAGAACCACCCCGCCCCACTTATCACACTTCCTGTACTGTACTATGTGCGAATTAATTAACCACAAAGAAATATATTGTGACAAGCATCCCCAATGGCTGGGATGAACATGCATTTAACAAAAAAAGCGAAATTCCATGACACTGATTTCAGAATATTGTTTCCAGTCATAATAATTTTCAAAAACCAGATAGAAAAAAAGTTCTAAGATAGTTTTTCCATATTTCACAGTCCAAATCTATTTAAAACGCAAGAAAATGTAATAACTCATCCCGGGTGTCCTGTGTTAGCTGGGCGTGATCACCGGAGCCAGGGCACTAAGTGCAGGGCACGCCCCCTCCTGTTTCCTTACCTTTAAAAGAGTGCCTGCTCCAGTGAGCAGGGTCTGGTCTTCTTATACTGTCACAGTGTGTGTGTGCGTTAACATGCATGTGCATGTATGTAGATAAGGTGGGTGTAACTCTGAGTTGGTGTTGTCTTAATGGTCATGGTGTTGGTCTTAGTGTTCTTGTATTTCAGATGTGGTTGTGTGTGTGATGTCCCCGAGGTGAGTGTGGACTTTATTTTTTTAACCTTACCCATCACCACATTACCTGTGTCCAGAAACTTATTCCTTTGTTTTTTTGACCTGTATTAAAATAAATGTATTTTTGAAAATCAAAATAAGGGTCCTCCCCTTTCGTTATGATGTGACAGAAAAAAAATTCAGGGAAAGGTACCCATTACAACAACCTAGGATACTGGAGAAACTGGAACCAGACAACAATGAAACATTAGATATCGATAAAGATGGATGATTTAAGCAAATCTGAATCTCAATGATGACAACAAAAAAAGAAGACATTCCTTTAGTGATTTAACTTAAAACCAATAAACGACTTGAATAATGAATGCATGAATGAATGAATGCATGCCTGCATGAATGAATAAAAGAATGAATGAATAAAAGAATGAATTTCACGCAGTCAGCCCTATACCATACAATTAAATAATGTTACATCACAGCCTGTGCAAGCGCTACCAAGTACGAGTGTGTGGCATGCGTGGCTGACTTATCACCCAGCAACAATGCGATCCCTCACAGACACTGTGAGCTGAACTGCATACAGTAGGGGGATTTCACCATTCATCTGTACAAATGGTAGGTCTTAGTGATATCCCCTACAAGTAAAATGTAAATTGGATCGATACAGAGAAGATTAGCATGGCCCCGGCGAAAGGATGACACGCAAATCCGTGAATTCCATATTTTTGGAGCAATGGTGGCCTAGCGGTTAAGGAAATGGCCCTGTAATCAGAAGGTTGCCGGTTG
Organism: Denticeps clupeoides; assembly: GCF_900700375.1. NCBI lineage: Eukaryota > Metazoa > Chordata > Actinopteri > Clupeiformes > Denticipitidae > Denticeps > Denticeps clupeoides. The sequence continues at coordinate 13,057,875 of NC_041708.1, forward strand.
GAATCCCGAGCCGCCGAGGTGCCACTGAGCAAAGTACCGTCCACAAACACTGCTCCCCAGGCCCCTGTCATGGCTGCTCACTAAGGGTGATGGGTTAAAAGCCAAGGACATATTTCAGTGTGCTGTGATGCTGTTTCACAATTACAATCACTTTACTTTCATCTGCCAGGCTTTACTGACAATATTTAGATGAGTTGTCAAAAAACAGTGTTATGAAGACAATTACACAATATTTTTTAAATAATATTTTCACACAACTGCCTCAATTGTATCATCAAAGGTTTCATGGAATATTTCCAGGACAGTCTGTTACTTCCTACCAAAGCTGACAGCCGTGCAGTGGCCATTACCAAACTTGCCTTAAAGCAGGACTGAGGTGTCATGACACATTGACCAATTGGTGGTGTTAAATGTCCTCTTAGCTATCAAGTGAGTCACAAAAATAAAGAGCGGAGGACTCAGAAAAAAAAAACACACACACACACACACACACACACACACACACACACACCACCACCAAGAGAACATGGTGGCCAGGGATTTGTTTGAAACATGTAGTCTACCCATTTCACTACAGGCTGCCAGCATGGTCCAATAATGTCCCTGCTCTATCCTAACACAACTTTTTGGGCACAAGAGTACACGCTAAAGGATAACCAGAAGTGTCATCACACACTGCTTCCCAGGTGTTCATGGGTCCCCAGTGCCCACAAAATGGCAATGGGTTTAATGTAGGTCACACATTTGGTTGTTTGTAATACACAGCACACGGTCCAATGACAAAACAATTAAAAACAATAAAAAAATGTCCATGTTTAGGACAGCTATGCAGGTTGCGGTAAGGGAAAAGCATGTGTAAGCCGGTGTTACGGATCAACTGGTCACATGCCCGTCCATGTGTTTGTGTTGAATGCAGCTGTTTGGTCCATTTAAGAAACTTCCAAGTGATCCAATGCTTAATGTCTCACTTGGGAGTCGATTTCTTACCAAATTAAAAAAACAAAACAATTGTGTGTGAGCATTTTTTTATTAACATTGTTTCTTATACACAGTGCCTGATGGGGGCTAAATGTCAGGGGAACTAAAAAAATAAGAAGATTCCACTCGGGATTCATGACGATCTAAAATGCAGCAAGACTCGGGAGGCTGCGACTGATCACACTGTGCCACAGACTCGTCAAAAAGGTCTAAAGAACTATGGTCTACTGGAACACGCCCATGTTAAAAGTTTTTAAGTGAAGTGATTGTCACATCTGATACACAGCAGCACAGCACACGGTGCACACAGTGAAATTTGCCCTCTGCATTTAACCCATCACCCTGAGTGAGCAGTGGGCAGCCATGACGGTGCTTTACTCAGTGGCACCTCAGTGGCACCTTGGCGGCTCGGGATTCGAACCGGCAACCTTCTGATTACGGGGCCGCTTCCTTAACCGCTAGGCCACCACTGCCCCTACAGGCCACCACTGCCCCAAATGCCAGGTCGCATTTTAATATGGCCACCCTGCACATACACACGCGAATACACGTGATATAAAATGTTCAGGTGATAGACAGCTGAACTTGAACTTCCTTATTCGTAGGGTTGTAAAGTTTTTGCAGTTAATCTGTCCAGGGAATTTCAGATTGTATTCTTGTATCCAGACACCAGGCAATCTGTGTTCACAAGTGACCAATGGACACCACTTTACATGAGCGAGAAACACCGTTACTATCACAGCAAAACACTGGAGGACCCGCATTATATTTATGACTTTTTTTATAAAAAGAATTGGGACAAAAGTCTTAAATATTTAACACGAATCCTCCAGTGTTGTGTCCATCGGTCATGTCCACACAGACAGCCTAGTGTACAGCTGTTGTTAACATGAAAATGAGCGCTCAATTGCTTTTTCTCAAGGACCTGGATTATGCGTTGCACAAAATATTGCATTTGAATTGTGAAAATGGAATTAAGATGCAAATTGAATACATTCAGATTCACCTTATACAATTCAATTTCAAAAATATTCAATTCAATTTCAGTTCATACAATTCAATTTCTGTTTGTGCAATTCAGATTCAAATCTAGTCAATTCAATTTCAGTTTCCACTGGCACAAATCTCTTCCCATACACTTCTGTCAATGCACCATTAGATAGATATTTTAGCATTGTGACATTTGGGCATCACAATATTTCAGAAACATCCTTCTAAACGTCCTTCCACCTCATGATGCCTTATTGCTGCGTCTACAGGCAGTGCAGAATTATTAGGCAAATTATTTATTTTGTCCACATCATCTTCTTCATGCATGTTGTCTTACTTTAAGCTGTAAAGGCTCGAAAGCCTACTAGCAATTAAGCATATTAGGTGATGTGCATCTCTGTAATGAGAAGGGGTGTGGTCTAATGACATCAACACCCTATATCAGGTGTGCATAATTATTAGGCAACTTCCTTTCCGTTGGCAAAATGGGTCAAAAGAAGGACTTGACAGGCTCAGAAAAGTCCAAAATAGTGAGATATCTTGCAGAGGGATGCAGCACTCTTAAAATCGCAAAGCTTCTGAAGCGTGATCATCGAACAATCAAGCGTTTCATTCAAAATAGCCAACAGGGTCGCAAGAAGCGTGTGGAAAAAGGCACAAAATAACTGCCCATGAACTGAGAAAAGTCAAGCGTGCAGCTGCCAAGATGACACTTGCCACCAGTTTGGCCATATTTCAGAGCTGCAACATCACTGGAGTGCCCAAAAGCACATGGTTTGCAATACTCAGAGACATGGCCAAGGTAAGAAAGGCTGAAAGACGACCACCACTGAACAAGACACACAAGCTGAAACATCAAGACTGGGCCAAGAAATATCTCAAGACTGATTTTTCTAAGGTTTTATGGACTGATGAAATGAGAGTGAGTCTTGATGGGCCACATGGATGGGCCCATGGCTGGATTGGTAAAGGGCAGAGAGCTCCAGTCCGACTCAGATGCCAGCAAGGTGGAGGTGGAGTACTGGTTTGGGCTGGTATCATCAAAGATGAGCTTGTGGGGCCTTTTCGGGTTGAGAATGGAGTCAAGCTCAACTCCCAGTCCTACTGCCAGGTTCTGAAGACCTTCTTCAAGCAGTGGTACAGGAAGAAGTCTGCATCCTTCAAGAAAAACATGATTTTCATGCAGGACAATGCTCCATCACACGCGTCCAAGTACTCCTCAGCGTGGCTGGCAAGAAAGGGTATAAAAGAAGAAAAACTAATGACATGGCCTCCTTTTTCACCTGATCTGAACCCCATTGAGAACCTGTGGTCCATTATCAAATGTGAGATTTACAAGGAGGGAAAACAGTACACCTCTCTGAACAGTGTCTGGGAGGCTGTGGTTGCTGCTGCATGCAATGTTGATGGTGAACAGATCAAAACACTGACAGAATCCATGGATGGCAGGCTTTTGAGTGTCCTTTCAAAGAAAGGTGGCTACATTGGTCGCTGATTTGTTTTTGTTTTTGAATCTCAGAAATGTACATTTGTGAATGTGGATATGTTATATTGGTTTTACTGGTAAAAATAAATAATTGAAATGGGTATATATTTGTTTTTTGTTAAGCTGCCTAATGATTATGCACAGTAATAGTCACCTGTATATATCCCCCTAAAATAGCTAAAAATAAAAACAAACTAAAAACTACTTCCAAAAACATTCAGCTTTGATATTAATGAGTTTTTTGGGTTCATTGAGAACATGGTTGTTGTTCAATAATAAAATGATTCCTCAAAATACAACTTACCTAATAATTCTGCACTCCATGTAGTTGTAACTTCATATGACCAGCTGCTGCTGAATGATGCATTAACAGGTATTATCTATTTTGTCAAAGCAGCTTAAAGTTTACTGGTATCCCTAGAATCCACTCCACCATTTAGCTGTCATTTTCAGGCTACTATTTAAACATATTAAATAAAAAAAACATCTAAATGCAACTGTAATATCTTGCTTAGCTGAACATTTCTTAAACATCAGCTGTTGTTAAACAGAAAAAAGGAACATCTAAACTAAAGCCAACATAGAATCACTGCCTTCAGCAGCTGTCATCGCCTGGTCATTTAACATCATGTCTACTGCATCAATCTTCCTAATGATGGAGGGCATCTTCACAAAAAATACAGCCACCTGCAAATCAATTCCCACATGCTGTCAGGGCTGGTAGTAGCCTAGTGGGTAACACACTCGCCTATGAACCAGAAGACCCGGGTTCAAATCCCGCTTACTACCATTGTGTCCCTGAACCCTAACCCTAACTTAACCCTAAAATTGCTCCAGGGGGGACTGTCCCTGTAACTACTGATTGTAAGTAGCTCTGGATAAGGGCGTCTGATAAATGCTGTAAATGTAAATGTAAAGTCATTTAAATGCCCATCCGAAAAAAAGGAACTGAAAGCGTCCAAGAGAGATGCTTCTGTGACCATCCATCCATCCTTCTTCAATCCACCTTCCCATTATAATCACTTATAATTTAATTTAAACACTTTTTTTTTTAAAGAAAACCAGGGAACAAAAAACATTCCAAGAAAAAGAAACAATGGAAGCAGCCCATATAATGTTCTATAGAGAATAATGTTCTCAGTAGCAACAAATCAAACATAGATTGAAATTGGAGCAGTTCAGCCCATCTGTACATCATAGATAAACAGTAGCATGTAAGTCAGCATTAGAAGGCAGAGGGGACAACAGACCATTGGCACACTTCAACTCCCTGGACATTGTAGCTGAAGAACTGCCAAAGGCCCAGGAACCTCAATAGAAAACACAATAGTAACATGAAAATTGCATCAGTTGGATCACCTAACAAGGATGTGAGATAGAGAATGGAAAAAGGTGTTTGTTCTCTGCATGTCTGAATTGCCCATAAAACAAGCATGAGAATAGATTCCGTGCATGTGCCAATTTTTGGGTAGCCAGTAGACTTAAAAGAGAAAAAGCAGTTAATTGTCATGCATATACAGTGCCTAGTTTTAACAACACAAATAACCAGAACCTAGGGCTGCAACAACGAATCGATTGAATCGATAAAAAACGATTACTAAAAGAGTTGGCAACGAATTTCCTAATCGATTTGTTATGTCGCGTGACGCGGAGACGTTTGATTATTTAAAAAAAAAAAAAAAAAAAAGCGTGGAGCGGATTGAACACACTCGGCCTCTCTCACACACAGATGCTAGCAGAGTTTGGCGCCTCATAAGACAGCCCGGAGCAAAAAAAAAAACGAGCTGAGGTAGAGGAAAGATACATGGCGGAGGCAGAGAAATCTGCGCCAAAATATGCAAAAGCGACATGGACGGCACGGGAGCACCACGGCAATGATCCAGCACCTGAAACGCGTGTTTGATGAGGAGGAAGGGAGTTCAGCAGCAGAATAAGTCACTACAGAATCCTACTTTTGTTCCGTTTTTGAAGGAGAACTAGACGGGGACTTACAGCGCCACCTACAGGTGTGGAGGGGGGATGAAACAGCGTTCGGACTGTTCTCTGCGTCTCCGCGTGGACGACTCATCTATTGTGTCCCTGAGCAAGAATGCTGTAAATGTAAATGTAAATGCTGTAAATGTAAATGTAAATGTTTACCCGTCATCCAGCTTGACAAGCATGACAAGTTAGCGTTAGCGCGTTAATAACAGTAGTAAAGCAGGGGTGCAATATTTACTTTGCATTAAAAGACTAAAGACATGTTTTTATTCACTAGCCTTTTCTGGACCATTCATTTTTTTTAATCTGTTGTCATGTATAGCTACACTGCAAAAAAAGCTTTTCTTACCTAGTAATTTTGTCTCGTTTCCAGTCCAAATATCTAAAAAATCTTAAATCAAGATTAATAGACAAGAAAAATGGCATGAGAAAATTAAGTGATGCTTAAAACTTCTATTTGAGATTATATCTCATTAAGATTAGTTTTCTTACCCCAGATAATTTTGCTTGTTTTAAACAATCACTTAATTTTGAGATGTTTTATCAGAAAACAAGACATCATTTCTTATGCTATTTCATGTGTCTAGTAAATGTATCTTGATTTAAGATTTTTTAGATATTTGGACTGAAATCATTACAAAACTACTAAGTTAGAAAAGCATTTTTTGCAGTGTGTGTGTCAGTGTGAGAGTTTGTGAGTGTGTGCATCTGCGAGTGTGTGCATCTGTAGTGTAGTGTAGAGAACAAGTTCTGACATTCAAACCAATCCTGTTAAATTTTTTGTTCTTTATTTTTTTATAAATTATTTATTGTTCTGGCAGCTCAGGTGGCACTTTATTTTTACAAAAAAAGTCTATATTTGGCAGATACAGGTGTATGTTTTTGTGTTAGTCAATTTTTATTTTATTATTATTATAACAGCTCAAGGAGCAACATGTTTGTGCACTTTCTAAAGATTTTTTGGTTCTGTTTCTGAGTAAAGGGTTGGAAATGAATGCTTCTCTTGTTTTGTTTTGTTTTTTAAATCCGATTCTGCGATTAATCAAAAAATTAATCGACAGATTAATCGATTATTAAAATAATAGTTAGTTGCAGCCCTACCTGAATCTAATCTAAACTGAGTCACACTTCCATGCATATTATACACACCATTAGAAGAAGACTAGTCTAGTACAGGTGTGGTTAACCAGTCCAGCAGGAAGAGCCACTCAACACATTGATGGTTGATGCACCACACTCACTATCCCAACACATAATGGGTTGTACACAGTATTCAGACTCCCATAAATCTTTCACACTTTGTTATATTGCAGACATTTGCTAAAATAATTTAATTTTTCCTCATTAATGTACACACAGCACCCCATGTTGACAGAAAAACACAGAATTGTTGAAATTTTTGCTGATTTGTTTACAAAAAATGTAGTAGAAGCACCCTTTTGGATCTAATACAGGCATGAGTATTAGGCAGGTTGGATGGTAAACGTTGGTAGACAGCAATTCTTAGGTCTTTCCAGAGATGCTCAAATGGGCTTAAGTCAGGGCTCTGACTGATCTATTCAAGAACAGTCACAGAGTTGTTGTGAAGCCACTCCTTCATTATTTTAGCTGTGTGCTTAGGGTCATTGTCTTATTGGAAGGTAAACATTTGTCCCAGTCTGAGGTCCTGAGGTTTTCGTCTAGGATATTTCTGTACTTGGCCGCATTCATCTTTCCCTTGATTGCAACCAGTCGTCATGTCCCTGCAGCTGCAAAACACCCCCACAGCATGATGCTGCCACCACCATGCTTCACTGTTGGGACTGTATTGTAGAGGTTATTAGCAGCACCTGGTTTTCTCCACACATACCGCTAAGAATTAAGACCAGAGAATCTTATTTCTCACCATCCTGTAGTCCTACGGGTGTTTTAGCGAACTCCATGTAGGCTTTCATTTGTCTTGCACTGAGGAGAGGCTTCAGTGGGCCACTGTTCCATAAAACCCCGACTGGTGGTAGTCTGCAGTGATGGGAGGACATTGTAAAAGCCCAGGCAAAGTGATCTTTGGGTTCGTTTTCTCTGTCACCAAGGCTCTTCTTTTTGAGAAATAACAGCAAATTGCTTGATCATTTTAAGAGGCTTTTCATGTTGCATAACACACTATTGATATAGTTGTTTAAAAAAGTATGACTTATCAGAGTACTCAATAACTTTATGAAAAAAACGACAGAGTACTTGATTACAAACATGTTCAATAGTTGCAGCCCTAGTCACAACGTTTAGATGTCAAAATTAAACTTTGACCATTATGCAAATAAATTCTTTAAAAATCATACATTATTTCCTGGATTTTAGATAATCTGTCTCTTGTGTTTCTACAATGGAAATTACAAAAAAAGATCTATACCGTGTATCGGGATATCGCTTAAAAATATTATTTTAGCCCATATCACACAGCCCTAACATGAACATATATCATTAGACAAACATAGCTAGCCTAACCCAAGCACACAAGAGCCATGAAGATGCCAGAGACCAGGAAAAAAAAAGGGCATAAGAAGAATCACTCTGTAATTATTCTCAAGTCTCTCTTAATGGGATCTAATCAGAGACAATACAATTCACACCGAGATCTGATTGCAATCATTCCTGGCACAGCAGAGACAGAGACAGAGCACACCGTTCTCTCAAAAACAGGCAGCCAAACTTGCCGTCTCTTCCCTTAAATCAATTACCCGCTGCCTTGTCTACCATGTTTATCTGCATGGCAGGTTGCAAGATTGCAGTGTGGCAATTAACCTGGAATTAAACACATGACTGCTCTCGCCGTGTCACAGTAGACGTGGTTGTATGGGAAAGGAAACTTGGAGAATGAGTGAGGCTGTAAAACACAGACAGACAGAGGCCTTGGTCTGACAGCTCATTGGCAGGTTTTAATGAAGTGCTTGAAAGGAAACGGACAGTGCCTTGCCACCATGCAAGTCTGGCAGGACACGGCAAAGAAGAAAAGTCCAAAGACAACGGTGAAAACATTAGTTTGCTTTGTGACAGGCATGAAGAGTGAGATAGGTGGCAGCAGGTGCAGTCACCTCAGCGTTGAAGCGTCCCGTGCCAGCCTGCCTTCATGGTACCTGGCAGGGCATATGCTCACCAACACCAAGCTTATCCATGTCCAAGCACTCTCGCTATTCAGTAAAATCAAGAAGGCCGCTCTTGGGCGGAGCCACAGCCATTTTTCTAATAGAATTTTTTTAACTTTCTGAACAGTGAACACAGAACAGAGCAGCATCTGCGCCATCCAGGGTGTCTGAATTCCACACAAGTAGGTGTTAGTTTGAGCTAGAGGACACTAAGCTACCCGCTCCATTGATTAGCACAGGGTACCTGGACAGATTCCTGCAACCTGTTTTTAAAAAAGGAATTGTATGACATTCATTAACGTTACATTACGGTTATAATGAACGGTGCCAGTCAACGCAACATTGTTGTAAGAATAGTTAAGAAGATTAAAAAAACAAGATTATCCAACCATGGTCACTTGTCTAGATCCAATCTTGAAACACTTTCAGTATGTTATTACAGATAAAAAAAACATTTGATAGTCAGTGGAAAGAACATATGTTAATAAAAAAAATGGGCTTACATTAAATCAGTTCCTGTAGAATTTTGCAACATTTGACACAAATTCACCAGAATTATGCACGTTGTTTGTTGCAAATTTCATCAAATCATAACATAAGGGGACTGATTTTCCTATTAAGGTTCTAACAAAAATGTCACTTCAACTTCTATGCACTCACACAGGCAAGACAGAATGGTTGTAGATCATTTTTGCACTGCAGCTTGGAAAACATTAGGGAAAACCTTTTATTGAGATAGTCCTTAATTGAATCACCCATAGGTTATACTATAACTATTCTAGATCCAAACACCATTATAATCAATACTAATTATTCCACAGTGCACAGTGGTGCAGTGGATCAGGTTCTCAATATTATATCAATAATGAAATTTGATTGGTGTGAACAAATCAGCATCATCCAAATGATGGTCCAAAATGCTATCAGACCATGCACCATTCATGATAACATTTTTATTGAGGATATATATGTGAACACTTTTTAGTTTCTGAAAACTTTTTTATTACATTATTAGAATTGTATGCTAGACACACCCTTCCAAAGCCTTCTAATTAAAAGTGATGTGAGATAAAGCATTAGTGAATTTTTGTACACTACACAGGCCTTGATGAAGTTGACACACACACACACACACACACACACACACACACCACCACTTGCTGAAGTAGAGAGGTTGATGCATGATGCGGAGTTTTTGCTGATGTAGGTGCATCCAATTATTCGGCAAGCCGCACATGGCACTCCTGCAGCAGGAATTTTAATGAGGAGATAATGGCAGTAAACAGTTCTGGAGAGTTACCAACAACTGGGTCAGCAGTTTGTTCAGTCATTGTACAGGATGTCCAAATGCACAGATATGCAACAATTCTCAAGAATATTATGCAGAGTAAACAGACACAGATCAAGATATTCATGAAACCATGCCTGAAAGAGAGCGGGACATAGCAGTGAGACATCAAAATAGAACAGACTAGAACAAGTGTGGAAAAGAGTGAAAAGTGAAACTCATTGTGATACACAGCAAACGTGCACACATCCAAATGTGTCCTCTGCTTTTAGCCCATCACCCTTTGTGTGTGTGGAGGGTGCTTTGCTCAGTGGCACCTCAGTGTCACCTTGGCAGATCAGAATTCAAACGGGCAACCTTCTAATTACAGGGCCGCTTCCTTAACCGCTAGGCCAACCAAGATCACATACTAAACCAGGAGTCTGGCGCACTGAACTTGAGGTCAAAGGTAATTTGTTAAAAAAAATAGAAAAGGCCATGTCCCCACTGCAGCAGAGTCCATTATGCACAGGAGGCTCAGTGACAGACCCAGGCAAGCCCAAGGCACATTCTGTCTGAACATACAAACCAAACTCCACAAAGGAACTAAATAATGGGGGCCAAAAGCCTCTTATCCCAACACAAAGAGATATTAAAGGTTGAGCACTGTGTTTTCATGTGGCAGGTAAGCAAACTACTGAAATAATAAACTATTCAACCATTCACAAGACTTTGTTATATTGTTCTTGACTATAAAGCTCTTGCAGACAAGATTGTCCCTCCCCATCCCAATGAAGTTCAGAGGTGGGTTTGACCCGAAATGAACTTTTCCAGCATGATCATCATGAGGAAAACAACTAGATGAGATTAACTAGACTAAAACACACACACACACACACACACACACACACACACACACACACACACACACACGCTTCCAAACAACTCACTCCAGATGCAGGATGTTTTGGTTTTCTAGAGTCTAAAACATGTATGCCGAAAATGACACCATCTTATCAAATGCACTATAAAAAGAAACCACACTAACAAGAAATATGCAAAGTGAAGCTGCTCACATACAGGTGGAAAATATATCATTTCTTGAACTTATGGAAGGTCATTTATTTATTTATTTGTTTGTTTATATTTGTGAACCACATTGTACGTTTGTGGTCCTTTGCAGCCTGCATTTAATATGACCCTTCACAAAGTTATAGTCTGAACTTTATGCACAGTCTCAATGAGATCATGCACTCATACACGAACACCTCCTGGAAGCACTGTAGAGGTCAAAGGCAAACCAAGGCTTGGGAGGTATGGAAAGGACCAAGATAAGACTAGAAAGGCCCAGCAAAGTCAAATAAATTATTGGGAGGTTTGGAATGCCCCAGAAGAAAGCCCAACTGTCACAGCTGGCTTTACAATTGTAGACTGTTTGTAACCATTGCCAACTCGAAAGATACTGGCTGAGCATCTGTAGCCAGAAAAAGAAGTACAATGACAGATGTGCGATTACACTCAAAAGTTGCGTCTCCATGATCTTACCTCACACGGATCCTGGGAGTGAACTTAAATCAAGCATCACATTTTAATTAACTGTACATGAAGAAAAAAATCTAAACACTCAAAATAACACAAACACTCAAACTATTGAGGCACACACACAATTACCTTTTGGGTCTTCTTGATGTTTCGATGGCCAAAGATAAGAAAAATGTACAGGAATATAAGCCTGTTGTCTTGTTGCGTATCGCAATAAACAATTGTCTACAATGATTTCCTGTTGCTTAAATTTATTGATCGAATCTTCAGCAAATCCTCCACCACAATACACATACATAACTAATAACTAATATTTAAAATACATTAACTTTGATGAAAAAAATCACAACACTGCTCTAGATTGGAGAACAGCCTCATCCCAAAATGAATGCCCTCTGAACACCATACATATTTTTGCAGCGCTTTGTAGCAGCGTTTGGTTGACACTGTTAATAGGATTGCCGCGGTTTAACATTCATCAATATTTTGGTAGAGATTGATGCCAAGAAAACATTGCATGTAGCATTTATTTGACAATATCCAACTGAATGCTGGTGCTTAACGCTCATGTGGATTCTTTGATTTTCTCCAATGAGGAGAAAAATTTAAATTAATCATAATTTGCCTAAAAATAATACTGGTATATATTTAAGTGAAATCATGATACACAATAAATATATAAACATCTTTAAATCAATATTGCATTAATGCAATCAGCGCGTGAAAAGGCGTGTAGGATGCTCCAAATCAGAATATCTTATTGAAAAACACAGACACGACTTTCTGTCTGCACCAAACATTGTGGTTGGTTAATGGTGTTCACGAAATTTCCACAAATGCCTGCACACTTCTATAGGCCTCTCTCTTCTTCGTCCTGCCTCTCTCCTACTCATTAGCATTTAAAGCTACAGACACCAAAATGGCGCATCCTGGGGAAATCTCATTGTGTGACTGCCTCAAAATGGCTGTCATTCTGCACCAAAGCTGAACTTCGGAAAGAGATATAGTATTAGGGGACTACTAAGCAAAAAATGTCAATTAAATTTGGGACCATTTTAATTCATGTATAGCTACAAAAACCGCGTAAGAAGAGACGTACGGAATAAGTAAATACAGAAAAAAAAAAATTTTTTCATAGTTGCTTCATCAGACACCATAATGCATCGAAATGAGATGAATTATGAATTCAATCCACGTCAATTACAAAAGAGTGTTAATTAATCACACTATCAAGTGGCACCCCAGTCAGTAAACCCCGAGGGAGACATACTGGTTTATCTTACTCAGACAGACAGATAGGACACACATACACACAGATTTCACTTTATCAAGCGCCTAACCAGCATCGTGCACAAACAAAAGGGCACTTCATCAAATGCCAGAAGAAGTGAAAGCCTGTCTCACTCTCTCTTAACCACAGGAACACAGACAGACAGAACGGCCCCACAGCTTTCACCTCCTGCAGGTGGCGACTGAGTCAGTTCACAGCTGAAGGCCATGGGAGGAGACATAAATCTCCATTAGCACACCTCCCCTTTCATGCCCCCTGACACTCATCACCAAGGACAGCAACAGCTTTCAACATCCGGACCTTTCCAACCTTATCAACGGCATGGTACGGCACATTGATTTTATGACACAGCCATTTTACGTTTTTCATAATAAGTACTAAAGCTTAATAGCAGGAAGCATTGTGGCATTTTGAAGTTCATTCAAATCAGGTAATTTTACAACAAACACATATAAATGAAGAACGTTATCTGATTAATAGGCTAACAAAGTGTAAAATGACATCCAGCCCTGACTAACGATAAAATAGAACTGAATCCAGACTCATCCTTCCAACCACTTAATGCGCTAATCCAAAGCAGTGTCGTGGAAGAGCTGAAACCAATCCCAGCAATCTCTGGCCATGAGGCAGGAATAACAGAAACAGCCCAGCTGAATAAATCACAAGAAAATGGCAAAACACAAAAAACACACTGTACAAACTGCACATGTACAAGGATAGATGTTACTAATAAAATGAGTATAGCAATATAGCGATGTTGAGACACTCCCCTCTGTTTCTTCAGCATGTATTTATTTTAGGAGAAGAAACAGATGGGCAGAGGTGTGCTCTTCCACAGCTTCCATCCACATATTAGTACATACAGAAATTGGGGGAAATTCTGACAGGAACAGGTGTGTCGACACAATGCAACAAGAGCAGCAGAAGAAAAGTTTCTAAAAAGCAGCATCTTACGTGATAGGCCGCTCAAATGACCAGATTAATAGTGGTTGTAGCAGGCAGGTCTCAGTTTCAATTGTAAAGAGAGAACTTCATGTTGCAAGTCAGACAGGCCGAGTTGCAGCAAGAAAGCAATTGATGATGAAGCAATGATGTCAGAATAAGCAAAATAGCATTGTCTGGGCTAGTGTTGTCACAGAACCAAAATTTCAGTATTCGGTACCAAAGCCAAACACAAAAACATGAATTGAACAACAAGTTATTTTTATTAATAACAAACAATGATTAAATAAACATGAGTGAATTAAACAAACACTACACACTCTTATTTATAAACTTTTGCATGAATTAAACAAAATATGCCATGACTGAACAATACTTTAATATTATTATAAATAGAACATTAGAAATTAAATAAACTAAATAAATTACAAGTATTGAAATGAACATGTTTACAAAAAATATGTAACCCAAAACTTCACTTGCATGCAGTGTTCTTCAAATTCGTTCGTTATTTATTTTATTTGGCCATTTCCAGATGAGTCAGTCTTAAGCGTCTCAGGCTTACAAACGTCTCAGTACTGAAAACTTGTTCAGATGAACAGTTTCATGCAGCAATGCACAGATACTTCCTGGCAAACTCTGAAATATGAGGTAGTGTACCCCTATTTCTTTTCCACCAGGAAAGTGGTGTGTAATAGTCCACTATTATGTCATGTTTTAAATGAGAGAGGAATAGGAGCATTAAATAGTTAATAACGAACCTTTATTCTGATACTGGCGTTAGCATTAGCTGCGCTTTTGCTAAAGGTTAACTAAGCAAATGGCAATGTTTATTTCAAGAGCTGCCTCATCAGCAGCACTGCCAGCCATGTCTCTGTGCTTTTACAAAAAAGACGCAACTGCACAGCTATATAGCGCAGCTACCTGCTGCGCTATATCAGATAGCGCAGCAAGAACCGGGTTGACCGGGTGCTCGGTACCACCGGTACTTCAGAAAACCTGGTACCGTAACATTTAAATGTTTTAGTACCGACTTGGGACCGAAGTACCGGGTCTTTTGACAAAACAACTCTGGGCCAAAAAAACACCACCAATGGACAGGCTGTAAGAAGTTATTGTGGACTGATGAACAGATTATTTAAATTCATAGTGTTTTTATATGCTAACATGATTATTTGTCACATGTGACACACACAGCACAGCACCAAGTACAGACAGTGAAATGTGGTCTCTGCGTTTAACCCAACCCCTTAGTGAGCAGTGGGCAGCCATGACAGGCTCCCAGGGAACAGTGTGTGGGGACAGTGCTTTGCTCAGTGGCACCTTGGCAGCAACCTTCTGATTACCACTTATACACTAGGCCACCACTGCCCCAGGAGGTCTAGGTGATTATATGATATTAAGCGATGATCCCAATAAAATTCAGCTTGATCTTAGTGATCAGCTTTGAGCAGTTTTCCAAAATAAATCAGGATATAAATAGCAGAAATTAGCATATTTTGTGGAGACATGTGGCTGCCAGACTTCTCAAGTCATCCTGGAAGTTCTGGTAGTCTCCCGCATATTCCCTGATGCCCGAATATTGAATAAAACATCCTGGACACTAGAACAAGCAAACAGGGGCATGCACACGAGACAGCACTGTGTACATTGCACAATTGAGAGAAGCGCAAACACAGACAGAATGCGAGAGAACGTGTGTATGTATGAGTCAATGTGTGTATATGTAGCAAAATAAGCTATAGGTTTCAATATGGCCGGGATTTTATTTAACTTAACTTGAGGACCAAAATTATGGATGATATATTCTTCTATTATGGATGATCTATTCTTCCTGAGGTTAGCCTAGTACAGACAAGGGTGTCATGGTGAAGTCAGATGCTGTCACACAAGAGTCTTAATCAAGCACTCACCACTAATAAACATGCCCCCCCACCCACACACACACACACACACACACACACAAGTGCTGAGTACAGGACACCAGAGGCAACATCTTTGCCATGCAGAGTAGGAATGTATCTGTGACTGAAAGAATTCAGAAACCGTTTCTGTGTGTGTCAGTGTGTGAGAGATAGACGGAAACAAACACAGTAAACCCTGCAATCAGTCTCTTTTGTGTGCCGTCTGCTAATTGGCTGATCCTTTTCATTTGGAAGTTCATTTGGAAGGCGCAGTACAGTATCTGAACAATCATCTCTCATTAAATAAACAGGTCATCCATATTAATGCAGATTAATCAGTATGCTGCAGTACAGGCCAGGAAAGGCCACGAAATTACTCTGTTTCACATTGACAGAGCCTCTGAATTAACCATATGTCCTCAGGGGTGAAACATCACCTCCCTAAACAATAGACTAAAAGCCCCAGGGAGCGCAAAGAGGGGGTGAGGGAGGTGTAATGTGAGAGAAGGAGGGAGGTAAATCAGTCTGCTTGATGTGCACACACCCACACAGGTCTGTGAATGATGAAACCAAAAGAATGGCCTTTGGTGCAAAAAAAAAAAAAAAAAAAAAGTACATTATCTGATGTCCCATTCATTTCCCACACAGACAAAATATAGAACAAAGAACCTGTCATTTGTGATTACAGACTATGAATTCTGTTGTATTTGTCCTATTACGAACCATAAAAAGAAAAACAGTCAGTCAGTTTTAAAGTGAACAACACTACCCTGAGCCCCGCCTTTAACACATTTAATGCGTTGCGTTGGTATGTCCATTACATGTTCCTGCCAAGGATGATGTGGCAAAAACAGGGCCTTATGCTGGTTATGTAAGTAACAGGACAAGTCAGGATGAGTGAGGCAGATCGTTTCAGCCACCCTGCTATAGCTGCATCAATGGCACTCCCCCACAACCAGTCAGAATTTCAATCTATGAATTGTTTATTCAAAGTTTCACCCAATGATAAAAATGAGTTAATCAAGTGATTGGATAAAAGTAATGTGGCATTTTTGTTGGATTAGTGTGCTGACTTTTCTACTCACTGTAAAAATAGCAGATGCAACAGCAGCGCAGAAAATGTTGTAACAATTCCCACCCCGAGGCCAGACTTCAAGAACAGCCCAGGCATGGCATCTCACGATAATTCCAGTTAAGATTGTTTACACTTCCTGCATAGCATACTGTAAAACGTAGTTAAAAAAAAATCTACATATTTGCATCTACATATTTGCGCGGGCATCTACATATCTACATCCCAAAGGTCACTATTAGCATGCTCTACTTTATATGGAGAAACTTACAGCTCAAATATGAAGGACAGAGCTGTTAATCAGGGCAAGCCTCAATAGAGACAACACTGTAGATTTCTCAGATAACCACACACATTCAGGGGTGGCAGGGTAAAAAAAAAAATGATTCAGTCTGATTCAGTCAGGTGGCATTAGTTATCAGCAATTCCCGTAAAATGAACAAATAACATGGGTAAAACAGAGTGAACTAATTTAATAAAAATTGTATTTGACCAATTTAACCTAAACGGTTGGCTTAATTTTACAATCAAATCCTTACATGCAATGCATGTAAAATGGCAAAACATGACATATTACATCATAACTCCTAAATTAACTGCTTCAATTCAGAGGCTGCATGTTTATATCTGACCACAGCATACCCGTGATGACCAATCAGCCTTACACTCCAAGATTTCAGGTCAAGTTAGCACTGTGGGGAGATCTACACCTCCTAAGTGGTCATTAAAATGGCAAAGGTTGTGTCATCTGTACTTACTTTTTGATCGTGTTTTAACATCCATGCAGACAATTTAAGAAGAGTGAGAGCAGGCATTCGCAGTAGGGCATTACAGAGGACACAATTAAATAAAAGCACCTGGCAAGCATCAGACTGAATTTTTTTCATCTGGTGTATGATCTGGATGACTGCTGTTACATTTTAATGTGAGGGAACCAGAGACACTGATTGCCTTTAACAATAGAAAGAATGTGTCACAGGCAGTCCAGAGAACATCAAAGCCAACCAGGCCTGCTACACTACTCACATTCAGGGAGCTGAGAAAATAAAATGATTAATTTAACTGACATTCACCAAAATAAGAATCAGCTTCAAAGGACAAGGAATGAACTATTTCTAATGACGGGTCAAATTTTACTGTAAACTTCTTATAAATGTGTGAGTATCCAAACTATCAAAGATTATTTTATTCTGCACAGTGGCAGAGCTTTGGGGTGCCTGGGGGTGGCTATGGCCACCTCACCCTTAATCCTGTCCACGCTATTGGCCACCCCAAGCCCCACATCACAGCTGCCGCAATTTTTTTTCACTGTGTGGAACCATTCACGCACTGCAACTGCACTTCCAGACACTTTGCGCAATGTTTGGCATATGACAGAAGCCTTGGTGGGATCTACACGTTGCACACAATTCCCCAAATGTTTTCAGAACGTGTGTATTATTCTAGTCCAAAAATCAACTTTTTCTAACTTTGCGGCAAGATCGTTAGGTATACAAAGATAAATTTGAGTCGTAGATCTAGTCAAGACCTACGTTTTGGCATATGGATTACATTGGATCATGCACCATTCTGAAAATGTCAATGGGTGGGGAATATTATTGTATATTTTTTCGGCACTTAATGCACATCAGACCAGAGAGCGCACACTGGCAAGATGTATATCAAACATTAGTAAAATAATTTTTTTAATCCCACTTATTTCAGTTTTTCCACAACTAATTGCATTCAAATTACTGTAGAGCTGTGTAGTTAAGTGTTTATTTTTTATAGAGAGCTATACATAGTCATTACACATTAGAAGTATGTTTTTAGTCTCATATTTCATACTTTGGGAGAAACAAGCAGCGTAACTGAAAGTCTCACAAGCGAAAATAAGCGAAATTAATCAAAAACCTCTTTTTTTTTTTTTTTTTTACATTTCAACGCCGTATTTTTGTTTAATATTAGGAAAGTTTTGTTTACAAATTTTGCCACAAATCTGATTCCATATTTTTTTGCAGTTTGTGGTGTCAGGTGAGTGCGGACTGAACACAGACAATTTTGGTGTTCATTGTAGCAAATCAAAGAGTTCACAGCTCTGAAGATGACGCCTAGCTCTAGCGCTAATTTATGTGGGTTCATCATGGACAACAAGTGTTTTATGGGGCAATGGAATGCCTAGCGGGTAAGGAAACGGACCCGTAATCACTAAGATAATGGGTTAAAAGCAGAGGACACATTTCATTGTGTGCACCATGTGATGTGCTGTGTTTCACAATGACAATCAATTCAAATATATAATTTAAATGTTTACATCACTAATCAGATATGGTCCACTCCCACAATTGCAAAAATAAAAATGCTTAAGTCATTGCATTGTTTATGATGTTGTCAAATTAATACATATATTGGTCTATACATAAACACACACACTTCACTCCTTAACCTGGTACACAGCAAAGAAAGATCTCCCTTTCACTCTCTGCATCTCTATTCCAACCCCCTCAATCCGATCCCGTTCTTTTTATCACATTCCCAGCAGCTCTACTGCCAGTTAAAGACCCCCTGTGTCTCTCTTTTTTGTCTCCCTCAATCAGTCCATCTCTTCACTCCCTCGCTCCCCTTCCCCCTCCAGAACAGGTGCTAAATTATGTAACATTGCTACCAAAGTGCCATGCAGCAATTCCCAAGATAGAAAGTGTAGGAAGAAAAACAAATGCTCTAAAGAACACAAAACAAAAAGTCTTTCCCCTTGATTCTGTAATAATTAATACAAAAATGCATCAAGCGTGTACAAGTGTGTCCTTGTCTCACCTGTTTCAAAGTATCAGTTCATCAAAACACAAGGGAAGTGGAACTGTCTCTGAGAAACACTGAGATAATCAGTGGGACTAATATTTCTTGATCAAGTGGTTGGGATAAATATAAGCCAGAATTGTTCAACATTTTCAGCCACGTAGTATATAAAGAAGAAATAAAAAAGTACCATGGTACTACATATTGGTAACATCTATAAATCAACTGAGTAATCAGAGGTCTATGCAGTTACGCTTGGGATGGAAACTATAACATCATGTCACTTAACACATAATCTATACTATATTAATCAGAATCATGTTTATTGGTGCATACACAAAGAACTTTGTTCAGGTCGTTGGTGTCTCTCAAGTAACACAGTACAATACAATAAATAAAATATACAGTAGATAGCAATATATATCATCAATATATTCTGGATTGTTACAACCCAAAATGATTTCTTTTTAAAAATTGCAATGCATATTCAATGCTTTGGACTGGAGAAAGTAAAATTTTGCTAACGATCTGTGTGCATAAGAGATATGCATAGCAGCACAATGGAAGAGAAGAGAAAAAAACAGTGGGCAGAGAGCCCAAGCGGCCGTTGAAGGGGTTGGCCTGAATGAAACAGCATGGGAGCTTCTGCAGTAGCTTGGGGCTTACCCATTTTTTTTGGCCTTCACTCCCCCTTCTGAAACGATAGCAACAGGCCCACACACACCAAAGCTGCCCATGCAACACATTCCTCTGAGACAATGCCGGGACTTTTTTCGCTTGTCCGTCACCCCTAATTACAGAACAGGTCTGGGGGGTGGGGCAGGGCAATGGTAAGTGTCATTGTCCTAGCTAGAGTCAGAGCTTGGGCTCTGCAGCAGCTGCAGAAACATGGAAGCTAAGACAGGAAGTGACATTTCCTTATCTGGGGCTAGGAATGGGGAGGGTGCGCTGAAACATGCCAGGAGCCCCATAGGCTTCCTTCCACAGTCACCAAAATATGTGGCTCTGTAAACCACACAGACACTGCATTGCTCCAGCAAATTCTGATGAAGGGTTTGCTCATCCAACACTGGGTGGTTACCAAAAAAAAGAGAATAGGATAAAACACATACCAAAAAGAAGAGATGTTTACAATGCCAGTCTCCTCAGAGATAAAAATGCTTCCAGACAACATCTCACTAATGTTCCTAAGGGAACCACCACCAAAACACAGCAAGAGTCTCTCATTTTAACATAGAGAGGTGGTACTTTACACAAAACACAAAAAAAGAAGGGAATTTGAATAAATTCATCAAACAACTGAAGGAAGCCTGCAGTGAGGGATAAAAAGAAACAATGGCTCTCTCAGGCTCCTCTGCATGTTTGAGTCCTGAAACTTTTATCTCTGCCAAGGCTGTCTTTAAATGACAACTAGAGATGCACCAGATAATGGTCCAATAATGACTCAAATAACTGTATAATGGTAACAGAACCAGTCGGTCAATATAAGCAAAACTCTGTGGTGGGTATCCAACATCTAGAACTCCACAGAACGCTGCAGCAATTAGCAGCTAACCATTCTGCGTTTGGACATACTGCTCAGGGATCAAATTTGGCTGAATTTCAAAAACCTGTTAGGAGCACGCTTGACAGTGAATCAGTTTCAGAAACCAAATATATAGATTTTGACTCATTATTTGCATGAAATTCACATTAGTTACATGTAAATGGTTTACAAAAGCAAACAGTAAATGTCCAAGCACTTTGTTGAACATTGATGAAATGTGATATCATATTTCATTTGTTCTTTATACTTTTGATATTCAAACTGATGACTACATGAATGTTATTGATCACTACACAATATTTCAGTTTTGAGCCAACAGCGGGAAACCAGAAAGGGCAAAAGGTGGAGGTAGGGTTTTTTTTTTCTAAAAATCCTTCAGCCCAAGTTGGATGTTTACCATTCAATGGCAGAAAGAAGACACAATTGGAGGAGACAGGAAAGCACAATGCCGCACACAGCTTGCTCAGACTCAGCTGGCCTATGGGATCAAAATGCACAGCATTATTTATGCCTGAACATAAGAGCGTGGTCTCACATAAAGATTATAAATACAGGTCCACTAGCTGTGGATTCTGCAGTGTCTGAGGCACATAATGGTGGGTGGAGGTGATGGGTATCCAGTGTGGGATCACACAAATTGACTGAATAAAATAGTCAAATCCAGATTTTATATTTTTTTTGCAAATAACCCTAAAATCAGACTCTGAGTGCATTATTACTTATTCATGCAGGATGGGCTCTGGCAGCTGTGACCCTGATCTTGAATCAGTAGTTATGGATAGAGAGTGATTGAATTTAATTGTATTTTAATGTACAAAAACAGTTACTCCTCATATTTTCAACACATGAATAATAAAACTTATTTCCAGGGTACATTGTGCCACCCTAATTTGATCCTTAATCTCAACCCCTTTTAAGATTTATTTGTCATTCATAATTTCCCCAGGTTCAGCAACATCTGCAGACTGATTGAAAAATTGAACTCAACACCAAGACAAAACGTTTTACAACAAAGTGCCTTCTAAAGTGAAGTGATTGTCACATGTGATACACAGCAGCACAGCACACGATACACACAGTGAAATTTGCGGTGCTTTGCTCAGTGGCACCTCAGTGGCACCTTGGTGGATCGGCAACCTTCTGATTACAGGGCCGCTTCCTTAACCGCCAGGCCACCACTGCCCCTACAAACTCTACAAAGTTACTTCTAATAGACACTCTCTTTATGGAACAAGCAACCATTCTCAACCCTTCCTCAAAGTCCCAGTCAGCCTCGGAGGATCAGAGGTAGTGTTAAAGCTACAGAGCCTCATGTGAAAAAGAATCAAGAGTCAGAGCTAAAAATCAGGACACTCTCCTCACAACCACTTTTTACCAAGCCGACCAGTGTTCCAAAGCAACCCAGCCTAGGTACATGTAGGTAGGCTGCTTCTTCTTTCCCTGGACAGCAGAGTTAAAGCGATACAGTGACTGACGCCAATTTCACTGGGCCGACCGGGCACCCTCATCTGCCAAAAGCCAATTACTTCTCTAATTAATGAAACCAATGGGCTCAATAGGTCTCTCAACTGTGCCAGAAAGTACTAATTAGGGGTCGACCGAGAGGTTGGACGGCTCCCGCATGTGCCTAGGCTAAGGTTCCCAGGTGGCATACAGACCTCAGGGATCACAACAGGACAATCGATGGTGACTTTCCAAGAAACAAGGAGTTTGTCAGCAAAGGTGGGACATGCAGGACCTTTGCTACAGGGATAGAAGTATGCTGAAGGTAAAAATGCAGGGCGTCATTTCTGCGTTTTACCATAAACTGATTTCCAAGCAGTCTCGAGTGTGACAGACCTTGCATCATAATAACATTATGGGTTGTGCTGTGCAGTGTGCTGTATTAAGTTGGAGTTTATAGGACGATGGATATAACCATTGCATGTGCAAAGCCTGATGTCTGGCATCGCTAGGCAACAGATTTAGTGGTTTCCATGTGGTCACAGGACAGTTTTTTTAAACCAGATTCTTTTAACATCCCATCACACACTATAAATAAAATCTTGTTAAACAGCATGGGGGTTATTCATAGAATGCATTACACAACAACGACAAAAAGTACAACAAACCTATGAATAATACAACAAACAAGAAAAAAGTAATAAATAAATAAATAAAAACCTAAAACAAAAATAATAAATCAACGTGTATATGAGTGTGTATGTAATATAGACGCACACACACAAGAGAGATCCGTTCCCTCTTCCTGCGCCTTTTTGTTTCCCACAAAACAATAAGATCCAGTAACACCTGGACTGTCCCTGCGCAGCATGCCACGACCCAAATAAACCCAACCTCAACACACTTGAGAAGAATCAGAAGCGGCACCAATCTTTCGATGTACAGATTCCGACTGTCTCGTTCCTGATAATAATGACGATAAATAAGGACTGTAGGGTTTACTAGACTTCACGGCGCCGCGGGAAGTGCTCCCGAGCATCGGACAACGAATCCGTCGAGGTTCTTTTTTGTGTTGTTGTCGTCGTCATAATTATTAGAATTATTGAGCGGTAACTGAAGAGCGGTGTGGTTATTCTGTGTCGCCACAACAACTGTTGTTCAGGCGCAATCAGAGCCGCCCGCTGCAGCGCAGGCCCGGGCGCGCAGGAAACACTGGGAAGTCGGACAAGGCGCGCCTCTCCATTCCCGGTCCTCCGCACAGCGTGGATCGGAGTGAAATGCCGAGTGTGGTAGTCGTGGTGGTTTAAAAGAGCAAAAAAAAAAAAGCTGGGGGAGTTGCAGGCTCACTCACCGACGCCGTACTTTTCCTTCTTGGTGGGGACCCAGCGAGTCATCCTCATGGGCAAACTTTTCTGCGCCACAGCCGACTCTGGTTTCGCAGTTCCTGCACTTTTTTTCCGCCTCGGGATTATTAAAAATATTTATATATATGTATATATATATAGAATTCTCTCGGCGCTCACTGTTGATGTGCAGAGCCGCCTCCAGCCGCCATTTTCCGCCAATAACTGGATGGTCCGCAAGGGGGTAGAGTGCAGCGAAAGGAAACTTTTTTTTTTTTTTTTTTTTTAGGGGGTGTCATGTGGTTCCTGCGTCACCGGACGGTACCAGAAACTCCGGGAAAACTTAGGATAACACAACTCCTGACGCGGATCCTCTATTCTAACGTTTAATTAACGTATAAAGTATACATGGGCAACGTTGTGTTACCTGTTATGAGTTTGTTACTGAAAATATGATTATTATTTTGAATATTGTTGTTCAAGTGTCAATGGTTTGGGACTAAATGTCACAAAAGAGCCCAAAGCAACATTGTCAAAATGCCGTTCTGATTTGTTTTTCTTTGTATATATGTGTGAAAAGTGAATGTGAAGTGATTGTCGTTGTGATACACTGCAGCACAGTACCTTGGTGAGCAGTGGGCAGCCATGACAGGCAAACTTCTGATTAAGGGGCGCTTAAGTGGTTAATTAAGAGCAGACAAAACTACAGGATCAGAACCAAGCACTTGCAGCAAAATAACAATATTAACCATAATAATAAAGAATTATTAGAAACGATATATTAGTAACATTACCCTGTCACTATGATGTATTGTTGCTTTTCATTGTTTAATTAAATTATATATATGTGTGTGTATATATATATATATATATATGTTCAAAGTATGTGGTTTAGTAACATTTAACAATAAAAATGTAACTTTTTAATCCTGCCATTCTCCATTCTCTCAACACTTGACAGGCTAATCTACAAAGCGGTAGGTTCAAATCTGTGTTGATGCAAGGGGACTGTCTTGTAATGTTTGATATAAGCAGCTCTCTGTGAAAAGGGATGATAGGCTCCACCACCAAACATTTAGCAAACACCAAAAAGTTTGCACAAAAGAGAAATATTCATACCAAGACAACTGTACAGCCTTTAATTACTTTCACTCAGTCCTACAGTGCTTTTGTTATGTTTTATTATAGGAACGACATCAATTTGTGAGATGGTTTTATTACCCTGCCATTATGGCACTGGACTGTCTTTTATAGGTTGTTTTGTTTACAATGCCACACTCATGGCCGGATTTCTCCTCATGGAGCAATAAATCTGAGCTGTAGCAAACTGTACCTGATGTGTGATATTGCTGACAAATGTCATACGTTTTTTTCCCTCAATGCTGTATTTGAGGAAGAAATTTATATTCATGGCCAGTTTACACCTAGCAGAGGTACCTTCTTGAACAATTAATGATCATTGCACCATACAATATTTCCTTAACTGAAACACTGAAGTTCCTGAACTATTGGCTAGTCTAGCCAGTCATCTTCATGACCTAAAGACAGCCTGGACTTTTCCTTTGTTTCCTTTCTAGCAGAGGGGGGTGATTATCTTATATGCAGAATGATGTCCAGTGATCTACCATTCTATGGGCTTTAGGTGCAGCCTTACATTATTTATGGTGGTTTTTAAGGGCATCTGAGAACTACTGGGATGTTGCGGGCTTAAGCTAAAAAGCTCTTGGAGGGTGAATTTACATGTTTATTGTCTCATTAATCTAGGCCTACAAAGACAGAAAAACCACCAAGAGAGGGAGCTATTGCCTCGACAAGGCCCTATGTCAATACTGTGCTTTGGAGAGCTGTCATTGACTCTCATTGAATTCATTTCCACATTGTGACAAACCATTGTGGTTTTCCCAGTCCATCTGTAAAAAAAATATACCATTCTAATTAGACTAAGTACTTGCAAATATCTCTAGCTGCTACATAGTCGTTTGGGTTACAAAGACTGCTGAAGATTCTTAAATCAGTCATCCTCACCATTTCAGACATGTTTTAACTAGTTACATTATCACATTATGTTAAAATACAACATAAAATTCCCACCCTAACACAATCAATAAAGATAAATATTTTGTATTTGTATCAGTTAGCCCCCAATGCTAAAACCTAGTCCATTCTTCAGCTGCACATCCCTCCCAGCACTATTTATTTTCATTTGTATCAACATTTGGAACATCATGTGGGTCACCGCAGGAGCACAGAAGAACAAGACAAGGTACTTATCCAGCCAGTCACATATCCTATTCATCACACAGTCCCTAGAATCACATGCACTGGATAGGCGCTCGCGGGATGGCAGTGCTTGGCCTGCCACTAACCACGAGTTTGCCCCCGAGGAGTCAACATTGTGAAGAGATGTGGGACAAAGGGCTACACTCAGAGCTGATCTCAGCACTGACCGGCTGAGGTAAGCGTTCCGAACTACTGCCAATATCTGCTCTGTGCTTGCTGGTTATTATTAAACAATAATAAAAATGCATGCAACAACTCAAATCTGGGCCAGTATATTTTTAATTATTGCAACAGGCTTTATCTAATAATCTTGTGGATTATAATCTTGTGGACCACACTTAGTTTACTGAGTGTTGTTACAGGTTAAGTACAACATATTGTACATATTTGTGTAGGTATGTGCATCAAAATAAAGTCGTACCAATAATTTTTTCAAGTGCAATCAAGTACTGTATGACATATTTTGGGTTAAATATGGTATTTCTACAAAAAAGAAGTCTTCTTAAGAATTTTAAATGTACACTTTCACTAATTCTGGTTATTTAGCTATGCTTGTTTATTGTCAAGTGTGAGACGAGGGTGGGAAAGAGATGTAATAGTATGCAAGCATGAATGCACTAAAGACATCAAGAGATAATTTTTTTCATGTGCTGCTTAACTGAATTTGGGTCTGCCATTTTGCGTTGCTTGTGTGTGAATAAGAACTTTTCATAAGAAAGCACCAGTCAATCGAATCCATTATATGTTGGACAATCAGTCGGGTTTATTGCAGGTTAAGTTGCAGGTTATGTTGCTGCTAGTGAGAAACAATGATTTGTTGCCACCACTGTAGCAAAAAATATTAAATTCATTGCAGCCTTTTTGACATCCCTGATATATACTTATTTCCAGCATACTGTTTTGAGGGAGTGACATTGTGGAAAGTTTGAAGGAAATTGTTTCAGAATCTGCTGGAGGTCATGATGCTCCTGGATT
This sequence comes from Denticeps clupeoides, assembly GCF_900700375.1. NCBI lineage: Eukaryota > Metazoa > Chordata > Actinopteri > Clupeiformes > Denticipitidae > Denticeps > Denticeps clupeoides. The sequence continues at coordinate 13,084,808 of NC_041708.1, forward strand.
TATAAAGTTGGTATAGTTTATTTGCATTCGAGACCTTATGAGGAAATAAAATAAATAATAACAGTCAATAGTTTATTGTCATAAAAAACTCTCCTTGGGTCTGAGAGAAAAAGCAGTTGTTACACCAAATCAAACTAATTGTGGATATGTGACTGTGGTAGCTAAATAGCTATTAATTATGGAATATTCATGTGGAGAAAATTAGCCTTGAGTTCTTGAGAATCCTTTTGTAAATGACCTTGAACAGTAGTGTGTATGAAAATAAAGCAGGTTTGTAGACTTTCTGTACTTTGTGGTTGGAGTTCAAGAAATGCTATATAAGGCCAATGACCCAAAATGTCATGGGTTTTGTCGTGAGGGCAGAAAACGCAGAAGAATAATACAGACACACACATCATTCGCTCCCATGATGGATGTTCAGCCACTCTGTAAATCCTTTGTTCACTGAAGGCGACTCCCAGTAGTGTTCATGCCCGGCTGGAGACGGCACTACCAATAACGCCTCTATCTGACAGGGAGAGATGTAATTCTACACAACTACAAAGGGCAGATGTAGGGACACTGACGTTCTTTTCACTTTTTTTGCCTTCAGGATCTGCTCAAGTGATAGATATTAGAAAACTTCACATTCCTTTTTATTTGGTGTTTTTTTTCTGACAAGGCCATAATTCCTCTGGCTTCGGAGATTTCAGTGTTTATCCATTTCTGGCATTTTGGGTGGTTTCCACAGCACCAGGACCAAAGTGCTTCTCCTAACCACCCAATCACCCACCCCCACGCCGAGAGTCGTGTGTCGGAGGCCACAATGAAGTGTGTGAAACCTGAGAGCGGTTGCAACGGCTACGTCCGCAGTAGACGGCTGTCACCCGAATGCTATCAAGAAGGAGTCGATCAGGACTTAACCCTCACTGAGCACATGGACCAACCCTCTGGATGGAGGAGGGGAGATGTGGATTTAAGTCATTGGACAGATCTGAACGAAGAGACTTTGAAGAGAGAAGCCCAGTACAGACAGCCCACGTGCCAAGGCCTAAGACCAGCAAGCTGCACCGAGGGTGGAGGTAAACTGGACACCTGGCTGCAGCAGCTTAACAAGATGTGGAGGCGACGTCATTCTGGTGGCGGAAGTATGGATGACCGTGATATCTGCGTTCATATGCCACCTTTCTCAGACAGAACCATGTCCATGCCTGTCCTACACAATGAAGCAATGGTGCCTGCAGGACCTTCCTACCACCATCCCACTCGCCACAGTAAGGACTTCACCTCCGGAAAAAGCCACAGCCTGACTGAGACGCCTCCGGGCAGCACCGAAGCACTTTGGTCTATGGAGAGTTCAGGCAGCACAGAGATGGTCCACATCACAAAAACGCATAGGGTGGAGCAGCCTCGTATCTGCTCCCTGACCCCAGTTAGGATTGGTTGGCTGCCTGTGCAGAGGAGGCTTATGGTGAATGAAATCCCACGCAATGGCAATCATCTTCAAAGCGATGTTCAAGATGGTACCTGCAAGGTAAAATTCTTAATTACGCAATCAATCAAACAATCTGCTAAAAATTAAATCACATTCTATGAAACCAAATTGTGGTTATTTCTGGGTACAACACTATTTTGTCAGTGATTGTTATTTATCTAGTGCAGCAACCAGTTCTATAGATATGAATGCGTGAGAGTCTGCACTGTATACTGCACTGCAATGTAAGTGCTGCAGCCGGTCATTTCTAAGAATGACTTATTATGATCAAAAGATACTACAATAAAAAAACGCTAAAAATAAAATACATTTTCCATAGTCACACGTGAGCTGCAGTGTAAGGATGAACAAGCCATGGGTGGTTGACCTGATCTAGTTTTAGTCAAGGAAAGTGTGATTGTAAGTGTCAAGTGCCCCTCTAATATCATCTTCTATAATCATCTATATATACTCTTCTATAATCATGAGCAAGACACATTCAGGGTCTGTCCTTATAAGTAGTGATTGTATGTCACCCTGTGTCATGACACACTCACTGTGGTTCTAAAACCTGTGGGTGCAGCAGAAAACAGGAGGACCCAAGCGCATATAAGTTCACACACGTTTGTTTTAACATTGGACAAACCAACACATAAGACTCTACTTTGGGAAAAGGGGATATGAAAACGGGAACACTCGCACCATACACTCCTCCTGGAAACACAAAAGTGAAAAACATCAACTCAAAACATTGAGTGTCTATCCCCCTGCGTATCTCCTCACCCTGACAAAGATTGATCTCAGAACCCGGAACACTGGTGCAGGAACACCTTTATAGTGCTTTGCACAAGTGCAGGGAATCCTGGGTGGCAGTGTTCCAGGAATTAGTGTCAGGTTATGTCAGGCTTTGTTATGAAACCCTGGTTAAGTGGCTTCAAAAATGTTTAATTTTAGGCCACTAAGTTCATTCTGCTAACATAACATTATGTACCATATTATATAGAACCATATAATATACAACATTAACTGAGAAAAAGAATGTCATCTCAAACTTAAGTTGCTTTGGATAAGCATCTGATAAATTAATATATCATAAACAATATAAACTATGTTCATCTGTGCTTCTTGTTTCAGTTTCTTCATAATAATGCAATAATATTTTGTGCAAAAGCTGGCCCTCATTATTTACTACACTCTTAATGTGATCTAAATTTTTATGCAACAATGCAATTGAATTTATTACTATGCAGTGTGTACTGCCCTAGCATTAATGTGGAAAACGCTTAAAAGAATGACAGACCTCCATGGAGTGCTGTTTGTTTACATGCTATGTGAGCCATGTGACTGAGACACACACAAAAAGCCAATACTGTTGTCATATTCTTTTTGCAGCTCAAGTAATGTGTGTTGCCAAAGTCCCTGCAGGTCTCCATTGACTGCAATATCCCTGTTTCCTAATATAAAAGCAGATTTGACCGTATTTGCTACTGTATCTGCAGAGAAAGGCCACTGGCCAATCAAAATGTATTACTGAATCCTAAAAGAGAGAAATAAAAAAATGGCCCCCCTGCCAAGTTTTAATAAGGGGATGGGACTATCATTGCATACTGGCGGTCCTCCACAAACTTTTCAAGTGGCTCGGAGAGTGGGGGAGAAAGACTGAGATGTTCCCAGAATAGCTGTTGAATCGACAGTTTTACAGTAATCTTGGGGTAATGTTATAAGTAGTGTCTGACTTAGTCTCTTTGAACACTTAAAAAGGGTTCGTAACATGCATGATTGTTTTAATAAAATGCACTACAAGTTTAACAACAGCTCTGTAAAAACATTAATCCAAAATAGTTTCACATTAATTCGAATATTATGTGCTATTCCATCATTCCACTCATTTTCAGACCATTGAATTGGAACTTATTTGTTCACAGTTGTGTTTTTTCACCAGCACGTCTTCAAAAAATGCGACTCTGTCCCATTAATAGTACCCTTTGCAACACTGACTCATGTGCGCTGGCATGTAGGGCACTTCATATAGGGCACCCTTCTCAATTGTCAGAATACATGAGATTTAAACAATTAGAAGGGGACATTATAGACACTCCACATACACATACCAAACTCCAGAGTCCCAACATGACATGTGGATGACGTCTGCTCAGGGTCTGCCTGAAGGACCTGTCAGTCCTTCAGAGTTAACACAAACAATGGTTTGGTATTCTTTTCACTTGTTTTAGATGAGATTTTCTTCCAACCAAATAGACTATGTGTTAAAATATTCTGTGGAAGTTTTTTTTTAACTCACAGAATTTTTTTTTAACTCACAATATCATTGGGGAGTCATGAAAATAATTGGTTATGCTGTCAATCCCTGGCATGCAGTGAATGTGATTGAGTGAAAAATGATTATTAAGTAACTGAGTATCCTCAGTGAAGTCCATAGCTTTGATGTAAATGATTTTGAAGGCTAACAATCTCAGTTTAATTTTTTTAATAACTTTTTTTTTCTAAAGGTGAAGCTGAAACCTCCTATCACTCCCATACTCAACAGATATCAAGGGAAAATCAATGGCTTTGGGCCTTCAGGTAGGCATTTGTCTTTTATTATTATTTTAGAACAATTAATATGTCTGATTTATTGTACTATACAATGGTGCCCATAAAAGAAATTGTCACAGTTCCGGCACTGGTGAAGATGGAGGAGGACGCATTCGCCTGCATTTGTACATGTAAAAGGGGGATTTAACATGGATGAATAGTAACAGAGACATACCGCATACAATGACCTGACAAAGACATGATACATACAGGGCAGTTTTATACATACATTTACAGCATTTATCAGATGCCCTTATCCACTTACAATTAGTTACAGTAGTTACAGGGACAGTCCCCCTGGAGCAATTTAGCGTTAAGTGTCTTGCTCAGGGACACGATGGTAGTACGTTGGATTTGAACCTGGGTCTTCTGGTTCATAGGTGAGTGTGTTACCCACTAGGCTACTACCACCACAACAGGTGCACACACTCAGGAATCAAGGGATCACAGCAAATCTGTTTCAGAAAAAATAACATTTTACGTTTTTACAAATTACTACAGTAGCTAAAAAGGCACAAATTAGATGACAGGTTTCCCCTCTAGTTCGCTTCTTCCTTCCGTTCTCTGCCCCCCCCTGCTAAACAACCAAAATGAGCGGGAGACTTGTAGGAAGCAGCAAATCTCTGTCTTCAAAATCTTAGCAACTGATGAGATATTTAACAATGAAAAAATGCACCTGCATTTGTACAGTCAATGGGGGACTAGTCCATTGTACTTCTCACAGGTTCAGTCTTGTAGAGAAGTGCTTTTTTCTCTATCCCACAAGCACCACTCTCAGCCTGCCTGTTGCATAGAGCCTACTAGAAGATCCAAACACAAAGCCTCACCCCATCTTTCAACTCTGCACTCAACAGTTTCATGTACTGATATATACATATATTTTTTGTAATGATTATTCTCTTTCCACCCCAGCAGTTCACAAAGGCAAAAATTAATGATTTGAGAAGCATCCTTTTTTCATCTATGCCAACCTTTTTTAAATTTTTTGTTTTAAGATAGTGAGAAGTGTTATTCTTAGGTTTGAATATATTTGATAAATGCCATCCATTGAATGTAAATGTTTCTAGTTATAATCCAATGAAGAATATTTGGTTTTATTTTTGTATTTTCCCCCCTGTCAAGTGGTTTGTGTGCCTCAGTGACCCTAATCTCATCATTCAGGTGGGACACCCAAGTTGGACAGGTGTTAGGATAGAGGCCTGACAAAATGAAATCCAGTTATCTTGAGCACCCCAATCACCCATTTGACCTCTCAGGCGGCCTTGAACGCAAAACATGTTTTTTTCCTGCTTTTCCGTGTTTTCCTGACCCCCTTTGGTGACCTTGCCTCAACTTCTGTGTCACTAACGGCTACCCACAGGGAGCTGCAGAGTTCTATGTCTGCACATAAGTAAAACGTACTTTTTAAACTTTGAACACGATTAGTGGGCAGCCCATAGGACCTATCAAAGCAAATAATATGTCATATTGTGCGGAGAGGCCAGCCTGTTTTTTATGTGCATTGCATGGGGTTACATTGGCAGCCTCAACCATAACACGTTTTTTCCTTTTTCTCAGTTTTCTGGGTTTGACCGTAGTCTCATGTTTCCAGTAGTTTGTGCTCCCCTGTTTACATTGTTCCATCATTCTACATTTCGTTTGTGGTTATTTTATGTATTTAATCGTCTATTTTAATACATTCCTGACATAATGGTTACAACAAGATGTATGCCAGTATATTGATTGATTAATTCATTTTCCCATCCCAAATTGAATAAACGCGACTGAAATTTGAGACCATGTCCTGATGTGTTGTGAGCATTTTTTTTTATTATTTAAACTGGATTGGCATGAATATGACAATTTTTTTGGTTCCACCGGAATTTTTTTATACACATTTCACTCTGAATTACAATATGCTGTCACGACTACGGGCTTACGGGGGAAGGAAGCGCAGAGGTGTGACATGCTGGGAAGGGGGGTTTTATTATAAAACAAACAATAAACACAAATAAAGAATGTCACGGTGGCCGAAAACAATTTAACTTAAATAAAGAACATAAACTAACCCGCAGGCATGTGGCGATTGCCAGAACTCAAAAACATAAAGACATTCACTCGGGGAAGTCAAGTTCAGAATGAGTTCACGAAAATGCCGGAGATTTCGAAGGAGCGGAAGTCTCTGGCATTTATGCGCCACAGGTGTTGAGCCCAGCTGCAGTCAATCCTGACATATGCATTAAGAAACCAGATCGAAACAAATTCAAATTTTATTTGTCACATACACAGTCATACACGGCATGATATGCAATAAAAATATGTGTAACAGGGAGGGTGAAGGTGTGCAAATGGGAAAAGTAAAAGTATAAAGTGAGAAAAGAATTGTGCAAGGTAAAAAGAGTTAAAAGTTTGTGCAAGGATTTGAGTCCAGAAGTGAGTGAAAGTGAAAGTGCTGGAGTGTATTGGAGTTCTATGAAGTGTTGTTTTTGTTGAGAGCTCAAATAGCCTGTGGGAAGAAGCTCCTCTTCATTCTCTCTGTATCGGACTTCAGGGGGCAAAAGCGCTGCCCTGATCGCAGCAGAGAGAACAGTCCATTGTTGGGGTGGCTGATTGATTGAAGGTCAGGGAGCTTGGTACAGATGATGTGTTCTGCTGATCAAACCACACTCTGTAAGGCTCGCCTGTCCTGAATGGTGCTGTTCCACGTTGAGATGTTACCCATCAGGATGCTCTCTGTGGTGCAGGAATAGTGTGGAGTGTGGTGCAGAAGTTCCTGAGCACCTTGGAGGGCAGTCTAAAGTCTCTCAGGCATCTGAGGTGGCAGAGACACTGCCAGAACTTTTTCACCACGGTGTTGATGTGACAGGACCATGACAGGTCCTGCGTGATGTGAACACCGCGGTATTGGAAGCTGTCCACTCTCTCCACTGGGCTCCTGTTTATGACAGGGGTCTGGTGGGTCCTTTCCTGCTTGGTACTAAAGTCCACTATTAGCTCCTTTGTCTTGCTGACGTTCAGGTGGAGATTGTTCCGCTGGCAGCAATTCTCCAGATTTCCAATCTCCTCCAGGTAGGCCGTCTCGTCATTGTCGGAGATCAGGCCCATCATGACCTGTGTCGTCAGCAAACTTAATGATGATGGTGGAGTTTGTAGTGGCTGTAGAGTAGTGGGTGTACAGAGAGTACAGCAGGGGGCTCAAAACACAGCCCTGGGGGGGGGTCCAGTGCTGAGAGTGATGCTGGCTGAGACATGTCCACCCATCCTTACTGCCTGTGGCCTCCCAGTTAGGAAGTTGGAGATCCACTGACACAGAGATGATGTGCACCAGCTTGATGGTGAGTGTGGAAGGGATTATCGTGTTAAATGCTGAACTGTAGTAAATAAAAAGCATTTTAACATATTTTCCCTTCCAAGTGTCCAGGTGGGTGAGTGCTGTGTGGATGAAATGGGAGATGGCGTCGTCTGACCAGCCATTCAAAGCACTTCATCACTACTGTGGTGAGTGCTACAGGGCGGTTGTCGTTGAGGGAGGCAGGATGGGGTTTCTTTGGGACCGGAACAATGATGGACTCCTTGAAGCATGTGGGGATCACTGACTGAGATAAACAGAGGTTGAATATCTCTGTGAACACAGGTGTTAGCTGGTCTTCGCAAGCTCTGAGGATTCTCCTCGAGATGCCGTCTTTAGCTGCAGCCTCGAAGCGAGCATAAAATGTGTTCAGATCTTCTGCCAGAGACACGTCCGCGTTCGTTACCGGATGTGGGTGCTTTATAATCCGTGATTGTTCTTAGTCCGTGCCACAGGCTCCGAGAGTCACTCTGTTCGAGTTGTGAATCTAGTTTCTTGCCATACCACTGCTTCGACTCCGCTTTCTTGACATTGTATGACGCAGCCTTATACGGTTCCATGTCCCCGGAAGCAAGCGTCGCGGATGGTTTTATCCACCCATGGCTTCTGATTGGGAAACCTTCTGACGATTGTTTTCTGCACGGTATCGTCCGTTAGTTTCCCAATTAAACTCACAACCGCTCCATAAAACATGTTGATGTTCTCATAGCTGTTTCCGAACATGTCCCAGTCTGTGACATCCAGTGCTTCCTGAAGAGCGGCCACCGATTGGTCCATCCAGCGTGACACCTCCCTCTGAACCGGAACTTCCTGTTTGAGCCTTTGTTTGTATTTAGGCATGAAGAAGATGGCGATGTGGTCCGATTTTCCAAACAGTGGACAAGATTATGCCTTGTAACTTAATTGTTGTGTAACAGTGGTCCAATGTCCTGTCACCCCTGGTGGGGCAGGTGACGTGCTGATGAAAGTTTGGCGCTGTGCGTGTGAGTGCCTCATGCAGCTTGCATAGGGCAGTGTCCGTGTCCACTTTCGGTGGAATGTAAGCAGTGCTGATGATGACTAATGTGAACTCCCGAGGAAGATTAAAAAAAAAAGACATTTGATGGTCAGTAGTTCCAGGTTGGGTGTGCAGGAGCGTGCAAGAGGAACAATGCTCACGCTGTTGCACCAGCTGTTGTTTACCATCAAGCTCTTGCCAGTTCCCCTTGACTCCCCCGAGTACCGTGTCCTGTCCATGCGGTGAACGGAGAAGAACTCGGCCGGCTGGATGGAATGGGTTCAGCCATGTCTCGGTGAAGAAGAGGAAGCTGCAGTCCCGAATGTCTCTCTGGAACTTGACCCTGGCCCTGAGGTCATTGAGCTTGTTCTCCAGTGACTGGACATTGGCGAGCAGGATGCTAGGCAGAGGTGTGCGCTGTGCAGTGTGCACGGGCTCTCAGCCTGTTCCTGACACTGTCTCGTTTCCTCCGGGGACCTCCGCTTTGCATCACGTCCTTTGTTGTTCCTCGAGATCTCACTCAGCTGGGATCCAGAGCAGTTAAAAACCTCGAATTTTGAGTGCATTGTATATTAATAGAAACAAGGGTGTCTCTATTGTACCTAATGCGCTCAATGGTGGTGAATTTGCCAGTGAAGGGTTGTTAAAAATAAGCTTAAAAGACAAAAACAATGTTAGCAAGGTCAGAGCAGTCGCGGCGCCATTTTGGAAAACAGGGCCTATGCGTGTGCTCAACATACACTACAACCTCCATTATTAAAAAATATTCCTACATTGCAGCAAAAACAATAAGCCAGGAGGTCAACGTTACATCACAAAAATAAATCTGTTACAAATAGAGCAAAGTAGAATAAAGCAATGTGGATTTGAGTAGAGACACATAACAGAACTGTGCATGAATAATTCTTGTCAAAAGAAGAGCAAGGCATGCACCCAGATTCTTCTCAGTCCTGGCTTCTAACATCTCAGTGGTGGAACCAGGGATGGTTTTTCATATATGAGAGGGCAGACAGTAATGTGAAGGGGGCACATGGTGAACGTGAACTGATTGTCATTGTGAAACACTGCACAAACGAGTCCTCTGCATTTAACCCATAACCCTTAGTGAGCAGTGGGCAATCATGAAAGGTGAGCAGTGTGTGGGAACGGTACTTTGCTCAGTGGCAACTCGGTGGCAACTTGGCAGTTCAGGATTCGAACCGGCAAACTTCTGATCTCAACTGCTAGACCAACTGGGTGATGTGCAGACATAGAACTCTGCAGCTCCCTGTGGGTAGCTGTTAGTGACACAGAAGTTGAGGCAAGGTCACCAAAGGGGGTCAGGAAAACACGAAAAGCAGGAAAAAAACATGTTTTGCATTCAAGGCCGCCTGAGAGGTCAAGCTGTCATTATTTTTCAGTCACCTTTTCAGCTCATAATGTGGCTCCTACCAGAGCACGCACACCAGCTAGCTATCGATAATTGTACTCTATTGTGTAAGGTGTGCTATTACTTTTATAAGCAATCAGAGTGGGCGTGGCCAAGTTATAAACGCTCAAACAGCGTCAAATCCCAATAGGAATGCATTGAATGCTAATTTTAGCATTGGTTGCATTTTTTAAAAAGAGGTCCTACAATGGGTACTGCTACAGAATCATTGCCAACACTGTCCTTCAACACAATCTTAAACCAGCTACTTCATTAAGATTCCTGTGTGGTCAGGACGTTATAGAAAATTGTATACATCTTACGAAAACTCCAGCGAAACTTAATGTTGTTCTTTTAAGCTGTGGGGTTCATGTGTCTGTGTTTTTAGAATGGCTCTATGTGCAATTTGCCTCAGTGTGCTGCAGAAGCAGAGAGGGGTGAGATGGGCATGAGTATTTTTCTCTTACTCATTGAACAAAAATCTAGAAATCTCCACTTTCACAACGTCATGTACACACACACACACACACACACACACACTGGGTTTTCAATTGCTGGATCTGATAAATTGTGAAAAGGCATAATAACACGCGCTGTTTGGATTAAGACACATTTCAAAGTTCCAAATGGAAAGTAGAGCTGTAATATCTTTTCAAGATGGCGGCGCCCATGCAGGCTGATTTGGAAAGCGCTCTTGTACAACATACAGTACAGTTGGTGGGTGAGAAGTCTTTTAACCCATCACCCTTGTCAAGCAGTGGTCAGCCGGGGAGCAGTGTGTGAGGACGGTGCTTTGCTCAGTGGCACCTTTATAGGCTTGGGACTCGAACTGGCAACCTTCTGATTATGGGGCAGCTTCCTTAACCGCTAGGCCACCACTGCCCCAGAGTGCCCCAGAGAGTTTGAGATTGACACAAGAAGTTGCTGTTTTGGTTGTTTTTTATTCATTGCAAAATTGTGAGTGAGCCCACTCCCTTGGATGAAAAGCAGCCCCAGTCATGGTCTCAGGATTCTTTAGTGTTGGCATGAGACAGGACTGATGGTAGTGCTCATATTTACGGAATTTATCAGACGCCCTTATCCAGAGCAACTTACAATCAGTAGTTACAGGGACAGTGACCTCGGGTTAAGTGTCTTGCTCAGGGACACAATGGTAGTAAGCGGGATTTGGTTCATAGGCAAGTGTGTTACCCACTAGGTTAGGGTGGTAGTAGCCTAGTGGGTAACATACTCGCCTATGAACCAGAAGACCCAGGTTCAAATCCCACTTACTACCATTGTGTCCCTGAGCAAGACACTTAACCCTAAATTGCTCCAGGGAGACTGTCCCTGTAACTACTGATTGTAAGTCGCTCTGGATAAGGGCGTCTGATAAATGCTGTAAATGTAAATGTAAATGTAAATGTTACCATCACCCTGCTCACCTTTTCTTCTGTGGACAAGAATCTTTCCAGATGCCCCAAACATTCGGAAAAGGGCTTCATCAGAGAAAATGACTTCCAATCCTTGTACTGTCTGTCTGTCCTTCAAGTTTTTCTGGGAAAGAAGTGGATTCTATGCTACCCTTCTTGACCACAGGTCATCCTCCAAAAAAGTCTTTGCCTCACTGTGTGTGCAGATGCACTCATGCCTGCCTGCTGCCATTCCTGAGCGAGCTCTTTACTGACCCCTGTACCGAGAGTCGATGATGCGTTCGACGGTGTAACCTGGTCCCCCGTCAAAGATGCGTGGCGCCGGCAGATCCGGAGCCGGCAGATGAATAGACGATCTGATGAAGGGTTTCAGCTTGCTGACATGGAATACTGGATGGGAACGGACAGTAGGTGGGAGTTAGAGATGGTAGACGTGGGGATTCAGCCAGCTGAGGATCTGAAAGGGCCTGATGTACTGAGGGGACAGTTTGTGTGACTCGGTCCTGAGACGAATATCCTGGGTGGACAGTAGAGGTGTGAACCTTCACTGGTCTCACGATTCGATTTGATTACGATTAGCAGTGCCTTGATATCGATGCATCGCGATGCATCCCAGACATTTTCTACATGGTCACATGATGTTTCAGAGTGCCTGTGTGGATGCTCTGATTTGCTCCAGAGCAGAAAAACTTGTTACGTCCGCACTCACCTTATAACAGTTATATATACTGGTAGTATACTGGTAGTTCTCCTTTAAATGCACACGGCACTATGTTGTGGGCGGAGTTAATCGTCTGCCCCGGTCCTGATGCAGATTGACATCTCCACCAAGCAGAGGAACCGAGGTCCTTGTATGATTTCATTTTGTATTACATAAAAGCAGTAATATTTGGTACGTGTAATGTCCAAATTGGTCACGTGAAAATATGTGCAGCGTAAAACTCGGAGTGGCGCTGTTCCCAGATCAGGCTGAAATTGAATTCCACGTCATCATGATATTATTGATTATGTTCTGCACAGCATCGATGCAAAATCGTCCACATCTGCATCTCAATGCATCGATTATAAGATTAATTTTAACATGCCTACGATGCAATATCGCCCATGTCTGCATCGCGATGCATCGATTATACGATTAATTTCAACACCCCTAGTGGACAGCCACACTCTCTGTCCCACTCGGAAGTGCAGTCGGCGTGGGTGCCAGCGGTCGTGTTGGGTCGATATCCTGTGGGTGGCGGTGATGGGCGGCTGTTCTCCAGGCTTTTCGGCAGCCACGGATCATCTGACAGGCCGAAGGGACCCCACCTGCGGGCACTTGGTGGGCGAAGATGGCGGGTTGAAACGATTACTAATAAAACTATCTTAATATGGAGCTGGCACGATATTCGGATGTAGTGACCTTATATTTTAACTATACGAAGCATATATGACAAAGTTTAATTCATCCCCACATTCATAAGATGGTAGCTCTCATTTAACTAGATATCAGGTTAAAACTTCTGCGAGCAGAATTGTGTTGCAGATAACTTTGCGCGATGTAGGCAGACTGTTGTTTAAGTTGACAGGCGAGATGCAACGAGTGGCTACCCCACTATAAGTAACATACCAGTGACTTGCTGTCTGTGTGTGAGTGTTGTTACTCTTAGGCAGGCTGTGACGTCAGCTGGCAGTGTTGCGTAGCAGCGGGTCATGGATGCCGGCACGGTATCTGTAAAATGCCTATAATATCAGTAAAAGTAATATCTGTAAAAAGTAAAGTAAAGTATCTGCTTCATGCTCTGTCCTTTCGCCTGTGGTTGCTGGATGCCGTGCCTGGTGGTCGATGATATGAAGTCACACGGTGCGTGACAAGTCAAGCCGAAGTGTGGAAGTCTGTTATCTCCAGTGTCATAAACCAAGGAGTGTGAAACAGGATGATCTGTCTTGAGATTTACTGTGCATCTTAATCCTGAATCAAGCTACACATATAATGGTGGCGTCCAACCTGTGTATGTTCTTGAAAAGGAACAGTTATGCACATATAACAAAAATGTATCCATCCCCCCAGGCTACTCCATCATGATCTGCAACCATACTGAGTTTGGATTAATTATCTTCCACTCATTTCTTTGTTTTGATAGGGGTGGACACCATTGTAATGAAATGTTTTTTCCACTTGGAGTCACCATCTCCAAATAAAGTTTTTACGTTTTGTAACTTTATTTCAGAATTCTCTGTTCCAGTTCACAGGTTACCTTTGAACTTACTAGGTTCATTTCCATACAATCTGTTGATGCAATAGATGTATGAGAGAGTCAGAAATAATGTCTTGCTGCATTCTGCCTAAACGTGCTTTCTACAGCAGCTCTCCTGGTTTACATATTTATTGTCATGCTGGTGCTACAGCAGCCTTAGAACATTTTGTGAGCATTTCATATGTGTGTGTGTGGTTTTCACATGTATCTGTGTGAGCATTTCATATGTGTGTGTGCGAGTTTTCAGTAGTATAAATGCATGCTTGTCAGTTTCATATGTGAATGTGTGTGTGTTTCACATGTGTTTGTGTAACAAAAGTCTGAAATATTTCCTAAACGGCCCCTCATAGAAATGACAGTATATGAACTGGCACTATGGTTTTGTGTAAAGTCAAAGAAGTCCTCAGAATTTACACAAGAAAGATCTGCTTGATCTGTATCTGGGAAATATATGTAACCAGGTGATTTATATTGTGCATATGCAAGCAGTATGGGGCAGTGGTGGCCTAGCGGTTAAGGAATCGGCCCCGTAATCAGAAGGTTGCCGGTTCGAATCCCGATCCGCCAAGGTGCCACTGAGCAAAGCACCGTCCCCATACACTGCTCCCCGGGCGCCTGTCATGGCTGCCCACTGCTCACTCAGGGTGATGGGTTAAATGCAGAGGACAAATTTCACTGTGTGCACCGTGTGCTGTGCTGCTGTGTATCACAAGTGACAATCACTTCACTTTAACTTTAAAACTGCGTTTCCTGGTGCCTGAAAAATAAGTGTCTGTGCTTTTAAGATGATGTCATCACCCACAAATGGACGCTGCAGTGAAGAGATTGTCATTATGAAACACAACACAACACAGCACAGCAAACAAAATCCTCTGCTTTTAATCCATCACCCTTGGTGAGTAGTGAGTAGACATAAAAGGCGCTCGGGGAGCAGTGTGTGGGGTTGGTGCTTTGCTCAGTGGCACCTCAGTGTCACCCTGGTGGTTCAAGATTTGATTACGGATCCGCTTCTTTACCTTCTAGGCCACCACTGCCCCAGACACGCCTGGCTCCTTCCCTCAGATTCGAGCTGCTTCGAAACTTGCCAATGTGCCAAGATGTCGTGACATAGTATCAGTACCCAATCGGTAGCACCTACCTGATTGCTTCCACGCATGAGCACTCATGTGCACACTGAAAGCCGCTATGTTGCTGCCCAATTGCTGGCCAATCATGAACTTTGACCGACTGAAATGCTTTACGGCACATAACATGTTTCCGGAAGATAATAAGCTAATTTTTTGTCAATTTTAATCAAGTATGGCTTCATTTTACTAAATACTGTGCACCCAAAAAAAATTATTTTTTAAGTAATCTATTGAATATACAACCACATTTGACGCAGATATGAACTTGAGTTAGCAGGTTTTGCTATAAAAAGTGAAAATATTTTTTGATTATTATTACATTTTAAGAATCTGTCCTCCAACATCTTTGGAACAACATACTTCCTCAAAAACTGTTTACCAGCATACCTGGAAGAACTGATGATGTTTTGATGGGTGGTCACACCAGATTCTGGTTTCATTTAAATTTCTTCACTGTATTTTGTTAATTGATTAACACTTTACAGCATTCTTTGTTTATAGCATTTTTTCACACCTGCCTAAATTTTTGCAAAGTGCATTGTGTACGTTGTACACTTGTGTTATCCTTTCAGAGTTACACCTAGTAACAAGCTATAATTGAGAACACTTGGCAAATTAATAAAAAACTATTAAACCTATTGAAACTGATCATTTTTGTTGCAGCAACATTTCATCATTATTCATTAGTGTCCAGTTTTTATTTATTTATTTTTGGTCATTTTGATTTATGGGTGACCCTGCCACTGGGGATGCGTGTGACCAATCAGATCAGTTGATCTGCTGTGGTTTCTCCTAAAAAATCCATGTCAAATATTTTACAATTTGCTCACACAAATTAAATTGATTTCACAATGGACTACTGACGACCAGTTGCTGTTACAGGTAAATGCGGAATCAAGGACCATGATGAATAAGGAACTAAGCATTCAAGTTTTCCTTAGGGATGTTGCATTGCCTCCATCTCTGCGGTTTGCTAATCAACTTCCTCTCCGTTTCTGTGGTCACTTAGCCTCCGCTCATCTTGTGGAGGTGCGCTGTAATTAGCAAACACTGAGTGGGATGCATCTAATGAGAATGTGCTTGCTTCAGGCACAAGGGAGCTGTTCTGTTTTGAAAGAGTGGGCTGTTCACATTTCCCTTGGTTATAGTCTCACTGTTGGTCTGATGGGACGGGAACTAAATTTCACATACTACAAAATCAAAAGTAAATAAAAAAACAAACTAAGATTCAACCAAACAGATGTGGCCTACTTTAGAGTGTTATTGCTATGCAGTCACCCTGGAAATATTAAGGACAGCAAACCAGAAACCATGAAATGTTAGGAATTGGTGTCTTCAAATATCCTGACTTGTTTGTTGGTATATCACCATGGCAATAGCATTGCGGGGAATCCGTGTCTCTCACTGCCTGTGGGTAAAGTCTCAACCGCTCTGTCATTCGGCTGCCATGTCACTTTGTGTGGCACTGAAATGGCCTGAGAGTGATGGTGAGGGCCCCTGCTTAGTAGAAACATCCACTGGCTGTTAGTAGCATCAACATGGTCTGAGCCAGTGGTATAGGGGCAGGCAGGCCATGGTAGGCTGTGTAGTGGTACAACTGTGCCCAATTTGTTATTCTGTACACAGATGGAGGGGTGGAGAGGAGTCATGCCCGCCCAATCATGGCCAATTGTACCACACCACCCTGGACTCCCCTTGGACAAGACGCCAGTTCGTCCTCTTCTGAACAGGTAAGACATGAAAGAAATGAAGTGTTGTCTTTTTCTAGACCTGTGAACTATTATTTCCGATTTGCACTTTTCTTAGATGGAATCTTGTAACCTCATAATGGCCATTGATATTGGCACACTTTGTGCATTTTCTCAGTTTAAAGCTCATAAAGCACATTTTTCTCTGGACATGCCCAATTTTCCTGATGCACCTCATTAAATCCATTTTCACATGAATGCAGAGACTGTCTTCTGCTTTGATAACATTTCTTTCATAGTGTGTTCGTCATAAATCACATGCTAACACACTTAGATGTTTGTTAGATGTTTGTTCTGTAAGCAGAGCATATTAATGGAGTGTTTGCAGTGAGGACAACAGGTCATGTGCCCTACATTATAAAGCTGCCGGCAGAAAGGCCACTAGCACATCAGAGGGAGAGAGTGAGGGGGAAATGATAGGCATAGAGAGGGATGAACGGAGAGAGAAACCTAGGATCTGAGAGAAATATCTGAATAAAAAATGTTTTTTGTCTATTGTGAAAGTGAAGTGATTTATTGGGCAGTGGTGGCCTAGCGGTTAAGGAAGCGCCGTAATCAGAAGGTTGCCGGTCCACCAAGGTGCCGCTGAGCAAAGCACTGTCCCCACACACTGCTCCCCCAGGCGCCTGTCCTGGCTGCCCACTGCTCACTAAGGGTGATGGGTTAAATGCAGAGGACAAATTTCACTGTGTGCACCGTATGCTGTGCTGCTGTGTATCACAACTGACAATCATTTCACTTTCAGTGAAGGAGATTTAGGGCCAATGGATCTTTTGCATACACACTGCTATAATTTTCTAATAGAGACACATGGCTGCCGAGGTGCTCAAATGCAGAATCAGCATGCTTCTTGTGTATCTGTAATGTGCCTGCTGTGGACACGTCTGTTTTTCAGGCACCTAGAGAACTGAAATCAGCGACTCAATTGAAATGTGTCCAGACATGAAAATAAAACTGCTAATATTGTGAACTACTGAGAAAAGCACTAAATGTTACTTCAATGTAATGGAAATAATTTGCAGGTTAAAATGTTGTAGTTAAAATGTTTGCACTGTTCTAGGTTTCCTTTAAGAGCCTGGGAATGTCAGGTATCCTGCAGAGTAACTTCAGAGTAATGTACTATTTTGGCTGCCAAATTTATGTTGGGGAAGATGTCATATATTTAGGTCCCCTGTGTGCTCTGATTGTAGCAAAAGTATATAATTTAGAACACACGGCAACAGGAAATATAATCCAACCAGGCACACAAAGAAAGAGGAAGCAATGAAGAAATCACAAATTAAATAAATACATTGATTCTAAATATAAAGTGATCCCTTTGCTCCTTTGATCTCGCCGTTGCAGACCCCTGCCTGAATATTTTGCCTGCTCCAACACTCAAATACATTTAATGTATTTTGAATATTTCAGGAACAACAATTTGTTCTTAAATATTTATGTAGATTTAACATTATGTACACCCACAGCGTATTTCATGCATGTTGAACATGAAACTGGTACGAAGCCGTGAACTCCAGAGGGTTAATTCCTTGTAGATTATAATCCTTGTAGACTGTAATCTACAACCACGTAATCACTTGTTAAATGCTAGTTAGCGGGTCCATTTTATATTTTTCTTTATATTCACTCACAACAATGATTGAGGAACACCTGTAGTGACTCAATACATCACAGTTGCCACATCTGCTTCACAGCCTTGCTGGTTTTTCCCTTTAAAGCAGTGCATTGTGGGCAAGACCTCACCCTCAATCCTTCAATCTTGTTGTACTTTTTTACTAAGTATGATTATGCAATGACAATAAAATATTTAACGTCACGTTGAACACATATGTCACAAACAAGCAACACACTTTATTACTTGCAACGTATACACGAAACTTAGTTGGTCACAGTTGATATACCCCAGGACAGTTTATGGGAAATTCTTCACACAATACTTAATGGAAGTGCCATTCATTTTATTTTGTACAAAATGTATTTAATTACTTAGAAAAATCACTTTTGAAATCTCCTGATAATACATTTATATTTACGGCATCAAACGGCCTTATCCAGAGTGACTTACAATCAGCAATTACAGGGACAGTCCCCCTGGATCAACCCAGGGTTAAGTGTCTTGCTCAGGGACACAATGGTAGGAGGTGGGATTTGAACATTGGTTCAAAGGTGAATGTGTTACCCACTATGCTACTAGGCTTCTACCACAATAATACAATATCACCATGGTAACAAGAATAGGCTGAGAGACTGAACTAAATGGAGGCTTTTTTTTCAGTGTCATCCTCACATTCTGCCAGAGCAGGAAAATTTTGTTTCTCACATAACAAGGTGATTCTTTTTCCTACTTGATAGGTCATCAGTAGGAAGCTCCAGGCTTCAACTGAGGGTGCCAAAGACGATACAAAGAACCGGTCCTCAGGAACACAAGCACCATCCAGGAAAGTCCCAATACAGAGGACACAGTCTTTAAACAACACCACACGCCCCACCACGACTCAGACAAGGACTGGCTTCTCTTCAATCTCCATCACCTCCAGGAAAGTCACTCGGTCATCTAGTCTCACAGGATCAGATAACCTTTCTGAGCCCCCTAGGGTGAGAAACACCTCTGGTGACATGAATGCCTCTGTGGTCAGCCTTAGACGCAAGGCCATCATGATAAAGATGACTGAGCACAAGGTAACCACCTCCTCAAGCTCCACTGGCCAGGGTGAAGGGTCACTTAATGGCCCCCAAACAGTCATTGATGCTACAGTAAAAAACATGCCGCAGATGGAGACGGTCACCCTCAGAAAGAAGACAACAGTTGTGAAAGTGACTGAGCAGGAACAAAACTATAAGCATTTTCAAGAGCCAGGTCATGTTAAAGCTCAAGTGAGGTCAAAGTTCAGACACAGTTACTCTGAGGGTGTTCAGCCAAATATCAGCAATCCTTATCCAAGCCCTTTGGCACCCCCTGACAAACCCAATACTACTCCACATTTTACGAGATCGGTGTCTATGCAGTATGAGGAACCCCCAAGGAACGTCCCCAAACTTCACCGGTCTACCTTGTGCCTCTACATCAGTCCATCTTCCCCAAAAGACTCTACAGCTGACGATAAGGCTCCTTTACAATGTAGAAGGCCAGTGAGCTGCGATGTGTCAGCACTGGTTCTTCAGCAGCCTGACTTTGATACCCTCTCCAATCCCCTGCCTTCCAAGCTGGAGAAAAAGGGGTTTCCCCAGATGATAAATATTGACACAGTCAGATCCAGTGCAAACAGGTGGTCAGCCTCAGACACCACATCTGTGCGCCTGCAGGCAGGATCTCCCATTCAGGCAAAAGCAGTGGAGGGAAAGCCCTGGCCTCAGGCTGTCAACGAGAACCAGCTGCCACCGGGACTCCACGACAGATACGGTATGTGAGATGGTGTTAAATATTGGCCCAGATCACAAAACTGGAACTTTAAAACATGACTTTGATACATGCCTTACATGCAGGCATATACAGGCAGTCTTCTACTCATATGTTCACACTGCCCCTCTGTGCCTAACCTTTGATGCATAATTGATATATAAGATTGCATTAGATCAGAGGATCATATCTTTATCGTTTTTCCCCCCTCTTGTGCATTTAATTTGAAGCCCCCCCCAAACTTGTCAGATATCTGCCTCAGCTTCCTGTTGTCGAATAACTGTGTCCTGATGAGCAGGCCCCTGTCGCCTCCCACACACACATTCTCTCATTTTCACCTTCTTTCATTTTCCCACGCGCCTCTTTGCATTTTGTATCCAGGGCCTCCTTTCACAGTCAACGTAGTGCAAGATGGGGAATGAGAATGAGAAACATGTTGAAAGTAAACTTCATGGAGACAAATCAGATCACACATCCTCTCGGGCACAGCTGCAGGAAATGAATCTGAAACATTCGTCTTTGTATTAGGTTGAGTCTGAAAGATAGAGAGTGAGACAGAGTGAGCGAGAGAGGGATACCTTCAATTATTTCTGCTTGAGGGACAAGGAGAAGTGATGCATTACTCTTACTTACAGAAGTGATCTGGAGTAGAACTTCAATCTACCTTGCCACTATAGCTCCAAAGCAGCAGACACATTTGCATGATGGGATACAACAGCAAAGGAGTCAGATTTTTATGGCCTTTCACATAGTACACTATATAGCAAACAAAAAAAATTACATGTTTTCCTTTTCTCCCACCTTCCACAAACAGTGCAACTGTTGAACAGAATATTTTGGTGAAAACACTGGTCTCATTTGAATCAACCATTCAAGTTGTGCAATGGAACATCAATTTATTTAAAATATTATAGAAAACTCACATATGGTGGTTTTTCAGATAAATAAAACAAATTAATTGCAGTGGAATAGTTTATTTTTTATATCACATGATATAAGGTCACATGATAATGTAAAATAAATTGCGTTGCATTTCTGGCCAGAGAAGGAATGACTTCTGAGATGCAGGAACACACCATTTCATTCAATGTGTTTTCTTTATTTTCATGACCATTTACATTGGTAGATTCTCACTGAAGGCATCAAAACTATGAATGAACACATGTGGAACACATATGTACTTAACAAAAAGTGGAGACCTGGCCTCCACAATCACCGGACCTGATCCCAATTGAGATGGTTTGGGGTGAGTTGGACCGCAGAGTGAAGGCAAAGGGGCCTAAGTGCTAAACACCTCTGGGAACTCCTTCAAGACTGTTGGAAAGCCATTTCAGGTGACTACCTCTTGAAGCTCATTGAGAGAATGCCAAGAGTGTGCAAAGCAGTAATCAGAGCAAAGGGTGGCTATTTTGAAGAAACTAGAATATAAAACGTTTTCAGTTTTTTTGTTAAATACATAACTCCACGTGTGTTCATTCATAGTTTTGATGCCTTCAGTGAGAATCTACCAATGTAAATGGTCATGAAAATAAAGAAAACACATTGAATGAAAAGGTGTCCAAACTTTTGGCCTGTACCGTGTGTGTGTGTGTGTGTGTGTGTGTGTGTGTATTATGGCAAGCCAAACAGGAAATAAATAATATATATAATGACAGGGAACTGAAAACATGGAATGAAGTCTGAATATATGGAATGAAAGTCTGACGTCATGCAGTAATACTGCTAATAATTCTACCAACATTCAGCATAGGACTATTGATGAAGAGATTTTTCAATATTTCCACATCAGGTGAGCTTTTCACCACCATTCCTACATACAAACTCCTATTATTACGGAAACGGAGGTAAGTAAGACAGGATTGTGTATTCCATGTGAGTCTCTCTAGTGCCGTTTTTATGCCCGACCCTGTAAAATCTGTTCCAGCGACATTTCACCAGCCACACTGTGTTCATAATAAACTCAACTCACTATAGAGCAGAATCAGCAACAGGGACGTTTTTATACAAATTACAGTGCGGTTTAGTGTGTATTTAATTTAGACACCGGAGAGATACTCGCACAGGCAGTGACGGGCAAAGGTTCTGCTAACATTAAAGAGTGCAGATTACATTCATGTATAAAATAATATGGAATAAAGCCTGAATCTAAACATTTCATGGCGTGCTGGTATATCAGATTTAAAATGTTAATTTGCCCTGTAATTCCTCCCTGTTTACTTACCTCTGTTTCCGTAATAATAGACAGAGGTTGTACGTAGGAATGGCGCTGGGAAGCTCGCCTGATATGGAAGGCCTGTTTCAGTCAGTGCGGATGCTTGATGAATAAGCAGCTGCTGTCGCTGCATTAGGTCTTCCACGGTGAAACATTGAAAAAATCTCTATGCTGAATGCTGGTAGAATTATTAGCAGTGTTACTGCAAGCATTAGCCAGAGTGTTTATTATGTCGTCGTTCCTTAAAATTGCTGCCACTAGGTTTGGTGCAGTCTCACTCATAGCGAGGAACAATTCACCTGTTTAGCGAACTAACATTCTCAAAATGGCTCCACTGACTTGGTGACGTCAAATTTCATTCCATATATTCGAGTTTCTTTCCATATATTCGAGTTTCATTCCATATATTCGGGTTTCATTCCATATATTCATTTCCCTGTCAATACATATATTATTTATTTCCTGTTTGGCTTGCCATACTGTTTGGCTTGCCATAATATATATATATATATATATATATATATTTGTACAATCTGTACAAATTTGAGTGGAAATGTTTTTTTATTAACACTATAACACACCTTATTGCTTGGTTGAAGTCAGACCATTAGATGATGTATACCTATTAACTCTCTTTCATTTTGTCAGGAGATATTCCTCTACCTGCCCCAGACTCTGCTCTGGCACTCAGTGCAGCGACCATTATAGCCAACATTAAATGTCAGAGACAACTGGGCAGAAAGGAGGCTGTTAAAAGGAACTCTGAAAACGAGACTCAGGGAACCCCAGGGAGAAATACAGCAGGTATTTTTCTGCCTATCATTTTATTTGTGCTCCTTAAAAAGAT
Organism: Denticeps clupeoides; assembly: GCF_900700375.1. Lineage (NCBI taxonomy): Eukaryota > Metazoa > Chordata > Actinopteri > Clupeiformes > Denticipitidae > Denticeps > Denticeps clupeoides. Next base: position 13,107,566 of record NC_041708.1, read on the forward strand.
GTTTGGTTCTGAAAGACTTTTTAAACTGCCAACTTCAGGGAAGTGAAAGGGAAATTCAAATGCTAAAAATAAGGTGATGGTTTGGATGTCCACAGCATCAGGTGAGTGGTGTCAGGTGAGGGCGGAATCAACGGCAACCTTATTTCTGATCATTGGAACAAATCTAAAGCTGCTTTTGCAGCATGTGCTGTGCTTGCCACAAAGTTTGCATTTCTTTAAAAAAATCGTACGACACCATGGTTTTCTAAACCCCCAGCAAGGTGATAATATTTTGTTGTTAATCTCTGGACACTCAGAGACTGATAAAATTAGCTTATGCTTCAATTCTGCTGTGTGTGTGTTTTGAATAGGCAGACTAAACACTAGTCCACTTCGATTCCATTGGTAGTGTGAAAATACGTCACAGCATTTCAACGCGGTGTGTGCACAAGACTGCCGAATAGCACGCCATGCAGTGTGAAACTCCTACCTGGAGCAGTGCCTGACACATAACAGGCAGCCACAGTCACTACCGGCACTACTTTTTAACAAGAATTTTTATAGAACCACCAGAATTACCAAGCAACTACATTATAATATAACCGATTATGTTCTGTACAGTATCGATCCAGAACCAAGTAACCAATGCACAAGTATATTGGCAACTCTAAATTGTCCATAGGTGTAAGTTTGTGAGTGAATGGTATGTGCATCCTGCTGCAGGCTGGCTCCCTGCCCCGCACCCAAAATCCCGTATGGGCTCTGTCAGCCGTGACACTACTTAGGAATAAGTGTTGATAGATAGTGAGTGAGGGATAGGGAGTGAAAGAGTAAAATACAGAGTGTTAGTTCTTCATAGACTTAATCACCGTGAGATATATTGAGGTAGAGGGCTGGTCTGAAGCTTTTGCCTGATCTCAGCAGGATGGGTGTGACATAAGAGAGAATCTCATGTAAATGAGCTTGCAAGGGGGAGTGGACATTTAAATAAATTATACAAATAAATGAACATGAAAAAGAAAAATTAGCACGTACATTTTTACAGTTTATCTCTTGAATAAAATTACATTGGTTAATTGCTTGTGTGTATTAATAAAATTCTAATGGAATACATTACTGCCAAAATGCAGATGTGCTGGCAAATTAAGGCAAATGTCTACAGGCAAAAGTTGAATTTGGACTGAGGAAGAGGAAGAGTGTGAAAGCTACACCTTCCTCAGCAGGTTTTGGACCATCTCTGCCAGCTTCTGGGTCTGGACCTAAGTAAAATACTGTTGAATTGCCCCTTCCTGATCACATTAAAAGAACAGCTGTGTTTTCATAATTTCTGAGACATTCCAGCATTCATAGTTTCTCTCAGCAGGATATTTGGCAGCAGTTTTTTTTGTTTTTCTTTTCTGTTCAAATAAACATGAAACAAAGCAGTAGTTTATGGATATTCGTGGATGCCACAGCGGATTAGAACATTACAACCGAAGATTCTCAACAATTAGGATGAGGCCCAATGAACCCAAAATGAACACTACCTGTAAAATGACTTGTCCATTTTGTCTTGCCAACAGCAAAGGATTCTGGGAGTGATGAACAACCACAGCAAAATTCCCTTAAAGAGGTCTCTGAAGGGGAGCACCAGTGGGGTTTAAGACGTCCACATTCAGAATTCATCCTGCTCACATCCAATTCAGATCCTCAGTCAAACCTGTTCTCTCTCAGAGTGAGTACTCTGAGTGATGAAAGGGGAGCACCCCCTGATCTAATTTGCATGATGTTAATCGTATGTTGACTGTTATAAAGACAGCTTTTGGTGCCACAAAGCCCATTGAGACATACTGTATGTGATTATGGGCTATATAACAAATAAATGTTGTTGATGTTGTTGTTAAAACAATGCAAATCTTTTTGTAGCACTGTCTCCGTTTGTGTGGCTTCCCAGATCCACAGTTTTTCCATGTTGGGACAAGTTTTTTTTTGTTCATTTTCTGTTAAGGAAGTAAACCAGAGAAATTACCTTCCAATGAAAGTAAAGTGATTTTATGTATTCAGCAACTCAGACAACTTCAAATTTGCTTTCCGGCATTTTCCTTATGTACAGTTACTTTGCTTACAGCACCAACCTCTCCTGACATCACCAGCTCTTGGTTTCAAGGCAGCTGGGCATTGATTAAGGTGCAGATTTGCAGCACTAGCACCATACTAGAAACTGTGGCAGGGGTTCAAAAATGGGAACCATCACTGTAATGAGGGTTAACTGGTGTCTCCTGGCTGCTAGTTTTAGGATATGTATATGAAAAACTGTAAATACTAACAACTGCTAACTGGAAAATTTTAGTTTGTGGACCACTCTCTACCAAACAGTATCCTAGTGTGAAAAAAAAAACATTGCTGCAGTGCCAAGCAACGCACTATATTTTCAGTGATGACATACTCACCACAGAAGTAGATTGACAACAGGCTGTAAATATACACCTCTGTGTATGCATAAACTGTTTTGTATCTAATACAATGCAGTGTAAACACTTTGTGGCTGCTTAATGAGAGCAGAAGTTTTTTCTAAATTTCTAATTCGAAAAATATAGAAAAAGACCTTACCCTACCATCAAAACATGTCTTAAATGTTGCAAGAACCATAACTGATTTAAAATGTGTCTTGCAGCTATTCAAATACAAAATATACATTTTGCAAAACAAATCTTGCTGCAACAGTTTTAATAACAACAGGACTGCTGATTTCTGTATTTACCAGGAAAAATTATACAACTAGAAACAACTTGATTTTGTTGATTTTCATTTGAAGATATCAGGTTCTCCACCTCCTCAATGAATGCTCTCTCATTGTTGTTGGAGATGAAGCCCAGCACCAGTGTGTCATTAGTTTTATTGAGTTGGAGCTACCATAAAAACGACTGCATTCACCCTAATTAGATTTAGCACATCTAATGCTAAATCCAATCTTAATTTAACTTTTTCCATTTAAACATATAGGAGGTAAATTGTTGCTATTAATAGTAAATCCAGATGCTGAAAAGTGATAATCAAAATATTGTTTAAATTGTGTGTCACACCCACAAACCCACATACATTACCCCTCACACAGTGTTTACTGGTTTGCTTTGGCAGGAGGCCCTTGAAAGACGCAGGCCAGACTTTATTACCCACTCTGAGGGTAGAGTGAGGGATCTGCAAAGACGGGCCCAGGAAAGACGTGCCTCACACAACTTCCACAAAAATGCCCAAACGGCATCCAGAAATGGAGGTCCAGGCAAAGGTAACTACAAAAATGTTTACTGAAATATTCGGTTCATAGATGTGGTGGCAACATGCCATGTCACGCTCTACTTTTGTGCAATGGTGATGCAAAGGCATTTGTTGCTACAACACCACAAATCTACCTCACTGCTAATGGCACTCATGTTTGCAGGCTTATTATCATAAAGTCGTGGGGCGGCATTCAAATAGAGATATCACCCTAATACGCCATGTGGATCTGATTGCTGCTTTCCGCAGTTCTGTCAGAGAGAGGAGCTTCCCTGCAGAATACGGAGCAGTGATGAGAAAGCCACCTGTGTGTGAGCAAGCATGTGTATTAAAGCCATTACTGGATTTTGCAGGGTCTGCTGCCCCCTTTTGATGACTGAAACCAGTCACTCATTGCCAAGGACTACTGCAGTGCAATGGCTTGACTCCTTGGATTTCTAGTTCCTGCTATTTTATTTGCATATACAAAGAAAAACATACACATAAAAATACCAAGCATAAGAAAAAATATAAAATGAAAATAAAAAGAAAATAAAAATGAAAATAAAAAATTGAATAGAAAAGAATAAACATCTTACATTCGTCAAAGATTCAATTTTCAAGATTGGTTTATTGTCAGTACAACAGTATACAATATATTGAAATAATATTTCACACAGACCCCCCCATAGTGCAATCAAAAAAGAAAGAAAAAAATATATGTACTTATACACTAAACTAAACTATACTAACTAAAACAAGAACTTGTGCAGATCTCTATAAGAGAAAAGTAAAACTTTCCTGCACAATGAACAGGACTAACAGGACAACATCATGTAGGATGCTTGTAAGTGGATATGTTGGATATTTCAAACAGGACACACAAGACAGGGCATGTAAGGGATGGAGAACAGGGCATGTAAGGGATGGTGAGAGTCCTTCATTATGTTGCAAGCTTGACGGATTTTTCTCGTAGAGTTGGGAAATGGGTGGAAGTGGAACCCTGATTATGCGCTCTGCTGTCTTCACTATCTGCTGCAGCAACAGTTCCCGTACCAGACAGTGATATAGCAGCAGAGAACACTCTCAATGGTCCCCCGGTAGAATGATGTGAGAATGGGAGTAGGGAGGTTGGCCTCCTTCAGCTTTCTAAGGAAGTGCAGACGTTGCTGGGCTTTCTTGGTGGTGGAGGTGGTGTTGAGGCTCCAGGAGAGGTCATATGTCATGTGCACACACAAGAACTGACAATCTCAACAGCAGATCCATCGATGTGCAGTGGGGTGTGGACAGTCGGTTTCTACGCTAAGTTGACAACCGTCTCTTTGGTCTTGGTGACATTGAGAGTCAGATTGTTGCTCTGGCACCAATCCACCGGTTGTTTTATCTCCTCTCTGTAAGCAGACTCATCGTTGTTGGTGATGAGCCCCACTACTGTTGTTTCATCTGCAAACTTGATGATGTTGTTTGAACTGTACTGTTCAGCACAGTCATGTGTCAGCAGAGTGAACAGCAGTGGGCTGAGCACATATCCCTGTGGGATAACCTGTGCTCAGTCTGAGGATCTTGGAGGTGTTATTTCCTATAGACTCAGACTGGGGCCTGTCTGTTAGGATGTCCAAGATCCAGCTGCAGAGTGGAGAGCTTATTTCCAGCAGGTCCAAATTCCTTACCAGCTTCTGAGGGATGACAGTATTGAATGCTGGGCTGAAGTCAATAAACAGCATTCTAGCGTGTCTTTTTTTGTCGAGGTGGGAGAGGGTTGTGTGAAGGGCAGACAAGATTGCACCAGCTGTGGAGCGGTTTGGCCGGTAGGGGAACTGAAGTGTATCTAGATTCTGTGGAAGTTGGTACTTCACGTGCCTCAAAACCAGCCTCTCAAAGCACTTTGTAATGATGGGTGTGAGTGCTATGGGGCGATAATCATTGAGGCAGGACACAGTTGACTCCTTTGGCACTGGGATGATCTTGGTGGTTTTGAGGCAAATATGTACCACGGCTGAACTCAGCGATGTGAAGATATCAGTGAAGATGACTGCAAGTTGGTCAGCAGACTCCCGTAGCACCCGACCAGGCATTTTAATTACATTTCTAGTGTAAAAAATATTATTTAAAAAAATTTGTATGTATGTGTGCTGTCATTGGTTATGCTCATTGGTTTGCTCTCACCAACACTTTGGAATCGACATCTAAAGGCGTCACAAGTGGTCAGCAACTGTAAGCAGACCGCTTTAATAGAGATTACTCAAAGCTGTAGGACATAAATTTAGGAAACACAGCAACTGCAAAATTATGCTTTACAACTTTATCAGACTGCACGTCGGAATGTGTGTGTGTGTGTTTTTTTCCAGATATCCTTTTCAGAAACACAGATAGATCCATTTTTAGGAGGGAGAAACAGCCAAGATGTCGGAAGTGAGTTACATTCCAGTCTCCCCTTCTGCCTACTGTCAGCTGCATCCCAGCCTTCTCAGAATTCGCCTTTATCGACAGTCATCTCATTCTCTCGTTCTTTCTTCGCTCAGACAGCAGGAGGCATCAGAGTCTCCATCTGAATGCTACAGCACTATTACTATTACGATTTGTGGGTAGAATGTAGAATTGAGAATTCTTTTACAAAAAGAACAACAACATCCCAATGTAATAACTTTTAACGCATGAGTCACAAATCTGTGGATTTGTGTAACACATGTGCCTAAATAGTGGCCAAAAGTTTTGAGAATGACACAAATACTGGTTTGCCACTTAATCCCCAAAAAGCATTTTGTGGACATTCAAAATCCCGCAAATTCTGACAAGCCCGAGACACTGATTATGAAGCAATGGGTTGCCATCAGTCACAATTTGGCCCAGAAGTTGGTTGACAGCATGCTAGGGCGAATTGCAGAGGTCTTGGAAAAAAGGGCCAATATTGACTCTTTGCACAAACTTGAGGTAAATGTTGACAAAAGCCTTTGAAAATAATAAAATGCTTGTAATTATATTAATTATACATGAAAGAAACAACTGAAGAAAGAATATCTAAAACACCAAAGCACCAAACAGTATTTTTGTCATTCTCAAAATGCATTGAAATATGGCAATAGCTATGGCAGCTATGCTTTAGGTGGTGTTTAAATTTAGCAGATGTAAGGAGACATATCAAAGTGGTTCTGGTCATTTCTTTCCATTAGCATAATTTTCATTTTCAATTTGCATATTACAAGTGTATATTACATATGGCATATACGGCTAAATCAAAGAGTGGTTAATTTCAGCATACTGGGACCCTGTCACTTATTGTGCCACATTTATTTCAAGATTCGCCGTTCCCTGTCTTAATCCAATGCTACCTAAAAAGAACCCTTCCCAGCAGTCTTGCGACTTCATTTTTGGATCATCTTCTTGTGTCACAGTCTTGATAGCCCAAAGCACAGTCCAACCCTGCCATATTAAATGTTGCTCTTACATTATTACAGAATTTTAACACAGCACAGTCTAGCACAGTCTTGTAACAGAACATTTTAATTCAAAATGTAGTATGCTGTTGAAAAAAAAAAACAGGTGAAAAAAAGGTTTCTTGTTTACAGCCTGGATATGAAAAGGAGAAGAGAAGAGAAGCGGAAAGATGTGTCACAGGCCAACAGACTGAGAGCCGAGCTCTTTAAGAAGGTATGAGAGTTTATACTACCAACATCAAGTGTATTTCACTCAACAGGATCTTTACTGGGCACCACTATATTATCTGGCTTTATTCACCTGCCTCCGCCGCCATCACAATATGCAGAGTTTGTTGAGGAGAAATCCACCTTTTATCATTTGGATGGCATGGTTCATCTCAACTGTACCATCTGTACTAGTCAGCCACTTTACTGCATAGTTCCGGGCCCTGGCTCCCAAGACCCCCATGGGTCTCCAAGCCCCCAAGATGATTTATTATAAATATGCAGCAAGGTGGTCAATTGAGATATACTCTTTTGATGTGCTTTGATGCACATCGATTGGCACCTCTTGGTACAGCCCCAACACGCCAGCTTGACGCCACCTGCACAACGATCCTCTCGGCTGCCCTCTCGCAACACAACTTTTTCCTTTAGTCAGGGTTATCTTGTTTTTTGACCAACATTTTATTTCCTTTTACACTTCCTTATAAAGAAAGTGCATCTAGAGATCACTTTGTTATTTTCTCCCAGCCATCTGCTCCACAATCAGAGGTATCCTGAAATCAAATTAATGGTGCAAATATGGGTTGTGGAAGTGACGTCATTTGTGTGACTAAATGGGAGATTCTGGATATAGAAACTGCAGTATAGCAATATTGTCATCAATGAAAATTAAGAGACATTTTAGTATAGTTTGTATTTTTAGTATAGTTTGACTATATTTAGTCTCGTTTTTATTCGGCAGCAATATTACATTGCATATTTTGTTATAGTCATTGTCACATGACATCTTGTCTCGTCTCGTCACATCATAAAGGTTCATTGACAAAGATATTTTGTCATAAAATTTGTTGAAAACAAAAAATCACGCAAATTTTTTTGGTTACCATCAATTAATGAGCTGTATTAGGTCCACTGGTGAAGTGAATTCTGAATTCTGATATAGATTCTCATTAGTCTAACTGGACTGAGAAGCTTTAGAGTTTATTAAACATGGCAGACTTAAGACAATACCCAGGGTGAGCTTTAGTTACACCTTCTTTCTAATGGTAATTTTTATTAATGGTAATAGGTGATGGCTGTGCTTTGCCTATAATAATTGTTTTAATGAGTTTATTTTTAAAAGCGTATCTGTATAGGAAAATATAAATTGTAAGAAGCCAGACCAGCAGCAATGTTAGTAGAGCTGCTGTCGTTTAGTGGTTGACCCACTTTGAACCATAAATTCATTTATTCAGTTCAGCTAAAGCATGGCAGAACTGTCTTGAAAAAGGAACTGGTGCTCCTGGCCCACATTGTGTCACCATTTCCACGTCTCGTATGCCTAATGATCCTCATGTGTAGCCCATTACAAATTATTGGTATTTTTTAAGCCTCAGACTTGCTCAATCTCTGGTGCCCATCTGCTTTGGTGAGTTTGTGTAACTCATGTTTGTAGCAAAAGCTGTTCTGCCGGACTTGTGCCTCATCTCTGGTATAACAGGAACAGCTCTTGAACAAGGGGCAATTCAGTATACCAAAAAACTCTGGAACATTCTCTGTTAATAACAGAGAACAATTAAAGCATGTTGGGTCCCTGACAAAAAGGACATGGTGGAATATTTCTAAAACAAGCCTTGTGAGAGATATTAAAATGGGTTTACGAGATTAAACTATTTTCTCACTACCATGTGTCATGATTAAGGAGATAAATAGATTTATTTGAATCATATTTATGATTCTTTTTGTGACTAACAGTAGTCAGTAGACAGTATCTTGTTAATTTAGATTTACAGCAATTGGCAGATGTTCTTATCCAGAACGTCTAACATAAATTTTTAATGATGTCTATCATTATAATCCTGCATTTGATTTAATAGGACTGATCTGAAAATACCTTTAGTTCAATAACTCAGAACCCAACATTAATGTTAGTAAAGATTCTAAATGTGATGTTGAGTACATGTGGGCTTGAGGGTATTTTCTTACCAATAAAAGTGGCTTAAAACTATGAATTTTCGTTACTACACATAATGATGGACTGTGTTCAAAAACATTATGATACATTATGACTGATTAGTATTTTAGTAATAGTAGCAATTAGCAGTGTTGGGAATGTTACTTTTAAAATTTATTCCGCTACACTTTACAAAATACATGCCTCAAAATGTAGTTTGTAAAGTATTCTGTTAAGTTACTCAATGTGAGTTACATTGAGTGGTCACCAACATATTCCATCACTTAGTTAAAATAAAAAGTAGCCTTGCACAAGAAAAATTACCCTCTTTTTGATTAGGACCGCACCTTCCCCCAATTACAGCCATCTCCGTTCCGTGCGGCCCTCCTCAAACCCTCAGAGCGGCAAGGTTAAACTGGGTGATGGCGTGTCACCTTACATACACTCAGTCCATGCGCACTGTAAGAGAATAAAGATCATGGTGTAATAGTGAATTAAATCATATTTATTTACAATTTCAGGGGTAGCATGGAATTATGGGCGCTGAAACAGAGCGCAAACTTGAGGGACTGCGCATGCGCAGATCCGCTAGGTAGCACAACTTGGTATGCAGCATGTTTCAACAGAACACCTGTGTTATGCGTGGTCCACGCAGCGTGGAATTACCAGAGGGGATAGCCTAACGTATGAAACAGGAAAAGACCGCTGTGTAATCCATTTATTTAAAAAAAAGTAACTGTATTCTGATTATCACTCATTTAAACAACGAAATACAGTTACTCATATTTTGTATTCTAAATACATAATGCCAGGACATGTATTCCATTACTCCCCAACTGTCAATTAGTAGTAGGAACTATAGTAGGAACTATAGAAGTGCTCATGGCAGTGGTGGCCTAGAGGTTAAGGAAGCAGCCCTGTAATCAAAAGGTTGCTGGTTTGAATCCCAATCCACCGAGGTGCCACTGAGGTCATGGCTGCCAACTGCTCACCAAGGGTGATGGGTTAAAAGCCGAGGACACATTTTGTTGTGTGCATGTGTGCTGTGTTGCAGTGTAACAGAATCGCTTCTTTTCACAAAAAGTTTTTTTTTTGTTGTGACCACCAGAGGCTGCTGTTGTACTGTTTTAGTCTATATCTGTTCTGGGAATAGTTTCAGTCCTCAGAAATACCTGGTAACTGTATGCTTTATGATGGTTACAATTATTTCCCCCTTTACTGTAGATCCTGCACATTCTTCATAACTGGCAAATGAGTAGCGATGTGCTTTTTTTTCTCAACAAATACTCTCAGAGCTCCCTGTCTTCAGTTCGGTTCATTTCTCTGTGAGTATTTGGATCATTCTGGGTTGACGAGAGCACTGTATTGAGGAGAGAGAGAGAGTGTGTGTAAATATGTTAGTGACACAGACTCCTGTGCTGGCATGGTGTGCCACTCTGAAGATCTCCATTGTGCAGAGTGTGTATGGACCTTGTGTTCTGAACAAACAAGGCCTTCCTGCCAGGGTCCAGGCTCAGTGGCTGTATATTACACACTACAGATACCCACAATCATACTCACACACACACACACACACACACACACACACACACATGCAGATTTGCTACCAGTAAAGTAAAAACAAAACAAAAATTATTAAAAATCTACTGTGTTTTTTCCACACTTTTACTATTTCTTATCTTGTAATTTGTAATCTAAAGGAGAGGACACATACAAATGTATGGCTTCATGTTAGACTTTGGGTCTCCCTTGTACCACCTGTTTTCCACTCATACTCCTCACATACCCCTTTTGACACAATCCTGTGCAGTGATTTTTTTAGATAAGAGCGGATGGTGGAACCTGCTGCCTGATGTGTCCAGAGCAGGGGTCAAATTCGATAAGGGCCACTGATGACATTGTCAACTCATAAAAGTCAAGTAAAAAAATCAAGTAAACAGAAAAAAGTGTAATGTTTCTGGACATTTTTGTGAATTATTAATAGTTCCTGCATATTTAACAAACACAGTCTAACATATGTGTTATTTTTGTCATTATCCGGTCCGGCAGGGTTACTCCGGATCCGGAGTTCGGAGTTTCATGTTCGTTCTGTGTAATGTTCCCTGATCTAAAGTGAAGTGATTGTCACATGTGATACATAGCAGCACAGCACACGGTGCACACAGTGAAATTTGTCCTCTGCATTTAACCCATCACCCTGAGTGAGCAGTGGGCAGCCATGACAGCCATGAGCAGTGTGTGGGGACGGTGCTTTGCTCAGAGGCACCTTGGCGGATCGGGATTCGAACCGGCAACCTTCTGATTATGGGGCCACTTCCTTAACCGCTAGGCCACCACTGCCCCTATTACGGGGCCACTAAATTTTACAGAGCTTGCTCACTGCCGTCACGACCGACTGTTATCACATGTGTATCATTGTATAAAACTATCCTGTTCGTGTCTGTTCACCGTCAGGTCATTGTCTGGTGATGTTCCCTTCTCGTGTGTATTATGTGCCTGTGTCGTCGTGCGTATGCGTCCTCCTTCCTCGCCATTTCCAGCCAATGTGACAATTTTATATACATACCAACTTGCCAAAATATGGTAATCAAATAAGTAACAAAAAAAAAAAAAACTGAGGACATACGCAGCTGCTTTTCTTGTACTGTCATGACACTTGACAACGCTTCTGCTCACACATTTCAGCTACATTTGGCCTGATAGAGGCCACAGATTACATGCCATTACTGAACAATCTTTTTGTGCATCCGGACACAAGATATCTTCAACTTCCATTTTTTTTCAGAAACAACGCTTCAAAAATTGGCTTTCCTGATTTTGTGATTTAACTCAATGCATACTTGGCATCAACAGCATCAGCATCCGTTTTGGCCTTGCAGAAAATACTGAGAAATGCAGAGAAATTTGTCCTTAATAACCTAAAAAACCTGGGTCCTACATCTCTTGGAGATGATGTCCTGCAGAGAAGGAAGATGTTACCTGTAGATACTGCAGAGTTAGACCCCTATTATGAATACCTGCTGGCCTTTTCTGAAAATGTCATTAGATTCTTGTCTTTTCCATCTTGCTGTTTTGAAATGTTGCTAGTAGTCATGAAAAATTCCTTGGAGGAACCAGCTCATTGAATGAAAACCTCATTTTTTTTAACTGATTGTTCTGCTTATACTCCCTTGCAGAAATTGCTGGACCAGCTTCTCCACAGAGGCACAGACTGAGGATGCGCTGAAAACCACAGAACCAGGACTGTTTTGGTTAACTCTATTTTGACTGATGTTGTTCCCGACACCTGCTGTTCATCACATAAGTTTTGATTCAGTCAAACAAAACATAATCCCCTCTCGGTATCTATGGTATACTTTTCATTCCCTGTGGGGGTGGGCTTTCTTGCTTCTACATATGCCATAGCACATCTGCAATAATGATGATTATTACATGTGGGCAAGTCAAAGAGAAAGGTTTGATGTGATAAATTAATTTACTGTAACGCATTAATGTGAGTGACTGAGACACAATGAGTTGTAGTCAACACAGTAGATAGCTTAAATAGGTTAAATTGAACAGCAAACATCTGATGTGAGTGACATTTAAATATATGACATAAAAATATGTCTAGAGACCATGCAATCTAAAAACAATGCAAGACTGGACTACAGGACCGGATACAGAATCGCAAAACTCCCCAACCCATTGTCCATTAGCTCCAGGAATTTGACCCCTCAGCATGGGAATTCCCTGCTAATGAAGACTCAAGGCTGGATGCATCTGAATGGGCTGATTGTATGTGGGCTGCCAGATCAGCCAATGAGCAGTTAGGCCATGCTGTTCTACGACAATGTGCAGATCCTGGAGGAGACTGCTTCAGCATAGAGTCTAAAACTGAGTAGATAATTTTAAATATTATCAGTAAGGGTAGTAGTAGCCTAGTATGTAACACACTCACCTAGGAACCAGAAGACCAAAGTTGTCTCCTTGAGCAAAAAAACTACTGATTGTAAGTCTGATTGTATGCCATAAATGTAAGCTCATACTATTCCTACATTATTGTACTATATAAATAAAAGTAACATACAGCAGTGTACATTACTATTAAATATTTTGGGACTCATATGTATGGCTGATTTCTGATAATATATCAATAATGTACAATGTAAAGTGTTTTAATGCAGGGATGGTTTATTAATTTAATTGTGCATATTTTATATGTTCCTGTTATGATAAATAGGTTCTGATGCCTGTAGACTGATGTGTACAAATAAAATAAACATTAAAGATATGTGGTTGTGGACTTTGTAATGCATTACTAATTCTGGGGTGTATGTACTGCGGTATCTTGAAACTGCACATTGCGCAAGCAATTTACGTTCACAGCTCATTGCTGCACATGGCCTTTGGTTTTGAAGCATTTGCTTGCAACACAAGGCGAAAGGCACTGGGGTTGGTTAGAATTTTTACTGTGTATATTTCATCTTACAAAAATCCAGCACAGATTCCTGCCCTCTAGGCCAACTAGCATAGAGTGTGAAAACCGATGTTAATTTATATATTTTAGGATTTTTTTTTCTTCCTACTAATTCAGACTCCTAAGAAGCCCATTAAAAATTTAATCATCCTGCTGCTGTACTACTCACACACACCTGCATCTGATCACTGGCACAAATGGACCGAGCACATAATTTGAGACACGCCCACTTCAATACACCACACCTGGGCACCTCCTAACCACCACTCTTTAAAGTTCCTGTGCACCAACTAGTGGGTGTCTGATAGAAAATGGTTTACTACAGAGTCTGATTTGTTACTTTAATTTTGTAAGTCAGTTTGTATGTATATTGCACTCCCCTGGCATGACAACACGAGAACTCTGCAAACGTGACAATGGTCTTTGTGGTCTCTTGACACTCCAGTTTGAATAAATTACTGGTGTGCACTTCCAAGATAGTCAAGTATCACAAACTTACTTTGTGTGTGAGTTTCCCCTTTATTCCACATACCACAGACTGTCACTAATGTGAGTCAGGGTTTGAGTTTGAAAACATCTCCACCCATTTGAAATGGAGGTGACAACAGAAATGTGCACAGGACTGCCTGAGTCAGCTCCTCCTGGTCAGCTGGGGCCACTGCTGGTTGCATTCTCACTTAAACACACACATGCAGCAGATTCCAGGGAGGAGCCCACACACAGGTCCACATCAGCTGTATTTTTATAAGGGACTTGTTGGCCCAAACCTGTGTGTGTGTATATGTGCTCAGTATTACAGTAAATCCCAGCCCAGTTCTTAGTCAGTGTGTGATGCATTCTCCCTGATGCCATTCTACAACTATGCTTCAGCAGCTCTGAGCTCAAGAATCTTCTGGATGTGTCCATTTTTTTCCCCACTCATTCGACAATTCAAAATGCATCTGTTTTACAAATTTTGTTTTGTGTGTAAGTTCCACTTTATGTACTTTGCAAGTTGCAAGCTGTGCATCTGTTTTCCAAATCTTGTTTTGTGTGTAAGTTCCACTTTATGTACTTTGCAAGTTGCAAGCTGTGCATCTGTTTTCCAAATCTTGTTTTGTGTGTAAGTTCCACTTTATGTACTTTGCAAGTTGCAAGCTGTGCATCTGTTTTCCAAATCTTGTTTTGTGTGTACGTTCCACTTTATGTACCTTGCAAGTTGCAAGCATGCAGCTGTGACAACATTAACCTCTCATGTCCACTGTTGGCAGGTGAAATAATGTCATGGGTGCGAATAGCAGATTGGCCTAGGATTTGATTCTGTTGTGATCTATTTCCATAAGAGACAAAGCAGAATTATCCATATCCATAGAGAAGCATGTACATGTGACCTTGACCTTGATCATTTAATTCATGAGTCCAAGCAAACATTTACACCAATTTATATAATTTGTACATCTATATGGGTGCTTTATTAAACATTGCTGGAGCACTTTTAACTTTATTTTACTGTGTTAATTTTTTGCCATGCCCTTGTTAAGGTCAGCTTCAGGCACATGTGTGAACTTGTTATGCAGTCCTCTGTTCTCTCTAACAGCTGGTGAGTCTTAAGGTTCATTGATGTGTACTACATTAATTCGTTCATTCCTGCTGCATACTTTGAATGCTGAGCAAGACTCCTAATTTAGAGCGCACACAATAGCAAAGATTGCATCACTTCAAATGTTTCACCCTTATGCACCGTGGTGCCATTTGGCTCAACAGCCCTTGTTAGACGTGCAGTGTTTGCAGGGTGATTGCCGCATCTCACTTATACTTCACCACACTGCACAGTGCTGCATATGAAAGTGAAGTGATTGTCATTGTCAAGCACAGCACACAGTGCACTCAACGAAATGTGTCGTCTGCATTTAACCATCTCCCTTGGGGATTGGTTAAATGCAGAGACCACACTTCTTAGTGTGCACTGAGTGCTGTGCTGTGTCACGTGTGACAACTAATTACTTTCAACAAATATTTATAGTCTGTCATGTTAGGAATCAATCCTGAATTTTTTTGTAAGAAACTGATTTTAAATAAAAAAGGAATATTTGTCATAGGGATATGATTTACCTGATTACCTGTTATTGTCCTAACCACAATTAATCGTTTTAAAATGTAAAACGTGACAGCAATATGTTGTTTATAATGCCCTGGAAGATTTAATCTAATACTGTGGTTAAATTAAGAATCTGAATTTAAAGTCTGTCACTCTCTTCAACCACGGCAAACTGAAGTCTCTTTAGGACCCGGGGGTCTCCGGGCACCCAGCACATGGTCGCACTCAGAGACAACAATAAGTCTGTAAGCCGTTTTCTAGGCGACCCCGGCGGGACCCTTCCCGAAGCGCGTTCCTCCACACGCATGTCTGTCCTGCGCTGTTTCCCTCCCCATGTAGCCCCGGCCGGGAAGTTTCTGTGCGGACTTGGGGTCTCTCCAGGATTCTCTGTTCTCTCGCGGTCGATCAGATTTCAGGAAGTCCTGCGCTGCGGATCAGCTTCTCTACTGTACATGATGGTGGCGCTGCCGTGATCCACTCGGGCTTCTGCGCTCATCCCGAGCCGGTCAACATGTCAAGCGGGCGCTGGACGCACAACTTCGCATTTCTCGTTGCGCTTTCTGTAGTGTCCATCTCCGGCGTCGCCTGTCTCCATAGCCCAGCGCCCAAAGCTATGGAAGGTAAGAGTGCACACAATTATTGTGTTGAAATATTTCTTGCTAATTTAAATTAGTACCGAAGCAAAATTGCGTTGTACAGTATTTGATGAATGGTTTCTAATGGTATAAACAATACAATTTGTGGTATGTGTTTACGAATTTTAGGAGTACTGCCTATACATTTATATTGGAGTTTATGAAGTCATACACATGGGTGTAATTAACATGGGGGTATATTTTTCAGTACAGTGAGTTGATATATCGTCGATAAAAAAACGTGTAAAATGTTTTAAAATCCCTTTCCAGTATATCTTTTTCAATGCCTGTAAATTACAGCATTACGAAAAAGATTTAATAAAATAGCATAACATTGTTATTTCAATGGCTTTTAACGTGTTTGCATACAATTTTGTAGTAACACATTAAATACACTCGCACGTAAGCTTTATTAATTTATTAAAATGCTATTTAAATGTTTTCAAGTACATAATTGTTATCGCTGATTGAGTATGGGCCGTAGGATTTTAATATACAAATGACCATAAACTGAGCCATAAAGTGAACTCCAACGTACTCACGCACAATGGACAGCAGATTGTGCAGCCACAAGTAATAAAGTGCGCCGTCGGGCCGCGCCCGGATGTAAACTTCTTTCATTTGAACATCATTACGTGCACCATCGTGCGAGAAAGCGGTGGTCTCACGGGGTTAATTGCATGCACATGGTGTTTAATTGTTACAAATCCAAATGAGTAATGGTGGATGCTGTATTGGTCTGAAGTTAACTCTAGCAGCAGGTTTATGGGGGTGGAGGTGCAACAAAAAAAACAGACTTTTTTCTTTTATGTGTCAAAATGTCTAATGTGGATGTCAAAGTTTATGTATATATATATATATATATTTTTTGGAGGGGGGGTCAGATCATCTTTGTGTTACAACAACAACTTCCTACCTACAAAAAAAAAAAATCATAAATCTGCTAGACTTCAAGACAGAGAGCATGGATGACAGTCACCCTGTCAGGGGATGAGGTGGGGGGTGAGCAGAGCTGTGTCCGAGAGGGGAGAAGAGTCATAAATCTTGACCTTTTCCCCTACAATGACAGGAGAGTCATAAATCAACAAAACTTCTTCACATTGACAGGGGCGTCATAAATCATTTTTGCCACAAAGTGCCTGATAAGTACTACTAGCCTAATTTGCAGTTTAATTTAATCCTCATTACACAAAGGACCAAGACTGTTTGGAAAGTGCTGGTAGGATAAGCGAGCCTTACTCTCAGGTGTTCCACTGTCATCCAGGGCAAAGCCTCAGCGGGAAGTCTTTTACCTGATTATGGTGATTAGATACTGTGATACTGCCCTGGAGAGGTTACCATGTGAACAGGTGACCTGATGTACCTTCATAGAGCACATTGGAAGGGGGGGGGTAAATTAGTGGAGATAATCAAGAGTCCCGAGTTTATGAGCTTGTAGAAGCTGTGTGTGCATTGTTTATGTGAAATGAAATTTAAAGGCAATGTTTATAGCCTCAAGCCCCTTATGTTATGTACTTTGCATCGTCTCTGCATATCCTCTCAGCAGGAAGAGGCTATGGGATTATTTCTGCCAGCAGCTGACATCTTTTTCCAGACTCACTGTAAAATAATCGGTCAGTTTTTTTTATGCCCCATCTTCGCCCCATCTTGCTCCTGTTCCAAGAATGAGAGCCTTGACTTTCCCAAGCAGCAGCAGAAGTGGCTGGAGAGGAGCATCTTCAATAAGCCCCCCCATCCCTCATCCTCCCCAGCCCCGGACTGATGAATCTTTCATCTGCAAGTGGGGTGAAAAGAGACCATGAAGGCTTTGGATGGCCTCAGTTGAGCAGATAACCTTGTACTGGGCCTTCTGTTGCCCAGATGGGCCTTTAACAGGGCTCTGGCAGAGAGCTCCAGCTGTCTGGAGATGCTTCCACTGCCTAAATGAGTTACAGCTGGTCTCTCTTTAACCTCTCAAACCTCCTCTCAACCACCAACTGGGGCTCCAGGATGCTCCCTCTTTGTAGTGGTCAAAGGGCAACATGTTCCTGCTTGGGGATTTCTGTTACTCCTGTGATGAGCTTGAATATGTCTCGGCAGAGGCTGGTAACAGTAACCCAGGGATCAGGATTTTCTTCAAAGGAGGGAATGTAATGACCTTGAGGGAATCATGTAAGTGGTTTAGTCTTTAATGCCTTCATGAACTACACATGAATGTATACATGGGGAGGATCAAAGCATACAAAATAGGCCAAGTATTTATCAAGTGTAGGACGAAGTGTATGCCATCCTTAGAGGAAATCATTGTTATCAGCCTTAGGTCTATATTTCCCCAGTGGTAAATGAGACTTAGTGGATATGCCATGTTTGATAATGTCACATTCACACATTGGAATGTACTACATTAATATTTATGAGCAAACACTAAAATATAATAAAATGTTTTTTTGTATTGAAACAAATCCCTGATACATGCTTAGTTTGCCAGATGACACAGAATTCTTTTGTAGTTAAATTTCTGAACATGAATTTGAGTACGCTGAATAATAATACTTGAATATTTTACTGTGAATTATTGTCATTGAAAAATATACAGTTCATCCGGAAAGTATTCACAGGGCATCACTTTTTCCACATTTTGTTACATTTTGTTATGTTATATTTTTAACCATACACAACACCCCATAATGACAATGTAAAAAATCATTGTCATTGTCATAGTCATCGTATTCCTCTGCTTATCCGGGTCGCGGGGGCAACATCCCAAGTAGGGAACCCCAGACAGCCCTCTCCCCAGCCAGCTCTACCAGCTCCTCTGGCAGGACCCCAAGGCGTTTCCAGACCAGATTGGAGATATAATTTCTCCAGCGTGTCCTGGGTCGACCCAGAGGCCTCCTGCCAGCAGGACATGCCCGAAACACCTCCTCAGGAAGGTGTCCAGGAGGCATCCTGACCAGATGCCCAAACCACCCCAACTGGCTCCTTTTCGATGTGGAGGAGCAGTGGTTCTACTCTGAGTCCCTCCCGAATGTCAGAGCTCCTCACCCTATCTCTAAGGCTGCACCCGGTCACCCTACGGAGGAAACTCATTTTGGCCGCTTGTATCGTTCTTTTGATAAATCAAAGCTCATGACCATAGGTGAGGATTGGGACAAAGATCGACTGGTAAATCAAGAGCCTTGCTTTCTGGTTCAGCTCCCTCTTCACCACGACAGATCGGCTCAGCGTCTGCATCACGCTGCCCCAATCCGCCTGTCGATCTCCTGCTCCCTTCTTCCCTCACTTGTGAACAAGTTAAACTCCTTGAGGCAGGACCTCTCTCCCGACCTGGACTTGGCAAGGCACCCTTTTTCCGTCGAGAACCATGGTCTCAGATTTGAAGGTTCTGATCCTCATCCCAGCCGCTTCGTGCTCTGCTGCGAACCTACCCAGCAAGAGCTGATGGTCAGAGGCTGATAAAGCTAGGAGGACCACATCATCTGCAAAAAGCAGAGACGAGATTCTCCAGCCACCAAACTCGACACCCTCCACACCATAGATGTGCCTACAACTTCGGTACATATAGGTTATAAACAGAACCTGTGACAAAGGGCAGCCCTGGAGGAGTCCAACCCTCACTGGGAACAGGTCTGACTTACTGCTGGCTATGCGGACCAAGCTCACGCTCCTCTCGTACAGGGACTGAATGACCCTTAACAAAAGGCCATCCACCCCATACTCCTGGAGTAAGCCTTCTCCAAATCCACAAAACACAGGTGGATTGGTTGGGCAAACTCCCATGCCCCCTCCATCACCCTAGCAAGGGTAAAGAGCTAGTCCACAGTTCCACGCCCAGGTTGAAAACCACATTGCTCCTCCTCCTCCTCCTCCTCCTCGGAATGCATGTCAGTGGGATTGAGAAGCTCCTCAAAGTATTTCTTCCACCTCCCAACTATAGCCCCACTCAACGTCAGCAGCTCCCCATCCCCACTGTAAACAGTGTGAGAAAGTTGCTGCCTTCATCTCCTGAGGTGTTGGATGGTTTGCCAGAACCTCTTTGGAAACTGCACCCCACTTGGCCACCTGTCTGCTTCTGGAGACTTACAGATCAGCCATGCCTTGTACACCTCCTTCTTCAACCTGACTGATCCCCTAACCTATGGTGTTCACCAACAGGTATGGGGGTTACTGCCATGACTGGCACCGGCCACCTTGTGACCACAGCTAGCAACAGCTGTCCCCCACTGCTCTTGGGATGCGGTCAAAGCTCTGCCGGAGGTTGGAATTGAAGACCATCTTGACAGGTTCTTCTGCCAGGCGTTCCCAGCAGACCCTCACTATATGTTGGGGTCTGCCAGGTCTACGTGGCATCTTCCCCTGCCATCTGATCCAGCTCACCACCAGGTGGTGATCAGTTGACAGTTCTGCTCCTCTCTTCACCCGAGTGTCCAAAACATATGGCCACAGATCAGATGATGCGACTATACGACAAAGTCAATCGACCTGCAACCTAGGCAGCCCTGGTACAAGTGTACCAATGGGCATCCTTATGTTCGAACATGGCATGTTATGGCCAAACTGCAGCTTGCACAGAAGTCCCATAATGAAACACCACTCAAGTTCAGATCTGGCAGGCCATTTCTACCAAACAGGCCCCTCCAGGTCATGTTGTCATTGCCCACGTGAGCGTTGAAGTCCCCGAGCAGGACAATGTCAGAAGTCCCCCAGTCAGAGCACTATCTATCACTCGTCCCAAGGACTCCAAAAAGGGTTGGTTCTCTGAGCTGCTATTTGGCACATAAGTGCAAACAACAGTCAGGACCCATTCCCCGACCCGAAGGCGTCGAAAGTTACCCTCTCGTCCCCTGGGGCTTACAAAAAGCCAATCCCAGCCCTCCACCTCTCACCCGGGGCAAATCCAGCAAAGGAGAGTGTCCAACCTCTCTCAATGACTTGTGTTCCAGAGCCAATGCTATCTAAAAATGAGCCAATGCTATGTGTCAAGGTGAGTCTGACTATATCTAGTCGGTACCGCTCAACGTCTTCTACAAGTTCCAGCTCCTCACCAGAGAGGTGATGTTTCATGTCCCAATAACCAGTTTCCTTGTCCGGGGATATTGCATGGAACAAAATCTCCAGGACCTGGAAGACTGTATGCACTATTCCCTGTTTCCCTAGTTCTATGGTCATTGTTGGGTCACTTTGGGTCAGGTTTTTGTGGTGTGATTGGCCTTATCTCAGGTCGCAGGAGAGGGTTTTAAGCTTTTACTCTTTGTTTGACTTTTGTTTTGATCCAGAAGAGGCTCTTTAATCCTTAGTGGTTCTCACTTTGACCTTTATGGGGTGTTATCTTTGGCGGGAGTTCATCAATGGAATTTAGAATGCAGATCCATCTCCGGTTCCCTACACATCACAGCTATTTTTAAATTATGCTAAGCAGCCAGGATTTCAGGTTATGTTTGTTATGGGTTACAACCTTGTAGGTATGAAGTCACTCTTTGTAGTTTCATATCCATAAACAAACTTATTAAATTGCATAGCTTTTTGCTCAATATAGGGTCTTTTCAAGTTCTGTAGTTCAAGGACTATATCAACGCTCTCTGCCCACCAATTCCTGCACACCGGTTTTGAGTGCATTGATTTCGGAGTAGAGCTAATTTTCATTGAATTTATAGGCAATAAGTGCAGACTGTAGGTTTTGGATTTGCTTATTTAATTCTGCTTTCTCATCTTTTGCCTTTTGCTGCCAGTATTCTACCTCTTTCTTCAAATTTTAGCCCAATTTTTTTTTTGGCCCAATTTTAGTTCCCTTGTCCCATGAATTTGTTCTCCTTGTTTTTATTAGCCACTTTCACAATATAAATGTAATACCGCAACAAGCTTGAAGTTGGGCTTTGTAATTGTTAGCAGCTTGTTTATAATTTACTATTTAAATATAATAAATAGATGATCATTTAAATCAAAATAATGTTTTTTTTTTGTGATGGGAACTGGAAGGCGGCGACAGGTGATTCTTGGTGTATTTTATCTGTGATGCCCTCAGGTTGTTGCTCATTTATTGAGTTATACTTCCCGTTTGACTCAACTCGACGCTTCACTGTCCATGTAAGCCCAATGGGTTCTGTCCATTTTTTGTGTACTTATATTTTTACTCAAGTGGCAATGACAGCGGGCATTGTAGTGATAAGCCAATCAAATTCTTTATTATTGAACATTTGACAGTGTTGCAAGGTGTTTACGGAGTTTTTGTTTGCGGGACTTTAGTTGAGTGGCAGCATGAACGGGTGACTCATTTTCTATTTAATCAGCGTCCTGATTTCCGGCCAGTGCTCAGTCATTGTGTGTCAACGTGGCAACGACTCACTCACCTCAACTCTCCTCAACTCATCTCCAGTAAGCCCGATTGCCTTTCTCAACCTTGTGTCCCTGTTTGTTCTGTTTTTATGCGAGCATCACCCTCCATGGGGGTTGCAATGCGCTCGGTGGAGTGGTGGAGCCTCACCACCACATCATCTTGCATTTGTGTAGTATGGATTCCCGGAAGGCCACCATCATTGAGTGTCTATCCCAGGAGGTTGATCTCCTTTGGCAGCGCCTGCATGAGGTCACTTCCGTGTATTGCATGAAGCGGTGGCAGCGGTGGCTCATGCTCTGTCTCCTCCATCTTTCCTGCTGGAGCTTTGTCTAGCGCTTTCCGAGCGCCGAGGTTTTTTTCACTTCCCTCTCATTTATTATTGAATTACAAAAGCTGTTACCCTTCATCTCATTCCCTTATCACCCTGCTGGGCGGCAGCGCACTTGTCCTCACCCACCACTGCCTCTCTCACCTAACAGGCCTTTGTAGGAGAACTCAAAAACATATTTTGCCATCCCCAGTCACAGCAACCATCACATTACCATCCCATCTCACTCTGCCTGTTGTTTTGGGATAGGGAACACAAAACAAGACAAATCACTCACCGCACTATCCTGCTGCGTCTCCGAATGGATGCCCACATTGAAACCCTCAGATTCCTCAACACCCCCCATCGTCACCTGTCCTGTTTTGATGGGCCTTGCCTGGCTGGCCACCCACGAGCCTCACCTCTCCTGGTTATCAGGTCTGGTGTTGGAGTGGGGTGCCTCCTGCCACAGTCAGTGTCCTTGCCAATTCAGGTTCCACCCCAGTCATTTAACACCTTACCCTCCTGCTATCACGACATGAGGGCCATATTCTGTACAAAAAGAAGGCAGCAAATCTCCCTCCACACCGGCCGGGGGACATTACCATCGACTTACTTCTGTGCACCACCCCGCGGGGTCACCTCTACTCACTGTCCTGATCCAAGCCCCGAGCCATGGAGTACTTTGTGGTGGAGGTTCTACAGAATGGCACCATCCATCCATCAACGTCCCCATCTGCCGCTGGGTTCTTCTTCGTAGCCAAGGAGGTTGGTGGTTTGAGGCCGTGTATTGACTACCATTGGCTCAATAAAATCACAGTCAAGAACCGGACCACCCTACCACTCACCAACACCACCCTGGACGCCCTCTCGGGGGCCAAACTCTACACCAAACTTGACCTCAGGTCAGTGTATAACGTAATCCGCACCTGAGAGGGCGATGACTGGAAAACCGCCTTCATTACCCCCACCGGTCACTATGAGAGTTTAGTCATCCCCTTTGAACCTGCCGTCTTCCAGAAGTTCATCAACAATGTTCTGCATGATATGCTGGGGCCGTGGGTGTACACATATCTCGATGACATCCTGATCTACTCACTGTCACTTGAAACTCACATCCAGCATGTGAGAGCAGTCCTCAAGAGACCCACTGGCTTTTGACCAGTGCTTCACCATGTTCCTGGGCTTCACCATCTCATCCCAGTGTGTGGCCATGGAGCCCAAGAAGCTGTAGGCAGTAGCGTTGTGGCCCCTACCCACGACAATGACGCAGCTGCAACAATTCCTTGGGTTTGCAAACTTCTATCAACGCTTCATCCGTGGCTACAGTACAGTCGCAGTTCCCCTCACTGCTCTCACAAAGCCATCACCACGCCATTTCCAGATGACCCCTCATGCCATCCAAGCCTTCAAAGCACTCTGCCATTGGTTCACCTCAGCTCCTGTCATGCAGCATCCTAACCCCTCTCACCCCTTCACCATCGAGGTGGACATGTAAGAAGTGGGCGCTGGCGCTGTCCTGTCACAGGTCAAGTGGGCTTTGGAGGAGTGGTAACACTGGCTGCACCCCTGGACCGATCACCAGAACCTCTTCTCCATCCGTCAAGCCAAGCAATTGAATCCCCGACAGGCCAGATAGGCCTTGTTCTTTGAACAGTTTAATTTCAACCTCTCCTATCGCCCTGGTAGACAAAACAGTAAGGCCGATGCCCTTTCCCGACAGCACGTACCCAACTACGCATAATCCGAGCCACCACCCATCCTTCTTTCAGATGGTGTTCTGGGGCTCCTTCGGTGGTCTCTGGATACCCAGATCCGGACCTCCCAAGTCCTGCACTGGGGGCACTCCACCCTCTCTGGCCACCAGGGATGCCAACAGACTCTCAGGTTCATCTGCTTCATCAGCTTCATCTGGTGGCTGGCTCGTGACATCCAGACTTTCGTTGATGCCTGTAACGTGTGCACCCAGGCCAAGAATCCCACCTCGTCATCGGTCAGGCCACTACTCCATTTAACCATTTCTCGTCGCGTCTGGACTGACATATCTCTGGACTTTGTCACTGGTTTGCCAACCATGGAGCCCTCCCTTGTGGCCCTCCATCACCACCGCTAACCTGCTTCACCAGCATGTGGTGCATCTGCATGGGTTCCCCCAAGACATTGTGTCGGTCGGGACCCCCAGTTGGTCTCCACTGTTTGGAAGTCTCTCTTCCAGCTATCACCCCCAGTCCAACAGCCAGGTGGAGAGAGCAAACCAGCAACTGGGACATTTCCTGCGGTGCTTTGTCTCCAGTCACCAGCAGACGTGGCCACACTTCCTGCTGTGGGCAGAATTTGCCAACAACCTGCAGGTCTCCTCCTCAACCGGCAGCAGTCCCTTTGAGATCTGCTGCTGGTACCAATCCACCTTCCACCTTCTTTGCACATCAAAAACAGATGGGCCACCTTCCACTTGTCAGCTGATCCGAGGCTCCTCTCAATCTCACGGCGCACCGCAGCTCAACACAATCAGCAACACCCGGTCAGACTGCATTTCTGGGTTGGAGACATTTACAGCATTTATCAGAAGCCCTTATCTAGAGCGACTTACAATCAGTAATCAGAGACAGAGTATTGCTTGCCACCCAGGACCTCCATCTCCGCTCCGAGTCACGGAAACTAACCCCTACCATATCCTCAACCGTATCAACCTGGTCACATATCACCTGCAACTCCCTCCAACCATCTGTGTGCACCCAGTATTCCACGTCAGTCGCTTCAAGCGCTTCGTCACCTCCCCTCTTTGCTCCGGCTAAACCTCTGCATGAATGGTTGAGCGCATCCTGGATTCTCGACGTCCACTGGGCTGGCTATGGCACCAAAGAATGGTCCTGGATGCCGAGCTGCTTTATCCTGGACCCAGTCCTCATTGCTGAGTATCAGTTTAGTACAGGGTCATGGGGGGTCGGCCCTAGAGGGAAGGGGTATTGTCACTTGACTTCGGTAGCGTGGCAGCATGAACATGGAACTGGTTGACTCGTTTTCTATTTAATCAACGTCCTGATTGCCGGCTCATGCTCATTGTGTGTCAATGTGGCAACGACTCCGCTCACCTCAACTCATTTCCAGTAAGCTTGATCCTTTCCCCTGCCTTCCTCAACCCTGAGTTTGCTCTCTTTGTTATGCGAGTGTCAACCTCCGTCAGACTTGCAGTGTACGCTGAACACACTCACAGAGTAAACGATGGAGACTCGCACACCACTTCGCGTCATTTCGCGATTTTTAGTCCACGTCTCCTCCGACACAGCCCTGTGACAGAATGAATGAGCCCATTATTAATCCCATGGATTTTGCCGCTTTGTGTGGTATGCAGGCAGCACCTGCATGAGGTGGCTTCTGGGTTTTGCGTGCACGAAGCGGCCATAACCTCTGGCTTTTCTGACAGCATTAATGACATGCATGAAGTTAGCTGGGTTGACAAATTCTTCATTTTACACAATGGAGAAACTTCACTGTAATTAACAACTAATTCCATGAGCATGCATGGGTTGTCTTTCAACAATGCATGGTCTTATAATTGGCTGTATACCCCCATGTTTGCAGCATTTTAAAAAAAAATTATTTTTTCTTGATCATGTTTTTTTATTCTTTGGTTATTTTAAGTTTGTATTGATTCTTGTTCTTTGCAGGGAAGTTTCTCTGGTGTCATATGAAACGCTGTTTCAAACAGAACAAAAATCATTGCCAACCCAAACCAGGAAAAAACAGCTTTTATGTCCATGCACTTCCTCAGGTCCTCCAACAGTAATCTTCTCATGTCCCATATGTTCCACCCTTGGTGGCAGGTCTTTTAGTGTTATGACCCCACATATCTGGAACTCTCTTCCACAGTCTCGCTATCATCAAATCTGAAATGTATTTTGTGTACAAATGTGTTTTTTGTTATTGTTTTTTTATCCTATATGTAAAGTGACCTTGGGATAGTGAAAGCGTTGAAAAGCGCTGTATAAATTAAAATTATTATTATTATTGCACTTGATGTGACATTAGTGAACATGACCCAAGTACTATGTACATTATTGTGCTTTGAAAATAGTTTGTCTGCCAAATGTGTGAAAGTGATTGTGTAAGATTTGCTTTTAGAAATTGATCTAACATCTAATTGGCTGAGCCACATTCACAATCATGATTGATAATCTAACAGTATGAGTTTTACACACGTTTTTCATGTATTGTACAGGAAATCATGCTGATATATCCATCCAGCGAGGAACTTTCAGGATGAAGGTGCACAGTGAGATTACTGAGCCCCTTCTTCTCATTCAAGGACAAAGAAGACCCATCTCTATACTCCACTCTAAGGCAAGTCTATTTAGTCATTATTAAATTGGCTGGAACTGGAAATGTTTCAACAAATATCAGGTTTCATTCCATTTATGTAAACATAAGAGATAACCACATGTGATTAACTGGACATACACCATGCAGTCAATGGTGAATAGTAGTGTTTTTTTGTGTGTATCCATACTTATCACATGTATTAACATTTGAGGAGACTTTTTACATTTACTCCAGTACATTTCAATGTAAAAAAAATATATATTTTTAACTCCATTACTTTTTCAGGCAGTCGTCCTTCTTTTACATTTAAAAATCTAACCCATTAGATCAAAACTAAGAGTAAGAGAAGCACATGGCGTCAGAGAAATGCATTCCGCGTCTCCCACCTCAGTAGGATATGACGGATAACTGAATTACAGTACGCAACTATTGACCTGCTATGGTCCAGTTAGTCACAAATGGCCTTATTTGAGAGACTTTTTTGAAATTGCAAATACCTTTAAAAATGCCTTTTGTATTGTGTCACAAGGAAACAGGTAGAGGTATGATTTCTGATGGCTAGTTTTATCCATTTCAATTCAATCGCTGTGTTAGTTGTATTTCTGTGTATTTAATGATATAATATGTTGTCAGTGTTGCAAGTTCCTAAATTTTGAATTATGGTGTAGGCAGCTTAAAATTATCGTATTTTGAGAAAAAGCATCGTACACACGCAATTTCCATTCTCACGTTGCTCAGAAAATCTGCTTCAATTAACAAATATTGTCTAAGACGCTACATACAATAGTGTATAATACAACTTTTACCAATGATGTGAGAGAGTTGTGTGTGTCTTGGTTGTGGTCAGTGGCCTGGCGGGCTACCGGGGATAGACCACGAGTAGACCCTTGGCACATGTCAGAGTCACTGTGACTCTGGGGTCATGTATAAGTTGGTGAAGTGTGTGTGTGCAGGTTTGCTCTGTGTGAGTGTGCGTGTGTGTGTTCCCTGGTGTGAGTGAGCCTACTTTAGTGAGCTCTACTTTAGCTCTACTTGTAGTACATGGTTTGTGTACTTCACCCACCACTGCGTACTGTATTGTATTGAGTCATGACATATTTTTGCTGTTACAGCAAAAATATTTAGAAATAGATGGACAAGAGGGTAAATCAAAATGTTCAGTTTCAATAGACAGCACAATTTGCCTTGCTGTGGAGAGAAACTACACAGAGTCAGTAATGTTAATGAAATGTTTGAAACTCTGTACCCTTGGCAATATTTGCTAAAAGCCCACTGCCAGACATTGGTTATACCACAATAAAAAAATTAAATAGAGACTATGTTCATGGCTGCCTGCATATTTAAAACATTTCTTTAGTTTCCCAGAGCATTTCCTAAATCTATTCACAAGTTAATGTCTGCTCCATCATGACCCCTCCACTCCAAGGGCTGCTTGTACCGAAGGTGTCTGTGACGCACACGTAAGACCCCCCCCCCTCCTCCTTGTCATGAGGAAAAATACTAAAACAAATATGTGTCTGAATATGTTCCAGTCAACCAGGGAATTGAAGGTCTGTATCGATCAAAAGCTTTAATGTGTCCTGTTGACTTTGATAGCTTGGAATGCCTTTATAGAAACAGAAACCTTTCGCAGCATCCTAATAGTATTCAGCTCTGGAGCCACAGAAAACATTTGTTTTTTTTGCAAATGTATTTTTTTTTATTATTTACTTCCTCTGTTGTGTTTTCATTGTCAGTGTTTTTTGACTGTTCATACGTGTATGTTGCCTGTAGTTGTAAACCAATTGTGTGAGGACCACCCAGACACAATAAGAGGGAATTGGCATTGTGTATGTGGGCCTGGGGTCTCTGTTATTCTTAGTGAGGACTTAGAGGCGTCTCTGTTGGCCTTAGCATCCGCCTCCAAAAAGAGGATATGGAGGAATCAACCAGAGCTGGGAGCTGTCTGTTTGGGACCTTTATGAAACTTGGGCGCCGTGTGTCAGGCAGTGGGGTGACAAGTGAAAGTAGTTATCAGCCTCGTTTGCAGGAAAAGTGTGAGAATAATCCAATTACTGTGAGTAGGGGTGTTGAAATTAGTCGTATAATCGATGCATTGCGATGCAGATGTGGACGAAATTGGATCGTTGCAGTGCAGAACATAATCATAATTAGTGCTGCACGATTAATCTAATCGCAATCGCAGAAGCTATGCATTCTTGTGTTCAAGTCAGCCTCCAAACAACGTTTTGGCTAAACGTAGGCATTAACTATTTAGACTGTTCTTAGCTGTTTAGTTAACGTTTCTCAAACTTTGAAGGTTTCCTAAAGAAATTCACCTCAGTTTACAAATGTTAACCTTAGCTAAGCTAGCAAAGCTATGTATCCCTGTGTTCAAGTCAGCCTCCAAACAACATTTTGGTTAAACGTAAGAACTATAATACGGGATTTTATAATGGCCAAATATAATCAAAACAGTTGTTTAGCCTTACCAAGCTTTGTCGTTCGACAGTAATGTTTTTTAAAGTAAAGACTTTTTTGTGATTATTTAATTTAGTAGAATATTGTATTTTGAAAGCACTGGGCATTTGAAGTTGTTATAAGTAGTTTGTATGTTTCACTTTGAAATTAAACATTTTACTATTAGTAATTTGTATGCAACTTTTCATTGATATACAAGCAAGTGTCCTTTATCATTTCGCAAATCGTGCACCCCTAATCATAATGATGTTGCTTGGTGATTTTCTGGCGGCGGTATAAAAATTCTTGTTAAAAAGTAGTGCCAGTAGTGACTGTGGCTGCCTGATCTGAGTACAGCAGTGCTCTGGGTCGGATTTTTA
Organism: Denticeps clupeoides; assembly: GCF_900700375.1. Lineage (NCBI taxonomy): Eukaryota > Metazoa > Chordata > Actinopteri > Clupeiformes > Denticipitidae > Denticeps > Denticeps clupeoides. The sequence goes on from NC_041708.1 coordinate 13,137,283, forward strand.
CGCTGCACGTCGCTGCAAGCGCCGGTCTTGATCTCGCAGCGCGGTCATTTGTTGATTTGCGGCGTGGAGTATTTTTCGCACGACCAATGGCATCACAGCGGCCGAGTGTTCTTTCCGTCACTTCGATACCTACACATAAAGTGGGAATGAAGGAAAAGCTGATTCTAAGAGTTTAGAAAAACTAAACTCAGCGCGTTCGGCCTGAAAGCGGCTTTAGATTTTCTCAAGTGAGCAGAAAAACGGTCTGTGTTCAGTCCGCGCTCACCTGACGCCACGGACATCTGAATGGCGTCTGTGGCTTCAGGATGTAACGTGTTTGGTTCCTGTAGTGGAGGGAAAGCATGTAGAGAAAGGTGTGCTTTTAAAGGAGAACTACCAGTATATGAAAGTGAAGTGATTGTCACAACATAGCACATGGTGCACACAGCAAGATGTGTCTTCTGCCTTTAACCATCACCCTTAGTTAGCAGTGGACAGCCATGAAAGGCATCCGGGGAGCAATGTGTGGGGACGGTACCTTGCTCAGTGGCATCTGAGTGGTATCTTGGCGGAGCGTGACTGTTACGACTGTTACAAGGTGAGCCAGGATTAAACAGAGTTTATCTGCACATTGTAGCAAATCAAAACATCCACAATGTGTACGAACCTTAACTCTTGTATAAACATCATGTGGCCATGTTCAAAATTTAGGGGCTGCATCATGATGAATCCATATTGAGGAACTGGGCCAAAAATAAGTCTAGCCAAAAAGGGTAATCCAAAGAGCGACATCCTGGAACAGAATCGGGTCAGACACAGTCAAAACAGTCAGAAAACGGCAGAAACATTTTTCCATAGAGGCAATGAAGGATCTGTGTGAACATGGGATGCCACTGCTTTTGTTTCCTCTTCTTCTTGGCCTCGGTGGCAGTTCATTGGGCGCAAGGGTCTCTCTTGCCCTGCGCTGATGCAAAGGATCATGTTTTTTAATCAATTTAATTTAATTCATTTTAACGTGTGACAGCTGTCACTCATCACCATAGACTCATCATTAAGAAATAATTACATACCAACAAAAAGCACTGGCGGGTGGTTACTTATCTGTATCTTGAAGAAGAGGAATTATCAAATAGTCTTTTTTGTTTCTGTAAATTAGATATTTGGATTATCAATTTCATTTAGTTTGCATGTTATGGTTGAAATATACCATTTCCGTGACTGTTTTCTATCTATGCTTTTTCTTCCCTTTTCTAAGGGTCATCCCACATTGCTGAAGGTCCTTGTCGATGCAGAGGGTGAACAGCTGCTACTTTTGCTGGAGAAAAATGAGTAAGTCCCTGTTGTCCCATCCATTTCCTCTGGATGGTCAGAACTGGAATAGGCTGTTTCTGGAGTACAAATTTATGACATATGTGGTGCCCAAGGGCCATGGCTTGAGACATACCAGGCTGCGGTTGAAGAGATGTTGTCTTTTTTTTTTCTTGATACCAACAGTGTAGACTGGATTTGTATTCAATCTTACATTTAGTCTTCTAAAACATGCAATATCAATTGTGTCATCTATTGCGTAAAAACATTTTTAGCTTTAGGTTAAATGAAATTGTCATGCTAGGCCTCAGAATAACTAACTGGAATCTCCTAGATTCCTCTGGAAAGCAAAACAGGGGGTGTTAGTATCAAACCATATGGAAACATATTTATTTAAGCCATTGCATCCAACTGTGTTCACTGAGGGATGCAGTGTCTGTAGATTTCTGTTCCAACTTTACAACTCAACGCCTGATGTCACTAATGAGCTCATGACCTAAATTCTGTAATGGAAACTACTGATGTAAAGGATAAGCTTGATCATATTTAATATATCCTTGGATAAAATCGTGTTTCTGATCAGTCATGCATAGTCCACAAAGTTTTGAGAAGACATAATAACATTCAAAACATTGATGGAGATGGAAGTGAATTGTGGGTCATCACCTTTATTTGCTTTCAGTAAAATGTTGAACTTTTCAAGCACAGAGTGAAGACCAGCCATTCAAATACATTTATGCCATTTTTCAATGCAAATCACTCTGGTTTGTTGTGGATTAATTGTTGTTTGTGTGCTCTCTGCACAGTAGATATGCCCACCCTTAAGCATTGATGTGATGTATTGTGATGTATGTGTGAGTGCTTGAGTGCACAGTACTCAAAATGTAGCTGCGTTAACAGCATTATTCCATTGCCTGTTGGGTTTTTTATTTTTTTTTAAACAAAGCAAACAACCTGTTTGTGTAGGGCTGCACGATTTGGGGAAAAAGACATATTGCAATTATTGAGATCAATATTGCGATTGCGATATGATACATTTTACTTGCTTGTATATCAATGAAAAGTCGCATACAAATTACAAATAATGAAATGTTTAATTTCAAATTGAAACATACAAACTACTTATAACAACTTCAAATGCCCAGTGCTTTCAAAATACAATATTCTACTAAATTAAATAATCACAAAAAAGTCTTTACTTTAAAAAAACATTACTGTCGAACGACAAACCCTGGTAAGGCTAAACAACTGTTTTGATTATATTTGGCCATTATAAAATCCCTTATTATAGTTCTTACATTTAACCAAAACGTTGTTTGGAGGCTGACTTGAACACAGGGATGCATAGCTTTGCTAGCTTAGCTAAGGTTAACATTTGTAAACTGAGGTGAATTTCTTTAGGAAACCTTCAAAGTTTGAGAAAAGTTAAGCAAACAGTTAAGAACAGTCTAAATAGTTAATGCCTATGTTTAGCCAAAACGTTGTTTGGAGGCTGACTTGAACACAGGAATGCATAGCTTCGCTAGCTTAGCTAAGGTTAAGACTTATAAAACGGGATTTTATAATGGCCAAATATATTCAAAACAATTGTCCAGCCTTACCTATGAAAAGTAATCACCCGGGATCTGGTTTGGAGCGTACAGCGGTTTATACAGCCCCAAGCAGCACAAGAGTGAGGCTCTCCATAGACATGTATATGCTTCACTGCACAGCACAGCCTATCGCAATATGGCGGCAACGTTGACGTACGTGTACCCATATGTCTATGTGAGTCACGAATCTGAGGTCTCCATTGAACCGAATCGAAAGTCATGTGACCAAACACGTCACATTTAAATCGCAGATTTTTGCGTTCATGTAATCGCACAGACTGACATCGCGATTACGATTGTGATTAGATTAATCGTGCAGCACTATGTTTGTGGCATAAGTTTGAGACTTAATACAGCAAGTAAAAGGGACATGATCGCCTCCCCCTAAACAGTCCCTCTTTGCTACAATCAGACTTAGTTTTCTACCTTCCAGAGAGTTCGTGGAGATAGTGAAACTATCTGGCAGTTTCTTAGTAGCACGAGTGAAAAAGGCAGTCAAGATTCTTCTCCGAAGTTCTTAAAGATTCTCTGTTATTTCTCTTCACTGTAAATATTTGACATGAAAATTTTTGAGTTTATGCTCCCCTTTTTCCTCTCTTTGTCATGTCCTTGTATTGTGTGCCCTGGCACTTTGGGAAAATGTCTTCTGTTTCATTGAGTTTAAGTCTTTTAAACATAATATAGGAGATTTTTTTCCTAACTGAAATGCGCACTTTCCATATGTAATAGGTTTTCAAAAATCATAAATGTGTTGCGTGTGAAGCAAATACACATAATAATAATGTACTACACTGATCGAGTAATCACTAAAAGTGAAGTGATTTTCATTGTGAAACACAGCACATGGTGCTCACAACAGAATAGGTCCTCTGCATTTAACCAATCACCTTAGTGAGCAGTGGCCAGCCATGAAAGGCTCCAGGTATGGGATTTGAAGCCTGAGTGCCACTAAGAAATGGTGTTGATTTTTTTAGACATATGAGGATGTGCAGAAATTTCATGGGAATAAACAGATGGTGAGGCCTGCCATTCTTAACATTTGAACGATTCCCATATTACTATGAGTAGCATAGTACACACAAGGAAAATAAACATACACATGTTTTGTTTAAAAGGTATTTGATGTTAGTTGGGGTTCTGCTTTGAATTACACAAGACTACATCGATGAACACCATGCCCTGTTGACATTATTATTTTATTTTAAACTTGTCCAGATTATATTGCAGTATGACAGTGGCAGTGCAGGTATTGCACCCATGGTAGCCGAGTGCAGTAATTCTATTAATTTGGTGAATTTGCACCAATCACTGTTTTGGAATTTATGACAGAGACTCATAAGTTTGACTGGTTGACCCTAACACTACGTTATGTGACACTCTCAATTCAGTGACACAAAAAAAGCCGTCTGTTACAGAAAAAGTACATATTTTTCCATATTATTAAGGCACTCAATTACTGTTAAAAGCTGATATGATCAAGGCTTCAGTGAGTGTGGATTTAAAGTAAATTTGGCAGCTTGGGCTCTGATGGTGTGCTTTTTCCACAGCACAAGGTAAGTGGTTAAGGAAGCGTCCCCATAATCAGAAGTTGCCGGTTCGAATCTCAATCCGCCAAGGTGCCACTGAGGTGCCACCGAGAAAAGCACTGTCCCCACACACTGCTCCCTGGGCACCTGTCATGGCTGCCCACTGTTCACTAAGAGAAATGGGACACATTTCGTTGTGTGGACCATGTGTGTGCTGCACTGTATCACAATGACAATCACTTCACGTTCACTTTCAAGTGAATGTCATTGAAGTGATTGTCATTTCAGTTTACACAATAAGTCAATACCAACTTTAAGTCCAGATAGCATTACAGTTAGTCCCTTAAAGTAATCACATGTGGATATAGGAACACATGTATGGAGTTACTATAACCCATAGGCACTAAGACCATTCACACAATAAGCCCATGCATGTTGTGTTACTGAACACAACCTCCTGGCATGTTGTAGTGGCAAACAATTACTGAATTCAATAAAATAACTGATTCATCTACCTAACTGTTATTGCTTTGTTGTTCACAATCAGCTTTGTGTCACACTGACACTTCCCCAAATTTTTGAATAATGTGATGTATGTATATTTCAGCTGCTTTTGATCATTTATTTTATCTTCCATTTTTTTCTGATGTTTTTGCTGCTCCTTAAATGCAATGTGTACTTGGCACTACTTTTCAAACACACCTCAAAATCATAATTTCCAGACCTGTTCCTGATTAATCACACAAAACTTTAGGTTACTCAACGTAACCCCGGATCTCTGATAACATGGGTGAGGTATCTCACTATGGCAACGCATTCTGTTTGGCCGTTTACGGAAGCATCAATGACACCATGTCCGTCATAGGTGGACCAACGGCAGCTGCCCACCGGGAGCCCTGCCTCGCCTATATCAACTGCTGCAGCCCACTGGACGGCCTTCTCTAGCATGAGTAACCTAATGTTCTCACTAGGGAAAAGATATGTGACAAAAGCCATTGCTGAACAGACAGATACACTGTTTTAATGACAGCACTCATCTCTCGGACTGCGAAGCATGAAAAAACACTGAATTTTTCTGGAGCCCAGATATTCTACAGTCTGAGAGGGCAACAGTGAGCTCTTGGTGCCTCAGCACCTGTTAAGAAACTGAGCCTACAGGGCCTGCACGTCCCTCTGCAACTGGATCTTGGACTTCCTGACTGAGAGACCTCTGTCTGTCCATAATGGGAACAGCATCTCTAGTACCACCACACTGGGCACTGGAGCTCATCAGGGCTGTGTGCTCAGTACAATGCTGTTAACCCTGTTGATCCACACTGTGCAGCGATGCACACCTCCAACCAAATCATTAAGTTTGCCGATGACATGTCCTTGGTCTGTCTCATCAGTGAGAATGATGAGTTATCTAATAGAGAGGAGATACAATGGTGTAAAGTCAACAATCATTTTCTGAACATGGACAAAACGAAAGAGATGATTGTTGACTTCAAAACAGAAGAGAGGGACCACTACCCAGTGAACATTAACAGATCTTGTGTGGAGATTGTTCAAGAACATCCTCGGTGTTCATTTAGGGGAGAACCTCTTCTGGGCTCCCAACACCAACTCAACAGCCAAAGCCACCAGTGAAGGACTATACATGTCGCTCACATGCACACTTCACCCTCCTACCTGGTACAGAAAAGGTACAGAAGCATTTGGGCCCTCACTGCCAGACTCGGCAATAGCTTCTTTCCACAGGCCATTAGACACCTGAACACTCACAGACTTTCCCCTTTGGACTGACACACACACACTACCTCTTTTGTTTTGAGTAATGTTATTTATTATACAGCAGTATTCACACTATTTTTACTTTGCACAATTATTATTCATTTCACTAGTTTAGCGCTTATTGTTTCATTACATTTTATTGTTGCACTGCCTGTGTCCCCCTTTTGCACTTTATGTAGCCCAGTTTGTCTGTGTCGCACATGTTCACTTTTTCAGTATGTAAATTGTTTAAATGTTACATATAGGACCTGGTTCCGGAGAAACACCACTTTGTTTCACTATTTATTGTACATGGACAGCCACACATGTTAGACGAAAGCTGGGGTAGTTATTAATAGTCAAATCTGATCTTCTGGATCTTTCACACACTCCGATTACTTCCCAGCTCAGAGCATTAATTAATAAAGTTGCTGTTCCTCTCTGTGTTCCTGTTTAATTAGCAGAACCCTGTTAGAGGCCCTGAATGTATCACCTTGAACTCAGCTATGAGGCTTTTCTTCAGAGAAAATATTCTATCCACTTCATCCAATTACCACATGTTGAAAATCACTCACTGAAATCATATCTTTTTTATGACACTACATTTGAGATTTAAAGTATATGGTAGATCCTATTTTGACAGTACAATGGCGAATGCATCTAAGGCGGGAACATGCTTTCAGTGCTGAACACTGAAATGCGCATATGGCACATTTCTTACTTTTATTTTCTTAAATAGGATGACAAATGCAGCTGAATTTATAATCTTTAATCAGCATGTGAAAAAGACGAGTTAAAGAGTGAGTTAAAGGGCCAAATTAAATTACAGTCCTCATTTACACACAAAGCAGATTACAATTGTGGGTCTTATAGACCATCAAGCAGTGAAATGGAGAGCCCATGGGCACCTTGGCATCACAATTGTGATGCTTTTTAGTTCACAATGTCCTGATAGTCCACATACAGTACATCATGGAACATAGCAATACAGGATGTGTTTGTAAGAAAACATATTTAGTATTTTTGTAGCAGGATGCTCATTAACATGAGTGAAGCATATGAAGGTGTTCAGAATATACCTTCAGGACTGTTGGAAACCATCACCTGTCCGGTGGTTGAGAGAAACCAATGAAATGCTGTCATTACAGTTACCTGCTTTGTAGAGATTCAAATATTCAACTTTTTGCTATTTGTTTGCTATTTTGTTAATTTCACAACCTCACGTGTTTTGTCATAGTCCTGTGTCTTCAGTTTTGTTCTGCAGTGTAAAAATACACTTTAACGAGAGCCCAATAAATGTATCATAATGAGAGTACATCATTATGCTATTCCATAAATATAGCATGCTATTTTGATAGGTGGTAGAGCTGGCCTTGATTGTCAATCTTACCTATTACCATGCTGAGTAAGACATAAAATTGGGTTAGAGTTCTCATGGATTGCGCACTCACAGACGCGTTTGGGAAGGCGGGTGAAGCTGCTAAAGACCATTTGGCGAGGCCGCTTTGGGTACAAGTGAGCTGCAGCAGAAGAGGGAAAGCGGGGGCATGTGAACAGGTGCCCGCTGGAGCACAGGGGGAGACAGAAGGAGCCGGGAATTACCTTGGCGTAGCTGTAGAGGCGTCAAGCAGTGTGTGTCGAAAACAGACAGCTTTTAAACAGTTAATTTTTCAAAAAATGCAGCTGCATAACATCTGCCAGATCATGCCAGATCTCCGGCGTACCGATGTGGCTGTGAAAAAAAAATGATAGATAAAACCCAGGATCTGACACTATATCTGACAGGCACAGCTGAGAGCACCGCTTTCACTCTCAACCACACCAACAATAGGCCCACAAGCCAGAAATGGGGGGGGGGCTTTGGTATTGGCCAAACATATTGATAGTGTGAGGTGCTAGTGTTGTTTTAATCATTAAATTTTTATATTAATATCTTTGTCAACAAAACATTTTAATTTGAAACGATACGAGACTCAACATAAGAGCTGGTGAAGTATATCATGCATTGTTGATGAATAAGAACAAGACTAAATGCGGTTTACTAAAATGTCTCTTAATTTTTGTTTGATGAAAACGAGTGAGACGTTATTTCCTCTCACTTAATCATGTTATTATTTTTATCTGGTTGCACAGATGACGTCACTTTTTCAATACACGACTACAGCATTAATTACATTTCAAGATACTTGTGGAGGTTTAGCGGAAGCTGGGAGCAAATGATCATTGGACACTTTGTTTGCAATTAATATCAAACAAATCGACTAAAATGTCATCAGTTTTCTAAAACTAGACTAAAATAGTCATGGATAATTCTGACAAAAATGCTCAGATTTCCTCAGTCTCCTTGTGTACTGGCCTGTCTCGTGTTAGTGCCTCCATGCTCTGGACACTATGCTGAAAGACACAGGAAACCTTCTTGCCACAGCTCGCATTGATGTGCCATCCTGGATGAGCTGCACTACTTGAGCCACTTGTGTGGGTTGTAGACTCTGTCTCAGTGAAAGCACTGCCAGCATTCAAAAGTGGTCACCAATGCAGTTCCACTCCTTTATTGGGGATGACTTGCTAATTGGCTATAATTTCCCCCTGTTTATTCCATTTTCACAACAGAATGTGAAATTGGTGGTCAGTGTTGCTTGGACAGTTTGATTTCACAGAAGAGTGATTGACTGATTGACTTGGAGTTACATTGTGTTGTTTAAGTGTTCCCTTTATTTTTTTTGAACTGTGTTATATTCTGTTGCATCACAACCCTAGAAGTGCAGCAAAATGTAAAAGCTAGCATGTTTAATGTGATTAGCTAACTATTATCCATTTATTATCTGTTTGGTTTAATGCACCTAATAAACATTTTATTAAAAGTAAAAATTAATAGTCACTGGCTTTGTGATAATTTCCTCAGCCCAGTTGCTCCAAAATATATCCCAGTACTCTGAGAGGTGCTGTACCAGTCACAAGGCTCTAACTACACATGTAATAAAGAGGCCAACAAGAGTGTTTTATTCTTTTTGCTCCTCTCCTCAGCAGTCTGGCAGCTCTAGTCTCAGAATTTTTCCAGATGGGGTCTCAGACCCCCAGGGCTTGTGGTCTGTTAGAGGAATTCCCCTAGCCGTTGCACGTCAGAAATCCCCCCAAAGTCTCAGAAGCCAGGTGAACCGGGCCAGGGGGAGTGGCTGCAGGGTCAGCGGCGAGTGTCAACCACTAATGAGGATCTATAGGAGTGTGTCTGCTGAGGTTTTCCTTTGGAACATGGAGGAGATGGCATGCGACATCAATGACTGAATTTCTCTTTCTATCTCTCTCTCTCTGGGCAATTTAGTAATGGCCTCATTACGACCTCCCTTGCCATGTCTGGATGTTTTTATCATCTGTCTCAGCGACTCTTTTGGGTAGTGACGTATGTTGCCAGTGCATTGCCACTCTCTTACCCAATCGCATTAAGGGGAAACAAACAATTTTGATGATAAGCCAGCGCTCAGGAGTCGAATGCATTGGTGATAGATTTGGTGTGAGCTAATTGAGTATAGATGGGAAGCATATACGGGGTAAGTGGAAAGCATCGCTCCCCCTGTCTCTCTCTCTCTCAGTCCTAAACCTTCCTGTAACTTGGAAGTTAATGGTGCATAACGTTAGGCTTTATCTGTAAGAACATTTGCAGCCAGGATGTAAAACATATAGCTGGGGCTGACTGTGTGTGTGTGTGTGTGTATTTCCCTCTCTGTTCTGTCTGCCAACACTTCTTGCCTTTGCAAGAAATCATTTTTTCCCCCTTAAAAATAAGCATGACTTCAGTGCCTGCGTAATCACAGCCAAAAACCTTGTAAGATCCTTTAAAATGTACTCCTGGTAATGGATGTCATGCTGTACAGTCTTCATGTTTTTCCACACTGTCAGTGTGATTGGCAGATTGGAACTCAACCATATGTCTGCCCAGCCCACCCCACCATTCTCCACCCGTTCGCATTGTTGATGGTGTTTGCATGGGAGAAGTTGCTTTTGTTTTGCTGGTGGGGTTGCCATGGAAACGCTTTGAAGGGCATTCTGTGCATTCAAAAAAACTGAATGCTCCTTAGCCAAATCCCACTGTTTGTCCTCACCTGCATAAAAAATCAAGGCAGTGTAGATGTGTACATGTTTGCATACAACCATTGTTATAAACAATGAGAATGAGGATTTCAGAATTTCAACATTTTTTGCGCTACATATTAGGGCGGCAACTAAAGATTATTCTAATAATCGATTAATAGGTTGATTATTTTTCGGATTAATCGTAGAATCGGATAAAAAAAACAAAAAAAAAACAAGAAAAGCATTCATTTCCAACCCTTTATTCAAAAACAGAACCAAAATCTTTAGAAAGTGCACAAACATGTTGCTCCTTGAGCTGTTATAATAAAATAAAATAAAAATTGACTAACACAAAAAATACACATGTATGCTTTACATCTTCCAAATATAGACTTAAAAAATGTTTTAATAAAGTGCCACCTGAGCTGCCAGAACGATAAATAATTTATAAAAAAATAAAGAACAATACAAATCAGAAAAATTAACAGGATTTGTTTGAATGTCAGAATTGTTCTCTACACTACATTGCAGATGCACACACTCGCAGACGCAGACACTCACAAACTCTCACACTGACACACACACTGCAAAAATGCTTTTCTAACTTAGTAGTTTTGTCCTGATTTCAGTCTAAATCTCTAAAAAATCTTAAATCAAGATACATTTACTAGACACATGAAATAGCATAAGAAATTGTCGTTTTCTGAAAAAACATCTCAAAATTAAGTGATTGTTTAAAACAAGCAAAATTATCTGCCAATGGGGTAAGAACACTAATCTTAATGAGATATAATCTCAAACAGAAGTTTTAAGCATCACTTAATTTTCTCATGCCATTTGTCTTGTCTAGTAATCTTGATGTAAGATTTTTTAGATATTTGGACTGGAAACGAGACAAAATTACAAGGTAAGAAATGCTTTTTTTGCAGTGTAGCTATACATGACAACAGATTAAAAAAATGAATGGTCCAGAAAAGGCTAGTGAATAAAAACATGTCTTTAGTCTTTTAATGCAAAGTAACTATAGCACCCCTGCTTTACTACTGTTATTAACACGCTAACGCTAACTTGTCATGCTTGTCAAGCTGAATGACGGGTAAACATTTACATTTACAGCATTTACCAGAGAGACTTACAATCAGTAGTTACAGGGACAGTCCCCCTGGAGCAACTTAGGGTTAAGTGTCTTGCTCAGGGACACAATAGGCGAGTGTGTTAGCCACTAGGCTACTACCACCCTCCGTCGTCCACGCGGAGACGCAGAGAACGGTCCGAACACTGTTTCATCCCCCTCCACACCTGTAGGTGGTGCTGTAAGTCCCAGTCTAGTTCTCCTCCGCGGCGAGTTAAACACCAGCACCAGGGACATTACGTTCCTCACTTCAAAACGGAACAAAAGTAGGATTCTGTAGCGACTTTTTTTTTTTTTTTGCGCCGCGCTGTCTATGAGGCGCCAAACTCTGCTAGCATCCGTGCGCGAGAGAGGCCGAGTGTGTTCACTCCGCTCTGTGCTCAAATAAAGTTTTTTTTTTTTTTTTTTAATAATCAAACGTCTCCGTGGTTCTCAACCGAGTAGGCTACAGGATGGGAGGAAAAAAAACTGAGAAAAAAATTTAGCAAATTTGTGATCTTTGTTTGGATTCATCGGATCTTTTTTTGCTGCTAAAACAGACCAAAACTAGGGATGCACCGATGCCGGTATTGGCCTATCCACATTTTCTAAGGTACTCGTTAAAAGTCCTCCAATACCGGGCACCAATACCACGGTCTGAGAAATGTCTGTTTGAGCGGCGTGTAATAGGTTAATCACAGGCACCGATGCCCGCCCCCAGGCCCCGCCCCCAGGTAAAAAATGTGGGATTCCAGCCCACCCCACCATTCTCCACCCGTTCGCATTGTTGATGGTGTTTGCATGGGAGCTTTAGAAGTTGCTTTTGTTTTGCTGATGGGGTTGCCATGGAAACGCTTTGAAGAGCATTAAAAAAACTAAATTCTGGGCAGCATTGATGCAGGAATATCCTGAACTCTGTGACGTAGACTTTAAGATTCTCCTTCCTCACACATATTTGTGTGAGGCAGGATTCTCAAAAATTACTTCACTCAAAGCTAAATACCGCAATCGTGCACAAATCAAGGAATATTTGAGGCTATGTTTATCACACATTGAGCCAAGAATTGAGGATCTTTGCAAGGCAAACATCACCTACCTGCAAGCTTCTGTAAGAAACGCAAATTATGTCTACTATTAGGTCTAGTAATAAAAACAATAATAAAGCATACATTAATATCAGAGTCCTTATGCCAATTCCCAATTATACTGCAATGTTTTTTGTTTTTTTTTTTGGTGGGGGGGGGGGTACAATTTAATTTGAACATAGTATTCATAAAATGTATTACTTATACATTCATAAAATGCATTACTTTAGCATTTGTCTTTAGGGTTACAGTTTGCTTTCTGAATGATTTTGTCTTTGTTTGGTCTTGATTCATGTACTATCCTCTAATTTGGCAGAACAGAGAGGAGTAGAGTTGAGTTGAAGTGGTACCATGCAGGAGAATAGCAGTCTTCTAAGCCTGTTAGAATGAGATATGTGTGTCATTGACTTCTTTTCCTCTAGCTCACCAACATCCTGTTGACCCTTGACTGACCATCTCCTGACCTTTTGAGGGTTTATTTCCAAATGGAGGAAGCACTGCTGAACCAACGCCAGGAAACTGTTCTCTCTATCTGTATAAGTTCACCCTATGTTCTTGTCCAGCAGTGAAAAGAAGAATGGTGTGAATGAAAAAAAAGAGGAGGAACTTTACCAGCACAGCAAAAACTTGCCCCCCCAACTTCCCTTAAAACATTGTATCTGGGCAATGGGGAACGAATCATTGCATCCGTGTGGGTGGAGTGCTTTTCCTTTGTTCACTCCTTGAGTCAGACTGGAATAGAGAACAAAGGCTCCAAATCAATGTGTGGAGATGCAGCTGATGTCCACAGGACTGGATTTCTGAACCCTCGTGTCCCAGAGTCTCGACTCCAGCCATCAGAATCTTGATCGGACTGAGCTGGGTCCGGCTGGGTATGATTAATTAAATTGCAGAAGTTCAGGTATGGGCGATAGGAGGCGTGTTCTTATTCACAAAGCAGATTTCATGGCCCTTGCAGCTTATAGTGGAGGGGTAGCGAGGTCCAGTTTTAGATGTTTCTCCAGACCTGGAGATTGGGAGACAGCATTTCTCCTGGAGTTGCTCTAAGTTGGAGAATCATGAGAGCCCCATGCTATACAGGAAACAGAGACACAAGGGACTGGAGGAAAAAAGATGTTCAAAGATGTTTGTTATAGATGAAGCCTGGTTATGCGCAATGGATGTTGCAGAACATCTTTATTCTTTGCACTCTCTCTTTAGTCTCACCTAATTGCTTCACGCCATTGTTATTTTTCTTTCCCCGTGTGGAAACATTCATGCAGTGCAACAGCACTTCTGGACACTTTCTGCACGGTTTAACATATAACTTGCCTCTGTGATGTCTATGAGTCGCGCACAATTCCCCCCAATTTTTTTGGACTCTCCAGCAACACTGTTAGGTGTAAAAAGATAAATTGAAGTCACAGATCTAGTCAAGACCAACACGTTGTCATATGGGGGGATTTTGAAAATAAAATAAAAACGTTTTTGTCTTTAGTCTTTATTAGGCCCTTTAAAAAAAGTTTGGAAAAATTATTTTAATGAACGTAAAAATTAAATAAAAATTGGGCATTAAAACTGTGTTTTTTTCATATTTGATACATATTTGCAACATCATCATGCTCTGTATTGGGAGTCATTTGTCTCTATAAGGCCCTCTATGTCAAATTTCCATCAAGCGAGTGAGCTTTCTTTTAGCCGTCTATAAATTAGCCATTGCATAGATATGTATGAATTCTGAGTCTAATTATTTGTTGTAAATATCACATTTAAAAATGTAAATTGTGTAATTGTTTAATCATAACATTGTATTGTGTACTATGAAAGAAAAAATATATATAACATCCGGAAAAAAATAACAAATGACCATTGTTGAATTTAACAATAAATCTTCCTTTATACCAATTCAGTGGGTCTCAGAAATGCATGTCTTAAATATGACATGCATGGCATTAAAGGGTTAAATAGCCCTGTATTTTTGTGAGACATGTATGCTACCCCAAAATGATCACAGATCCATCCTGGCCAGCTCACTGAAAATTTCCTGGCTTCGCCACTGCATAACGCACCGACAATGCACCCACATCATTGTTTAAAGATATTTATATAGTGATATCTAAACAGAGAATAAATATATATTAAACTGATCATTGACCCAATATAGGTTTGAATTTGCTTTCCATAAATTCTATGAAGGAAACATCAGCTCTGCTAAGTTCTGGTAAGAAATAGATGTATCTGCCCACACAGAGATGCGATAGGCTCGTACTTTTAACTGGACCAGGGCTTTTACAGTGGTGGAATTTAAACAGACCTCTCTCTCTGGCCAATGCCAAAACCCTGAGATTGAATAAAGAAAGTAAAGAACAACAAACTGAGAAGGAGGAAAAGGAAATTTGTTTTGTCTGCTAATTGTTTGATTTCCCTCAGGGTTGAAGACTGGCGCAGTGTATATATACACTACTTTTTTCTCATTTTGTCTCTCATTTTACTGGCCTCTCTCATCTTTTTAAGTGGTAGAACTTGCACAATTGGTGGCTGACTAAATACTTTTTTGCCCCACTGTGTGTGTTTATTTTATAAATGGTATTTGGGTTTTTAAAGTGAAGTTGCAAAGGAAAGCATGGAGAAACTTGTACAATGGCCCACCATCTATAAGGCAGGTGAAAATAAGAAGTCCAGAGTGATAAAGAGAAATTAATATGTGGACATTGTGTGAGGTCTGACCTATAGTGTGGTTTTAAAAGATATTCATTTCACAGCTGGTACATCAAGTCATGCAGCAAATATTTTTTAGCTCATTTTTTTTTTTTGCAAATGATTTAATCTCCTCTTCAGATTAATTTAAAATGCATGCAAATGCCATACATTTTTCAAAGATATGCAATTTACAAAACTTTTTCATGTGCTAGTTTAGGCTCAAATGCCCTGTTAAATGAACAGGCATTGATAAAATGATCTCAACATCAAAGTGTTATAGAAACTGATTGATTTTAACATGGGAATGTTAACGCCATGAACGCCATGAAGAGGAAGGGGATATAAACAAAACAGCGAATGTTTTTTTTTCTCTGTCATTTACTGGAAGAATTGAACAAAATGACCTCAGATTGACCTGATTGGGTGAAGATGGCCCAAGTCATCAAGACTCCAGTGCTACATCCATATTTTTTTTACAACATGCCACGAACATGCCGCAAAATGGATTACACGGTCTGCAGATGGGACAAAGTGGAATGCTGATGGCACAGACTGTTCACGAGACTGCATGAAGTCATGGTTGTGATTTACCAGTTTAATATGGGAGTTTTTTCAAGGCTTATTTCATCAGAGCATTGTGTATTCCGGAGGGACACTTGTCACAAATAGTCTGTCGTCTGACATCTGCTGCACCTGAAACGCTCATGTTTCATTGGCTGGTCGGTCAGATCTTTCATAATTTGTGATTGTTGCAGCTTTCCCTTTATGCAACGAGGGGATGCTGAGAAGGTATGGCAATTTAGAACATCTGGATTTTAGAAACAAAAAGAATGAAGGAAAAGAAAAAAATCATGAAAGTCAGCAGTAAATCCCTTTTTTTCTGCCAGTATTAAAATTTGGGGTCACACTTTACTTTGCTGAGCCTCTATATAAGGCAAGTACAACATTCATTGGAACAAAATGTAGTATCATGCAGATGTATATACAGATTCACTTCAGGTTTGAGTACATGTTAGATAAAAAAAAACAACCTTTAATACAATTTTTTTTACTAAGATGGAATGTTACGTGGTACAAGGATTCATCTACACTATTCCTAGATCATGGAATGAACAGCTGAGTCATTAAAGAGATTCAAGCTAAAAATTTAGAAAATACTTGGTGTTCTTACGTACAATTTCTATATTTTAAAAAACAAACAAATGGTTGGGTTCTGAGTTGTTAACGGAATGGTATCTACAGATTGGGTCCTAGTGAACCAAATGAGGAATTTCAGTTACTTATGGCAAAAAAATTTTTTTCCATCTTATCAATAACAATACAGTACATTAGATTATATATTTTTGTGCCACATACAACATTTAACACTCAAGTCTGACTTGCCACTTATTTGAATCAAAATGTGGAAACCTCTCTGCCAAGGACAAAACTACCAATCAGGTCAATGAAGCAAAGACAATGGAACAAACATCTTTTACATGGTAGAAAGAGAAAATCCGGCAGCCCACTCCAATGTGAGGACCAAGAAGGCAAAGAAATCTTTGGCTGAATGAACTTAATTTTCCCATTAGTTTATTCTTTGTTATACACTCAGGCAATTGCCAACAGAGAAATTTCAAACTTATTATGCAGCAAGTGGTGAATTGTGCCTTCATGTAAAGAGCTTTTCAGTGAAAAGTGTGTATCTGAACTTAATGTAAAGGTTCAGAACTGAGAGGGAATTATATTTGTGTCTCCTGTGATCCAGACCAGTGATATTTGCTCATTCACCTCTGTCCTCTCCACAGAATTGTATGTTTGCTGTGCTATCGTTCAACCTGTCTCCAACCCACATGCACTGGGCATGGCAATCGGCTTTATGTTCTGTCTGAGCAAATGCATTTTTTGAAAAGAAGGATGTGGCCGAAGGAGCAGGCATCATAATGAAGTGGGGGCATTGTGATTGTGTTAAAAGATAGTGTTGGTAATGATTCTGTAATGATCAATGCATGCCATTAGAAATGCATTGAATGTTTGAGCTTTAATAACTTGGCCACGCATCTTCAGATCGCTTAGAAAAGTAATAGCACACATTACACAATAGAGTAAAAAAAAAATTTTTGATTTATGGCTTGCCAGTACACATGCTTCGGTACGACCCCGCATTAATTGCCGAAAAGTGGAAAAACACAATAGTAACGTTAACACCAGAGAAAATTTTGATGGGCATGTCCGGATGTTTGTCACAGGACAATGCTAGCTAGCATGCTAACATCAAAAACGCTAACAGGGCGTGACCAAGATGCGTCACAAAAATTTGGTGATGTTTGGGCAATGTTCAAAAATGTACATGTTAGCATGCTAATGTTAATATAAAAAATGCTAACAGGGCGTGGCCAAGATATAAATGAAGTGGCTGAAGGACCAGGTGTTCCTAATTAGGTTGGCAAAGGATCGGTTGTCCCTAATAAAGTGGCCGAAGGACCGGGGCATCCTTAATAAACTGACCAAAGACCCGGACGTCCTTAATAAAGTGGATGAAGGACTGGGGCGTCCTTAATAAAGTGGCCAAAGGACCACTTTCAGGAAAGGCTTGGCAAACTGCTTGATATAATGGAAGTGTGGACAAAAGAAGACTTTGGGCACATGGGAAGCACACGTATAGCAAATCACAGTTGAAAACGCACACATGGTGCATAAGCTGCCGGTTTGTATGGAATCTCTCAGAAGCTCTCTATGGTTAAAAATCTAAGGCATACTTTATAGCCATGGCTTATGAAGTTATTCTGTTCTTTTGCAGCTGCTTTGGTAGTAATACTGCTATCATGGTAAAGCACATTTAGTTAGCTGCAGAATAAAGGCTTGTCCCATTTTCTCTGACAATTTTGTGTCTAGGGAAAATTAAGAATTCACTCTCAATGCCAAATTCTCAAGTTAAGTGACCAGATGAGTCCATCTTCATCAACTGTTGCAAGAATAAATCAAGTGGTGCCAAGTCAAGTGGAAGTCATGGAAATGCAATAGCATAAACAGAACCATAACTCAGAACTGACTAATCTGACTGTGAGCCTTCTCATTACACAGAAAGGAAGATGTGGGTTATGGGCAGACAGGGATTAGTGCTTTAATGACTGGCTGAGATTTTTGTCATGGCTCCTGTCCAAGGGTGTAACATGCGTAAATTTAAGATCCCAAAATGCCACTCTATTTCAATGACCTCTCGAAAAGATGATATCTTTCCTCTGCATTTCCAGGAGTTACAAATTAGGAGTTTACTCTTCTCGAACAGCCTCTTTAAACTTTAAATGCAAAAGAAGAACAAAATGCAATGGTCTAAATGTAAGAGACTTAATCTGGGCCTATTTCATGTGATTGGATGTGATGAACAACAGTCAGTAGATATTTTATACAACAGGAACTGTCAATTTGTGTTATAAATAATTTGTTGCATTTATTTATCAGGTAATGTATTTGTCAGAAGGACTGCTGATTTAGCCCTAGAGCCAAGATCTCACAACTCAGCCGTCCGTATGCATATAAATAAAGATGTTGGTGGAAGAGTGCATAGAGACTCCCAGACGTCAACTTCCTCTCATATCTGTTGGAATGTCTCTCTGTCTTTTGTCTCTTTGACCTTTTTTTCCTTTGTGTCACAAATAGTGCTACATGATGCAAAATCTAAAGTCATCATTATGGACACTGTGAGCTCATTGTTTTCTAATGAGTGAAATGTTGAAAACTGTTATGTAGGGATTTGTAGCCTGTACATCATGCAGTGATTTAAAAATGAATTTTGTGGTAGCATATGCTGACTGGTAGCTGACTTTTGTCAGCTTGACATAGTGGTCATTTGTCATTCATCAATACCCCATAATTTGACACATTATTGATTTTTCTGAGTCAGCTTCAGCCTACGGGATCAGACTCTGCATGTCATTTACAGGCTGTAGGTGTTAGTCTCTTCCTAGTAATCTGGGGATGGGGAATCTTAGCAGCAAAAAGAAAAGGCAAAAATAATAAAAGGGAGAGGGTAAATAAATGGAGAACTACATGTGACCTTCTTTCTCTTTTTTTGCTGGACTAACACGAGAAGCTTTCAGTTCATCCTTGACAACACAGGCTGGGCTGTAACGCAGATGACTGTGCTGTCAGTCGGCCAGCGCTCACATAATAATTTGAGCTGGCCCTCTCTGCACCCCCCTCCAATTAATTTGTCTTTCCTCATTTTGCCTTTTCTTTTCTGCTCTAATTCTCAAGTGAGAATTGGCCAGGACACCTTTGACAAAGCACAACATTAACTGTACTTTTGAGTGCAATATGCACATAAAGAAACATGAATAAAAAAAAATCCCGTAGGGATTTGTTGTACACATTTTCCTGTTTCTTTCCTTGCTTCACTCCTTGGCCTGAGTTCTGTGAGGGCTGTGTTTGTGAAACATTTTGTGTGGGATGGACTCCGTTAAGAGAGATCTCATGCGGTTCAAACACTAACTTATCTTTTAATATAATTGTAACATGTTTCTAAAAATAATAATAAAGACACACCATAGAAGTGCATTTTGTTACAATCATGTTACAATCATGTTAAACACATAGAATACAGAACAAATATGAAACATTGTTTGTTAATTTCTTCATACAAAATGTATGCAGTCTCACAAATGCATGCTAAAGAGGTGCTTTTTATTTTCACAATTAGTGCATTTTATTTGGACTGCACTTTTCTTTTTTTTTGCCAATTCCTGCAGAGGAGCTGAATTTTTTTTGCTGTGGAAAAACATTAATTGTTTTGGTGTTTTATGAATTGTAGACTTGCTTTGCTTGTTGCAGTGTAGAAGTAGAGCAGAAGCCAAAATCCTTTCCAGATACTGCAGTGTGTCATTTATCAACATTAACCAATGGATTTGAATAGAATTTCCTGTTTTGTTTCTGGTTGATGTCTTTAATGAGTCATTGAGTGAAATGCTTGTGGACCATCAATGAATATTGATTTTGAGCCATATTAATGAAGTTACAAATGCCAATGTGGTAAAGAGAGACCATATTTAATGAAGTTTAAGTTTAGGCTTGTGCAACGGTTTAAATTTTGAAAAATAAATGAATAAAAAAAAAAAACATCTATCAACCAGTCATGCCTAAATGTATGTGCAAACAAAACACAATTTTACAAAGCCTATTAATGACTCATTCCAAGTGTCTGCTATTTTTCCAAGTCCTACATGGACAAAGAAGCCAAGGCTACATTTCCTGTCTGCCAACAGGAAATCAGTCCATTCATTTTAAAGGACCCCTATCAGGTCAAGGTGGCTGGTGGAAAAGGGTGTCTTGAAATCTCTACAAGTACAGCTACCAAATGACCCAAGAGTCTTGCTGATTCCTACTGGACCACATCAAACGGGGTGTGTCAGTTTTGAAGTCTTTTCACTCTACCCTACCGTCTCCTGGATATTATTTACTGCTGCATGCCCAAAGCCTCTGCTGAAAAGAAAATTTAATGTAACCACTAATTAATCCTTGTTTTATAAGATAAAGTATTCAGGTAGCCAACTAGTGTGGTTAATCAGTGGGGGTAAACATTTGGGATGAAGCTCATCCTAATTCAACTCCATGTCCTGTGAAACCTAAATGTCTGGTCATGGGCATTTCCTACAGTGTGTTGGTTGAAGCGCAACATTGAAGCGCAAAAGAGGGGGGTAAGTATTCACTTCTTAATATGCAAGAGTCTGTCAGTCGCAGCTATTATACACGCTCCTTTATTTGCACAACGCGTGTGGGGAAAAAGATCCAGGACAGGGAGTTAGAAGGAGAGGGGAAAGGATTAGGATTACTGCATTATAGATTTGAGTTTATGCGTGGTGAAGTGCATTAATGATTGAGCGCCAAATACTGGGTCAATGCTGATTATCAACTATGAGAATCACCCACTTCTGCATTCTCACTAGAATCAACTGTCATAATGTATATCATAATGTGAAATAGTTTCAGGAGCAGCTGGTGTTGGTGTCATTAACAGAATTATATTAAGACAACAGAATTATACCCTTTTGTTTATTAATTATTAATTTAATCGTTGCTTACCATATCACCAAATCATCTAGTGTGTATGATTTTAGATGGTGGGAAACCGGAGAACCCTGTGGCACAGGGAGAGCATCTAAAGTCTGCAGACACAGAACTGGGACACATGATTTTTTTGGTTTATCTTTATGCACCACACTTTGTGACTGCATGGTACTTACTGTACTCAGTATGATAAATATTGAACAAAATGTGTTTTTGTGTTAATCAATAAGCAATAAACCACAGTTACAGCTTTATACAGTCCAGCTGGTATTGTTTGAGGCTGTAGATCAAAATAGTTGCATTATCTTTAGTGATTATGGTTTTGAGATCAGTGATTAGAAGATAACCCAACTTCATGTAGATGCCCAGTGTGTTTCATAAGTTGATTTTATTTTATATGAGGTTTTAACATTACAGAATGGTATCAGTCTTTTGGGATATTGTGAGTTAAAAATGTTGACCTCCCAAACCTTAATCATTTCCTTCTGATTGATAAACACAGCTTGGCCACTATGTCATGCAGATTAGGTGATCTCAACAGGATAGAGTATTTGGCCAGTGATTCGTTCATCCTCTGACTGGATGCAATTAAAGCTTGTGTGTGTGTGTGTGTGTGTGTGTGTGTGTTTTCAAAACTCCCTTGACAGGCATAGGTCTCTCTTTTCTTAGGCAGGTTAATAAAACAACTCCTCCAACTGGGATGTTGATGCTCACTACATCTCTTCCAAAGAAAACATTAACATCTGACCAAAAGTTCCCACTCTGTGAAACCCAACGTTTGCCAAATTTTGCAGTCCTGAATAATTCACAGCTGGTTAATAATTAAAGGACTTGTCATGTATTTGGAGAGGATCTCTAATGCTCTACCAGTGTGCTGGGCTTTAGCCGACCATCCTTCAGCTCGCTGTCCTGACGTATCCAGGACAATTTTTGACCCTTAATGAGAGTGTTTGTTTCACTGAGAACATTGCCCAATCTGCCCTTATTTAGCCTAGCCTTCCACTATTGTATGGTTGTTCACTGAAAAGGTGAACTTCAGTGTCTACACCCTAAAACGACTGAGCCCTGGTCACTCAGATATCTCAACAAGACTCTGCTTTTGTTGAGTGGCCATCTGTTGGTGTTTCTTGTACAGACATGTGCATGCTGTAGTAATTAAAGCATCAGGGATCCCTTTTGTCTTGTGAGATCATGCCATGACAGGATGTATCCCACTGTCATGTGCTGTCCCCTCCTGCTGGCAAGAATTCAAGGATTCAGATTGGGGGAATTTGAGAATGTAAAAATTAGTAGTTCTACAGTTTGCTATGTCTTTTATAGCACAACAAAAATATCCCCCTTAGCTAATTAGCCTTTTCTTTACAGGCTATTTGGCATGGCATGACATTTTTAAACCTCTCCACACTATTAACACACACACACACACACACACACACACACACACTTGCAATCATTTCATCACCTCTCCCTCTTCAAAGGTGATGTCAAGGTGATGTCATGGTGACTGAGTCAAGTGCAAAAAGATGTGATCATGGAGGTTATTAGAATAGAAATATCTCTCTCTTACCCTCCCACCCCTTGTCCTTATAGAAACTCCTCTACATGCTGATTATTGCTTAAATCAATGCCCAATGCCCTCTTCAATCACGTTGTTAATCTGTCCCACTCGACTAGCAAATGCAAAAAAGAAAAGAATATCATGAGCATCTGCACATTTCCTGGTATGTTTTGGTCAGCCTTCCAGCATTTCTGAGAAAATCTGTTTCTTTTTGCAGGGGGCTTTTTGCTGGTACTTACACCGAGACACACTACCTTGGAGATGGCAGTGCAGTTACAGGTTCTCCTAACCTCACGGTAAGAGGGCTTAATAGCTGCTGTTTTTGACAAATCCTAAAGATATGATACCTTTTACATTTACGAAATTTATCAGACATCATTATCTAGAGCAACTTACAATCAGTACTTACAGTGACAATCACCCTGGAGACACTCAGGGTTAAGTGTCTTGCTCAGGGACACAATGTTAGTAAGTGGGATTTGAACCTGTGACTTTATGGTTATCTGGTCTCATAGGTGTTTGTCTAAACTATCTAGACTACTACCACCCTGCTCATCAGGGTTTTAGCACCTTTGGTTCTCCTAATTACATGTCAGAGAACCAATATTCCCTATATCCCATAGTCCCAATAATAATAATTTAAGATATATAAGTTTTGTGAAGGTGTGTGTGTATTAAGTTACCAAGCACAGAAAGTAACAACACATAACAACATCAAACACACACAGGTCTCATTTTACCTGACTCCATTAATGTCCTCTAAATTAAATTATACACCATAAACTGTGCCTGAAATGCTCCGCAATTTTTACAAAAACCTGATGAATCTGGACTGATATTGCTGCCGTCTAGGCCACAACAGTGTCCTTGGAACCTCTGTAAAAGAAAATTTTAGGGCCATGACCATTCTGAGATTTTTTGTTAATTTATCAGTGTTTAGCATGAAGAAAAAAACCCTGTGTCTTGACCATTTTTTGTGCATGTAAGAGTTAGCACACAGTGTGAACAGCCTGTTATGATAACTGTCACCACCCTAAACTTCCTCATTAATCCCTAATCAATCACACTTTAACCAAACAAATAGAAGATTGTTGTTGCGGGTACAGTGCGTTTACTCTGGATTTATAGCTCTTCAGTGGCAGTGGATCTCCCAGCTCTGGCCAAGGTCAATAAAACCCTGGACAGGGGTTCACAATTAAGCCCATGTTGAAGCGGGAGGCTTGACAAGCAACATGTGGCCTCTTTTTGGCCTTCCTCAGCATCCTGTGGATCTCCAGTATGGAGGAGTCACTGTTCTGACCTTGTCTGAGAGCTGTCCAAACCGTGGTCACTTTCATCGTGCCAGCTCAGGTTTTATTTCATCTGACAGCCAGCAAATCAGTTGCAAAATGGCTTTTTAGTGTGAGAGATTTGTATTGGAAGGAAGTGGTGTGATCCAAGTGTCTTGGTAATATGAAACAGTTATAAGTGATTTTAAAGAATCTTAAAAAATCTTGTGTGTCATATTTGTGTGGATCTGTCCAGATTCCATCAAGAATGAGTCCGCCATGCCATATTCCACGACAGCTAACTTTTGGATGTCTTTGCGGTCTAAGAGTTTGAGCAGAGTATGTTATTTTGACACAGGTGACATGAGCCCAAGATTGTGGGACATCGCTAAACATTTTGGCAAGCTCAGCTAATTCCTTAAATCCCATTGCACAGACACAAACAGGGTGTTGGCTTTGAATGGCTCTGCTGGAGTTTCTTAGGTTAACGGCAGGCTTCCAAGGGCATAGGTTGATTGCTGCCTTCTGGAAAGCGTCCACAGATGTGTTCTTGGAACTCTTACTGTGCTAGAGGTCTTGGGTTTGGTTGTCTAAGGCCAGAAATAAACTTTCTGTGAGCTATGTATGCATATCTGTATACATTTGCATTGTTAACCTTTGTGCTGATATACTTGTGTTCATACTGTGCGTCGTAATCTTTTGGCTTTCAAAAATGGAACCTCAAATAAAAATATCTCTTAAATAATAAAACAAAATTTACCCAAGACAAAAGGTTAACAAAAAATAAACTGCAATTGCAGAGTACAATGATTAAGTGCAAACAAGAAAAAAAGCCTATTGGCATGGTGGGCTGGACATGGCGATGAAGGAGGATGCTTATGCACACTGTCACAGGACAGGGGTTTAATACAGAATGCACACGGCAGGGGAACATCACCACACAATGACCTGACGGCAAACAGACACGAACAGGATAGCTTTATACAATGATATAAATATACAACAGGTGAACACGATCAGGGAACATTACATGAGACTAACATGAAACTTCAGTCCGAACTCCAGATCCGGAGTAACCCCTGCTGGACCGGATCATGACACCTATGCAGAAAATGAGGTTGATGGGTTTTTTCCTGTCACGCTTGAGGTACAAGGCAGAGAGAAAGAGTAAATGTTGGAGGAAACGATTACATGCTCTTGTTGAGCCACTGTTATCAAAGCAAGGTCTTATCCCTCCAACTTTCTGACTTGGGACAGTGAGTAGAGGTGGGGACGTCATGCCTGGAAGCAGTTCTATGGCCATGTCTCCTGGTCTATGTGGAGGGAGCTGGGCTGAATTTTGTGGGTTGAAGATGGCCATCAGATCATGATAGCAGAATGGGACAAAATGAAAATACTGGAGAGAAACAGGAGGGAATGATGCAGCTGACTGAGTTGGTCGTGGCTGTAGGCATTGACGGTGACATAGGGTGTTCCATTCAAACACTAAGCCAGAGGACCAGAAGAGATGGAAGTGACAAGGTAACTGATTGATTCGATGTGGGCATTCATCCGAAGGTGAATATGTGATAGACCCCGACGCCACCGGCTGGCCATCATCAGTGGTGATGGTCACCGGGCATTGGAGTGGTTCTAGGGGGGTATCATGTTGTTTGCCGAATGTCTGGTCCATGAAGTTACCTGCCACTCCTGAATCCCCAAAGACAGTGGTCTTCTCTCTCTCCGTTCCTGATTCCAGGACGACAGGCAGCGTGGGGCAGAGTAGACAGTGAAGGAGTGGCAGGAGTGTCACCCCGATCTGCTGGGGGGCATATTTACGGGCATTGGTGGCCTAGCGGTTAAGGAAGTGGCCCCGTAACCAGAATGTTGCCGGTTTGAAGCCGGTTTGATTCGCCAAGGAGCCACTGAGGTGCCACTGAGCAAAACACCGTCCCCACACACTGCTCTTTGTGCACCTGTCATGGCTGCCCACTGCACACTAAGGGTGATGGGTTAAAACCAGAGGACAGATTTTGTTGTCTGCACCGTGATGTGACAATCACTTCACTTTCATATTTGCCAGTTGAATGGGAAAATTGGGTCCATCTGGGTCTTGGAAGCCAGGGTTCTGAATTTTGCCATGAAGTGCCTGACTGAGGTGGTGCCCTGGTGCAGATGGTACAATTGTGAAGCCATGTTCTCCATGCCATCCAGATGGCAAAAGGTGACTTATAGTTCCTCCACAAATGCTGTGTACGTAAGTGAAACAAAAGTGGGTGCAGAGAGACACACTGCTAACCACTCAGTAGTTTGTCCAGTGAGGAGTGACAGTAGGAGGGTGACCTTGGATCGAGTTGAAGGCTGGGCTCTATCTCAAAAAGATGATCAATGACGGTGGGCTGATGAGATACTGTGTCACATAAGGCAGCGAAGTCTGCAGGGTTAATGCCAGGCTTAGCCATTCTGTCATGCTGGACGGATGAGGCAGAGTGAAAGAGCGTATGTTGGAGGAAACGATTAACCCAATTGCAGTGCGGCCCAAAAGGTAGGTGAGTTTCCACTGTTCTAATCTACAAGCGTATAACTGCAACACTAACTGATGTTGACGCTTGCACAATTTGAACAGGCATCAGGAAAAAAGGGTTTGGGAAGGAGGATTGAGACAGTGGTGAACAAGGATTAGTCTTACTTAGTTAAGTGGAGCGTTGCCATGTTAAGAACAATGACTGAGCTCCGGACAGCCAGCTGGTGCCGGTGTGCTGGATTGGACAGCCAGTCATAGTTGAGAATGAGCTAAGTTAATAACCCCTGCGGCTCTCAGCTCATCAGACAGGATTCATGTCTGGCGGGAATTGTCTAGTTAAGACTGGCCAGTCTTCATTAGGGGTTACTGATACTCATTAAATTTATTGGGGCTTTCCGACACTGAGGACAGCAGCCGGCCTGCATTGGCCTCCAGTGCATTTTGATTCGACCGTGATGACTGACTGGTTTGCTCAGTTCTCTGAGCAAATGGAGCTCTCCTCCCCTGCAAGAAACAGTTGCCACCCATAGTACTGGCCAAAAGTATGTTGAGCTGCCAAGTGACTTGAAACTATGCTGAAGTAATCATTAACTTCAAGGTCTTGGAAAGTCTGCAATGCTTGGAATGTCATCTTGGATTGCCCTGTGCAGACTGTCTAGAGAGGCTATTTGTGTCATCATCATCTGATAAAATGTTTTTGCAAAAGCCATCTAATTTGATGTGTTGAGCATCACAGGGACTCCACTTCCATCCATTGAGGAAATCCAGACGCACTGTCTGCGTCGCACTCGCAGTATTCTTAAGGACTCCTCCTACCCGGCCCACGGACTGTTCTCTCCCCTGCCTTCGGGCAGATGCTTCAGGCTACCACGGACAAGAACCAGCAGACTTAGGAACAGCTTTTTTCCCCAGAGCTGTCTCCTTGCTGAACTCCTCTGCCCCCCCCATACACTCCTGATAATCACTGTACTACCCATTTTTGCACATTTTTGCACATAATCATTGCACTGACTTTTTTGTAAATATGTTCATACTTATTTTCCATGTCCTGCACATATCATTTTATGTATATACATAACTTATTTGACCTGTATCCTGCACTTGCTGCTTATTGCACTTCTGGTTAGACCTAAACTACATTTCGTTGCCGTGTACTTGTACATGTGTAATGACAATAAAGTTGAATCAAATCTAATCTAAAATTTATGGACTCAATAAATGCAGTACCTGGAAATTGGAGGACATGGTCATGGTGTTTAAAATGTTTCAATTTATGTCACTTATTAGACTAATAAATTCAAAGCTTGCTTTTCGGTGTAGTCTGTAAATTATAAACTACATTTAATATGCATTAATGCCTTACAATCCTTCATGCCTTTGTCATTAGTGAAGTGTTAGTGTTAACTTTAAACTTCTGTTTAATTGGGGAGTTCCTTTTTGTTACTCAGGGACAGTTGTGATCAAACGCAACTAACTCTTTCAAGGGGCAAATCCAAACCCTGAATATGTCAAAAGAAAAACTAGTGTGAGATACAGCAGGGGAAAGAAAAGGGCTGAACCTTTTCTGAAAATAGCTCTAAGTAGTTTCCCCTCCAGACATCTGCAGTAAAGCTGGAACCAGTTGGGCTGGGTTTGTGCCAATGGTGGTAAGGCCTCCATGCCAGTGGTACCACAGAATCATGTTTGCACTGAGAAATCAGACGATTCCGGCGAGCCAACATGCCTGCTGAGCATGCCCATTACATTCCTGGAGAGAGCAAGCAAAGCATCATGGGACTTAGTCTAATAACTTCACCTGAAGTATTAAAATTATACTTGATTAAAAACATCATTTTAATTTTTAGACATAGGTAAATAACCAAAAAACACACCACATGTTTGTTTATATAATAACTATTCATTTATTGGAAAAAACCCATAAACATGCTCACATTTGCTCAACTGAAGATAATTATTAAAATTTACTTTAACGTATGTGAGATCTTGTTTTGTTCTTTCTAAAAATTTCCCAAACACGAATGTTTGAGCTTTGCACCTTGTTAAATTTTCATGAGCTGTTACATTTTCCTGGGTGGTACATTAAGCCTCTTAAAATATGAAATGCTAACCATTCTTTTAGCTTCTTAGATCCTTGAGTGGTTAACCATTACTGTCACTCATCACATATGGTGAATTTGTGTCTACTGCAGAATTTCTCTGGGAGTGTTCCCACAACACGGAGACCAGGGAATGACTTCCAGTCTGGGTTTCATGTTCTCAGGTCCAAAAACATTATGCTAAGGTCATACCTTTTTTGGACCCAGTTCTGAATATAAATTGCTGGCATATAGTCAGAGAAAAACGATTATTAAAAAAAACAGACTGGAGAGAGTATCAGACATAGCTGATAAGTAGCATTCTCTGACTGCTACATATTAAAAGACCATTAAAGTGCAGTGTGCTGTGTTTGTGAAAATTTGTGTGCAACTTGAACTACAAAATCTAGGTCAAAACTCTTTATCTTTCACCCAGCTTTAGTTGAATTGGTGACCCTGGTCTACATGGGTAAGTAAGGTGGATGTTGATCAGATCAATGCATGCTGTGTTGTCATCAAAAAGTGAAGCATTGTCTGGTGCTCCTGCTGGCTGCCTACAGCACAGTTTGTCTTATTGGAATGACAGTCATCTGTGTTTACATTGCAGTTTTATGAGATAAGCATATTTTTAATTGCCTGAAATACACCTCATGCAAGCAAAAAAAAAAAGAGTGCACTTAATTGATGCGTTTCCAAAATTTCTATTTGCAATGCAGCTAATGCAGCTAATGACTACAATACAGAAAGAACAGTATGGCAAGTGTCTGGTTACTTTTCTCTATGCAGACAGCTGATCAGTTTGTACAACATTATGCTACTACATAAACCATTTTTCACCTGGGAATAAAATGATTGCCTAGCAGCACCTGCACAGTGAGGCAGGTTTCTACTGCAGTGACTCCATAGACTCCCAGCAGGCAATATTTCTATACAGCAGAATAAATTGGGACTGGAACGTCTATGTTTACAGTAGATGAGCTGAATGAAGGCCCTGAGATTATTAGGTTGTTAAGCACTGGCAATAGCTCAATAATCAGCAGAGCATCCTGAACATATCTTCTGTTTCCAGGTCAACTGCTACTACCATGGGGAAGTGAAAGGCCATGCTACATCGGATGTCAGTCTCAGCACTTGTGCGGGTCTCAGGTAAATTTCCATGACAACAAGATGTCAGCTATAACCCAAACAGAAGAATCATAACCTGAATGTGTGCGATAGGCACAGCCAGCATGTGCGAAAAAAAAAAAAAACTAGATGAATGTTGCAACAAAGGGACACCACTTACCTCCAGGCCTCAGTGCAAACAAGAAACTGGGCCTAAAACATGGGGTTTCATGTTGGGGAAATCCCCAAAATAATAAAAAAAGGAACGGAAAAAAGAGTGCATCCAAACTAAATTAACCAATTGGGAGAAAAGGTACATCCACCTTTGGAAGAAAGCATGAGTCCAAACTGGAAAAGAACAAAAGTCTTGTTTCACAATCAGCCTTTATGACCCAGCTTGCAGATCTGACAACCTGGAAGCAACCTGGTGCCACTTTGTGAATGGAATGTGATTGTGCAAGTGTTCTGGGTAACTAAGGGGCATACCCCACATCTTAACAAGGATATAACTTTACGGTTATTATTATGTTAACCACGGTTTGGTATGCTCCAACACTCCTACCAGAATAACATGTTAACTGCCCTTATTATTATAAAATTGCAGATTTTAAATCTCTGTTGCTTTTGTCTTGTCAGGGGACTTATCACACTTGAAGACAAAATGTTTGTGCTGGAGCCAGCTGGCGAACCCACCAATGCATCCCTTCATCGCATCTACCGAGCTGAACACCTGAACCTCAGCCAGGGCTCCTGTGGTCATGACTTCAACATATCACACCTTTTCATGGGTGACACTGATAACATACCTGAACCCTTCCGGAACAGGGTAAGCATGAGCATATTAGCAGTTTGTTCAAAGTTTGCAGTTTGCAGAAATTAAGACAAAGAACAATAACTGGCAGAAAAAAAAATTAAGTGATTGTGAGACACTGCAGCAAACGGTGCAGACAATGAAACATGTCCTCTGATTTAACCATCAGCCTTAGTGAGCAGAGGGCAGCCATGAAAGGCGCCGGACGAGGGGACGGTTCTTTGCTCTGTGGCACCTCAGTGGCACCTTAGTGGATTGGGATTCGAGCAAGCATCATTCTGATTATGGGACCCCTTCCTTAACCACTAGGCCACCACTGCCCCCAAGCTTGCAGAATGTGTAGAAGCATGTAGAATGTGAATAGAAATTCACACGCTTGGAAACTCCGGGACTCTGAAGTCATAGTTCAATTAGATATCTTTACCATGCAGAGAGGCTTTTCGACCTAAAAGAACCCCCTTCGGGTAGCAGCCATTTGCTTTATTATCAAACAGAGCCATCACGGACCAACCTTATCAAGGTCAATGCCTGTGCAGAAATTGGAAAGAGAATTTTGGGATGGTTTGTGGGGTGGAATTTTGCTGAGATTTAGCTTCAGGGGATAAAGAAGAGTGTGCATGCATCAATATATTTATAATATATATCAATATATTTATATCCTCATCTGGCGGATGAGCTAGTAGCCTTGTCTCACAAAAACAGAGTCGTTGACAAACCATTTTTTGTAAGACACCGGTTCCATTCCACTTGGGTGATAGATCTTTGTAAGGGTTGTCGCAACCAGATAGCAAAAGCAGGCCCCCAGGTCAGGCCCAAAGCTGAAATAGGGCCACATGAGAATGATAGAATATGTACATTAAATACAACTGTCAGGATTCGGTCCAGATGGGGTTACTCTGGATACGGGGTTCAGACCAGAGTTTTGTATTTGTCCTGTGTTATTATGTTCCACCTGTGTCTGCCTCTATACAGCTGCCCTGTTCGTTTCTGTTTGCTGCTGGGTTGTTGTTTGCTGATGCTTCCCCTGTCGAATGCTCCATGTAATAAACCTGTCTCATGTCGTCACACATATACATAATCAAGTAAGGGGGAATGTCCAGCCATTGTGACAACCAATATTAAAGTGATCAACATGTAAACCACGTTATCTATTTTATTAAATCATTATTTAATAATTCACAGTCCAGTTGAAAACTTTCTTAACTTTGGCAAACGCAGCAGGCAATATTTCTATATTATGTATTAAACCCCTGTGCATAATGTATTAAACCCCTGTCTTGTGACGTTGTGAGTATGTGTCCTCCTTCCTCACCATGTCCAGCCATTGTGACTATAACACACAAAGGTACAGAGGTTTGGGAACATAATGTCTCATGGAACCATGATGCTACAGAGCAGCTGCAATGCTCCTTGGTACAGATTCTCCACCCCGTTCTTATACATGAATATATTTAAGCAGAATATAGAGCACTCTTCAACAAGACACCCGATAAGGATTGTACAATCTTCCTGATCCCACCTGAAAATAATTGTCAGTGTCTATTTTACATTTTTTGGGGGGGGGCAGTGATAGACTAGAACATCATAAATACTTCAGTTATCAAGATAAGTGTTGTTGGGTCATGTAGCGAAGCTTCTAGACTGTTCTACACTTGGTTTATGTTGGAGCTTTGGCCACCTTTCTTCCAAAATATATTTCTCCATTTCATGTTTTGATGTGGAGGAGTGTAGACACTTGTCATTAAGAGGTTGCTCTCTTGGTAACCCTCAAATCGCACAAAACGCTTTTCATTCACATCACAATCTTTTTCTTAATGGAAATGCATTTTTCTCTCTCTCACAACAATTCAATTTCATTTGGCACAGCTTTCTTATGGAACCACAGCTATTCGGTCATTGTGGTATTCCAGTATTAATTGGGATATCCATGACATTAATTTATAGACCCAGCAATAGCCCCTGCATTACTGTCAAAAGGCAGTTCTGAGAAAGAGATCACAGCAAGAAGGAAGGCTGGCAGACAGAGAGCTGACATTGTGAGAGAAAAAGTGCAGAGAAGTATCCTATGCTTAGAGCCTCAGATCGATGTGGACATTAACTGGGTCACACTATTTAATATACGTCTGCCCTCCAGAGTCTGACAAGTTTTTTTCTACTCAAAGAAGATGAAATAAGATATAAATAGCCTGACCTGGCATTTTATGCTAGAATTATTTCACGCAAGAAACCAAGAGGACTTTGAGCAGCACTGCATGTTGCAAATGCTGTTGGCCTGTTTGTAATGTGATTTTAGGAACCTT
Source organism: Denticeps clupeoides (assembly GCF_900700375.1). Classification (NCBI taxonomy): domain Eukaryota; kingdom Metazoa; phylum Chordata; class Actinopteri; order Clupeiformes; family Denticipitidae; genus Denticeps; species Denticeps clupeoides. The sequence goes on from NC_041708.1 coordinate 13,170,044, forward strand.
TGCAATTTCATGCATTTCTCAAAACATTTCCCCGATCAGAGCCAGCATTTGGTGTCTCTTGAAAAGCAGCTATTTAGTGTGTATGGTCTTCCCTGTAGACCATACAAATGCTTTTTGTGGTTTTTTAAATTAAAAGCACTTTCTCTCTCTCTTGGTGACTAGTCCCACCACTCGGCAGAAGTTGAAAAAAACGCAGCTGACGTTGATGCTCATCTTCGTTTGGTAGATCCCCATGGATGCTTCTTATTCCAGGCGTACTGTTGGAGATATTGGAAGGGCAGTGATCAAGCCCTGACTTGTTATCAGGAGTTATTGTGGGGAAGGGTGTGAAAAGGGTGTGTATTTATTGCATGGGCTTTCTGTTTGAGAATCTGAGAAAAGTGTTTCATTTGGTCATTATAGAAAAATATGGCTCATGGTTTTTGCAAGTTTATCAAAAATAAATGCACATTCGTACAGTTTCAAGAATTCAGTCATGTGCAACTGTCATGATGGGCCACAGAGGACCCAGGTGCAAGTGTAGAACACAAACCGATTTATTAAACTCAGGTCAAGACCCCCAAACCAAAATGAAATAACAGATTTGCAGACTTCAAATGGAAATACAAGATAGTAGATAAGGGAAAGTGAGGTGAGGAAAGAGTTAGTGGCAGTCTCTAGTGGTAAGGAGAAGATTGAGTCAGAGTTTGGGAGATATGAAAGAATGCAGGAAGATACAGATGAAGGTGAGACAGTGTGAAGGTTGTGTCGAATGAAGGATGGATGGAGGATAGTTGTGGCTCCTGTAGGTAGAGTGAGTGTGAAGTTCAGGAATTGGTGGTCAGAGATGTGAAGTGGAGTGGAAGAAAGGTCGGAAGTTGGAGAAGGACGACTGAAGACCAGGTCCAGGACATTCCCTCCTTTGTGTGTGGGAGAGATGTTGCTGTTAGTTAAGGAAAAAGAATTGAGATGGGCAAGAAGGCAAGTTTGGCTAGGTAGAAGGTTGAAGTCACCGAGGAGAGTTAGGGGGGTGTCTAAGGAGAAAATGCTGAACAGTGTCCAAATCATCAATAAATGTGGGCGATATATGACAATGAGAAAGATGTTCACAAGAGAAGAAACTGAGACTGCATGGAATTCAAACAAAGAGATGTTAAGATGTAGTGGTGACTAATTTTGCGATATCAAAAGGCCAGTACCCCCTCCTCTCCCAGTTTTTCTAGAAGTGTGGGAGAACGTGTAGGCAGAAGAGAGGGCAGCAGGTGTAGCTGTATTCTGAGGGGATATCCAGGTCTCTGTTAGCACCAGGAAATCTAGGGAGTGGAGAGTAGTGAGGCCAGAGATAGTCAGCTTTTTTAACAGCAGATTGACAGTTTAAGAGCCCACCTACCACTCTTGTATGAGCAGTAGATGACAGGTCGGGATAGATGAGGTTGCTGGTAACAGAGCCTCAGAGTATGTTTTCCTAAGTCTGTAAGAGACAGTTACTGGAATAGGTTTCAGACACATTGTTGCTGTGCAGTAAAAGGCTAAGATGGAAAAGGAAGAGGAATGAAAGATGCAAGGTTTGGATTGACGGCTATTGCTTTTGTCTGTAGCGGAGTGACCTTCGCTATAAAATCCCTAAGCCCTGCCCCTTAATTTACAGCTCAGGGGAACCCGAAACTACATCACTGATTGACCACCTGAGTAAGATACAACACTTACAATGACACAACACTTGATGCTGCTTAAACATAATCTACCTGGGGCAGTGGTGGCCTAGCAGTTAAGGAAGCGGCCCCAAAATCAGAAGGTTGCCGATTTGAATCCCGATCCGCCAAGGTGCCAATGAGGTGCCACTGAGCAAAGCACCGTCCCCACACACTGCTCCCTGGGCGTTTGTCATGGTTGCCCACTGCTCGCTCAGGGTGATGGGTTAAATGCAGAGGACAAATTTCACTGTGTGCACCGTGTGCTGTGCTGCTGTGTATCACAAGTGACAATTTTACATTTACAGCATTTATCAGATGCCCTTATCCAGAGCATCTTACAATCAGTACTTAGGGTTAAATGTCTTGCTCAGGGACACAATGGTAGTAAGTGGGATTTGAACCTGGGTCTTCTGGTTCATAGGCGTGTGTATTACCCACTAGGATACTTCCACCCTTCACTTTACTTTATATACACCACACAATTGCTAGTCCAACACAGCCCTACAACTGAGCTTACAAACAGACAGTAAACAAAGTCTAGACTCCTACCTTTCCAGAAGAGACAAATACAATGATAGACTTTATTTGAAACATGTATAAGACAATAATCGATGACTGTTATCATTGCCTTTTTTCAGATAAAAATTAAATAAACTAAATTAATTCACTTTGAATTGCAAATATAGCAAAATGTGAAAATTTTGTCATTGATTGTCATTGCAAAGCACACCACATGGTGCACACAAAAAAATGTGTCCTCAGCATTTAACCAATCACCTTACTGAGCAGTGGGCAGCCATGAAAGCAGTGTCTGGGGACGGTACTCAAATTCAAGGTTTTTTCAGTCACACCTCAGTGGCACCTTGGTGGTGCGGGATGCGAACCCACAACATTCCAATTACGGGTATGCTTCCTAACCCACTACGCCACCACTGCCCCAGTGGTGTACAATATGCTCATAAAATGGAATAGCTATATAAATAACGTTGATCAGCAACCACAACAACCATCTGACACCATTTTTCGCACATACCAGATCATTGTGGACCATTGTGTCCCTGAGCAAGACACTTAACCCTAAATTGCTCCGGGGGGGACTGTCCCTGTAACTACTGATTGTAAGTCGCTCTGGATAAGGGCGTCTGATAAATGCTGTAAATGTAAAATGGTGATTGGACAAAATATTGTGTAACTAAATTTTTTTTAGGTAATGATGACTGCTAAAAAATGAGTGTGGGTTGATGTTTGGGTGAATGATTGAAGAGATTTATCATGCCTCAGCTTCTAAAAAGTCATCCCTGCTTTTAGCTCAGATAAAATGTGCTCAAAAAGACATTTTACTGTGAAGCGATGAGTCAAAGCATAAGTGCAAATCGGTGTGCGGCTCCCAGAAACCGTGTTCATGAATAATAACCCACTAAACTGCAGAGCAAACAGGGCGCATTTGTCTCGGGGATGGCCTATGTCACCTCTGTGATGCTAAACAGATGGAGAGCGGCCGTAATTGCTCAGACACCGGGGCATGCTTGTGATTTTGTGGTGTTGTGCTCTGATGCTTGTCAGGTAGATCACACTCATCCAAGTTTGGAGGACTGCCATGACTTATGCTGCTACCTCTGTCCCACCATTGTTTTCTTTCCTCGAGGGTTGGTGCAGTCCCGTGTGTCTTTATTAAACTAAAGGTGCCATAATATACACTAATCATTCTGAAATGGCTTTGGTGTGTAAAAGAGGCTTTATGGTGAAGCAAAAGAATGAAGATCAATATGGAATTTTTGCATGTGTATGTAACCATGCATAGCCATGGATATTTGACTATTGCATTGTAGTTTCAAAAGTTATACTGTTATCCTATTTTTTTACTGGTTGCTTATGATAATATGGGAGGAATTATTGAAATTATTAAAATACTTAATAAAATTTAAGGTTTAACCAGAAAATGTACAATTTCTCTGTCTTTAATTTTCCATGTTTCTCATTATATTGTGTTTTTAATCTCTCAGATTTGTTTGTTCACTGACATCTGACTTGTATTTCATATCCAAATTCCAACTGCATTTAACTTACCAATCCAATTTCACATCACCACCACTAAAACACCATTTTATAACACCATTGTCTAGCATGCAGGTGAATTGGTAATGCTAAATTGGTCCTGAAAAAGTTACATTCTTTACATATTTTATTCTGTTTAATAGAATAAACTCTCTCTCTTTGCCCTTCCAGCACAGAAGACATGCCCAGAGCACCACCAAATACGTTGAACTGATTATCGTTGCTGACAACAGAGAGGTAAAGCAGAGAACTCTTAACATCCAACCTGCCCTGCTTTCTCTCAACCAGTCCTCCTGGGTTCACACTCCCTTCTCTCATTTTTCCTCTGCCACTGCATTCTGTTGATTTATGTTGATGCAGCTGATCAGCTACATCCAAGGTTATCTGTCTAAAAATAAGCTCTTTAAATTAGACCATGTAAGATTGCAGAGAATCGACAGGTCACAATATTTCTACATTGTTGAGGAATCACTTGATTGGCTTGAAGCGGTGAACTGAGAGGTAATTATAATGAGATATGATTTGTTTATTCTGAAGGATGAAATTCTCATGGAAAAGATCTAATGACTGCATACTGAAAAATGAAAGATTCCTATCTTTTGAAATGAAGTTCATAAAATAAGGACATTTAGCTGAGTTCAGTTCTTTCTGCCCAACCTAGAGAGAATATTTTGGCTATTGGCTAAAATACTTGGCTAAAATTCAAAGTTGTTTTTTGGAACAGAGACAGCAACAGATTTCCTGGGGAGACCTCAGTATTTATTAGTTCTGACATAAGAACACCGCTCACAGACCCTAGGGTCTGGCCTTTAACCTTTGAATTTAGGGATTTGGCACATTCAGAAGTTGGTGTTAGGATGTAGATGTAGGTCAACAATGCAAATGCTAGCAGGATACACTCAAACAAAGCACACACACACACACACATCTTATTTGCCCACCAGTCATGCTTCGCTAAACAGTTAAGTTCATTAATATCCCAATCCTCTTATCTCTACTAAAAATTCGATAAAATTTTTGCTAACAACACTTTCAGTAACATTACATTACTCCGAAAAACAGTCCACCCATCACTATGCACCCTCAGCTTTGGCATTGATTGTGGAGACCCTGACAGCTCATATCTGCCATTTCAGTTCCAGAAGCAGGGGAAAGACGTGGAGAAGGTGAAACAGAGACTGGCTGAAATTGCTAACTACGTGGACAAGGTAAACCTGCACAGCCTCCCACAAATGGTGGCATTCATTGTGTGACCCATTGCGATGAGTGGCATCCTGTTGGGTGCTTTGTAGCTAGGAGGTGGTGATTGACAGAACGTTGAATGCTGAAGGCTCCATCTCTGAGAAGAGAGGGGGTGGGGGCACCTTATCACTATTAAATAGATGTGCGTGGGTGTGTAGTTGTGTTCTTATAATAATGTATAAACATGTGTGATCTTGGGTGATGTAGAATTATAGTTGTTTTTGGCAGCCTGTCTTAATTTTAGTTTTTTAATTGTAGCCTTTGTGTCCAGCTGTCATTTTAGGTTTACTTAGTTGTAGTCATATCCATACTCATTTCAGTCCAGTCAAGTCTGAGCAATCAGAATTATGGAAAATAAATATGCAATTATATAGAAACCCGTTCAGGTAGAATAAACCAAAAAAATTAAAAACAATTAAAACAAGGTGCTTCTTCTTATTATTATTATACACTGCTCAAAAAATAAAGGGAACACTGAAGCAACACAATGTAGCAAGTCAATCACACTTTTGTGAACTCAAACTGTCCACTTAGGAAGCAAGAATAATTGTCAATCAATTTCACATGCAGTTAGCAATTAGCAAGACATCCCCAATAAAGGAGTGGTTCTGCAGGTGGTGACCACAGACCACTTCTCAGTTCCTATTCTTTCTGGCTGATGTTTTGGTCACTTTTGAAAGCTGGCAGTGCATTGCTCCAAAATAATAATACTCAATACTCAAGTAAAAAGTTGTCATCCAAAAAATAAATTCACTAAAAAATTTTATTAGTGAAAAAAAATTACTCAGGTAAGAATACAAAAGTATTAAGTAATAGTACTCAAGTACTGAGTAACTGTAGGATTGTAATATCTCATTTATTTTTTAGAAACAATGTATTCTGCTAGAAAAAAAATGTGCTAATTCTGGTATGTTTAAAGTCTGGTAAGTTTTAAGACTCATTTTAAGACTCATTTCCGGATACACACCAGCCCAGTCAGCCGGTAAGTGTCTCTACCCCAGCCCTAACTACTGTAAATCTCACTCCATATAGGTAGTCAAAAAACTTTTCTGTGACCGCCCATTTTAAAGAGAGAAATTCCAGCTTGTGTGCGGGATATCGTCGTTCACATTGACTAAGTCCCCGGCTTGCATAAGCTATGACCCTCAATCTGCCTTCCTGTTCTTGATATAAAGCAGCACCCAAGCCTTGAGTGCTTGCATCTGTGTGTACAACATAAGGCTTTTTGGGATCTGCAAACCCAAGGATCGGAGCCGTTGTGAGCTTGTGAATGAGAGTCTTAAAGGCTTCTTCACAGACTGACGTCCATTTTTCATCAAATGGTTTCTTAAAAATCACACTCATCGGTTGGGTTGAGTTCTTCTGGAAAGGGACTGTCTTTCTCTTTGGGGAAAGATACCCAGCTGTCAAGTCATTAAGAGGTCTTGCAATTTTGGAGTAGTCCTCTATGAATCTCTGGTAATAACCTGCAAATCCAAGGAAAGACTTCAGTTCTTTAATGTTGTTAGGCCTTGGCCATGTTGTCAAAGCAGCAGTCTTGGCTGGGTCGGTCTCCACCCCCTTTGCAGATACCACATGCCCGAGGTATTTGACGGATGTTCTAAAAAATTGACACTTTTCGGATGAAAGTTTTAAGCCAAAATCTTTCAATCTTTGGTTCTGGGAAGGACATCTTGGTTTCCTTTGGGTCACAGTAAGTACTGCAACCCCACCCAGTTTAAATGTGCATACTGGGATTGCATTTGTCCTGTTTGGTTTTCAGTTCCTTATATTTCTGGTCCACCAAGGGCTTATTTGGAGGATTTGAACATTGTCTGGCTAAATGCCATCATCTCCACATTTAAAACAGAACCAAGCTTTTGGCATGGGTTTTGGTGCTGTTTGTTGAACTTGAACTTCAGCTACTTTAGCTGATGGGGTTTCCTGAGCAGGAGTGTGGTGTTTCTTGACATAGTTCTGCTTTCTTTGTTCTCTTTTGTTGGTGAGCTGGACTTTTAATTCTGCAACTTGTTTACGCAGAGCCTCAGTTTCTGTAATGTATGCCTGGAGAACGTTTGCATTTGCATCATGAGAAGAAGGTGGATCATTCAAGAGTTCCATGTTCATAGAAGATTTGATCTTTGTATTGCTGAAATGACGTTGCATGCGATCCTGCTTTGTAGCTCTCCTGTCTTCTTCTGTTCGCAGTTGCAGTAGGAAGTCAGAAAAATCAGGCGCTTCTGTTTTACACCCCAACTGCAATGTCAGAATAAGGGACTGATCCCAGCACCCTCGCTGAAATTGGCGCATCAATTGTCTGTTTGCATCTGCTTTGGCAATGCCACCCCTCCGTATAGCTGTGGAGATTAGCACTTGCAGCCGCTGCAAGTATTCCGAGGCTCTTTCTCCTGTGTTCTGATGAGTGCTAAGGAACTTTGCTAAAATCTCTTCCCCATCTTCTACTAATCCATATGCTGATTCAAGGAGTTTCACATAATCGCATGGAGCTGCATCTGGGCCTAGTTGTCTAATTAAGTCAGATGCTGGAGGAAGAAGGCTTTCTAAAATTTTACGGCGCTGCATGTCGACAGGGGTTTTATCTTGAACCATAAGTTCCACATGAAGTGACCATGTCTGAAAATCAGCCTCACCTGGGAGCTTAGGAAATTTTCCTGAAAAAGGACGAAGACGTTTGGATGCCTGGTTTGAAGCATTTGTGTTATCATTCCTTATGACATGCTCCACAATGATCTTCTGAACATCGGGTGGATTTAGAATGTCACTGCTTGGTTGGCTAACTCCAGCTGGATTGGGCATTAGCTGTAACGGTGTTTGATTTGCACTCCTACGGGAAAGCCTTTGAGCTAGGTGGGACTTATTGCATCGCTTATAAATTAAAGGGGTCCTATCATCATCAGAATCAGTTTCATTAGCAGTGGTTGAGCTGTCACTGGAGTTTGAAAGGTCTGGTCTTGCTGAGGGTGTGGATGTTTTAAGACTAGAGGTCCCTCTATATGCTCTATCCACACGCCACATAATGTCAGGGTCATTTGCACTAGGAAGATATAGTGGTACATTGGGAACCAAGTTTTTGACAGACTCCTCAGACTCAAATTCTACCAGAGCTTTAACACCATTCTCTTGACCGGTCTGTCTAATCCTAAGAAGCTTGTTTACAGTCCAATAAGATGAGCAGAATTTTGTAATTTGTTCATCAGTATCAAATGATGTAATGCCTTCAACATAAATAGCGTTCTTTAAATTTACACCATAAGTATGTACAGAATCCATGGCTACTCACAATGAAATACCAATAAAACTTAGTAATACCAATGGGAAAAAAATATTGTCTCTAAAAATGCTGTCTCTCAGTTAAATTAACAAGCAGTGTAACAATGTTTTAAATAACCCGCTACTCCTCCTGGCTGGCTCGCCAAATTATGTAAGGGGCACCATCTACACACCTATAGTGTTTACACTACACCGTGCCTGATCAGGGCTCAAAGGAGGAGTAGAAAAGGTTAGTTCAAACAGAACATTTATTAAACATGAATTAAGAACTCAGAGCTCGACCCACCCACAAAACCAAAAGAGTCAAAATGTCCATCAATCCCAAAAAGAAAAGAAAATCAACGTGGTCCACTAAAAAAACAAAAGAAAATTGTACAACAAAAACTCAAAAGCATCTACCCGGGTAGTATGATTTTTCCATAAAAAATGTATGGCGTGATGACTGGTCAACATTTCGGGGGAAGCCTGGCGAGATGGCATCCACCCCAACTGGGCAGGTGCCACTCATTTATCTAATGACTCATAGTCTTAGAATAAAAAAACGAATCTAACTTGCCAGAGCCGAGACCAGGCGGCAGACAGACTGGCTAAACCGAGCACCTGCCATTTGTGTAGAGTCGCCACCAAGCGTGTGCTCTGTTTCAGCAATTTATTACCCGTTTTTATCATTCCTACTGAACGTACCACCAGCACCTCTGATGTAACAATAGGATTATTAAATGTTACATCTCTCACACCTAAAATGCTCATTGTTAATGAAATTATTACAGATCGGGGTTTGATGTACTGTGCATGACCGAAACTTGGTTAAAACAAAATTAATTTGTAGCATTAAACAAGTAATTTCAGTAATATATAATGATAACCTCGATAACATAAACCTGGACATGGATTTTGTGAGATTCTCTATACCAATATAACCAATGTTGTCTCGTAAAATCAAAATCGTAAAAATAACTTAATTCCATTGATTATTATTTATAGACCCCCTGGACCTTACTCCGAGTTTCTCAGTGAATTTACAGACTTTGTTTCCAACTTGGTTGTATCTGTGGATAAAACCTTAATTGTCAGCAACTTTAACATACACTGTGACAAACTAGAAGACCTGCTAAGAACAGCATTCCTGTCTATACTAGACTAGTTGGTGGGGGGAGTTGAGTGACCACCTCATGAAGGTGGTCACACACTCAGTCTTGTACTGACCTTCAGATTAAATATAGAAGACATAGAAGACACTCTTCCACAATCTGAAATAATCTCAGATCATTTCCTTATCACTTTAAAAAGATGTCTTTGACACAATAACCTCACCTCCCCTTGTTATAGAGTCAATCGGACAGTTACATAAAGTACAGTGCAGAGGTTTCTTAATCGTCGCTTAGCACCAGCCACATATCAAGTTCGTTTAAGGTCGCAGTCATTAGAACCTTGATTATACTATGAGCCTCCAGTACTGCTCGCCTGGTCCCTCCATCTCTGAAGGTAAAAGGAAGACATTCATCTAGACTCTTCTCCGTCTTGGTCGAGGTCAGAACAGCTCAGTCACTCTAATGTAGAGTTTGGTGTTCCACAAGGTTCTGGCCTCCCTGTTGCCCTGCTGTTAACCTCTTGTGCCTGTACCTGGTTCACAAAGGTGCTAGCTAATAAAAGGCTTCTCTGAGTCAAATGTCTCTTCTCTCCCCATCACGGAGCCCGGTCGCTACATTGGTGTCAGAAGTGGGATGGGGAGTCTTCAAAGTGGAACGACACAAGCTTGAGAGTTCCGCGAAAAAAGCGTATTCCATTGAAGACGGGCGGCGGACACGACTGGACTGCGAGGAGGTGCGGTGGAGCAGCAGGGGTGGCCAGCCGGTGATCAAACCGGGGACCGGCGGCGGCGATGAAGAGAAGAAGGACCGGCGAACGAGTGCGGAAATGGTCATGCGGGCCCCTAGCCCTGACGTAGAGGTCGCGGTTCCACTGGAAGAGCGGGTGTCCTCCAGAGACCGCTGTCGCCGAGCACCTGGGGAGGAGGCCACACTCCCCTGCAGACGTCGCAGGACGCCAAGGGAGGAAAAGGATTTTGTAGCATTGGCAGCCAATAGGGGCATATAGTGGTCTTGGGTTAATGCCTCTCCTGTTGCCCTGCTGTTAGCCTCTTGTGCTGGTACCTGGTTCACAAAGGTGCAAGCTAATAAAAGGCTTCTCTGAGCTACTCCGCTGGGTTAAACGTATCTTCTCTCCCCATCACAGAGCCCGTTCACTACAATGTCATCAATATGTAATAACTGAGCTTGATTTGTAATTGGAGACATAAGTGTGCTCGTTGATCAAAATAAAGAGAATTAAAAGAATACATGCTTACTATACCTTGTCTGACTGCATGATGTATGGATGTATGGATAAAATCTTTATACTAGTATGTACGTTTACTATCTATAGTTTTTTAACTCACATTTAGTCCACATTTAGACAGTCATAGTTCACATCATAGTTCACATAGTTCACATCAAGTGTTTTGATGTAGTAGCAGTTTTTTATTTGCTCTTTACACCTCAAGCAATAAATAACAAGAAATCTGCTTTAAAGCACCCTGTGTTGATTAGAGCAGTGTTTTTTCTCTATGCAGTTCTACAGGGCCCTAAACATTCGTGTGGCGCTTGTGGGTATGGAGGTATGGAGTGATTCAGATAAGTGTGCAGTCACCCAGGACCCCTTCACTACTCTCCACGAGTTCCTGGACTGGAGAAAGCTGAAGCTGCTGCCTCAGAGGCCGCATGACAACGCTCAGCTCATCAGGTAGATCTGCTTAGTTAGCATCACAATGCAAAGGGGTAGCACATATTCTCTTTCCCCTTTCACTGGTAATTTCATTCATTCCAAACCTGCTTTCACTGCAATGTCCATGCCCCTGCCTGATAGGAACCAGCAGTGCTGGGTTATTTAGGGACGACCTGTTCATTTCTATCCATAGTATTTCAGATTGTGAGTCGCAGAATTTGTCTAACATTACTAACTGATGTGTAAGTAAAGCCACTTGTAGCCAGAATGCACCAACTCGGCCCAAGTAATAGTAATTTATTGATAGTACTGATATACTTTTTCAATATTACATAACAGAAATAAAAAAAATTGTTTTCCATAAATATATATATTTTTGTTACAGTGGCGTATATTTCCAGGGCACCACCATTGGCATGGCACCTATAATGAGCATGTGCACAGCAGAGCAGTCAGGGGGCATCGTCATGGTGAGTAGGACCCAGATTGGTCAAAAATAAGCGGCAACTGGCACTGCAAAAGAAAACCGAGAATCTATAATCTATTAAGAACATGTATTGAGGCAGTGTGTAAGAAAAAAATTCTGATTCATTTAATGGAGTTTTTTTTCTCCAATAACCTAGATTAAAGCTGTATCTAGGCCTTGAAGTACAGGCATTTACAGTACATCTTTTTTTAAAACCCGGAACGCATTCAAAGATTAACTTAACATTGTAAATATAACAGTGAGGATATGGTTTATAGGGTATGAGGACATCTCAATAAAATAAGTGTCTAGAAACATCATGATGTGTTCATGCGAACATTTTTTTTAGCAACAAATGTTTTCCAAGCTGCCATGGCTGTTTTTAGATCTTACCTGCCACCAAAAGGTTTCAAGATCATTTCTGGCTGGTTGAGACAGTCAAATGGGGTGATCTGTGCCAGAGTGGAATTAGGATGGAGAATCTCACAGGAGTAATGTTAATTTTGTGGACTTGTGCTGTGCAAGTTTTCATCCTGCATTCACTTGGCCTCACAAAGTGCTGAGAACACAGACAGAAGAAAATTGGGGTCACATTTTGATAATTAACTAATACAGACTGATTTTGATTTCACCACATTTTTATGCAACCCTTCCCTGGGTCTCCTGTGAACCAGGAGACCCAGGTTCAAATCCCACTTACTACCATTGTGTCCCTGAGCAAGACACTTAACCTTAAGTTGCTCCAGGGGTAAATGTAAATGTTAAAATTCTCTTGTTCCCACAAACTCACCCCTTTGACACACTAGTCTGATTAAAATTGTGAGGTGAAATGAGGTTTCTGGAGGCATCAGATTTATTTCTGATATATAAACACATCCAGACCACGTCCAGAAGCCCACAAAGACCCCATGTCATGCAGCGTAGCCACACTTAAGAGGTGCTGCCGATAAATCACCAGACGTATTGATTTACAAGAGGTGTGGACAGGCCATGTTTTTTAACAAGTGAACTGGTGTGTCAACTTTGTGCTTGGATACTGTACACTTCCCATCCTCGGAGAAACAGAAAAGCCAGACATTGGTTGTAAGCGATTAGTTATTAGGGCCAATCGAAGGAATGTAACCCTACGCCATTTCTGAATCCAGACACTCCATCATGTCAGCGCACTCTATAGGAAGTCTGTCTGTCACCACAGGCCCAAAGCCAATCAGCTTTACTGCACTGGGTTTTATTTACCTTAATTCTATTCAGATGGTACGCCACCATGGCACTGATTGCGGGGAGTATACAGAGCCAAGGTCCAGAGGACCTAGAACTCCCAGGTTTTTCTGACACCCTCAGCCCTACCAGAGGTAGGCCAAATGGCCTTGATTTGAAACTAAGAACTCAATCACAGACAGTTGGCTCCGATTCATTTGTAAATGGGTGGCCCATTGGAATGTGTCACTCCCCATCCCCCCATAAAAAAATTTGGTCCCATGTAAAAACAACTGGGCCAAATGGCCCCTCTCTGGTAGAGCTAGGGGGGTAAGGAAAATGACCCCTCTCTGGGAGTTCTAGTGTTAAGGGATTTTGGGGACCTTTGACCTGCAATGGAGTTGGAATGGAATGTTATACTGTAGGGCTTAGCACAATTGAACAGAAAAGCTGAGTAATGACTGGTGAGCAATACAGAAGGGTGTGATTTAATTAGTGGAATTGAGAGAGCCTGTAGAGCACAGTTGCTGGCAGCATCTGACATCCTAATATTAAATCTGTTTCAAATTACCTCAGTATGACTGTGAGAATGTAAGGTGATACACTCTGCATTTAAACACTGCAATGCTGCCAATGATCTTGTTGGCGTGTGAAACCAGTCTGGGATGTGGTTTGGCGCAGCGGGTGCAGAGTGGCACTGCAGATCAGAGGGCTTTTTCAGACTCGTGCAGTTTTCACAGCTGGGGCTGCCCTGCTGTGCAGGGAGGGAGGGGAGGTGACCGCAATGGAGTGGTCCCACCATGGCCTGAATAATGCACAGCCACTCTGCAGAGCCTGCTGACGCTCACAGAAACACACACAAACATGAGAACTTTCACATTTTGATGACAATGACACAAATAATACAATTTAAAAGATTCAAAATCATGCATATGCATACCTCTGTATACAAAAAAATGACAATATACACATTACACACACACTCATATGGATTCCTATACATGTACATCCAGAATCACACAACAATGCATACACACAATCGCACGGTTTTATATCTGTACACACATACACTTTCACAAGCATACACACTCTTACACACACATGCATAATTCACTTGAGTCTCTCTTGAATCTTCTTAACACCTCACAGAAAGGCCCTGGCAGGCCAGAAAGTTTCCTCTCTCTCTTCTTTTTTGCCTGAGTGTATTTTTGTCATCTTTTATCTGCCGCTTTTCTGTTTTGACACGGCCTTTCTTCTTTACTCTCTGTCTCTGCGCTCTTCCTCGTCATCTGCCCACCGCTCCCTTTTGTCTATTTGTTTTTTATTTTATCCTGCATCTCAGCCAACTCCACCTGAGGTGGATCACAGGGCACATCTTCTGGAGAATTTTTAAAATTTATATATATATATATATATAGACACAGACACACACACACACACACACACACACACACTTGAACACGTCTCCAGTGCTAGCAAGCAGCTTGGACCAGTCCTTGGACCAATCTTGGCCTAATTATTGGAAAATGGAATTGATTGTAGGAGCCTAAATTACTTCCTCATGTAAATTTGTATCATGTTCATTTTTAGCGTAATGTGACCAAATGGATTGCATCCTATGTCATTTTAGGACCACTCAGACAACCCACTTGGGGCGGCTGTGACCTTGGCACACGAGCTCGGACACAACTTTGGAATGAACCATGACACACCCGAAAGGGGCTGCAGTTGCTGGGTAACTGCGGACCGTGGAGGCTGCATCATGACTCCATCAACAGGGTGAGTCTTTGAAATGGTACATTGTGAAGGCTTTATTACTGATAATGTCGTATGGCATGACATCTTGGTGCCAGTGCACTCCTAAATTCCTACTTTCTTTGATTGCACAAATGCAGTAGTGAAAGTGATTGTCATTGTGATACACAGCACAGCACATGGTGCACACAATGTAATGTATCCTCTGCTTTTAACACATCACCCGTGGTGAGCAGTGGGCAGCCATGACAGGTGCCTGGGGAGTAGTGTGTGGGGACGGTGCTTTGCTCAGTGGCACCTTAGTGGTACCTTGGTAGATCAGGATTCAAACTGGCAACCTTCTGTTTACAGGGCCACTTCCTTAAGCCACCACTGCCAACCGCTAGGTCACAACTGCAAAGCTGTGACAAAAGCATGGACAAAATGCTGACAGATTATCAAATAAAAAAAAAAGTCTACTGGAGCAATGGAAAAATAACATAGTAAATGACACTTACATTTTATGCCAGGATTTTTGAAAGCTCTGCCTATTTTTGTTTTCTGAATCCAGTGACTAGTGTCAAGGCCTTGATGTACAGGACAATTCAGCTAAAGTAATTTACTATTTCAATTACTATACTACACAAACTATTCAATGACAAAGCACTGCAAACCCAGCCATACTGCCATGCTACATCAGAAAGTGAGAGATATACAGGCATTCTACATTGTGAGAAACAGTGAGGTTTTTAATAAACAAAAGGAACATGGTGCGATGACCAAAAAACAATACAAAAACATGCAGCGTCCCATTGGGTCAAAACCAGAAAAAGCACTCTTCAAACATTTAAAGGGCCCTGTGAGTGATTAGGACTGGGAACACATGTGAATTGGTGGCACATGGTGGTCCAGGTGCACCGTGGCATCACACATACCAAATTGTCATGATTTGTGGAAGTGGCTTGAATGCTGACTGAATTACAATGGTGAGTACCACAAAAAAACTGTTCATTTGATGAGCCATGCTCTTCCCCATGAGCACCTGTGCGTGGGTCATTACCCCAAAATTAGCCTCACTGGGGTGAGCTTCTCAGGTGGTGTATCAACGCCACCCCGAAAGCTTTGGCTATCATGCCATCATAAACTTTGTCCTACTTGACCCTATGCTTTAAATTGGGCCAGTGTAGTGAGGGAAGGGGGATAATTGTTATCACATGTACACATGTAAACATTTGTACACGTTTCTAATTTATTATACATCACATGTTTTTTTTTTTTTCTTCTCGTTAATCCTTTGGTTGGAGCATTGCATTGAACATTTGTTACAAAAGCAACAGCTGTTTCGATTGCCCTCTGGCCATGTGGCTCACATTGCGGAAACAGATTACGTGGTGGCTATATGGAGCACCTCTCTGCAGCCAGCTGCTAGTTCCTCCTAGAGAAACCCTCCCTTTAAAGACAGCTCTGGACCTTAGGACTGTAATCATATACAAGGGAGTTGAAGGTGGATTGCAACATGGACTCCAGTTTACGGATAAACCTTATGCAGGTTTGGGAGCGACGCTCTTAAACAGATTGTGTCCAGAGGTTGCTGGGTCTGGCTGCTTTTTCAGGACTCTTACTTGTTGTTTATGGGCCAAGGCCAACCCAAACAGAGTAACACTACTCTGGATTATGCTCATAAGATACACAGCAGTGCAGCATAGATGGATGAGCTGTGCTGTGGGAGTGTTATCTGCAAAAACATTTTAGCAAGGAATGTAAAGATAGATTTATTACAATATAGATATATGTTTGATCTACCTATCTATCTATTTATTGATTGCATGTGTGTGTGTGTGTGTGTCCAAATGTGTTTATGCACATTAATGCTATTTTTTAAAAAGAAAGATTAATTTTTTTTATTCTACTGATTATTTCTGTTTACAAAATTATTTTTTTTTTGTCTTAAGTGGAATTAAGTTCTAAACATTTACCTAATTCACTTAAAGGTCATCTCTGGGGTTTAAGGGAAAGTATTATGTTATCCAAATGAACACTGAACCAAACAAAACCATGTCAAATTAATATCATTTTCAGGAAATATTTAATAAAGACCAATAATGTTTTTGTTTTTTTTATTCCCTTGCTCCCCATAATGAGACGAGAGTCTTGTTTCTCTGCAGTCATGATGTTTGGCAGGATTCATGCACATTTAATGAATTGTGGTCCCTCAGCCGGTACAGATAAATACATAGTTCCCCAGAACAGCCTCAGCACACAGTGCTATAGGCCTGTCGCCGTGTCCTCTGTGAAACCTGGATTCTGTCATTAGCGACACTGTTTTCCTCAGACTCTGTGAGGCACTGATTTGGCTGAGTGCTTTTAGAGAGCTAACTCATGCCCTGAGAACATCCTGCAAATCAGGGGAAGACATGTTTCCAAAATCCTTCCCAGATGTCACCACTGGCATATTATGATTCAATAGGGACAGCTGCCCAGCTAACAGAGAATGATCCCAAAAACGTTGAATGACACATTATTTACACATTTTGACAGTCATGCATGCTCTAATTATCAACCATGCAGTTTCCTAGTTACCTGCTTTAATATGTATCTAGAAAATGTACATACCTTTGATCAAAGTATTGAACCAACGTTACTTCATGGCTATACCATATGAAGAATTCAAAAAGGAACTATTCAGTGCCAGACCCACCAGGCCTGTTTGATGGCCATGTCTGGTCCATGTACTTTAAACATGAGGACAGATTACATGGTGGCCAAGTAAGGAATGACTCCTTACT
The DNA here is from genome assembly GCF_900700375.1 of Denticeps clupeoides. NCBI lineage: Eukaryota > Metazoa > Chordata > Actinopteri > Clupeiformes > Denticipitidae > Denticeps > Denticeps clupeoides. The sequence goes on from NC_041708.1 coordinate 13,187,230, forward strand.
TTCTGTATTAGCCTCTTGGCCAATTTGATAGCTGACCTGTATGGTCAATACGTCATGCTGTAATTTTGTCTTGTTTTTGACTTAAACTTTCTTCAGGTTTTTTTCTTTTGTTATGTATAATTTAGCAATGAGTATTTTATTTGATATATTGTGTAGCCTGTTGTACTTGAATAAGAAATTGATCTTACACTGGCAAAAGTCTGGAACTTACTTTTTTGCACTATGGATGACTTTGCACCTTTCCATGTATGTGTGTGGATGCCTATGTATCCTCTTCAACCTGGTTTGTTATGGCACAGGAATTCAGGACAAACACAGGATTTCTGGTTCTTAGTCTAAACTTAGTCAAAACTAAAGAAACTTGGGCTACTACGATACACATAAACATTACACTTATTTATGATATTTACAGTTCGACTACACAATACAAAAATAAAACACATTTATATGACTGAGTATCTATCCACGCACTGACTCCCCAAGGTCAAAGATGAACTGGGGGAGGAACTGCAGACGTCTGGGGAAAAAGCATGTGACAAGTGCATGGAAATAAAATTAAAGATTAACCAAAAATACATAAAATGTTATATTTTGTTGAACTTCATTTGGGGCTCACACACATCTATGTTACATTTATGTGTAGGTATGTTGTCTAGATAGCTGCTGGACACCTACATTCTGTCATGCCACATCAGGAACAGGGAAAGAAACAGGTGCTCGACATGTTTAACAAACCAAGGATTTTAATAATGATAACATAAAGACTGCACAATGGCCTGAAAACACAAAGACACACAAGGAAAGAAACTAAGACTGACAGGTAAATGTGGGTCTAAGTGTGGCAGCTGGCAGCTGGCAGCTCTCTCTCTCTCTCTCTCTCTCTCTCTCTCTCAATATATATATATATATATATATATATATATATATATATATATATATATATATATATATATATATATATATATATATATATATATATATATTTATTCCTAGTTTTCTGCACTCAACTTAATTTTTACAGACTGGCAAACTAGTAGTGCTTGTCCATGATGCCAGCATCCATGCTGGAGTTTTACATATCGTTTAGCTTCCTCTCCTTTGACTGCCAACTGGCAGCCATGCTGAAAACATATGCAGACCTCTGGAGCTGTGCTTTTGTGGGCTTCATTTTTGTTCAGACAGATTTGGAATGTTGGAATGCACAACTGGGTGATGAACCAGACTTTTTTTTTTTTAGCTTTTTTTTTTTTTTTAGCTTTTACTACAAATTTTTTTGCTTTTACTACAAATTTACTACAAACTACAAATTTCAGCATTATGCATAGGCAATAATGAGTTTCATTAATCGTAGCAGATAGCAGCTGTTCTTCTCAAGTTGGGACACTACCACACATGCACATGTGTGCACACAGAGCAGAATTTTTTTTTGCTATAGTTAATTTTTCACTCCCAACAGCAATAAAGTTAAAATAAAGACTATTTAGTTAAACGTCATGTGATTGATGCTTTTCTATGTATTTTAATGTTTTGATAACAATATTTCTTGTGAAATAACTTTTCCATAGAGAAAGGCTTTTTAAATTATTATTTTTATTATTATTATTATTAGCTATTAAAATAATTTATATTTGTAATGATCATACCTAAAATAAACATGTAATATATATTGATCTGATCTAATTAAATCTAATTCAGGCTAAAAAGAAACAATATGTCAAGGAAGTTGCAAATATTTAGACTTCAAAACATTATGAATGACTTAATGACCCTCAGCAGATATTCTGATTTCTGGTTTGCTGTTACCATAGACCTGCCAACATAATATGAATTGCTTTCAAAGATTACTTTTTATTTACATGTAACCATACACTCATCAAGAGTGTCTTAAAACATGAGAATATTTTAAACAAAATATTACAAAATTAAATTAAATTTAAAAATATTTTTATATATCGTGCAGCCCTATTTACAACCCATTTTTATTTTTCAGTTTTTAGCAGCGCAAGTCAAATGTATAGCTTTAAGCATCCAGCTGTCATTTTCATTTACATTTACAGCCTTATCCAGAGCGACTTACAATCAGTACAGGCAACTTAGGGTTAAGTGTCTTGCTCAGGGACACAATGGTGTAATCCCTTTTTTAATAATGCACATTTTTTACCTAATACAGGGGTGGGCAGACTTTTTAGTTTGACTTTTAATATTGAACAAGTGTTTATATTTTCACAACAGTATCAGTAATGCATAAAGTCAAGGACAGATCTCCTACACTGAAAATGACTGCATCCAAGTAATCATCCTTTTGTACTTTATGATCACACTGGAATAAAATGTTTGAAAAATGTGCATTTTGTGTATTTGAAGAGTGTGTTGATGTGATCTTTCTTTATATCAAGTAGTAGTGATGGATCACACTGTGGTACTATACCCTTGTATGCATTATTTACACCTTATTTACTGCTGAAAGTAGTGTCTTTCTATGAAAAAAGGAGGAAAAAAGGCAGACCATCATTACATTCTTTTCTACTGTCAGGGGAAAACACAGACTACACACAAAGAGGATACATGTATACACATGACAACAGATGCACACAATCAGGAAATTAGGAAAATTTATAATGGGCAGTGGTTGGCCTAGCAGGTAAGGAAATCGGAAGGTTGCCGGTTTGAATCTCGAACTGTCAAGGTGCCACTGAGGAAAATCCTGTCTCCACATGCTGCTGTCCGGGCACCCACTGCTCACTAAGGGTGATGGGTTAAATGCAGAGACCACATTTCACTGTGTGCCCTGTGTGCTGTACTGTGGTGTGTCACAGTTTTTTTTTCCAATAAAAACTGTTGCTGCTCTTCATTTATGTTCCAAGCATAAGATGCAGAGATGAATCACACCCTGCATGTGAGCCAGTTGTGCATGAGTGGCCGGGCACACCCTTTATCCCCCTGGTTAATTTAGACCCACAGGGATACCAACAGAAGAGTCACCCTCCCAGACCTCTGTTGACCAAACTACGTGGCACCGCAGAACTCATCAGATCTGATAGCCTAATGAAATGATCCAGCTCCTCAGCTAGAAGAAACTGCTGAATTGCATAGATGTTACTAACAGCTCCAAGGTTTTAAAAGGATGCTAGCGTGTATTGTCACAAAAAATTTTGCTGCTTTGCATTCAGCACAGTGGTCCAATGAAAGTTCAGCTAGATAGCATGCAATCCTGACAAGAAAAGCTAAACTGCCACTCAGCAAGCGCCCACTGCCAGGCTGGTGTGAACAGGTATAGGTCCACAGGAATGACACCTGAGAGCACTGGCCCAGCATAGGCAGAGTAGTTTAGACACTCTTGGCTATGTGAGGCTTTATCTGAGCTGAGTGGGAATCTCATATCATATCACGGCTTGCGGCATTGCCAAAACCAGCCAGTCGTATGTTTGCCCACTGTAGCAAGTGCTAACCATGACTACATATAGGTTGATAACTTTATTAGAGGTCAGAAGTCACCCTTGCAGCAGTTATTGCAGAACATCAAAAGTGAAAAGTGAAGTGAAAGTGAAGTGATTGTCATTGTGAAACAAAACATAGCACACGGTGTACGCAATGAAATGTGTCCACTGCTTTTAACCCATCACCCTTAGTGAGCAGTGGGAAGCCATGCAGCCATTTGTGTAAATTCTGCTAACAAGTCTTCATTGCCTCTGACATGCCTCTGCCCGGCATGTCAGTTTCTCCAATTCTTCTGTTAAATCCAGGAATCCATGTCCGCGATTGCACCCTCAGACCCCAGCCGTGACATTATCCTATAGCAATATGTAATGATATACTTGGAAATATTTCCTCAGCTAATTTTCTGGGGTTTTTTGTTTCATTTTTTTTTTTATCATGTATTTAGGAGAGTTCATGGCTTTAACAAAATCTATTATACCATAAATACCATTTATTTCAGACATAAAACAGTTAGATTCTATTATGAGTTACAAACACTAAACTTACAGAAACCAATATAAAACTGATTGTATGGGGACTCCATGATGGTGACTCCATCCAAAAGATATTTCAGCTGTAAAGCCATTTAACATTCTCCACAGAACCATTTGATTCTAATTGTCACTTGGAACAAGTGGTACTGATATTGAACATTGTGAAAGAGAATACCAAAGTAATCTTTTATTGTTAAACTCTTTGCTTTTAAGTATTTGCCAGCAATGTTTTTAGTCATGTGAAGAAGTAAAAATGAAGGATAACTGGCAGATCCCAGGATGCACAGTTGTGCCAGACAATATGTGAATGTGTGTTTATTTGTAATCATATTTTTTGGGTTGTGCTTCCTTAGCATATAGGGCAGACCGAGCACCCAGCATAAAATGTAGGTATGTGTGAATATAATAGGAATTTTAGAAAATCATTATTTATTTATTTGTTTGTTTATTTTTGCCTTTTTTTTTTTTTATTAAACTGAAATACAAACAACCTTGGTAAATGATTAAGTCATTGATTATCTAAATCCAGAGTCATTGTTTGTTCTTGAAAGCCTCAAGTAACTTTTATTATAATACACTAATGCATCACATTGTGTTTTTATGTGGGTTTGGCTGCTATGTTACTAAGCAACAGCACCCTGAACTACAGACCCACATTGAACTCATGACCATTACAGTGCCTTTATCATGGCTAGGATCGTGGTTTAGTCAACGGCAACATCTATACGATGATCAGTGATCAGACCGCAGCCTTGTGTGTCTTATTGCTTTATTGTTCCAATAATGAATGAAACTAAATTGGACTAAAATTGAATAGAAAATCCTTTTCACAGATTTGTAGAGATGTTCATCCAGGATTAAGTTACCAAATGTTCTGTGGAACGCTGCATTTAAAAAAATACTCCTCACCTCATCAACACTGTGGAATGATGAATATTATTGACTTTCCTGTATGCTTTCAGCTCGGGTTTGCACCATTCAAAGTTGTGCTGAAAATTACATGATTTTAAAGCACAGCAGGTGACCCAAATTTAGTTGAAAAAGTTTTGTGGTTAAAGGCGGGGGAAACATGTGTTGTATTAAAAACCACTTCACTCCACGCCACTATGCTGCTAAACCAGATCAAATGCATCCATCAAATGAAGAAAACACAGCCAATGTAAGAGTGTTTGCAGAAGACTTATCACCACATGTTTTGACTATTCTTTGCCATCAACTTAGATTGTTTGCTATATCATTACTTAATACACTTAATGCAATGAAGTCCAATGACTTAGTTCACTAGGCAAATACCGAAAATCATGCTCAACTGAAATGTTTGGTTTGTGGGAGCTTTAATCACAATGTATCATAGTCTTACTGTTTAAATCGCTAATATAATCTATTGTTCAATCTTACAATTAGAAAGAAAAAGAAAACTGTTGGCTCATTTTGTGTTGTTGTGTGATCAGTCTTTTATTCTCATTAGGGGACTGCCAAATTATTAATATTCTTGATGTTTCACAACTTTAATTGGTCTTGTGTTCCAACAAGACGTGTCAACTTTTGTTTTTGTCCCCCAAAGGTCCCAAGGTTACTTATGTGACTTGTACTCAAAGAAAGAAATACACATTTTTTACATTTTAAGCAAAAAATAGTTAAAAATATAGTGTTAAATCTGGATCCTGTATGGGTTGAAGAGTGGATCTTTTTGCAGTAGTATTTGTAATACAAAACAGATCTTTCATTTCACAGATGTAGAGCTGACTGGTGAAAATGATTAAAAAATTTCAGCTATTTTTGTCATGAGTCTGTCTCTCTCTCTCTCCCTCTCTCTTTCTGTGTATGCGTGTGTGTGCATGAGAGCGAGAGAGATAAATAAATTATTTGCATACAGCTAGTTTTGGTTTGGTAGTAGCTATAGTTGTCAACCGCAGAGATCACATATATGCTGTCCACTGTTGTCACAAATAGCTTGGTAGTTATCTGTATTGTGGAAAAGAGGAACTGAGGAATTGAGGAATGAGGACACACCTCATTTGACATTACTGTACACTCCTCTACACTTGCCCAAATGTTGGAATTTTTATGGGGTTCAGAGGGTCTAGGTTCCAAATACCTATGTTCCTGGATAATGCAAGAAATCTAACTAACTAAAAAAAGAAAAGGTTTTGACCCCTGATCTGTGTAGAACTGGCACCCCAGAGCTGAAAAAGTGTGTATGTGTGTAATTGCTCTAGAGCTGTTTTCAACAGACCTAAACTCAAGAAAGATGCTGAGACACCACCAGACTGGTGTTGTCATGTTCACAAGAAACAATAGAAACACAATGGCACACACAGCAGCATGGTGCTGCCAAACACACACTTTCTCTGAAGGAACCCTCTGCGCAGCTCACAGTTCCAAATTTCCCCCAGAGGAGCAGACCACCCTCTCTATCTGCTCCAAGAACAAAATTAAAAACACACCATGTCCCCCTCCCATTGTTCTCAGCTGATGGCTTTTCTGTCACGGTTCTAGCAAAGGGAAGTACTTGTCAGGAAGATTTCTTGCGAACTGGGCCCTCGTAAATATCCCTTATCAGCGCCTTTCTCCCCTGCCGCTGTGAGAAGTGGGTGGACTGAACCAGAGTCTGGCACTGCTACAGTGCTGCACTAAAATCTGCAAGTGTGTTTATATGAGGATATAATGATTGAAGATGGCTGTTTCTTAATTTCTTACCTGCTGTCATTATTCAGTAATTTGTGGGTGTCAGGATTGCCTGCAGCTGGCCTCCACACCTGACTTTAATCCTGACGCCCCATAAATGCCGGAAGGTTCCGCCCGTTCGGGGTCGCTGGCATTTTCGTGAACTCTATGCACGAACTTGACCTTGTTTAGTGTTATGTGTTTTGAGTTCTGGCAATCGCCACACGCCTACGGGTTTGTTTATGTTCTTTATTTAAGTTTAAATCGTTTTCGGCCACCGCGCCAGTCTTTATTTGTATTTCTTTGTTTGTTAATAAAAACCCCTTCCCAGTATGTCAGACCTCTGCGCTTCCTTCCCCCGTAAGTCCGTAGTCGTGACAGTGGGTAAAAAGTCATCACCCAGACAGGAGTGAACAGAGAACTCACACTGGGAATAAGGAAAAGGAATGGCAATGTAATGGTCTGATCATATTGTCAGTGGTGGCCAAGCAGTTACAGAAGTGGGCTGCATGTTCAAATCCTGAACCGCCAAGGCCCCAATGAGGTCACCTTGAGCAAGTATGCAAGTCACACACTGCTTGCCGGCTGCTTTCATGGCTGCTTCAAGGCTGCCCACTCCTCACAACAAATACTAATATGTTCATGAATACCACTGTATTCACATGGTTGTGGCCATCGTAGTGGCATGGCGATTAACAGGATAGCCTCACACCTCCAAGGCTGTGAGGCTGAATTCCGGCTTCCAACTTGTGTGTGTGTGGGGTTTGCATGCTCTACCTGTGTTGGCACCAGCCTCATTGAGTCCCCACCCTGTCTCCAGTGTCCGGGATGGGTTCCAACTTTGAGTACTAGGACTAAGGTGTTTAAAGCCTAGTGAGTGAAAGACACATCATTGCCTGAAACAGCAGTAGTTGTCACTCCTTCAGCCGGTCTGCCCCATTCACCCTGTCTCCTGATTCAGTGTCAAGTACTGTCAACCCCTGCACCACCACATCTATATAAAGTCTTTGGACCAATTCTGTTACATGGTGTGATCATACTTCCCTTTCTGTTTTGTGACCTCAAATGTTTTTTGTTTAAAGTGCTTGTTTCCTCATCACTAACTTGTAGTCTAAGTTTTGATTTACAATTCTCAGGTCTATGAGTATGTTGAAACATCTATGTTAATATACAAGTATTATTAAATAATATTTCTGCTGCAGGTATCCATTTCCCACAGTGTTCAGTAGCTGCAGTAAGAAGGATCTGGCCAGCAGCCTGGAGAAGGGGGTAGGGATGTGTCTCTTCAACCTGCCTGAAATTAAAGTTCTCTACGGGGGCCAGAAATGTGGCAATGGCTACCTAGAGGAGGGGGAAGAGTGCGACTGTGGAGAGCTGGAGGTATCACTCTTTAAAAAATGACATTTGATCAAAAGAGTACAACCATATTTTAAAAATAAATTTATTGTATTGTTTAGACCAAATTATTTCACTTGATGCACTGATGCTATTGAAAGGGTTGGAGACAGAGTGGTCCAGCAAGTTATTGTATCAAACAAAAACATTTTGTCATGGTATTTGCATTATTTATGTCCGAGTCAGTGTAAATGAAATTAATTAAATTCTTTTTTTTAAATAGTCAGGCATCATTTTGTCAGTTCAACTCATTGTCTGGTTTGATCAAGTGAGTTTGGATACAGTATTCATTCATTCATTCTGTTAAAATGTAGAACTATAACTGTTTTAAAATCACACATCACAGATTCATATAAATAACATATTACACACACTTACACTGATGGCATCAGTAGAATTGTTCATCATCCGTGTTGTTGTCCCTGATTGAGCTACCGTTTTCTACCTCAAGAGACCACAGTTGATGATTAGCCGTCTGTTAAAATGTTCCAAACACATAGTCACTGGCCAGATGTATGTGTGTGTGTGCAATTTAAAATGCCACAGTCTTCTCTACCAGGAAATCTGAATCATCAAGGAAGAGACGGAGGAAATATGGAAACAAAATTCAACAGTGTGTATCTGAAGATTGTGATGGGTTGGGACAAACAATTGCTTGTCAGGCAGTCCTTGTGAACTGAATCAGAAGACGTTCCCCACCTGTACATATAATTCAGTGTACTAATAAATTATAATACTTTTATTAATTAATTAGATTAATTGTCAAATGAATCACTTTTATATGCCCAAGGAGTCACCACTGGGCTATATCCTGGCTACAGTTTCTCAGGGATCGGTGTCAGGTTGGATGGAAGCTGGGCTCAACAAGAAGAGCCATGGACTCAGAAATCCCTTTAGGACGTGCAGGTTGCTTAACCTCCTAGAAAAACGCTGAGAATAAGAAGGTCCATTGACTCTGAAATACCTTTATGAAGTGTACATTTCCTAACCCCCAAGAACAGAGCTGAGAATGAGGGCCATGGAATCTGGAGCAATGCAGGTTCCAATGTGATGATGCAGGGGGCATTGCAGGGCTCAGAGGGCCTCAAAATAAATCCAATGCATATCCTTTCATTTAATTTCTCTCTCTCTCACTTCCTTTCAGGAGTGTATGAACCCTTGTTGTAATGCCACCATGTGTACACTCAAAGGAGATGCGGTGTGTGCCCATGGCCAGTGCTGTGAAAATTGCCAGGTAACAGTCATGTGTGAGCCCACCTTCAGCTCAGGCGAAATTAAGGGGCTTTAAAAAGCTTTACAGTGTAACATAAGTTAGATGTTGTTAACTTTAAGGATTAAAACATCTCAGTCATGGTGTGGCGTTTAAGTTACACCATGTTTCAGGTTTAATAGGGAAAATGCATAGGGCCATGTGTCTATAAGACCGCCTCTAGAGTCAAATGAAAATTACTTTGCCTCCCTGGCTAAATGTGTTGGACTCACACCAACAAGAGACCATAATGTCTTTTTTTCCTCTCCAGCTGAAACCAGCAGGTACACCATGCAGAGACTCCAGCAACTCTTGTGATCTGCCAGAATTCTGTACTGGTGCCAACCCCCACTGCCCCGCCAATGTTTACCTGCATGATGGTCATGCTTGCCACAATGTAGATGGGTACTGCTACAATGGCATCTGCCAGACCCATGAGCAGCAGTGTGTCACATTATGGGGCCAAGGTGGGTACTCAACGGTACTCAAGTAGAAAAAAAAATGTCCATTACATCTGTACTCAAGTAGTGAGTAAAGTAGATTTTTTACAATTTATTAAATTGTATTGAATTCTGTATACAGTACACACAAGTATTACAACAGAGAACATACAAATGGAAAAAATACAAAATTGAAGACTTTTACATACAGCACTTTACAAATTATTAATAAAGTGGCTACTGGAATCAAGCTTGTTCTCAGAGTCATAGGTTTGCTTTTAATATTACCTCATGACAAGTAATGTGATATAGAACTCATTTACTTAAATAAACAGCCACATTATTTAATTCTGAACACAATAGTATACAGAGGACAAAGGAACATGCCATAATTAAATTTAATTTATTTTCATCAGTGACTCATGTTCATCAGACCCCCACCTCTAAGGTGGCTGTTCTTGACTAGTGAGGCACAGTTATTAAACCATTAGTTTAGTCCAGTGCAACAAAGTCTGTGGTAGACAAACATGTTAAGGAACTGACGAGGAACTGTTGTAACTTCCCTATAGCCTTCCTCTCAAACGAGTGGCACCTCAGTGGCGACTGGGATTTGGACCAGTCAGATGTTTTAATAATTAGATTTACTAACAATAGATAAGCTAAACAAAAGTATTATTTTGGGACTGTATGTGCTTTCTATGTTTTATTTAAAGTGAAAGTCATTGTTTTTGTCATTGTGATACACAGCATAGCACACCCTTCTCCTTTCAGGATTTGAAGCCAGCTTGTTTTCGAAGTAGGGCATTTCCAGTAGTCCACCATATGTTTCTTTGCTATGAAATAGTTAAATAGCTGTTTAAAAAGCTGCACTCTGCACATCTCTACCTTTACATAGGATGACGTAAAAAAGCCTATACCTGTGATTGCTATCCTGACTATAAATGCAAAGCAGCATTATCTGGCAATTAGTACAAAGATCCAATAGTCATAGGTCGTGATTGTGGAACTGTTTTAAATAGGTGGACAGACATTGCTGCTTTCGGTTTGGTCAAACTTGTAGAGCAACAAATTAGGGCAGTTCTAAGGTAAAACCAAAGTTTGTTTTGGATTTGTATGTTTGTCTAAGAGGTGGATCACAAGGATTTAATCTGGATTTACACCAAATGGATTTTTTGTTATGACAGCGTGGTGGACTGACAGACACTTTTGCATGGCTTGTCACAAACAGGGGTTTTAATACATGGAACAGGCACCAATAGAGAACATACATGTTAAGGACCCTGATGTGAGCGTGTTAGAGTGCAAACACTACGAAACAGCTCTATACAATCAGGACAATTGGGAATACAGACAATACAAAACTCGAGTCCGAATCCCTCCGGAGTCCTAGGCGCAACTCTCGGTGCACCTCTCTGCAGGCAAAGTGACTATTGGGTCCATGCCAATCAATTGCCCGTAGTTCTCAGATGATCATCTTCAACACCACGGGCATTACCTTGGTCCTCCTATATCTGCCCACTCCCATCCTTGTCTGGAAACCCCGAAAGGACAAGCTGCTCCTTCTCACCTCACACACTGCCAGCCAGTGACAGTGATGCAGGCATCCAGAGAAAGTTCAAGCAGGCCAAGACCTTGCTGAACATGAAGCCATACCTTGGCCAGAGCTCTTCTGGTGAGCCAAGAAGCTGTGAAGATAATCATCTACAGGGTCAAGTCGGCTGTGTCCATGGAATGGTCAACGGCGTGATGGACAGATGGACACATTCGCATGACTTATCACGAACAGGGGTTTTAATACATTGAACACATACACGCAAATGTGGTACAAAAAACATATATGCAAAACAGCTACAAACAATCAAGATAATTTGTAACATATATATATAATACAAACATTTTCCATTCCATTCTGGTCTGTATTGCGTAAACGGTCAGTCAGTTACTGACATTTTTGTATCTGAAAAATTGAATTGAACTACAGCAGCAGTTTCTATCCCAATTCCAGTTTTTCCTGCACATTCTTTAGAAATAAGTGGGTGTAAAGTTTCAATGTTAAATATTATTTCACGTGATTGATTCACTTAGCCTTTGTTGACAGGGATTTATGTTGTTCAGTGTCTACACACAGAAGTTAATTATTCTTGTATTGATCTATGTTCCTTCCAGGTGCAAAGCCTGCTCCGGGGATCTGTTTTCAGAGAGTGAACTCAGCAGGCGATCCCTATGGAAATTGTGGGAAAGATTCCAAAGGATCTTTCGCTAAATGCGAGGAGCGGTGAGATCCTCAAACTCTTCTTGCTCTCTTTCTTGTCAATTTCACATGTGCAATATATATTTTGAGAAGGGAAATCAGATAAAAACAAGCCATGACAACTGTTGCTTCCATTTCAGTAGAAGATGCAGCACTTGCTTTTTGGATGGCAGATGCATTAAATGCTTGGCAGATCGTCCCTTGATTCATGTAATTGCTCTAATGACAGCAGTAGATAGAGTGTGAGGGAATCTAATTGCATACAGACAAAGGCTCTTCAGTTAGTCCCATGGCTAAAATGAGAGCACCATATCGATTCGTGTGAGAAACTTTTTTTGACATGAAATCAGCAATTATTATGCAATAGCAACAACAACAGCTCAGCTGTTGACCACTTTGGAATAGGAATGATTATAGAAAAAATATAGATTTTTGTATTAATATGTGTTGATGATTGACAGAAATGACCATAAATACAGAAACATTTGATTAACACAATTTATTCAATACAAAGATGAAGTGAAGCAGGAGGCACACAACACACCCATATGACAGCAGATCACAGAGTAATTCATAAAGTGCTAGTTTAAAGCAAATAGTAATACCTGGATCCATCAAAAAAATGGGTTATCCACAAAGAGCATTTCAGAAAACAAAGCGGGGTAAAGTAGTAAGTCCCTAAGTATGAGCTAGGCAAAGCAGAACCTCTGGATTAGAAGTCACAGGTTGGACTCTTCTCATACTATAAACCATGTCAGAGAGGAGAGTTACTGTCCTGCAGCTCTACAGCAGAAATTGCATTTCTCCACTGTTGTAGATGACGAGCATTGGCATGACAGTGTTAAATTTGCACAGCTTCACATGTGGTCTGTGTGTCTTTATTGTCTTACACAGGGATGCAAAATGTGGCAAAATTCAATGCCAAGGTGGAGCCAACCGTCCAGTGATTGGCACAAATGCGGTCTCCATAGAAACCAACATCCCACTTAAGGAGGGGGGTCGTATCCTCTGCCGGGGGACACACGTCTACCTGGGCGATGACATGCCTGACCCCGGGCTTGTGTTGACTGGCACAAAGTGTGGAGACAGCATGGTATGCACAGTGCCCTAGGGTCTATATTGTTGTCCTAGAATCAGAATTCCCATGTTTCTCTCTCCATTCACATGCTTGCAGTCACATAACCAGACAGAAAGGTAGGAAAGCAATCAGGTGACCTCTTAGTTCCACTGGTGGTTCTAATGCAAAGTCAATAAATTCCCATAATTGTGTGTGTGTGTGTGTGTGTGTGTATATATATATATATATATATATGTCAAAATGTTTCTTTTAAAGACTGGATAAAGGTTGGGTAAAAAGACACAAAATTGAGCTTTTTTATTTTTCAGCCGAAGGAGTGTGTTAAATACAGTCAGTCACTCTTGCCATTTTATGAGGCTTGTTTGAAGTGTGTCACAGCCACAGACTGGCTTCATTTCTAATGGCTTGGTCTGAGAGCAAGGAGAGTGGAAAATACCAAAGTGAACAAATGACATCAGACTGTTACTTAGCCCAGCACCAGAGACTCTGGCCCACATCATCAATGACTACTTAAATAGAGCAGCACTTAAAGCAGCACAAATGGAGCATAGCACTCCCATAAAGATAGAAATGTTTCATCATTGGATGAAGGTGATCACTCACTATCACTTTATATTGATTTGCAGTAGACCTTCCCTCTTGAGGGGACTTAAAAATGTATACACTGCCTGTCTAAAAAATGTCACATACTAATATTTAATTGGAGCACCTGTAGCCTTGATGATGGCACACATTCACTTTTTTAAAATTTTTTTATGACATTTATTTCCATTGCATACATGCAAAAAAGGTGCATTTGGACCAAATTCTTCTGCAGCAAACATTCTCAATGGGGTTGGACATGGTGGTCAATCCATGTCAAGTCAAGTTAAGTATAAGTCAAGTTGCGCTTGGGGACACAGGCAGTGCAGGAGAAACATTTAACAGTAAACAATGAGACATATTGCTAAATGTAACAGAGTTAGTGTGTGTGTGCATGTGTGCGTCAGTCCAAAAAGGAAAGTCCCTGAGTGTTCAGTTGTCTGATGGTCTGTGGAAAAAAGCTATTGCATAGTCTGCAGTGAGGGTCTGAAGGCTTCGGTACCTTACACTAAAGAGTGTATGTGAGGAGTGAGAAATGTGTACCAATTGTGAAAATGATGCTCCCTGAATCACTTTTTCACAATTTGAGACAGATTAATCCTGATTATTCCTCATACTGGAATATGCCCATACCATCAGAGAAGAAAAGATTTACTGATGTAATAACCTGGTTATTCAGTACATTCAGGTAGGCAGCTGACCTTATTCTTTGGGGACAATGTTACTGAACCTGGACCTGACCATCTACAGCAGCCCCAGATTATAGCACTGCCTCCACAGACTTGTACAATAGGAACAAGGCATGATGGCTGCTTCACATCAGGCGCCTCTCCACTTACCCTAATTCAGCCATCACTCTGTAACAGGGTCCATCTGGACTCATCAGACTACATAACCATCTTCAATGCCAATCTTTATTGCTATGTCTAACAATTTGAAGCCCTTTCCCCAATTACTGATCAATCAATCCCACTGATTAATGGTTTTCTTAAGGCTACATAGCTGTTTAGTCCCAATCCATTGATTCCCTTCACATCATTTGTGTGGATTTCGCCAAAGGTTTTATTGATCGCAGATCACAATCGTTCAAGATTTGGTTTGATTTTTTTTTGGAATGATTTTTTCATTCATGATTCTATTAGAATAATTTATTGGCCTTCATGAATGTTCTGTTCTTTGGTCCAATAAACTGAAATTCCTCTCAGCTTGATGGCATCATAATTACTGTGGTTTTGGTCACTCAGCAAGGTCTAATAATGTCACTGAAGTGTGATTTCTGTTGATTCAGAGCCTTTTAAATGTCTTTTGTTATCCATAATTTTATGGCTATGACTTAGAGTTTAGGAGCATTTTGGTTCATCATTTAAAACGTGTTCTTTATATTCCTGTTGCAGTTGTGTCTGAACCGCCAGTGCCAAAATGTCAGCATCTTCAGTGTCCATGATTGCGCAGAGAAGTGCAATGGACGAGGGGTGAGGTCACGCTCATTTCTTTATGCATTCTGTCACTCATTTAACCAGAAATCTGGTGGGAGAGATTAAATGACCACTCAAAATAAAACCTTTGGTGCTTTTCTTGTGCTACCCACAGTGCATTGAAGGGATGTCTTTTTCAGGTCATCTTTGCACCATCGTTGCATCTGTTGTTTCTCTCTGAAGGTGCACACTGTGATGCCAGACAACATCTTTTTTATGTCTTTATATCATCCAGTATTTACATCCCAAGGACCTCCAGAAAAGGGCTAATTCTAGACTAATGAGGTTGTTGTGGTTCCACATTAAATTTTAACTCATTTTAGACATCATACTACTGTTTCAGGAAGTGGTGTACTATTCCAGTTAATTTTCCTACAGCTTCATGTGAGCATGTGAGGAATCATGAGGAAAATCATGTTATTATTATACCCTGTAATGCTCTGTAAAACTTTGTGTTCTCCAAAGGTTTTTTGCCCTTTTCCCCCTTCCCCTTCATATTGAATTTTGCCATCATTGCATTAGTGAAAATGTTGTGTGGACAGAGAGAACAGTAGACAAATTTCAAGTTCTTGCACCTGTGTTAGACATCCCTGTGACACCCAAAAAAGTTACCAAGGGTTTGAGTGCATATTGATCTGTAAGTGGGGTCATAGCCTGACGTCAAAATACTGGACATAGATTGCACGTCACATTAAATTGGTCCTGGACCAACGGAAACAATATAGGCATGATCTGTACATCTATAAGACATCTAATGTTTAGTGGGTACATTTGATATCAGCCTTATTTCCTGTCAATGGCTGCATAACCCTGGTCCTAACCCATAACCACAACAAGCACAACATGGAAACAATAAATTTGATTTTAACTAAGTAATACAACAACACACACACACACACACACACACACACACACACACACATCAAACAGGATATAATGTAGCCACACTGATGTGATGTGCAGAACAACAAGACTATGCGATCAATCTTCCTGGCTGCTGAAAGGTACAATCAATTAGGTGTAATGGTTTAATTTATGTTCATCTTAAAGCTCTATTCATCATACTTGCAAAATGTTAAGCAAGCGTTCAAATATGAAAGGAATATATATAAATAAGAAAAGCCACAGCGGTGGTGATGGAAGTATGAATTTTAACTAAAAAAGTACATTTAAAAAATTGCACAGTTGATGAGCATGCATTATGTTTTGCTCTCTTCTTGTATGGTTTGACACGTCAGCAGCCCACCTTTGTGAAAGCTATGATTTGTGTCTGACAGAAGAGAATAAAATAGGATTTAACAGAGAGTTTCTGTCCATGTCCTGTCTCACTTATGCAGAGCAATGCGAAGACCCTTGCCTTCAAATGTAGAACCACAGCTTCTGGTTTTGATGCTGGTCAAGTTATTAGTTCAGGACTGAAAGCAGGGCATGTTTTTAGGTTGATCCAAGCTAGGAATCACTGGCTTCTTAGATAAAATAAGACATCAAAATTTACTTTAACTGGAAACATCAATTATTTAGTTGTCATATAGCGTGGTGGAACTTCTTATGTTTCTTTGAGAAACAATTAGACTTTAGTCTGTCCAGTAGGGGTAGGTCCAAATATCCATTTGGCAAAATATGATCATCCTTGCTCAAAGCAATATGATAATCAATACACCAGCACCAAAAACAATATTTCAATTAAAAAGGATTGATGGCTGAGAAAGCTAAGCGGCGAGATGCCACAGAATAGTGTTATGTACACTTGGATGTTTGCATAAAACAGTCTTTGGCAGACAAGTGCCAGTCTGGTGGCATGCAGCTTTTTGGTTGCTCCTGTGCGACTTGGTGGGCTGTCAGTTTTAAAGCCAGTTTCAGACTGAAACAGCCTGTTTAGTTTAACAATGTCATCTTACAATGACAGCGTGAGGAAAGCTTACAGGATTGCAGGATTGTTTTGCATTGATTGTCTCACAATATAATTAATTATCTCAGAGTCGTTGTATTATGATAGTATTGTTATGGTGGACCATGTATTGCAGATTTTATTGTGAAGCACCCAGTGTTTCTCACAACCTACTGTCCAGGTAAATAAATAGAGAAATGCATTAAAAATGAGTGGAACACAAAAATAATGGAGCTGTATTCTGCTCATGCCAAATATGTAAATACTTGTGAAATGTCTTTTAAGTAACTGAGTTTGTGACTTTTAATTCCATATATCCTGGTACTTCTGTTAAGTATCGCCAACACTTGGTATTTTACCGCCTTGGAAGACTGAGTGGGAAAGAAATTTGTTATCTGTTCTGTTGTCTTTAGCTAATACATCAACAGGTTTCATGTGTCAAAGGTTCTTTAGATAGGTGTATATTTTTCAGTTAGTGTATTTAAACTCTAGCTTATTTGATTCTGAGACACCAGATCTAAAGAGAATGGGGAGACCCCCTAAAGGCAAAGACTTCCCCTCTGTTTCCAGTTTCAGATGTAGACATACTTCTCACATCATGTGTCCCTAAGATGGTCCTGATTATTAAGCCATATGAGAACCTGCTGGGTCTTCCCCAACTTCCCCAAACAAGGGACTCACAAGGAAGGAGAAAGAGAATAAAATGAAAGCATGACTGAAGTAGTGGAAAGAGGGGGGTATATTTTCCACTGCAAGGCTGTCTCATGTGGGAAAAGGTCATTGGTCAGCGACAGCAAGTTCTTCACTCTGTATTTAATAGACCATGTTGGATGACATCTGCATGTTATCGCTATAGCTCCATGTTGACATGGATTCAGCCCCTCTGAACTCAGAGATGTTTTTGTCCCTTTTGTTAGCCCTGTGTGTATGTGTGTTAATTTATGGTCATAGAAGACATGAAGTCAAGCTTTGATTACTACTACAAAATTGCTTGTTTTCATATACATGGTTTAATATATGAACACATTTGTAAAAAGAAATGCATTTGACTAAATAATGTTCATGTACATTTTTACAAAACCTTTATGTGTAATAATTGACACATTTTATTGTGATTATAAAATAATGCACTTTTGGCAGCAATTACAGACTCATCAGAACAAGAACATGTTCAGAACAGGACATACCAGCACAAACACATTTTGGATGCATTTTGGAAAAACACAGGGCTAAGCACAGCACCGGTGTACAGTACACAATGTAACAATGGCAAAACTGATAGATATTTAGCAACTTTTTTCTTTAATGGACAGTGAATGCAACAGAATTCATGATCTATTATCAGTAAACTGACAAATAAATCAATGAATAATTTAAAGTGTAAAAGGTAATAAACACAACAAAATAATTATTTTTTAATTAAAGTGAACAGTTTTAGGCAAGTTCTTCAAAAGAGATGACTGTTTTACCAGGAGCAATTAATTAATTTGTTTAATACAACACTCCACTTTTTTTTTTTTCTATTTGTTTTATGCATTCACTTCATTGGAAGAAATAAACTTGCTGAGAATATGCCAACAACTGAACATATAGGGTCCTACCAACAGTAAAATGCCTTCAACCATGAAACAATACAGTATCAAATTTATTAAAGCTTCTGACATGCTGACTGCAAAGACACAAAGATGTTTTACACCTTGCACATTTTTAAACTGAGGAACTCACCATATGTCTTTAAATAAATTGTAATCAGTTGTGCTGCTGTCAATGCTCAGGTCTGCAATAACAACAAGAATTGCCACTGTGAGGCTCACTGGTCCCCCCCGTTCTGTGATAAGGCTGGCTTTGGTGGCAGCTTGGACAGCGGTCCTGTCAGACTAGCAGGTACAGTCATCTAAAAAATATATATATATATATATATATATATATATATATATATATATACACACAATGGGAAAAAAAAGTATTTAGTCAGCCACCAATTGTGCAAGTTCTACTACTTAAAAAGATTAGAGAGATGTAATTTTCATCATAGGTATACCTCAACTATGAGAGACAAAATGAGAAAAAAAAATCCGGAAAATCCTATCCTCAAATTTTTAAACAATTTATTTGCAAATTATGGTGGAAAATTAGTATTTGGTCACTAACAAAACTTCATCTCAATAATTATTTTGGCCCATTCTTCCATGCAGATCTCCTCTAGAGCAGTGATGTTTTGGGGCTGTTGCTGGGTAACACTCCCAAAGATTTTCTATGGGGTTGAGATCGTTTGAAATGGTCCGGATTTGAGTCCCTGGCGGTGTAACTGTGGTCCCAGAGTTGATTTCTTCACACCAAGCTGCTTACTTATTGCAGATTCAGTCTTTCCAGCCTTCTGCAGGTCTACAATTTTGTTTCTGGTGTCCTTACACAGCTCTTTGGTCTTGGCCATAGTGGAGTTTAGAGTGTGACTGTTTGAGGTTGTGGACAGGTGTCTTTTATACCGATAATGAGTTCAAACAGGTGCCATTAATACAGGTAATGAGTGCAGAACAGAGGAGCCTTTATAGGTCTGTGAGAGTCAGAAATCTTGCTCGTTTGTTAGTGACCAAATACTAATTTTCCACTATAATTTGCAAATTAATTCTTAAAAAATCAGAGAATGTGATTTTCTGGATTTTTTTTTCTCATTTTGTTTCTCATAGTTGAGGTATACCTATGATGAAAATTACAGGCCTCTCTCATCTTTTTAAGTGGTGGAACTTGCACAATTGGTGGCAGACTAAATACTTTTTTGCCCTACTGTATGCAGTAAAATAATAGACTAGGGTGAAGATCATGGCATTATATAAATAAATTAATTTGAACTGTTCATTATAATCCATTCATTCAGATAACAGAGGTGTTGCAGTGGGAGTCCTGGTGGCCTTTCTCTGTCTGGTTGGAGTTGGACTCATTATCTACATCAAGAGGAAGACTCTGGTTGGTCTCATCTTTGCAAACAATAAGAGCACAATTGAAAAGCTGAGGTACAGAATTTCTAATTTAAATATTATTTAAATTGGCAATGTAGGACTATAGTCTTATCTGTGTTTTTTCTTTACAGGTCGAATCACAGGTCAGTTGGCCTAAACAGGCCTGCAAGTCCTGGTCATTCACACCTTGTGTGCAGAAACTCTCCTCCCCAGCCCTCTACAGCCAAACCCCACAGCACCGGCATTTACAAGGTACATGACATTACCTTTCAATCACTCCCTCCAACAAAATCACCTAACTCCGACCACCAGCATAAAACATGCATCTCATTAAATGTTTTTATTGTCTTATATATCTTAATCTCTAGAAATTAACAGAGGCAACCATTTTGAGCAACCGTTCGAGTCCCTGCCCCACATTCATTCTTTGGGTCTGTGGAGGCCTAGTGGGTATGGAATCACAATCACTTGACAATCACTTCATTTTCACTTGACTTGTAAAAGTCCACATGCCCCTAAATATAGCTGTGAATTATGGGCATGAGGTCACAGAAACTCCCCACTGCGCATAGACACATTGAAGCACTTTTTCAGGTCATCTTTGCACGTCTGCTGTTGATCCTCTGAAGGTGGCACCAGATGACGTATTTTTTAAGCCAGTAAAGAGGGCGGACCAGGCATGGGCCTGGGTCTGACTCCAGGGGGCTGAAAGCCACAGAGCCCCCAGAGGAAGAGGGCCTGCTTGTCCCAATGGATGCAGACAGGGCTGAGCCAGGAAGGGTCCCACAAAGTTCCCGTGCCTCCAGCAGATACGTGAAGGAAAGGGCCTGCATGTCTCTTGCTGCATTGACGTCTCTCGCTGACACCATCACATGACACTGGAGCAAAGTGTCATGTGACACATATAAAGATACAATTTTCACAATTTTTATTTATTGTTTCTTAAAAGCAAGTAAGCATGTTAAGAAAAGGGCCATGATTCATGCAAAGCAAATCGCTTCTTGTGTACTGTTTTTTTTTTTTTTTTAAATCCACTTCAAATCTTAGGAGCACAGTGAAGGCCATATTAGCACTGCGTTTGATGTATATACATTCCTGTTTGTTGTTCAGTTGGAACATTGACTAGTGCAGCTTACTGTCAACCTAAAGCAGCTAAAACCATGAACTAAAAGAAAAGTGTCAAATTTCAATAGGCCATTTTTGACAAGCATGTAGAGATATGGCAAGTATGGGTTGAACCCATAGAGTTAGTGTTTTGAGCTTCTGTGTGTGCAACACAGGTGAAATTGGCATGTGCACAAAGATGTTATGCTAGACATTGCCAGGTACTACAGGTGTGTGTGTGTGTGTTTGGGCGCAGCATTCTGTGCTGCCCACTGCTCTAAGGACTGAGGATCTTGGGCTGCAGATGAGGTGATTTTCAACTAGGGTATCTAGTAGGGTCTTACCTTCTCTTTCCTCACGCTTTCATTTAACAGCCCCCCTCTCTCTCTTCCACTCTTTCCGGTGAAGAGCATTTGGTTAACTGGTAAGGGGTCAGCTTCGGATCTTCTCTTCTTGTGCGTGAGGGCTGGTTGTCTGGTGAAATACAGAATATCTGTTTTTTCCAGCATGAAGTGTTTGTGTATCTCAATTTGCTCAGTAGTTTGTGATTGATGAGACAGATGCTGACTCACCATTACCCTCCTCGCTCACTTTTTCTTTCCTCCATTTCCACTCCATGTGTCTCTGGTTAAGGGTTAGGTCTAACAAAAACTGTGACAAAAAATGTAAATGACAAAACACAGAGCTGAACTTCCTGCTGTTTCTGTCTCAAAAGTACGTTGTGATTGCTGTACTACTTAATCTTTGACCTCTTGTTGTGACTAATGAATTCTAAAAAATACAAATCTATTAATAAACTGATAAATTCTATATCAGCATGGGGGATATTTTTCAGCTGTATATAAGACAAAGTGGGTGTTTACCCATATACTAAGGAGTGTGTTAAGAATGCGGAGGATGAAGAGAAACAGGAATGGAAAAAAACAGAATTAATCAGATCTGGAAGCAGGGTATGTGAAATATGTCAGTCATTGTAATGGGCTGCTCCCATTTTAAAATGAATTAATAAAAAATAATTAAAGTTCATCGTCTCCTCCTCTACAAAATATAGGGGCAGTGGTGGTCTGGTGGGAAGCGGACTCATAACCGAAAGGAACCCAACACAAGAAACATATTTAGTATTTTTATAGCAGAAGAAAGTGAATAACGTTTTTCTTTCAGTCATCTTTTTACCTTCATGACTGGTTTGTTTACTATCATCAAAAGCCACTTCATGAGATGCTTATTAATGTGTGTGAATGATAAGTGTTCTGCATAAAGCTTCACGACAGTTGGAAAATTTCCCCGTTGTTTAACTTAAGGTGGTGGAGAAAGAGAAGAATTTGAAAGGATTATTTCAGTTAATTTTTTACAGTTTATGTTTTTTTTTTCTTCTAAGCCTCCTTCTATGGGTCCAGAGATGCTGATGTCATCTCACAGCCTTCGGCGACTGCCCCAGTGCCCCCCTGTTCACCTGAGCCACCCTTTACCCATCACTCTAACAATGGCCATGTCCCCACCAGTGCCTCCACCTCACAGGGCACCCCTACCACCCAACAGCCACCTCCACTCTCCTCCAAGAGGGACATTGTTCCATGGTGCCCCACAGCACCAGAATTCCTGCCGGATGATTATGGTGAGTACAGAAGATTCCACGGCATTAAAAACATGAATGGCCAACCATCATTGACCATCATTGGAGTTCTGCTTACAGAACTCCAGTAAAATACCAGATTAGTGTTTCCTTTATCTCATGCCTTTACACTTTACACTCCTCTAGAACACCAGGACAATTCTGGTCAACAAAATGTAAAGCTAGCTAAGCTGTGGAAAGGCAATATCACCTAGATCAAAACCAAGCAAACATTCCTCTCAATCTACTTATCCTGCTGAGTATTAGATTTCACACTGCCCATGGAGCACTGTGGGCTGACACCATTGTGCCGAAATAAGTTCTTTTACAAGAGGCACTGAGAGAGTTTGAGTGACTGACTAAATTACACACATTTTTAAAATATGTATTGCTTGTTCCTGGGGCTGCTATTACATTTCTGCTTTCATGTCAAGTGTTGAATTTTAGACTTTCAGATCCATATGCACATCACTTTAACTTAACCAGTATGGTTATGTCAATGTAATGTCTCATTGGAAACTGGCTATAATGTTTTGTGATGTGGTTTCACATTGATGATATGTAGGTTTCACTGAAATTCAGTCAACTGTGTAGATTTACAAATTACCCATGGATTTATAATACAGTACATATCTTCTTAATTTGGCTTAGAGGTTCCCACAGCGGATATTACACTGGATGCCTTTCCTGACATAACCCTACCCTTTTACCAGTGGCTATGTTATAATATAAAACATTATAAAAAACGAATGAGTTTGGAAGCCTTGTTCGAGTCATTCTATAAAACACTTTAAAATAACACTGAATTCTCTTTGAAAGTCCTAGTTCTCTACATGATTTTCTGGTATTTGTTAATATAGATGAACACATTAGCAAAACTAAGACTCTAGCTTTAATCTTTTGAAACATGTTTTTGTGCAGGTTAGTTGCGCTGTCTATTACATTCCAGACAAAAGCAAATGTTGATGAAACATTTACAGCTCTGTACATTTTGTGTGTGCATCAAATTAGATGCACCTTATCATTGGGAATTTAATGGAAACACATGGCATACTAATTGGGATTGAGACAATGACACAAACAAGAATATGCGCCAGGATATTACAATGTGAAATATTTTGTATTCTCTCTCTCTCTCTCTCTCTCTCTCTCTCTCTCTCTCTCTCTCTCTCTCTATATATATATATATATATATATATATATATATATATATATAAAAACCCTAAATTTAAACCTGAATAGAAAAGGGACAGCCTGAATCAAGTGTCTCTACCCATATAGACTCAGCACATTACCCCTTGGAAAACTTATTGGAACTAAAGCTAAAGTTTAAGTTAGGTAAATTTTTTGTGGTGTGACTAGGTAATCTGATCCAAATGGCTCTCGTCCACATTGCAGGCAAGCCAAGTGTTTCAGGCCAGCTGTTCCTCTTAATAAAAATTTATCGGATCAATCGAGGTCTGTTATTGTGGCAGACATGCCGGTGAGATGGCAGCTGTTTGGCAGCTCTGCTGACAGCAGGCCCAGATAAAAAAATGAGAAGAACTAAGGAGAGAGGTTGGCAGACTGCATAAAGTTTAGGATCTAGAAGTTGTAGGTGCTTCACCAGCCAAATATATGCAGAATTCATTTGCACCTACTTTGCCTTAATCTTGAATAAAGTAGCTGCTAATGTCCAACTGCCAGATTTGTTCCTAGATTCATTCAATTTCTCTCTTTATCTGGAAGGCACATAACCAGTGCTTAGTAACAATTATTATGATGACATGCAAGTCTCTCTGAGATTTGTAATTACATGGATTCATTGGGACTCACCAAAGTTCATGACGACTAAAAAGATGCTCAGACACAATGAAGTTATTGTTTGAAGAATGACAGAAGATGCTGACATTCCCAAAACAACAAATGCTGTCACTTCAACTCAGTAATTTAATCATGCACCAATGGATAACCACCCAAACAATATGAACTTGACAGACTTCCACTGCTGTGATTCTTTGCAGGCTTAGAAGACAAAACACTCAGGTCTATTTTACATCACAATTTTACAAGCGTGTGTGTCTAAATGTTATATAGATTAGACTGTTCCAGGCGCCCCATTGTCTTCCTGTGGATTATATGGAGCCATGACACTGTTTCTACAAGGAAATGGCCTGAAACAAGAGGAGGAACCCCACAAGAGTGTGAAATCATGTTTGGATCACTATGTGAGGTTGGAGGGGGTCTGGGTGGAGATGATTTGGCTCTTCCCTTTGTATGATTCTGGAAAAGCCTGTTCTCTCTTAAATGGGGAACAGATGTAGGGTAGGTAGCTGGCGCTCATCATTACCTCATTCTCTTTGGGTTGATTAGTAACACATGATGGCCTCACATCACAGACCTTATGGGTAGGGGCTGCCTAGGCAACAGATGGGACAGCGGTACCCAGTAGCTTGCATGTAACTGCCTGTCAGAGAGCGCCCTCTGGTGTCCAGTATTGGTCTGAATCATGCTGTAGTGTAGAACTGGTTAATTGGTCTCAATATTATTGGTATTACGCATCATTTCAAAATAATACCAGATGACTACTTCAGACAGATAAATTAGCTTTGTAAGCTCTTGTCACTGCCTAAATGCCTCAAATGCCTAAAACATAACAACATGCAACAAGTTTGCCCGAAATGCTGGACACTAATTGGTGTCATCTACATGTAATCAAATCACATTTTCAATCACAATTAGAGCAGTTTATATCAGTATTGGCAAAAGTAACTTATAGTAACTAAATTAAAAATGATATATCATACATTTTAATAAGTATGATTAAATATGGCTTGTGATATGAGTCGTTATTGCTTTACAATTTTGATTCACAGGAGTGCAAAAAGCCCAGTCCTCCTCAGAAGCCTTTGCCCGCTGACCCACTGAGCAGGACCACCAGCCTGATGGCCAGTTCCTCCACTGTACCCATCCCTGTCCCTACGACAGGGGCCCCCAGACCAGCACCTCCTGGTCCTCACTCTACCAGGTGAGCTAGGCCTCCATTAGTATCATTATTAGTGGTTCAATAATCAGTTAGAAAACCAGAAATAGTGTTAATTTAATCAATAAATAGTTAATTAAATTGATTTATTTCCTCATAATTCTACACACTGGTCACTGCCACTGGTGTTCACTGACAACGTGAAAACAATTTACTTGAGGTTTTGGCAAATTTATTAAAATGGAAAAAAAAAAAAAAAAACTGAGAAAGCACATTTACATTGTTTTCACAGCCGTTGCCTTGAAGCACAAAATTGAGTTCAGGTGCATCCTGTTCCCCCTGATCATTCTTGAAATGTTTCTTAGGCTTAATTGGAGTCCACCTAAGGAAAAAACAGTTGATTGGACACGAGGTCCCACAAAGTTGCTGCAAAGAGGAATGGGCCAAACTGGCCAAGCAGAGATGTGCAGCAGGGCTTGTGGCATCATATTTAAAAAGACTTGAGTCTGTAATTACTGCCAAAAGTGCATCGACAAAGTATTGATCAAAGGCTGTGAAATCTTATGTACATGTGCTTTCTCCGTTTCTAATATTTTATTAATTTGCCAAAGTACAACATGTTTCCTTAAGTACAATGTGTTTCATGTTGTCATTATGCAGTGTTGTGTGTAGAATTCTGGGGAAAAAAATCCTTCAATGCCATTTTTGGAATAAGGCTGTAACATGAGATGTACATGAGAACGTGTAAAAAGAGATGTGCTGTGAATAATTTCCGGAAGCACTGTACATAATAAAGGCCTGGCAGCATCTACAAATATGATATTTTATACATGCAATATCCTGCATCCTATATCCATTATCATCAGCATAACATTTTTTTAATCTAACCATACCCTTTCAAAAGACAGTTTGATTAAACTCACCTTCTTTGTTTATAACAATGTGACATTTGGATCATCATTTTTATTTGCATTCTTTGCTTCTAGGCTTCTTCCTAAACAGCCTCCCACCTTGCCAAAGCCTCCCATGATTGGTGGATTAAAGTACAGCTGAGTCAGGGTGACATCCGGGAAAGGACCTTTTTTCTTTTGCACTATGGAACTCTAGCCCTAGCAGGCTTGCCGACTCTGAGTCCTAAAGTTTTTCTTGAGGTTGCCAAAGAACCCTTGGTGCTCTGTCTCAGAATGGTGCTATGAGTGCAAGCTCAGGTACATGTAAAGTATTTATGTCTTGTATTTATTTTACACGGTGCACTGTGGTAGACACTTTCAATTATAGAGGTCCCCCCACCCCCAACCCTTCCATGTGTCTTTGATTTCATTTATCAAGTGTTGGCCTACCTTAATTATAAGGTAGTATTTGAGGGAATCACTGCAGGATGAAATCATTTTTAAAATGTTCAATTGTGTGGTCTGAACTGTTATAATAACATTGCTGCAGATTATGATTAAGCAATTATAAGTAAATGTTCATTCAAGATCTGAGTTTAAAATGTTGTCATCTTAAAGACAAAATCTCCACAGTCTGTTCTCCTCTCACAGACATCTCAGATATCCTGAACCTGATGACAGACAGTGGATGTCTCCCATCATTTTTTTAAATCAGGCTGTATAGATTCGAGTCAGTGCAGTGCTTCACTGCGATCATATATATTGAGTAGCAGAGCTATTAGCATGGGCATATATTGAGCTGGAATCACAGTTGAAAGTGCATAGGTCAGATTGAGTTTTGGAATGAATAGCATTTTTTTCGCTCTAAAAAATGTTGGAACAAATTATATTTGATCAAGATTAAAAACTACATTATTTAGAAATACCCCTTGACCTGGCTTTCACAGAAAAACAAGCCTAAATATTATTTTTAAAAATTGTATTAAAAGGTATTTATTTCATTAAAATGGGAAGGGAATTGGATTGGTAATCATGCAGTGATAATCAGACAACCAGATTACTATGATGTATGCATAGTAATCTGGTTGTCTGATTATCACTGCATGATCAATATTATCAGAAGAAATAGGTATAAATAAATCTGTATTCAGATTCATTATACTGTGAACATGCAAACAATTGATCTGGAAAGAGCTCAAATTAGGTGTTTAATTTATATATTGTCTAATGTTGACACATTGTTGACATTGATAAAATAAGATGTCTTAATCAGGTGAATGCAGACTGCAGATAAACTACAAAGGACATAACAAACATTTTGAACAATTGCCTACCATTCCATCATACTTACCACCACTGAAAATGAATGAATGTAATAATGAATAACTGGAAAAAGGCCCCAACTGCTAAGAAACACTGGCAATAACATCTCTCGCTGTGTGTGTGTGTATACAGTGCTCAGCATAAATGATTACACCCCCTTTAAAAAGTACAAATTTAATCAGTCGCTCAATGAACAAAATAACTATTTCCAGAAATGTCACAAGGCTGGGTTTTATTGAACACTTGTTTAACTTAGATCACAAAATCTTCAGTTTTGCTAAAATTGGTTGAAGCAAAAATGAATACACCCCGCAACAAAAACTACTACATCTAGTACTATGTATGACCACCATGATTTTCAAGGACAGCGCTAAGTCTCCTAGGCATGAGATTAACAAGTTGGCGACATATTGCAACATCTATCTTTTTCCATTCTTCAAGAATAACCTCTTTTAGAGCCTGGATGCTGTATGGAGAATGATGCTCAACTTGCAGCTTCAGAATTCTCATCTTTGTCTCATCACTCCAGAGAATAGAGTCCCAGTAGTCTTCATCTCTTTCAGCATGGGCCCTAGCAAATCCTAGGTGTGCTTTAGGAGAGGCTTTCTTTGTGGACAATACCCATTCATGCCATTCCTCTGCATTGTGTGCCGTATGGTGTCAAGGGAAACAATCATTCCAGTTTGGCTTTCTACTGATTTAGCTAACTGCAGTGAACTACAGTATTTTGACTGATATGTAAAGTGTTGCTGATCTACTTGTAGCCCTCACCTTTTTTGTGTAAGATAAATGATTTCCTTTTTCAGATTTTGTGACATTTCTCTTCCATGTGTAGCCATAATCACGTGTGAACGGTTGCCTTTGTTCTGCAAATATGGCAATTTGCAGGCCATCAGTTCATAGACACAGACATGTCCCAATCTGCTTCCAGCTGTCAGTAGCTGTATTTTACAACATGCTGGACCTGGTGGTGGCAAATTCCTATGTTATGTACAAGGCATGTACAGGGAGGGAAGGCAAAAGACGATTCTAGTGTTAAATGGATCATTAGACTCATCTGAAGTTGATTGCCTGTTAATTCGAATTTTGTAGTCTTAAGTGCGGCTTTTCTCCTAAAACTATAATTGGGGTGTACTCATTTTGGCAACATAAGCTTGAATGGATTTGTTAGGAAAACCATTAATTAACTAATCTTGTTTGCAATCAATGGCCTACATTTTTGGGAGTATTTTGTAGTATGGTATCTCATATAAAATGAGAGAGAGAGAGTTGAACTGTTGAACAGGACAGCACAGCATACAACTGGAGCCAGACACCTCAATCTACCTAGCATTGCTCCTCAAAACTTGTTATTTCCCATCATGTTCTGCTTTTTGCCTCTAAGATAATGATCTGTAGGATATATACTGTACACCATATGTCTCTGTTTTTGTTCTTCTATGTGCCATATTGTTGTTGTTTTTTTATTTTTCTTGCATTTCTGTGACTCATGGATGTCAGATGATGCATTGTACTCGTAGAACTTGAAGTGCAATTTTACATTTATGAGTTTCAATTTTATGAGTTGTAATGCATTCTGCCATTTTGTATCATCTAAGCCTGTGCACTCAATGTCACTCCAGTGACAACAGAAAAATCATATATTGCCTCACGGACAAATTTTTTTTAAACTGCACTAGTAATTTGTTTTTGCATATCAGTAGAGTTAATTCAATAGTCATCTCTTTTTTTGTTGTTGTATTTTTACATTTCCTTTACTGACTTTGTTGCAGGAAAACACATTATCATGAACTAGTGTTTTTGTACCACAAAGAAACTTTGATAATATGTACCATACTGTACCATAGGCGTCGATGCACAGATTTGGAACACACAAATTATGGAGCAGTGTCATTAAAATATTTTTTTTTTATGCTGACGCTTTCAACTGTGTTTGATCAATGCAACATGCACACAAAACAACAACTGAGCAGGAAATATTCTGATTGAAAACTTAAAGCAGGGCTTACCGCATAATTAAATTCTGGTCATGTTTGTTCCTGAATGGCCAGATTGCTCTTCCTGGCATCATGTTAAATTCTAAGTATAAAATGTAGCTTAATCCATAAAGTGAATGTGATTGTCATTGTGAAACACTGCAGCACGGCACACAGTGCACACAATAAAATGTGTCCTCTGCATTTAACCCATCACCTAGATGAGCAGTGGGCAGCCATGAAAGGTTGCACAGGAAGCAGTGAGTGGGGACGGTACTTTTGATGGTACTTTCAGGATTCGAACTGGCAACATTCCGATTACAGGTCTGTTTCCTTACCTGCTATGCCAACCTCTGCGGTTAAGAGTAGGTTGTTTGTTAGAGTGGATAAAAATAGAAAAAAAGAAAAAAAGCATAACTCTTCAGTCAGTACTGGCAAGAATCAAATACACATTGTATGGTCTTAAACACGTGAAGATATTTTTGTGAAAAAGAAAAACAGGGCAAATGTCTGCTCAGCTGTGTTCAAAAGAAATTTGATGGAATCTCAGCATCCTATGGTGGTATGTGGTGTTATATACTAGCCAAATAAATGCTTTCAATTGGAAACACATCCCTTATAGCTAGAAATTTATGAAAACCTGTGCAACGTCCTGTGGAACCCAGTCACAAGCAACGCAAGCAAGAAATCGCCCGGACCACCTCCAGAGTCCAATGATGAGACCACCAGAGAGTTGCAGATGTGGACATGGACTACTGCCCCACCATAACCTAGGTCTGCCGATCCAAAGATGGACTCAAATAACCTATAGAAACTACCCAATAGAATTGTGGCGAGCAGGGCAGGAGGACCGGGGTGCCTGGCCGGCGAGGAATGAGGAAGCAATGGACGCGCTGCAACGCAGCGGGGAGTCAGTTCGGGATCTTTGGGAAGGACCGGGGCAGAGTAGAACCGGAAGACGGCGGGTTTCAGGATGGTCCGGGATCTTGGACTGGACGGGAGTAGGTCTTAGGCGGCAGGACAGTAGGGGAGCATGGAATCCCGTCTTAACCGATGGGTCAGGTAGGTTCAAGGTCAGGGGCAGGTAGAGGTTGTAGCCAGGAAGTTCCGGTCGGGGTTCCTTTCGTGGTTTCCAGGGGATCAGGCAATTCTCGAAGTCGTGGGCAGGCGAAGGTCGTATTTCAGGAAGGTACAATTATCTTGGGTCGGGGGTGCGAGAGCTAGCGTCTCTGGCGAGTAAACTCATACAAAGAGCGGGCGTGTCTCCTTGGGGTTACCTCACTTTTATACTTGCCACCGCCCGCTTCCATTTCCTCTTCTGGGTCGTCGTCTCCCAGGCTGGTGAGGCGCCCTCTAGCGGGCTGGAGGCGCGTTGGCCATGACATTAACACATCTGCATATTATTACTAAATGATACCCTATTTCATTACAAAGTTAATTACTCATAGTATATTTTATTTTGTACACATTTGTTAAACCTATTTAGTGACATTTACAAATAACTAATCTGTTTCATTGATTAACCCAGACATGTTTTATATTTTATCAATAAAATGATCAAATATTCAAAGAAGTCTAATTTAAACAGCCAGTGTATATTTCAGCTATAGCTGTATAATAGTGATACAAACTAGGCTGTTCCAATTTATCACAGCAATCCCTGTGCTTTCGTAAATGTATTAGTATAGAGTCACCATATCAACCAAACTACCAATCACCCAAATAGTGTGTGCCCCCAGTAAACTCCTTGTTCAGGTCATCCCCTCCACTTCTCCAATGCTAACAATGCAGCAATGAACGCTACTGCTTTGCATGCGCACGTTGTGGCCCAGATCACATTTAGTTTGGGTACATTTTATTCTGTTATTTTATGTAGCTGCTCTTACACTTAAAAATTGGGTAGTGTGGGTATGATTTACCTAATTATTTTAGATTTACCTCATTGACTAAAATAATTAAGTAAATTTCACTCAATGTAATATTTGGGAACCTCCAAATTGTTTGTCCATGCCAATGATGCACTGTGAAATCTTAAGAGTTAATAGTAACACTGGAGTGATGCACTGCATTGCACAGAATTGCTACCCTGGAAGAGGATCTCCATTTTTTAGAGAGTTGTTGCTTGTGTATGGGGGGTGTCAGTATGATGGGTGTCATCTGTAGTGTTTGTTAAGCCCATTGAGACATACTGCTTGTGATTTTGGGTTCCAAGCCTGTGTATATGTGTCAGGAAAGGTATCTGTGCCAGGTCAAATGTTTCACTGTGGTGACCCTTACAGGAGCAGAGGAAGGAAGGATACGTGCAATATACTCATGGTTACCAAAATAAGGGCTAAATAAGGGCTAAATAAGGGCTTAATTTGAATCAGTTCATGTGATCCTCAAATTATTTATTATAAACACACATTCCATGTCTGATAAATCCATCTTCTATATTCTCCTGCATGGCTCCACTCTATAGAGGCTAGCTCTTTGTAAGAACTCTCAACTGTTTCTTTATTTGAATGCCCCCACATACAGTTAAATTTGTGTCCCTTTATAGCATGCATTGCCTTTGATTAAACTCAGCCGTGGCTAAGCCAATCAAAAACTATGAAGTCAGACATATACTGTACTGTATTTTCCTGGTACAGATGTCTTCATTGTCACATGGAGTATGTGTTCACGATTTACAGAAATAAATAGACAAATGTTTCAGATGTAAATGTTTTTGCACCATTGAATTGAAAAATATGCTCACTGAAACATGGCATAAAC
The DNA here is from genome assembly GCF_900700375.1 of Denticeps clupeoides. NCBI lineage: Eukaryota > Metazoa > Chordata > Actinopteri > Clupeiformes > Denticipitidae > Denticeps > Denticeps clupeoides. The sequence continues at coordinate 13,219,807 of NC_041708.1, forward strand.
CTGAAGTTTTTTCAGCTCTAAATGAAGCCTGCACCCCTGGCCATTGAAAGAGGGCACGCAACACTGGCCATGGTGGTGGACTTCCTCTGATCAGAAGAGATGATCCATTGTCAGCCTCCTGTGTCATTAACCCTTCTTCTCATTTACTGCCCACCAAAATAAACTTAGCTCTCCTTCCAGAGATTCAGGACCTGTTCACTACTCTCTGCACAACCATTGCAGACTGGTTGAAGACTCCAAGACTGTGGGGTGAACTGCCCTAACAGTTAAATCTGCAGCAACATGTTGATGTTGCTCAAAGTTGATCTGGTGATTACATACTCCATTCCATCATGAACTTGCAGGTACGCGACTTAGATCAGGGTATTGGACCATAAACCCATCTTCATGGCATCGTCTCTCCTGCTGATCCCACTTAAAACCAAAGCAACAAATCCATTTAAGATCATCTAAAACATTGACCCTGATACCCTTGCTGTGGACCTCAAACATTTTTAAGCAGATCCAAAATTGGAATGGTTTGAACCCTGAACTGCCAAGAGCAGAGTCACAGAGCAAGGTACCGTCCCCACACACTGCTCCCTGGGTGCCTTTCATGGCTGCCCACTACTCACAAAGGATATGGATGTTTGTATTCTCACACACTCTGTATCCATAACAGCCTAACCAGGGACATAGGGCTAAGTAATGATAATGAGCAAAAATGGGTGTCATTCCTACCCTGCTTATATATGATGTGAACACTTGAATAAATTAACACATTTTAATATGTCAATTTAAATAGGGGTGGCACACTCCCCTATGAACCAGAAGACCCAGGTTCAAATCCCACTAACTACCATTGTGTCCCTGAGCAAGACACTTAACCCTAAGTTGCTCCAGGGGGACTGTCCCTGTAACTACTGATTGTAAGTCGCTCTGGATAAGGGCGTCTGATAAATGCTGTAAATGTAAATGTAAATAAAATGTAAATAAGCGTTTAAGCATACAGACACTCAACTTAGTTTTCAAAACAATTGCCTTCAATTTCAAATGCATTTCCAATAAGCTGTATTCCATAATGGTCTACGTTTTAATGGTCTAGATCTAATGTCAATTGTTTGTGACTGAAGCATGAATAGATCTTAATCAGGTCTGAAAATGACCTGCAGAGCGGTCAAATTGTTAAAGTGGGTTCAGAGGCGTTCCTGAAGTGGCAACCAAGGCTGTTATTTCAAAGTGTTCTCATTCTAAGAGGTAAGAGGGCCAGAAGTAAATGTGGGTCAGCATGTTTAAAAACATTATAAATTTCAATGAAGGTCATAACAAAGTGTGCCTTTTATCAGTAAAACAACAATATTATTGTAAAGCTCAGTAATAAACATCAGAGTAATTCAAAGCATACATCAAAATTAATCCAACAGTTAAATTAGTTTTCAAAACCAAGATTTCATTTACATTTACGTTTACGGCATTTGGCAGACGGCCTTATCCAGAGAGACTTACAACATGCTTAAGTTACCATCGATGAAGAGATCAATTCCGGTTCACTAGGACCCCAACTATGAATACATCTATTTTATTCACTCTGTTGTAGATTCTGTACACAAGTTCGACAACAAGAAAATTACAATTTAATCTAAATATTCTTTAAAGAGGAAGGTCTTGAGCTGTCGTTTGAAGGTGCTCAGAGACTGAGCTGTTCTGACCTCGAGGGGAAGTTCATTCCACCACCGAGGGGCCAAGACAGAGAAGAGTCTAGATGAATGTTTTCCTTTTACCTTCAGAGATGGAGGGGCCAGGCGAGCAGTACTGGAGGCTCGGAGTATACGAGGTGCAGTGCGAGGTGTAATAAGGGCTGTGAGGTAGGATGGTGCTACTCTATGTTTGGCTTTGTAGGCCAGCATCAGTATTTTGAACCTGATGCGTGCAGCTACTGGGAGCCAGTGGAGGGAGTGTAGCAGAGGGGTGGTGTGGGAGAATTTGGGAAGGTTGAAGATTAGTCGTGCTGCTGCATTTTGTATTAGTTGTAGAGGTCAGATGGTACATAGTGGTAGACCAGCTAGAAGGGAGTTACAGTAGTCCAGTCGTGAGATTACTAAGGACTGAACCAGTAGTTGGGTGGCCTGGGTTGACAGATAAGGGCGGATTCGTCTGATATTGTAGAGAAGTAATCTACATGAGCGGGAAAGATTGCTGATGTGAGTTGAGAAGGAAAGTTGGTTGTCTATTGTTACGCCAAGGTTGCGGGCTGTTGCAGAAGGAGAGAGCTGCGAGTTGTCTAGGTAAATAGCAAGATCCTGATGGTGAAGAATCTGCTGGAATGATTATTAGTTCAGTTTTGGTGGGATTGAGTTGGAGGTGATGGGCTGCCATCCAAGACGAGATGTTGGTTAGACATGCAGAGATTTTGGAAGCAGCATGTAGATCAGAGGGAGGAAAGGAGAAGAGGAGTTGTGTGTCGTCAGCATAGCAGTGGTAGGATAATCCATGTGAGGAAATGACCTCACCAAGTGATCTCGTGTAGAGGGAGAAAATGAGAGGACCTAGCACCGAGCCTTGGGGGACACCAGTGGAGAGTCTACGTGAGGTAGAGGTGGATCCTTTCCAAGTCACTTGGTAAGATCGCTGGTGGATCCTTTCCAAGTGACTTGGTAAGTGGTTTGCAGCATGGCAGTGGTTTGCTGCCATGCTGCAAACCACTTACCAAGTGACTTGGTAAGGATCCACCAGTGATATTACCAAGTGACTTGGAAAGGAGCCCCAAATTCCAAGCCTCTTCAGGATTGACAAGAGAGTCTTGAGGTTAACGGTGTCAAATGCAGCAGATAGGTCGAGGAGAATAAGAACCGATGACAGTTTTGCCAATCTGGCTGATCCTGGAGTGGCCTGCACAGAGCCCAGACCTCAATCCTATTGAGAAACTATGCATGCAATTTGCAATGGAAAAATTAGGCCAAATCCCTAGGAAACCTAGGAAAGAACTACTCTAAGAGATTAGTATCAGTTGTGGCCTATTAATGGCCCTTAATTGACTATTAGTGGCTATGGGGCTAAAATATTTGGATGTCTCATTTGCATAACAGTTCATGCTGTATGCAAATTCTCTTCTTCTCTACACCAAACACGCATTCACTGTTCAAAATGAACCTACAAGACTACAATAAAAATTCCCATCAGAGGTTATTGGAAAGGAACATTCCTTAAAATAGAGACACACTTCAGACCGGCAAGTAATATAAGAGGAGGTGAAATAGCCAGGGCAGTTCATAAAGGAGTAAGTATTGAATACAACAGAAGTTTAGGTACAGCACCAACACCCAAACTGATCTCAGGAAATGTCACACAAAGCCTTATTAAAAACATTCTGAACGTAATTGCAGCTGAATTTAAAAAAATACTAAAGTGGAAATGTCTTTCACACAGTCAATCATGAAAGAGATGGCATGAAATCCCTGGATATTTTCAGCATTTGCATCCTTTTGGTGCTCACCTCTACACAGAGACAGGGATCAGAATATTGAAGTTTCTCTGTATCTGGATTCTGCGGGCAGTGTTGTGTTCAAACTACCTTGGCTGGAAAGGGTAGAGAGGCATTCAATACCTCCATTTGGCTGATGCAGTTTCCACTCAAAGTAGCTAAGGATCACTAGACATTTGATTTTTTTTACATATACAGTAAATACTGTAAACAAATGTGTCTGATGTGAAAGGAGTGATCAGACGTAAATACAATAAATTACAAAATCAAAAACATTAAGCAGCAAGTGATGGCACTTTGTCTTTTTCATTTATCTATAGTTATTTGTACTGTACTTATTCGTGATATGCCCTGCACCCAGTGTCCCTGGCTCAGACAGTTGCAACCCTGATTAACAGGACTAAGCAGTTATGGAACGTGAGTGAGAACTGAGAATGAGTTATTAGTTGTCCCACATGTAACTTAAAATTCAATATTTGCTCTTTAAAAACACATATCTTTTCAATGTAACATCCAGTTGTTGCTATTAATACAAAATATACCTTCATAATGCATTGTACAATATGTAGAATACTTATGTATATGTATGTAATGTGGCCAACAGGTTTTGATTGTTAAGTGAGCTGTGCCATGTTCTGTTGTTCACTGGATTAGTTTGTTGCTCAGTTTGAGCTGCAAGTGTGTTGCCAAAGATGGTCTTGGCCACTTGTAAAATAACAGAGGAACTGATAGTCATGCTGTATGTTTGCATTCCTTTGTGAGCGCAACGAGGTATGTTTATTTTCATGATGTGTATTTATAATTCTTATTTATGTGCAAAACTGTATGGTGTATGTTTTGTATTTTAATGTAGATTTCATGGTGCTGTAAAGAAACAAAGACTGGATGAGTTTTCAAGAACTTTGAATAATGCAAAAAGAAACTAAGCATCTGTCGAGACTCACTTTGGGATCCAAGGGTTGCTAAATAAGTATATAATGACCTCCTCATCTTACCAGTAAGGATTCAACGCGTGACCGTTGATTTCTGGTGATGCTTGAATTACATGAACTAGCAGCAATCACAGCACATATGTCTGAAAGATGAATGGAAAGATTCTTGCAATTTTTTTGTTTGTTTGACGCCAATTTAAGCCTGACACAGGTGCATACGTGTGCAATTCATCGTCTGCAATTCAAGCCATCTCACACCCCCTTACTTTGCAGCCAGCGGGGAAGCGGCGCCCCCTTGCGGCTGTATTACGCATGTCCCTTTACCTTGCGACTTCAAACAAAAGCTGCCCCTATGTGCTCTTCTGAGTGACCATCATACACCAGCTGGTGGCAGCAGCCCAAATGTCCAAAAGCATCTGGCTGCAGCCATTGTGAGGTGTGGAGCTCCACAACAGGCGGAAACACGTCACCTCCACAGTTTGCAAGCACCTTAAGTGAAGGTAATTTATTTTACTTTTAAATTATATATGCCAAATGTTACACCGGAGAAAATGATGGGCCAACTCCTTTCTCGTGCAACAGATTTATTTCTTTCATCAACTGTAAAAGCAGAAACAACAAGGGAATTCAACAAGGGTGTGTGGTCTGTACTCTGCATAACCATGAGTAAACATTTTCTACTGCAGCGTCAGCCACTGGTGCATAGGGTACCGAGCGCCCTCTGCTGGCGGAAACCACACCATGCCATATTATGGCAAAATAGACCAACCGGAGCCGCAATGCTAGAATATTAGGTGTGACGGTCATCACAACTGAAATCAACTTAAATCAACACCTTTTAAAATCAATGCGTTTTACAGATTTCTTAGCCTTAAGGACACGAACGTAAAGTATAAGACAATTTCTCTGCCTAACAAGAGAATACACAGAGCAGATTCAACACAAATGCGTGGACAATACAGGCTTTCGTACCGGATAACAATGGGATTAGCACACGTGCTCTGCGGCTCAGCCTTACACTCAGCCCAGCATCGCAATTTATCATTTCAACTCAGCAAATTCACTCTCCAGCATGACATTCGTTACCCTCTAAGACACTTATAACCTATTACTCTGGTTGTATATTATTTATAGCTTATTGTTACGAACCGGTCTAGGGCTCCGGCCCGTAACAAAAGTAAGGACACAAACGTAAACCTACTAAGACGAAACGGATAGTTTTAACAAGTATTTTATTAACTACTAAATATATAAATAAAAGAAGAAATACATACAAAACGAATTACAACGAATAACAGCAAACAAAACAGGAAAACAGAGAAAAACAAACACACACCGAAGCAGGCCGACACAAGTTGCGTCGCCTCCTAGGGGAAGCGCAGGGGAAACCGGAAGTGATGTCAAAGGGAAAGGGTAGGAAGGCAGGTGGGTGGATGGCACGGCAAGCGCAGCCCCGAAAAAGGAGACTGAGGCTCCTTTTATTCTGTCTGTCCCACAGCAGGTACAGGTGGGCTCAATTTACAATCACCAGGCACCTGCAAACAACACAAAACACAGAACAGAAACACACCCAAAATAACAGGACGTAACACTTATCCACCCCCGTACTGGCAGGGCAAAGATTGAGGAAAATATGAATGAACAAATTAAAAAAAGGTATGTTGGTATTAAATAAAGTTTATAGGTTTGAGAGCATCACTCTTTAATGACTTAAAAATTACACTTTTGCTTGGTAATTTTCTGGCCGCGGTAGAAAAATTATCGTTAAAAAGTAGTGCCAATAGTGACAGTGGCAGTCTGACCTGAGCACAGCGCCGCTCCGGGAAGGAGTTTGACGCGGTGTGGCATCCAGCAGACTTGTTAGGCACCACACTGCTCTGTGTTTTACAATGACAATCACTTATGTCCCGTGGTCATGTAATGTAATTTCACTAGAGGAGAAACAAATACAGCTTGACACCGCCAAATTACGTGCAGAACGGGAAGCTCGGGTGCTTCGTGAACGGGAGCTGGAACATCAGCTCCAGATGAAGAAGCTGGAACATGATCTCCAGCTTAAAATGTGGGAAGGGGAAGAAGGGGAATGCGAGCATCTACATGAACTAGAATCAAAGCATGTGGTTCCCATCTGTTCCCACACTGCCTGCTTTTGATGTCAGTCAGCACATTAGAATGGTACCTCCGTTTTCTGGAGTGGAGAAATATTTTAACAATTTTGAGCGCATTGCGACCATGTTGAAGTGGCCTGAGGAGGTCTGGACCTTGCTGCAGTGCATGCTTGTTGGAAAAGCTCAGGAGGTTTATTCCTGTGCAGCAAAGTTCTATGCCCTGGTATCAAAACTACAATCATAAACGCATATGAGTTTGTGCCTGAGGCGTACAGGCAAAAGTTCTGAGATTTGGAAAAAACGATCAGCTTACATTTGTGGAATTCGCCAGAGAAAAGGAAACTTTATTTGACCGATGGTGTGCGTCTAGTAGAGCAACCACATGGGATCACCTGCGGGAGTTAGTGTTGCTAGAGGAATTTAAGAATTGCACTCATGAAGCAGTGGCAACCCATCTAAATGACCAAAAGTTTTCCACATTAGCCCAGGCTGCTGTGTCTGCGGACAAGTACTAGCTAACACTTAAAATTGTGTTTTCACAGAATATTTTCCAGATTGCCACCAAATTGGCTGTGGGGATCTCAGGCGTGCTTTTACTGCCATGCGACTGGCCATCTCATTGCGGAAAAAAGAAAAACGACCCAAAAGTATCTGCGGGGGTCGGTTTTATTCCTGCTGTGAACGTGCCTTTAACATAGATGCGGCTTTTGAACCAAAAAAAAGCCTGTGCTGATCACCTAGCTCCCATCTTTACCCACATCTTCAATAGATAGGAGCTGTGTGAAGTTCCTACCTGCTTCAAACGCTCCACCATTATTTAAGTCCCCAAGAAACCCACCGTCAATGGTCTGAATGACTACAGACCTGTTACCTTAATGTCTGTGGTCATGAAATCCTTTGAACGCCTGGTTTTAGCCCATCTGAAGGACATAACGGAACACCAGCTGGACCCCCTGCAGTTTGCCTACCGGGCAAACAGGTCGGTGGATGATGTAGTGAATATGGGGCTGCATTACATCCTGCAACATCTTGACTGCCGGGGAACCTACGCCAGGATCCTGTTTATGGACTTTAGTTTGGCGTTCAACACCATTGTGCATGAACTTCAGACCTCCAAACTCTCCCAGCTCAGTGTGTCACCTGCTACCTGTCAGTGGATTATCAGCTTCCTGACAGACAGGAAGCAGCAAGTGAGGCTGGGGGAGATCACTTCTGGAATACGGTCTCAGTACTGGTGCCCTTCAAGGATGTCCTCTACCCACTGCTCTTCTCCCTCTACACCAATGACTGCACCTCCAGGAACTCAGCTGTAAAACTCCTGAAGTTTGCAGACGACACCACCGTCATTGGGCTCATTCAGGATGGTGATCCTGCATACCGGCAGGAAGTTGAGCGGCTGGTACTCTGGTGCAGTTAGCACAACCTGGAGTTGAACACGCTCAAGACTTCAGGAGACATCCCACAACATTGCCCTCACCATATCAGACAGCCCGGTGTATATTGTGGAGACCTTCAAGTTCCTGGGCACCACCATTTCCCAGGACCTGGGTGGGAGACCAACATCTTCTCCATTCTCAGCAGACCCAGCAGAAGATGTACTTTCTGAGGCAAGTAGGGAAGTACAGTCTACCACAAGAGCTTCTGATCCAGTTCTTCACTGCGGTCATTGAGTCTGTCCTGTGCTCCTCCATCACCGTCTGATATGGACCAGCCACTAAAAGAGAGGATCAGACTGCAGCAGACTGTACAGACAGCAGAAAGGATCACCGGTGCCCCCTGCCCTCCATCCAGGACATGTACCTCTCAAGATCCAGGAAATGGGGCAGGGAAAATCATCTCAGATACCTCACACCCTGGTCACAGATTTTTTGACCTGCTGCCCTCAGGCAGACGTTATAGAAGCCTGCAGACCAGGACCACCCGACACAGGAACAGTTTATTCCCCCTCGCCATCTCCCTCCTAAACTTTTCCATTACCTCGGATGGAAGACTGTGTAGAAAAGGTTGATGCAGCCAGAGTTGTCACGAAATTAGACCTGTTGCAGGGTTATTGGCAGGTTACGTTGACTCCTCGTGCTGCTGAGATCTCTGCCTTTGTTACACCTGATAACTTTCTGCAGTACTCAGTGATGCCATGTGGGTTACGCAATGCACCTGCTACCTTACAGTGCTTAATATGTAAACTACTTGTAGGAGTCCCTTGCTGCAAAGCCTATCTAGATGACATTGAGACTAGAGACTGTTTTTAATCGCCTTCAACAAGCGTCACTCACCCTCAACCTCGCAAATTGTGAATTTGCTCTTTTTTTCATGCCCTGACTGTAGTTTTGTTTCAAGGCTTAATTTGTACTGTTTCGATTTATTAAAATTACCTCGCTAAATATTTTTTGCCGTTTCCCTCCCTCTGTCTGATTGTTCACGTTCCTGACCTAGACCAGGACGTAACAACTTTTACTTTCAAAGCATCCACACAGGCGAACGAGACCTTAACTCTTGTATTTGAAAAAATCATGTGACCATGTAGACAGGATTGTAGTAGTCTAATGGGTAACACACTCGCCTATGAACCAGAAGACACTGGTTCAAATCCCACTTACTACCATTGTGTTCCTCAGCAAGACACATAACCCTAAATTGTAACTACTGATTGTAAGTCGCTCTGGATAAGGGAGTCTGATAAATGCTGTAAAAGGTAAATGTAATGGCATGCGTCATGATGCATCGATATCGAGGCATTGATAATCGTAATCGAATCAAATCGTGAGACCAGTGAAGGCTTTGCATGATCATACTTTTAACACAGTCAGCACATTATCAAAAAACACAGCTAATAACTTTAGATTAATAACTTACATTACCCACCCACCCATTGAACCCTCCCTGACCACTGATTTTGCATGCTTGTCTGCTCTCCATCCAGTTTGGGCTGAGATAACGTTGTTCTTTTAGTGGTATATTTTACAGGGTTTTGTCACAGAGGCTGCCAAGAGGAGGTGGCAGACCCTCAGAGTTGGTCATCTGATGGGACCAAACAGGTATCTAAACTAAAAATTGTAAAGGTTTTCTTATTTGACTAGCAGTTGGTTGTTTTTACGGGGACCTGCACCCCCGCATGTTCACTGAAAGCGAAGGTACTGTTGTCAGTTATAGCTTTTTAATATGTCAAAGTATTAATATGTCAATTATAGATGGGGAGAACAAAATGGAAAACTGCCATCGTTTGTGTTGCTGGACGCAACCACTGAAGTATTTGCATGACAACAAATACAGAAATGTGTAACTCAATGTAATTGACCTTGTAGTAATCAAAAACATTTCAAAACTTTTCTAGGTGTACTATGCCAAGGATTATGTTCCTTATGTTCACATATGTAATGGAAATGGAAATGTTTTTTTCATTGTGTCTCTGTGTAAATAGGCCGTGGGATAGGCTTCCATCATCAGGTGAAGATAGTGGCCAACCTCCCTTTTACTGGCCGGAGGCATAGAAAGTGAAAGTGAAGTGATTGTCATTGTGATACACAGCACAGCACATGCTGCACACAACGAAATGTGTCCTTTTAACCCATCACCCTTAATGAGCAGTGGGCAGCCATAACAGTCACCCGGGGAGCAGTGTGTGGGGATGGTGCTTTGTTCAGTGGCACCTCAGGGGCACCTTGGTAATTCGGCAATCTTCTGATTTATGGAGTATTAAAATGGTAGTAAATTACAAGCATTTACCGCTTAACCGCTAAGCCACCACTTTGATTGGTCATTCCAGCTGAGACCTCTGGTGTTTTTTTAATATATATAAATAAATTACTCCATAAATCAGGGGTCACCAACCCTTGTGTTGTCCTGGACTTACCTAGCCTACCTGATTCAACAACAACATTTATTTCTTATATAGCCCATGATTACATAAAGTATGTTTCAATGGGCTTTGACAGGCCCTACATTTGACACCCCACACTTGACACACTTCACACACTTGATTCAACCTCTGTACCACAGTTGTAGTTTTTTTACCCTTGCTTTAAATAAGTAATAGCTGTGTACAAATGTGTATCTCACACATTTTTAGAAACTGCCTAGTTAATTTTGTGTGTGTGTAGTTTGCTCTCTTGGTCTGTGACTCACATTTTTAAGCAATCGTAGTTTGATTTGTTGCCATTCCAGAGGGTGGATTCTCCTTCGGCGTGATGTCCACCCCGGGGCGATGGCAGACAGGTTGAAGCGTGAGGTATCAAATGCTGTTCTGCCTCGGACAGCCAAGGTCTTGTGTTTTGACACCCAGCAACAACTTGACCTGCTAGGAGGACCATTGGAGAGTCAGGTGTTGCCTTCCTAAGGCCTTTGACCACTCTTTTTGCCCCCTGGCACAACGTAAGTGTTCAATATTCCAATGATTTCATTCATTAAAATCACATAGAATGAGGAATGCACCCAATTATTGTGAGATGTAGTATTTATCTTAACCTAGTAGTCCGTCTTAACCCAGCAAACTCTGTTTGTTCTCTGGGAGAAGGCTTACTGGCTGGCCCCCATGTTCGCAGAGTCAATGCTGGAAACAGAGCATTTGCTTAAAGAGCCCCAAATCTCAGGCACAATTTCAGTATTTAAATCCAGGCTAAAAGCCTAGTTATGCTAGGTATTAGTAATGCTAAGTGGAGTGCTAAACTAAGTACTGGTCAGTGCTGACGGAAATGTCTAATTCTCTTTTCAGTTGCTGTCAATTGTTGCTAACTCATCACTAACTCAACTCTTCTCTTTTATCTTCTCCTTCACCATCCACTCCACCATCCTGCCTGGTTCCTCCTGGTCTGGAGTTATCACTTGACAAGACCGACCTCCATGGCCTGTCCTACTTGGAGCTCTTCTGACCCCATCTGATAGTCACTTGCTAGGACTCTAACACACTACCTGGATGCTAATTCATTATACACAAGTGGACTGCAATAACCTTCATATGCCATAATTTTTCCAGAGGAGAATGTTTTTTCCTTGCCACTGTTGTTCTGTTTGTTTGGTGCTTTGTGACAATGTACATGGTCGTCTTTCTCCGCTTATCCGGGTCTGGGTCGCGGTGCAGCATCTCAAGTAGGGAATCCCAGAATCCCTCTCCCCAACCACCTCCACCAGCTCCTCCAGTAGGACCCAGAACAGACTAGATATCTAATTTCTCCAGCGTGTCCTGGGTCAACCTGGGGGCCTCCTGCCGGCAGGACATGGCCGAAACACCTCCCCAGCCCCTTCACACTTGGCTGCAAACCTACCCAGCAAGAGCTGAAGGTCAGAGACTGATGAAGCTAGGAGGACCACATCATCTGCAAAAAGCAGAGATGAAATTCTCCTGCCACCAAACACGACCCCCTTCACACCACAGCTGCGCCTAGAAATTCTGTCCATATATGTTATGAACAGAACCGGTGACAAAGGGCAGCACTGGTGGAGTCCAACCCTCACTGGGAACAGGTCCAACTTACTGCCGGCTATGCGGACCAAACTCACGCTCCTCTGGTACTTTACAAAAGGCCATCCACCCCATACTCCTGGAGCGTCCCCCATAGGGTGCCACTGGGGACACGATCATAATCCTTCTCCAAATCCACAAAACACATGTGGATTGGTTGGGCAGACTCGCCATGCCTCCTCCATCACCCAGCAAGGGTAAAGAGCTGGTCCACAGTTCCACGGCCAGGACAAAAAACACATTGCTCCTCCTTAATCTGAGATTCAACTATTGACCAGACCCTTCTCTTCAGTACGGGGTTCCGTTGCTGTGTAGCTGTTTGACTACTTCAGCAACTTCTGCCCCTGACAGTGATCCCAGCTCTGCTTCCTCCTTGGAATGCGCATTGGTGGGATTGAGGAGCTCCTCAAAGTACCGCCCGACTATAGCCCCAGTCAACATCAGCATCTCCCCATCCCAATGTAAACAGTGTGAGCGAGTTGCTGCCTTCCTCTCCTGAGGCGTCAAGATGGTTTGCCAGAACCTCTTTGAAGCCGATCGTCTTTCTCCATTGCCAGGCGCTCGCTCAGGGTGGGACTCCGCTAACCCTCCGGGCCGGGTACACTGGCTCTGTATTGTTCCTTCCATGAAAGGTCTTCTGAACCGTTCTTTGTCTCACCCTTTACCTAAGACCAATTTGTCATGGGAGAACCTATCAGGGGCCCCAGTTGCCCCAGACAACATAGCTCCTAGGATCATTAGGGCTCTCAAACTCCTCAACCACGATAAGGTAACGGTTCAACGGGTAAAGTGCACCATATAAATAAAGATTGATTGATAATAAGTGGCTTTACAGTCTTCTGGTTCATAGGCGAGTGTGTTACCCACTAGGTTACTTACCCCCTACTTAAATGTCTTTGTTGTAGTTGAAAATCTTCTAAGCTATTTCTGAGCAGACACCTGGTTTAGTTCTAGGCCTTTTTTTCTTTGCAGAAATGAGAACTTTTTCTTTGCCCTGGAATGAGTCATTCATTCTGATTTGTCTTTTACAGAGCGAACACTGGATTTTTTATGAGCCCCCATGATCACTTTACTATTAATGAATTAATGTTTTGATAATTGCATGAACTGCATAATCTAAAAGTTCATTGTTTTAAGCAGCCCATTGTTTAAAAGCCATGTTTCGTTAAGAATGAATGTGATAAGACACTTTAACAGGACATTTGTTTAGTACATAGTACACATACACCTCAGGCTCATATTGGCACTCAAGCTGTTTACAAGCCAGACAGGTTTTTGTCTTGTCTTCTGCCGCCGGTGATGCCCACTCTTCATTTGTGTCAGAGGCATGGACTCCATGGGGACCACAGGAAATCCCAGCTGTTTCACTCTTGATTCACAAGTTCAACTTCAAGTGAGCTTTATAGTCATTTCAGCTACATGCATGTTAGATGGTACGTAGTGAAACCAAACAACGATTCTCTGGAACCAGGTGCTACATTAAACATTCTTAGTTACATACTGACAATGTAAACGTGTGCAAAACAGACAAACCGTGCTACATAAGCTGCACACAAGGGACAAGAGTAACATTTACATTTACATTTATAGCATTTATCAGACGCCCTTATCCTTACAATCAGTAGTTACAGGGACAGTCCCCCTGGAGCAACTTAGGGTTAAGTGTCTTGCTCAGGGACACAATGGTAGTAAGTGGGATTCGAACCCGGGTCTTCTGGTTCATAGGCGAGTGTGTTACCCACTAGGCTACTACCAAAACATATAGAATCTACCAAAACATGTAGAGAATCAGAATCACGTTTTTTTTCCCATCGATGGTGTCTCTCAAGCGCTACAGTATAAAAAAAATGACAATATAATCAAATGTTATATACAAAAAAATACAAAGATTACTAAGATAATACAAGTGTACATAAAGTGCAATAATGAATAGGTAACGAAAGTTAATGAATAGGCAGTTCAGTTGCTTAGAAGGCTGATGGCAAGGGGAGATGATGATTTTCCATGCCCTGGTTCTTGTGAGAAACAGGTCCTGGATGGAGGGCAGGAGGCACCAATGATCTTTTATGCTGTCCGTACAGTCCGTTGCAGTCTGTTCCTGTGCTGTTGAGTAGCTGCTCCATAGCAGACTTGATGGAGGAACACAGGACGGATATTGTGAGGGAGAGCAGTGTTGAAGGAAGTTGCCTGAAGTCCACTGTCATATCTGCAGTCTTGAGGGTGTTCAACTTCATGATGCAGGGTCATTGGCTCGCAGACCTCAGCACCTGCTCTGCTCCATACTGTGTTTGAAGTCTGTAACTAAGGCTAACTAAGATGAACCTTAAGAAACAGAGGTGTTGAAAGATGAAGTTAATAAAACAAATATGTATGATATTAATACTTCACATTCTGAGCCTTTAGCTTTGTTTAATTAAAAATATATATTCTAATCTCAAATTCATGGAAGAGAAGAAGAGAAAAGCAGGTGTAGTGAAAGACTGCAACAAAAAAAATTGAGAGAAGATGAAGGCTTCAAAGCAGAATCAGGCGGTGTGAGGGGTCTTTAATTAATAAGTGCTAGCCTTAATGTCTACTGGTCACAGATTTGTGATAAGGATCTCACAGGCCGTTCAATAATCTTAGAGCACACGCTAACAGTGCTCTGTAGCTAGTTTGTCTGTTGCATGATGATGGAATGGAACCAGTAGATGATTGAGAATTATATGACACTCTCTATGAAGGAGTAGTAAAAAGTCAGTAAAATGTCTTTCCTAACTCCAAAAGGATTGAGCTGCCTAAGGAGGTATTGCTGCTGACGACACTTTCTGACAATCTCCTCTATGTTTTAGGAGACAGGTGATGACCAGTGCCTGGTTTTCTCCACACATACCACTTAGAATTAAGGCCAAAAAGTTCTATCCTGGTCCCATCAGACCAGAAAAATCATCTCTTGATGTGTCTTCCACTGAGGAGAGCCTTCCATTGGGCCACTCTGCCATAAAGCCCCAACTGGTGGAGGGGCTGCAGTGATGGTTGACTTTCTACAACATTCTTCAATCTCCTGACTGCATCTCTGGAACTCAACCACAGTGTTCTTTGGGTTCTTTTTTACCTCTCTCACCAAGGCTCTTCTCCCCCGATAGCTCAGTTTGTCCAGACAGCTAGCTCTAGGAAGGGTTGTGGTCCTCCAAATCGTCTTCCATTTTCCAAAATTACTTAGGCCACTGTTCTCTTAGGAACCTTAAGTGCAGCAGATTTTTTGGTAACCATGGCCAGATCTGTGCCTTGCCACAATTCTGTCTTTGAGCTCTTCAGGAAGTTCCTTTGACCTCATGATTCTCATTTGCCCTGACCTCTATTGTGAGCTGTAAGGTCGTATATAGACAGGTGTGTTTCTTTCCAAATTAAGTCCAATAAATAATCTCAAGGATGATCAAAAGCATGGGACAGCACATAATATATGATACATAAATATATGAGTGTCACAGCAAAGGGTCTGAATACTTAGGACCATGTGATATTTCAGTTTATCTTAGTTAATAAATCTGCAAAAAATGTGAACAATTCAATATGGGGTGCTGTGTGTACCTTAATGAGGGGAAAATACCTTAAATTTTAGCAAATGGCTCCAATATAACAAAGAGTGAAAAATTTAAGGTGGTCTGAATACTTTCCATAGGCACAGTATATGTAATTCTCGACTAGCACCCTTGGTTGTGTCACACTGATCGCTAGAGTCCAAATCAAATTCAAATTCAAATTTTATTTGTCTCATACACAGTCATACACGGTATGATGTGCAGTGAAATGCTTTCTGCAACTGCTACAGACCACAGTATTGCAAATGTTGCAAGTAAACAATGAACCAATAACCAATATGCAAATATTGCAAACATAACCAAGTATTACACTTTTACGTCTTTAACATAAAATATGTGTAACTGGTAGGGTGAAGGTGTGCAAATGAGTTACAGTTTTTTTTTACAATGTTTAAAGAACATGCTAACCATAACCCCACAGAACAGACTGACAATGTTGTTGTACAGCTACACATTGCATTACATAAATTTGCTTAAACGTCTGGTAACATAAGAATGACTGAAAATCATATTGTTGCTTAAGCTTTAAAAAAGCTTCAACCTAAGATCCCACTGAGATTTGAATTTGGATCACTGGATTCAGAGTTCAGAGTGCTAACCATTACACCATGGAACCTACAGTGAACGTGTCCTTACAGTTATGAATTGCATTACATGTCTGCTTAACTTTTGACTTAGGATATTGAAGTGAGACAATAATGGTGGAAAGTAATGAATTACATTTACTCACTTTACTGTAATAGAGTAGTTTTTGTGAGTAACTTGTAATGTTTTAAGTTTTTTTGAAATAGGTCATTTTACTTTTACTCAAGTGCATTTATAGGCAAGTAATCATCTACTGCCAGGTAGTGTGGCCAGAGCAGTCTAAGGCGCTGAATAAAGGCTCCAGTCTCTTCTGAGGTGTGGGTTCAAACCCCACCGCTGCCATTACGATTAAAACTGCAATTAACATATCGGGGCAGTGGCAGCCTAGCGTTTAAGGACGCGACCCCGTAATCAGAAGGTGTCCGGTGTCTGCAACTTGCCAAGGTCTACACCCTTGAAACTGAGTGATGTAATACTCCTTGGAGAACACAGTGTGCCTCGACAAGTCTGGAGGCTTGGAAGAATCGAAGAAGTGTTTCCTGGCCGAGATGGACTGGAAACAACTGGTCTTGCTTAGTCCGTACTGCCAGGGGGGCTTTACTGAGGAGACCAAATTTGGAGATTTAGATGAACCAGTAGTTTTCATGACAATTTACATTGGTAGAGTCTCACTGAAGGCACCAAAATTATGAATGAACACATGTGGAGTTATGTATTTAACAAAAAGTGGAGACCTGGCCTCCACAGTCACCGGACCTGAACCCAGTCGAGATGGTTTGGGGTGAGCTGGACCGCAGAGTGAAGGCAAATGGACCAACAAGTGCTAAACACCTCTTGGAACTCCTTTAAGACTGTTGGAAAACCATCTCATGTGACTACCCCTTGAAGCTTATCGAGAGAATGCCAAGAGTGTGCAAAGCAGTAATCAGAGCAAATGGTGGCTTTTTTAAAGAAACTAGAAAATAAAACATGTTTTCAGTTTTTTGGTTAAGAATGATGCTGTGGGGTCACAGCAGGGTTGGGAGAGACAGCAAGGGGTCAAACTTGTCAATGGTCATAAACCATCAACATTATGGGATTCTTTAAGTGAGCACTGTGATTGATAGGTTTCTGTTTTAAAAGATAGGGATTCCACATACCACAGGTGGCAATGTCAGATGGGAGGGAAGGGGATGGAAAAGATATGAGAGGAAATGGGGAGGGGTGAGAAGGTAAGAGGAAGGTATTGTTTTGTGCAATTACTGCTATTGCACAAAACAATTTAAAAAATGTGTATATATATATACATAATAATTTTTTCTTCGTCTAGCACTTAACAATCTCTGAGCATGCTCCTCGCTGACAAGTTGAGCCTTTTCAGGGCTCTTAGTTTGTAAATTCAATATTCTATAGAAATTGAATGAGAATTGCTGGTGTCTTCCTCTTGTAAGTCGCTTTGGATAAAAGCGTCTGCTAAATAAAGTAAAGTAAAGTAAAGTAAAGTAAAGGAAGGTAAGGACCTCCGACACGATTATCGGATAACAGCCATTCGTTTCGATAATGGGAATATTTGCATTAGTTTGTCCCAGGGGTTTCATGGCGGGTCCCGGCCCACCTTGCTCTGTTGGGTGGGGGCTCTTGGATCTCCGGGCATAGGACCTGATCTGCCCGGGTGCATCTGGAAGCCTGTGGAGCATACAGGCCCATGGCCATGGCCACCTGGGGCTTCTGTATTGTAACTGCTCGGACCTCGGGGGCTCTCCACCTCTGTCTAGGTGGGGACTGCAATTGTTCCTGCAGTTGCCCTCCTGGGACTCCCGTGCCCTATGGGGTCTCTGGACGTCTTCTTCATGTTCTGGTGGAGTCAGGGCTATGGTTCCCCACATATACTATTGACCACTTACATGGAGAAGCCTTGTGGGCACGGGCGGATTCTCACACACACGCAAACACACAGGTGTGCACACACAGGTAGACAAACACATACTCACAGACACACACTGTCTGGACCAGCTGAACATATCTTGCATTTAATATTCATTGTGTGTGAGAACCCGCGCTCTTCTAACCCTGCTATCCCCGTCATTTGAGCTATTCTCCTACACTTTCCACAGGTAAGATCCTATCTACTGACGGAGTTCGACAAACTGTACATTTCACACACTGCACAGGGTATTAGTGAGGGAGCCATAATTACGTTTTTGTTGAACTTAGGTGATTATTAATTCCGAGGTAATTCAGGTCCTTGGAAGTAACACCAGCTCGCGCCAAATGCACCAAACAGCACCAAAATACAGCTGTATTTCTCGGTCACAAACACTTACGGTATGCCCCAGGTCTAAGGACAGGGAAGCAAAATGGAGAGAAGAGCACATGGCCAAATTAAACAAAACTAGCATGAATGTTTAGCAATTTCATTTGAAGCAGAATATAACAGATATAGCAGAACACTAAGGTACAATAATAGCTTTATGCTCTTAGGAGGTTCAGATGGCTGCCACACAAACACAGCAGCTGGGGGAATTTAAACTGTCAACAGCAACCACTGTGACTTTAAATTGTTCTCTTTGTTACGGGCCACCAATCAGAGTGGAAGGAGTCAAATAATGGCAAAACCAGAGTGAAACCATACCACAAGTTTTGGTCTGTCTAGTTCTTCACCCTTTCTATGTTTTAAATTTTATTTTATTATTGAACTTTATGTAAAATAAGAGAAATCTTTTATATTTATTTAGAGTGGTAGTAACCTAGTGATTTCACAAAGTGACAGGTTCAAGCCCCACTTACTCTGTTCCTGAGTGTCTCCAGATGTAACAACTGATTGTCACTCTGGATAAGGGTGTCTGATAAATGCCATATGTTTTTAGCTGTTCCAAGTCATTACCACATGTTTACATGCTCTCTCAATTTATCAAAAAGCAAAACACTGTGGTTACCAGCCTGATTCATTTACCTCAGTAGTCATTCAAGAGACTCAAAGAAAATCTGCTCTACGCCTTCTACTACCAAAAATGTGAACAAAACTATCGTGCTGGGCTTCATCTTGTAGGGTAAAATGAGCCCAAAGGTGGTTATGAATTAATTAGTGAATTGGTTCATAAGCACGTGAATTTTAGTAAATTATTAATAATACCACTTCTTTGATGACTTGTCAGGCGAGTAAGTCTCGTAGTAATTTTAATAATAATGTTCCTTTAACTCGTCCGCAGAAGTCGTCACCGATAATTATAAGTTGCATCAAATTAGCGCAGGTCTGAATGTTATCAGAGTAGGAACCCTAGATTTTAATGCAGATGTTCAACATACTCAGGAGAACTGCCTTTTGTTAATTTTATTATATATAAGTGCTAAAAGTATGACAAATAACATTAAAGAGGAAAGGGAGGTACTTGTCATTTACATTCATTCATACAGAAATCTTGATAAATGTTAAGATGCTGTGTTTCTTTATTTTCCCGGCCTGTCAGTAACACAGTTGGTACATTTCCTTCACTCTCATTCATACAGCATGAACATACACGGCCTGTCAGTAACACAGTTTACATTTACATTTACATTTACATTTACAGCATTTATCAGACGCCCTTATCCAGAGCGACTTACAATCAGTAGTTACAGGGACAGTCCCCCTGGAGCAACTCAGGGTTAAGTGTCTTGCTCAGGGACACAATGGTAGTAAGTGGGATTCGAACCCGGGTCTTCTGGTTCATAGGCGAGTGTGTTACGCACTAGGCTACTACCACCCAGTTGACACATGACAGTGTGTGTATTTCTGGACCAGCTGAACATATCTTGCATTTAATATTCATTATTTACTGTGATTTACACGGCTGTTGGTTGTTGCTGTGTTTTTTCTGCTGTTTCTTTTTTGTTTGTTTAAGCCGATAAAAAAGCTGATTGTCTGTGTTTGTTCTCTATCCTCCTCCTTTCTCTCTAACTTCTCTTTTTTTCTCTGTCCCAGTCTTGTCTGTTGTAATTGTAGCAAATAAGAAAAATATAAATGTTCTAATTTAATAAGAAAAAAAATTATGACAGCACAGAAATAAACACACTGTCATGTGTCAACTGTTACTGACAGGCCGGGAAAATAAAGAAACACAGCACCTTAACATTTATCAATTTTGCTGTATGAATGAGTGTGAATGAAAATAGCAGAGTTAGAAGAGCGCATCCGAAATGTATATTTAATTAGGGAAACAGAAGTTTTAATAGACTCTTTTCTATCCCCGGATGCACACCAGCCCAGTCAGCCGGTGAGTGTGTCTACACCGGCGCCGGTACCGGTACCAGTAGCGCCCTCCGGACAGCAGGGCAGTTGGGTGACGGCTCGACGTAAATCACGCGAGCGAGTTTCCGTGGCGACCCGCCAAGATCTCCCACAACTTGGGCACCACACACCGGTTCGCGTTCAGAACCGCTTCTCCCCCCTCAGCGAGGCATCCGCTGGGTCCTACAATACACCGGCTCTAGTCATTGGCGACTCCATAGTTAGAAACGTGAGGATAGCGGCACCAGCGAATAATATCTTGCATCCGCGCAAATTTAAAAACGCTGGCAAAAAAACAACCGCAGGTACTCCAGTATAGCGATTCACGTCGGCGCTAACGATATCCGGCTACGCCAGTCGGAAATACTTTTATAGAGACGCTTGAACTGGCTAAAACGATGTTGGATAAAGTAATCTGTTCTGGCCCATTACCGCAGTTTCGGCGTAACGACGAGACCTGTAGCTGCTCCTCGACATAAATCGCTGGTTGTCGGAGTGGTGTCCAAAAAATAAAAGTGGGCTTTGTAAATAACTGGCCAACATTTCGGGGGAAGCCTGGTCTTTTTGGGCGAGATGGTATCCACCCCAACTGGGCGGGCGCCTTTCAGTAATCTAAAAATCTGGCTCATAGTCTTAAAACCCCCCCAAAAAGAACCTGACTAGCCAGAGCCGAGACCAGGCGGCAGACAGACTGGCTATACCGTGCGTCTGCCATTTGCGTAGAGTCGCCACCCAGCGTGTACACTATCAACACTGTGTCTTTACCTCGCTCTATTAAAACAAGAGATTCTAAAAGAAACATTAATGATAAAACTCATAAATATGCTGACACTGTGCCTGCTCCCGGGCTCGGCGGGGTGTCCATTTCAGCAATTTATTACCCGTTACCATCATTCCTACTGAACGT
This sequence comes from Denticeps clupeoides, assembly GCF_900700375.1. Taxonomy (NCBI): domain Eukaryota; kingdom Metazoa; phylum Chordata; class Actinopteri; order Clupeiformes; family Denticipitidae; genus Denticeps; species Denticeps clupeoides. Next base: position 13,241,081 of record NC_041708.1, read on the forward strand.
ACCACCAGCATCTCCGATATAAGAATAGGATTATTAAATGTTAGATCTCTCACTCCTAAAACGCTCATTGTTAATGAAATTATTACAGATCAGGGGTTTGGTGTGCTGTGTCTGACCGAAACTTGGTTAAAACAAAACGAATTTGTAGCATTAAATGAGTCCAGTCCTCCTGGATACAGCTATGTACACCAACCTTGCTTAACTGGAAGAGAAGGTGGCGTCGCAGTAATTTATAATGATAACCTCGGTATTACGCATAAACCGGGATTATGGATTTTTGAGATTATCTATACCAACATAACACATGTAGTCTCACAAAATAAAAATCATAAATTAATTCCATTGATTTAAATGTAATTGATGTAAATAATTTACAGACCCCCTGGACCTTATTCCGAGTTTCTTAGTGAATTTACATATTTTGTTTCCAACTTGGTTGTGTCTGTGGATAAAGCCCTAATTGTAGCCGACTTTAACATCCACTGTGATAAATTAGAAGACTCGCTAAGAACAGCATTCCTGTCTATACTAGACTCAGTTGGAGTTAAACAAAATATAATACTCATGAAGGTGGTCACACGCTCGATCTTGTACTGACCTCTGGTTTAAATATAGAAGACCCCGCTGAACTCGACCAAGTGACCAAATGTCTAGAATTAACACTGCGTAGTACGTTAGATAACGTCGCTCCCCTCAAAAGGAAGATAGTAAGAGATAAAGACTTAATTCCTTGGTATAATGATCACACACGCTCGCTTAAGAAGACCGCCTGGAAATTAGAACGTAAATGGCATCGAATCAAATTGAACGTATACCAAATATCATGGAAGGAGAGCCTCCTTAACTATAGGAAGGCTCTTAATGCGGCTCGATCGACGTATCGCTCCTTGTTAATAGACAAGAAAAAAAATAATCCCAGATTCCTGTTTAACACTATAGCCAAGATAACAAGAATAAGACACAAAAGGATACTAACACTCAATATCATCATATTAGTGACAATTTTATGAATTTCTTTAATACTAAAATAGATATGAATAGAGATAAGATTATAAGCACAACAAACAGCTCTGTCGACATTTCTATCAAAAATAATCTTCAAATAGCTGACCACCGATTAGAACGCATTAACCTTCTTAAAGAGCATGAACTAATTCAATTAATCTCGTCATCAAATCAATGTACTTGCACATTGGATCCTCAAAATTATTAACTCGTCACTTAGCACAAGCCTGGTACCAAGTTCATTCAAGGGAGCAGTCATCAGACCCCTGATTAAAAAGCCTGATCTTGATCGCAGTCAGCGTTCAAATTATAGACTGATATCAAACTTTCCGTTTATATAAAATTTTTTTATAAAAGTTGTAGCCCAGCAGCTGAGCGCATACCTAGACAGTAACAACATCCATGAAGTATATCAATCGGGATTTAGACCTCATCATAGCACTGAGACAGCACTGGTTAAAGTGGTTAATGACCTGCTGCTTGTCCTGCTTGACCTGAGTGCAGCGTTTGACACTACTGAACACACTGTTCTCCTTGCCAGGTTAGAGAATGTTGTTGGGATTAAGCCCTTGTATGGTTCAGATCATATCTGACCGATCGGTATTGGTTTGTGGACATCAATGGTGATTTGTCTTCACATAGTAAAGTAGAGTTTGGTGCTCACCAACTTTCTTCTGTTAAACCCTGATAAGACGGAAGATCTTGTAATTGTCTCAAGCAGCCAGACATAAGATGGCTGACTACATCATAACTCTGGATAGTATTGAAGTAATCTAGGTGTCATCATTGATGCAGGTCTCTCATTCGATTTGCATGTAGATAATGTCACTAGGATAGCATTCTTTCACCTTAGAAATGTTGCAAAAATAAGAAATATCATTTCAATGCACGATGCAGAAAAGTTGGTCCATGCCTTTATTACATCATGGTTAGATTAAAAAAAGTGAAGTGATTGTCACGTGATACACAGCAGCACAGCACACAGTGCACACAGTGAAATTTGTCCTCTGCATTTATCCCATCACCCTGAGTAAGCAGTGGATAGCCATGACAGGTGCCCGGGGAGCAGTGTGTGGGGACGGTGCTTTGCTCAGTGCACCTCAGTGGCACCTTGGCGGATTGGGATTCGAACCGGCAACCTTCTGATTATGGGGTCGCTTCCTTAACCGCTAGGCCACCACTGCCCCTGCAACTGCAACGCACTACTGTCTGGATGCTCTAGTAGGTGCATGAGTAAACTCCAGCTGGTACATAACGCTGCAGTTCTAACTAGAACTAGGAAATTTAACCACATACCTCAGTCTTACACTCACTGCTCTGGCTACCCATCAAATTTACAAAATCCTACTTTTGACCTATAAAGCCCTAAATGGTCTTGCCCCGCAGTGCCTGAATGAACTTTTAGTTATTTACGACCTGCCACACCCCTTCGATCAACACGTGCGGGGTCACTCCTGGTACCCGAAGTACAGAAGGTCACAGCTGGTCACATCCTTCTCATACAGAGCCGTTGTGGAACGGCTTGCCAGTCAGTCTCCGGGACTCAGACACAGTCTCAGTGTTTAAATCTAAACTGAAAACCCCTGGCCTTCTGTTAAATTCCCAGACCCTGTCAATTATAAAGTCCACTTTATTACACACTCACTCTGTTAACCACAGACAGTGTTAAATTCACCCTAATAAGGATGTCCTAGTTAGGGTACCGGGCCACTCTAGCACCAATATACCACTATAACCACATATATCACCTGCCAACGTCTGCCGCTGCTTCTGTTTGTTTTCTCCGAGACACTGTATAAAGCGCACAGACTGCTGGCAGACTCCAGTGAAGAGACCAGCAGATAAATCCTGGTTCCTGACAACTGCTAAACAAGGACTTAGCATGAAATGAACCAGGGGGTCACCACAGCCACCACCACCGTTACAACTAAAGCTTCAGGGATCTTCAAATGGACCAGTAGCATTATAATGGACATGTAATGTACACCATGATGCTGGACTACACTTTGGACTTCTACAACTGTACAACCACCTCTACAACTGTAGGACTTTTTTTTTATTATTATTGGACAATCACAAACCCTGCACTGACACCACTTGCAGGCTCACTCTACCGTGGAAGGGGGTCCTTCTCTGTATCACTCCTTCCCAAGGTTGCTTCCTTTCTTTTTTTCTCTCTCTTAGAGTTTTTTTTTTTGGGTGGAGTTTTTCCTTATGTGCAGAAGGGTCAAGTGTGGGGGGTGTCAACTGTAGGGCTTGTCAAAGCCCATTGAGACATACTGTATGTGATTATGGGCTATATACAGGGAGTGCAGAATTATTAGGCAAGTTGTATTTTTGAGGAATAATTTTATTATTGAACAACAACCATGTTCTCAATGAACCAAAAAAAAAACTCATATCAAAGCTGAATGTTTTTGGAAGTAGTTTTTAATTTGTTTTTATTTTTAGCTATTTTAGGGGGATATCTGTGTGTGCAGGTGACTATTACTGTGCATAATTATTAGGCAACTTAACAAAAAACAAATATATACCCATTTCAATTATTTATTTTTACCAGTGAAACCAATATAACATCTCCACATTCACAAATATACATTTCTGACATTCAAAAACAAATCAGCGTCCAATATAGCCACCTTTCTTTGCAAGGACACTCAAAAGCCTGCCATCCATGGATTCTGTCAGTCTTTTGATCTGTTCACCATCAACATTGCGTGCTGCAGCAACCACAGCCTCCCAGACACTGTTCAGAGAGGTGTACTGTTTTCCCTCCTTGTAAATCTCACATTCGACTGACCACAGGTTCTCAATGGGGTTCAGATCAGATGAACAAGAAGGCTATGTCATTAGTTTTTCTTCTTTTATACCCTTTCTTGCCAGCCACGCTGTGGAGTACTTGGACGCGTGTGATGGAGCATTGTCCTGCATGAAAATCAAACTTCTTCCTGTACCACTGCTTGAAGAAGGTGTCTTCCAGAAACTGGCAGTAGGACTGGAAGTTGAGCTTGACTCCATCCTCAACCCGAAAAGGCCCCACAAGCTCATCTCACTTCCACCTTGCTGGCGTCTGAGTCAGACTGGAGCTCTCTGCCCTTTACCAATCCAGCCACGGGCCCATCCATCTGGCCCATCAAACCATCTGGCCCTGGACTCACTCTCATTTCATCAGTCCATAAAACCTTAGAAAAATCAGTCTCAAGCTATTTCTTGGCCCAGTCTTGACGTTTCAGCTTGTGTGTCTTGTGGTGGTCGTCTTTCAGCCTTTCTTACCTTGGCCATGTCTCTGAGTATTGCACACCTTGTGCTTTTGGGCACTCCAATGATGTTGCAGCTCTGAAATATGGCCAAACTGGTGGCAAGTGGCATCTTGGAAGCTGCACGCTTGACTTTTCTCAGTTCATGGGCAGTTATTTTGCGCCTTGGTTTTTTCATACGCTTCTTGCGATCCTGTTGACTATTTTGAATGAAACGCTTGATTGTTCAATGATCACGCTTCAGCTTTTTTAAGAGTGCTGCATCCCTCTGCAAGATATCTCACTATTTTTGACTTTTCTGAGCCTGTCAAGTCCTTCTTTTGACCCATTTTGCCAAAGGAAAGGAAGTTGCCTAATAATTATGCACACCTGATATAGGGTGTTGATGTCATTAGACCACACCCCTTCTCATTACAGAGATGCACATCACCTAATATGCTTAATTGGTAGTAGGCTTTCGAGCCTATACAGCTTGGAGTAAGACAACATGCATGAAGAGGATGATGTGGACAAAATACTAATTTGCCTAACAATTCTGCACTCCCTGTAAGAAATAAATGTTGTTGTTGTTAAATGTTGTAATTAAGAGAATTTTAGATTTATTCTGATTAAAAAATGTAAAAATGATAGAAAAACATTCCCACACCTTTCAGAACTGTATTCTTTATTTGAACTGCACTGTATGCTAAATGTTCACCTTGTACGAGAAACAAATACAAATACTCACACTAAAAACAAAACATAGTGTAGATGGGCTCTGCTTCAGCTATGGTTGGGCACTACGCAGGAATTTTTGCTATTGCTCTTACAGAGTACAGGACGCCCCAGAGAACCTGGCCTTCAAGAAAACAAAGAAACCAAAATAGAGGAGAAGATATAGAGGTGGGGGGAAAAAGAAAGAAAAATCACATATGACTATGGTTATAGGAACATTTCACTAGGCAATACAAATCTAACAGGACTGCAAATTTTTTTCCTCTTTTTTTTTTTTTTTTTTCTTTTTCTTCAAACACCAAAAAGATGGGGTCCGGCTGATATAAAAATACCACAATAGGATCAGAGATTCGGAGTGAGAGGAAGAATGCAGACTACCCTTTTTTGGGGGGAAGAAAAGGAACATCTGCAATAAAAAGGGTGTTTTCCTGAGTCATTACACAATGAAGATATCCTTAACCTTTTCCTGTTCAAATGTCATATCCACCAGAGCACAAAATATAAAATCTGCTGGATTTTGAGTTTTGTGATATTCAAAACATATTCAGATGAACAAATTAACAGAGTAGGAATGAAAAAAGTACTAAAGAGAAGTAAAATATTCTAAGTCACATCAAGAGTATTTTACCGCAAACAGTGACTGAATTCACAGGTTAGTAGCAGAACAGGCCAAAGATAAATCTCTTTCCTGTTTTCCCCTCCCCTTTCCTCTCCAAAAGAGAAGGGAAAGCAGTGAAGAAAAGTTTAAAATAAACTCGAAAGTTTAAAATAACAAACCAACCAAAAAAAATCGCTTTAAGACCGTCCCCTGTGAAAAACATCTTTTCAGAATACAATCTGATATCACATCTTGAAGGTCTGAAATAACATCTGAACACAGAAAAAGAATCTCATAGATATGCTTGGTTCTTCTGAAAGACTTTACTCTTTATGCAGACACCCCAGTCACAGACCTGCTTGGTGTCACTACAGATGCTGATTTGGTGGTGTGGTGGGTGAACGTTGTTGTGGATCTTAGCTCTATTCACAGCTCTATTCTTGTAGGTCTGTCATACTCTTGGAAAGGCTGCAGTATGTGTGGCTGTGTGTGTGTTTGTACGCTGATGCCTATGGAAAAAGATGCGGCAGTCAGGAAAGGGTTAAAGTTTACTCCGTAGATCACCGCTGGTGGGTCGTCCTTTTTTCCATCTCTTTTCTTTCTTTCTGATGTCTGATAAATATATATTTATATTCATAGATCACAACCATAGTTGATTCTTTCTTTCTCAATGAAGAACAAAAAAAACATTCTGCACAGGGCCTAAAGTCAGACTGGACAAGACTTCAAATTATGGGAGGAGACAAAGCTAGAAGTAGGGCAGGTTCACTATGAGGGGAGGGGGTGGGGTCCAATAGCATACAATGTTGTGGCGTCTCGCATGCCTCCCCACTGATGCGCTGGGAAGCAGGCCATCCAATGAAGTGTGAGTTGCCAGGTGAGGTGAAAGGTCCTCTATCCTTCCCGCCAAAACACCTCTGTAGTGTTAACACACTGGAGGAAAAAAATAACACTACCACCTCCCAAAGGAAAAATAAAAAGAAAAGAATATTGAACCATAAGAGAGATAAAAACTAAAATGGAGAAGTATAAATCCATGGAACGTGGGTCAGTCCTTGGTGCTGTCATGCCAACGGCTCTGATTACAGTCTCTTGGTCCCAGTTGATTGGTTGGTTGGTGACTACGGTGTTGCTATGGCAACTCCTGTCAGTGTGGTGCTATTGCTCGGTCTGGTGTTCTCTGGTCTCGCCGTGTTTAGAAGGCTGGTTGGGAGAGGGAGCCTGGGAAGGGTGGGTGCCTGAAGGAAGAGTGTGGGCAACAGGCACACCTCCTGGCACCAGACCCTCCATCGCTCCCGGAATGCCCCCTGGAGCAACACCCACCATGCCTGGTGGGTACCTGAGCAAACACATGGAAGAGTACAGGAGCGTCAAGGCACATGATAACACAAACCAGAAAAGATACGGAATGAAATAAAACACACACCGCAGCTCACAGCAGCATATGCAATAACGACAGTTTCAGTAGACAGATCATAATCAACCCGAGAAATACAATTTTGAGACTCAAAGCTAAATACATATATGACAAAACCGCATTTGTATGTTATTTAGAATTTAATATTTGTTTCTGTTTAATTTGTATTTGTTATCATTATGGTTCTCCTATTGATCTGTTTGTCAAGAAAAAAAATTGACAGATATTTTTACAACACTTCTCACTGTCCCTATCTAAAACTGGGCCTGCCTGCAACCAGGGATACAGAAAAAATAGCAACTTTAGGGATACAGAAAAAAAGAGCAACTTTAATTTTATGAAAAGAAGGTATAAACTTTTTTTCATATATATATATATAGGGAAATAACAACACATTTTTATATACAGCTCATTTTATATACAGTCTTTTTATTTCAATTTATTTCAAAACTTTTTTTTTCACAGGGGCCAGCCTTTATTTCAAAATTGCATTTTCCTCATGTCCTATTTACTTTATACTGCAAATTTTCAGCTGAACGACTTCTGTCTGTCAATCGGTGCCAGTGGGTTGTTCCTGCATGCTTATTGGCTGATCCTTAATCATCTATAAGTTTTCCTGGATACCTGCTCGCCAGACTGCTTGTATAGCTAGCAACATACATCTCCTCATACAGGAGATGGGGACATTACACGTACTAAACATTACTGGTTTATGTGTAAAATAAAAGGAACCACAGGAACTTGGATGAATCTGGTTCCTGTGCTTAATGAAGAGTCAATCTGCAGCAGGACCTAGGCAGACGGCTAACTCCGCCCACAGCATAGTGCCATGGTGCATTTAAAGGAGTACTTCATATATTATAATACTTTACATTATGGTACACCTTACTATGTACAACTTTTTAAAAGCTGATCGGAAAAGCTGAACAAACCTTTAATTTTGTGTTTGCAGACCGCTAATTTACCAAACAAAAATGGACTCAACCAGACCCAACCTGAGAAATTGAGGACGAACCTGTCCAGGCTTGGGACAAGATATATTAGCTCTAAGATGAGATGATCCTTTATTTGTCCTAAAAAAACTTACAACAAATAAATAGTCTGGAAAAAAATGGATGGGTGTATTAAAAGTATGAAAGTGAAAGTGAAGTGATTGTCCATTATGAAACACAGCAGACACACAGAAGGTTTGCTGTGTCTGTCAGTGTAGTGTACTGCAGCGTAGTGTACTGCAAAAGGCCAGTACATCAGGAGACATGGAGGAGGCCATAGGAGGGCAACAACCCAGCAGAAGGACCACTAACCCTGCCTTTGTGCAAGGAAGAGCAGGAGGATCGCTGCCAGTGTCCTGCAAAATGACCTCCAGCAGGCCAGAAATGTGCATGTGTCTGCTCAAACAATCAGAAATAGACTCCATGAGGGACCGAGGGATAGGAGCACCATGCAGCATGTTTGGCATTTGCCAGAGAACACCAAGACTGGCAAATTCGCCACTGGCGCCCTGTGCTATTCATACATGAAAACAGGTTTACACTAAACACATGTGATGGGCAGAGCCTGGAGACACCGTGGAGAATGTTCTACTGCCTGCAACATCCTCCAGCTTGACCAGTTTTGCAGTGGGTCATTAATGGTGTGGGGTGTCAATTGGGGGGCCGCACAGCCCTTCATGTGTTCACCAGAGATAACCTGACTGTCAAACCCATTGAGATGGGTTGGCCCTGGGTTCCTCCTAATGCAAGACAATGCTAGACCTCATGTGGCAGGAGTGTGTCAGCAGTTCTGGCAAGACAAAGGCATTAGTGCTATGGACTGCCTGTTCCCCAGACCTGAATCCATCTGGGACATCATGTCTCGCTCCATCCACCAATGCCACGGTGCACCACAACTGTTCGGGAGTTGGCAGACACTTTAGTCCAGGTCTGGGAGGAGATCCTGTTGTAGAGAGGTCGTAAAGGCATGCAAAGGCCACACACACTACTGAGCCTCATTTTGACTTGTTTTAAAGACATTACATCAATGTTGGATCAGCCTGTGTTTTTCCACTTTAATTTTGAGTGTTAATCAATTTGATTTCTTTCCATCGAAAATATTTTTGTGATTGTGTATTCAGCCCCTTTGCACAGTAGAAGCACCCTTTTGATCTAAAACAACCATGTGTCTTTTTGGGAAGATGCAACAATTATTTCACATCTGGATTTAGGGCTCCTTAAAGTGAAGTGATTGTCATTGTGATACACAACAGCACAGCACATGGTGCACACAGTGAAATGTGTCCTCTGCATTTAACCAATCACCCTTAGTGAGCAGTGCGCAGCCATGACAGGCGCCCGGGGAGCAGTGTGTTGGGATGGTGCTTTGCTCAGTGGCACCTTGGTGGATCGGGATTCAAACCGGCAACCTTCTGATTACAGGGCCACTTCCTTAACCGCTAGGCCACCACTGCCAATTGCTAGACCTCCTCTGATATTCCTCCAGATCCTCTCCATTTCTGGCAGGTTGGTAGACAGCCATTTTTAGGTTTCTCCAGCGATGCTCAATTGGGTTTAAGTCAGGGCTCTGGCTGGGCCATTCAAGAACAATCACAGAGCTGTTGTGAGGCCAGTCCTTCATTATTTTGGCTGTCATTGTAAACCTTTGGCCCAGTCTGAGGTCCTGAGCACTCTGGAGAAGGTTTTAGTCCTTCTGTACTTGGCTGCATTTCTCTTTCCGACGATTGCAACCAGTGCAGCTGAAAAACATCCCCACAGCATGATGCTGCCACTACTTTGCTTTACTGTTGGGACTGTATTGGACAGGTGTTGAGCAGTGCCTAGTTTTATCCTCACATACCCCTCTTCCCCCTGATAGCTCTAGGGAGGGTTCTAGTTGTCCCAAACGACTATGGAGGTCACTCTACTCTTAGGAACAATAAGTGCAGCAGTAATGTTTTGGCCAGATCTGTTCCTTGCCACAATTATGTCTCTGAGCTCTTCAGAGAGTTCATTTCACCTCATGATTGTCATTTGCTCTGACAAGCACTGTGAGCTGTAAGGTCTTATATAGACAGGTGTGTAGCTTTCCTAATCAAGTCCAATCAGTATAATAAAAAACACCTGGACTCAAATGAAGGTATAGAACCATCTCAGGGATGAAGAAATGGACAGCACCAGAGTTAAATATATTAGTGTCACAGCAAAGGGTCCAAATACTTAGGACCAGTTTTTCTTTGTTAATTAAACTGCAGAAATGTAAATAAATTTTTTTTCTGTCAATATGGGGTGCTGTGTGTACATTAATAAGGGAACATTAAACTTGGAATGATTTTAGCAAATAGCTGCAATATAACAGAGGGAAAAAATCTATGTCTATGTATGTGTGGTCTGCTGTTGTAGAATCTGACAGCGGTTGGCAGGAAAGACATTCTGAATCTCTCGGTCCCACATTGAAGGAGCAGCTCAGTCAGGGTCTCCTGCATGGGATGGGAGATGTTGTCCAACAAAGATGACAGCTTAGCCACCATTCGCCTGTCCCTCACCACCTCCACTGGGTCCAAAGGGCTTCCTAGAACAGAGCTGGCCATCCAGAGCAGCCTATTCAGTCCCGTTGCCTCCCCAGCAGACCACACCATAAAAGATGGCTGGTGCCACCACAGAGTCATTAAAGGTCTTCAAGAGTGGGCCATTAATGCCAAAAGACCTGAGCCTCCGCAGCAGATACAGCCAGCTCTGCCCTTTTCTGTAGAGAGCATCTGAGTTGTGAGTCCAGTATTTATTTTTCAGATGAACTCCAAAGTGCCTGTAGCTCTCCACAGCCTCAATATCTACAACCTGAATGGTTGCAGTGCCTGTGGAAGTCTACCACCAGCTCCACTCCAATTAAATGCTTACAAAACTAATTTTGGTAACCTATGTGCAGATGAAATTGTGTGGCCCCCTGTGATTAGCAAACTCTTTGAGTAACTCACTGACTTTTCTCCTGCAGCCATGACCTTCACAAACGTTGATACACATGTTACTTTATTTGGCACTTTATTTGCTACGATATATGTTTTATTTCGCCACTCACTGCATAGGACAATGCACTGCAGCCAGTCACACATTCCAAACAACGTCATTCTGCTGAAAAGACGCATTACAAAACAAATAGACCATCAATGAACATGCCATTCTGAAATAAGGGCTGACTCTGAAATAAGATCGTTTTGGAATAAAAACTGCTAAAATTAAGTAAAAGGCCTGATAAATTATTGGAAATAATATTTCACAATGATAAGTAGATTAATATAGTTCACAATTAGGAGATGTATGTCAAAATGATATTTCAAAATTAAATTTTGATATTATATATGTCAGTCTCTTATTTATTCATATTTATGCCTTTAAGTCATATTTGTTTATTTAATTTTGAACATTTTGGAGTTCCATACGAAGGAAAACAGCTATGAATTCAACACCCTTCAAAAAACCCAACCAGCATCCTCCCAAAATCTTTCTTGGCAATTTATTTCATTTCACCCTCTCCCAGTTACACACAGCAATCCAAAAATGGGCCAGAAATACACAGTTAATTCTGCAATACGCATACATACAAAATAGTTCCCATTCTTTTGCATAATTTTTTTTCATTTGTGTTAGTTTCAATATATGGGGGTTAAGCACTGCATTAGAGGCAGGTGTAGCAACAGAGGTTACCAGCAGAGAGTGCAGTATTTACCTGAGTAGAATTTAGGCATTTATTTTGTCTTGGGGAGCACCGGTAGTAATGGCCTGAAGAGTTTGGTTCACTTGGCTGTGTGAGAGAAGCACATGGAGGCGCAAACACTGAAAATCAAACTGAAATCTGGCAAAATGAGGGACAGGTGGGAGGACAGGAGGGCTAGTTTGAAAGAGCCAGGCTGGAGGGAAAGAAGACTAAACTAGCAAGCAGATAGTATTAGCCCACCGAAAGGGGGAAAAAACATGATGCTGTTATAAGCCAGTCATGGAGAAACGAAGAATGTGAGAAAATAATATTAGCATGAATAGCTAGGCTAATCAGAAAGCAGTAGGTCAAAGGGGATGAAGGTCATAGGTAAAAAGTTAGCTACTGGAGCGAAGCTAATCATACATGAATGTCTTATTGGATGTGTACTGGGATTTTAAGGTCAGTTAGCTATGACGCCACAAAGAATTGAGAACAGCAAGAGACCTACAGAAATACTGTATTAAGATTAAAGGCCCATTTACGCTCAGTGTTAAATACTGATATGCAGTCTTTAATAGTGGAAGTCATAGGGTAAGTTAAAATGTATAAACATAAATGGGTCAAAGGTTATTAGCATCTACAGAATGGCATAAAAATTCTATTCACTATCGCCATGACTGTTGTGGATTCTGAGCTACCCTGTAGTGGATCTATAGAGAAGATGTGGAATGTTAGAACTTAATTGAATAGATGTAAGTTAAAAAGCTAAAGCAAACAGCAGGTGTGCTATATGCTAACTGTCCTGCTGCATCCTACCTGTAGGCAGCACCATTGAGCTCAGGGTGGACTCCTTGTTGGTCCATGACTGCCCAGGGTGCCGTGGTAACGAAAAACTCCTTGTTGACACAGTTTCTTAGGCTGTCTGGGATGCGGCCTGTTGGGACGAAGTGATGTAAATGGCTTTGTTACTTTTGAACACATATACAAAACTGTATAATTTAGCACCAGTAGATACATTTTAAAAGCTGTGCATGAACCATTGAAGTGAAAATTTGACATATAAAGAGAAGAAAGATGGAAAGGAGGTGGCGGGTTGGGTGGACATCCAGCTGGTGAGGAGCTTTGTGGGAAAAGACTTTAAAAAGCCTTTATGGCTGATAGGGGGTGAGACTGTACCAGTGATAGCACGGCGAATCTCAGTGGCAGCTGCCTCTCTCATCTCCAGGGATGCCTGTTCACTGTACCAGGCTGTGTGGGGGGTGCAAATCAGATTGGGTGCATCCTTCAGAGGGCCCTGGGCAAAGCTGAGGAAGAGGGCAAAAGGTCAAAAGCAATCATCCACATCAGTCCTTTGTTTTTTTCATTTGTTTTTTTTTTTACACTTGCTGTGTTTCCTTTTCAATATACATTAATGCAGAAACGGCAGAAGATGTGATGAACATGTAAGAATGGATTAATGCAGTACAGTAAGCAATATGGTTAAAAGGGTGTCATGCATTTATTTTAGCATAAGAAAGAAAAAGGCAACATAATTTCTTTTTTTTTTTTATCTCATTAAGCATTTAAACCAGACAGATACTATTAAATACAATCAATTATCACAAAGGCCAAATAGTGCAATGTAAAGTAATGTCATGTAAAACTGCACTTACAGTGCAGGACCTACTGCAGGGTCTAATCTCTAATTTTACTTAAATGACGACTGAGCCATTTTCAGCACATAAAATTAAAAATGCTTTGAAACTAATTTTGTTCAAATTAACACCAGGACTCTGATTACGAAAAAAAAAATTCTGAAACAAAACTTATGGCCACTTTCATTCTGTGCTGATCTGTCCTCACCTGAAGGGCTCAGTCTCGTGGACGTCCAGCGCGGCACCGCGTATCCTGCCCTCCTTCAATGCCTGGGCCAAGGCCTTCTCATCCACCAGACCCCCTCGTGCTGTGTTAACCAGGAACGCACCCTGACGCATCTGTAACACACACAGCAGTGTCCTTTAATTATTGCACACGAAAAGGAAATACAAAAAACATTAGTCCATATTATTTGACTGGGTATGTTTTTTTTGTTTTGTTTTGTGTGTGTGTGTGTGTGTGTGTGTGTGTGTGTGTGTGTCTGTGTGTTTAGTTGATAACAGCAGTTCTCTTTTTACACTGAAGCAATACAGCTCACAGTTTGCGAAAAAAAAAAAAAAAAACATGAGCAGCAAAGAAAATCTAATGAAAGCTTTTGGAACAAAATAAACCCTTAATCTTGACAAAAGGCAGAAATCCAGGGCATGAAAAGGCGTTTGGCTGCCAAGCTGCATTTTATCTGTTCTGTTTCCTTTTTTCTGAGGCTAGAGGAGAGGGAGGGAAAAAAAAACCTTTGCTCAAAAGCTGAGGACTGCCACAGACATTTGGGAAAGATGGAAATTTACACTCTTTCATTTTAGAGCTAAGAGGCAAGGATCTCTTGAGGATGAACAAACAGCGAGTTAACTGGGTTAAACCAATGCTCCCATATTATCAGAGAACATGGCAGACACACACACATACAACAAACACACATAAAGTGTCACAGTGGAAGAAAGGGAGTGGGATCTGTTCCTGCTGCACCAACAGGGGGCAGAGTTTCTTACAGAGAAGACAAACACACACACAGTTTTCAGCAGCTCCACACTGCTACATGGATGTGTTTGCTGTAGCCGGAGGCTGGCACTAATTACATTTGACAGAGCAAAGGGATGAATTTGTTTCCAGCTTTGGTGAGCTTAAGATACACAGAGAGAGGCAAAGCGGAAGTGTGTGTGTGGAACCCGGAAAACTCCAACACACATACATTAAATATTACCATATTAATAAGAGAGAACAGCATTACGTGTTATATATTTGTATGTGTGTGTGTGTGTGTGTAACTGTGTGCGTGTGTATTCTTGTGTACACTAGGTCTGTTCTTAATACATGTATACTGAGATTTATTACTATTACACACAAGTATGGTATTTTAGGAGAAATCATGTTCTGCTGCTGGAACACAACACTAATGCATGTGATTAATTAGATAAGCAGCAGTTATGTCATTTAAAGGATCATTTTAAATAAAAACATATATGATTTTATTTAAAATCTAAAAGCCCAGAAATAATGACACAAATATTTACACGTAATTACACATCAAGTGCTTGTTGATCAGGCTGTGCATATGCCCGTTTAATGGTAAAATTGTTGATCAGTGCATGGTTGTGAGTGTGTGTATGTCTGTTTGATGATGAAATTGTTGATCAGATGGTGCTTGTGAGTGTGTGTATGCCTATTTAATGGTAAAATTGTTGATCCTTGTGTGGTGAGTGTGTGTATACCTGTTTGATGGTAAAATCATTAATCAGGTGGTGGTTGTGCTCGTTCAGGTTGCAGTGCAAAGACACGCAGTCACTCTGGTAGAGCAGGTCTTGGAGAGTGTAGACGCGCTGAACGCCCAGAGAACGTTCCAAACCATCCTGCAGATACGGGTCGTAGAAGATCACATTGAAGCCAAACACTTTTGCTCGCACTGCCACTGCCTGGCCAGAACGACCTGTTCCAAAAACATAAATGCACAAAACAGTCATGTGACACCACCAGTTTTCTCTATAGAAAACAAAAATCTGATTTGTTATAATTTAACTTTTCCATAACACAACTTGTACAATTGTATGTTCAGTGTTTTTATTTTATTTGTAGAATTTGACTTTGATTTTGAGGAGATATTTTTATGATAAGCAAAATACTGTTATATTTAAGTTTATTTATTTTGGAATCATATTGTGTCCTGTCTGACTTTTGACACCCCTAGATGTTCTAGAGAAAAAGCCTTACCATATATGGCACGTTTTATTTTTTTTGCTCTGTGTTTGTGTTTATATACACACATATACATTAAAACCACTTGTCTTATGGCAGAGGAGATGCTTAAGCAGGATGTTTTATTAAAAACCAAAAAAAATTCTTTCAGACAGATATGAGGATGTGATTTGGGGGAGTGCTGGAGAACACTGCTTAGATAGGAATGACAGGGAGAGTGATGAATAGAGGCAGAGTGAGGAGAGAGTGGGAGATCTGAAGAGAATCAATATGCCCTTTCAGACTGATGGTCACACACACACGCACGCACACACACACACACACACACACACACACACACACACACACACACACACACACACACACACACACACACACACACACACACACACACACACACACACACACACACACACACACACACACACACACACACACACTTCTTAAGAAAACCTTCTTAAGAAAACCTTGCCAGCATGCACTCACCCACTCTCACCCTGCCTGCACTTCCTCCAAAATGTCAAAATATTACATCAGTCCTCCCCAATATGATGCAAGGCCGTTCACACTATTTCTGACATCTCCACATTTATTCGACAGTTATCTAAAAGCGGCACTCTGGACAATCTGTAATGTAAATGAGGTACTGGTACTGGGTTATGATTGGAGCAGCAGGGACAAACACAACAGACACTCTGAAACTGCTTATTTTAAAAGCTGAAAGATGCAGAAGGTGAGGATGTGTCACTCCTGTAAAACTAGTGTGTGTGTGTGTGTGTGTGTGTGTGTGTGTGTGTGTGGAAAAAGAGACACCAAGCTAGCAACCCAGTGACTAATGCAATCTGACGTGTGCGTGTGTGTGTGTGTTTGGTTGCTGTCAAGGTGCGCTGTGTGTGCGATAAGCAGGCTGAAGAGCTTTTTGTCTGGACATATACACACAGAGGGTGAGAGTCTGGATTATGGCAGTGAGCTACAGACAGGGACAAAGAGTGAAAGTGAGAGAGAGGGGGGAAAAACTGAGGAAGGGGTGGAGAATCCTGTGCGAATAGTGCAAAACAAAGAAGAAAACGAAAGCAGCAAACCTATCAGTGTGAACGAAAAATAGTGAAATAGAACAAAAGCGATAAGAAGAGCAATGGGAGATGTGGTTTTTGGTCAATTATAGTAATAGACTGGTTAATCATGATTAATCAGCAATGTAAATTAGCAGTATTTGCTTGTATTATTTGATGATATATGTGCTTATGACAAATAATTATATGGGGAGAGGTGTGTGTGTGTGTGTGTGTGTGTGTGTGTGTGTGTGTGTGCGTGCTATCTCACCAAAGCCAATGAGGCCGAGTGTTTCTCCTCTGATGCGGGCAGCACCTGATGCCACCTCCCTTATCTGCTCAACGCTCTGGACCCGCGTGCCCTCACGCAGCGCCTGGTACAACCATGTGTTCCGCCGGTACAAGTTCAGAATGTGGCACAGTGTGGAGTCTGCAGTCTCTTCTACTGCTGCTGATGGGATGTTACACACTGCGATGCCTGGATGGAAACACATACAAACAAACTTAATAGTATAGTTTATAGGCAGGACTGAACCCACTACTCCTAAGGTCAGCGGGTTTCTGTATGTCCATAAGTCAGAGTGTGAGCTGTACCTCCTCACTGACATGAGGACTGGTGTCATAGGTGAACCGACAGTGAGAAGTGTAACTGTCAAAGTCTCTTTCTCACTGTGAGTCACAGTTGACGGGCTCTTTCGTCAGAGTACTGGTACACACACGACACAGTGTACCCAGTTGTGTGCAGTGTACATGCAGGTATATTAGGTGGTCAAATCATTAATAAGCTGACCCTGCTCATTCCAAGGGGGCTGCAGTTCACATGTTCACCTTCTTCTGACTAAAGACTAAACCTTCTGCAAGTGATCTGCAATGACTGTGTAAAACTAATTACAAATATTAAATCAGAAAAATGACCCATTGCCCAATAGGGGTGCTAAATTATATTTAGAAGAAGATGCAATTAATTGCTATGAATCTATGCAATAGCAATTAAATTAAAAAGCCATTAAATATTTTGGGTCATGTAATTAAATGGGCAGAACATGTGATATTTCACCTTAGGACAATGCAGGAGTGAATTACTGTGATTCTACCACAGTTTACCTGTTAATACATATTTATGGCTTATCAATATCAATTAAATTGCTGGTCATATAACAATCTTTATTCATTGTTTACAGTTACAATGTTTTGTTTAGAAACTATTGGATTTATCACGGTTTTAACGGATTTATCATTCAGAACAGTCAGCATAACTTCTGCACGACTTTAGTCACACCTACTAGCCATATCAGTATTCAGCACAGCATGTAGCATGTTGCAAACACATAGTCTGATATGTTGTTGTGAAAGATATACGATATCTGGAAGTGTTACTTTCTGGAACTGAGTGTATTAACAAGGATACATGTAATAACTGTCATTTGTGGTGAAGAGCGGGAAAAGTTCTGTACCCAGCTCCCCCGCAGCCTTGATATCAATGTTGTCATAGCCGCTGCCAATTCGGATGATGATGCGAAGAGCTTTAAACTTCTCCAGGTCCTCCCGCGTCAGGGTGATTGTGTGATACATCATAGCGCCCACAGCTTCATTAAGGACCTACACACACACACACATCAACACACGCTCTTCATTGAATACAGAGTGTGCTGGAGTTAAACATCTTTCTCCACACTTGAAGACAATTTCATATGGTTTGTGTCAGGTGGTTCGAATCCTGTTGGTCTGACAGTCTGTGATTTTGAATCTGAATCTGCGGATTCAGAACTTTTTTAGTTTTAGAATGTCATGTGATTCTTTGTTCATGTGATGTTTTTTAATTGCTGATTTGCAAAATATGCCTTTTTCAAATCACTATGATTAGAGTTTTATAAATGTGTGAGTGTTTCCATTAACAATATTTCTATATGTAATATCAATTGGCTCAATTTGAGGGTTAATGTGAATGCAACTATTGCTTCACATGGACAAAATGTTGCTTTCCTACTTGCAGTATTATGGCTTGCAATTTTAGATTTTGAAATAAAACAGGTGAAAGGAACCCGGCAGGTGAAGGTGACTGGAAAATAAATGTCATTGACAGTGGATATTTGACTTCCCTCTCTTGTTTCAATTAGCTCTGCAGACATGACCATAAATCAGAGAGACCCCAGAGGTTGGCTACAGAGACTGTCGTGGTTTTGGACTTTGTAAAATGCCGAAATCCTTTGAAAATTATTTTAAATCATCTCAAGGTTAAACCTCAGTGGTTGGATAAATAACGGCTGGAAATTCACATTCAGCTGAACCATATCATTGCCACGCTGATTGCCAGATTAAGGCAGAATTTCCACAACGCTTCTATTAGCATGACTCCCCAGCAAGTGCCGCTAGATGCTAATTCAAGGTTAAACCCCTGCCCTACCTGCGCAAATTTTCTTCCTAAGGCTACGTGTGGAAGATTATGCTGGTATTCATTGACTGGTGCAATGAAGTGAAGAGTTTTCTTAAATGGAAAATGTGATCTAATTTTTTTCTTACCTCACCCAATCATAAGCTGAATTCTACATCAGCACTGTTATTTGTGACAAGTTGGCTGTAGCACTGAGACAAAGCAGAAACTCTATCTTCAGTGTGTGTGTAGCCATGAGGTAATTCTGTGAGTGAGCTCATGTGATCTAGAAAGTATTTGATGGTGTCTCTGGCAAGTGTGTGTGTCTGTTAAATAGTGAGCTCATGTGATCCATGGAGGATATAAAGTTTGTATGTGTGTGTGTGTAACAGTGAGGCTGGCATGTTGCTGTGTGTGGTGGATACACCCTACAGAGTGCACCCTCTGACCCAGCACACCACACCCATCAACATTATACCCACAAAGGGGCATTACAGCTGTGCGTGAGTGTGTGTGCGTGCGTGCATGTGTGCGTGCATGCGCCACTCCCTTACTCCCTCTGTTAACCAAAATAAGCCATCCAATCCTGACCTCATCTGTTTTCAACTTTTTACTACACCCAGACTAATGTGGTCACAGAACAGGCTGTGTGTCTGTGTGTGTGCTTTAGGGGTCCCCTAAGCCACCATTTAGCTCTGCAGATGGCTGTATTCTTAGGAAACACAAACAAACACAATTTAAACCAGGTCTATATGGTATGAAAACGGTATATATTACAATACAAATCTGCTGGGTAAAATGCATTAAATAGCAGCTAGTGTATTTTAATTCAACTTCACCCATAGCTGCTGACAATATTTACTTAGCAAACCTAGTAAATGAATGATGAATAAGCCATGTCTAGCTATATTCATATCAACATTCATGTGTGTGTGTGTGTGTGTGAGAGAGAGAGAGAGAATTAGGTCAGTGCATGAGTCACTTATAACTCTGATACAAAGAGAGAAAGGGCCTATGATTGGCGCAAAGTGTCTAATTAGTAAACAGTAAGAGCATATATGAGCCATCTTTTGAATCTTTGCATCTCTCTAAGTGTTTGATTATATACCTTCTCATGAATCTCTTGTGTGGACTGGGCATCACAGAACGCCACAGTTGCCAGGTCTTTGAGAATGGGCATCTCCACAGTGCAGTCCCGCCCGTCCAAGAGCGCCACCAATGGGCGTGGATGCATCGGCCCATTCATTATCTGGGGCCGGATACCTGAAGTACGCAGAGAGAAATTTCATCAGTACATGACCATATCAACTACATTTCACAAAAAAAAAAGAAAAAGAAATGTGATGTTCCTGTTAGACCTTTCAGAAAATGAGAAGGCCAGGGCGTGGTTTTAATTAATCTCCTTTTTATACTGCATATTTTATGAGAAATTACACAACGTCTCATGTGTTCATAACTAAAAGGACAAAAGAAGAAGCGGAGGCTAAATTAAGTTCCGCCCAGTTTGTTGATAATTAATGTCCCCAAATGATGCAGACCCCATACACCCATAGAATGTTTACAAACAAATTTACAGAGCAGTACTATACAGTATTACAGAAATATTAAATTTTTTGCGAGCATACACAACTGGAAGAGGAAGAACTATGTGAGCGTAAGGTTACTGTTGTCACTGGGCAAACACACCTCCACTCAATAAATCAATGGAGGGACCAAGAGGAGGATTAACAGAGACTCATTTAAAGCTGGAATTGCCACCTCACCTGTCTGCTCTGTAGACACTGGATTCTAAGGACACTGGATTGCAATCAAAAAGAACAATAGGGGACAGGGAGACACTACCCCTAATGCCCTGTTTCCCTTCAACACTACAACAAGATGGTAACTGTCACTTGAGTAGAAACACACACACACACACAAACACACACACACAGTGTCCCTTATTATCTCCACTAATACTCACATTTATGTGTGAGATGTATTGCAACAATCTACACAGGCACACACATGTACGCACACACATACACACACACACATATACCCTGTGCATTTAGTTCACTGAAATAATTACACATCTGGGCTGCATATTCACAAACACACATTAGACAGTGACAAACTCAGGATCAGAATGATTCGAGGAAACTGAAAACAACTGCATCATATGAGCAAAACGTCACTGGACACAACTGAACCAAATTCAGACAGCCTTCTCCTCTCTACATAAAAGACACACAGTATGGCTGCAGAGTGACCAGACTTGACTACAAAAACTTTATGAAGGAGCTCAACAGAAGTGCAACAAAAAACTATTTTGAAAGTGAAGCACATGGTGAACACAATGAAATGAGTCCTCTGCCTTCAACCCATCATCCCCTTAGTTAGCAGTGGGAAGCCAGCAGCCTGGGCGCCCAGGGATCATCATGTGGGGACGGCACCCTAATCAATGGCACCTCAGTGGCACCCTGGTGGTTCAGGATTCGAACCAGCAACAGTCCAATTACAGGTCCACTTCCTTACACGCTATGCGACCACTGACCCTGATTCTGCAGTGAGAAACTCCATCCAGTGCATTCCACCTTCATCTGTACAGCAAGCAGCTTCCACTGTCATCTGTCCCCAAATCTGCATTCATCCATCAGACTGGTGCAGGTGAGGACTGGTTCAACCCTCCATGGTACTTGCATTCCTGACCCCAAGGTCCAGTAACTGTGCTCACCAATCAGAACCCCCTTCATGAAGCTGTTGATGAACCACTGATGTGCTGAACTTGTTTCCAGAGTCACTTGGTAATGAGTGATACAAGTGAGGAGAGATTATTCTTTTTTTTAGATTATGTGGTCTTCAGAATGCAGCAGTTTTAGCTTGTGTGGACAAACAATTGTATATGTACAATAGATTTTATTAAATTTTTACAGGGTGTCACCAGCACGGCATTATAAATATCTATTTCTATTTAAGGGTCACATATATTTGGCTCCTTAATCATTAATTGTTAATGCATATACAGTGGTGGAAATAGTTATTTGATACCCTGCTGAATGGTGTCATAGCGGCTAAGGAAACGGCCCCGTAATCAGAAGGTTTCCGGTTTGAATCCCACTAAGCTGCCACTGAGCAAAGCACCGTCCCCACACACTGCTCCCCGGGCACCTGTCATGACTGCCCACTGCTCACTAAGGGTGATTTACAAAGAAGAAGTCAATCTGTAATTTTAGTTTTATTTCACCAGTGAGAGACAAAGAAAAATAATTGAGCATTTTCATGAATGGAATAAGCATTTGATCTATCAGTCAGCAATATTTCTGCCTCCCAGTTGTATTCTATACAACTTCTATATAAGTAATGAGCTGAGATTGGGAGCTTCTCAACTTTTCTCTCAACAGTCCATAGCATTCAGCATTCAATCTATCCAGATTCCACACTCTGCACTATGGCCCAGACCAAACAGTTTTTTAAGGATGTCAGCGGCAAGATTGTGGACCTAAACAAGGCTAGAATGGGCTACAAGACCATTGCCAAGCAGCTGGGTGAAAAGGTCACAACAGTTCATGTGATTATTCAAAAGAGGAAGAATCATAAAATAACAGCAAATCTCCCTTGGTCTGAAGCGCCACACAAGATCTCGTGAAGTTTCAATGATAATGAGAAGGATGTGGAACCAGCCCAAAACTATACAAACTATCCTGCAGCCTGCAAAATTGGGCATAAGAATTTATTTATTTATTTGGATTTTTTTTTTTTGTTACCGTTCTGTCGCACTGTTAAAATAAACAAACCATTGACATTGAATGAATATTTCTTTGTACTGTAAGTGGAATCAAATAATTATTTCCCCCACTGTATGAATTTTAGAGAGGAATATATAAGTGTACACATATGAGCAAACTCTATCTGGCAAAATATTGTGAAGAATGATATTCTGTGCCATGCAAGGCACCACCAGCTAGAGCTGCCATATTGTGAACCTGATCAAAGATTTTTCAGTACCTTTTGGTATAAACATGCTGATAAAATAAAAAAGCGAATCAATAAAAATCAAAATCAATACATGGCTATTGGGAAAAAACAAGAGCCCACAAAGACTTCTCTGTTTCTATGGCAGCCATTCTATGTCCATTATTAGTAGAATTTCAATATGAACACACCATCTTCAATATGGTTAGCTTTATGATCATATGATCATATGATCTTTATCTTATGACTAGATTATCCTTTCAAATGCATTGCATGCATCAAAAATTGAAAGGTTTGAGAGCCAATGAAGTGGACTTGAAGAATGCAAAGCAGGAGGCTGCGACCATCCAATCAGTAATCAAATCTGATCTCACCATGACTCCTCCTCCATTGGCTTCCATTTCCCCAGCTCTCTCTCTCACACACACACACACACACACACACACACACACACACACACACACACACACACACCAGAACTCTATTCGAAACCTTCCCTAAGCAAATCCACCTCGTACAACTCGGAGCTTGATGCCCAAAACAAACCCCAGCCAAAACCCTCTGCCACTGATATCCAGCACTCTGACACTTCTGACCTCTGAAAGATCTGCTGACCAGCACTGACCTACAGACTGAACACCAGCAGGACAGAAATCTCCATTTCAATACTTTAGCTCTACAAACATAATAATTACAGATTTACAACTTATTACCAATAACAATAACATATGAATACTGGATCCTGAAACTGAAACATATGCTCTTGTCATATTCACAGACAGACTATGAGACAGACATGCCGACAGGGTAGTAGTAGCCTAGTGGGTAACACTCTCCCCTATGAACCAGAAAACCCAGCTTCAAATCCCACTTACTACCCTTCTGTCCCTGAGCAAGACACTTAACCCTGAATGACTGATTATAAGTCGCTCTGGATAAGGGCATCTTATAAATGCTGTAAATGTAAATGAGTTATACACAGTAGCTGGTTGTAAACGTGACAGTCTGTAAAACTTTACCTACATTCACTCACTGACAGAGAAAGAAATATAAGGACAGAGATGTGTGTGTGTGTGTCTCCAGTGGGCTGAGGACAATAAAAGTTTGGCAGCAGCCAATGACTGAGGAGTCTGAGGTGGATTTTCCATGATGTGTGTATGAAAGTGACTGGACATGTGTGTGTGTGTCTCTGAGAGAGAGAGCATATAGAGGATGTGACTGCCTGCATTATCATCCATAACATTATGACTCCTTATGACTCATACTGAGTAGGTCCCCCTTGATTAATCAGACTACGGCACCTTCTTCCAATGCCCTATAGTCCAGATCACATTCCCGTCATTTTCAGTCACTCATTGGAGGTACTGTAGCATCAGATTGGACAATGCAGACTAGTCTGCATCAATGAGCCTTGGCTGCCCATGATGCGGTCACCATAGTTTTTAAAAATCTTTGGACCCCTGCAGAACATTCCACAATAGCTGCAGTTTTGGAGTTGCAATGTCCCAGCCATGCAGTTATCATTATTTGCTCCTTCTCAAAGTTGCTCAGATCGCTCTACCCAGACATCAACCTCACTTGCTGGATGATATAACCACCAGGTTATCAAAGTCATATTTTCATAATGTATGAAATATGCACACACAGCAAGATGATGATTGAGTAATTCTTCTAGAAACTCACCATTGCTGGAATATTTTTTACATAATAATGATTAAGTGAATTTTATATTTAGAAGAATAGACTGAAATGTAGCCAATTTTATTTAACTATTTCATAATTACCTGTTAGCAGAGTTAGCATGGATACAAATGCATTCATGCAAACTTATTCTGCATATGGATTTAAGAATACTGCAATGAATACTGATATTTTCAAAGATTGTGGCATATTACCCAGTCTTACATTAAACTGTTCTCTTGTGTACTGCTTGCATTAAAGTATGTGTGTGTGTGTGTGAGTGTGCCAGCACGTGTGACTGCTGTGGCAAGGCTGAACAGACGCTACCTTGCTGTCAACAGCTGCAGTCCGTTACCTAGCAACCTAAAGCTGCATTTGTCGGGCAGCTTGCTCCCTGGCAACAGGCTGGGCAGGGCTGGTGCCCACCGGTCCATACCGTGAGTGTGTGTGCGTGTGTGTGTGTGGAAAAGCAGAAGAATCTTCAATGTCTGCGAGTGTGACATGAGATAGTCTCTCTCTGCATATTAGAAAATGAAGGAACAGTGGCCGGCACACACACACAAACACACACACACACACACACACACAAAAAAAACGCACACACACAGCAAGATGATGACTGAATAATATTAGCAGCTGGCAGGAAACATCCAGAAACAAAACCACAGTTACACATCACACACATACACATGCAATGTGTCATGCAATGACCTTGAGTATTGTGTGTGTGTGTGTGCACGCTCGCATGCACAGAGCTGTATAAGACCCTTTCTCGCACTTGTCTCATAGTCCCCCTTCCCCAAAAAAACATGTATCACACAAAGACCTCTTGTCCTCCACTCTACGGCCCCACCCGTCAAACCCCTCCCCTCTCACTCCCCCCCACCATCCACGCCAACACACAGCGACCCCCGGGCTGGGATTAAATGCCACCCCATGTCCTCATGCCAACACAGGACCAACCAAGTACCAACAGTACCAAGACCACAAGTACATAAAAAATGACAAATGCCTCAATGCAGACCCAGGCACACACATGTCTCAGGCACACACATGCAGGGGAGGAGAAGGGGGAAAAAATATACAGATGAATCCGAACCCCCACCCACACAAAAAAACCCTCTCCACCAACACTTTATTAGAAGCCCAGAAAGCCAAAACAGGAAATGCGTCTCTTGCCTGGAAAGTGCGGTCTCCACATTCTCCAGCCTACAGCGTCGGCATGGCGGCCAAAGGGAAAAAATGAAAAGAATACGTGGAGCAAAAAAAAAAAAAAAAGAGGGGGGAGGGGAAAAAAGAAAAAAGAAAGGGAGAGCGAGGATGATGACGACTCAGACTTCTGAGGTATCCCGTGCTATCCCTCCTCCCTCTCTCGGTTCCCCCCTCCCGCTCTCCTCGTCCTGTCGTCCTCACGCCGCTGCAAAGGATTCTCCGTCCATACGCCTCTGCTACGTCCCCATCTTCTCTCTCTCAGACACATACACTCTGCACGATTCAAATGCCAACTACCCAGGGAAAAACAAGCAGCAAGCAGGTCACACAAGAAAGAGATGGCTTCTCCGGCTGTCTAATCAAGGAAAAAAAAAAAAAAGTCCAGAGCCTTGTCCTTCCCTCTTCTTCTCTCCTCTACACCATCTAGAAGACTCTACCACCCACCCCCGTTCTGAGACACAGACAAAGGCGGAGAGCAAGGAGGGCGTTGGAGGCAGCGGAGTGGTCGTTAGAGAGGAGAATGAGCTGCAAGGAAAGAGTTCAATCCAAGCAGCCGTCTCTCCTCTCGTTCCGCTGTTCCCCCTCCCCTTCCTCCCTCTCTCCCTCCGCCCATCTCCCCCCTCAATCCCTCCCTCCCTTCTCCCACTCGGCAGAGTTTATTTCTGCCTCCACACTGTTTTAACAACTGCAAGTACCCCCCTCCCCTCCTGTCCATAATTACACAACCACTTTCATTCCTGCCTTTTCACTTTAACGCTGGCCCACCGACCCCCAAAAGCTACATAAGTCAGAGATGCGCGCGCACACACACACACACACACACACACAGTGTAAATCTCTGTACGCTGTCTCCTCACACAGACAGTTACACAATGCCAATACATAATTATGAACATTCATTTCAAGATGGTACAAATAAAAAAATCATGGTATGAATCTTTTCTTGGTCGATAACCCATCAACATCTACCCCAACACATCTTACACACATGTACCTGTGCTTTTCCAATCCCACCTATTCTGATCCTAATGAACCTAATGAGTCCTTTTTTTTGTCTATAGATTTTTTATTGCTGTTTATTATTATTATATATATTTTTTGTGAAGACAAGTAAAATTGCCTATTACAGAATTCCATACTTTTGTTTGCATGTGAGTGTAAGGTGTGTGAGAACGTATGAAAGAGTATGTTAGGAGTGGCTGACTAAATTGTGTCTCACTCTATAAATTCTCTCCACCAGGAGGACAAAAACAGACTATAATAATCCCTAATTTCTTCTGGCAACCTGCAGCAGGGCTGGAGAAAGAGATGCATTGTGAGTGGACTGGATTTAATCACTGGATGCGATGGCAGATCTTGAAAAGTGAAAATGTGTCATCTGCTTTTAACCCATCACCCTTGGTGAGTAGTTGGGACAGTACTTTACTCAGTGGCACCTCAGTGGTACCTTTGGCGGATTGGGATTCGAACCGGCAGCCTTCTGATTATGGGGCCACTGCCTTAACCTCTAGGCCACCACTGCCCACACACCATCTTTGATATCAGATCCACATATAATGCCAAACAGACCCCTCTGATTTGCCACAGCAAGCAAATCACAAACATGCACACAAACCTGAAAAATTATGTAGCTCATAAAAATGCACTCGACACATCATGCTCTCTGTGTCTACTATGACACACAAACACATGCACAAGCCTGTGAGTAGCTTGCCAATCAAACAGGTTACCCATATAGTCCACAGGGCCAGTGGTGGCCTAGCGGTTAAGGGAGCGGCCCCGTAATCAGAAGGTTGCAGGTTCGAATCCTGATCCTCCAAGGCGCCACTGAGGTGCCACTGAGCAAAGCACCATTCCCACACACTGCTCCCCGGGCGCCTATCATGGCTGCCCACTGCTCACTCAGGGTGATGGGTTAAATGCAGAGGACAAATTTCACTGTGTGCACACAAGTGACAATCGGGGCAGTGGTGGCCTAGCGGTTAAGGAAGCGGCCCCGTAATCAGAAGGTTGCCGGTTCGAATCCCGACCCGCCAAGGTACCACTGAGGTGCCACTGAGCAAAGCACCGTCCCCACACACTGCTCCCCGGGCGCCTGTCATGGCTGCCCACTGCTCACTCAGGGTGAGGGGATAAATGCAGAGGACAAATTTCACTGTGTGCACCGTGTGAACCGTTTTGAAAAAAAGGTTCAAATCCTCCTTACAGCCTTTGTGCCCCTAAGCAACACTTGAGGGGAGGGACAGAGGGACTAAACTATAATAATCAGCCAAACATGCAAGTGGCAATATTTCACAGTTTCATTATGACATCACATGACCAGCTGCTGTGGAATTAACAGTATTATCAACGGAGATAAACCTAAAGTGAGGGCTTTTATTTGCCCAGACATGGATACAAAGCTGTGGAGTAATTACAAAAATACACTCAATGTGGTGAGATATAAAAGCAAGTCAAGTTGTAGTGTTGTAGTGCAGGGAAAGACATTAGTACACTGGTCATTTTTAATAGTGTTGTATCTTAAATTATTTGCTCTATCCAAGTCAGTTTTATAAACAGAACATAAATAAGTGAACTTCCATTTACAATTTTAAAAAAGTTACACAAAACTGAAAAATATGTTTTCCAAAAATGCCTTTTTTTCAGAGAACAGCAGCTGTTCTGCAGATATTGAACAAACCTTGGAAGACAGACCATTGTAAACATTTATAACGGAGAAATTGCAATGAAAGTTCCAGTGAGTACAGTCTCTTTCACCATCAAAAAGCCCTCAGAATCTGGGAAACTCTGACAATAAGAAGTCTGGAACAGCATCAGATGATAGGACAGCTTAAAGCTTAATAGGGATTGTATTTTAACTGAAAAGAGAAGGCTTCGAGCTGCAGGTTTGAAAGCCACCGCTGAGACGTCAGAATAAGAAAAAGAATGTAAGACGGTGTTATGGAACTTTGAAGATTTCGAAAATTGAAATCTTCATTCATCACACAGGTTTTTTTGTATGACAAAAGCATGCTGTTCTGGGGTTGTTTTGCTAAATCCAGCTACCACAGCATACTGGTATTCAGCTAGCTGGACAGGGGTTTATTATAAAGCCAAAACAAGAGCAAGCTCTAGCAGAATTACCTTAAGAAAAAAATGTACAAGATGGTAATCTTGAAAACATGGAGTGACATGGAGCAAATGGCTTGAGATGTACTAGACTGAATAGTGAAAGCAAAATAAAATGGCACACAGTTCTGAGAAGATGCAACAGAGTGGCACAGAATATTGGATTTCCACTGTAGAAAGAATGCTACCAGTGTGTTCAGTTATATCTGCCCAAAGTAGCTACTTTGGTGAATTTGTCTTATAAATGTTTTCTATTCTTTCTTTTGTTTTTGCTGGACAATCAAAAACCATGACTGTTTACTGAGAAGCAATATTTGATTTAGACACCTTCACAAATGATAGTCTGTACACTTGCACATTCTAGTGACTAGATGCCTTTCTGATTGTGTGTGTACGTGTATAGCAGGAAGTCACACACTCTTTCAAAAATGTCAGTCAGGATGGGATGTTCTACGAGGGATTCTTATCTCTTAAGGCCCTTAAATGGAGTGAATAAAAAAGAAACACCCTGCCTTAAAGGTCATGGCAGACCGTTCTGAAAGGACAGCTACTTTATGTGTGTCTGTATCCACAAGGACTTTAGGGATTCCCTCACGAATGTGAGGATCAAATATGTGTGGCCAGAATGTCCATGTTGTACAGGTTAGGAAGATTCCGCATACAGGTTGCTAGCATTCATGCCTTAAATAAACACAATTACACCAAGCTGGGCAGGCAATGATTAATATTATATTATCCAGTAAATTAGTCCCAGCTTTAAACATCAACTTCAGTGAAATTACGAATGTATTTTTTTAAATCTTATTTTATTATGATTTTTAAAAATTATTATTACATTACCTTTTTAATACAATGCAATGTATTAGTCTGAGGTCACTGAGGTCTTTTCAGGCCAAATCAGATATAACATAATAAGAACTAGTGTTTGTGTAAATTATGAAGAAAAACACATTCCAGCATATTGTACAAATCTTTCCACAAATGAATCTTAGAAAAACATCAAGGTGTCATTGATATGTGGTAAACTCGGTGTACTTTCTATGATTAACAACACAGCACCAGTTCTAGGACATGCACCTCCATTTACAGCATTTATCAGACGCCCTTATCCAGAACGACTTACAATCAGTAGTCACAGGGACAGTCACCCCCTGGAGCAACTTAGTGTTAAGTGTCTTGCTCAGGGACACCATGAGCGTAAGTGGGATTTGAACCTGGGTCTGCTGGTTCATAGCCGAGTGTGTTACCCACTAGACAATTACCACCACCCTATTGCTTCATAATCCGAGATTTGAGGTCATAACTAAATACATAAACGGCTATGTAGGTGTTGTTATGGTCACTAAAATCTGGTATTTATTTTAAATAGGCAGTTGTGCTGGGTTGGATGAAACCTTCCCTCATTTCTGCTGGTGTGGGGGATCTGATGGGCCCTTCCTCGGTTGTCCCAGGCTTAGCTTGTTTCTCAAGGCCAAATGTTTACCGGGGGTTGTCTGGAAACCCTGTACTAGAGTAAATTAATCAAGAGCAACATTGACATTGACACACACACACTACTTCCTTTGCTTTCAATTTTTGACTTGACTTGTTCTAATGGGATCAGTGGACAGAAATAAATGAAGAGAGAGTAAAAAGGAGAAAAAAAAACAATACTATTGCAAATGGAGGAACACATTTTTGCATGCATGGACACACAAAAATACACAGACAAGAGTAGAACAGTTATCAAAAAAAAAAAAAAAAAAAGAGTGAAAGCTAGAGAGGCTGAGTAAAGATTGTGTGAGACAAGGTGGAGGAGGGGGTGTTTGGTTGGGGAGCACAGCTGCAGGTGGACTCCAGATGTGAGGTCTCATTGGGAGGGCGGCTCTGGACTGCATTTCTCCTCTTCTCCACTCTCCCGCCTCTCTCTGTGACAGAAGCCATCTGGCCTGGCAGAGTGAGTATGATGCGGTGCGCAAAGTCCCCACAACAGGGCTTCCTCTTACCATACACACACGCACAATTCCCCCCTTTTCCTCACAGAATTTGCTGCTTCTCCCTTAGCTTTATACACAGTTCTACATATTACACATACACACACACACACACACACACAAAACTGTGTTCCATTTGGCCTCGTGTGAAACAACGGGTAGTGTTTCATCATCTTAAGCAGCTGTCATTCATCTCAACTTGGTCCCGCCCACACAACTGCACAGTCGGTTCAAGTTTCACACTCCAGCCCTGCAGCTTGGCACCGGGTTCCATGTAAATTTTTTAATTTAACATCAGGAACGACACCAGAGGAGTTGATTGTGGCAGACATGTCACATCACCTAAAGCAGGATTGTGAGATCACCTGATAGCTGCTTCAAACTTCAGCAGACATTTACAATCAAGCAGGCTACATGAACATCCCAGTAATTCCCAACACGGCAACATATCATCCTGCAAGCTGAACAGCCTAGGATCTTAATCAATAAAACATGAGAACAACCCCCCGAGCAGCATCAAATAACACATTACTGTGCCAGCATGCTGACTTCAATCAACAAAGGAACAACTGAGTTAAAGAAACACTATCATACAACCAAAATACATTCATCATATAATATGAAACTTGCTCTGACAATGCTCATTGTACCCTGGAAGGGGCCTGAAAAGCTAGAAAAAGTTGGCCACAATGAGTGAAAAAAACTATCTACACTGCGAGCAATTTTGTTAACATAACAAAAACCCATACTGACTCACCTAAACAATTTATTGCACAATTTCCTTATTTTTATTTTAGTTTCTGAAATCCAATTAAATTACTTTAACTTTTTAAGAACTACTTTTTCCACTTCCGTATAGTGACTTTCTGAAAATTTTACAGTTAAGTAAATTTCCGACATTCATCAATCACTTTTTTACAAACTGTGCAGCTTTTAATTTATTTTCAGGTGAATTTGAGCATCTGGAAAAAGGACGTGATCCTCAAAACATAGTTGCAGGACTAATAAAAAGGGCAATTCTCCTGCATTCATCTGCTGAAGGTCTTTTCAATTCACACCAGCAGAAAATGTAGTTTGGATGGCAAAGCCAAAGCAGATTTTTTTCCTCCTTTTATGAGAAAAGAAGAAGAACCTGCTAAAAACCAGAATGGCTGAAGGTATTCCAGAGTGAAGAGTTAATTCAGTTCGTCCCACAAACAAAAGACTCAAACTAGACAATGCCGTGATCTCTGGGGACTATCTCAGTCTCGCTTCCCATTTTCTCATCCCTCACTCTCTCATTGTCCAGGCCAAAGTTACCAATCAGATGAATCTCTACTGAACGTCTCAGTTGTGCCACACAGGGAGGACATTTGAAACGATCTCTATTATATCTATCTCAGGGCTGGGTGATTCAGCATCAAGAGATTATTAACAATAGTGGCATTTATTAATATAACAATAGTATCCTGGGAATTTTAGTGTACGATGAAGAAAAAGATGATGACGATGACTACATGCACTGAAAATAAAACTGAAAACTACACTGAAAACTACATAAAAACTGAGCTTACATTACTCATTTAAATGAAGTCAACTAAAATTGGACATTTCTGATCCTTAAGTCTTCTAAAAACCAAGTCTATTCTCTTTGCAGCTATTACAAAACTTGAGCATAAGATGGTGCCAGACCCCAAAGGAGTAATTATTAGAGTAAAACTATTTCATATCACACATATTTAAAATAAATTCACTGATAAGAGGAACATGAGCACGGTGTAGCAGTAAAAATATATGAATAATATAACTATTAATAAAAAACAGCACAACAGTTGTTATTCTGTTAGTGTGCATTTATTATTAATTGATTGTCTGTAATAATATGATGCAGTGAGATAAACCTGGTACTGTTGAACCTCTATTACACCTTCCTCGGCAGGTTGTGGACCTTCTCTGTCAGCTTCTGTGTCTGATTTTTATTTTTCCCTTTGTCTATTTACTAAGAATCCATTTGTGACCACACCCAAAAATGCGCTACCGCTCAACACTGGCATGTCCTTTACATGTTCCCACCTTAGATGATGCCTTGCTTGGTCAAAACAGGGCCCAATGGGACATATCATAGACTCTATGATCCATTTGATCAAAAAGGAAAAGTGTACTCATTTACACTGCACAATATAATACAATAAAGAAGAAGAAAAGCTCCACCTCTCTCCAGATCCATGGTTTTCCTCTGAGGCACAGATGGACCTGGGATCTTCCTGTTCTAATCCTGCTCTTAGGCCAGGTGAGCTCCCCCTCTTTCATCAACAGCAATCCCTACCTTGGCTGAGGGGTGCAGCTCTCTTAAGGCCATGACTGGGCCATCACCAGGCCACTTTGTGACTCTAGTCATTATAGGTAAAGCATCTTATAAATAACAAAATGAGCCTCCGACTCAAACTGTCAAAATATGAGTGGCAGTCATTAGAAAAAAAGGTTATTTTCTAATTACAGGTCTAAATTCTAATTGCAGAAAGTTAAAAACAATCTCAGGATTAAACTTCAAAACATTGCAATAAATTAATAGTAGGCCTCATATGTTATCAGTTCATATTATAAAAAGCCTTTGTACCTTTATTTAACTAAATAAAGTAAAATTATTTTTGATTACCCATCTCCAAATAAAAAAAAAAAAATCCAATCCCAGAATATGAACACGTGAAAACATTTTGCAGCGACACGAACATTTAGAAAGGATGCACCTGTGTTTACGCACAAATGAACGTTAATGTTCACTTAGGCTGGACAAAGCAGCAAGAACACGGGAGATACTCCACCATCGATGAACAATGAAAACACTATGAACACTACATAGCAGTCATAGACACCTATTGGCAAATAACAGAATTTGTGTGACACACTCACTCACTCACACACACCATACTCCAAGCAACCTGAAAGACAAACACCTGGGGGTTATGTAACAGAGAAGCACAGCATTTCACACCACCACCACCTCCAGCCCCTGACCCTCATCAAGACTGAGATTAGACAATTATCTATGTCTCCCGTCAGGCTTTGTGGCTCGCAGGTTTTACTCGCTCAACCCTGGATCTCTTAAGCCTCCTCACAGTTCTCACACGAGTGCAGATTAAAGAGGCACATGGACTTTGGACCTGGTTGCCAACCCAGCTAATCTACCAGTGACACCAGCAGACGCACACACACACACACACACACACACACCACACACACACACACACACACACACACACACACACACACACACACAATGCTGCTACGCCTGACCTGCTGCCGTTTCTACACGGCTGACTGACAACTCCATGGCAAATACGAGCGCTCCGTCTTTCTCCCTGCTTATATTACACACTGACGCCCATCTGCCCGGCTCAGCCATATAATGGCATTAGGAACTGTATGCTCATGCTACTGGCCAACCAAGAGGAAGCTAGCACTTGACCTCTAGTAAAGGCCCTCCCTCCAGCCAGGCCGTCCCTGGATTTCCATTTCTGCGAGTAATCACAATTTTTATTTCACATGGCTGGTCATTACCATGTCTTATATTTAAAATCAACCTCCAGATCCTGTTTTTGTTGTTGCACAGACTCTGTTTACACCATGCTAGGACTCCAGCCATGAATACTAATGTTTAAACAGGGGACAACAATAGATTTAATCAGTCAGGTTGTTTTCTCATGAATTTGAATGTTGCAGTGCCATACATGCTCACAGACACACACACACACACACACACACACACACACACACACACACACACACATGCAGTAAATGTTGAACAGTACCGCAGGTCTCCTTGCTTTTTTTAAGTGCAAACGATAACCTTGCAGTGATTATGGGAAAAAAAAGGAAAAAACACAGGTTGCCTGGCAACGCACAATTAAGGAGCACGCTTTGAGACAGAGGGCATCACAGTCCGCCCATTATCAGATGAAATTACCAGAGCAACAAATGTCATCCTCATGCAAATGAGCTCCGGTGCGCCAAAAGAATGTTTAACCGGAACATAGATACACACAACCCAATGTTTGTAAATGTTAATGTGTGTGTGTGTGTGTGTGTGTGTGTGTGTGTGTGTGTGTTGGGAGCATAGAACAAGGTCATCATACCTCTCACACACACACATGCACACACACACACTGTCACCTTTTCAACTAATATGGGAAGGAAAGAAATATCTTTTCAAAAGTCTGTATGAGCCTGATGACCTCAAGAAGTTGAATGGCATTCAGACGAGGTCGTGTTGGTACACACAGATGTTAAAAATGTCATTATTATTCATCAGGCAGCAGAAGAAAACTGGATGTTTCCTGAGACTCGGATAAATGGAAGCAGTGGAGACAGAAGCCTGGCACTGACCTGCCATCCGCCCAGCGAATGGAACAAACAATCACCCTTTAATGAAGATGTTTCATCCTTCTGTTGTATGACAGCATACAGCAATCAGGGAGTTTTACACAGAAAATTGCTCTTGTATGCCATTATTAAAACAGTTTGACCAAACAGTAGCCTATAATCATTTTAGTAATCAGACACGGACAACACAACTGCCCTTTAGCACAAAAGAGCCATAAAATACAATACATTCAGTACATCTAAATGGCTTTTGTGTGTGTGTGTGTGTGTGTGTGTGTGTGTGTGTGTGTGTATGTGTGATATCTGGTTACGGTGTTGTAAATTGGGAAGATCCCTTACGGACCAAAGGAAGTATGCATGCTTGTGACAGAAAAAAAACTATATCCAATTAGAATAATAGGATTGGCTGGTTTAAGTACATAAATAGAAGGCGAAGTGAAAAATGTACAATGTCATCACTCTATCACTAAGATTTTTTTAATTTTTCCCCACAAATACAAAGCTCCAGTCTATTACCTGAGTGATTATGAACACAGAAAGCAGAAATCAATTATGAGAGAATTTAACTGTTGATTGAAGAATCTGCATGCATATCTGCAGAAAGATTTCCACCGGCTTGAGTAAGAAATGTGTCGTACAGGCTATACATAAACAATAAAGATGTGTAATTTCACTCAGCAACACTCTACAGTGAGACATGACACTTGGTAAACACACATTATGCTCTCTAATGGAGTCTGCTCTCAGAATACACATTTATGATATATACACAAGAGCTGGGGTGGTAGTAGTCCAGTGGTAACACGCTCGCCTATGAACCAGAAGACCCAGGTTCAAATCCCACTTACTACCATTGTGTCCCTGACCAAGACACTTAACCCCGAGTTGCTCCAGGGGGACTGTCCCTGTAACTACTGATTGTAAGTCGCTCTGGATAAGGGCGTCTGATAAATGCTGTAAATGTAAATGTAAGAGCTGTAGCAACAGATTTAATAAAAAATGCTTACAATGAAAGACTGCAAAATGCCGGCCTAAATGAATGACTTAAATAAAAATCTATTAGAATTAACTTTGAATTGAACTGTAGCAGAATCAGTTTTACTGACACCACATGCATTCCAAATGAACGTTTGCTATAGATAAAACAATATGACAAGAACATAAATAGTAAATGTCTTTTAGTTTGACGTGAAGGGGTCACACTGAAGGAATGTGACAGCACATTACCACCCGTCAGTGTATAAATAAACTCCCTGCCTATAAACAGACTGCTTAGCTAAAGCTGCTTTACACATTGCCTGCCCAGTAGAAATGTTTATTATGCGCACAGTGCTGGACATTACTATACGCCCAAGCATAAAATTATTAAACTGAGTTTGAAATGTCATGCATTGAAATATTTGATCCAAATACAAAAATCAAATAAACAGGTTGTCCCATAGTAGATATGAAAATATGCATTTTCAACACCAAAGAAAGCCAAAGATATTCTGATAAATGTCCAACACCTCCATAACGTTAATTAAAGATTTGAAATCCAATTTAAAGATCAAAACCTCTCAAGTAATATTTTTGAAAGTACAGTGCTAAAAACGAATAAAACCTTTCTACAGCTTCAGAAAGATAAAAGGGCTTGAGATAGTAGGAATGAATAGGGAGAGCACTGAAGGGGAAGGGCAAGGTTAAAAGGTTGAGGGAGGCAGGAGACAAGAGCAGTTACTTGGATCGGGTGATGCCATGGTAGAAACAATAACAGGCGGCCCAGTGCGACGAGTCATCTTCCCAGTGTTGGTGGGGTTGAGGTTGCTAGACGGCTGGAGGGTGGTGGTAGCCGACATCATCACAGTACTCTCCACTGCCCCAGCACCCTTCCGTAGCAGCTGAGGGCTGTGGTGAGGGCTATGAGCCGGGGAAATGGGAGGTAGGCTGGGAGCCCTCTTCATCAACTCCATGGGGGTGTAGGTGCCGGAGAAGGTTTTAGGGGCTGCTCCAGGGGTGCCAGGGGCCATCTGTGGTGGCTGCTGCAGGACGGCAGACATGGCAAGCCCAGTATGAGCGTTGTACAGTGGCCGAGTTTGCTGCAGTGCTGAACCGTAACTGCCAGGGCTTACTGGTAATCCTCCAAAAGGCTTCACTCCTCCAGGGTAGGTGGTGGTCTCCAGAAGGTGCTGAGATGGAGCACTGCTGGGTCTCCGACCCAGAAATTCACCCATCCTTGGTGAGACAGATTGTAAAGCAGAGGGGGGTTGCTGTATAAAGTTAGGGTCCATGGCAATACCCTGCGACTGCATATAAAGATCATTGCGGTGGGTAAAGCTGTTGGATCGTGCTCTCATGCGCTGCTGTGCATCACTTGCAACCCCAGTTTTGCAATTGAGGACCACGCGGGACAGGACACGAGCCTGGCCCAGGTTTGGTGCTACAGATCGCACATCATGGTCTTCCATCATGGACAACATGGCAGTGGAGTCGAAACCCTGCTGGAGCAAAAGGGTGATGGTGCTTTCAGACAATCCCTCTGAGCGAAGCAATGCCAGGAAGTTCGGGTCCACTGTTCTCTTGGGGTCAACCATCATAGCTGCTGAAGGATGCTGAGTTGGAATGCCCGCTGTGAGAGGGGCAGATGCAGCAGCAGCCACCATAGCAACCCCTGAGGGGTCACAGGCAGGATCATAAGGCAACCTCTGGGTTGCCAAAGCACCATAAGCTGCAGAAGGACTCTCGTGTCTTAGCATCATTCCTCGGGTTAGAGTGCCGTCTATGCCCTGTGAGGCAGCAATGACTGGATCCGTTGGAAGATAGCTGGCTACCTGGCGAGGGTCCAGTGGAAGGCCGTTGAGGTCTGAGTAGACACAGCCGCGCCCTGTCACCAAGGCGTGGTCCGTCAGAGGCAAGGTATAACGCGAAAGGGCAGGGGCTG
This sequence comes from Denticeps clupeoides, assembly GCF_900700375.1. Classification (NCBI taxonomy): domain Eukaryota; kingdom Metazoa; phylum Chordata; class Actinopteri; order Clupeiformes; family Denticipitidae; genus Denticeps; species Denticeps clupeoides. Next base: position 13,279,188 of record NC_041708.1, read on the forward strand.
CTGGCTCAAGCCCGTAAAGTGCCGGAGAAGGATCCCGACTGCGAATACGCTGACTGTCTGGTATTATCATCTTGCCAGCGAGAGAATCCCTATAGAGGCGGCTCAACTCATGAGCTGTGGGCGGAGGGGGAGGGGGAGGTGGTGGTGGAGGGGGAGGCGGAGGGGGAGGGGGGGCAGGGGCGGGTGTAGGGGAAGGACCAGGAGGAGCCACATTAGCGGCGGCAGCCACCCTGCTTTGCCCTTGATCCCATGCGATCCTTACCGTCCCGTCCGACAACCCATAATGCGAATTGGAACGGCTGAGCAGATGCTGGTCAGGCCGCTGATGATGCTGCTGGGTTCCCCTGTACAAGCCCTGCAGGTCCTCGGGAGGCTGTGCAGATATAGCTGTATCAAAGAGGTAGTAGTCCGGAGGAGGCACAGTTCCCCGGACAGCCATGACTCGCCTGAGGTAGAGCTTGTTAGAATCTGGTACCGTGCTGTTCCTCGCAGAGTTTTGGACATGTACCTCTGGTCCTTTGTGGATAGCAAAAGGATCCGCAAAGCCAAGTAGAGAACACCGTTTTTCTTCCAAGAGCTTCTGGAAGCGTAAAGATTGATATGGATCCGGAAGATGGTACACGAATGAAGCTGAATTCCTATGACCCAGAATTGAGACTGGCAGCAGTGGGCTTGTCCATGCAAGAGGGTCCAACCGCTAATCATTCCACGAGCCTCTGATCTGGCCTCTGTGGCGAACACAAGGCAACTGGTCCCAGGAGTAATGGGCACAGAAAATAGAGACGGGTGCTTCACGGCAGAAGAAAGAAAGAGACGGGTGTTCTCTTTCATGTCTCTGGTTTCAAGCTCTAAAATGGGTGTACACGGGCAGAAGGTGGGAGGAAAAAAAAAGCAACGCAGGAGGATCATTTCCCCGATTGCCAACAGACCTTTTTTTTCCAGAGGGGGAGGGATGGCTGCCTTAAGGCTCAGCTATCATGTGGCTCTATGCTGGCAGGCATTGTCTAAATAATTAATATCCTGAAACATTAACATGTGAGGGCAGGGGAATGCACACACATTTCACACACCACATGCAAAAAAAAAATCCAAAAAACAAACAAAAAAAATATATATATAACGCACCTCATAAAAACAGCCTCTATTCCATTCTGCTAGATGACAAGGACTCATGTGTTTAGGAGGTGGAATGAAAACTGAGAGTAAAAAAAAAAGGGAAAAAAAGAGAATGACAATGGATGAAGGGGGTTGGGGACATTACACTAATCCAGTCGAGTTTATCCCTCCCTTTGGCTGGACTGTTTTTTACATGCACTAGCCACTACCACCAGGGATTAGTCGAAATAAAACCTGCTTAAGTCCACAGACCACTCCCCTTTTGCCCATACGAAATCTCACCAACCAGATAAAATATTCAGAGAAGGTCCACCCACCTCTCATACTCTTATGTGCTCAAAAGGGTTCTCTACTACACACCTGGAGAGTGCAGCCGTTCTGATGCAGGACCTCCCACCCTCCCACTGAATTGTCAGAAAGAGAGGAAGAGAGAGAGAGAGAGAGAGAGAGAGAGAAAGACAGCAGGCTTGGATGCAGCAAAGCACAGCAGGCAGGTCACGACATTTATGCAAGCACTAGTCTCTCTTGTGCAGCCTAACCACCAGCCAATCCACAAGAAGCAAGCACTAATCCTGAGTGAGGGCGGGGCATGGTGGGACAACTCACCCACCCGTGCTGAACTGGTTAGGATGGGGTCAGTCAAGGTGAAGTGATCTATAGGTGTCTGAGCAGTGCTGTCCTATACACACTTTATGTTATCAAACACCAATTCTGGTAAACCATTACAGAGAAAGCAGATTGACCCCATTTCATTGCTATATCACCTACTGAACTTTAGAAAAAAATAAGACTGCATAAATCCACACAGCACATGCACATTGTGGAATGTTAGTTTAAGATGTCAAGAGGGAATTTTTACTTAAGTAAGCTTGAAAAAATTCACTTCAAGACTTTTAAAGACCCTTTTCATTATCAACCATAAGACAGGTTTCACATACAGTGGTTAAGAGGCAATAAAACAAATGTATATAATTACTATATTGTAACTGGTAAAGTATTTTTAGTCTAGACCACAAATGACACTTGTTTAAAATATCCTTCCATGGCATTTGTACTGTATAACAATGTGTGTAAAATCTAGAGCTTTTAATTATTTTAATATTGCCCCATCCCCAGTCATGGACACATAAAAAACAAAAATGTGTTAAAAGTAAAAGTTGCTACATAGGCATGAAGAGAATGATTCTTTCAATTCAGTTTGACAAGACAGGACATTCCCGGCATACTCAGTGTGGCTCTACATACAGAGACTTGGACAAATTATTTAGATTGGGCAGACTGCAGAACTGTTGGCCCATTAAACTTTCATGGGACTTAATAAATGAAAACCATGACTGGGAAATTTAGTCAATTACAGTAACTGTACAGTATATTAAAGCTTTAACAGCCCCTCTGGACTTTCTTCACTTCCCAACAAGGGTCTAGAGAGAAGAGGCACATGCCAACCACTCATGGCTGATGACTTGTGCTGTGGCCTAAGCTACTCTTCATAAACCTAGTTTCCAGAGGTGAAAAAAGGGTCTTCTAATTGTTAACAAAAGAAAGAACAGAACAAGTTGCAAAATACGAAAAGGGAAACTTAAATCTGGCAGATATCATAAAGCAGTCCAAACATCTGATTTCAATTATGCAGCTGGCAGGATGATTTTGTGTGATTGTTTCCCAACCTCTCCCTTTGCCCAAACCCTCCTCCCGCCTTCCTGCTTGTCATAGTCAGCCCAGCGGCCCACACTCAAATCACAGATGGGGGAAACAGAAGGAAGAGGAGGACATTTTGGAAAGGAGAGAACTGCAGTTTGGAAACAGGCGAAATGACGACAAGCCTGCAGACTGAAAGAAACCACCATCAGAAGAACTCTCTTGCTCAGTCAACATGCTGGGTTTCAACTGTTGCAGGAGGAACACGGATGTGAGCCATCTTAGATGGTTCGAACCATGAGAGAACAAAGGAGGTTTTGAACTCCCAGTGATTAAGTTAAGACTCATACACACCCATTCACCCACAAACTTTGCTCGCCTTGGCAAATGTACGTTAATGTGGGTCTAGAGGAAAACTATTTTTATGATTTTTTTCCCCAAAAAAATATTCCCCCCCAGTTTTTTAAGCAGATAAATTTGAGATGTGAGTGGAAAAAAAAACCTCTTCACTCCTTTGCTCACAGCAGAAGTCAACCCTTCTACTCTGTCGCTTTGATTTCTCTAACTAACAGCTTGTGATAAGACCAGTCCTCCCCAGCTTTCATACGCCTTCTCACAGGCAGGTTAGATTATGCAGAACAACAATCAGCCTGTGTAATGATTTAATTAGCACAGTCATCCAGACACCAGGTTTCCATAGACACGGTAATATTTCATATTTGAGCTCTTCCAGTCTTAACGTCTTCATTTGGGCCAAGTTTTTGACTGGCACACGTTCAAAGAGATTCTATTCAAACAGGCAATTTTTAAACAGAAGTGTATTGGAGTACAATAAAGATCGTAATATTTCTTTAAGAAAAAAAGAGAGTGAGAGAAAAGAAAACAATATTCAGTGAAAGTGTGCTTTAACTGGAACAGCATGAAGTGGCTAGAGGGGAAAAACTGGATAGATTGTTTTGGCATTCACAACCAGAAAAGTCGATCCTCTAGTCTGCTTTCAAGATATGAAGAGGAAACACATCATGAATTCACTTGACTGCCAGGCGTGCCAGATCTACGATTGTTGCTTGGAGATGTACGATGGGCGATTCTACACATAAGACAAATATACCCAATGGGACTTCTCTTTTCAGTACAGGAAAAGAAGGAGGAAAATCAAACTGAGTCTGTTCTAGCAGTCTGATTCTGCTCATCTTTTACTGATGATCACCACAGCGGCCCTGATGTGGAAAAAGACAAATTACACATAGCCAACAAAAACACTTTTGTGACCAAAATGCAAGCTGTGTTGAATGTTTTTTTTTTTCTCCCCTTCCCTCCGCCCTCACAATGGCTGTGCACAAGCCTATCAGCTGCCATGCTGCACCGGCCATCTGGAGGTCCCCGTAGCCATCCTGTCAGTGCCCAAGTGTATCTGCAGGGGGTGCCTAACCCAGTGGCCCAGACTGCCCCTCCAACCTTAATGCACACTGGAGTGCCTGTGCAGTGAGACTGGGCAATAATAATAATGATAATAACAACAACCATGGGATATATGAATCAATAATCAAAAATGTATTACCAATATGTAAACAGTGACTTATTTAAAAAAAAAAAAAGTATATCTTGCAAAGTGTTCAACACAGAAGCATAACTAGGTGGAGTTACATATAGTAGTCAGGCTATAAAGATAATTTAGTATACACAGATTATTGTTAATCTACATATAAAAAAGAAACATATAAAAACTATTTATTATATCCTAAATGTTTATAAAATATCCTAAAGTGATATTTTCAGAATATAAGGCCAACCAAATAATATGGAATCTACAATAAATCAAATAGTGTTTAGAGAGATTATGTATTACCTAACCTGTCACTTGTTATACTGGAATTAAACCAATCGCTCACTCATTTTTCACAATCCTACTCAGGGCCACGGCTGCCAGAGTCCACCCTGGGATGCACAATTCACCTAATCTTACATGCCTAAACTGGAAATAGACAATTCTCACTTTTTGTTCTGCTGAAACTAATTGCCTTACACAATTACACACACAATTTTAAAATATGAATTTGGATGGCACAAATACTTTCAAAAGATTTAATTTAACCTTAGTCATTTTAATAAATCCAGGAGAAAAAAAAAAAACTTCCAGGGTCATCTCCTGTATGCAATTAGATTTAATGCATTTTATTGAATCTTTGGCCAGTTTGCACCTGAGCCAGCAAAATCATGGCAACTTCACCACACCACAGAACATGGAAAATATCCGAATTTTAAAGAGAGTTCTTTCAGGCTGACTGGGCTGGATCAATTAAGGACAATTGAATAGTTTTTTCTTTCTTCATTCTTCTCATTTCTCGGTCTCTCTTGATACATGGGCTCACTGCTCAGCATATGTTCCTCATTTCATGCGTACAACGGCGTGAAGCGCTTACATCATTCGGCAAAACAAACACATTTGGCACAGGGGGTAATGGTGCGTCTCGTCGCATTCTGTAGTGCTGCAGTCATATCTGTCTTGCACCAGTCGCATTCGCGATGGGAGGGTGGGGGCGGGGTCAGGCTGCTAACAAGCCCCTCGGGTGTCCAACAATACAGCGACGGGAGGTGGAGAAAAGTGCCAGTGTTGACTCTCCTCATCTTTCAAAACCACACAACATGTATAAAGTGTGAAGACATGTGAGATCGTGAATCCATTTTTGTTAGAAATCTAAACATTTAGTGTTTTGTACTATTGTAAGTGTATGACATACAGGAACAAGAATATTAAAATTTTTGTCACAATGTATGTCTATCAACCGATGTTTTACAACTGGAATGTTATCAGACAGCAAGAAAAAAATGTATTATAATCATCATCTTAAGCGCTAACAGTGCTATATAAAATAAAGTGACTTTAAGGAAGCAAAATTATTTGTCTGGATCCATTCCCAAGGTACGGACCAACACTATACAGCACGAGGTTCTGTTTCAGAACAGAATGTATACAGGAAGTTCCCTAGTCAATAGTATCGAGCAACTATTCTTCACTCTCTGTTCTAGCCACTAGATACACTAATTACACCTAACTGTGTTCCAGCTTTCAGTCAACTCCTCCAATCTTTAACCCATAGCACCAACCTGCAGTGGCAGCGTCCATCTCTTTACATGTCAAACACTTGCCACACTATTACCATCCTGTATTGCTACCTTCGCAGATCCTGTCCAGTCTCTGCCTCTTGACTTTGTGTTTGTCGGTCAGGGCCATAGTCAGACAACTCTCCTGCTGTAGACGTGAAAGCTTTTCTTCAGGGTCCTAACACAGACAGCCGTGGTGTCCACGGAGCATAACGCCACGCCAACCTGTAACACAAACACAGGTTTCAGACTGCGGGCAAAGCGATGAAAGCACAAATAGATGGAGTAGTAAGGCAGGTATTGAGCACAAGCAGAACTGTGGAATAACTGTAATGTGTCAAGAGTGCAGATTCTAAGGCTGTGCTAAAACATTTACCACGATATACTTCCCCATATCAAATGATTCGATTTTTAAATATATTTTTCATCACAAATTTTCCGTTTTTACCATACTAAAACCAAAGACACCACAGATAACAAACAATTTATTAACATGTAAAACCAATACTATCGCTGCCCTTCTCTGCTCCGTTTTCAGCCGATTCATGCTTTTCTTGCTTTACACATTGAACCACATTATGTGGTACTGCTTGCATTGCTTTGTATTCCAGCGCCTCAACAGCCCAGACATCCAAACCTGAAAAAAAACTAACAAATTTTAATTTTTTTGCTTTTGGGGCACTTTCCCTCTGTCAAGATGCTCCACTGAACCAATAAGAGTTATCAGTTATCGAGAACTTCAACAAAAGCCCACTCCCACTGAAATCTGATTGGCTTATTTTGCTACGTACACACACAGCGATCTACACATACACATTCTCTCTCCATCTCTCTCATTCAGTTGTGTGCGCACTTCTCTCAAGTGTGCGATGTACACACTGCTGTCTCACCTGCATGCTCTTGTTTGTATGAGGATATTCCGGGATATTTGAATCAATTTCAGGAAGCCAATATCAATATGTCTGGCAGCCACGTGTCTCCATTTAAAAGTGAATGTAAATGTAATGTGCGCACAAAAAATGCTAATTTGTGCCATTTTTGGAGTGATTAATAAAATTACTCTAAACTAATCATGAGATTGATGATTGTAATAAAATTCAGCCCAATCGAGATCATATAATCATCCTTAAAGACATTCTGCACTTTAAAAGTTTTTAATTCCAAAAACACAGCCCTTAGTGCTCAAAACACAATTTTATATTCATAAAATACATACCTCACTCCCAAGCATTTGTATGTGTGTGTGTGTGTGTGATTTAAAGCTGCACGACGAAATACAGCAATCACCACCATTCACCTTATGCAGTTCTATAGAGAATATCTGTAAACTGCACAAACAAAATTAAATAATGTAATTAAATGAAATTAAATGTGAAAAACAAAACAAAGAAAAAAAAAGTACTTGAGCACCTGACAGTTATTGGCCTTAAGAAGGTATCAGTCCTAAGAAATCTAATAATACAAAAGATAAATATTTATTTACAGAGTTTTAAACAATGTTTGGCAACCTTATATTTATTTTCCCCACACAGTTAATTAAACACTGGCATCTGCTTGGTACCTTGTACCCAAAGCCAAGCTATTAAATACCAAAAGCCAAATATTAATATATGTTATTATTATTGGAACTGGGGGAAAAGATGTAGTGGGGCTTAAGTGCAGTTTGCTTTCTAAGTCAGTTTCATTTTAACACTCAAAGTTCTGAATCAGTCTGAAAGCCAAAAGCCCAAATTAATGTAACTCCCGCCTCACCGAGTGCAGGTTTATGGTACAAGCTCCACTTTTTCACACTACCATCAGCTTACAGTAGCTCATTTTAACCCCTGTCGTGCATATAAAGGTAGCACATGTATCTCAGTTTAGACGTTTCTCTGTGGTCAGGAGTTAGGTGAGAAAAATAGCCACACAAACTGTTGCCCAAAAGCAATTTCAGAAAAGTGCATTCGATTTATGTGGGAGGGAAAACAGATGCGCAAACTTATACTAAACACTACTGCATATCATGTATTTAACCACTCTTTGTATAAACCAGAGTCAGTTAGTGATTACATCATGAAGCATTAAAAAGGAGGTTGCGCCCATCTGCCCAACAGAGGGCGCAAAAGCTACTAACACACTAAGAGCGTCACTGCACCATGGAGACATGGAGAGATCAAAGGTTCATGAACAGTGACAGATGCTCAGTAGTTTCACAGTGTGACCAAAAGCAGCACATATAATTTCTCTTTTGTTTTTTGAATAACTTCTCACCACTCTTGAAATGTTCATGGATTTTTTTTCTGCATTAAATGTAAATCAATAATTCTAAAAATTATTGATTTGTATTTGGTGGTATAGGGATGGAGATGGATGGGGGTATGCAGGAAAACAGGCATGACTGATTGTTATGATATATGCGCAAGTAGACTCCATGAAGCTGATGCATGCAACTCACAGACGCTCTCACACTTGACCACACCCCTTCCAGTGCAAACTTCTACTCTTAAGGCAGCAGAGCAATCAATACTTGGTTGATCGAAAAGCACCACCCTAGAGTTCCCCCCCTGCACACTAAACCTCCAAGCCATTTCCAACACGGCCAATTACACTTTTCTGTACATACACCCAAGGCCCAAGTCGATGGAAAAAAAAGCAACTAATTTCAGCTTCTCAAATTAATAAAGACAATAATTAAAAAACAGAAAAAAAGTATTTAATACAGTAGCATGCTGGAGAAAATTGTCTGAATTACTCAGTGTATATTCATGTGTATGAAAGAATGTCTGTTTTGTGGTTGTGAATAAGAGAATGAATGAAATAGAACGTAAAAGAATGTGTTTGTGTGCATGCGTGTGTGTGTGTGTGTGTGTGTGCTCGTGCACTGAAAGTGCTGAACCAGCAGAAATGGCTGGGTGTTCCACTGCTGCCTGCCAAAAACCACGAACTCAGAAAGACCACTGCCAGTCCCTCCTCCTCTCCTGCAGTGCAAGAAAAGACGAGGGGAGAGAGAGAGGAGAAGGGGCTATTTGAATGGAAACAGCCTCATCCATTACAACTGATTAATCGGCTGGTCCAAACACAGATCCCGACCCCTAGTTCTGTATGGTCCCTCAGGGTCAAATTCCTGCTCAAAGAATCAGGGAAAGGGGCGGAGCTTTGTATACAATCAAAACATGGCTGATTGGGTGTTTGGGGTAATTACATTTTAATATTATAAATCATATGTTTCCTCATTATTATTGTGAGTAGCATTTAAATCTGTTGTGTGCAGATATCTGTTTTAATTCCCCTATTAGCACACTAACCAGCAAATTGTGCTAAATTATTACTGCAATAGAAGACATGCCTAATGTAAACAAATCCATTTCAAAAAATCTTGCAAAAATCTATAATGGAAACACAGAGGTTGACGTAAAGAAACCCCTTAAAACCTACACAGAGATATGGCCTTTGTGAATAAGACCGGAAAGTACTGTAAATTGTGGTATGTTGTTAACATGTCTTCATTCACAAACATCTATCCATCTACTGGCAGTTTGGTTTTCAGTTCAGTTCATATTAATGAAAATGAACTAGTTCACATTCATAGTTCAACGTTTAGAATTTTATGGTTCCAAAATGACAGTTCAATGAAATGCTTCTCTTATAAAATGTGTCTCTTATAATGCGTCTCTGACTACATTTTGTTGCCGCGTACTTGTACATGTGTAATGACAATAAAGTTGAATCTAATCTAATCTAATCTAATCTAAAATGCTACTAGTGTTGTTTAACTACTAAACTTGTTAGTTCATAAAGGCAATTCAAAAGTATTCTGTGCACAATCTGTACTGGCTGCTTGATCCCTGCATAAATCGATAGATGCATAAAATCCATTCCCATTCTGCCCCAATGGCTGATCTATTCCAGATATTCTTCCAGCGTTAACTTTTTGTTAATCAACTAAGAAATTGTTTGTTTGGTCCAGAGCAAAAAATATGAATGTGTTCAATGAATGCTCTTTGTTGAGAGCATTCATGAACAACACTATTCACTAGTTCCCAACAACTGATAGTAAAAAAAAAGGCTGATTATTTCCTATATTATTTAAAACTCCACTTTAGTATGATTTATTTAGTTATGGACATGTACAGAAAGAGCGCTGGGAGGGTCAGTGGTGGGAACCTACAGTGATGGGTGAATCTGTGCCTCAGCACACAAACACCACACATCCATTTTTCCTGGTGTGTCACTCTTAGCACACACACACAGAGCAACAGTGGGGGGGTCGGGGGGGACGACTGATTATCGGAGATGCTCTCTGTAAATCCACCCCCACACAGCTCCTGGAAAAACCTCATCCATCACACACTCACTCTCCACCTGCAACCTTCTCTGTGAGGACTAGGAGACCCAACGGTAGTAAAAATGGTAGAAGCAGGAGGTGGTTCACTATTGGGACTACCATGTTGAGGGGTCAATGGTGAGGAATGAAGAAGAAAATACACCATGAACAAAATGTCATGAAAAACAAATAAAAACATCACATCACAGGTTGTGATGTGCACATTTCCATTTCAGGTGCAGATATAAAAGAAACACAAATTGCTACAAATTTCTACCTACAAAACAAGAAGCCTCAGTGTCAACCTGAACATCCCCACCAAACCCACACAGACAATAATGTGTTAACTTTAGATTCCATGTATGTATGCAAGCTCTGAGATCCCACTATGGCTCTACCTTCGCAGATATTTCAGATAATTTATGACAAATTAGAACACCATAGATCAAACAAACAAACCAAAACAATACATAATTAAATGTTATCTGATATATACTATAACATATATTTTATATGTTATTATTATATCAGAAAACCATCCTTTAATATATTGATATATTTAATTAATTTGAAACCGATATGATCATGCCCAAACTGCAGGCCCCTACCCACCAACTCTTTTTACAGTTGTTGTAAATAACAAACAAGTGGATAGATAGATAAATAAATAAATAGACTTGCAAACAACAGAGAGCAGAGCTCAACAGCCTTTGATGTGATTAAGTGAAGTTGCTCTAGCAAGACGAGCATAATTTGATTTAGTAAGCAGTTACAGACGGGAACACCCACCTTCAGGGACTAATTAGTCATGACTCGTTTAGAGATCTGCATTTGCCACAGACTCATACTGATGACTGGACTGGACTGCAGAAAAAAAAAAAAAGTCATTGATCTGGAGGGTGCGTGCTTTATAAATAATTACGGCACTATCATACTCATAGGGCAGTGGTGGCCTAGCGGTTACGGAAGCGGCCACGTAAGCAGAAGGTTGCCAGTTCGAATCCCGATCCGCCAAGGTGCCGTCCACACCCATTGCTTTCCCGGTGCCTGTCATAGCTGCCCACTACTCACTCAGGGTGATGTGCACTGTGTGCTGTGTATCACAAGTGACAATCACTTCACTTTATCACTTTATCATACAATAATAACAGAAGAAATAACACAAATCACTAGTATTCATTGATTTGGACATATGGATGACAAAGCTAAATAAAGTGTGACGTTGGCCACCATGAGGCTCCAGAAAGTGCCTCACTACAGTTTTATATATTTGTCACCTTACAGGGCCCACTGTTTTACTGGGGTTGAAGGGACTTGAGGGTCTCCTGCCCTCAAGAATTTTGATAAAACACTAAAAGTCACCTGTCACAAGCCATTGAGCAGGAAAGTAAAAAAAATGTGAGAAATGAGAAATACCAGATATGAGAAATCCAACCAATCACATTCAAGATTCATAGAAAAGGGGAATAAGCTAAAAAGGGGCAGGTCGACAACCTCCTGTCAACCTACATGTATTGTTTTTAACCAGTGCTAATTTCACAAAAAATATTGGCTGCTCTGTTTTCCCACTCCATGGCTGCTTTTTGTTCCTCCTCAACTAAATCTTTCAAAACTGGAAAGTTGAGGAAAGTAAAGAGCCGGGGGACTAAAAATATCTGCTGCAGAGATTTTCCCACTCACTGCTTACTCTACTTAACCCCAAAACATCAAGGTAGAACAGTACAGCCAAAATCACTTATGCCTCTTATTTCAAAAGTAGAGGGGACGAACAGGCTTCTCAGACCTAGAATGTACATCCAATGACAGTCACTTCACTTTCATTAGCCATTGTCTCCATAATAAATGATGGCAGTTCATCATGTATAATCTAAAAAACATTACACTAAAGCATTTTATGAATCATCTTGTATAGAGGAATGTGCCAAGATGGATGCACAAATGAAATTGTGTATTTATATGTATTTCCGAGCCCTCCAATTTAGTTAGACTGTCTTGATGTTAATAATATGAAATAGGGTAAAATAGATAATAGATAATGCCATTTCCAGCAGGGTTAACGGATGGCCTTATGAATAACCTTTTCAAATGAAATAACCAGTTTTACAATTACTGACACTCTAAATGAACCAAGATATATGCAGCATATAAGCAGAAAATGCACCAACTTCATCTAGAAATTCATATTAACAGTAAGGTAAACTAAAGTAAAATGTGCCTTCTAGAAATGGGGAAGTATTTATTTATATTGACTTCTAAGAACTCGTTTGTTTCATATGCATCCATTTGTAAGGTCACGTACTTTAGAAAAATACGAATTTACAATTTTTCGCTCATTTGCACAATACCGACTTTCAATTTCTTTTAACCCCCTGTAGACAGTGACCAACTTTCAACATCTAGAACAACTGAACCCGTTCTGCTGAATGCCAGGACAGGCCAAACATGTCTGCAGAGAAGGAAATGTGGCCAGTGCATCCTGGGAATGAACACACCAGTGCCTAAGAGAGTTCACTTTGGATCGGATTACCTAAAAGATGCAGAACAGGGTCCTGCTGTCCAACAACATTTTGGTCATAGGTTCATATCCCTCTTCCTATCACTTTGTTCCTGAACAAAAACTTATAAACACTTGTTGTTAACTAACTACAATGTGATTTAACTGTGATTAAATGAATCTGTATGTGGAGTGCCATATAAATACAAAAAATCCTTGAAAATGGCCATGTGCACCCAGCCCACTCCTTGGATCTGATGCCCAAAAGGGCCAAGAGCCCTGAACTGCAGCCTAGACTGGAGGTCCGCACAACGTCCCTCAGGACCCAGAGGAAAAGGCATGATTCACAACTTCCTCCACTAGAACGGTAGTTCAGCCCCACCTCCAGTGCCATGTCCACAAAAACACACCCTCACTCACTCACACACACACACACACACACACACACACACACACACACACACACACACACACACACACAAAGAGAGAAGAGACTGTCCAAGTTTCATGTAGTTGCTTAGCCTGAGCTGGTAAAATACCAAACAAAACAAAGTGCTGATAATGTCCAGAACAGCAAAGACACACATGCACATGCAACATACTCACAATATGGATGAGTCAGTTTTGTCAACCCCTCCCCATCGCAGCACACAGATGTGCTTTAGTCTAACACAGAGTTGACCCAGAGTGTTTTCCCACACTCCCTCACTCTCTTTCACACAAAAACACAACACGCACACACAAACCTACATAGGAACCTAGGACAATGTGTTTGTTAATGACACAGAGGACTTGTACAGAGCTTTGCTTAAATATCATAGCCATTCTCCCTGGCAGGTCTGCAGAGCAACGCTGGGCTCATGTTGCACCCAGAGTCCCAAAGAAAACATTTATTCTACATTAAAATGGGAAACAGATCGCTCGGGATGTGAAGGTCAGGATTAGCCTGTGTTTTTACAGTGAGCTGGAGGTGTGCATGCAGTGCCGTGACGAAGGAAAATGTGCAGGGTTGTGTGTCTAGATGCCCTTCCTAACATCCTAACTTCCCATATTTCAGCTTGCAGTACTCCCCACCACAACCAGGCTCTGATGGTCATGTCTGAATTCACTAATAATAGTAATAGTGCACTACAAGAAGAAAAGGGTCAGTGGGAAAACACAAAAAATGACTGAGTTACACAGCTCAGGAAGGTCGCAGTTACATGAGGGGGACAAGACCAAGACCATAAGGGACTAATTACCCTCGCTGCATGGGTTCATATAAGACAGAGGGACACAGAGCGGTGGAGGGGTGGGGTGGGGGTATGTATGTGGCCATTGCTACAGCTATGACTGAGTAGTATTTTTGTGGGTTTATGTACATTATATGACTTATTATCTTCACAGTGAGACCAATCTCGACCATTTAAAAAAAATCTCAACAAAGTAAAAATGTGTGTATGTGTAGGTGTGTGGTTGGGAGGGTCCTGTGGGTGGTTGTCAATCAGTTCTGCGGATCAAGCCGAGTCAAAGTGCTCAGCTCTTCTGTCACGTTGTATGTGGAGCACATCTCAGGAGGCTTCCTCACCATGCTATTGTGCCTGTGTGTGTGCGTGTGCATGAAAGAGCAATCATTATGCTTATTCCACATTTTTCCTCAGCAGCTGAGGGTCCAGAACCTTACTCGACATCTTCCAGAAATTGCTGAAGGCCAGCGTGAAGACATTTGTCTAGGCTCAGCTGCCTCATCTTTCCTGACACAAGAATGCTTTCTTTATCAGCTTTCAGAGTTCATTAGTGGTAAACAAAAATATATTTGGCATCAGGATTTGTCACACAGCACTAAATAAATAAACAAATAAATTCCACTTCGCAAGGACTGGAAGTTCTGGCCCCAGCCTGTCTCTTGAGACCCATTGCTTTTGGACACAAATCAGGCAGATTTCAGTCCTGTTGTTTTGGTTATTGTAGAAGGTGGTTAGGTGTTTTCAGCCACACTTTCAGTCTGTTCTATGTTGTTAAAATAATGATAAAAACCATGGTGTAAGCATACTAGATGTGAAGGCAGGGTTTTGAGCAAAATTGTTTGCTCTTTTTTGACATCAGACTTCAAATTGATTTTAATCTAACTTTTCAAGTAGTCAATGTAGTTTTAGAAATGTAGACTCAAATTGATATTTCGTTTTGTTATCTGGTGATTGTTAATCAATTTTACTCAATAAAATTGGTTCAATAAAAAAGTATGTTTTTAATTTGGTTCAGTAACAAGAACATGAATATCACTCAAGGGTCGAAAGGATCTCTCTCAAAGCCCCGCTCCTTTATAGTCTCCGGACCAAGATGCAGCCACTGATTTTTGAATGAATTTGGAATGCTGAACGTCTTGCCCTGATGCTCAGTAATGTTAGTGTAAATCTGTTAATCTAAGCAATTTAACTAATAGATTTGAATTAGAAATTTACTCCGCTGAATAAAGTTGTGTATGATTTGTAAGATTTGATTGGATTTTGTTAATTCATCCCTCTCCCTGCAACCTGCAACAAACAAAGGCTTAAAGAAAAGGTATTGATAGATGTGTGGAAAGCAGAGGCTTTCCGTCCCAAAATCCCATCCTGTAAAATTAGCGTATCCCGAGTCATTTACATTTACATTTATGGCATTTATCAAACTCCCTTATCCAGAGCAACTTACAATCAGTAGTTACAGGGACAGTCCCCCTGGAGCAACTTAGGGTTAAGTGTCTTGCTCAGGGACACAATGGTAGTAAGCAGAATTTGAACCTGGGTCTTCTGATTCATAGGCGAGTGTGTTACCCACTAGGTACTACCACGCCCATCCCACATAGCCACGCCCATCTCACTACACCAGGGTAAGTGCTATGCCTTGGGTATCACATGATGGACGGCCCTTCAGCAATGACAGCGACATGCGACTACACAAAGCGAACACAGCAATGGTGACGGCAGTAAATAAACACGCCCAGCACTCTGCAGGCCTGTCCAACAAGCCAATCCTTTCAACACCTGACAGACGGGCACACACACACCTCCTCCACCGACTGGGCGCTGGGATGTTCTCCCTGGCTCATGCTGACAGCCAGCATCCTCTATAGCTTCTCCCACACACACCACCACAGCCACTAAATCAGTGTGTTTGTGTGTGTGTGTAAGGGGAAGGAAGGAAGTGGCCCTGGAATGTGCACAACCTGTTCTGACAACAGTATGGAACACAGGGAAGGGAGAAAAAGGGCAGGTGAAAAATGATGGTGGTGTAAGCGAGCACAGCCTTGTGGATTAACTGTGGAATAAAAGTGCTGATCGGCAACAACAGAGGAAAAATAGCTATTCATCATGCCTCCGGAGCGGCACCGAGTCACAAGCACACACCACTCATGCCATGCAAACGCTGCGTCAAGCATGCAAACAGCTTGCACCTTGAGTTATTGTGCCGCGCTGCTGCATTGGCAGCTCTACTGATAACGTGATGGCCCTATGAACCGATCTGCAGGGGTAACAAGAGCAGAAAAAACAGAGGAGGATCGCAACAGAGATACAAATTTGAGTCTGAATCCTGCCTCCATATCACAGTACACATTAACCACAAACACACAACCTGGGACTGAACAGCCACCTCTGACACTGCAGTTCTCCACCTAAAGGTCTATTACTGCTCCGTAGGACATTTAATATATTGCAGGTAGCTATGGACCATGTTGGTGTAGCGCAGTTAGCAGTTAAAGTTAGTAGTTAGTTGAGAAGAACTAGTGTAGCAAGTGTAAAATACCTCCATACTCATGACATTTTATTGTTAGCTCCTTTCATACTATGTTCACACTATGTTATCTATCGCTTAGCACAGTGGTTACTAACCATAACCTGGGGTCCGCGGCCCCTCTGCAAGAGATTGTATCTGCACTGAGGTTACCAAAATTATATTTGTAAACATTAAATGTATAATAACACACCCCAAAGGATAATCCAAACTCTGTATAATTCTGTATGGTATATAGACTAGAGCTATAAATCTTGGCCTGAGCCAGGTCGGGGTCATACTCATTTTCTATGGCTTTAAGATGGGCATAAACTTCATGGTTTAATGGGCGAGTTTGCACTCACACTATATTTCCTTGAGTCTGGAAGAATCGCAGCTTGAATATGTGTCATGCATCATACAGTGGACATGATGTACAATCATGACCCAATCCAGACCAGGCCCCGACCAACAATCGGCTCATCGTAAGAATATCAAACCTGTTTGAAATTTGACGGCCATCGTGACGTTTGTCCTCACTGCACATGTGCAAACTTGAATAGCAGTCCATGGAATCTTGGCTTGTTCAGCTATGACAGACACAAGCAAAACTTTTTAACATGGTCTTGCATATTTATCATGACTGAACAACAGGGAGAAAAGTTAATATTTATAGTTTTAAATCAAATGATTTATTTATTTTTTTTACCCCATGACAGGAAATGACCAGGAAGAAAATAAATCGCTCTGTATGTCCAGTCAGGTTCGGGTCAGATTGGGCAGCAAATACGAACTTTCGGTCTATTTTGCAAAAAAAAGTTTGTAATAGATAATTTTACTATTTGAATGTGTGTATGGGGGAAGGAATTGGGATTGGGGGGTCATGGCTTGTCTTGGACACAGGCAGGGATGATTCATGGAAAAAAAGGTTGGGAATCACTGGCTTAGCACAAGGATGTAGTGTTCCCATGTATAAAAATCTAGAATATGTTACAATTTTGTGGAATAGATCGGTTTCATAGATTGGCACACTATTACTGATACCCAATCCAGTTATTTGGATCCCTATTTAGCTGATATCTGACACACATATCTGTAGTCTGAATGAAAAAAAAGAATTCTAGATTTAACCTTAACGCTAAGCAAATTATTAGAAAGATGCAGTGGAGATATAAAATTGCTTTCTAACAATAAACTGTACTCCTGGTCTTTTGTGATGCATTTTTGCAATGTAATAATAATAATTATAATCATCAATAATTATCAAGAAATTTTGTAGAAAACTAGTGAAAATGTGCGTTTGAGTTAAGATCAGATCACTTCATAGACAGCAGACGGGTAATACATTTCTTATGAATGGGACAGATTACTTTTTGCATAATACAGTATATTTATTGAGTTTAGTAGATTAGCACAGTGCTGATCTCTAACAGACAATAAAGATTTTAAACAACCCCTACTGAGTATTCAGTCATCAACTAAGCAACATCATTCAGGCAGCAATGACGATTTCCACCCAAAGGCCAGGTCTGAAACTGTGCTGTTAAACTTAACCATGATAAAATTAATCATAATTCCAGTCATTTTTAGAACATAGTAGAGAAAACTATATATAAAAAACCTCCTTGTAAAAACATGTTATCTTTGCATTCTACTTTACAACCCAATCAACACTCCAAAGCCAACACTCCAACAGGACCATAAGGGTCTCACATGTGCTCTATACCAAACATGATGTGATCCCATATGTGATCCCTTTTTTAATTATGATCAGTAAATGTTTAAAATCATGGATATAGAGAAATTGAAGCTGCAGCTGGACACACTATGTATTAAAATTGGTGTTTATTTGACAGTATAATTATATTGACATTATTTCAATGAACAGCCCAGGCGTACGATAAAGAGAGAAGAAAAGAAAAGAAAAAGAAAAGCCTCATTATGAAATGGAAACTACTGCAGACGCTGCTGTCAGGGCTCGTGGTGGGATGCCATGTGTATTGGGCAACAGAAGATAATCTGGCGTTTGTGAGTGCAGGGGAGCCGGAAGAAAGTGCTTTTCAGCTGAACACACACTGAGCTGACAGTGAGGCCATGCTGAGGGGGGAGCAGGCAGGCAGGCAGGCATGAGTGTGTGAGTGAGCGAGTCTGGACACACGCACACACACAAAACAAAAGGCACATGGACACAGACCCTCTCGTTAAACACAAAAGAGACACACACTGCAACAGTTCATGTCCTCTACCACAGCGAGGGCAAGCAGTGAAGAGAGACATGAGTCATGAGACCAAAAACGTGGAGCCTGGGGTTTTGGGTCAATCCTCTGGCCTTAACAAAGAAACATCTTTGTGAGTACCTATGGTAATAAAAGCATTACATTAAACAATGCACTGTTAGTTTATTAATACAATTTTTTTAAATAATGGAATAAGGGGAAAGAACACTGTTCGTTTGTTTGTGTGTGTCTTCTTGCATTTCTGCAGTAGCCCCCATTTCAACTCGGGAGTGTCACAAGGGTCAAAATGTCTTTTATAGGGGTTGAAAGGACCCTGTCGCTGCTGAGGCTCCACCCTGGTAACTGATGTTTAAAGATGCCAATCTGCATCTGGTTCTGCTTCAGCTCTTTAACTGCCCAGTGTGGCGCTCAAACAACCCCCCACTTTCTGTCTCCTCTTTATTTTTTTGAGAGAGATAGAAATTCTTCATGTGTGGACATTAGATGACCGATTCAATTATAATCTAAAGCTGTCTGTTGACTGTTTTTTTCCTTCTATTCTGTAAAGTTCACGCCCCACCAGCTCCCACCAGTGTCGCCCCTTATACTTTTCACCAAGGGAAAAAAAACTTGAAAACAATTACATGAGAGTAAAATAGATCAGCTCATTCATAGTTGATTCATGTCATCATTCTGGACTATTTAAACCCACAAAACAGTGCGAGGTCCTGGCCAGCATTTCTCCATTTCACATTTGTTTGTAATATCACAATTCTTCACTTATCCATGACTGCCTCAATAATATCCATAACTGCCTCAATAAACACCAGAAAAAAATATTTGGTTTACCACACACACCTCTACCTAGGTACATAAACATCCTTTCTTAGAACATCCTGCTTAGAACCTAAAAAGATGTTTCCCTAAAAATCAATTCAAACTGGAAAAACTGAAAAACATTTGGGAAAAATAGGCAAATGCTTAAAACAAAGACTATTTGTTTTATTCAATAATTGTTCCAGAGTTTTCAGCATCACAATGAAAATTCATGCGTAAAATCAGTTGTACAATTAAGTACAATTAAAAAACATTTCCCCATAATTAATAAACAAACCATTTATCATCCATGTTTAAATAAGCACAATAAGCAGACAACCAGAATTACAACCGCAAAACTCAGACTGCTAATGGATTCCAAATGAAAAACACCTCTGCTAAACTCCAGAACTTGGGAGGGGGTGTTTAGGTGCTGGCGAGATGTCCAGGTGTTGTGATGGAAAAAAACACATCTCTTGAGGAAAACCATGGCTTATCAATACATATCTATTATGAATAATAATGCCCAGAAGGTTCAGAAGGTATTTTAGCCTAATGAACTGGCAGAGGCGGGAAAAAGGCCGCAGAAGAAGGTGGGGGCTGGGGGGAGGGTTGAAAAGGTGGGGTGAAGAACCGCAATATCAGAAGAGGACCTGCAATATCAGAAGAAAAAATTCAGCACCACACCCCTGTCCAGGAAATGCCAAAAAGCACATGAGTTAAAGCACCGGGCCAAATGAACTCAATATATCAAAACGAAACTATGGTAGGGAGGGGCATCTGTCCACTAGAGTGGGTTTGGTCAAGGGGGGGAATGTGTGTGTTTCTACATGAGAGGGTGGGGAAATATAGCAACTCAACGTTTCTATCTCCTCCCATTAAAGTTAACCACTTCTCCCTCTCTGATGTGTAAAAGCGTCATGGTGCCCTGTGATTTACGCTGCCCTTGCCCAGCTCCTGTCCTAACTATCGCAAGCCTTCAATTAATTTTTCTCCCCATCCCACTCCTCCTCCTCCACCTCTGCACTGCTCCTGATCCCCTCCCCGTAAATGTAATGAGACTGCAGCACAAAGAGCAAACTGCTGACTTCAGTTAATGCGCAATTCCCTAATAATGCTGAGACTTGGGCCAAAAAGTAAGGGGGAGGAGAAGAAAAAAACGTTACAGCTGCCTCAGCAACATAATTGCATTAATACTTTTGCATTAAGGTTTTACTTGTAACACAACAAGACAATGGCAGACATAGCATCCAGTGTTTTTTGCACTGCTAGTGTGATTACCACTCACATGGTGCCACAGATGAAAGAATGAGATGCCACGCTACCCGGCTGCAATAATTGCATTTAAGATAAGAGCGCCTCTGCCCAGCAAACAAAGGTCAAAGACGGGGGCTAATTGAGTTGAGACTTTAATTACAAAGTGTTAATAACCTTTTAGAGCCATGTGAAATGCAAAAATGAGCTTCTTACTGCTTGGAGGCCTGGGGTTAGTCTACTGTAAAAGAGGAGTGGCAGGTGTGTGAGGGAGGATGAAGGGTTGGAGGGGGAGGTCAGACGGCTACAGTGTTTATGCAGGGGCCACAGCTGTCAGATGAAGCTCTAGAAGAACTTTATTATGCTTATAAACTGCAGCCAGCAATTTGCTCCGTGACCATCTCATCTCGGAAGAAGCCCTGTTTATAACCGTCGTCTTGGCCTAGTGGCTGATGGGGCAGGTTCGGCACTTGATCTCATGAGTTTCTGGCCAGAATCCTACAAAACAAACCCAAATCTATTATGGACAGTGATGTGACTAACACATGGGCAACCAAAGACAAATTTACCAGACCTGAATGACAGAATAAAAACATTTAATTTTGGTGGATACTAATCATCCTGTACCAGTGGCCTCTTCTCTAATCAATAAGCAGTTATTAAGTGCTTATATAAGTAAGCAGCAACACAATGTTCCTTCAGTTGTCTTCAGCTTTTGTGCTAGATGCAGTATTTCAAAATATAGCAGTTTCAATATTCACAAATAAAGACTTGCAACAATAGGGTTGCAACAATCATAAAATCTGATTAAAAGTTCTGGAATCTGATGGAATTAGCTGTGGCAGCTGTAATATGTCAGAACAAATCGTTTCTTGGGAAAATTAATCACCAGTATAAAATTCAAAGGTGATAAATATATTACTATGCATTAAAATGTGTTGAAACGTTAAAACAACAGTATTTATTTGATTCCTGGTTGTGATGTCAATCTGAAAAAATGAAAAATTTTTACTAAATGCACAATTTGCATTCTTTAGACTAAAGCATGCTATAATATTTAGCATGACTAAAAAGCACTTGAGAGAAAGAGGCAAAAAAAATACTGGTATTACTGATATGATATGGCCCACCTCTACTTGTAGCAAAAAACTGCTGAAATGGCCAAACTATTCTTTTTACACTAATTTCCTTAGAAAGCTGAAAACATGTGGACTATTGTGCAGTTCGCAAGCGACACCTGTGAGAACGGTGGGGAATTTAGCTGGAGCTATAAACACAGCGAAGAAAGAGGAGGCCTTCAACATCTCCAACTTGTTATTCATATCAGGCCCATGTTAGTGGGGAAAACTTTTGATGAGTGATGTGTCGGAGACTAATTGCAACCCCAGGTGAACCTGCGCGCTTTCCTTTTCTCTCACTGTTCATTAGGGGTTTACATGGAGGCTTTGGGGTGTGCATAGAGAGCCGCAGACCCGGCCTAAGCGAAGCATGTCAAATTAGGAGGAAAAAATAAACCTTCTGGTCTGAGGACTCATTAGAGTAAAGGAATGGGGACATAGAGAGTATTTACCTTCCGCGCATGTGTGCTTCATTCAAATTCAAAACTAGTTTGTGCACAGCGCTGGGCATCTGTAACCAGGCTCCTTTGTGATGCCTGTCAGAGATATTTTTGTGATTTTCAAAATAGTACCCTGGTTAGAGATATAGTGACTTAAAAAGACAATAAGCAAACTAAATGAAAATGACATTAACACAGCAGCATAAGGCATAATATCTGCTATTTTAGTGCCAGGAAACGTTTAATATTTAGTGCCAAGCCTCCATGAGACAATGAGAAGACCCTTCCTAACACGACCAGACCTCCAGAGAACATCTCTACCTATCTGGAGGAACATCTTTTCTCTGCATGAACTAGATCCAAACTTGGTCTTCACTTACAAAACTGAACGTTTCGAACGTTTTGAAACACCAGTGGCAAGATATCTGGACAGACGTTGTTTTACAAGATTACAATTAGATTAACAATCTGACATTTTTACATTTTTCTAGGCTGAGTGTGGGTAATAATCAAAGAATTAATGTCAGCACAGAGGATTTTTGCTGAAGGATTTTGGACTCCACCCTCCTGTTGCCATGACACTACCTGACCCGATAAAGAAAAGCTGAGGGAAACCTCCACCTTTGTCTCTTGGTTGGGCAATTGGTTTTTCTTCCTAAACTGCAGGATATAGTCCTCAATCTCAAAGGGTCAAGAGATCAAAGCTCAGTGGTGCCTTTGAAAGTTGACAGGCGTTTTACTAATCAGTCATTAAACAAAAAAAAAATTATCACTTGCCAACTGTCCTCAGTCCTGTCTGGGCTCTTCTCCACACCCCCACACCCCCCCCCCCCCTTCTTTTCTTTCTCGGTTCTTGAGGGGACCCCTGAACATTCAAGGACCAAATCTTTAAATGTCGACTTGTGAAGATTAAAAACAACAATACAGGTTGGCGAGAAACATCTGAAGACAGGAGGATACAACGTGTGGCCCTCCTGCCTATACTGTGTGATCAAATCCCTACTTTTGCTAAGTGGCAAGTGCTGGTTCATGTTTTTGTGAAATCATTCAGCAATTAACTGTGTAATAATTACATTAGCCACACCAAAAAAAAAACACCATGCCTCTTAAGGACAACGTGCATACTAGGTAAAAGAAAAAGCAACACTCACAATATATAAGCCTGTAAACGCATCTGTCAAGTGTGGTGCAAAGACCGGCTCAGGACTGAGTGTGACAAATCCTTACAGCTCACGCTTCCTACGCAAACTTGCTCCCGGTGCATTTCCCCCGACTCCAGGGCAGACCTCACGCCTTTGCCGCAGGGCCAAGGAGTGACAGCGAGAAGGCGGGCAGAGGGGGGCAGGGTCATAGTCCTGGAAAGGTTTCAATCACACTGCTCAGCAAATTGAAAGGAGCGTCATGGTGACGGGATGGTCATGCAAAGCACCATCCCCACACACTGCTCCCCGGGTGCCTGTCATGGCTGCCAACTGCTCACTAAGGGTGATGGGTTAAAAGCAGAGGGCACATTTCAATGTGTGCACCATGTGCTATGCTGTGTATCACAATGACAATCACACTGTCCATAAAAAAAGACAAAAATTGGACTATTCTACAAAATCACCACACAAAAAAATGACAGACTTGCAAAGACTATTTCAGTCACAGTTCTATCCTGACTATTCATTTTGGTAAATTTATAAAAATGTTTGCTCTGGGTTCATTGCAAATTCTGGAATTTGTGCGTGTTTTGCAGCATTTTAGATGATTATGGGCTGAAACATCACATAATTGGCAAAACTAGTTGCACTTCCTTATTGACAGGAAGAAGGGTAAATCACCCAGAGCAAGGAAGCAGGGTTTGAGGGACTATAGACATCTACCATTTTAAAGCTTTAACAAAAAAAAATTACAGTTCAACTTCTTGGTGTTAGAAACAATGACACTCCCATGTGTCAAATCACCAGGAATGTTGGATTTAGGTCCCAGTCAACCTCATCTCCACTCCACTCCACTGGTGCTCCAGCTGAGAACGAACACAGAGCCACTTCATCCCTGGCCCCGGGCTCAGTTCGATCCAGCAGTGCATCCGCAAAACCGGCAAATGAAAAGCATTTCCTCACATTGCACTGGGAGTGTGGGAGGACAATTGGCTGCCTCTCTTGGGTGCAGGTTAATGAACGCTTTCAGAAGGTCCTCTGATTCGGGCCAGGAAAGGTTAATTACAGAGAACCACACTGGCAGCACGCAGAGTTGATTTCATGCTGAACAAACTGTGGAGGGGGGGTTGGAGAGGAGCAAACCAGCCCAAAACCGAACACAATCACCAACAAAGACACAGGACAGCCTGAATGGATTCACCATTTCTTTGCATCCCTTGGTCCTGATAAACCAGTTCAAATGCTTGTGTCGATGTTGCAAGGGAGCAGATGCATGACATTTATCAATTTTTCATGAACAGACATCTAGAGCACAGAACTCCACCAAAAAAAGAACAAAAAAATATCCATTTCCCAGCAGCGGATAACCCACCATCTTTCAGAGAATTCAAGATGCAGCCTACACTTAGCCAAACATACAAATCAAGTTTTTACAAGGTCCTGGAATCACATCTCATTTCCTGAATTAAGTTAATTTCTGATTAGATTTGATGATTTTTTTTTTCCTGATACATAACTAAATTTTACTTTGTCCAAGGTTGGCAGGTCTGAAAATGGCATACTTTCACATAAAGTTTTTGAAATTCATAAACTGATCAAGATCAAAATGAAAGATGGTTTCATTAAAACCCAGTTCTAGACTAGACACATTATGGACTTTTTATTTTTTAATTCATGGTGGTATTTTCCCTTCACAACTCTTTCACTCCCAAACAGCACACATCTGGGTGGACGGCCGAAAATGATTTGTTCCGTGCGGTTTCTGAGCTTTACCTACGCCCAGAGCAATCCTCCAGACCAGTCAAATATGGAAGCCTCTGATTTTCCCCAGAGTTAGAAATGGATTACTTTAACTGGGCGATGGCCGCTTTAGTATCCCATCCCTGTGGGAAAGATTGTATTTGTGTTGGCCTCTTTGAAAGGAGTGGGTTTTAAAAGAAGCCTCATCCAGTGCACTTCATAGGTGTCCGACAATTAACAGGCTACTTTCTGAGGCTTCTTTCAGGTCTTCACAGGTAGTTAGTGAGTTTTATCACAAACATTTTTTTTGTGATAAAAAATGTATTTTTTGTGTAACATGAAACCAAATTCCAATGAGCCTATGGAAAATAATGGATTAAACTCATATATAGAACATTGAACATGTTGTAATTGAGACATTTTATCATTCCCGGAACGTTTTAGAAAAATGAATTAGGCTAATTTGGCTATATCACAAACCCAATCATATTTAAATTTATGTTTAACCTTCACATATATATATGCATAAATACAACCCTTCATATCAAAGAACAGAAGTATGGCTTACCTTTCCACATTTTACTCATGTTTACACTGTTATACATTTAGAATTTTTCTAACAGCAATCCTTTCCATTTGCATCAATATTTTTAAAATGTATAGAAGAGCATTTATTTATTTACTTAGTTTCCATGTCTCATACAGTATTGACTATAAATGTTCTGCAAACATATCAAGCTTGAAACAATATGGAATAATAAGTCGTACTGAATTGGTTGAAAGCTACCAGAAGACAGGTGATCAAGTCATAATTTTTATCAGTGCTGTACAGGCTACAGTTTCCAACATGTGTGTAACATAGCACAACCTTTTCTTACTACAATATCTCGACACTCTGGCGATACACAATCCCTCTGACTTATCAGGCCACCATTTTGAAATGTGAACAGAGATCCAGGGGCCAACATCTGATCCAGGCAGATGGTCCCTCTCCTGCCCACAGCACGACCACAGCCTGAGCTCACTGGCCCTGGCTCGGCACAAGCTCCCAGCTGACCAACCAGGAATTTTATTTTCCTTTTCCTCCACGCTCATCCCCTCTCACCCTCGCTCCCTCTATTTCCAGGACCATCTAATCCAGACTTGACTGGAATTAACTGCTCAAATTATCACCTACCCCAGTGGCAGACTCCCAAGGTGCCAGAAAGAGAGAGAGATGGGCTGAAGCACTGACTACCCATGATGCTCAGCGCACCACTCAGCTCAACTCTGCATGCAGCTCGTAAAGACACTCATAAATGTCTAACTGAACAGTGCTCAACGCTGCTATAAATGTTTTCTGACTATATGTTTAAACTTTTTTTTTTATCTGTGAATAAGTGAAAAGCATTTACTCAAAATGTTTTTCCATGATTTCATTTTACAACGTCCTATAATTGTTTCCCCACTCCCTGCTTTTACCCACCAGAAGCCATGAGATGAAAAAGTCTTTGACAGCATCGCTATATAAAGCACACACATACAGAAATCCAGAGAGAGAAAGCCATAAACAAGCAGAAAAAGAGAGAGAAACACACACACACACAAAGTTTCTCTTGACTAGTAATAAGGAATTTTACATGAGCGCTGGGTGGTAAAGGGGGGAGGTTCCAATTGTTGTGCTGCTCTGTTTACATTAGAGATCAGGTGAATGTGTTGCACTATAAATGACCCGCTTCCAATCAAACCACATCTGCAGTATGGTTTCTGCTGCTTTTAATACAGACAAAAGACAGAAAATAAAAGAAAGAAATATTTGGTCTACCAAATATTCAGGGTTAAAGTTGCAATGTTTTATCTGTAAATGGTGAAAATATATTTTGTCGAAAATTAATTTTTTCATTATGCATTTCTATTTCCATTTTGCTAAAAGTGAGGCCTAATAGAAACACAATTAATAACAGAAACTTCAGGTTTGCAGGAAAAGCCCATACAGAAAATATAGGCACAATTTGATTTGTTCTCCTATTTATGAAGCTTTGTATGCTGTATGTGTACTGCCTTAGGTTCATGAATCATCACAACAAACTACAATAAATATAAATTACAGGACATTTCCCTGTTTTGCGCGATGGGGCAGGACACTCAAGCTTTCTGGAGAAATACTGCCCCCTATTTGATGGAGTATAAAATTCACTAGGTCACCAGGTCTTAAATATTGCACCAGGTTTTAAATATGAAGGACAAATTGACCCAGACTCTCTCTGTCATTTTCTGCACAAGATACGTGCAGTCAGCAGAGTTTGGAGACAAAAAAAAAAAAAAAAAAAGTGTTCCTGATAACAGGCAGTTTTAACCGAGTCTCTCCTTCTCCCTTTCAAATTGGTCCATACACGTCAGGACGTGGTTGGCATAATGACTGCATACGCAGCACTGCAGAAGAGTTGAGGTCAGTGTTCGCTATCCTTCGCTGCGGCATGGCTATTGTTCAAGGGAACGTCAATTTTTTAGAAGGCAAGTGATTTAAAAAAAAAACATTCATCTTACTTTATTACCAAGGAAATGCAGAACTGCATTGTTAATAAAGAGGTTAAATAAATGTGTGTAAGTGTGTGTGTGCAAAAATAGTTAAAATATTCTGACCTCAGCAAATATGCTCTGCAAGGCCCTTTTACACACAAAAAAAACCTATATAATGTGTTGGATAGGCATTTGTTGCAATGGAAGAATCCTGAATGACAATTGCCCAGGCTGCTGCACATGTTGCAGATATGGGAGCGAGGGTGTTTGTGCTCATACATTCGGATGGCATATGTTTTATAAGTGTGTATCCCTTTGAAACAAAACCAGAACCAAATTACCAAACTTTTATAAATTAACAAAAGAGCAGGCAGTATAACTAAAGTAGCCAATGGAACAGGCGGTCACATGACTTAGTGATGTTTGGAGCATGTTAATGCTAACAAATGACAGGTCCTGCGAGATGTGAACACCGAGGTATCGGATACTGTCCACTCTCTCCACTGGGCTCCTTTTTATGACAGGGGTCTGGTAGTTCCTCTTCTGCTTGGTACTGCATTATAATAATGTGGCTGATGGTGCAGGTGTTCCTAATAAAGTGGCCAAAATAACAGGCATTCCTTATAAAAGTAATAGCACACCTCACTCAATAGAGTACTAATTTTTCAGCATGAAGTGCTGCAAAAAATGACTGAAAAAAATAAACTTTTTTCACCCATTGACACTTGACATTGACACATTGACTTGTTTTTTCAAAATTGTGTGTGATCCGTAAGTCGCACAGAAGCAAGCCTAATGTCAAACCTTCGGTATTGGCGAGATCTACGAAACATAAAAAATTTCTTTGTATGTCTAACCATCTGAATTTTCGACAAGAATAATAAACGCAAAAATCCCACCGAGCCATATATCAAATAGTGCAGAACAAAAAGCCGCACGACCTGCCATAATCACGTCAGCACAAATTCTTAAAAAAAAAAAAACTTTTTCAAGTTTGGTCCTAGATTGCGAGCATCCGTCACCAACGAAGCAACCAATATGTACAAGCAAACCAATATTGTGCGGAGACCTCTCCGTTTTTTTTTAGCGTTTTACGGTCTTAGAGTTGCAGCTTTGAACGTAACATGTTCTTTTTTCCTTTTTCCAAATTTTTCTGAGTTTTCCCAACCCCCGTTGGCCGCACAGACTCGTCTGATATACCGGATCGTAGGTCTTGGCAAGGCCTATGGGTCACTAGCTTTAATGGGTACTCTCAGGGAGCCAAATCGTATTCCTGGCACAAAAATAATTGGTCTGTCATACTGACAGGCCCAAAAAATATATACATACACAACCCCTCACACAAAAAATGTTTCTCTGAGGTGCATAGTGTGTTATTTACCACCAACACATGCAATTCAAAGCTTTTAAACATTCTAAATACTTTTTAAATGCCATTTAGTTTTATTTTGAAAGTTTTTTCTCTGACAAGATCTTACACAGGTTCCAGATTTGAACCTGCAACCCATGGATTATAAGTCTGCTTCCTTACCAACATATTACGATTAACATAAGCATCATAATCAACCTGAGTTTTATCACTATTCATAATTGGATAATCAGCCGTAACAGACAGAACAGACACACAATGACAGAATTCAATTTGAGGACTATGATCCACCTATTGCTTATTGTTTATTTTATACATCTGCAATCCTTTATCAAGACTGGTATAACCTCACAATTTAGCACTACAAAGTTTAAATTTTGAACATTAGTTATATAATTTGAATATGATGCTAGTGATCACTCCTGGATCATCAGTAAAAGGCATTAATGGCCCGAACTGAAAGACCACCTAGAACCCAGACAGCAGCAGTGTCTGCCGAGCCCTGCCTGTTTTGGGAATCAGTGTGCAGCACAAGCTTGTTATCAGTCCATTTCTATGTTAGTCTAATGGATTATGTAATTGCACTATTAATCAGGAGCAGAACTCACAGCAACATGTTTTTTCTTATAATGGAAAAGTGTGGCGCTTTAAGATGGGGTGTTTGTTGTTTTAAATGCAGACCCACACACACACACCAGACTGCACACCACACAGCCAAAGTTGCTAAAAGACTCTCCTGGAAACCGTTTTTTCCAACTCTGGAGTCCACACATTGCTGTTAACAGAAAAGAAAAAAAAACTACACAGCCCTAAGAGTCACACACACACACACACACACACACACACCGCCTCCAGAAAACACTGGCTGTTCACCTGAGTGATGCAACGCCGATGCACTGTTAGCAGAAAACATCTGATACATCTCAGAATACAGCTGATGAGATTAGAAGCAATAAAAGATTCTGAAATATCCTTCCATACACTGCCTGTTCCAGAATTTTCTTTTTTTAGGGCTGAATGAAGATTTGCTATCATCTCTGGGGTGACATTCAGGCCCCCAAACTGAAGAGAACACACTGACCACTGCCCGCCACACACCACACCATCCTCGCCCCAACATCTAGAGACACAGAGGAACAGGACTGGATGAAAATTGTGCTGTTATATAAGAAAAAAGAAACCCGTTACATCTTAATCTCACACACACATATTTTAAGTTATTTATGACTTTCTCCCCCCAGATACTAGATAAACATAAAATTATGCAGATCTTGTTGTTATGAATAAAAGGTGGTGTTTTTTTTGTCTATGCTTCCTCCTAGAAAATGCCCAAACAAATGCATGGAGCCAGTGTCCAAAAGAGTCCAGTCATTTTCTGCATCTGGCCTGCCTCCAGAGATCTCCCTCCTGAAGTGGAGACCGCTGATGTAACGGCAGTTGGAGGAGAAGGATAACACCTCCCTCACAGAGAGGCAGGGGGGCATTCAGAAGGCTAAAGTGACATTTCAATAGGCAGGAGCCATTTTCAACCCCCCACCAACTGTCACCCCCTGTAATCTGAAGCAGTCACAAACAAACAGTCCTACCCGACCCTTGGAAATGTCAGGTTTCATCATGCAGGTGACTGCTTCCTCAAAAGAAAAGGAGGATGAGTGGAATGGGGGAGTTAGGGGGGAGAAGGGGCAAGCATAGGGCCCTATAATATCCGTTTTTTTAAACAGTTTGTTTGTGGTCTCAAATTTTAGTAAAAACAGAGAAACCAGGGGTGTGAACAGATGATCATGTCCACTGTACCACAGACAGCATTACCATTCAGCCACTAATGGCAGCTCCCACTTTCTGTCTGGCTCCTTAATTACTTTCTCGTGAAAGGTATTTTAAAATTAAGGGATTGTGAGAGATTGTGAGTGTGTGTGTGTTGGATCTGTGAGTGCCAGGGTGGAGACCCATTAAGACTAGTTTATTTTATGTTATTAATGCAAACACACAGATACCGAAAGGGACAGACAGACATTCTGCTCTTAGCAGGCCCGACGAGACATACAGCCAGCAAAGGAGTGGAGTGGGAGGAAGGGAAGAGTAAGAAAATATAACAATGAGGAACAGAGCAAGAGAAAAGGAGAAGGGACAGGGTGGCAGGAGGAATAAAAAGATATAGAAGACCCTGATTGTTTTGGATTCTGCCTTTCACCTTCATTTTCTTCCCTCCTCCCACTCCCCCTCCCCTTCCTCGCTCTCACTCATCTCATCCCCATGTATCAGTCCAGACATCTTGCCTGTAACATGCCTGCCAATGTGGCAGCGGCCATTTAATAACACGGCAGTGGCTGCCTGCGGCGGAGGCCGGGTGTTGCTCCTTCGCGCTGCCGGGTGCAGATGGTACATTGTCTCCGGCTTCCGAGAAAAAAAAAAAAAAAAAAACTCCCAACCAGCGCCTGCTCATTGTCTGGACGGCCACTCTCTTTTGTGCAATTTGCTCTGATTTCCCGAAGTGTTTCAAGAGGAGATAAGCAGTTTGACTTTCCCCCTTTACGAATGTGTATAATACAGAGCAGGGGATGTCTCTCTCTCTCACACACACACACATTAAATGATCGGTCAGAATGCCAATCTTCAGGCCAATGCGATAATGACAGAAATCATTGAGTCACCCTGTCATGTGACAACACACATGTCTCCATCCCCTGCTGGTCTTCAACTGCCTGGCAATTTAGCCAGCAAATCATCTTCAGCGCAGCAGTTCCTGCAGGTTGGGATTCATTAGCAAAGCAGCAAGAAAAAAACTGCTGTTTTTATTATTATCATCAGGATTTATTCCCCCTGCTCTGCTCTGACATCTTCCGTCCTCCTCTTCAACCGCAACCACTGTTCCATCCAATGAGTCCACATGACTCTTATATGATTATGACAATATTGACAATTAAATATTCATATCTAATATGTAGAATATATCAACTCCAAATTGCTCTTCATCTAAAAAAAGGTCTTGCTAAAGATGTTCTTAAGTTTAAACATTTAAACAGGAATCTTGGAGATTCAAATGCTATTGATATTCAGCAGCAAAAATTTTAATCAGTTTATTACATAAAGCTGGGTCCAGTCCTATAGTAAGACAAAAGGAAACACACAAATTCCTCTGTCTGCAGACATCATTTTACTGTGTCAGAAAGTTACTGTTCCTGTCACACCAAAATGAAAATGGTAAGTAAGATGTTATTTGAAATTTACACACAGGTTGCAGACTGGTTATTTAAGTGGAAGGCCACTTTTAGGCAGGACAAGGAGCAGATTTGATGCCACAGTAACTCACTACCACCAGCTGAGGAATGCTGTGGGGCACTCACACATATACACACACACTAACACACACACCTATGGTTGTCAATCTTCCGAGCATGCGTCCTACAAAACCTGAGCCAAGATGGCCCACTTCCTAAAAATCCCTATACAACACACTAAACCTTGTACAACACCCTTGCCTATTCACTTCTGAACATTTAAAACAAACAAGTGTATCAGAGAAAGAAAAAAAATCACTAATAAGCCTATGTAAGAATCTGACAATCCCATACTTATTGATGAATCTATTTCTTTAAAAAGC
Source organism: Denticeps clupeoides (assembly GCF_900700375.1). Lineage (NCBI taxonomy): Eukaryota > Metazoa > Chordata > Actinopteri > Clupeiformes > Denticipitidae > Denticeps > Denticeps clupeoides. The sequence continues at coordinate 13,311,768 of NC_041708.1, forward strand.
ACCATCACTAGCTGCATACATGAAACAGTCACTAGACTGTACAAAGTTCAGGATCCTATTAAGCCAGTTAACAAAAAACTAAATAAAAATATCTACACAATATTGAAATAAATAAATAAATAAATAAAAATATTGCAATCCTCAAGCCGAATTTTTTTTCTTACACCCCAGTTCCCAGATCAGCCGGATCTGCAGTATTAAACACGAATGGCACACTCTCACAAAGGGAGTGTTAACTGTGTTCCTGACAACACAGTTCAGCCGCGGGAACGCTGCTCTGCCTGTACTGAACCTCTTCTTCTATGGTCCCTTGGAAACAAGGGCCACCATCTGCCCCCCACCCCCCCCAGATCCCCCTTATCCATGGCCTGGCCAGGAAAGGAGGGGGCAATTTGCTCAGTTTTGGCACAGTCCACTTCCTCTAATCCATCACAAATGTTTGGAGACGTTACATAAGGTTCGGGGCCCGCACCGGCAAGGAGGGGAGTCAGCCAAAAACCTATTACGGCCGCGTAGGGCCACAGCCGTCACCAGGAAGCGGGGAGTTGTCCAGATCACCCATCAGCCAACAGATCAGACTTCCTGTGCGAAAAACACAAAAGGCCAGGACCAGCATGCTCTGCTGTCGGGAGGAGGGTCTTGTGCCCAGCGGCTAGCAGCACCACCATGGACCAAGCAGATGAAATAACATGAAGCGATCTTTCCAACAAAACCCAAGCTGATTTCTTTGTAGAAAGTAATCTTTAAAAAAAATTTGAAATAAGACCTATTATGCAGTGTCACACAATCTAACTATTACACATATTTTTCAATAATTTAAACTCTATTTTAATACATTTTTAAGTATTCTTAACATCCACCTCAATTAACCTACTGGAACAGTGAAAAAATTTCAAGATTTAGTGAATATTTTTGGTCCACTACAGAATGCACAAGAACACATACATACACACAAAATGAAAGTGCAAGGTCTTTATCATTAGCTGTCAGTAAATGTGGTGCAATAAATTAGAGGAAACAAAATGAAACCCCATCCCTGACATGTTTAACCTTGAGCAGCTAATGCATCCACACAAGTCCATGCTGTAGGAGAGTTCATAAGAGGGTGGGGGGTTCTCAGTGCTAATCTGAATTCCAATAGCACCACAAAAGCCGAGAAAATGTCATTATTCATTGCATCCCTCTGTGCAGCTGACGACATGACGCAACTGCATTTCATTTTTTTCTTTTTCACCAACAGCTTTACACATGTCATTTAACATCCCGAAAGACAACACCACCCACTCAAGATAATGGAAGGCTTTTGTCCTATGCCTTTGAGGAATCCTTGACAGATTATGTACAAATGCAGTAACATATCAATTAATATGCATTAAATAAAGAAATATTGAGTCCTTAAAAAAAAATCATAACTCTAATTGATCTGCCGCTTCACTGCTTGCTTTGAAAGGTGCACAACCCTGGGTCCTTTTCAAGACATGGCACAAACTGACACACTTACCTGCTTTATAAGACTGCTAATTGACTATGCCCAGCCATGCTTAACGTTAATACTCAAGAAGGGGTTTGTTCTGATAACCCACATTAGTGTCCAATTAACAGGATCAGGGACTCTTCAAAGTAATATTTCTATGGTGTGTCTTTAGCACATGTGCACCAGAGTGAAGTTGCCAGCGTAACATGTTGCTCTATTTCTCTAAACTGTGAAACAGGCACTTCTGTGCCTTCAAGATAAGCCAGAGGCACTTACCACGTTGATTCCCACTGGGAAACTGAGTCTCTTTCAAAGTCATCCCCTTCCTCCCTTCTGTTCTCTGTTGCATCTTCCCTTTTTCATTTATTGCATTATTTCCCCACCTGATTAAGTGCTCCTCTGCCTCCTCTCGAGACAGACAATCTCTTTTCATCACACGCACTACACCGCCATGCCTGAGCCAATCAAAGGACATCAGCGGGTGAGTCAAAAATCATCTTGGGACGAAACCAGACACTGTGATACAGGCAATGATGATGATAATAATAATAATAAAAAACAAAGATAGCTGAGATTAACACATCTGTCTGTTCACAGAAGCTTCTATTATTGGCTCCTGGGGGGGTCTTTGAGGAGGTCTGATAACACACCTAGATATTTTACAGTCATTATATTAGTACGCAGATAGAAGATGAGGAGAACGGCCGAGATCGTAAAGTGAAACAATCCAGACATTTCCGGATCCTCCAGTTCCCTATTTTTCAGACTGGAGTTTTGCCCCCATGCCCTCTTTAATGTATTAAAATGTACATTTATATAATTTATTAGACATCTTATCCAGAGTGAATTTCAATCAGTAGTTACAGGGACAGTCCTCCTGTCAGGGGCACAATGGTAGTAAGTGGGATTTGAACTTGGGTCTTCTGGTTCATTGGCGAGGATGTTACCCTCCAAATGTAGTTGTATGTTTATGTTCTTTTTTCCTTCCCGCCACACGTTCCTGACACAAACTTAAAGTTATCCACCTCCGTCTCCAATTAATGTCTCTGAAATCGTGTGGGCTTTCACTTATCTCCGGGGATTCGCTTTTCTCTGCTGTTACTCTGGTACAAAACACAACTGCGTCAGGAGAGTTTTCTGGATGGGTGGGGTAGCGAGCTTTGATGTGGCAGAAAAGTACATCTCAAAATATAAGTACATGCTATCTGTTTAACAATAGGATTAGGATTTAAACAAGATGGTCACAATATAGTCATTTAATACATTGCATATCAAACAAGCCATGATATATCTATATTCTAATTATTATATAAGTATATCCTATTTCATCGCTCAACCCTGCTGCAAAGTACCCCAAAGACAGGTATTGATGCATCCCTAGAAATGAGCCAAAGATTTTGTCCAAATCATTCCCCTTTCCTGTAAGGGTCCAAGGAGGTCTTGGTACTCTACCATTTTACAACACCACTAACATACTCTAGACACTTTTGACGAATCCAGGTAACTGAAACAGAATGAGGGGGGGACAAGACAAACCCAACAGACACCAATTAAAAACCACACATCCAAATTGACCCATCCTTCTCCCATTTATAGTGGCTCCTTCTCAAGGTTTGCTCTGCAGCCTTGACTTTTCAATTCCACCCTTTTCACTTGATCTTTGTTTTAACAAGACACATTCTTATACCACCCCCTCTCTTTGCCCTCACAAAACTGCCTTACGGCCCAGTTCAGCACCACCGCTGCTATGTAGTCATCCATGGCTAATCCACACACCAGTTCCACTGCAACCCTGTCATTTCGGGACCAGAAAAAGAGTGGCTTGCTGAGGGGGGTTAATGACCCGTTTAAAACTGATCTGAAGTCTGTTGCATTGCAGCCCCTCCTGTTAAGGTCATGGCTTGGGAACGGAGATGAATGGGTGACCTGGGTTATCAGTTTCACAGGGCCTGTTACCACTAACCTGCTAACGATTAACCTGCTCTGGTTCTATTTCTCTAGAAACATGCGGTGTAGGCCACACAAAAATTAACTGCATTACACTGAGTATTTCAAATAGTTTGACCTTAAATATAGCACAAATAAAGGCATGTTCATGGTTCTTATATATCTCCCCATCCCCTTAGTTCAATAAATGATGGTTCGAACCCACTTACTACCATTGTGTCCCTGAGCAAGACACTTAACCCTGAGTCTCTCCAGAGGGACTGTCCCTGTAACTACTTATTGTAAGTCACTCTGGATAAATCTGTCTTAAATGTATGGCATAATGGCATAAATGTAAATGTGAAATATTATTCAGGCACATGCATGCATTTCATTTCACCTTTTGTTGTACAGATTATTGTTAAACATCTATTATTTTATGATCTTAGTACAATGACAATAAAATATTTCATTTGGGTCTCCCTTTTATGTGAATTAGACATCCCACAGTATCTGTTTTACTCTGGTTAACCTTGAAATGTTTAGGTTTTTTCCAAATTTGGATATCAGTATCTACATTTACATTTACATTTACAGCATTTATCAGACACCCTTATCCAGAGCGACTTACAACCAGTAGTTACAGGGACAGTCTCCCTGGAGCAATTTAGGGTTAAGTGTCTTGCTCAGGGGCACAATGGTAGTAAGGGGGATTCGAACCCGGGTCTTCTGGTTCATAGGCGAGTGTGTTACCCACTAGGCTACTACCATCCCAGTATCTTAGATAATGTGACTCATCTGAGAAAAAGCACAAGACCAGAGTGGTTATAAATCCCCCCGAAATGACCTGTGCCGAGGGAAGTTTTTAACACTGGTATTTGCACATTTTCGGGGTGGTGGCAGTTGTCGAAGCCTGATGGACAATCATAAATATTGCAAGGGAAACCAGAGGTGGCAGACTGTTTTTGTGTCCAGTATAGAATGGAGGGAAAAAAACGCTGTTTTCACTCAGAATATTGCAAATATAATTGACATATTTAATTACAAGTTGCAGCAGCAAAACAATGTATGATATGGTAACACACAAAAACAACATGAATGAATTATTGCAACTACTGCACCCGACAGGGTCTGGGAATAAACCTTCTAACCCTTGCGCAAGCAATCCCATAACAGTTCCCCTAACAAGAGATCTTTGTTGAACTGAGCTGGCTACCATTTTAAATGCTTCCTTGACAATGGCTGCAGAGGGAGCAGATGTCCAAGCTGCACATGACTGTAGTTCACCCCCCGACGACCACCACCATATTTCCACCACAATCCCAGTGCACCGATCCCACCCCCTCGCTCTGCCTCCCTCACAAAAGAGCTCTTTCCAAGACCATTCAGCATACACATTTCAAATCATTTGAAAGCTCACTTTCAAGTAAATGACCAAACTGTAGCCGGGTGAATGTAATGCATTAAAAAAAGGTCACAGTTAACAGGGTGGAAATGTCATTCTGACAATACAAACCTTTCCTAATGTCATACCTCAAAGACGCTCGCTGGAACACATGTGGGAATCAGGGAACCAGTACTGTCTGCATAAATCTACGAAAGCCAAAGCCTAAAGAGAGAGCAATGATCTAGGTCATCATTCTGAACAGCCTGGAGTTACCAATGCTGCCAAAAGCTCCACCTGGGGGGTGGGGTGGGGTGGGGTGGGAGGTCTCCAGAGGAACTCATTGTGCACACATGAAAAAGCCAGGTCAGGAATGCTGACCAGAGACTACAATCAATGTAATCAATATCTTAATATCCTAATATGCTGGAAAACACATTTCTTATTTCAGGTTTGTGTAATCACGCAGTACAGTTTCTATTCACATTCAATAAAAAAGTTGGAAGCTTAAAGACATAATACAGGTGATAATAATAATGATAATTCTTCAAATAAGTACAAAACTAATTCACGCTTTTTTTGTCCAAGTATTGTGATGTGTATCCTATCATCAATGCCCAGCGTGTCAGAAAAATAATTAAAAATTGATTAACATATGTAAATGTAATTAATGACTTTTAATCATTAACCACGTGTGACATTGAAATAAAGCAGGAATCTAAAACATAACTTAGTGTCGAAAAAGACAGCTATTAGATGATAGAAATATGAAATATGAGCCCCGCCCAACAGTGTTTCTGGTCGCCCCGCCCCCTCGCTTCCTTAAAAACCGGAGTCGTAATTCAACTGGAAATCCAGGCTGATGTGTTCATTGTTACTAGCTGGGGGGAAGAAGTCGGTGGCAACTGAATCATCGCCCTAATCGGTAAATCTAAAAAAAAAACAACAACAACAGTCCGATTTATGGGACAAGTGTGCGTAAATAATGGCGCGTATTCCCTGAATCATAACCCCGCCTTTTTTATTACGTGCATGACGTAAGGGGGTGTGCAAGTAAGGGAATAAAAGTGGCCAAATGATGACGCGTTTTTGGGAAAAGAACCGAATCGCGCCATCGCGTCCAGCGGGATCTTTCACCTCCCAAATTCCCAAGCCGAGTGGCAGCTCGCGTCGCCGCTGGTCGCTGGCCGCGGAAAACAAGCGTGCATTGCACGCCGAGGACGCGTGCACGCGGACACGGGTAATGATCGGACGCGTCTGGAGGAGGGCGACGGAGATCTAGTGTGGTCAAAATGTCCTCGGCCAGGCACGCACTCTTCCTCTTATTATTTGTGTTCTCCCTGTCCTCCTCCGTGCCTTGGTGGCGCAGCTGGGCGGACCACATGGCCAAATAACCTTTAAAAACGGCGCCGCGCGCTTCTTACAGGAGTTCCAGAAAATAAAGAAAGGAAGAAGAAGAAACCATGCGAATTCCTTACCTCGTCGTGTTGTGTTGCGTTTTTGAAGTTGAGGAACGGGCTCAGGCGCCCACGAGCACCATCATCCGCTTCTCAAGAAAAAAAGCAACAATTAAGGGGTTTTTGTGTTTTTTTTCAGACACTGGTCCGCCTTTAAATGACAAGGAACGAAATAAAAGGAGAAAAAAAACTTAATCCCTCCAGTGCGGGCGGTGTGGGGTCTGGTACAGAACAAATTCCGATCCGAACCGAGCACGGTGTGTTTGGACTGTGGGGTATGTTCCTGCGCGCACGCTTTAAAGGGAACACTAATGTTCAGCCGTTTGTTTTCTTTCTCTCTCCTCCTTCGTCGCCCTTTATCGCACTCCTGCTGTCTCTTTTTTTTTCTTTTTCCTTCTCTCTTTTTTTTTTTTTTTTTTTTTTTTCCCCAACAAGGCGGGGTCTTGGGTCGTTTAAACCAATGACAAAAGCTCGTAAGGAGCAGCCGCGCCCCCTAATGTACCCACCCTCCTCTCACTCACTCACACACACGCACACTGTTCTCTGGAGAGTAGAGGAGCCCCAGGGTGGCGGTCCGCACAGCAACCACTCGCAGTCATCTGGAGAACCTGGACTACAACTCATTAGAGGATGATGATTATGAGGGAGAAGCGACTGTTATTCAGCAACCATGTCATATTTTAAAATTCCTGTATTGACATAAAGATTTAACAGGCTTTTGTAGAGGATTGCTGCATGTTTCTTAATTAATTCTATTCCTGTATAATTGCAGGCTAAAGTAAAAATTGACCAAAAAAAAAGTATTTATCCCCTCTCTTGTTGTTTTGGACAGGGGTAATGATCGGACTCATCTGGAGGAGGGCGACGGAGATCTAGTGTGGTCAAAATGTCCACGGCCTTGTTGTTTTGGTATGATTCTTTTAAAATCCACTGAGAATGAAATCACACCGCAAATTTGGAGACAAGTTGCACAGCCTGTTTTACACAGCCCTGTCTGTAGAGGTAAAGAGGGCTTATACTTTATACTGCTGAGTGATTTGTATGCTCACATTTAAAGGACATTTTTAAATATATTGTAACACATATAAAAGCATATGTCACAATAACATGAAGTTTAATCAGTGAATAGCCATTACACTTTCAATAAAAGCTTCTGGCTAACATGTTGCTACTGGAACTCCATTAGGTTGTACATCTGAGAGCATGTGTAGTAGTAAATGTTTGCTGTGATTAGTGGAAGTCACAATGCTTATTGGTGAAATTTGTGGGAAGGTGGCAGTGATTGGATAAAATTGATAAATACAGTTATTTTCATTTGTCATATGCACAATTTCATATCATTTCAGGGCACGTGATATAATTGATCATTTTACCCAACATGCCTCAGGATGTTAAAATTAGTTTTTGTTTAGCAAAGCCACTTGTCCAGCTTTTTCAGAATTTTATTACATAGTCAACAATGATAAACACTGATCTCATGCAAAAGGCATTATTGGAAAATATTAGGATATTATGTTATGTATACTTTCAGAGATGTGTATTTTTATTATACTTTGTTAAATAAATTCATGTTTGAATGGTGAAATCTAAATGAATTAGACTCATCATTGCAGAATATTTGTAATTGAAACAGCTAGTGTGGTATCCACAGCTTATCCTACAATCATGCAACTTTTTTTTGCCTCAGCTCTTGAATAAACTTTGCTCAAGCATTATATATAAATCCCACTGGGATACAGTTCTCAATAGTGCTTTTAATTTACCCCTTTCTCTGTACTTTTGTAGAAGTTACGCTGTCAAGTGGGGTTAAGTAAACCGCAACGGGCTGCATGCAGCGCTGGCCAGCGTTCTCCTTCAATTATCTACATCCTATTTTCCACTTTTCATTGCTACAGCACAGCCTGAGCCCCATACAGCAAGATATTGATCTGGTAATCGACCGCTATCCACCCTTGAGCAGCACAATGCTTGGGCTTGAACCTGCTGTTTGGTGCTACATTGTTGTTTGGATGATAAAAGACGTAGAAATTAGTCATTCTGTGTATAAACAGCGTATCAGCTATAACATCATGACCATACTATTATTGATCAGGTTCCCTTTTTGCCACCAAAAAAAACGGAGGTTTGGACTTTACTAGATGTCTGAAGGAATGCTAGAGTGTGTGACACCCAGCCTTCTGCAACAGATCCTTGAAGTCCTGTAAATTGCAAAGTGGTGCCTTCATGCATTGGATTTGGTTTTCCAAAGATGACTGATTGAACTATCTGAAGAAAGAAACCTGGTTCATTGTCGGACCTCAAGATCTGCTGAAATACAGAACATTTCAAAGGACCTGATATGTTCCTTACAGTCATCATTTAAGACATGATATCTTTTACTGGAGCATTAAAAACACCCATCAGCCACTCAAGTGAGTTTGTTTCCATGTGCAGCAACTCAGTTAAAAAGGTGAGCCCAGGCTGGCATACAGCAACATGGCACGACTTGACAGAAGCTGCTGCCATACACTGTGAAAAGAACTGCAGGAGACATCCCAAGATGTCTACGGGCAAATGACATTTCCTGCATTGTTCCTTGAAGCACAGCAGCCTTTCTTTTTTTCCCTTGACAAGAGGCAGATTGACTCTAAGGGGCCGCTGGAGTCTCTCCTAATTATCCAGGGAGACAGGCAGTGACACTCCCACCCCTTATTGGCTCTGGGAGTTCCACTAAGTCCCAGCTTTAGCGTTGTACTAGTGCCAGCAGTCATGTGCTCTAACAAATTCATCTTTTTAGTTCTAGCCCCATGCCTTCATGGAAAGGTGTCAAGAATGTTGTCTTTTTTACCATCCAGTATAATATATATGCTGAATGTCTGACGTGGTAAAAAAGTAAATTATGGAAATTCATTGCAAGCTGGGTTTTGCAAGTATAATAATAATCAAGTTATGTAAACAGTTATATGATGAACATGGAATAATAATCGATGAAGTTCCAGGTAGGAATAGGTCAGACTGGAAACTCCATAAAGCATGGGGTGGGGGCAGCTTTGACACAGAATGAGACCCCTTTTCCTGTTGACCTCTCGACCCTCATCTCCATGCCACAAATTCATTTGCCAGCACAAAGTTGTTCACATCAGATGATTTCTGGAGATTTAAATCAATCTGAGTGCCTTTACTCGACAGATCCATGGGAATGACTAAATCTGATAATCAATCTGATGGTATCAGGACTTTCTGTGTAATATATGTTAGATATGACAATATTTTATTTATGTAAATCCAACCTACAAAGCCTCTATCACACTTCTTGGTATTTCAGAATTCGGCCTGATTTACTCTCTGTTTCTTTTTCCTCTTTGACACCAGGCCAAATCTTTACTCAATTCTATATTCAGTAAGCCAACAGTGCCGTGTGTGTGTTTTTTCTTCAGTGGGACTGTGACCAGCCTCTAGCCTCTGGATAAGGCCATTGTTGTTCCACGCTGCCCTCCATTTCACCATAATGGAGGGCCATTGTGAGCTCCTGGGCAGTGCCTTTGTTTTCAGGGGTTGCTGGAGAGGCCAGTGCATTGCATCCCTTTTTCTGTTCCTCCATCCCTGCCCCCCTCTCTCTTTCTCTCTCTCTATGCCTTGGTTTGTGCATGGCATTCCAGGTGGGATGAATGGCAGACGGTGTGCATACGTGTATGTGGTTCTCTCTGTTTTTGCATGTGCGTGTGGGACAGGGGTGCCCCCATTAAGTCTGACTGAACTTGTGAAATAGGATCACCACATTCAAATGAACTCCTGCCATGTCATGGTTGGGGGGGGGGCACTTGAATCAATTCGGGTAACACACTCGCCTATGAACCAGAAGACCCAGGTTCAAATCCCACTTACTACCATTGTGTCCCTGAGCAGGACACTTTACCCTAAGTTGCTCCGGGGGGGGCTGTCCCTGTCACTACTGATTGTTGGTTGCTCTGGATAAGGGCGTCTGATAATTGCTGTAAATTCTGGTAATGATGTTTGTAATTTAGGAGGCTAATGACATGCACTATGGGCTTGTGTCAAGAAGATGCCTTTTCAGATCTCACAACCTGGATTGTATTTATTTACACAGAGATGTGTTGCATCTGTTGCCAATGGGTCTGAAAATTAAAGACTTAAAGAATGTTAAAGAACATAAATCTTCATAAATTGCAGTTTGTGGTTTAAATAACAGAGGCATCTGGAGAGGCTGAGAGTGAGAGGGAGGAGGAGGAAGGCAAGGAGAGTGGTTGCTGCTGCACAATGCTGTACATCTTAATACATTAGAAGCTGAGGATGACATGGCTACTAAGTATGTATTTACCCATTGGGATGGGTCTTCAGCCCCAATTGGATAAGATAAGCTAGCCTAGCACAGCTAGTCACTGGTGTGTGTGTGTGTTTATGGAACCCTGCCCAAATATTTATGGATCACTTATAACCAGGGGAGCAGAAAACATGTTGGCGCAAACAGACACATGCACACACACACACACAAACACATACACAGACACACAAATGTATCAGCACTAAGCTAACATTCCATACACATCATATTGATGCCGCCCATTAAAAGTCCATTTGGGCACTTTTGCAATAAGTACCGAGCTAGCCCACCCCATACAGACATACCCCCTTTTGCACCACCAATTCCCTTTTCCCTTCTCTGTTGTTTCTCATTAATATGCAAATGAGCCCCTCTTGATGTTAGGTTAGAAGAAAGCTGTCTCAGCTGATAGGCTCAATGGAAGTGTTTAGACGGAAGGCTTGCTGTTTTTAGAGAGCTTGTCTTATCTTTGTTTAGGCAATGAATCAAAAATGTAAACATTGCTTCATTAGCATCTGGCAACTGGCTTAGAGCTATTATTTTTTAATAAGTGACTAAGACACCCCCTTCCTGACTGGGGCTGAACGGAGCTGTGTTATGCTGCCTGCCCTTTAATCTCAACTTTGCACTGATTAAATTCTCGAAAGGCTACATTTCTGTAATCCTCCATGTTTCTGGCAGAACAACTAGGGGCAAAGAGGTAAAGGTGGATTTGTGCTTCTGCAGGTGCACATAAATGAACACTGCTACATCACAATTTAAAAAGTGCAACCTTCAAAGGGCCTGGTGGTAAAGGACCAGATATCACCAACATGCTATAAATCTTGACACAGGTTGGGCCTTAAATGAATCATTGGGTGGATCCTTTACAGACCAGGAGAAAGAGGAGGCTTTTCTGGGCTATGTTTTAAACAGCTTTGTTGTTCTGATGTGCCATATTCAGTTTTAGAAGAATGCATCCCCTGAATTGGGAAATATACTATGCAGAACTGTTAATAATAGGCATCTATGTGAGCACACAGTAAATGAGGTAGAGCAGAAGGATTCAACAAAGGCCAAAACTAAATGGCAAATGTCACAACATCACAATCACAACAATTAACACAAATTCAACCAATGAATTCTGCATGACCCTGCAATTTTGTCCACATTTGCTAACTTCCCACAAATTTCATCAATACGTGTTGGATATATTGAGTTTGAACAATAATGGCAGATAGCAACTGCTGTCACTATTGTAGCTTTGTCAAAAATGTGACTTCCACTACTATACATCCACACACATGCACTCGGGAGTAATAGGCCTTGTTTAACTCCTGTTTTTGCTCTTTGGGCTTTTCAGATAAACATCAAGTGTTTGTCTATATATTCATTATGAGCCCTATTCTGATGATCTAAATCAAGGTTGGCCAACCATTCCAGCACTGTGTAAAAAAATTCACACTATTGTAAAGAGATACTCAACACATTGATGGTTAATGTCATCACTGTGCACCACATTCATGATCCATTTTAGGTCTAGATATCACATGCTATTTTTGTATCACAAAAAACATCAAGCTGTACTCACTTTTAAAACAAAAGGGCACACATGTTTCTCCAGCAGACCACCTTCCTCACTGTGTCACGGTAAGATAATATGGTTGAATTAAATTGCTATAATCAATTTATAATCACTGCTATGATAAACCTCTCCTCCATCTGTGGGAAGTGGTGGCTTAGTGGTTAAGGAAGCTGCCCCGTAAACTGAAGGTTGCCAAATTCGAATCCCAGTCCGCCAAGGTGCCACTGAGGTGCCACTGAGCAAAGTACCGTCCCTATACACTGCTCCCCGGGTGCCTGTCATGGCTGCCCATCAATATAGTTTTACATTAAATATCTAATTGCATAATATAAGTTTGTGTCAGTTCATCAAATCATTTCCAGCCTGAAAAGGTATCTCCTCTACACTGCTTAATAGGGTTTGACCTTTCAGACTTGAAATTTCAAGCTTGTCCCCTGCTGTATAACAAGGCCTCTAACTCTCAGCATTATATCCCAGCATTGGATATTTGTCTACAACTGGGAATTTGCTGGTAAATGGCTGTCACAAATAATTTGTTTGTAAAGGGATTATGTAGATTGTGTCTCCAATGATTTATTATCTTAAATTCTGATTGGTCATCAATATAATATTGTACATTGGGATCCTAATCTTAGAGATCAACAGGTACTTTCTTGTTTACCAGCCCCTGTGGAGAAAACTGGAGGGTAGTTTTAAATGTTATTTGTGTTGTGTGTAAATGGTAAATCCACATTCCTGTCAACATTTTTGTAAACCTGTTGATGTGGGCAAAACAACTAAAAACAAAAATATGTGAGCACAAATTGTAAACGTCACACAGAAGAAACTGAATCCACACTGAAACACATCTTTGTAGTAAAAAAACTTTAACATTTTTAAAATATCAACAGCATATAAAACAGACTGGAAACTGCTCATACGTTTGAACTTTATAAAGGAGTCTTACTAAAATATTCCTAGATACATTCTGGAGCATTCAAAGCATAAAACACCTTACAAAGAACTGCACGGTTATTTAAGAAGCCTTCACTTCTCCATTCATGCCACCTTTCTTTCTTTTTTCTTTCCTGAAATTTATCATGACAGCCATGATAGGAGTCTTGATTGACTCTAATTCGCCACAAAATGCTTCATGGTCCAAGAAGAGTAAACAAAAAGCTCAGGCTTTGGTAGCAACATATTGTTTGATCCCTTCTGTATTTATAGGTTGCACAGTGGAATTAGTCATATGTCTCTCCTTTTTGTTTTAACCAGCATCACCTTAATCAAAAGATTCTCATCAATCTTGAAGTAATAAAAAACTTAAATGAATGTGAATGGGAGTAATCAGAAGGCTTTCATTAAGTGCTTTATGTGTTGCCAGGCCATTGTGGATGGCAGCAAGCTATTCTCTGAGGGGGAAATAATTAGCCATAAACAAAGACATGATCATTGACCTTAGACATTTGGGCACTAGCCAAATCTCCCATGCAGCTGTCAGATACCCATACTGGGAAGCTAATGCATGTTACTTCTAATCTACTTCTAATGTCATGTTCAGGCCTTCAGGTCTGGAAACAGACTTCAGTGAAAAAGTGAATAGCTGGTGCTTGTGCAGCGTTGACGCCTGCCAAAAAGCAATTTCTTCAATAAAACACAAAGCAGCTACCGGCTCCCCAAAAATGAGGGAGCGCTGTGTCAGTTCTATGCCAAATCTAATCACTGTGATGTCATGTGTCCTCACAGTGCAGAAGAGAGTGCAAGTACGCAGTGGAAAGTGATTTCTCAGAAGGAATTTGTGTCATCTGTTCCTTTGAAAGGCTGTTCGATTCATGGCCTACTGTGTGAAATGCAGACACTGGTTTCAAGCAAGGTCAATGAAGTGAAGAGGCAGAAAAGAGTACAGAGGCAATTGATGAATAAATGCTTCTAAGCATCCAACAAACGTTCCACTGAAGATCTGAAAAATTAAAAAAAAATGAAATGGGGAACTGGGCAAGCCTTGTCAGGTGCTGCACAACACATGCACACAAGGGTTCTAATCACCTCCAGCTGCCACTCATTTGGCATGGGTGATTTAGAACCCTTTATTTATTGGTTTTTCTAGTCTTTTCTCAGTGTTTTCTCAAATATTGAGAGTGAACGTGAATTGACTGTCATTATGAAACACAGCACAGTGACTGGTGTGTGTGTGCTCCCAGTATCCCAGCATGGGCTATACAAAAGCCACGGCCCAGACTTTGATTCAGATACTACGGATAGTGAGTGAAAATTAAATAAGTGAACTCATTTGCCTTGTGTAATTAGGTTAAGTATGCAATAAGGTAAACTAGTTTACATTCTACATTTAATTAATAACATTGCATTTATATTTAACAATTACTCCACTGTTTCATAATGCATTTCAAACATGCTGAATAGACCATTTTCTTATATTCTACAGCCTTTTGGTGTCACGTCCGCGAGCTGATGGGGGAATTAAATATGCCAGTATGTCCAGAGGCAGGACATACTGGGAATGGGATTTTATAAATAACAAAACACAAATAAAACGGCACAAGGGCCGAAAAAAGGGGAAACAAAAGGGGAAAACAAACTAACCCGCAGGCGTGTGCCGTAACTGAAAACAACTGTACTCATAAGTTGCACGGTCAACATAAAATGTCGCAGCCTCGAATGTCTGCTCAGATGCGCCTTATAATCGCCCTGCTGTCATGCAGATTGGTGCCAGGTGAGTCTCCAGCAGCACATAATCGTGACATTTGGTGATTTTATTAAACATGCCGCCTAAATATTGTTTAACAATGGGCCACAAACTTTAGAATTGTTTTAGTCAAAAGTGCAATTTAATTTTGCTCTAAAATTTTGAGGATGTTACCACAATCCAAAAAATTAGAAACTCATCTTCAGAAACTTGCTGAATGGAAAAAAATGTTGGTCAAAATAGAGGTGTCACTTGTGCTAAAGCCTTGTTCTCATAGCCACTAAGTATGAACAAGTCTGTTGCTCCTGAAGGCATTAAAGATGTCTCTTGTCAGCATGATTTCTCAGTTAAACCTTTAAAGCAATCCTACAGAAAGAAGTTTTTGTTCATTATTTTTCCCTCCCAAATTTTTGGGTCTATGTGTGTGTGCATGTTTTGCGGTAATACACCTATATTTTTCTTTGTCTATTATCAGTGTGGTTTCATTTCCTAATTCATGCAGATAAATAGGATTATAGGATATTTATTTGCTCTCAGTGTGATAACAAAACATGAAAAATTTATTAAAAAGTAAAATGAAAAAAAAAATGCCCCAACGGAAAAAAAAATGGTTCTATGGCACCACTATAAAATTTCCCAGCTTTCTCATTAGCAGAGAGGGGAGACTCAATCAAATACCTGATTCTCCTCAATGTATGTGCCTGTCTGTGTAGCCTTTGTACACCATCTTATACATTATGTCTAATTTTATCCCCTCATAGAGAAAAAAGGGACACTGCTATTGTCTCTCCCACAGCAGACGTGCTTCTGCAACCCATGGGTGTCTGTTGCTGCTGGCAGTGATCTGGGCAAGTGTGTATCCATGTGTTTAATGGGACTCTCTTAGGGTGTGTTGATGCAAGCAAACATTAACATGTTTATGTGTATGTGTGCATGAGTTTAGGGGTGGAGTGATATGTCTTTATGGTTATAATACAGATGTTAAATGTTTATTACTCTTTTGTACCTTACAAAGACTGTATATGAGTGAGTGGGTCTGTGTGTGTAATGGGGGCAGAATGGGGGTTGTACTCTCCCCCTCCCCCCAAATAGAGCTCTTACTCTTCTGGAAAGTGGTGAGAGAGTGACTGAAGGAAGTCTCTCTCTGTGTGTGTGTGCTCAGAGAAGAATAGCCCACAATGTTTCTGCTTCCCTGCACCTTCTAAAAAACCTGGTCTGAAGTGGACAGATAACAGGGTCAAGAGACACAGAGGCCCAAAAAATACTGAGACCCATCCATCTGAGACACATTTTTTTTGTCAGAAGATTACATGTTGAATATTCAGTGCCACAATTATCATTAACCTTCCATAATGCCTGAATGAATTAAACTGGTCAGAGATTTTTATGCTCTGTACAGCACCATTTATATTCCTGAAATGTTTCTCTCTTTCTCTTTCTGTCTATCTTTCTTCTTTTCAATTTTGCAAATCGCCTTTGGACCAGCATGATAAGGGTCTACATGTCACAACACAGTCAGCTGAGCAGAAAGTTCAGGATAGCCAGCAGTGATAACATGAGTGGATAGGAGGTGGTCAGGCAAAGAATCAGACACTAGCAAATGTATATATATTAATTATAGGAGTGGGAATAATAATCCCATAGTCCTGTCCCCACAGTTCACCAAGGACAGATAAGGAGCCGGTGAAGGTGATCAGGTGGGTTTGGAATAGTGAAAACCTGAATGGACAGAGGGTCCCCAGTAGCAGGACTCTATCTGCTGCCTTTGACAGTTAATCATGAAATTCTCTCAGATTTAGGAGTTACAGGAACCGTACTAAATTGGTTCATCTCTTATCTTCACAACAGGTCTTTCAAGGTATCATCTGGAGGTGAGACATCTGTCCTCTCTAGGGTAACCACAGGGGTTCCACAAGGCTCTGTTCTTGGCCCCATTCTATTCTCAATATACACTCACTCACTTGGTCACATCATCCAATCACATGGCTTCTCTTATCACTCTTACGCTGATGACACCCAGCTCTATTTGTCATTCCCACCAGAAGATGCTACTATAGCAACAAAAATTTTGGCCTGTCTCTCAGACATAATGGCATGGATGTCTGAGCGACACCTCCAACTCAACCTATCCAAAATCGAGATTCTGATCTTTCTGGGCAACAACTCCCCTCAGCAAAACCTCTCATTCAAATTGGCTCACTACTGTTAACACCCACGGCGTCTGCAAAAAGCCTTGGAGTTTGGATCGATGACAAACTGAGTTTGAACCATCACGTTGCTGCGATCTCCAGATCCTGCAGGTTCACTCTCTACAACATTCGCAAGATTAGGCCTTTTCTCTCACAACAGGCTATGCAGCTCCTCGTCCAGGCAATTGTCATCTCCAAACTCGACTATTGAAACTCTATCCTGGCTTGAGCCTCTGCAGTCACCATAAAACCACTCTAGATGATCCAAAATATGGCAGCCCGTCTCATCTTCAATCAGCCAAAATACACCCATGTTACACCTCTTCTTACCTCTCTCCACTGGCTCCCGGTAGCTGCTCGAGTTCAAATCCTTGATGATTGCCTACAGGGCTGTAAATGGAGCTGCACCCTCCTATATTAATACAATACTACCTAGCTACACTCCTGCATGCTCTCTCAGATTGGCAAATTAAATGAGACTGAAAATTCCTTCTTCACTGGGTCTCCGATTCCAATCAACTCTGTTCTCCGTTGTTGTCCCTGGCTGGTGGAACAACCTGCCCTCCTCCATTCGACTAGCCGAGACTACCACCACTTTTAAGAAGCAGGTGAAAACCCTCTTATTCAGAAAGTATCAGGGCTCTTACATTTGTGACTCAAAATTCTATAGAAATCGAACAAGAATTGCTGGTGTCTTCCTCTTGTGCAACTGTTCAGCCAACCAAACCCCACCCATACAAATCCCTCAGGTAACAACCCCAGCAAGACATCAAAAGGGCAAAATTAATATTTCCCTTCTTTGAAGAATATATATTTTAAAAAGATTCACAAGCATCTTTCTCCATCCTTTGACCAAGGTGTCACGAAAGGAGCATTATGTAACTTTTAAAAATGAAATGTATCAATAGAATGTAACAAAACAGCAGTTCTGACATTCTGTCAGGATACATTAGCACTGTGTACTGTGCTGCTCTGTTTTCTTATGGTGGCCCACCCTGTCTCATAGCCATGTGTACTTCAAGAGGCCATTAGTGATTTACTTTTAGTGCATGTTCTTTTTTGTACTTGTGTGAACTTGTTACTCTTTCACTGTTTTTGCATTTAGTCTGGTACAGATGTTTTACCAGATCTGTAATCTACCTCATTTATATGAAGTAGAGAAGCTTTTGCTGATTTTTCCTTTTTAAACAGTATTCCTTTTTCATAATGTTTCAAAATATTTACTTTTTTCAGGGTCCCAAAAAACGATAATTAAAAGCCAGACATTAGTGGAAGGCTCCAGCATTGATTTAAAAAGGCCTGTGTCTACAACATCTTGACTCACTGTCAGGGAATTATGTGGAAATATCTAGAAATGTTGCTGGAAAGTCTGACAAGCTGACATTAATGGTCTCCATGTAAATTGCTGGTCTGCAGTCTGAGAACAAATCCAATGCCATGTTTCTCCCTTTACCGCTTCACCGGGCTGTGGAAGTCATAAGTGAGACATGTTGCTTTTCATTGATAACTTGAAAAGCTGTACGTTTTACAGTTAGCATCATATCAAGTTCTCTGCATCAGATGCATGAGTGGGAAGGAAAGCAAAGCAAAGCTTACCAGAAAAAAATCAATGAACAATTATGGATCTGTCAAGGCAGGAAAGAATTGCTTGACTCACAAACACAGGTTTTAAATACACATTAAATGGACATGAACACATAGAACAGGATGTAATATAATGACCAGACATGGACAGCACAATGAGAAAACATTTATACACATGACAACAGGTGTATACAATCAGGAATATAAGAAAATGGACTGGAAGAGGGAACTGAAGCACCTCAAAAAGTGCAGCTATGATACAGGGACAACTGGTGCTTCCCAAACCCAAGTGATAAACACAAAGTCTTGATTCATTATCCCCAGCAGGAAATGATGAGGAAACTTGGATTCAGAGCTCAGATGAATGATGAAATTAGTTTGATCATCATGCAAGTGTCATAATGCATTTTGATTCATCAACTCCTTAATGCAGCTCAGTTGGAGGTTGCCACCTGCATAGAAATTATGGCTTTTTATTTAACATTCCTATTTCAAAGAACTTCAATTCACTGAGGTCTTTGTTTCTAACAATGTCAATGTGTCACTGTCTGTGAGAGTGCGGACATAAAAGATGAAAGGGAAGTTCAGTTGAGGTCTCACCATGACTCTTCTGAGAAATTTTTAAATTGCTGGAGCATTGCAGTAAACACAACAGTACACTCAGTATTAATTAAATCTGCTTCAATCCATTATCTGTAAACTGGATTATCTCTCAGTGAAATAGGCAACTTCAGTATTCCCATCTGGGAATAGAACTTATGTATTGGAGTGTACTTGGACAGCAGCAATGTTTAGGTTGACCTAATGGACCCAGTGGCTTGCCTTCTTCCCATAGTGCATCCTGGTGTCATGGCTTCCCCAAGTAATCCAATCACACACACAGCAATCCATATAATGTAAAAGCAAATGTGATTCTTCTATCAACACATGGTTCAGTTCTGATTGTCCATGTTCTTTTTGTTACACAGCCACCCATGACCCAGGGTTTTCTTTCCTTGGACAACTTTTGGTAGCTTTCTGACCATTGCCTGACGTTGACCAGGAACATAATACAAGAACTGGAGTTCCTAAGATCCTGTGAATCAGCTGTCTAGCCATTGTCAGTGTAGCTTAAATACTTACACTTAGCCATTTAAAAAAACTTTCAATTACCCAGTTTCAAGGACATAATGTTCATCAGAATTGTTTTAATGTTATGGCTTATTGGTGTGTATGTGTGTATATAGGATTGCAGTTGCTGAATTAAACTTTGTAACTGGATGCATGCCTATGGATATTTTTGTAAATATCTTGCAAAATGTTCTTTCCGTGCAAAGAATCTCACAGTTGAATTAGTCACATTTTGAGACTAATTCAATTACCAATAGCCGTTTATGAATACAGGAGAGAACATGATGCTTGTATTGATTCGACTGACTCCTGGCTGAGCTGCTGAATTTCATGCTTCTTACTATGCTGAGTAATATTTCACTCATTCCTTTAAAACAATCAGCCTTTTCATTAAGACTAAAAAAAAACAAACACATATTGGCACTTTTTAAGCGGGGATTGGTGGACATGGCTGCAGTGCTCTTATAGCTGTTTCCTGAGGTTCCTCATTATAAAGGCAGACTGCAGAATTACATTTCCTGGAGCACAGGGCTTTGAGTCTTTGGTTGTGGACACTTGTGTTTGTGGTGTGGGAACAAAGGGGAGTATCTGAGACAGGAGAGGGACAGTGTCAGGGAATCAGTGATCCCCGCTGGCTGTGTAACACCAGCAGTGGCAGGAACTGTACCATGTTGTATGTCGTGTGGAAGCAGTGGAAGTTGTTATCAGCAGAAATGGGTCAACACTAAGAAAATCCATCAGGCCAGAGGAGCGCGCAGAAGACGAATCCAGGGATGGGCAATGGATCAAGTGAATCCAACATGGGCATACAAGGTCAAGGCAAAAGGCAAAGATTCTTGGGAAAAAAACATTCGGTCAATACAAAAAAGCAAGGAAACATGGAAAAAAGGCTTGGCAGAGACAAATACCCTTCCCAGTCCATGAAGTATTCATAACCACAGACCCATTGACGGACATCCAGGAGGTAGCAGACTGAGTAGATGGGAGTGCCGTTCACCAAGCATGGTGGGGGATGCACTCAGAGCAAAGGTGAGGGCCTTCAGAAGGAGGGAGAAATGAAAAATGGGACTCATCCACATGGTTGGGCAGATGGAGAGATGGTATGCTACAGGGTTCGCCTAATGGATGACCTTGAATGAACCCACATAGCAGGTCTGAAGTTTCCTGGCATTGACCCCTAGTGGACACACATGGTCACCAGACAACTCCGGTCCACCTGGTGACTCATGGAGATGGAAGTGTGGCCCAGGGCATGGTGGACCACAATCCAGGTCTGCCATAGGTGGCAGAGGTGGGGGTTGATGGTCAGCACCGGCCCTTCTGCCATTTCTGTAGTGTGCTTGTTATGGTCGAGCTTGGCAAAGAGCAGGAAGGAATAACACTGCAGTTATTTTTTGAGCTCTTGGTTTAGTCTTTCAGTCTGGCCATTCGATTAGGGGTGATAGCCTGAGTGATAGCCACAGACCTGTACCATGGTGTAGCTGTTGGAAAGCCCTGTCACAAGCTCCAGGGAAACATGGGACCAAGGTGGATGGGGGAGTGGCAACAGGAGTGCCTGGGGTCATTGGTTGTCTATCATATGGTCCACGCAGGTTGTACAAGTGGCCACATAGGCAGTTACGTCTCCCGGTAGGCCAGGCTTGCTGGACAGGTTCTGGGTTTGGTTTTGGCCGGGGTGGCTGGACAGTGAGCTGTCATGGCCCCACTGCAGGACCTGGGGATGGGTGGTCGTGAGGATGTAGGTGTGACCAGCAGGATTGTCTGGTGAAAGTTTAGTGATTTTCTTTGTGATGCACAGCAAGCACAGCACACGGTGCACACAACAAATTGTGTCCTCAGCATTTAACCCATCACTCTTAGTGAGCAGTGGCCAGCCATCACAGGCATACTGAGCAGTGTGTGGGGACTTCAGTGGCACCTTGGAAGTTCAGGATTCAAATCAGCAACCTTCCGATTATGGGTCCGCTTCCTTACCCCCTCGGCCACCACTTCCCCTGGGGTGGTGGATGTTCTTCGGCATCCCCATGCTGTCACCACATCATGTAGAAAAGACCATGAGGGACAAGGCAGAGTGATTCAGGGAACATGGGTTCCAGGAGTTTGGGTTCCGCGAGTGCTGCCTGGACAGTACATTGGCCTTGTTGTTCTTGGAGCTTTGCGAAGTTGTGTGTGAACAACAGAAGCATGTGAAGAACAGGGCCAATCTTGCTTGCCAGGGGTTAGGCTGTCGGACTTCCCATATTTACTAAAGGTTGCGATTCCTCGAGGGCCAGTTTCACTGCCAGCAGCTCCCGGTTCCAACATCGTAATCCATTAGATGTGGGAATTGTGTGTGGCCAGCCAGGGGTGGGCCAGGATGATCGGTTTATGAGGGATGAAAGTGAGGACAAGCAAAAGAGTTGTCCTGGGTGGCTCCGGTCCAGAAATGGAGGGGGCTGTATAAAAAAAACACAGTAGAAACAGAGCCCCTCAGACACTGATGCATGTGAAACTTAAGTGATTGTCATTGTGATATACTGCAGCACAGCACACAGTGCACACAAAGAAATGTGTCCTCTGCTTTTAACCCATCACCCTTAGTGAGCAGTGGGCAGCCATGAAAGGCACCTGGAGAGCAGTGTGTGGGGACGGTGTTTTGCTCAGTGGCACCTCAGTGGCACCTTGGTGGCTTGGGATTCAAACAACCTTTTGATTATGGGGCCGCTTCCTTAACCGCTAGGCCACCACTGCCCCATTGCACCACTGCATGTGTAGACATAGCTGGCAATTTAATTTGAGGTACAGTACAGTACAACACGTGTGGAGTGACGTACTTAACAAAAAAAGTGAAATAACTGAAAAAAATTATATTTTCAAAATAGCCATCTCGATTGGGTTTATGTCCGGTGAAGGTGACTGTGGAGGCCAGGTCATCTCCCGCAGCACTCCATCACTCTTCATAGTTTTGATGGCTTCAGTGAGAATCTACCAATGTAAATAGTCATGAAAATAAAGAAACCACATTGAATGAGAAGGTGTGTCCAAACTTTTGGCCTGTAGTCAGATAGAAGCATCTGGTTAAAATACTCACCAGTGTGTTTTGTGGACTGAAACAGATATCTCACAACACTGCTGGTACTACTTTGACGGGAGGGAATTTAAATACTCCAGAATGAGAAAGAGGTCATGGCAGTTAAATGCATATCACTCAACACAGACTACATTACATTTGTCCATGGGTGTACAAGAGCTGTCAATCATCATAGGCTACTCCCATTTAAAATTTTTGTCTATAAAACATCATTACAGTTAATCTTCTGAGTGACAGAAATAATTACACACCAAAAACATTCTCTCCAGCATACAGATACATCTCAAACAGACCTTTCTCATCTCTATCAGTTTATTTCTTTGAATCTTGAAGACTGGCTTGTTATGAGAACAGAAACAGATGTCTACAACATGTTGATTGTAGTCATATTGTTGATATAAATCTTCAGAAGGATATCTGATGAACACCTCATCACACATAGCAATAATTTGTTTCAAAATGAGTGAAAGTGAAATGACTGTCATTGTGATACACTGCACCACAGCACACAGTGCGCACAAGGAAATGTGTCCTCTGCTATTTACTCATCATCCTTAGTGAGCAGTCGGCAGCCATGACAGGCGCCCATGGAGCAGTGTGTGGGGACGGTACTTTACTCAGTGGCACCTTGGCGATTCGGGATTCAAACTGGCGACCTTCTGATTATGGGTCCACTTTCTTAACCGCTAGGGCACCACTGCCCCGAACAAAAGCATTGTGTGGTCAAATTGTCTGAAAACAGTACCTCATGCCAGCATCTACATTTATGGAAAACATCAGCTGATAACAGTCACTCTGTGTTCAGTAACAATGCATTACATTACTGACACATAATCCCTAAATCTGCAAATGTAAGGCACGCTGACATGGAAAGTGCTGAGTGAGTACATGGACCATAGCAGTAAAATGAATTAAAAGCACAAGTCCTCAGTGTTTTCATTGCCTCCTGCAGAGCTCCTGCTTATAAATTTTCCAGAGGGCCCAGTAATGTGTGTTGATGTGATTTATACAGATGGGAAAAGAAATGGCACACACACACACACACACACACACACACAGAACAGGCCAGACTGTTTGGTAAAAGGGAGACTCTCTGTGTCATGCTTGAACAAATAATTTGCTCTGAAACAGGAAGGAAAATACTGATGCGCTGTCATTGCAGCCTCTCACAGAGGGACACATTTAGCTGACACACATGTTTGTCCCCATCTGCAACCAGAGCACTAACATTACCCTCATATGAAAAGGGTAGAGACAGAGAATGGAAGAAAGGAGAAAGGAAGGCAGGCCTTAATAGACCCATAACAATAGTGCCAGGCTGTAGTTTTTAGTGGCAATACCACGGGAAGGGAACACAATAACATCATTAGACTTGGCTCAGGTCATCAGCCTCAGCTTCTCTTGGTGGAAGATCAAAGCTGTGCCGATTGCAACAAATCAATCTCCTGGCCCTTAAAAACCCAGATTGTCAGATTTTGCTTGGCACAATTTATTTTGTGATGGTAGCACAATACTCTAACATGGTGAAGATTTTTGTGATCAGTGCACAGCACAAGCCAGGAAAAAAAAAAAAAAACAATCTGACGCAGAATAATTTAACGTTTTTCACTTTTTGTTTGATCAGCTCACAGATTCTCCAAGTTCTGCTCTGATGGTGTTGGAGACTCAAATGGCTCCCATGGGTCTTCCATTGTGCTAATCACTCTCAGTCACTTTGTCTTCATCTTTGTCTTCCTCCGCTTATCCAGGTCCGGGTCATGAGGGCAGCATCCCAAGTAGGGAATCCCAGATGGCCCTCTCCCCAGCCACCTCCAACAGCTCCTCCAGCAGGACCCCATGGCGTTCCCAGACCAAACTGGAGATATAAATTCTCCAGCGTGTTCTGGGTCGACCCGGGGGCCTCATGCTGGCAGGACATGCCCGAAACACCTCCCCAGGGAGGCGTCCAAGAGGCTTCCTGACCAGATTCCCGAACCACCTCAACTGGCTCCTCTCAATGTGGAGGAGCAGCAGTTCTACTCTGAATCCCTCCCGAATGTCTGACCTCCTCACCTACCATAGGTGAGGATTGGGACATTGATCGACCGGTAAATCGAGAGCCTTGCTTTCTGGCTCAGCTCCCTCTTCACCATGACAGATCGGTTGAGCGTCCGCATCACTGTGGATGCTGTCCCAATCCGCCTGTCGATCTCCTGCTCCCTTCTTCCCTCAATCATGATCAAGACCCCGAGATACTTAAACTCCTTCACTTGAGGCAGAACCTCACTCCCGACCCGGAGTTGGAAAGCTACCCTTTTCCGGTCAAGAACCATGGCCTCATCCCAGCCGCTTCACACTCTGCGAACCTACCCAACAAGAGCTGAAGCTCTGAGCCTGATGAAGCTAGGAGGACTACATCATCTTCAAAACGCAGAGATGAGATTCTCCTGCCACCAAACTCGACACCCTCCACACCATGGCTGCGCCTAGAAATTCTGTCCATATAGGTTATGAACAGAACTGGTGACAAAGGGAAGCCCTGGTGGAGTCCAACAAGTCCGAACAAGTCCGACTAACTGCCGGTTATGCCGACCAATCTCCCCAGGTCCTTCATCACCCTGGCAAGGGTACAGAGCTGGTCCACATTGCTCTTTCTCAATCTGAGATCGGACCCTGCTCTCCAGTTCCTTGGAATAGACCTTTCCAAGGAGGCTGAGGAGTGTTATCCCCCTATAGTTGGAACACACCCTCTGGTCCCCCTTCGTAAAAACGGGGACCACCACCCCAGTCTGTCACGCCACCGGAACTGCCCCCAATGTCCACACATTGTTGCAGAGATGTGTCAACCATGACAGCCCTACAACATCCATAGCCAAGAGATACCCAGGATCTCATCCACCCCCAGGGCTCTGCCGCTGTGTAGCTGTTTGACTACCTCAGCAACTTCTGCCCCTGAGATTGGACAGTCCATACCCAGGCATCCCAGCTCTGGTTCCTCCTTGGAATGTGCATTGGTGGGATTGAAGAGTTCCTCAAGTTATTCCTTCCACCGCCCGATGATGATCAGTTGACAGCTCTGATCCTCTCTTCACCCAAGTGTTCAAAACATATGGTCGCAGGTCAGATGATACAACTACGAAGTCAATCATCGACCTGTGACCTAGGCTGCCCTGGCACCAAGTGTACCAATGGGCATCTTTATGTTCAAACATGGTGTTTGTTATGGCCAAACTGCGGCTTGCACAGAAGTCCAATAATGAAACACCACTTAAGTTCAGATCGGGCAGGCCATTCCTCCCAATCATGCCCCTTCAAGTTGCTGTCATTGCCCACGTGAGCGTAGAAGTGCGCCAGCAGGACAATGGAGTCCCCAGTTGGAGCACTATCTAGCACTCATCCTAGGGACTCCAAAAAGGATGGGTAATCTGAGCTGTTCCTTGTCCAGGAATCAGACCACCATAGCTCCCTCCTCGGTCTGCCACCCAATCCACATTGCACCGGAACCTTCATGTTCCTCCCCACTGGCAGAGCGGCCAGCTTCCCTCCCTGCACCGCGCAGGGAGGTGGTCCCAAAGCCTCCGGCGACCGTTCACGGCACCCCTGTCTGGTGCCTTCTGGGATCATGCAGCCCCTCTTGCTGCACATCCCCGCTGGCAGAGCGGCCAGCTTCCCTCCCTGCACCATGCAGGGAGGTGCTCCACCCCTCTGGAGGTGGACGCAGGCCCATGCCTGGCCCGCCCTCCTCACCGGCTACCAGAGGACCCAGCTCCATTGCCACCCTCTCCTCAGGAGGAGCCCCCCCCCCAGCTGGACTTAAGGGTATCTTGGGGCTTGTCCACCTCATCTTGGACCAGCACAGTTGGGTCAGGAACCTCCTCCCTGGGGTTCGGCTCCGCTGCTGGGTCGCCATCATAAAGAGGGGAAGT
The DNA here is from genome assembly GCF_900700375.1 of Denticeps clupeoides. Lineage (NCBI taxonomy): Eukaryota > Metazoa > Chordata > Actinopteri > Clupeiformes > Denticipitidae > Denticeps > Denticeps clupeoides. The sequence continues at coordinate 13,338,435 of NC_041708.1, forward strand.
GGGGGCGACATACGGTCACAAATGCCACGCATACGCACAAACAGAGACAGACAGAAGAGAGGGTCATCTGGCTCCCTCTCTGCGCTCTCCGGGACCTCCCCAAGGGGCACAGCCAGGATCAGGGAACGCCTGCTAGTGCTGGGCCTTCTTGCACCGGATCCTGACTGGCGCTGGGTGTGGTGGTGGTGCAGAGTTCGATCCCTGGCTCAGGCTGATTGAACTCTGCCCTCAGTCTCTGCAGAAAGTCCCGAAAACTCATTCTGTCTGTCTCAGTTACTGCATTTATTAAATGCAGCTAATAGTAATGAGGAGCTGTTGGTGGTGCTGAATCTGGCAATACTCCACAACACTCAAACTTTACAAATGCTTTCCACATCAATTAATAATTTCCATTTTTATGTTTACAGTAAAAAAAAATTACATGTTGTTAGTTTGTATTGTAATGTATTGCCATTAGTGTATCATGATGCATCACATGCCCATACATTTAACAGCCCATATAATGATTTTGTAGTTACTATAGATCTTATCAATACGTATTTAACTTAACTTTATAGGTTACAAAACGTAGATGAATTGCCACAAAGGAAACATTTCAAATGTAATGTCAACAGTAGTACTGCTGTACAACAACTGAATCTGACTTTTTGCTGATTTCTGTATTTCTGTGTTCATACTGATTTTGCTACATTCTGTTTCAGCCCATTTATGAATCTATGAACATCAAAATAGATTTTGAAGTGCTTCTATAATTCCTTGCAGGCATTTTATGGCTGACAACTGTAGTGTGTGTAACCTTTCAGAAGGGGTTGTATGTCATATTATTTTAAATACCATCTGATATGAATGTGAGTCCATTAAACTAAAGGCCAATCTTTTGTCATTCCTGTTATTCTTAAAGACCCTGTCTATAATACTCAAGGCTGCTGTTCTCACAGTGAAAACAACATTATAAAATTTAGTTTTTTGCCGCATTATTGTCACAGATAACACAATAGCGGTTACAAGAATGAACAGTTTCTAATTTATTAACACAGATTGATTACTATTGTAGTTACATGGAATTGCAGAAATCATACCAATATTACAGAAAAACCCCAAATAAAAGAGAGAAGAAATGCAGAGAAAGCTGGGGTTGGGGGACAAATCCAATCAGGATTTTTCCTTTTATGTCTCTGCCTTGTCTTTTGAGCCATTTGCTGGCTTTTGATACCTCTTGTTTGGGAGAGGTCGCAGCTTGATACAAGCGGGGGACTTTCACAAAAGAAAAAAGCACAGGACTTCCCCTGGTTGTTAATGGAGCGGACTAGACTCGTGGGACACCCGTCATAGAAGGTTGCTCCAAGGTTCAGCGAGACACATCGAGAGGATGACCATTGTGACTTCAGAGATCCCAAGGAGTAGTAGTGCAAGTTGGAGAAGTATTTTGAGGAGAAGCCAGAGGTTGACGACAGCGAAGAGGAGGCCAACTAATGACACTGCAACAGCACACCCCGCCAGTACCCACACGCTTCGCGCCATCCTTATACCCACCGCAGGAAGAGGCATCCCAAAATGAAACCAGTGAGATCGAGGTAGATTGGTGGGGACCGAAAGAAGTCCATCAAATCCACAGCACATGTCTAGTGCAGCATATGACTGCAATGCATTTTCCGGGTCCCTACCAGTCCCAGTACCAGTGCCACAACGCTGCGCTTCACCTCATTCTGGCTCTATTGGTTTAGTGGTGCTGACTGTGGCAAACTCTGATGCCCATGCTCCCTAGCAGGCCAGCAGGGGAAAGCTCCACTTCTGCACTGCTTTTTTTCTTGTTGGAGAGGGAGGCTGCCTGAGGATCTGGGCATGCTGAGACTCCTGCATTTATGTTGCATGATGGTAAGTTCAGATGCTTTAACTTTGTTTTTGGCATGTTTTGGCCATCGTGCCTTTTGCATTTGCGCCTCCTCAATCCTTCACCCGTGTGGCATGACGGTGTGCTCATTTTAACTGAGGAAGACTGAACTCCAGATTGGGAGGTTTTCCCAGAGCTGCCTGAGCTGTGAAATATTCTGCCAAATTCTGCTTTCTGCTTTCTGCATCCTCATGGATAAAGAGTGTGAATACTTGTGAAATATTATGGTTGGAAATAATTGTATTTCAGTATCAAGTGCCAGGCCAATTCCAAGAACAGGCTATGTACTCTAATGTAATTAATGTAATATAAACATATCTACCATGATTATGGAAAATAATGATGTAAAATAATAAAGAGCAGTTATACTTAGCAGTCAGTAATCTCTGGGATGTAAAGTCATTTACACTTAATTAAGAGGGCTCCTTGCAAAAAATAATGTAATTATCAAAACATAATACCAGCACAAACACATCTCCCCCTAAATGGCCTGTGTTGCTCATAAGTATAATTATGAATAAATCCAACTCAATATTCACGAAAGGTTGCTATGGAGATACTTAAATAACAAAGCACCTCCCATTGGAAATCAGTCTCTGGAGGGAAAAAAAGAGCATATGCATCATGTTTCAGGGGGTCATAAAAAAGGCAGATTATCAGTAATCATGCAATGACAAACAACAACAAAGACATTCTGAGATTGACAGCGACAGATTTTGTGTCATTGGATGGCAGAGACGAAAACAAGCCAACAAGTGCCTCTGCCGCCAACCTGACCTTAGTATCAGTATCAGACTTTTCTGTGTGCAATTTAAGTAAAAGCTTCATATTGTTGGCAGGTTGGAATGTATTATGTGGATAGTGTTTTTCTTGGATGAAAAGCAAGATGAGTGTAAAAAAGTATAGGGTGGTAGTAGCCTAGTGGGTAACACACTCGCCTATGAACCAGAAGACCCGGGTTCGAATCCCACTTACTTCCATTGTGTCCCTTTGCAAGACACTTAACCCTAAGTTGCTCCAGGGGGGGGACTGTCCCTGTAACTACTGATTGTAAGTCGCTCTGGATAAGGGCGTCTGATAAATGCTGTAAATGTAAATGTAATGTCTCAGTGATGTCTTGGAGGAAACAAAAAATGTTTCCTCCAACAGATCTCTTTCTCACAAAACAAGAACCTGTTCCATCAAAGTTTGATTATGAAGTAATTTAAAATGCTGGTGACTTTGGCCCCAAATATGTTAAAATGTTTTATTCTCAAAGTATGCTTGTAATATGCAACTTTATTGGGATGGTCTGCTTGCATAAAAAAGCATTATAATTGCTACATGTAGCCAAGGAACCACCCTAGGGCAGCAGTAAATAGGCACTTAGGTACAGCTGCGTGTGTCCAGGCACAGAGACACACAGCTGTAAACAATTAATTGCAGTGTTTAAAACAGGCAAAGTCACAACCAGCTAAAAAAAAAAAATAAAAAAAAAAGACTGCCTGGGTCCTGGAGTAGAGACGGTGGGGAACAAACAACAAAGAGCGAAAACACTGCAGCAGAGCAAAGTGTGGCATATTGTGCTGGGTACAGATCGTGGGGGTAAGGAATTGTTTATGTTGTATTCTTTGTATTTTAATGTTCTTTTGTTTATTTTAATATACGTAATTAAAGGTTTTTGGAGCTAACATTTTTATATCCTTTTCTGATGTTTGTCAGCTACTGTTTTATGGATTATTATTTTACAAAGTTTTAGATTTTGTCTATTAATCCTTTTAAATCTTTTGTTTTAGATCCTTTTATTGGGAATTTCTTTTGATGTTTTAGGATTTTAGTTTAGCCCTTTTAAGTACTTGGCCGAAGCACCAGTAAGCAGTAACCAGAATGTATAAGGAAGGTTGGGCTATCACTGGAGTGGACTATTAATTGCATGTGTTTTTTTTTGTGGAACCAACTAACCTATTTGCATTGAATGATTTTATTTTGATTGTGTGACCATCACATCCTGGACTTCTCCAACCCTACAACTGTAGGACTCATTATATCATATCCAACCCTGCACTGACACCATTTGCAGGCTCACTCTACCCTGGAAGGGGGGTCCCTCTCTGTATCACTCCTTCCCAAGGTTTCTTCCTTTCTTTTTTTTCCTCTCTCCTAGAGTTTTTTTTGTGGAGTTTTTCCTTGTGTGCAGAGGGGTCAAGTGTGGGGGGTGTCAACTGTAGGGCCTGTCAAAGCCAATTGAGACATACTGTATGTGATTTTGGGCTATATAAGAAATAAATGTTGTTGTTGATTTTGTGTGTTTCTATACTTTTATTTTTTACCTTCTTATACTTTTGGCTTTTATACATTTTTAACGACAAAAGTGAACACCCAACTTTTGGACATTTTTAAATTGTACATTAAACCTGACTCTGTATTAAAATATATTGTTTGTTTCAAATATGGCGTAGTGGTTTATGGGCTAACACGAACCCTTAGTCAACCATAGGCCCACCTAGCTGAACCTGAGGGCACGGTTGCTACATACAGAATGTCATAACATTAAAAAAAAAAAAAAACTCAGATTCAAAACATGGTTCTCTGGAATCCACTAGTTGTAATTCTATCTATTACAATTTTAAACAGTGAGATTGCATCATGGATCAAGTTTACATTTAAATTTATGGCATTTGGCAGAAGTCCTTGTCCCAAGTGATTCACAAAGTGCTTTCAGGTTATCAGTGAAATTTTTTTATTTTTGGACAAAAGTGGCTGATTGAAGGAGAGTAACCCTGCAAGATCATCATAGACTGTGAGCTTGCCTGTGACTTTAATCTCTGTTATTTATCATGTATACATGGATAATAACCAGATTTTACTGGTTCCATGTACATGCAATGTCCCAAATATGATCAACACTGGGATGCGCCTCATAAATCGGATACCTTGTGCAATATGAGATAAAACAGAAAACACACAGCAAACCAGACATGAGTAAGACAGTTCACACACTTTTTATACAGACTGTTCACTGTCATTTGCCCAATTGCCACCCCTAATTACCTAGTCGCAGAAGTGCTGGGAAGAGACAGTTTGACAAACTGTCAAAAATGCATCCCAGCTCCTGATTGGTACCTGGTGGCCCAGTAAAATGTTTAGCAACCGAGTGCTACAGGAGTGCTCAAGAACCTTGCTAGAGTGTGAGTGACAATGTTTGGTTAGGGGACTCTTAATCTGTGAAATTGGATGGATTTAAATTGGTGACCAAATGGGATTTAAATTTTAGGGGCTGCAGTTAAACACGGAGGAAGCCACTGTGAAAGGGAGAGGATGCAACTGACGTTACACTTCCTTGATTCTCTGGCACACAACACACACACATCTTCCTCCCACACCTCTACATGTTTCTATCTCTATCAGACACACAGACTTTGTTGCACCGTCATATTGTCTAATTTTCACGCACTGACTATGAGAGTATGCATTTGTCTGAGTGATAGCTGTAGCTGTACTTAGAAAAGGATGTGGGCGTTCTGCTCGCACTTGCATAATTACAAGTGACATCTTCTCATTCACACACACACTCACACACACACAAACACACACTGACAATTTATCTAGCTTGTTTTCTCTGTAGAAAGTATATCTTTATGAACTCCCACCTCTGACTGGTAACTATTCAAAAAGCTGGAAGAAAAGCTATAAATATAAGCTACATCAGTTCAGGGCTTCTGTGTAGAATCATTTAGAGATAAAGGTCCTCCTGAAGGAAAAAGTAAACTCACACAGGCTTTGGTCTGTGCTCTGTCTTCTTTTTCTTTTCTTGTTCTTCCTATGAAAGTAGAGTTAATCAGAAAAGGAAATGGCCAGGGCTGAATGCTCAGCAGAAAAGCCTCCAGACAGTCAGAGATGAAAAGATTGTTACAAGCCTTTGGTCCAGACAGTTACTTTTTAGACAAAGTCCGACTGAGCAGCCACCATCAGACCCTGGTCAGAGCTCTGATGAGGCAAGATGAGCGGCGGGGTGCTTTTGAAGCCTCCAGAGTTCACAAGACGGAGCCATGACTTGCACTATGTGCGGTCCCTCCACATGTTCACATCGCACTGTGAGAGCAACTGCTCCACTTCCACTAACAGAGTGTCCTGTGGGCCCTGCTGATGATCCACAGAGAAAAAACATGCTAAGGGCTTACAAGACAGGTTACTACTACAGGAATCATATATTTAACCACAGTATTTCAGTTAAAAACACTGGGGGGTGGGGGGGGGGACGACGTGTCTTTTGCTAAGATGTAATAATACTTATAACCTGTCTCGGATAACACATCATTTAAAAAAAAAAAAAAAAGATTATTTATAGTAAAATAGTTACTTCTTTCAAAAAGCAAATCAGTTAGTAATTGAGTTACAGCTTAATTAAAGTAACTAATTACAAGGAAAAGTTAATTAAAGTGTCATATATGTCAAATATGACCTTTGTTATGTAAGAGGGACCTTTGTTATGTCCCATATCCATTGCATTTTATGCTTTTGTCTTGCTTTTAGAGGTTTCCCACCTATGTCTTTGTCAAACAGCCTCCCCCAGGCAGGACGTGTGAAAAGCCAACCATTTGTTTGAGGTTCCACAGAGAAGGAAACAAGACAGAGACACCAAAGGAAAGATCCTGATTGGTCTGTGGCAAGTTTTTGTGAGACAAATGTATAGAATAATTTTCTCTTTTGGACTTGGGTACTTTCTTTTCCATTTCCACTGTAATCTTGGGGTTTTCCCGCCCAGTTTCTTAGTCTTGCTGGCTCTCCCTGTTTTCTAAAGGGCCAAGTGGCCATTCTGTGGCTTTTCCTCTATCCCTTTTCCTCTATCCCTTTCTCCTTTCTTTTATTTTGGGTTTTCCTGTAACATTGTTACCTTTCTTTTTTTTTACATACAATATTTACATGTAACTGCAAAAATAATCTACTGGTGTTAATAAATTAGAAACTGTTCCTTCTTTTAACCTCTATTGTGCAGTACAATTACTGAATATTATTTCAGAGTTGACTGGAAGTGGCTTTGATCATTAGGCCTGCAATTTATCCACACCTTCTCTGCTCTTCCACAAAGTATGGATTTATTTCTGCTCTTTAAATGAGCTCATCACAAGCACAATACCAGACAAAGCAGTGACTTTCCTAAAATAATGAGCTTTTCCCTAGACTTTGTAATAGAAGACATAATGAAGAAGAGAGGGTGGCCCATATATATTTTTTTTATCATTGCCTGAGGGGGGCTAAGCACACCCTCAGTATAGCAACCTACTTTATCTTACCCCCCTTTTTCTTAAAAAAAAAAAAAAAAAAAAAGAATGGAAAAGTACCCCAAGCAATCTGTTCACTGAAATGCCATTGTGTTTCGGAAGCTAAAGTAAAATTTTTTAATTGTCCTGCCCTTTTGTTGGCTGAAAATATTTAATTAAGTGCTAAAGCAAACATGTCAACATGGAGTCTATAGTGCACTCACTAAGAAACATAAAAACAAGGTTAATGTGTGTGTGTGTGGAATCTTATCTTCAGGCAGTAAATATATGTCACCATATTGTCTCCTCGACTAATGCACTTGCAATCGCTGAATGGCAATTTGTTTAACTTGTTTAACAATTTGTTTAACAACTTTGTTTGTCTCTCTATACAATATGCACTTAACAAAAAGTGGAGACCTGGCATGCATATTAGATTCTGCCATTCGTTTTATCATTTTTACTCACAGAGGAATGCATCCTGGAAGCTTGTCGCTGGTGAATCTGCATTGTAAATTAAATTAAACAAAGGTACAGTATTAAGATGCAAATTAAAGATGTTCAAAATAAGCATCTGATAATGGTGGGTATAGGAGGGGATGGCACTGAAAGAATGTACTGAAGGTTTGCTTGACTGCTTTTACAAGGTAATGTAACAAAATTAGGTGTTAATTTGTCAACACACTGACGAAAAATTTTATCCTGCTCATTTACGAATGGTGTTTCAATGCAAATATCAATGCAAAGAATTAAGTGCACCAGGTATGTCAAATTTAATCCACCAGCAAGCATTACTCACTTGAATTGCAAAGTACTTTTTGCAGATATTACCAAAAACTCATGTGCTTCCAATGTTTGTTGTTCTGCAATATATTTAATTTAAATTAAATGTGTTCTGTTATACAGAATATACTTTGTGTACAGGTCTCTATGCAGGGCATATGTTTAAATGCACGTTCAGAGCACAATCTAGGATTAGTAGTTATGTAGATGGAAAAAAAAAATATAGAGCAGCTTTCACACAGGGCAATTTAAGCATTTCTTCACTTCAGTGTTTATTGAGGTTGAATTTCCTAATGGATCAAAGAACCTGGTTATCCTCAGATGCGCTGCGTTCCTACACAAACATAAAATGCCTCTTATTTACCACATCTGTCATTTCTGTAAAACCGTGGAGAATAGTGTAAAAACATTTACATTTACGGCATTTATCAGACGCCCTTATCCAGAGCGACTTACAATAAGTAGTTACAGGGACAGTCCCCCTGGAGCAACTTAGGGTTAAGTGTCTTGCTCAGGGACACAATGGTAGTAAGCGGGATTTGAACCTGGGTCTTCGGGTTCATAGGCGAGTGTGTTATCCACTAGGCTACTACCACCCTCAAAAAAACTCTCTCTCTACACACAAAAGCACTGTATTCAAACCACTCCATGTTACCTGGCAGAAAGAGGCATGGCACAATAGAGGTTAAAAGGATGAACAGTTTCTAATTTATTAACACCAGTAAATTATTATTGCAGTTACATGTGAATATTCTATGTAAAAAATGTACCAATGTTACAGAGAAAACCAAAATGAAAAGAAAGAGTAAACGGAGCGAAAGAGAGAGAAAAGCCATGAGAAAAATAGGTAAAATAGGAAAGACTCAGGTACTGATGGGAAAATTTCCCTCAGCTCCCGATAGAAAAGAAAATGGAAGTCCCCGATCCTTTATAGATTTGACCCAGAGGAAGTTGTCACAGACCAATCAGAATTTGTTGTTTCTGACGTCACGCCCCCCCTGTGCCTCCCATCTGAGTAAGACAAAGAGAGCAGATGACCCCGACGGCCGGCGCCTCGCACCTTTGGCTCGGGGGAGGGCCGCCAAATGCTGCAATGCCGTCCAGCAAAGACATGCAAAATGGAGGAGTTGAACCTCCATGCAAAACAAATGCATAGAAACGCCATGGCCCTGCAACGTCCCATCTTACATTTCTCTGTCACTCATCTGTGAATGATAGCTACAAAGTAGGGGAAGGAAAATCAGACTTCATGATGTAATATAATCCAACAATAACAGAGTCACCCACATGTAATCTCCCACCATTCCGTTTTCTGCATTCTCTCACTCACACGCTACAGTTCAACAGACTTAATTATAACAGCTTTATGTATGTAAATCACAATTATGGTGGATGAAAGGATAGTGAAGATCTGCATAGCAATCAAAAGCAATGCAATGCAAGGCCATCTGGCACGTAAGGCCAGTGAACATGATGCTTGATTGGACACACACACACACGTCTTTGTAACACCTTTACACACGCACAGAACCTGATCGACTAACAATTACAGATGCTTCCTTGCGAGTTGCACTGGTCAGCTTGCCTGTCATTAAAAGTTAAATGATTGTCATTGAGCACTGCACACAACCAAATGTGTCTTCTGCTTTTAGCCCATCACACTTCGTGAGCAGTGCGCAGCCATGACAGGCACCCAGGGAGCAGTGTGTGGGGATGGTGCTTTGCTCAGCGGCAACCTTCTGATTATGGGGCCGCTTCCTTAGCAGCTAGGCCACCACTGCCCCAATGCACACAAGACCAAAAAATTGCCTTTTGCACCGGAGGAACTATCCTTACAACTTTTGGTAGTATGTGGCCCTGTTTCAACATCTCTGCAGGGTCTGTGGCATCCCAGAGGACATATTTTTTTTGCTGAGTCACTCCTCCACAGGATTAACACCATTCCAATGTGTGCTCGGTCACCAGCCTCCTCTGTGTCCCTGGTACAGGGAACCATCTGGGGTCATTAGGGTGGATAAGTGGTTCTGGTGGGCAGAGGAGGTCTGAGAAGGAGCACAAACAGCCCTGCAGACAGCAAGCCGTTCATTGGCGAAAGAAGGTGTAAGATGGGATGTTGCAGGGCCATGAAATTTCTGCACCTTTGTTTTGCGTAGAGGTTAATCACCTCCGTTTTCCATGTCTTTGTCAATTGGCAAGAGCTGTGAAATGCCTTGAGATCTCCCGCTCTGCCTTTGTCTGCCACAGACTGGAGACACCGGGGGTGTGACAAGACAGAAACAACAAATTCTGATTGGTCTGTGACAACTTCCTGTGTGTCAAATGTGTAAAGGAACTTGTGGTCTCAGGACTTTTTTCATCTTCTTTTCCATCAGGAACTGAGTCTTTTCTCTCTATCTCTCTGAAGCTTGGTTCAGGCTTTTCTGTCTTTTCTCTATCTTTTCCTCCTGTCTTTCATTTTGGTTTTCTATGTAAAATTGGTACCTTTTTTTACACACAATATTTACATGTAACTGCAATAATATTTTACTGGTGTTAATAAATTAGAAACTGCTCATTATTTTAACCTCTATTGTGCCATGCCTCTTTCAGCCAGGTAACATCAAGTTACAAACCAAACTGTAACCAGTAATAACCAAGATTTGTGACATTTTACATTATCGGTATTATATTGAACATCATAAACCATGTCCCACGGTGAACAATTAGATAATAACTGATCAGGGATTGGAAATTGCACAGTTAAAAATCCTTAAATTCATGTTCAGTATGATCAACATGTTCAGGATCAGAATTTATTTTTAACACCTAAACAACCTCGCCATTTCCTGTTCCTATTGCACCCTTGACATTCATTAATCCCAATGCTTCAATGTCCATTTTTATTAAATTTCATCAAATAATGTCATTTAAGAATTTTAATTTCTGCTCTCTATTACAGTGAGACTGTATGACATGATCTTCTAATAGCAAGGTGGACAGTAATGATGTAGATTTACAGTACTGTACTTAGTTTTTGAGTATCTGTACTTTCTATTTTGTAGAAAGTACAGTGTATTTTTTTCTTTCTTTCTTTGTGACTTTCACTTTACTACATTTCTACAAGGGTCTTGTTACTCGATACTTTTAATTTGGAAATTTAATGATTTTTGTGATAGAATTTCACCAATCCGTGACAGGATTAAACCAATCAGTAATCAGCAGTGGTGGATATTAACTAAGTAAATGTAATTTGATACTGTATTTTACTAATTTTTCTGTGTATCTGTACTTTACTAAAGTATTTACATTTGTGGAGACATTTTACTTTTAATTCCGGAACATTTAACACTTCTGTGCCTGCCTCAACCCCATACGATATTATACTGTTTAATGCAACTTTTACCTACAGAACAGGTCACGTTCGGAAAGGCAACTAAAGCACTGCATGATGTAATAGTTTGTATGTTATCAGTGCTTCAAATCACCGGGCAAGAAACAATGCGGGAGAATGCCATTTCAGTGAGACTCTCACCAGTACATTATCACTCACTGCTCCTGAATACTTTTTTTGCAACCACAGAGCGCCAGTTATATTTTATGGAAGTGGCTCATGAAACCTCTTCACATGACTATAAAATTGTCTATATATTGACAAAGAGAAAAAATCGCTGTCATCTTAGACTACTTGTGGTGCACCTGTGATTTTTGCTTCTGCATGCCAGGCCAAAAAGGCCATACCTGGTAGACGGTGCTTTATGGTTGAGGCCTGTAGCTAGTACATTGTGTTACAACACATACCATGCTGTTTTGTGGGGGTATGTAGTGGTAAAAATAAAAATGAACGTGCAAACGAGCATCAGCTGGGGAGGGTTAGAACCTTTGTGTGTAAGTGACTGACATCATCTGGCTTGGCCAGGGCTGCCTTGTGTCAAAATTATTTGACAGCTTGTTTGTGTTTCATTCTGTATTATTTAACCAATTTTCTGTTCTTGGGTTCTTGTGTTGTATAGTGTTGTGCCAATAATGCAAAATATGCAGTGGAAGTAAATGTACTTTTAATACTTAAGTATTTATAAAAGCAAGTACTTCAGTATTTTAACTTAATGACATGACATGAAAATGAAAGTGTCTGAAGTTCTGAAGCTAGGCTGAATTCAGCCTTGGTGCAAAATTGAGCCAACCCCAAAATGAGATTTAATTTCCTAATAAGACAGATAGATGGATGGATAGTTGAGTCTGTTTTGTTTCACTCTGAATACTGCCGTAACGCACTCTGCCAAGTTGCCTATTTTGTCCATTAGTTCAACAAAGCTCCAAAGCCTTGTGTTATATATATATACAGCATTTGTTTGGTCTAACCTTAACAAAAAAACGTTTAAATGCTATGGCTGGATGCCACTGATGCCTAAAGAAGGTCAGGTCGTTAGTAGTGGACACACTGTTTGCCAGGCAGCAGCTCAGACAAATGTCTCCAATAGCCCCTGGGCTGAAATAAGATGAGAAAGGGACGAGTCATAATAATACTGGCCAGTTTGTGGTTTGCCCAGCTGACCATACATATCTTTATCGAATGTGACAGGAGCAAGTCGAGCCGGACCCTTAACCATCTAGCAGTACAGCACTGCAAATAATGTCTGAAAATATGACCTGCAGTGTGTGGCACATGCTCTTGTATCAAGCAGTTTCTTCTTGATGACTAGCAACTAGGACAGGGATGGAGGCCTTAATTCTGGGGCTCCTAACCTCTGCTTGTTCCTGTTCTTGAAAGAGATAAATATGACTAACGCCTGTTTTCAGCTAGGATTAGGTCAGAAAATACTGTCACCTTCACATCTTCAGCAATGAAGATGTGGGGCCAAAGGGGCATGCCAGTGACCCATTGGCATAACTGAGACACCTCATTTCCAAGCACCAAGGTTGGAGATGTCGCCAAGGTTTTTACAATTTGTATTTTGAAGGCGAATTAAGACCTACTGCGAAGGAAAATCTCAGATATCTGACACACGGGTTAGATGGATATAGCCTAGCAGGTAACACCCACCAATAAACCAGAAGAGCACAAAGTTCAAACCCCACTTACTACCATTGTATCCCCAAGGAAGACACTTAACCCTGAATGTAACTCCTAATATAAGGAGCTCTGAATAAGGGCATCTTATAAATCTTATAAATGTAATTGTTTGCTAAATGCTGAAAATGTTACGTTTAATTGTGAAAATGCAAAATGCTTTTCTTTTTCTAATTAATTTTATGTTACATTCCTGATGCGTCTCAAAAGTAACTATTAACAGCCAGAAAAATCTGCCAAAAGTATTTAATATACCATGTTCCCAAAAATTTCAAATACAATATAGCAGAATATGGCAACACGGACATCCTGGCTCCTGCCTCATCCTCTAAATTCCTCTAGGGCAGTGGTGGCCGACCGGTTAAGGTAGTGAAGGTTAAGAAGGTTTCCGGTTCGAATCCCGATCCGCAGAGGTGCCACTGAGCAAAGCACCGTCCCCAGGTGCCTGTCATGGCTCCCCACTGAAGTGAAGTGATTGTCACATGTGATACACAGCAGCACAGCACACGGTGCACACAGTGAAATTTGTCCTCTGCATTTATCCCATCACCCTGAGTGAGCAGTGGGCAGCCATGACAGGCGCCCGGGGAGCAGTGTGTGGGGATGGTGCTTTGCTCAGTGGCACCTCAGTGGCACCTTGGCGGATCGGGATTCGAACCAGCAACCTTCTGATTACGGGGCCGATTCCTTAACCACTAGGTGGCCTGCTCACCAAGGGTGATGGGTTAAAAGCAGAGGACGCATTTCGTTGTGTGCACCGTGTGCTGTGCTGCAGTGTTTCACTTCACTTTCACTTCACTTTCACTAATAAAAAAGTGTTCATGGTGATCATCAGCAAAAGTGATTACAGTTATAATCATCCTAGGACTGCATCTGTTACCAATCCAGGCATGCAGATTGGTTATCCATACTTTTATTAACTGATTCCAAACTAGTGAATCTGACACACGTAAAACATTTTTAACTTTGTAATAATGTAATTAATTATAGGACCAGTTAAATTTTTATTTTAAGACATTTTATGGACTACAATTTAAGCCTTTTCAGACACACTGTTACTCCCACCCCCTCAAAGCATCCAGCCCTGGATGTTACTGGACAGACCCTCTGTAAAATTTCTCTCCTCAAGGACCACAATGCAGGGAGTGTTCTTTCATTCCTTTCATTGCGTGTGCAAATGAACAAAATACACTGTGGTCTCAAGATAATGTTACTTGAAAATGGAACATGTCAGCGGTATGTGCTCAGGTCACATTACTTCTGTGTATGAGGAACTAAATGGAGACACTTCTCATTAGGATAAAGTGCTGCCGAATGCCATCACCATTGTCTCAGGCAGGCAAGCAGAAGGAAAAAAGGGGGTGGGGGCAGATTTTTCAGATACTTTTGTGTTGCCAGGTGGTGTTGACGTCAGCAATGGATATGGCCGGTCATTAGCCGCAATGGGAGAGACAATGCGGGAGAATACCATTTCAGTGTGACTCTCACCAGTGAATTATCACTCACTGCTCCTGAATACTCATCTTTTTCTTACCACCATAGAGTGCCAGTTATCATTTGGAGAAGTAGCTAATGAAACCTCTCCACATTAACAGGAATATTCTGTCTGATTCAGACGACACCATTTGGTTCATAAAACGGAAAAAGCCAGAGTGGGGTGGGGGCTGGGAAGCAACATTTAAGAGTCATAATAAAGGATGTTCCTGCATCTCCGGTAGCCTTCAGTCTTGGCGCATGTAAACAATGCAGTTCTACATCATACTGGCAGACTTTATTCGCCGACCCATCTCCATGGCAACCCTATTTTCCAGTCATATATTTAATGAAAAGATAATAGGAGAGACATAACATTCCCAACTTCATTACCGCTGCAAGAATCAGCAATAAAAAGTAAATCATGGCTGCTTTCATTTGCAGGAACAGGCTAGCTGTATAATGGAGTTGGTGAGCAAGGTAGAAAGCCAGTCGGATTTAAAATATGTTTATTTGCACCCACCCTGTCCTTGCTATCAGGTGCATTTCCCTCATTTGTTTTTTGCCAACTAGTGCATTTAAATTCCTGTGTCAGGATTGACGGCACCTGGGGACTCACCTGTGCCCAATCAGGACGCCATTTTATAAGGCCGGTGTTTCTGCCCTTCGGCGGCTCCAACATTTTTGTGAACTCTTTTTGTGAACTTGACCTTCATTGTGGACCTTGCACCTGTATAGTTGTGTTTTGAGTTCTGGCAATCACCACACGGCTGCAGGCTAGTTGGAGGTGATGCAGGGGTAAGTTGGTGGAAGAGGGTGACGGGAGGTCGCCAGCCAGCAACTCAGCTGCTGGAACTGCCTCGCTGGGAATCCGCCTCTCCAGTCACGGACACGCCTTCCCCCTGTCCGGACGTTCCCCAGCTGAATGGCAGTGCAGCGCTAGCACAAACCCCGCCTGCTGTAGAGGATGTCCACGACCCTCCACGCCGCACACCCACCACCATCTCCAGCAATGCGCACACCCCTGTGTGGGCCATACCCATGGTCCAGGGACCCTTCTCCGGGGCAGCAGGTACATGCCAGTCTTTTTTAACATCCTGTGGCGTGTTCTTTGCTGCTCTTACCTCTGTCTCAGACACGGACAAGATCACCACCATCCTCACGTGTCTAGCTGGGTCAGCATGGGGCTGGGGCGCAGCCCCAGCGGGGAGAGACAGATGGAATGGGTTTTTGGGACTTCCTGGAGAGACTGAGGGCGGAAATTGATCAGCCAGAACCTGACCCAGCGATCAAACCCTGCCCCACCACCACACCCAGCACCAGTCAGGATCCGGTGCAAGAAAACCTAGAGAGGGAACCAGATGACCCTCTCTTCTATCTGTCTTTGTCTGTGTGTGTCTCTTTTGTGTCTGTATGTTGCCCCCACTCCCCCTCTTTATGCCTACCAGATGGGTACCCAGCAGAGGAGCCAAACCCCATGGAGGAAGACTGCACTGGTCCAGGATGAGGTGGACAAGCCCCAAGGTACCCCTAATTCCAGCTCTGGGGGTG
This sequence comes from Denticeps clupeoides, assembly GCF_900700375.1. Lineage (NCBI taxonomy): Eukaryota > Metazoa > Chordata > Actinopteri > Clupeiformes > Denticipitidae > Denticeps > Denticeps clupeoides. The sequence continues at coordinate 13,354,420 of NC_041708.1, forward strand.
CTCCTTCAAAGTTTTTTTTGGGGGGGTGCAGTTTGGGTTGGGGGCTTCTCCTGATGGGAGAGTGGGTGGGGAAGTTGTGTCCTCTGGTAGCCGGTAAGGAGGGCGGGCCAGGCATGGGCCTGCATCCGCCTCCAGAAGGCATCAGCATGGGGTGCAGTGAACGGTGGCCGGAGGGTCCGGGATCAGGACCACCTTCCTGTGTGGTGCAAGTAGAAAAGCTGGTTGCACTGCCAGCAGGGACATGCAGCGAGAGGGGCTGCATGTTCCCAGAATGCACTAGCCTGGGGTGCATTGAATGGTCGGCGGAGGGTCCGGGACTATCTCCCTGCGGGGTGCAGGAAGGGAAGCTGGGCGCACTACTAGTGGGGACATGCAGCGAGAGGGGCTGCATGTACCCCGAATGCACCAGCCAGAGGTGCGGTGAAGGGTCACCGGAGTGTCCAGGACCACCTCCCTGCGCGGGGTAGGGAACGACGCAGGAAGCGTCTAGGGTCGGAAGGGTCGGCCCTGTTTGTTTCTGTGTGCAGGTTGGAAGGACCGAGGCCATCATGCGGGACCATGTCTGGAAGCCAACCAGAGGGTCCGGGTCCGCCAGTGGGAGGATGCAGCTGGGCAGGAGCCCTGTCGCTGCCGCAGTCTGCCCCGCCACTTCCACTGATGGTACTGCTGGGGCTCCGAGGACATAGCCTTTATTATATAATAAATCATTGTTTGCATTATGTCCCACCTCTGCGCTTCCTTCCCCTGTCAGCTCGCCAATGTGACAACAAGCTGCTCTAGCACTATTGTTTATGCAGTTTTTTGTAATAAAAGCAGAGAAGGATGAAATCCAGCTCAAGATGAAAATTTTTATTTAAAAAATGGTCTGAAATGAGCATGTTCTTTTGTTTTTGTATGTTTCTCCCCAGTGAAAAACTGGCCAGAAATTCAAGTGGGAGGAGATTGCACAAGGTGATGTTGTCCTTTGGAGTATTTACCAGAGAGCAGGGGCGGGCCAGATGAAGCGGGGATGGCAACGGAGGACAAACAGGGTTGCAGTGTATTTCTTTTTACCTCAGAGGAGCATGAGGCTAAGCCAGCGATTCATCACTGTGGCCCCACCCAGTTCCTGAGAGATTAGTATGCAAATCCTGCCGAGCCTCTTAATTTGTATAAATAACATTTTGCCGTCCTCTGACTCCTGAGGTGAAAATGCACACGCTTATTTATGTAAATAATGTTAATGACATTTTATTGGGACATTTGGAGTGCAGCATCACTGCGTTTTGTTTGCAGTTCAAACCCGAGCAGGAAATCAGTGTGCAAGAACACATGGCTTGATGGCTCAATTGCTTTGAAGACTCATTGCTACAGCTGCTTGCTCTCCATCAGACATGTGTTCTCCGTTCAGCAATCTTCAGAGCCGGTGGTTGTGATGTCGGAGAACAAGACTCGCTGCTTCGCCAGAGACCCTCGTGTGTTAGCTCGCTCCCCTTGGTCCCATTACACACATATTTGACAGGGGTGATATAAGAAATGGCAGTGAAGTAATGAAAAGAGAATTCTCAACATCCTGGCCCTTTCAATTGGGCATTATGCATGTTGGGTTTGAGAATTTGATCCTTTTTGGGCATGGGCCTGGACGAAATGAGACGTGGCCTCTGCACCACTGGCCTGCGATGTAAACACATGTCAGGTCCACACCCGATGGTGAAATAATTTGCGCCGTGTGGCAAAGACTCATTATTGCCACAACCTTGTGATCCTAGTGCATTGTACAATGTAATGACACACGTGACCACCAAGGGCCGCTGGTTTAATTTGGGCAACGGCAAGTTTTTCAAGGCGAATCAAAGAGAACCTTCCCAAGAACTTAGAGGCACATACATGCGCACACACACACGCACACCCCTCTCCCCATTCCACTCAAACTCAAACAGCACAGGATAAGTTGCTCCAATAAAAAAAGAGCCTTACTCGAGACACTAAGCACACTGAAAAAAAAGAGACTCCAGGTCATGGATTTTATATAAGCATCTTGGGTTTATTTAACACAACTGTCTCATGTTCTAAATTTAAAAATAACTGTACAGTGTATAAACTACATGATTTGTATAGAGAGCACACAAATTTGTTCAGATCATGTTGGGATGAAGTGACTCAATAATGTACTGGTGTTAATTATTGTGATAACACGCGCGATCTCGTTTTGCACGCTTTGTATTGTTGGTAGAAGAAGTCAAGCGTCATGGTCACTCCCATAAAGGTCAGGTCCAAACAGGTAGTGTTGTTGGAAGGGAGTCCCTCATTAGAGGACTCTGCATCTATCTAAATCTTGGTGCAGGAGTACATGGTGAGTGTTTTGTGAGTAGATTGTGGTTTTGCTACATTTCAAAATGTAGTCTGTGAACTTTGTGATCCTACTTGGACTGTTTAGCTACATTTGCCCTCTTTATTGCTTTGGTAGAGATTCCAGCGCTGAGATTAAAACAAAAAGTTACAGTTGTTACACAAATGGTCCTAACAGTCTGCTTTTTCTCCATAGCCACCTATCATGAATGTGAAAAATAATTTTAAACCTTCTGCTACAGAGTGAAAAAATATTGTTTCGATTACATTTGGTTAAAGAAGGAAAATGCCACCATCTTCACACACTGTGCTGACCCTTACCTGACAAGGGCAGTATTTGGCCAGGTCCATCAAGGAACATAAAAACAACTTCCAGAAAAACTGAGGAGGAGAATACAATAGATTTACATAACATTGCTGACCAGATGATTGCTTGGGGTTAATTTATTTAGTTATTTATTTTACATTTCTAATTCATTTTAACAGGACGTGACTGAAGCCACTCCACTGAGTGCTATTGAGAAAACAACAGTAAGAATCTATGTTGCCAGAGACTCCAGGCAATGACTTTTCTGATGTTGGCATCATCATCGAGGGTGAGGTGGTGCTTCAAGCCATGCTGCTTGGACTTTTTTTACTCATTGACTCATTTTACTCATTTACTCATCCACCACAGCTCTGCTACACTTTTGAGGTAATTGAAAAGGTGAGATAATGGAGTTGGATGTGACTCAACTGTCGAGAAAAGCCCAAAGTTTGAAGATAAAACTACGGCAATAAGGACAGCTCACTGTTGTGTACATGGGACCCACAATAAATAACAGCGCTCATTGTTAACATCAACAAAAAACTGTCAGTCATTTTATACTTCTGCTTCACCAGTTGTTTACTCCTTTACTGCCATGTCAACAGAGACAGTTTTTCTTCTTCTTCCTCTCTCTGCTAAATGTTCTGTTTGGCAGCATTTTTCAATTTTAGTTTGTTTGTCGTGGAGAACTGTCCACAGTCTAAATGGTCAATTCAACTTTAATTCAGTTGAATCGATCAGTTTTGAGTCAGTTTTGACTTACAACTGTTTACCCATTTTTATCTGGATTAGACAATGTTAATAGAAAATGATTAGACATAAATGATTGTTCTATTAATCAGGTCTATATTTACATCAAATGTTTACAATTACAATTTTTATTTAATTTAATCTTGACAATAGAGGCCTTCAACAGAATGTTTGTATTGTTCTCTTGCAAAATGGTTGCCTGTAACCTTTTTCAAAAGAATACATCTAATTTCTGTTGTGATTGAGTTGATAAAACACTGAAAAACTGACATGACTTATTCACTGTTGATTTGTATTAAAATAGAACAATAATGTCTGTTTGATTCTTTACCTTCTGTCACTGCAGTGAAGTTAGACATTTTGTTTTGAAAAGTTACTAGTGGTTACAGGCCAACATCTTGGAAGAGAACAATACAAACAATCTGTTTTTTAACCTCCATTGTAAAATTGTGTAATTGACACTAGCATATAATATGAAAATAATGTGTAGTATTTAGTAGTGACCAAATAGTATTGGAGGAAAGTTATTGAATTGTCTTTGGAAAAAGTGATAAAATCGAGAAGGATTAAAATGTTAAAAGAGCTTAAATTACTTTAACATGTTTCAACCATACTTTCTCAAGATAAAATACACTTGTTTATTGAATGTGAATAACTTTTAACACAATTAATGAATTAAGTAAATCCAACATGATTTTTTTTTCAGTGCAGGGCAATGTGAATCTTCTCTGGAACCCCTACCCCCAGGGTTGTTTCTTTAGTTTGTATTGCTTCCTCAGTGCATGTCAAGAAATGCATGTCATTCATAAAAATGAACCTTAATTTATGTATAAAAAGCCCTAACTTCACATTAGGGATCTGCCAGGTCATGGGTAAGGCACACACAAAAAGAACATTTTCTTTTCGAAATGTACCTTAATGCTTATGCAAAAGATAAATTTTTATAATCGTCAATAATCGTGTTTTTCTAATTATTGAAATGCAATAGTCATGCATGACAAAGCATCAGTAGCTCCAAATTGGTTTTGTTTCATTAGAAAATCAAAAGTATGAATATGTATTTATGTGTGTATATGTGTTGTGGGGGTATGGGGGATATGGGTTAGCTGAGTTCTTTTACCTGGTTTCTTGCCTAAAATACACAGAGTGAATGGTAAGTGTCTCTGTTTTACACAGCTGTGGCAAGAGGTATTCAAGATAATTTGCTTCGCGTTCAGTTACGAGGAGGCTCATGATAAAATCACGGGCACAGCGAAACAAACACAGGGATCCATGCCCAAGCCTTGGGATAAAGGGTTTAATTAAAACACACACACACACACACACACACAAAACACACTCTCCTCTTTCTTCCTCCACACAGGTGCATTTCCATTTTGCCACTCACATCAAAGAGATACTCGCAAATACACACAGGCACTGGGTATCGTCTTTTTCAATCAACCCTCAAGACAGAACATGTAGGTCTCTGTGTCTATGAGTGAATGGGTGAGTATGTATTTGTGGAAAATGAATTAGTTCATTGTCTAGAACATGCTCCTTTCATTATTCATGCTGATGGTATTAGCATTTTGGCAGGACTGTTTACTGAGGTGACGTGTCTGTCGAAAATCTGTCTATCTGTAGATAATTGGTAGTGTGATGCTTACAAAGTCCGTGAATCTGATATGAAAAAAAGTTTTAAATTAATTCTTTTTTTGAGATTATGTAATTTTCTTTTGAGAATAACAATAAGAAAAACTGCTTTTAAAGATTCAGTATATTACAGAGCAGATGAGAGCATTATCCCAACTGCTGATTCTACAAACCGGCTGACATCATTTTTATTATGTTGTTCCATTCATTTGCAAAAAGACTCACAAAAACATGAAATCATGTTTTTTCTTTTCAATAGAGGCAGTCTGCACCCAAGACCTAAGTAGCCCTCATTTTGGAGTCAAGCTTGCTAAATCGATAGCTAAGAAGACTTTTTTTAACTTATTTATTTACTATTTAGGTGAAACATTTATTAGGTGAAAATAATTATTTAGGAGGTCCACTAAAGAAAAATCACAGCACTCCACACTGCAGAGTAAAATGCCCCAGACCTGATTTATTGGCATTTTTGTGCTCCACTGTTGATTGTGTAGAAGTGGGTGTGTGTCTCAATTGTCCTTGACCTCCCTGTGAACTAAATTTATCAAGAGTCCTTTGCTGTGGAAATTAGAATCTGGCAACAATGTGACTCGACAGGAGCATCCAAAATATGTCTTCGTTTGAGTGGAAGCAAGAAAAGGACAAGTGTTCTGGTATCAGGACTTGTCTCTCTCCAACTGCTCTCCATTGCCTCTAAGGAAGGGATAAATGATTCTCGGGCCTTTGCTGGAGCGTGGTGGTGTAGGGGAGAGGCAGCAGGCTTCCTAAGCAGATGGCAGGTGCAGGCGGTGAGCGAGCAGGTGCTCAGAGTGAAGCTAGAACACCTGGCCTTGCTGTTCCAGACGACTCCGCCACCACTCGACATGATTAGCTTTGTCTCTCAAGCCAAGCAAGGCAAATAACAGGATCTAAAACTTAATTAGCGCGTAATGCAGCAACAACTTTGCACACTCGCACTGACTTCCTGCATCTGGTAATCAACAACAAGTTGCATTTCTAACGTTTCACCCCCCAAACATTTCACTGGCAAATTTCTCAAAAAGATGCAGTGATCAGAAAGAGAAAGAGAAAAGATCAGGCAGAGAAAACAGTGAAAATCAAGCACTTTTGCCATCCCTTGCAGACATGACAAGTGGTAATAACCTCTCCACCAAATATCTGGCATGGAATCAGAAAGTGAGCTCAACACCCCCACTGCCACCTCCACTGAGCGGTGAGTTGAACGCATCGGCAGTTTATCCATGTGCTCCACCCCGGGAATGAAGGAGTAATTACTCAGCCTCCTGCTCACAGCACCATGGCTGTTTTCAAGGACGAACAGATGAAATTAGCCTTAATGACAGTGTTTTGTGTTGTCAGGGCTTGCTTGCCTGTGAATACCTGGCACTTTGTTTTTTTAACCATAGGTACACTATGTCCACCAACCAGCCAGTTAATAATTGAAGGAATTATCAGGCTAGGGGTTCCAAAGCTGCTCAAAAATGTGTCATGCCCTGAAGCAAACCTTCTTCTAATTCTGTGCACACATGCACAGGTGGATTGTAGTTCTCAGCGCAAAATGCAGGTTTACATAAAAATGTCTCAAAGAATGAACATAAAAACATGGAAATGTAATTAAACACCTCTTATGTAATGTTGCCAATATGGCCATAGAAATAGCACATATGAATAAAAAATAAGGCCATATCTTTGATCTGTCTGGTTTTATTTTGCAGCACACATAATGAAGAGGAGCCTTGTTGAAACCGAAAGTGCTACCACATGCTGAAAGTACTCGGTGCACCTCAAGCTAATCAGATAATCATGTGTTCCTTAAATAAACGGCACACGGAAAATGAACAGATTTTGGGTTGGAGTGTGTTATACAAGCCCATAGCAAGCGCTACACTGAGTTTAAGGGTAATGTCACTTTATATTTTGCACCTCCTCTTCAGACATTTTTCTGCCTCCAGCGAGCATTCTACAACGTCCAAGCCATAGCATCCATATGGTGGAGCTGAGCATTCAAAAAACGCTGCATTACCAAGTGGAACATATGCATGAAAAAAGACCTCCTGCTATTCAAGTGAGAAGAACTTCCTGGCAAGGCTTGTAAGCGCTGACCTAGATGGGAGCGCGCCAAAAAACCCAAACTACAAAAAATGTGGAGTAGCCTCCAGCTACAGCTCAACAGTTTAAATTTGATGGCAGAGAATGAGGAAGTGTGTAAGTGAGGCCAACTTAATATAATTCTCTTTATGTTTGACTTGAGCCTTCGTTAAGGTTTTTCCTCATCTCATCCCTCACACTGAAAAGCGTGTATTAATGATGGGGGGTTGACAATACGTTTTGCCCTTTTCTGTGCTGCTTGATTGCAAATGAAATGCATGTAGCACTGAGGAGGCAGTAGTGTAATGCAGTCTGAAAGGAAGGCCAATTTTACATTAAGCAACTTGGTAGGGGGGATAGGTCAGAATGATGCAGACGTAGACCATAATCTTGTTAACATGACCATTTACCAGTCCTTCCATTTTTTCATGATTTTGCAAATAGCATCAGGAAATTACACATAAAGCCTTCAGGATGGGGAGGTGGTTTTGATTCAAATCAAACCGTGAACTCGTCGGTCTGCCTGGTGAGAATGCGTACAAAACCAAAACAAGACCAAATGCTATGACATGATTTGAGAACAGTGAATTAACATTTCAGATAACATTTCAATGTTATCTGCTTCCTGTATTTACTTTTGTTATTCCCATGATACATCTGACCAATCAGCAGACAGTTCTCCTGTCATTTGAAGCAACAGATTTTGGTTCGCTTGGATTTTTGTATATGTGTTTCAGGATTGACAGCCCCTGGAGACTCACCTGTGCACAATCAGGACGGCCATTTAAAAGGCCCTGTGGAGCAGCCAGGCAGGGCTGCAACATTTGTTGTGACCTTTGTGACATTCTTTGTTGACCTGGCAACTGTGTGAAGGTGTTTTGAGTTCTGGCAATCGCCACACACCTGCAGGCTAGTTTATGTTTTTCCCTTTTTGCTTCCCCAGTTTTCAGCCATCGTGCCATGTTTATTTGTGTTTGTTAATAAATCCTTATGTCCCGCCTCTGCGCTTACTTCCCTCATCAGCTCGCGGACAATGTGAAATGTGAAAGGAAACGAACCAACATGAAAATTATACAATATTCACAACTCACTGACTGATTCAGACCAAAGCATGCAAACTAAGGTGCAAAAGACTCATGCTAATTACAGAAGGTGTATATCTCATGCCCTGCTCTACCCCTCTCGGCATCTCCCACCAAAACACACGCATCTCTCAAACCAACACTTACCAGTGACTTTCATTCCATTGTCATATCCGCTCCTGTGCACTTCACCTGCTTTTTCATCCAGATTTCATCTATCACAAAGCCAGGCTTGTACACAAACAGTTGTAATGCAGTATGGTTTTGAATGCAGTATGCACAGGTATTTATATCAAAGGATGAGCTGTGGGTACAGCTAAAAGGTGCTAAGGGTTTTGTTTGCTGAACATTAATATAACGTTTCTTACAGTTGATTTTGGCATTCATTTAGGATATTAAGGATACAACAGAACAGACAGAACAAGGCCCATTGTGATTGTGCAGCCTCATCAGACTAAATACATGTAGACACTATATGTTACAGTAGTAAACAATAAAGTAACAAGGAGGTGAACTGAAAACCCTACTGTTTGCAAACAAAACAGCAACATCATTTTGTGCTCAAAGCCTATTTTTCAAGTTGATACTGGATACACTCAAGCACCGCACCCAATGGGGCTGCTCATACCAAAACCAACTTTGCCCTGAGATAACCTCCATCTGTTCCCCTAAGACAGAGAAAGGAGGTGGAGGAGGGATGGAAGAGGAATAGGAGAGAAGGATTTGGAGGAAGGGAGGGAGGAATGGAGCAGTAAGGGAACGATGGGATTTTTCCCTCCCTCTGCGCCATTCCAGCTGCAAGGATTCTTTGTGAACTCAGCAGGTGTCCAGAGAAAGGGACAGGGAGCATCTAGTGATCTCACAACGAAAGAGGAGAAATAAATCAAGCAAACTTGATCCCAGCATTCCAGATTCATCTTCCCCACAACCTTCTCACACATACGTTCTTTTTAGTCTGTGCCCATGTTCACATCCTTTGGAGATCATTGCACGTGCTGCGCAAACATCCTTCAATTAAATAATGCCGTCTTCTCATTCTCGTTCAAATGATTTGGAGATCCAACAAAGTTTATAAGATGATGTTCATGTTCAATATCGTTGTAAAAGGAAAATTGTGTGATGAGCCTCCCATTGCTTTGTATTGAATATTTATTTTGCCACAGCGCTTTCCTATTGTTCTGTCGAGAGGACAAGGCCTTAATTGTTGGTCTGTTTGCTGTGACTTTCCCAGGCCATTGACAGAAATCTCTCTCTCTCTCTCTCACACACACACACACACTTCTCTACAGCTGTCACTCAGGCTGACATCACCAGCAGACAGGCGTTTTGTGTCCATGCCCTGGGGGGTAAAGGTCACAGAGGGGTTCCCCTTTCAGCCCTGCTCTCACTCACACATATGGAGGGGAGGACGCAGCTACAAATTAGAGCTTGTACGAAGAATGTTCATGCTCATAAGTGTGTGTGAGAGTGTGTGCGCATGTGTGTGAAAAACATGAAGTGAGGAAGAAAAGGTTTGTGATTATTTCTGGAAGTCATTTTTCCAAAGCTCTACAGTAGAGGTGCATGAGGTGTGTTTGCTGGTGTCAAATCCAGTCTGCCTTCAGAATTTAAAAGGTGGACACCAGAAAGGACTGCTTGTTAGTTAACTTATCACTAATGTGGAGTGCATTATTTTTCAGATCCGGAAGATGAATTTTAATGACGTTTTTATAAACGTTGTTTTAGATGGGAAGAGACCATAATTTTAGTGTTGATTCCACTGTTAATGAACGACACTAACATAGACATTGCAAACCTACCCCTCCCCCCATTTCTGACTGATTAAAACTATACTAAAATATTTATACACTTGGATACAAAACTGAACTGTAGTCCTGGTCTGGGAGGAAAATAACTCTCACAAACGCAGGCTACACATAGGTCTGTTACACATGATTGAACAATCAATCAGCCAATCACAGCAAACAGATCACCATCAGTAATGAGAGAATTAGAGCAGCTCCTCTGAACAATTTCAGGTTAGCAGCATTCTGTCCTGATGGATTTGGGAAGAAGAAGACAGAGTCAATGGTTTCGAGATAATAAAGCAATATTCACTATCTGTGACCATGTCAGATTTCATGCTGTCTCTGGCATTGTCACATTAGTGACTCCCGGGGCAGTGGTGGCCTAGCGGTTAAGGAAGGGGTCCCGTAATCAGAAGGTTGCCGGTTTGAATCCCGATCCCCCAAGGTGCCACTGAGCAAAGCACCGTCCCCACACACTGCTCCCTGGGCGCCTGTCATGGCTGCCCACTGCTCACTCAGGGTGATGGGTTAAATGCAGAGGACAAATTTCACTGTATGCACCGTGCTGCTGTGTATCACATGTGATAATCACTTTCCTTTATTTTACTTTGTCAATGCTGCCTGGTTTTGCTCAATGTTGATGTCATGATGTGTGAGTCTGTTTAAAAAGCATCACCTCAGCAGTACAAATTATAATAACATTATAATTTAGCTGTAATCATTTCAAAGACAATTTTCCTTCCTTGTCCCAACAAATAAATAGTAAAATGCTTGATACCCCTCTGATCACAAAAATGATCTCTGTTCAGAGATCACACTAAACATGAAGAAAGATCATCATTGATCTACGAATTATATAACACCACAAAATATCCTCTTTAGAGGTAGACTTGGAGAACATTCATGCAGCTCACTCAGCCCAGTGCAGTGTGCTCATAAATACACCATTATTAACACTTCTGTCCCATGCTAAATTAAACCAACACTGTATGGACACCCAGCTCCTATGTGAATTTTGATGATTAATATGCATCACAGAGCACCAGTAGTATGAATAAAGTGTTAGTTAAATGTTATGTGTTGGTACTGCATGGTTTTGGAAATAAAGCTCATGCTTCCAATTTATCCAGTTATTCAGTCCCTTCAGGTCGGTTTCTTTTCTTTCCAGTGTTCTTTTTTGCTTCCACATATGTACACACTCATATATATGCATGTTAAATGGGAACATAAGAAAAATATACAGGTATACGAACTGAAAATCCAATTTAGCTTTTCACAGCACTACAGAACCTTAATAAAGAGCACTTTGATGGAGACCGTTTGATAATTAACCTTTTGAAAGCATGGAAGTCAGCAGTAAAAGCACCAGTCAGTTATTTTTTAAAAGTTAGAGACTGACTCAAGTTGAAAAGCAGTAAACAACCGTGAGCTGAACCAAAGCTTCAGAGAGTGGGTTTGCACAACAACTTTCAAGTCTTTAAAATGTGCCTTTCAGAAGAGTCGGAATTCCATGCCGATTATAACGGATAAAAATGCTTATCCGAGTGCACCAAACTTAGTTCTTAACTTATTCAAAGGGCCCTCAACAATACTATTTTTTTCTTTCTTATCTGATCACATATGCTACAGAGATAGATAACTACTGAGTGTCAATTCTAGACATAAAAAAGACAAAAGAGAATAAGTTAATACATACACCAAAATGTAATTATTTTCTCAACATTATCAAAGTTTGTTTTTAAATAAAACTATTGCAATGTATTTTTTACACAACATTAAAAACACTACACTTCAGGTCATATGTGTATTGAACATTAAATATTTTATTTTGTCTAACACAGATGGCATAGTTCCTGTTTAGATGTGCCTCTGGTAGGCTAACATAATGTAATGCTAATATCTAAAAAAAAAAAAATTTCATCCCAAGAAAACAGAATCTCGAAAATTGGGTGATCTTCACTAAACAAACCTTGATTTACTGAGATAATTTTTATTATGCTGAGATCTCAAGGAAATAATTTGTGCTCTTCAGAAAAAAAATTGTGCTCTTTGTGCTCTTCAGACAGAAATTATATTTAATGTCCTCTATGGACAACTACACTTCCACCTCATGTGCAAAAGCCTGTAACAATTTTTAGAAATACATAAGTAAATAAAGTGAAGTGATTGTCACATGTGATACACAGCAGAACAGCACACGGTGCACACGGTGAAATTTGTCCTCTGCATTTAACCAATCACCCTGAGTGAGCAATGGGCAGCCATGACAGGTGCCCGGGGAGCAGTGTGTGGGGACGGTGCTTTGCTCAGTGGCGAGTGAGCAGTGGACAGCCATGACAGGCGCCCGGGGAGCCTGTCATCAAACCGACAACCTTCTGATTATGGGGCCGCTTCCTTAACCGCTAGGCCACCACTGCCCCCAAACAGAGCATGTCAGAAGTGGGATAAATAAAAGTCCTGTGATTTAAGAGTGGATTTAATTACTAATGCTGCATTAGAAAGCGCATTACGTCCAGCTTTGTACTGACAATAAAATGGGCTGGCCACTTCCGAGTCGAAAGAATGCAGTGATGTGAGCATGTACTCCAGCTGTGGCTCAAAGTGCCTTTTAATCCGTTGTTCAGATTTTCTTTCATTCCGACCTTATACCATTGAGACGGTGGATACACTTATTCTCAGGCATGGCTGTTTCTAGGCTGACTTTCAACACAGGTATTTACTTTCTGAAAGTCCACTGAAAATTATTTAAAGTTCCACCAGGAAAGGTGTGTTCAATCACATCATGTTCTCGCCTAAGGTATTTGCCCTTTCCCACTTCTTTTCAAGCCTTGAGGCTTTAACCATAATAAAAATAATAATAATAATAAAGAGTCATAATGTGTCCTTGACACAAGCCATGTCTTTATTGCCAGACAAATCTTGTGTGTGAGACGCTCCTGTCATTGACCATATTGGAGCTGCCCTCTACTGGGGCACAGAGGAACAGCCCAAGAACCCCAAACTGTTTCTTAATGGTACTGTGTGCCAGCTTGAGTCTCTACACAAAATTTTTTTTAAGGCTAGGAAATGGTCTGGCAGAATGCCGTATGTTGTCCAGCATATCAGGAGTACAGGAATTTTATGTTCTAACCTTCCTGTCAGAAGCCATTGTGTTCTAAAGAGTCCTGGAAATCAGATACTGTATGGCCTCTTGTTTGCCCATTATTAATTTAACAGTGTAGGCCAACGCATCAGGACTGGCGGTCAGGAAGGCTGATATATGAACCAGTGTTCATCGACCTTAACACAGGCATCCCCTATCCATGAAGAACAGCATAAATGCAGAACCCCACCCACAGATGACAAGACAAGGGCATAATAATTGAAATAGAGCTTTTGAAGGGGCTTCTATGAAGGACATCCAGACCCCCTGGAGGGTGGGGTGGGTGGTGCGGTGAGAAGGGTGAGCGTTGCTTGCATTGCAGTAAAAGAAGTTAAGGTGGGGGGCGGGGTTCAGCTGACAGGGGCAGCGCAGGCAGGGGTGATCTACTGCAGGATGTGGGAAGAGAGTTCCGTCTTCACGACTCCTCTCCATGGCAACTGATCAATACCGGTGGAGTGCAGCGATTGTCTCCATTTCTAAAGGCTTCAGGGGGGAGTGGACTTTTCAGAATCCAACTCATGCAGACAGGGGGGCACACAGAGACCTGTGACTTACTGTCATTTTTAGAAGCAAATTAGATTAAGTTACATCTCTTACCTCAAGACTAGAGTATGCTCCAAACACTTTTCCATAGACTGCTTTGTGAAATCCATTTAAGATTTGAACAAACCAAAGAATGGGAGTGACACCTTTGTTTCCTTGAATGGCTATTAAAAAAGCACACACTTGTTGAAATAAACTACTGCAAAAGAAGAAACATACAATTTTATGAGTGGGGAAAAAAAAATAAAAAATAAAAAATTTCCCAGCATGCAAATATAAAAAGGTTTTGAAGGGGCCTACAATATAAAATATTCAACAGGGATCTATATAGGAATGGAAATATTTTAATCAGATAACTAAATCTCAAAATATTTTCTTAGAAGTCCAATTCTTGACCATATATCCATGGAATTATCTGCATTCTAAGGGAGTAAATCATAAAGTCTGAAATTCTGTAAATCCATTATTTGCATTACATGTCTGGAATTCTGAATTAATGCTTTTATATAATACTTCATAAATAAAAGTATTAATTCTTTATACTTTATATGTATACTCCCCAGATACATTTATTCTTTGTCCCCTTTGTGATTTCCTACAATGCATTTTAGCGTCTGTTGGCCAAACTCACACAGGTTCAACTTTTTCAACATTGAGTTTTGCCAAGAAAAAAAAAAAAATATCAGGTGAACCAGGTTGTTACGTCCTGGTCTAGGTCAGGAACGTGAACAAATTAGAAAGAGGGAGGGAACGTCAACCGTTGGAACTAAGTGATTTTTAATAAAACAAAACAATACAAGTCACGCCTTGACACACAGTCAGGCAACGAAAAGCACCGGGTAGACTAAATGTGAACAGGGCATCTGTCCTGCGTATTTTCCCTCAGTCTCCCTCTCTCCTTCCACCTCCTCCACGTCTCAGAACGCCGTCTTTAACGGCATCACTCCGATGGGAGCGCGAATCAGCGTCAGGTCTGGGAGGAGTTCCGTAAATTACCTACAAAAAGGAAAAACACCAACAAGACAGAACATACAAGCCACACATCACATGATCACAGGACGTAACACCCCCGCCACCAAGAATCAACATCCCAATGTTGATTAATACCACTTTTAAACTCAAAAGGCCCATGACATGGTGTCCGCTAAAACATTGTCCCCTCCCCGCTTGTACTTAATTTCTAGGTTAAAACCTTGTAGTACCAAAGACCAGCGCATAATATGCTGGTTTGAGTTCTTCATACGGGCTAAAAACACTAGGGGATTGTGATCAGTAAAAACCAGGACAGGGAGTGGTGTGGACCCAACATACACCTCGAAATGTTGTAGTGCTAAAATCAGTGCTAGAGCTTCTTTCTCTATGGTACTATAGTTCAGTTGGTGCCTTAAGAACTTTTTAGAGAAAAAGGAAATGGGATGATCAACCCCATACTCATCCTCCTGTAGAAGCACTGCTCCTACTCCAACAGCACTGGCATCCACGTCTAACTTAAAGGGGCGCTGGAAATCTGGGGCAGTGAGGACTGCCCCAGATTTAAGTGGAACCACTACTTGGGAAAACAGAATTCCAAACCAAATCATCCGCAACCGGAGGAGTCCACTTCCTCATCAAAACTCCATCTTCCCAGAAATATGCCACCGACTTCCTCGTTAAATCCTCCTTACGAACAACCACAGAATGACACTTAACTAGAGACTAATCTTTCTGTTGTGCCCAGGAAAGTTGTGCTCTACTTACTGACAGCGACAGCGCACCTTCTCCACCACCTGCCGTGGGCGGTGACCCTGCTGCTGGGCTCTGAGGCGGCTGCGCTGTGGACGAAAACACTAAACCCGGCGCAGAAATAAAAGTGTCGGCCAAGTCAATATCACTCATCATACGCAACTGAGCTCGCGTTACTGCGCAAGCGGGGAAAACAGTCGCAAACTCGACCAGACTGGGTGACTCGGTAGGAGTGTTGATGACTTCCGGAAAAGGAAGTACCTTCCCACACGCTAAATCATTCCCAAGGATAAAATCAACTCCTTTAACAGGCAGCTCAGGACGAACCGCTACCTTACACAGGCCGGTATACAAATCACACCGCATTTTTACTAAGTGCAGGGGCGCCTTCACGATGCCCAACTCAATCCCCTGTTCTAAAATATTAGACCCACAGAATGAAGCCCCAGAGAACGGTAAAAGACCCTCTAAAATGAAAGACTGGGCTGCTCCAGTATCACGTAAAATACGGACCGGGACCTCATCTCCGCCCTCCGGCGAGAGAGACAGTACCTCGTAACACGAACGGTTCAAAAGACGGATCTAAGTGAGAAGGTGCGTTCACAGCATGAATAAAACCAACCCCTTTTGGTGCAGGTCCTCTTTGCGTGTTTTTCTTCTTTAAAGTTGGACAATCCGCAATGAGATGGCCAGTCTCATGGCAGTAAAAACACGCCCGAGATCCCCGCGGCGAACTGGGTGGAGATCTAGAATATGTTCTGCCGCCCCACACACCTTCTCCATAGTCCTTTTTCTGCGACTGTGAAAACACAATTTTATGTGTTAAAGAGTACTCGTCCACACACACAGCAGCCTGTGCTAACTTGGAAACCTTCTGGTCATTTAAATGGGTTGCCACAGCTTCAGGAATACAATTCTTAAATTCCTCAAATAATATTAACTCCCGCAGCTGGTCCCATGTAGTTACTTTACTTGACACACACCACCGGTCGAATAAAGTTTCTTTTTCTCTGGTGAATTCAACAAACGTAATCTGATCAGTTTTTGTAAATTTCCTGAACTTTTGCCTGTACGCCTCAGGGACGAGTTCATACGCATTCATGATGGCAGTTTTTACCAGGGCATAATCAGAACTTTGCTGCACAGTGAGAGAAGAGTAAACCTCCTGAGCTTTTCCCACAAGGACACACTGTAACAACAGAGTCCATACATCCTCAGGCCACTTCAACGTGGTCGCACCGCGCTCGAAATGGTTAAAATATTTCTCCACTTCCTTTTCAGAAAACGGAGGTACCATTCTAATGTGCCAACCGACATCGAAAGCAAGTGGCGAGGGATCAGACGAGGGTGAAGAATGGGCATATTTAGAAGCCAACTCGAGCTCCACACGTTTTAATTCTAGTTCGTGTTGATGCTCGCGTTCCTGTTCTTCCCCTTCCCACATTTTAAGCTTTAGCTCATGTTCTAACTTCTGCATCTGGAGCTGATGTTCCAGTTCCCGTTCACGAAGTGCCCAAACTTCCCGTTCGGCACGTAATTTTGCGGCGTCAAGCTGCATTCGTTTCTCCTGCAGCGACATTTCCTTCAGCCGCATCTCAGCCTCTACACTGCCTGCAGAATGTAACGATTCCTCCACCGAAGGCGGGCTACTGAGCTTAGAAACGGAACCAATAACACCCTGCTCTACCAGGCCGATTTTTACAGCTTTTAAAACAGTTTCTTTCAACCGTTTATCCGCACCAGTTATGGGAATTTGGTAAAATTCCGCCACTGCCACTAACTGGTCCTTGGTGAAACTGTCCAAAAGTTCCTCTGACAGACTCTCGGAAAACCCCACGAATTCTGAGGCCATGTTAGACAATTCAACGTCGTAACGTCTACCCGATTACCGAAATGGCGCTGATAAAACGAAACTAACTACGCGCCACGACAATACAAAAAAAAAAATTCAACGAACTGCATGCTGGGTAACCACGACCAGCGGTGACCTCGCGTAACCCCGGAAGTCCAGCACCTATACAACACTGCCTACAGCCTCGCTAGTCTTCGAGGAAGTACCGGTTTTAGGCCACTTTAAACGCGGAACTCGCGGCTTCTCCCACCAGAGATGCCCGATGCGTACCTCTCCCCGGAGTTTTCCCCAAAAATAAGAAAGGCAAAATAACAAAGAAAACAAGAAACAGCGCCCGAAGGAAGGATCGGCGCTCGGCACGACCCAGCAGGACGCGTCTTTCTAACCGGAGTTCAGAGTTTACGCGAGAACGCAGAGCGCAGCGAACTTACCCCGCAGCATATATCACTGAGACATGTGAACAGTGACAGTGATCGTGGAACGAGCCCCCATTTGTTACGTCCTGGTCTAGGTCAGGAACGTGAACAATTAGAAAGAGGGAGGGAAACGTCACAACCGTTGGAACTAAGTGATTTTTAATAAAACAGAACAATACAAGTCACGCCTTGACACACAGTCAGGCAACGAAAAGCACCGGGTAGACGAAATGTGAACAGGGCATCTGTCCTGCGTATTTTCCCTCAGTCTCCCTCTCTCCATCCACCTCCTCCACGTTGCAGCACGCCGTCTTTAACGGCATCAATCTGATGGGAGCGCGAATCAGCGTCAGGTCTGGGAGGAGTTCCGTAAATTACAGGCTCCTCCTACAAAAAGGAAAAACACCAACAAGACAGAACATACAAACCACACATCTCATGATCACGGGACGCAACACAGGTGGCATGGTCTCTGCAGGGAAGGTGAGGAAACTCGAATGGGGCTGGTTGATCATTTGCATGTGCTGCAGGGAACCCTGACCTCTCTGCTTTTCTGCACAGGTTTCAGGAGAACAAAGACTTCCAAGACTTTATCCCCTCCCCCTTCTGGTCTAACGGTGAATGTGGGGCATATTCTCATCATTCCAAGCCTCCTCAGCTCCAGTGCCATGATAGACATCCGTGGCTATTTAAAATTCTGCCGCACACATCTGTAGTGGATTCCCAGGGTCCTAGGCTGTGTAACCGTTTATCACTGAGGATCCTGTCTCATTCCTGGTCCATTTTGTATTTTGCAGTCATTTATTTCAACAAGTGAGTTCTTTTTTAAATAGCCATCATTTGTCTTTGAATCCATGTTACCAACAGGCTGGAAATATGGTTTGGAAGGGGTCCTGCATGAAACAAATGTAGTATGACAGGTACTGCTATACACTTATTCACTGATAAATGGCAAAATAGTGCATCCGCAGTTGTTCACTACTGTTTAGAAGTTTAGGGTCATTCGGGAATGCCCTTGTTTTCCATAAGAAAAGTAAAATTGATTGTGAAGCACTGCAGCACAGCACACAGTGCACACAACAAAATGTATCCTCTGCTTGTAACCCATTGGTGAGCAGTAGGCAGCAATGACAGTGGCACCTTGGCGGATCAGGATTCGAACCGGCAACCGGCAAACCTCTGATTACGGGGCCACTTCCTTAACCGTGTCACATTGTATTTCTTGTTAGAAAATACTAGGTATCTTGTTGAGGGAATTCTAATAATCAGCAGAAAAAGATCTACATGTATGCATATATTCCATTAATTAACACCCATTTAATTCATCAGCTATCCACGCTATCAGAGCTCTCTATAAGAGAACATGAACATAGGATCAGTATTTGTGATTAGCTAGATTTTTAATGAACGAAACAATTGTTTTCTAATCCACATTTCTAAATGACCTTTCAATGGTATTCAAGTGGCAATTTAGCCTTCAATAACTAATGGGTTTTGAGATATTTTGAGAACAGCTGTTCCCTTACCTTGGTATAAAACTGCCTTGAATGGATATATGAGGGAGCTTAAGGGACAATCACAGGTTAGAATATTGAGCTTTAAAAACACATTGAATAGAAAATGAAAAAGGCAATTTATGAGAGAGAGTGTCACCTCCTCCCTCCCAATTTCATAATTTTGCCAGTCATTGATTTTTACTTCCATTTATTAATAAAGCTTATGGTGTGCAGTGACTGCAGGAAGGGTTATTAGAAGCCCACCAGGAGCTTAATCTTTTTAGATGCGGGGACTGAATGGTAGATGTAATGTATTGGTTACAGAATCAATGTCTGTTCCTTTAGCACCTACACTTATTTGAAGATGAGAAATGGTGCTGTCAGAAAGACGTGCTCAGAGCGCTGATGCTGGTAGTCAACAGAGTGAGCAATATATGAAGAAAGGTAGAGCAAAATAGTGATCAGGATGACAGACATAATAATTCAATTGGCTAAATAAGTGCTTTTTAGTTTTAACCAAATATTATATTATCGTCATGATCCGGTCCAAAAGGGGCTACTCTGGATGCGTACTCCTTTCTTCTTGTCCAACCATCGTGACAGAACGACCTGTTAAGATTTTGACCCAGCTGACGCCGCCTCGTTCAGATCCAAGAAGCCGTGTCTTGCCGGGAGGATGGCACCAACCACCTTGACCCTGGCCAGTTCTGGCTTCATGTCCCGCTGGGCTGTGCTTTGCCTAGGGGGGAGGGTACTGTCAGGGTCCGGTCTGGAAGGGGCTACTCTGGAGTTTCATGTTTGTCCTGTGCTGCTAAGGTTCCTCATTGATTTCACCTGTATATGATTGCATAAAGATACCCGGTTCATGTCTGTTCTTCGTCTGGGTCATTGTTTGGTGATGTTTTCCCTGTCCTGTGCTCCATGTAATAAACCCCTGTCTTGTGATGTTCTGAGCATGCGTCCTACTTCCTTGCCATGTCCAGCTATTGTGACTAATACTAAATAAGCCTAAACATCCTAAAAACTTAAATGGTGAATTTCCACCCTTCTGTCTGTCTGATATGGGCAAGAATGGGGAATGTTACAGAAAAGTTTCTGCTGCTTTGAAGGTACCAATGAGCACAGTAGTCTCCACCATCTCCACCAATTGGGGGAAGTTCAAAACCGCCAAGACTCTTTAGGTGGTCGGCCACCTAAACTGAGTGATCAGGAAAGAAGGGCCTTAGCCAGAGAAGTAACCAAGAGCCCGATCTTCACACTATCAGAGCTCTAGATGTCTTCTGTGAACAGAGGAGGACCTGCTAGAAGTTAAAGTGAAGTGATTGTCATTGTGATACACTGTGAAATGTGTCCGCTGCTTTTAACCCATCACCCTTAGTGAGCAATGGGCAGCCATGATGGGAGCAGTGTGTCTGAAGTGGTTATTTTGCTCAGTGGCACCTCAGTGGTACTTTGGTGTATCGGGATTCAAACTGGCAACCTTCTGATTACGGGTCCACTTCCTTAACCGCTAGCCCACCACTGCCCCAAGAAATGTAGCTCTGTCAAAACAGAGCTCCAAAAATGTGAGCTTGTTGACCCTCTCCATGGAAATCTTTAGTAAAAGCTAAACGATTTGTACGTGATGAAGAGAAGCCCAAGCAACAACCAGAAGGACAACTAGACAACAACAAGGACAACTAGAAGGACAACCATCTCTGCAGAAATCCAATAATCAGTTCTGTATGGCAGAGTGGCCAGATGGAAACCACTCCTTGGTATGGGGCATGTGGCACCCTGCCTGTAGTTTGCCAAAAGGCACTTGAAAGACTCTCAAACTAAGAGAAACAAAATTCTCTTGAACTCTTTGGTGTGAATGCCAGGCCAGGTCAATACCATTGCTACAGTGATGCATGGTGGTGGCAGCATCATGCTATGGGAATGTTTATCAGCTGCAGGAACTAGGAGCCTAGTCAGGATAAATGGAAAGATGATTGCTGCAATGTACAGGGACATACTCTAGACATACTCTAGCACACAGTCAAGATATCAAAGGAGTGGCTTCGGGACAACTGTGTGAATATACTTCAGTAGCCCAGCCAAAGCCCAGACTTGAATCCGATGGAACTGTGTACCAACGCTTCCAATCAAACCTGAGAGAGGTGCTGCAAAGAGGCATGGGCCAAACTGGCCAAGGATAGGTATGCCAGGTATGGCATCATATTCAAAAAGACTTGAGGCTGTAATTGCTGCCAAGGGTGCATTGACAAAGTATTAGGCAAAGACTGTGTACATGTGATTTTTTAAATATAGATTTGCCAAAATTTGTTATGTACAGAATTCTGAAGGAATTTATCCATTTTGGAATAAAGCTGTAACATAATAAAAGGTGGAAAAGTTTTGTGAATACTTTCCGGATGCACTGTATGTTAATGTAGATCATTGTAACTATTAAAGCTTGCCTGCATCAATCACTCTATCAATTTTTTTGTACTCTTTTGTACACAGAGTGCCTCACAATACTCAAGGCTCATAGTAAGCAGGGAAAGGTGACAATGGCAAGGACAAGTGAAACTTTTGCTGCCCTTCTTGACACCAGGCCATCCTCTAAGTCTTCACCTCACTGTGTGTGCAGATGCACTCACACCTGCCTGCTGCAAGCGCTGCACTGGTGGCACCCTGATCCCGCAGTTGATCCCCAGCCTTGCTGGACTTTCTTGGGCACCCTGAAGCCTTCTTCACAACACCTAAACCTCTTGAAGTTTTTGATAATCTGCAATATCCGTGCCTGTGAAGCCCTTACAGATAACCATGGTTAACAGAGGACGAACAATGATTCTCACCTGTGTTGATGAGAGGATCACTGAAATGTTCTTAGCAGGTCCTTTTGTGGCAGGATCAAAATGCAGTGAAAATGTTTTTTGGGGGATTAAGTTTGTTTTCATGTCAAAAAGGGACTTTGCGATTCTTCTTCACTCCTCATATATGCAAATTGGTATAATAAAAACAAAAGCAGCAAACCAGTATTTGTCTCATTCTCAAAACGTTTGGCCAAGACTGTATTATGGTATATTACCGAGGAGGTATATTAGAATTCTAGTAGAAATAATGATGGCCAGTGCGGCTGCTACCATAAAAATAAACCTGACAAAGTCTAGAAAGTTGTCATGATTCTCTGAATGACTTGTCGTGAGAGGACTGTCCTGTAATATATGGTAAATGAGGCTATGTTGATTCTTTAGTATTTTTTTTCAATCATGCACAATTCTGACCTTTACTTTTTAATTTAAAACTGGACTTTGCGAAGGATGTCGATCTTCACTCAGTTGCTCAAGGCTGATTAGAGAACAGCGTTACAGAGTGAATTACATAAGAGCATTCTTACCCTCTCAGAAAGATGAAACCTTTCTTGCTGACTGCTCTCTTTTTCTCTGCCTCTCTGCCTCTGTGTTATTGGCACCCAGGCTATGCAAGACCTATGAATAAATTACTGTTGATTAGCTTAATCTCTTAATCACCTAATTATTTCATTTATGGGTTTGCCCCTGCCCCAGTCATTCAATCTCATTCAATCTGAAATTATTTCTTCTGGCTAGAGGCCATTTCATTAGCATCAGCGTGTTCGTCAGTGTGTCTATGCGTGAGGGTGTGAGTGCATGAGTGCATGAGTGAAACCAACTCAGAGAAAGAAAACGAGCAAGAGTAAATGACTAAATGACATTAGAAAATGTCAGCCTATGTATGGGAATTAGGGCTGCGTAGGGAGAATTGCTTGGGAAGTGAAAGCATATTTAAACAGGGCTTTCTGTGTTGACACAGAGCACTGGTGGATGACTCAAATTACATTTCCTCACTGACTTCCCTGGACCTTCTTTCACAGTAGCATTTGCTGCTGTCACAAAGCGCAAAGCTTCGCTAATGTCAGCACTAACGCAGGGCAGAGCTTCGGAAGATTGCTGGCTGTGTGCTTGACCTGAGGTCACTGGAGCACAATATGTCACCCGGTGCTACATTGCTTTAACCACAGCAAAAAGACCAGTAGGATCGGAAAGAATAATGACATTTTAAAATATCAAAAGCAATTTATTAAATAACAAGCCAACATTCCTGTTTTTGTTAAGTATACATTCAGAAGAGAGGAGCTAAAGTTCAAAGTTAGGAACCATATGTTAAAATAAATTGTAGTGCTCACAACATGCATCATTTGTGAGTCCTGCACAAATGTAGACACCAGAAAAATGAAATGATATGCTCTTTAATGCTAACAGGCCTGGTAGCTTTCCTAAACCGATATAACACTCTCTAGGCCAAAATTATTTTGGTCAACAAGGCTTATTTCTGCAATCTGCAATGTGAAACATATGGTAAAAAATTGAGGTGTCAGTACTGTCCATTTTGCTAAAAACAGACTTACAAAGCAAAAAGAGGTTGTCCTAACTCTTAGATATATTCAGAAGTGCAGCACATTACCAAAAGCAGACATGTATGTCATATTGGTGTAACAATGTAATGTTTACTATATAAACCAGATCTTTTTTAGATGTGGAAAAGACTTTCTTTTGTCTGAATAAAAAATCAGCATGCTCCACAGTGCCAGCAAATTAAAACAGCTACTCATTCGTTCACTCATGACCCCTTAATCCTAATCAGGGTCATCCATCTGCCCATTTTTAAAATGATCCTAAAATCATTTAATAACGGCCCCCTGAGTTTAGACATAATTTTGCTTGGTCACTGCCTTAAATAGCAATGGCCAGTCAGACCTCATTTAATAAAGATTCCACTACCACCTCAGCAAAAGGTGCACAAAATGACATTATTTTGAGGACATATTTGGACTGTGCAAAAACAAGAAAGGCACCACAAGAAACTTGGGATAAAGCACCATGTGAGCACCAACAAGCTTAAGATTGTCAAAATCAATATCATTGGTTGCTAGAACATTCTTCAAGCTGTCTGCTAAAAGTTTTATTAAATGATTTAGCCCAACATGTATCATCTGTGCAAGACATTGTTTCTTACATCAAAAACATAAATATATTAATAAATAAAAAAATTTGGTGTCGCAATGGAAGTGAATGCAGCTAAATGCTGATTTGGACACTCATCTGCGGGCCACCTTCAGGGCACTGTTGTGGACGTTACAGATGTCGAACCACTGCTTGTCTACTTCCCTGCCAGGGAGCAGGCCATTGCTAGGCATTGAAGGTCGTCTCCAGCGATCCCTGCTACTGACCATCCTCCAGTAAGTGGTACCCTTCAGTAGGAAGATGGTGTTGTGTGTGTAGGAGAAATAGGCTGCGTCCAGGTTGCCAAATGGATGGTTGCCCGCCTGCACGGCAGGGAACACGTCAGTGATTTTCTTTGGGAAGCTACTAACTAAGCTGTTAGCTCTGATGTCAAATGCAAACACCTAAACAGGGAAATACAATCTTGGTTAAAAATGGTTGGCAAAATAGAACTAGTTATTTGTTTACTCTACATTTTCAAATGACAAATGCAGCAGTAGAAGAACATCCATTACTTGCATGCCCCTGAAAAAGTAGATGCTGGAGTCTCGTCTATCAAACAAGGCAGTGTCTATAGGGCTGGGGACTCCAGGAAAGCCCTCTGAAATGAGCATCGGATAGTGGTGACCCTCCTCATCCTCTGTGAATGCCTGATCATTCTCACTGTCATACCTCCAGTACCGCAAACCTGCCCAACAAAGTAGAGTCCCCAATTAACCTGATGAAGCCAGTTTGCTGGTAGAAGTTAAGCTCTAAAATACAGCCAAGGTCTTTCCATTAGGCGAATGTGTTTGCAGTCAATGATCTAAATGAAAGACTTTAATTCCTGTCATATAATGTTGAGCTGATGTAGAGGGTTGTCTGGCAAGGATCTCACAACACGATACGTATCACGATACTCAGGTCATGATACCATTACATCACAATATATTGTTATACTGTACATATTGTGATATACAACACTTCACCCAGCAGTACGCCACCAAATACAGGTGAGGAGGTTGTATTTGAAGGCTGATTATCGTCTCTGCTCACTTCATAAATAAAACACCACCACCTGGTGGACTAAATTTGTATATAAAAATATCAATATTTGAAATCCCCGAATCAATACAATATCGCTATTTTCAAACACCCCTAGCAATGTATAACCCTAGACATGTACATGTGCAATGCATGTACTGCACATTGTGATCATCTCTGAAAATATGGTAATACTCTTTTTGTCATAGTATAAGCTATCATAATGTATATTCCCTGAACAGAACAAACTGATGCGATGCTGTTTTCCATCTTTAAGCATTTTTTCCCGAGAAAAAATCAAATTCATATCTGCCCACACGGACAGTCTTGCTCCTGTGTTCCCCTTTACTTTTTTTTAATACCACTTGTTCATGGCACTGCTAGCAGATTTTACAAAAATGTATGCAGTAATCTTATAAAGCATTAAATAATGGGGAAAATCTAATTTTCCAAAAAGAGTATGCATTCCTTCAAATCTCACTACTTAGAAGTGATTGAAAGATGGCAGTCCTTTGATGGACAATTCTGTGGTCACTGATGAAAGGCTAGATGCCAAAGTAGACATACAAGGTACAAGTGAAGAGTGAAATATAAAAAAATATTTAAAATATGACAGAATCTAAAACTTTACCCTTGAAAAAATAGACTGAATCCTCCCGGCGTGTCCAGACATGAACATATGCATCCACTCCACTGGCAGGGATACCATGCCATCCCACCTGCACAGGGACCGGGTCACCATAGCGTGTTCGATTATTCCTGTTCTCATACAGCCAATACCAGCCATCTCGCATGAAATAGGTGCTAAAGCGGACCACCACTTCACCATAGGATGTCCTCTCTTTCCTGATCCAGTCGAACACTGCATCAAACCGACCACTGCAGCTGCCTGTGGGGGTGAGAGGGATGGAGAAGGCCCTATGAGTACCTGGTGTGGTGGGTATGGCCGAGCTGTAAAAACACAGTTCAGCTGTTCAGTCATACGAGGGAAAAAAATGTCCTCCTTCTTCAGCATCTGAAGGGCTCTTTAATCTCCGAGACCATGCTGCGTAATAGCAAAACAATGAGCACAGCTCCAGTGTCCCAGTGCTGTTCACACCTGCCTACATGTAAATGAATGTCCATGTTATGGGCAGTGGTGGCCTAGCAGTTAAGGAAGCGGCCCCGTAATCAGAAGATTGCCGTTCGAATCCCGATCCGCCAAGGTGCCACTGAGCAAAGCACCCTCCCCACACACTGCTCCTGTCATGGCTGCCCACTGCTCACTCAGGGTGATGGGTTAAATGCAGATGACAAATTTCACTGTGTGCACCGTGTGCTGTGCTGCTTCACTTTAATGTCCTATGAAAAACGTCAAGCAACATCAAATTACATACTGATGGATTAGGCAAGTAGAGGGTGACGGTGTGGAGATGCCCACTAGCACTTTGGCTGTAAATGCTGTTTTATGCTTGTTTTTACAGCAGAGTGATTATTATCTTTTAATTAACCATCATCTTGGCATTTTCAGCAGAAGTTTGGCTTATTCTTATAATTCTGCCAGCAGAGACGATATTCTAATATAAAACACTGGAATTATCACAGAAATTAACCAGGTGGAGGAAAATAACTGAATGCTAGATTTGGGAACATTTGGGCTTCAGAATAATGACGTTTATGTCAGTGTTAAGTCCATGCTGAAATTAACAATAACTTTTATCTTTTAATGTTGTGCCACTGACTTAAGACATTTTTTGTTAGTCGAAAGCACAATGAAATTGTCTTAAAATAGCAACACACCGACAATGCTTCCTTGTTCAACATAAATAATGCAATAAGGCTAATTTCTGAATACTGATGTATAAAAAATCTGAGTTTATGATAAATGCTTGAAAAGAAAAGTTAACAACTTTTATAACTGTGTAACTTTTGTACTTTCATGTCCAATTAACCTCTATATTGAGCCAATATAGAGGTTTTCTACTAGTTTTGTATTGTTGACCTGCTGAAGGGGACCCACCATAAAGCTGCTGTAAAGACTTTCTGTCCAGCCAGTCAATCTCAAAATTGGCCTCCTGTGGCAGATAGTTAGGTTGCATGATGGAACCGGACCTGAAAATATGTGGAAGGCCCAGAACATGACCGATCTCATGCACCGCCACCTGTGGAGAATATTCACATGATCTGTGGTTCATGGTTCATTTTTGGTTCATTTAGTTCATATTGTACAAAAAAAGAATGTGTGACTACCTGCATTGGTTTATGTACCGTACTCACCTTGAGTAAGCTTATTCCATTGCCAGTGTTGGGGGCAGTGAAATACTCATCGTCATCAAAATGGATGTCCCCAAGAAACCAAGCATGGGCAAATTCCCGCCCTGCACCGTCAAATTTCTGAGTGCAGCCTAAGTGCCGCCCTGCAGTGAGAGTTAAATCAGAGACACCACTTGATTTTCAGCCCAAGGCTTCTAAATCATAACAGGCCGCATTAATTATTAGATGGTTCCAGTGCCTTACTTTAGATTGATTAGATCAGTAATTATCTGGATATAGGGGATAGAGGGGCTGAGACATTAAAATCAGGAAATTCTAGCTGATGCTACACTCTCAGCCGACACAGGCAGCTTTTGGGATAATGATCTCCTGCTATATTTTAAAATGGAAGAAGCCTTGCAACAACATTCCTTGTTAACTTTAACGTGCTCATTAACCTTGTTTACATTTACATTTACAGCATTTATCAGACGCCCTTATCCAGAGCGACTTACAATCAGTAGTTACAGGGACAGTCTCCCTGGAGCAACTTAGGGTTAAGTGTCTTGCTCAGGGACACAATGGTAGTAAGTGGGATTCGAACCTGGGTCTTCTGGGTCATAGGCGAGTGTGTTACCCACTAGGCTACTACCACCCCTGTTATTAAGAATGCTGTTTCTTAAAACAAATCTGTGATAATTGAGATATGGTGGAAGAGCCACTGTGCAGAAAGTGATCCACCACCCAGAAATATCCATTATGAGACTGATTATGCTTTCAACCGTTACTTGACCTTAACACACTTGTTATAATGCACTGTTTATATTTACATTTGAGGCATTTAACAGACACCCTTATCCAGAGCGATTTACAACATGCTTTCATGTTACCATCAATTTGATATATGGATTGCTGTTAATCACTATTTAGCACTATTTTATCATTGATAATACTTTATTGATCCTAAAGGGAAAGATTAGAATCTGGTAAATATCTGTCATGGAGAATAGTCTCACAATTCTCAATATAAAAAAATTATGTCATTATAATTCTAATATATATCATATATACTCACACTCAGTCACTCACTACCCTTAATCACTTAGTCCTGTTACACAGGGTTGTGGCTGTCTGAGCCCATCCAGGGTCACTGGGGGTGCCAGTCCACCACCGCAGGGTGCACACACACACCAAAGGTCAATTTAGAGTCTCCTCCTGGTGAGCATGCGTTTGGAAACTCAAAGGGAACTCGCACCAATACAGGAAGACACATGGTCCGAGCCGGGATTCGAACTATGGAGGTTTGAGGTGTCATTAACTTCTGTGCAGTTAGTTATATTATATAATATAAAGTTATATTTATCAGTAGAATTTTATGCTGTAGATTTGTTTAATGTTCTGCTGTTTGTGAACTTAAAGGTTAATTAAACCCATTTTGACCTACTATTATTATTTTACTATTGGTATTATTACTAAATATGGTTTTATTGACTAATTTTCCAGATCTATTTTGTGCGTATTTTGAATGTGATTGACATTTCTCCACTCACCTCTTCCAAATCCCAGTTTAATGTCAATGTCCTCCAGAGGAGCTTGAGAATCCTCTACAAATTCCAGAGGAGACACCTCACTCCACATCCTGAAGGCCAACCTGAAGATGTAGCGCTGCTCATCAATGGACAGTTGGCTGCTGTACCCTTCACCAATCAACCTCCACTTCAGCACCACTTTTGAGAAGGCCATGTAACCCAACTCCTCCGCTTCTCTCTTCCTCCTCTTCCCCAGGAGGATGGCAAGATGGCGTGGTTTTTGAGAGAGTTTGTCACCTGTGGTTGAATTCAGAGGGGCTGTGGTGAAAGTTCTGTTGGTCTCTGAGGTGTTGCTGGGTGAGGTGCTGTTCCAGTTTGTCTCAGTGTGTTCCGCTGATTCAGGCTCCTTGTCTGGGACCCCACAACGAGGTTTATTCATGGCTGCTTTGGTTGCATCATCAAATACTCCTGTCACCGGTAGGCCTGTCACCCTCTGAAACTCTTTTAGAGCTGATATGAACTCCAGACTGTTTTCTGGGTCTCTGGTGCTCCCTGTCCTCCACACAAGTTCCCCTTCTTCACTATAAAATGGAGGGTCCAGGTCAGAGGATTCAGCAGAAGACTGCTCTTCTCCAGGTTGGATATCTTCCCAGTTTACAGGCTGTATGAAGCCATACTTGGAAAGGAACAGCTTCAAAGCAAACAATTCAAATAACTTTACTAATTCAATTATCATTACAAATATTCAATAGTTTTCATGTTTAGAATTCATTTCAAATCTGTGTTGGTTTTAGTATCTAACAATGCTGCTAATATTATTTGTGTGCTTTTAGAAAACTGAAGCTCTGGACATAGCTGTGCTACAGAAGGAGGTCAAGTAACATTTTAAAAAGGAATATTTAAGCAGTTCTACACATGAGTGTGCCAGAACAAAATTATAAATAATCACCTTGATTGTTTAATTGTGACAGCTTCATTGTAACAATTATTAACATCTGAATGGTATTATAATAGTGGAATTTGAAGATCTGACAAATTATGTACTGCTGCTACAACACTAGTTTACTGAGGTTAGTGTTCCAGTGCTACAGAAGTAAATCAGAGAAATTGTATGGTAAATGAACCTGAATTAACTAAACTAACTAATAGCAAGTGTGATAAGGTAATTGTAGCATGCCCCGAAAGTAAAATGTAATTAAAATGGGCCACATACACACAGACACTGGTAAATTAAAAGTTACATAGTTCTGGATATGTGTACGAGCAAAATCTGAACTACTCTTTTAGATTATGCATTGCAGGCTGTATGGCAGTATGACCCTATTTCAGGAAGATAAAAAAATACTCTTAATAATTCTTCTACCTTAGCTGTGTCTCCGGTAGTTATGAGCTCTGGTTGTTGTTGGGATGAAGGGATCTTTACATCCGAATGGTCTCGGCTGTGGAAGAGTTTCTCTCCCTCAGTGATGCAGATGATAGTCAAAAGACAGACAGGAATCAGCCGGAAAGGTGTCAGCATCGTGATGGTGGCTTGGATTTGAGAAGACCTTTCCCAATCTGCCTGTTTTATATGTCCCTGTCTAAAGTAGCAGCCATAAACCCCCCTCACCTCCTACATCACATTGGAGTGTGAAGGGTGCCCTTTCTTTTACTACTCTACTACTCTTTTCCTGCTGCATCCACCCCCACGAAACAATGCTTTTTTTTTTTTACATTTTTAGATTGTATGGTGGTTTATGTTATTCAGGGTGTCGGCATTAGAATTGTGTTTTTTCTCTAACAAAATATCTCTCCATGCGAGTGATTAAAAATTGCTGATAGCTGTGAAGTGTTTAATCATAAAAAAAAACAAATCTGACAAAAGTGTAAAATTGACACATAATGAACAGGTCTTCATAACTTTTGCTCATTTTACATAGGGTAGTTCTCTTTTTTTATTGTTCCTTGTGGCAATATGACAATATGAAATGCATGTTCAGTAATATACACAAACATATTTGTACTAAATTGTAGAAGAAAATAGGGGGAAAATACACATACTTAAAGTCTTCAAACAGATTCCTTTTATAAACCACTAGTAACTAGTAACATTAAAAGGTGCAGATACTGTCCTGTCCAGTGTAAAGAGGTGAAGTGCTGGTTACTGAAGAGCTTCTGCTATAGCTGATGCTAAGTGTTGGGCTGTGGGTTTCTCAGCCGAGCTGCTGACACTCAGTCCTGCTGCAGCCATGGCGTCTGCTGTAGTAGGGCCTATAGCAGCAAACTGAAATCACACCGAGAAGTCAAAATACTCTTGTTCAATAAATAATTTGTGTTATAATGAAAGAATATAAAATTTTAGTAATTAATTACATATTAATATATTGATGGGACCATTCGTGAAATGTACAATATTTTATAAATCATTATTTATTTATTTAACAAAAAAAAAACTTTTTCACTTTGTCATTATGTCTGTAGAATTCTGAGGTAAAAGGGAAATAGGTAATATTATTGCACTGCCCATCAACTGCCTATTGAACATTATCCTGTTTTACCATTTCAACAATCATCAAAAAGCAGTACAGTCATAGGCAAAAGTTTTGAGAATGACACAAATACTTTTTACAAAGATATCAATTTACATACAGTGGAGTAAATAATAATTTGACCCCTCGCTGATTTTGTAAGTTTGTCCAATGACAAAGAAATGTAAAGTCTCAGAACAGTATCATTTTAATGGTAGGTTTATTTTAACAGTGACAGATAGCACATCAAAAGGAAAATAGAAAAAAATACTTTAAATAAAAGATAGAAACTGATATTGCTGCTAAATCAACCAGATTTCAAAAACTGCAAGGAGAGAGTTTCAAGTGTTGACCTGATGTCAAGAAGGGCAGCAAAGAAGCAATTTCTCTCCAAGAAATGAAGGACAGACTGATATTCTGCAAAAAAGTAAAAGGACTGCTGAGGACTGGGATAATGTCATTTTCTCTGCTGAAGGCCCTTTCTGATTGTTTGGGGCACCTGGAAAAATGATTGTCTGAAGAAGAAAAGGTGAGTGCTACCATCAGCCCTGTCTTGTGCCAACAACAAAGCATCCTGAGACAATTCACAATTTTGCCTAAGAATACAGCCATAAATAAAGAATGGTACCTAAACCAAAACCTGACAGCAACTTCTTCCAACCATCCAAGAACAGTTTGGTGAACAACAATGCCTTTTCCAGTATGAATGAGCACCGTGCCATAGAGCCAGTGATAACTAAAGCCATAGAGTCAACGTGATAACTAAGAACAAAACACTGAAATTTTGGGTCCATAGCCAGGAAACTCCCTGGACCTTTCTCCAATGCAGAACTTGTGGTCGATCCTCAAAAGGTGGGTGGACAAACAAAAACCCACAACTTCTGACAAACTCCAAGCACTGATCATGAAAGAATGT
The DNA here is from genome assembly GCF_900700375.1 of Denticeps clupeoides. NCBI lineage: Eukaryota > Metazoa > Chordata > Actinopteri > Clupeiformes > Denticipitidae > Denticeps > Denticeps clupeoides. The sequence goes on from NC_041708.1 coordinate 13,386,763, forward strand.
GTTGCCATTAGTCAGGTTTTGCTTGTAATTATACTTCAATACACCACAGAAAAAACTGACAAAAGATCTAAAAACACTGAAGCAGCAAACTTTGTGAAAACCAGTATTTGTGCATTTCTCAAAACTTTATAAACATCTAAACAGTGGGTGAAATATTGCCATCCAACAGGCTGCTCTGATCTGGATTGTATACAATTTATACAAAGTTTTCCCTGCCTGCTCCTTGGTTCCTGTAGAGTTTTATGACACCTATGTGAAATCTGTTGTAAATTAAAAGGATCAAACAGGATCCCAATCAGTTAAAATGCTATGAACTGCCTCCGTTGGACCATAAGAAGAAATGATAACTTTCATGTCATCACCACCACCCAAGCTCCTTTTCAGTTTGAGTTGGCCTGCTGGATCTGGCGCTGCGCCGCAGCTCTCTGAATCATGGCAAGCCCCCTTCAGTGACTCCACTGAGATCAGAGCTCAGTGCTGCTGATGTGCCGCCATCTGACAGAGCACCGTACCTTTATCTGGCTCAGTCGAGGCCCTGACAGTCTCTGCACTGCCTCTAGGCAAAACCTCACTCCTGATGGACTGAAGAAAGCGATGCTTGCAGGAAGCCCCTGTGAAAATGTTTGCATGTGAGCACATGTAAAGACAAGATGGCATTCAGGTCACAACTGTGTCTGATTCAAACAAAAAAAACGCATAAGTCAGCAGTTGTCACTACAGGGGCAGAGGTTACCCTAGCGGGTAAGGTAACAGACTTGTTATCAGAAGGTTGCCATTCGAATCCTTGGCAGAATCGAATCCCGAACTGCCAAGGTGCCAATGAGCAAAGCACCATCCTCACACACTGCTCCCCCGGCACCTTTCAAGCTGCCCATTGCTCACCAAGGGTGATGGGGTAAAAACAGGGTCCACTGGGAGTCACAATTAGGAGATCAGGGATACTTGGTTTTTGAAGGGCACTGGAAGTGGGAGTTCATTCCCACACATCAGCCTGCTCCTTACCACAACAACCCAATTCCTCATTAAGGGACAAAATCAATGGAAGTCATTACTGCATATACACCCACACATTACCTGCTGGGTGAAATAGTCCAAGAGGTTCTTCTCCAGGTCCGGATGCTGAGCTGTCTCATAGACTGTCAAGGTATCCAGGGGGATGCCTTAAGGGGAATGAAGAAAAAAGTGACAACAATGATAACAACAAAATGCTCTTATTTTGTGGAGCTGAAATTAAATACAAAGCTCTAATTAAAACAGCTCTCATGGGACTCACAGGGAGATTCAAAAGATTATGGCACAAGGGGTTATTCAATATGACATACCGTGCCAAAAACATTGATTTCATTTCCTACTTGGATTTGAGAAGTGCTTCTAATGCGTGGTGTTATTGGGAAAAAAAAAAAAAAGGTAGTAAAAGATATGCCATACAGTCACTTCACAGGAGGGTCTCACCATTCCTCTTGAGAGCTGTGGGAAGAACCTCTCTTTTGATGGAGCCACAGGGGAACAAAAGTGCCTTTATTCTCGAATCTTCCCCTGTGAAAACACCACACAAGAACTGGCAAACAAAGTCATTTAACAAAGTCATTTAAAAAAATGTTTTGTGGCAAACTGGTGGCTTTTGTACTTTGTAGAATGAGTCGAGACAGATCATCTGCCGTTCCTGTGTCTTCTCCCAGCACAGAAAGACCCAGCTCTTCCACTGCAAAACATCCAAAAAGGTGGAGGTGACATCTACAACAGCAACTACATATTAGACTGTTGCATTAAAACTCTTACTAGATTGTAATTTCTGTACAGTGTTCCACATCGCCTGTGTTTTATGAAGTGAAAATGTTTATTGTCTATTGCGACTACCTTTCACCCTCCTGGTGAAGGAGCAGTGGGCACCCATGAGGAGCAGATTGTGTGGATGGTAACTTGTTCATGGGCACCTCAGTGGCACCTTGATTATTATTGGATTGGATCCTTGCAGTGCCTGCTCCTTCAGCCTCTAGGCCAGCAATGCCCTATAGTACTGCGGCTACTGCTTTGGTACTGATAACATCTCGGGACTTCAGCGTAAAAGCCTGCGTTTATTTTGGCCATATTTGTGCCTATTTTCACTAAATGTTGTGGAGACAGTATTGACAATAAATAAAGAGAGTCACTAACAAGACAAGAGAGATGTCATCTATATGTTCTGCCTGAAGTTATTTCTTCCTGATACATGGACAGAAATTCTGTACAGAACACCTGAGACCACGCTGGAAAGAATAAATACATTATTACAACCTCTTCCACCATCACTATATTCCTTGTTATGGGAATGTCAGAAACTTGTCTTAATCCTCTTGTGGATACAGTGTTCAGCATAAATGAGTACACCCCCTTTAAAAAGTACAAATTTAATCAGTACCTCAATGAACAAAAAAACTATTTCCAGAAATTTAACAAGGCCGGGTTTTCTTGAACACTTGTTTAACTCCATAACATGAAATTTGGGTTAATAATATAATGAGACCACAAAATTCTGAATTCCCCACAGGTGTTTGATTGGGTTCAGGAGACATACTTGGCCATTCAATTACCTTCACCCTGTTCTTCTTCAGAAATGCAACAGTAGCTTTAGATGTGTGTTTTGGATCATTGTCATGTTGGAAAAGTGCACGACGACCAAGTGAGTGATGGCAACATCTTCTCCTTCAGTATAGAGCAGTACATTGTTGATTTCATGATACCATCAATGAAATGCAGCTCCCCAACACCAGCAGCACTCATGCAGCCCCACATAAGGACACCGCCACCACCATGTTTCACTGTAGGCACCATGCATTTCTCTTTGAAATCCTCACCTTTACGATTAGTTCCAAAAACAGTGATATATGTCTCATCACTCCAGAGTACAAAGTTCCAGTAGTCTCCCATCTCTTTCAGAATGGGCCCTAGAAAATCCTAGGTGTGTTTTTTTGGGTGTGTCCTAGGTGTGTCCTAAGACTATAATTGGGGTGTACTAATTTTGGCAACATGGGCTTGAATTAATTTGTTAGGAAAATCACTTTTTTGTGTGTGCAAATTAACAAAGCTTGTTTGAAATCAATGGCCCACATTTGTGGAAGTATTTTGTAGTATGGTATCTCATAGAAAATAGTGATTCTGAAAGGAAACTAAAGATTTTCTGATGAATGTAGTGGGGTGTACTCATTTATTCTGAGCACCATATATCAATTCTATCACCGACAAGGACATAATTGCTGCACAAGGCAGTATTGGCTGAAGGGAATGACTCAGATGTCCTTATTTCTGTACATAAAAGGATTATAAATGAGTCTTTACTCTTAATTTGTCTTGCATTAGATAAATGTTTATTTGTATAAAAATTATTTTTACAACCCCTCCACACCCACACACTTTATAATAAAGACAATAAATATTAGTTTTATTTGTTTACACATTAATTTAATATTTCCCAAGCACTTAGAATGTTCCATAATAGCTGCAATTAACTTTTTAGCGTTTTAAAAATATAACAGCAATGACACAGCTGCACTGTGTTTACTTCCTGTCTGACCTATGACACAAATGTGACATTTTTCCAAGCCAAAGAAATCCCTTCATAAAGATGGAGATGGACAGTGAATGAGTTTTACAGGCAATTTGGGTCACACCTTTTTGGGTGTCGCATTTAAAATAATATCTAATGAAGACACATGACTGCCAAGGCGCTCAAACACAGAGGGTTCAGGTACGACTGGATAAAAATGTTTAATCGCACACACACCATGGCACATGCGGTTTGGGATTTTTTTCATTCATTGCAAAATATGTGATTAATTCTTAATTTTTTTGATTGACAGCACAATCCAAAAAGAGCTTTAACAGTTGAATGGTTTCAATGACTTAAATTAGATTAGAAGGCACATTTATGTACAAATTACACAGCATCTTTGTGGGACACGTGAACCCAAGAAGTCTTCTTCTCAACCAATTAATCAACTAAACTACATTTAGCAGAACACCTGTACCTGTTCAATGCAATCTTCAGTCATTTTATTTCTCCTCGCTGTGCCACTTCCACTTACAAAAGACAATCCGTTGCTACACAAAGAAAGTGCTTAAAAGCAAACAGAGCACCTGACAGCAAAGTATTAAACAAACAGGAGGTTGTCAGGTGCAGAGCCCACTGTAAACACACATCAGCAGCGTTTTGGGAGGCAAAGTGCGACGTCTTAACAGCCTTCCCCTAAATTCACTGGGATGAAGAACAATTCCTGACTCACTCCTGAAGTGTGCAGGTGCTGCCATTGAGCCAGGACCCCTTCAATTAGCAGGTCATTAACTGACAAGGTAAAGAGGAGCATGTGAGTGTGAATCACAAAGGTGCGTTGTCCCTTGACCAGCTGAATTTACACAGGAGTCTTATTATCCATTTGCAACATCACCAATAAAGCAATTTACATACATTGATGTACTTTCCGTTGTTATGAAGCGAAAGTGAAAGGATCGTCATTGTGAAACACTGCAGCACAGCACACGGTGCACACAACCCATCACCCTTGAGGAGCAGTGGGCAGCCATAACAGGCACCCAGGGAGCAGTGTGTGGGGATGGTGCTTTGCTCAGTGGCACCTTGATATATCGGCAACCATGTGATTACGGGGCTGTTTTCTTAGCTGCTAGGCCACCAACCTCCCCTCACCCAATAAATAAATGTAAAAAATTTGTGCATGTGGTGAGGTCAGTTACCTAATGCTGCAGTGGCCTTCCCAACCACGTAAATGGTTTTGGCGTTCCACTGGTCCTTCACCACATTCCACTCTGGCAAACACAAGAAGACTGGCTGACTGATCAGTGGTAAAGCGGCATCCAACATGCACAATCAAAGGCTTGCTGACCACCCCTCTACCTCAAAGTATAACTACTTTCTACAAAGGAAAACTACTTTACCAACACTGACACCTAGTGGACATCTGCGGTTACTGTGCTACATGTGTAAAATCCCTTAGAATTTCGAATAAATTGTTATTGATGTATTGTATTTATTATTTTTGCTGATCATCTTGGGTGAATGTTGGTATGTTTCATTTATATATGATATCTGTAATAAATAACTGAATTTTCATTTTATGTTTTAGGTGTCCATGTTAAGATGTTGCCAGCGACAATGACAAACAAACAAACAAACATATATATATAGGTAGAATTTAAGTTTTATATGAAGTATTTTAAGGATTTAACCCAAATATGACAAAGCTGGTCCCCAAAGAGAAAACTATTTTCCTACTATTTACCTACTGCATCATAGTCAGTACCCAATATTCTCTAATTTATAGAAATTGCACCAGATTGCTTAATCGTAACGGCACCCAGTGGATTTTCTGATTTCTGATTATTTATTTATTTTTTAGTCAGCGGGTTACTACTACTAGTATAGGTAAAATGTTAAAACTCACCTTCCCTTTTGTTATATGTGTCAAGAGACATTTTCACAGCCTCCACTGCCTTTGGACTGGTAAAAATTAGGCCTCCATGATTCTCAGGCTGAAAAAGCTGGACAGTTGAGGAAAAAGAAATTGATGATTTTGATGAAGAGTAAAATGTACACTGGTAAATCTGCTCAGTGATACAAACCCTTTCACTCAACACATTCAAAGACACAAACTTAAAGGACAGCACAGGGATCAAGGTGGCTTTGAGTCCACGAGCTGATAACTCCTTTAAAGAAAAATAAAAAATGTCAGTGAAAGCTGAAGCATATAATTCCACAAAATAATGCCCCCATATTTACTAAGCAGAATGGGGCTTACATACTGTATGTACCTTAAAGTAAGGATCAGGTCCATTGGCACCTTCTCTAGGTTCTTTTAAAAGCAGGACCTTCATGCCTCAGACAGGTTCAGGTCACTAAAGAGAGAAACCAGCTTAAAAATGTTGTCAGCAATGACATTAGAACTAGAACTAGCCATATGTCTGCATATCTCGAACATGCTGCTGCAAAAAAGCCAGTAAACTGGGCGTAAGTATTGTTTACGCCCAGTAAGGGTCATACTGATAAGACAAGACATGCGTTTATTGGGCGTGATAGGTAAGATACACAAACATTAATACTGCTACCTTGAGGCGGACATAGGGAAGTTAATAAACATTTGACAAAACAGTCCGACACAAGTAATACAACTGACGCGTTTTCTTAACACTCGCAATAAATCTCTTTGCTAACATCTGCAAATTTAGCCCAGAATGAATCTGTGTTTCTTCTTTACTTAAACAGGGCAACACGGACGCACATACTTGCATTCAACACTGCTACCGACCCAGTCATGACTCTATTTACTTCCGCACGTGAGTCACGTGAGCAAAAAGCCAACATCCGATTGGCTAAATCGGAGAATTTGAGAAAACATGTCAGTCGAGGTATTTGAAACACTTATCAATTTAGGTTGTAAATAACATGGAATTGAACTGGAAAGTGCATAATGACCATATATTAACCGTATTACTTGAATAGTATATAACACTTAAAATAGGTTTTGCTTTGCTTACATTTAAACTACATCGTATTTGTAGTTTAAACGTGTACCTTACAACATAACTAAAACCATTATTTTTCTAGTATTGAAAAGCCAGCAAACTATTGAATTACGGAGAAAAAGTCGATAGGCTTTGACAAGGAAGGCAAGCCCATTTAATATGTTCTGGGTAGATATAACTGAGAGAAATGTAAAAAATATATATCTATATTATTTTGGATATGGTTAGTTTTAATTTAAATATAGTACTATTCATAATCCATTAATAACTCGAACCAAATAGTAGAAATAAGTAAATAGTAAAAAGCTTTAGTCAAACACTAACTACAAACACCCCTATATTGAAATGTCGAAGCGTCTTTGACTGCCATTTTTACCTTGACGATTGAAAGAAACTGCCGCCATTTTGGCTCAAATTTTACAATAGAATAATGTTAGAAGCCTTAGAAACGGTGTCAAAATGGCCGCTCACCGTGCCAGCTTCCCCACACTTTTACAACGCAAACGCTTTTGAACTTTGACCCCCTTCCGCAGCGTGGCTTGGTGTTTAGAAGCATGGCTTCATCCGCGAAAAGACGAGCTGTTGGAGACGGGAAGAGCCCCGAGCAAAGGGAAGCCGAGAGCTCAGAGGAGGGATCGGAGAATGAGGGTGACTCGGAAGAGGACAGCGAGGATACAGAAGAAGAGATTAACGAGGTAGGAGACTTGAGTGAGACGTTTGTCCATAAAGATGAAGTTCCCTACCTGTGTTTTACTGATTCATCTGACAATGAAATGCATTTAAATCCACTGTATCCGCTAAGAGTTGAGTAGGTTCAGTGGTGTAATGACCTATATTTTAATTTCAGGAAGTGGTCATAGACTTTGAAGCTCATACAATATCAGACAATGATTTCAACGGCATAAAGAAACTCCTTCAACAGGTGCGTTTACTCTATACTGTGTTCTTAATAAGAAAACCAAATTTAGGTTATGTCCCTCACATCAGGACACACACTGATCTCTGCATTGAAATGTGTGTGACATATTCTACCATTTTTGTTACAGACACTACACCATGGTTGTTTTTTCACTATTAGTGTTATGTTATAACTAGATATTCTGAAGCAGAGTGCTAATAGAATATATCTGGAACCAACTGGATAGCAACAACTGATTTATAATCTCTCCTAACATACCTATTTGAAAGTGTCTCTAATGACAAGAGAGTGTGTTTATAGTGTCATGACAATCATGAAATCATATGACTTCCTTAAAGTTGTTTTTGAAAGCCCACGTGAACACATCTGAGCTCACGGACATCATCATTCAGCAGAATCACATTGGGAGCACTATAAAGGTGGGGGATCACTTCCATCAGTGTGCTGCAGTCTTGACAGCCTTGGCAAATGAGTTTTATTTGTGGTTCCATGATTCAATATCTGCTTTTTCACCCTAACATGGCACTGCTATGGTGTCCTGGATTAGCAAGCAGAGCTACCGGAGGACAGTGATGATGATGATGATCCGGACGAAGTGCTTGGTTTCATCAGCATGCTAAACATGACTGACAGAAAGGTGACTTTGCACTCCGGAAGCTCATACAATGGGATGGTAAACAACTGCATTGTTATAGTTATTGTTATTATATCATAAAAGTTGGGCACAAGTAAAATGCACACAATATTTTTGTGCATCTTTACAAAGTACAGCAATCAGTATTATGCACTGATTATGCACTAATTATGATTATGCACTAATAAAACATGTGAAGACTGTACCTTTCATTTTTATTGACACTGATTCAGTCAAGTTTGTGAAGGTTTTGGCTTTTTAGCTTGTATTATTTTCTCCCGTCAATAGGGTGTGGAGTGTGTAGAGCAGATTAAAGATCTCCTGTTGGGTCACTGTGAAAAAGCCTGTCCACCCAGTGTCATGGAGCAGTTGGAGAAAGCCCTAAGCGACCCATCCAGGCCAGTGGGGCTGTTGCTCTGTGAACGATTTATCAACGTTCCCCCACAGATTGCACTACCACTACACAAGCAGCTACAGTGAGTAATCACAGAGATTCTCACTCTTCCTCATGAAGTTTTTTTTTTTTTTTTTTTTTTTTTAAATCATAATCATAAATAATATATGGGCAGTGAAGGAGTTTTTGAAAAATGCAATACACATTCGGTAAGTTGTAGTTGCAATATTTATGAACATTACTAGTCACTTATTAAGCAATTTCATAATTGTTCATTGTAAAACGTGTTTGTTGTATTCAGGATACACAGTGGAAAAACTCGATTTATAAACATGCGGCTCAGCATTCATAATGCCAACAATGGTCATGTGATTCCTCAGGATCTAGGTGCTCTAGATAAGACTAATCTTTAGGTGTGTTCTGTTTGGAGATGGTTGTTCTGTAATATGTAATAAATATGATTTATATATTCATATACTGTCATTGCATTTTTAAGGCTGATGAATTGGAGACATATTTCATTGTTTTTAACCTGTCTTGCTGTTCTCACAGGCAGGAAGTCACAGAAGCCCAGCGGACCAATAAGCCCAGTGGAAAATGCCATTTCTGCCTAATGATTAGTAAAACTTGCAAGGAAGTAAAGAAAAACATTTCTGGCAGAGGAGGATCCCCAAAGGAAGAGATGATGTTTTTCAATGCAGAAGATGAGTTTTTCTATGAGGTCTGTTTATTAATATAGGGCCCAGAAATCTTCTAATAATACCAAGTATATTGACTATAGAGTTTATATTGCTAAACTGAATTACAGGTCAAACAAATGCATTAGAAAGCACACATTTCAAATGACACTGACAAACATCAGTTAATCAGTGATTGTAAAATTGATTGTCATATTGATTCCAGCCATATTATTTAAACATCCTCCATCTGATTCAATGATCTCTGGTACTCTGTTGCAGCATGCCACTTTAAAGTTCCACTACTCTGTCCAAGATGAAGCAGACTCCTGTCTGTCAGGGAGGTGGTCCTTCAGTGATGTTCCAATGAAGCCTTATCGCACTGTAATGCTGATTCCAATGGACAAGATGGGAGATATCATGGAGAAGCTAAAAGAAAACCTCACCATTTGACCTTGCCAAATAAAGAACCCATTCAGTTCAACATTCTAGTGTGGTTTAATAACCATTAAAATGATAATGAAAGGTTATTTACAGTTTTAATTTAACTTTAAACTGGCACAAATAAAAAAAAAATCTGTGCACATTTCACTGATGAACAAGTCATGATTTATTAACCTTCATAGCCTTATGTATATTCTAGACAGTAGAAACAGCTGGAAATAAATCAAAGGATTTTGTTTTCTATAGCATTGTTCTGAGTTCTGCACAGAACACATCAAACTTCAAAAAACTCTGCACACTTGTACAGACAATAGATACATATGTACATGATGGCTGCTGTCTTGGTAAGACCATGTTTGTCATTGCAGCACACATCGGTCATTAGACTGGGGCTCGGAAGGGTCTGCCTGTGTATGAACTGTGAGCATGTTGATGTTTTCTTTGCTGCTGGCAGACCCAGTGTGCCCTAACATGTGCTGTAGTATCTCTTTACTTTCACTAGGGGGCAGATTGTAGAAGAAATATTGTGGTGCCATTTGAATGAACCTGTAAACAGACAGAAAAAAAAAAAAGATTAAGCATGACATCCTCTGCAAACTTTAAGAATACTTTTTTTTTTTTCGAGCTCAGGTCTGTATAGATCAGAATAGACTCACGTCTCAGGAGTGATCGGACAGATGATACGGATGCAGTTTTCAGACAGTGAATGTTCATAAAAGATCACCCACTCTGGCAGGCCCATCTTATGGGCTTTAGACCCATAGCAGGAGAGTGGATCAACCTGGGCTATGTGCTTGTTGGTCAGCATGAAGTAGTTCCCAGAATCGTCCACATCCCTGGCAATCTTGTGCAAACAGGAGCAACAATCAGGTTTTTAGAAATGGTCTTGATATGTTGAAAAGTACCATAAAACACAAAATTATGGGTGACTTATACAGTGAGTATGGAAAGTATTCAGACCCCCTTAGATTTTTCACTCTTTGTTATAGTGCAGCCATTTGCTAAAATAATTTAATTAAATTTTTCCCATTAATGTACACACAGCACCCTGTTGTACACACAGAAGTCAGGTTCTGCACTTTCCCTCTTCTACTTGTTGTTTTAAGGTCACTGGACAACCCTATGTGACTAAATCTTAGTCAAGCAAAATAGTGGGGATCACCATCTATCACTGTAGTCAAAAATGTCCTTTATCATCACAAGGAGCTATAATGAGATACAGAGGCTCCTCAGCACCAACCTGCATGAAGAAACCAGCCAGTAGAGCTCGCTTGATGTTTAATGTGTTGGCCTTTGTCCCAAACATGGGCTCAGAGATGGGCAGCTCAATCCTCCGGAGGATGTCCAGCAACTCCAGTCGGATGGCGTCAGCAGTCTGCAGGGCACTGTAGCACAAGAAGTAATCTTGGCACCACTTCTTAGAGCTTAAACCTGAAAGAAAGACATTGTCACCAGACCAGCTGCTTCAATGCTTCTTAGACCATATCATGTTGTTTCAGAAACATCTGCAGTCTAAGTTATAGTGAAATTGAAAACGATTGTCATTGTGATACACAGCACACAAAGAAATGTGTCCTCTGCTTTTAACATATCACCCTTAGTGAGCAGTAGGCGGTCATGAAAAGCACCTGGAGAGCAGTGTGTGGGGACAGTGCTTTGCTCAGTGTCACCTCAGTGGCATCTTGGCGGATCGGGATTCGAACCGGCAACCTTCTGATTATGGGACCGCTTCCTTAACCGCTAGGCCACCACTGTCCCACTGTCTAAGAATATGGCTACACTGTTTATTGTAAAGCAAACAAATAGGACAAAATAACAGACAACTTCAGCGTGCAGAACTGTTCATAGGACCACAAACCAAACACTCCTTAGAGCTGTACTTTATGGAAAAGCCATTAGTCAAAGTTAAAAATAAGCAGGCATGTCTTGAGTTGACCAAAAGGCATGTGGGTGACTCCCCAAATTTATGGACTAAGCTTCATTCCCTTTACACATTTAGCAAGTAGCCCACATTTAGATTGAACTTTTCAGTCACCAAGGAAAATTTTATGTCTGGCACAAACCCTACATATCCCATCACCCCAAGAACACCATCACCACAGTAAAAGATGGTGGTGGCAGTGTCATTCTGTGGGGGTGTGTAATTGAAGTAACCGCCATTGTGAAACACTGCAGCACAGCACACAGTGCACACAACAAACATGTCTTCTTCTTTTAACCTATCACCCTTGGTGAGCAGAGGGCAGCCATGACAGGCAGTATGTGGGGAGAATACCTTACTCTGTGGCACTGTGGCAGTTCGAACCAGGAAGATTACAGGTCCAATTTCCTTACCTGCCAAATTCTAGTGGTAAGTTGTGTCAAGCTCATAGAAACATCAAATCGACTAAAAAAAAGGTGGCTCTATAAAGTACTGACTTTGTGAGAAGTAAACAGTTATGCATATCGAAGGTTTCTGTTATTTTGTCCTATTTATTTCCAGGTTGTGAGGCAACAAAACATGAAAAATACCAAGGGGAGTGAATACTTTTGCACTGTACAGGCACACTGAACTCACAGGGGTGTCTCCTGCTCTGCTTGAACCCATTGTAGATGTTGATGAGGGTGAAGTGGTCGCCCTCTGGGTGCTGGAACTTCATGTGGCATTGCCTAGCCTCGGTTTCCATGCCAACAGCTGGCTGCAGGAAACAGCTTGGTGCTGGTGGAAGAGCCCAGACAACCGGTTTCATGTGACCAAGCCAACAGAAGCTGTTGGGGCATGACCCCCACCATGCACATATCATATGGAGCCCCCCAGTTCAACAGACTAGAAATTATTCTTTTAAATACCCAAGCACAGCATGGTTTGGTGTAATTCAGTATATTAAATTAAGTGAAATGTGCACTAAAACTAGTAATTACATGCATTTATCAGTTATTTTCATTTAAAGTAATTTTAGTTTTTTTTGTCCTAGTCACATCTATGCTCATTTTAGTCTAGTCAAGTTTCAGACAAAGTTTGAGCAATTTGGTCTTACATTACATCATGACTATTTTTGTCTAGTTTAAGTCTAATGACTTAAGTTGTATTTAGTCTATATTTTTAGTAATTCAATTCTATTTAACCCAGTCCATATAGTACAGGTACCTAGTAGAATAAAAAACATTTATTTTAGTCAAATCCATTTAGTGAAAGTGAATTGATTGTCATTGTGAAACACAGCACAGCATCCTCTACTTTTAACCCATTACCCTTGGTGGGCAGTGGGCAGCCATGAAAGGTGCCTGGGGACGGCACACAGCGGATCGGGATCAGATATTTTAGTATTTTTTAAATTACATGTGCAAACCACATTTAGTCTCATTTTTTATTAGTCAACAAAATTACTTGATATATTTCATTATAGTTATAGTCGTATGACCAGCATTTATGACTTGTCTCATTTGGCCATGTCATAAAGCTTTGTTTATTAAGCTTTTTAGTCAAAACTTTTGTTGACGAAAACACTACCATACACATTTTTTCTGGGAGCGCACAGTTTAATGACTATATAACAAAATATATGTATTAAATTTAAAAGAAGGAAAAGCATGCTTTGATCCCTTTTTTTCTTAAAGTGTTTGCTAGTAGTCAGTGTGAGCTTGTATTGAGATGTTTAAATTGTAATTTAAATGTAGTGGACACTACAGCTTACATTCCTCTGTGGAACACTTAATATGATTCAAAGTTTCAATGTGGACATAGTTCCATAGTTTAGTAGGAGAGGATTTTCTTTGAGGTGGTGAATGTATTTTGTTTGAATTGTTGAAATACCCACCTGCTACCATTGCTGCGATGGTCACCACCTCGCTCACACAGTCAAATTCACACGACGCCAGCAGAGCTTTGGCCATCTGCGGGTCTAAGGGGAACTCGGACATGATTATTCCAATTTCGGATAAATTCCCGTCATCGTCTAACGCCGCAAGGTAGTCCAGTTCCTCCAAGGCTTGCATGAGACTCTCAGGATCTGCAGCAAAATGGCCAATTAATTAGCACAAGGAAAATGGCACAAAATGCTTAATTGAGTGCTTTGAGGAAAAGAAAAACTGGCCAGTATTTACTAACTATATATCATTACATAGTTTGATTGAATGTATCTAGAGGAATTTCAGTGCATTAAAGGCAAGGGTACATTTCTAAACAGTGCTCTCATATACCTTACATTAACAGAGCCCAAAAATCCTAGGCATGAAGGCATTCGAGATGAACAACACCACAGTTGGAACAATCAACAGTTCAGGTACTTTTGGAAGAAATGGAAGTAGTCAGTGCACTCACACTTCTGCTGGTTCCAGAAATGCAAAATACTACATAGAAAATGTAGTATTTTGGAGCAACATATGCTTCATGATGACATTTACATTTACATTTGACATCTTTTCCGGGAACCATGTTATTAAGGCATGGCTGTAAGAGAAGAAGGTGTGGCTACCAAACCTGTCCTCAATAGCATTTTCAGCAAAGATGGTGCAATGAAGATGTTGGAGACCATACGAGTTGCTTAAAGTAGCTTACACTATCAACTGGCAACGTAACAAAGTGGTAAATGCTATACATTCCCAACCCTCTTGCTGTCATCTTTTATTTGTAATAGTGTCCCAACTCTATGGAGATGTAATCTTTAGCCAAATATTGGGCTATTATATATTGGGCTATTCAGCAATCTCCTTAGTTATCAAATTTACTTTATGCAGGCCAATAATTTGATTCTTCTGAACCACAGACATTAAGGATTTGCCTTGATGGTCAGTGGTAAGAGAAATATTTAAATCTGAAAAAAACATCTCTGCTGCAAAAAACTGCAATCATCACACAGTAATCACCACAGGGGCAATCATGAACAGAAACAAAGCCATCTCTACATCTCTGGCTGCACTTCATGACCTGATGGGGCAGAACTTCCCATCCATTGTGGAACAGGTTTGAACATAGAGGTGTGCTGTAATCGCTAACAAGCCAGAGGCTTTTATGGTGCCCCAATCAGTACTTCCCACGCAGGGATTACTCTTGTTCAGCAACAATGAGACTGAGCATGCTCAATACACACAGATGTGAAAAACACACGCTAGATCATGGCATTTACACCCTCTGTGGTCACTATCCAGGTCATGTATGCACATGCTCAAATGAAGGATGTGCCACGGTGAATAAAATAAAGGAGCAGAAACATATAGAGAGGATAAACAAACAAATTACATATATTTTCAGCATTTATCAGTCCCCCAGGAAAGTGAAATGGATTAGTTGTCACATGACACACCACAGCATCACACCCAGTGCACACAGTGAAATGTGGTCTCTGTATTTAACCCATCCCCTGAGGGAGCAGGCGCAGTGTGTGAGGAAGGTGCTTTGCTCAGTGGCACCTCAGTGGCACCTTGGCGGGTCAGGATTCAAACCTTCTTCAGCAACTTTCTGATTACGGGTCTGTTTCTTTTCCCGTTAGGCCTCCACTGCCCCTCACTCAAGGAAACACTCAAGGTTAAGAATCTTGTTCAGGGACACAGTTGTAGTTAGTGGAGTTTGAACCTGTAATTTTGTGGTCCTCTAGTTCATAAGTGAGTAAGATAAGATGATCTTTTATTAGTCCCAGAAGTCCCAGAAATTTACAAATAGGACATGTATATGTTATTTATATGTGGGGAAATATGTTACTCTTTGCTACCCATGCACCTTCTGACAGCTAGAAAATGACAATATAATTTGTGGAAAATGGGCTGCAATGGTGTAGAGCAGGGGTCACAAACCATGGTATAGACGTACAGAGTACAGAGGTTGAATCAGATTGGGTAAATGAAAATAAAAACACAAATATGTGCAGGACAAGTGCCCTCCAGGACCAGGGTTGGTGGCCTTTGATGTAGAGTATTCATTCATCTCTGAACAACACTGTCATAAAAAGCTTGGGACTATGGAGGACTATGGATGAGCATCAAAACCATGCATTACACAAGCTCCAGTGCTAAATTATTAAAGGCCTTTTCAATATCAAAAAATTTCACTTAGGGATGTACTCACTTTTGTTTTAATGGCTGTGTGTTTAGTTATTTTGAGTGGACAGCAAATTAAACTGTTATAGCTGTACACTGTCCCAAGGACAATTTTACAAAAATATGAAGGGTAAAATGTGATATATTCCTACTACCCCACATCTGTTCTTACTCAGATACACAATTGGGAATACACCATGGAGTACCATTTATATACTGGAAATCAACCAAAAATCTAATAAATCAACACACAGGTTAAAATCTTCCACACCGCTGAATCAGGTATCTAGGCTCACCTGGTCTGTTGATGAAATCACAGTGGGTAAGGCCAGCGATCTCCATCCTCTTCAGGAAGAGAATGGTAGATGTAATGTTAGACTCCAGCAGCAAGGGGGTGCTTTCTGCAGGGAGTGGCGTTTCCTCGGGGTACAGACAAAAGCACTTCCCTGCAGAAACATCCAAAAACGGCATGTTAGTGGAGAGCAAGAAATTCCAAATGTTTTAGCTAGTCTTTATCCTGCATAAGAATTAACTGCAAGTCACTTCAATGCTAATTAAATGATAATTTTATTACCACTGCAGTGAAACCTAGATGACATTCCACATGTAAAAATGCATGCTTTTTTTGTTACCCACACGAGAAATGTAACAAAATCTTCGAATCCCACTTACTACCATTGTGTCCCTGAGCAAGACACTTAATCCTAAATTGCTCCAGGGGGACTGTCCCTGTAACTACTGATTGTAAGTCGCTCTGGATAAGGGCGTCTGATAAATGTTGTAAATGTAAATGTAATACTGCTTCCCAATTTTGAGAAGAGACGTACTACAAATTAAATGGGAATGAAATGAGCCATAGCATCTGCCTGAAATGAGTCCACAGAAATCTGACTGGTCTGAAGCATGAAAGTAATATTTTAGTAACAAGAGTTGAACTACTTAATTTTCACAGACAATTAATAACCAACAAATAATGATGGATTAAGATGGATAATATCATAACATGACTAACATTAAATTAACATAACATTAATTACCCAAGAATGTAAGATGTTATTAATAGAGCCGTTCGTCAATAAAGTGGTGTATAGTACCTGTGGGCCCTGTCAGCTGTTTGCGGAGATCAGCCTGGCACCTACTGATGGTTCTCAGGACCTCAGAGTTGGCCCGTATTCGGGGGTTATACACCTACAAAGCAGTAATAATGAGTAAATTTACACGAGATATTTTGGAACAATGTCATGTAAGGTTTATCATGTTTTATAGACCAAAGAAAAAAGATGACAAAATAATGTACTGCTGTAAGCGCTAGCACACACACAAAAAAAATTGCAGAACATGGTGTACATATACATATCTGGCAGAATTTGTGGACATTTGCAGTAACAAATGTAGATCAAATTAAATCCTACAGCACTCTCACTTACAGATTTCTTCTCCATTCCAGTGTCTATAATGAAGTTGACTGAATCCACAGCCCAGAACATGTCCTCAGCTTGGCTGTGCGAGAGGAAGACCCTCCGGCTGTTCAGATGTTCACCAGTGATGTTTGAATAAACCACAGGTCGGCCTGGGCACAAAGGCATAGGTACCAGCTCCCCAAGCCCCAAACTCAGTTTAGAAGACTCTTTACATAAGATTTCAAAGGCAGAGTCCACTTCCTGTGGGGGCGAGAGTATCTGTATTTAGCTTTGATTTCTCTCAAATTACACAAAATTGTCAAATTGTACTTTCACTTCACAGACATTTTTTAAAAAATATTAAAAATGTATTAAATCTACGCATGAAATTAATCCAAATATGATTAATTCAGGCTTGTGGCTGCCAGAGCCTATCCTGGCACACTGGGTGCAGGGTAACAAGGAAATTAATTGCTTGTCTGTGTTAATATTAACTGCCTGAAAATGCGGAGATGAGAAAAAGTCAAGGGTATCCCAGCAGACAAATGCAGCGACATCCTGTCCTGTACAAAACCTGCATTATGAAAGTAAAAAATTAACTGCACAGCACACAGTGCACACAACTGTTGGGTGGTAGTAGCCTAGTGGGTAACACACTCGCCTATGAACCAGAAGACCCAGGTTCGAATCCCACTTACTACCATTGTGTCCCTGAGCAAGACACTTAACCCTAAGTTGCTCCGGGGAGACTGTCCCTGTAACTACTGATTGTAAGTCGCTCTGGATAAGGGCGTCTGATAAATGCTGTAAATGTAAATGTAAATGTAACTAAATGTGTCCTCTGCTTTTAACCAATCACCCTTAGTGAGCAGTGGGCAGCAATGAAAGGTGCCCAGGGAGCAGTGTGTGGAGACAGTGCTTTGCTCAGTGGCACTTCAGGTAACCTTCTGATTACGGGGCAACTTCCTTTACCACTAGGCCACCACTGCCCCATTATTGATTTTCCTTTACAGAACACAAATCACAGCAGTTTCGGGATCTGGGGTTCTGGGTGCTACAGACTGCACACAAATTCAATATTCAAAATAGTAATATTACAAGGAATACCACACCAGGACAGTACTACTAAAACAGCTTAACAATATAGGAGGAAAGGGCAAGGACACGGAGAGGATTACTGAATTTGTCTCAGGTCAAAGATGCAAAGAACATTGTGATCCTTTCCAGCAGTAAAATCAAAGGCCAAAAATACACCATTGAGATTATTTAAGCATCTGACACAAACCATATGAACCTGCCTACATACCAGCTGCATTTACTGACTTATTTTTTCAGTTTATATAAAAAACAAGGAAAATTTCAAAATACTTCTATATGTTTTTGACAGGGTAGTCCTCAAAAGAAGGATAATAATATACAATGTAATTGAAGTAATTACTTCTTGTAAAATTAGATTTTTTTTTGGAGTAATATTCCACAACTGCTGTTTTTAATGTAATTGTTGGTTTTATCTTTCCTCTTTCTTTTCCTTTTCACATTCTGATTACAGACAAATAATTTAGCTGCATCAGTCATCTTATTAGGAAAAAGAAAAGTAAAATATCAGTCAGCTTTGGCATCTTTCCATTGTGAATGCACAGGGAGCTACACTCAGCCCCACCTTTTTGCATCCCCTGAGGGAGCAGGCGCCATATGTGAGAATGTTTTGTGCTGGTATGTCCCTTGCACATTCCCACCCCAGATATCTTGAAAATGTGTGTTGCATAGCAAAACTATGGCAAATTAACTCCATGTTAACACTCAACATGATTAAAACAAAGGGCTAATCTGCACCCCTCATTAACGGACAAAGCTAGGCCTACATTTCACAACGTGTCGTAAACAAGCCCACAAAGCCATTGTCCAGCAGTGAAAACACTGCTTTGTACCTGTGTTTCACTATGTTTACAGAACAGTAGCTAGAACTGAATAGACATTTCCTAAATAACTCTCACTTAGTCATGAAAGTGTTTGTTGCCTTTGGTAGCAGAAAGGACTCAAGAGCTCTCAAGTGACATTAATATCTCAATTTCACCAACAGAAAGAACGTTCATGAAGGAAGGCCAAGAGAGATCCATATTAAGTGTCTGTGGACAGTAGGTGGAGGAAATGATAAATAAATTGTCTAAAGGCAAACTGTCATGAAAATGTTTGTACATATTTTACAGCTTTGTTGGTTGCAGTCACATGCGTAAAGCATACAAAAATCCCAAAGAAATTACTCTCCCTGTGGCCAATCCAGTTAAAGCAAATTAGTTGTAACAAAAGAAACCTCATTCTCAGACAAAAATTGACGTTTGCCAAACTTAAAATTTGCTATTGGCTTTTATGACGACAATATCAACAAACCTGAGCTGATGCCAGAAAGACCGCAATGTCTCCCTCTTCCTTGGTCCAGTGGATCTCCAGCACCAGTCTCAGGGCTGGATAAAAACGATCGCTGTGGCAGCTGCTGCTGTGTACCACCTTTGCTGTGACGGGCCAATCCAGGGTCAGTAAGGGGATGGTGGCAACATAATGGCCCAGAAGTCGCTCTGCTGCTTGGGGAATGGAGAGCACCACCACTCTCAGCTCTGGACGCTGGCGCAGCACCTCCTTCAGCAGGGCCAGCAGTAGGTCAGTGCTGACCGTGCGCTCGTGGGCCTGATCCAACACAACAGCACCATAGTGCTCCAAAAGGGGATCTGACATCATCTCCCTCAGCAACACATCATCTGTGCAATATCTGTCAATTACAAAACAAGTACAGTAATTTTGTCTTTATTAACATATATTCAATTGAGGGGTCATAACCAGACAAGTGTCCCTGAAACTTGTATCTTCTAACTGAAGATACAATGTGTTTGTTTTGTTGTTTTGGAACATGGGTCAAAATGAGTTTTTAAAAAGTGAATTTTGTCAATGTGCATATGCAAAAAAAAATTAACTGTCTGCCACCCAACCTGTGCACCCACCTAAGTGCAGTCTCCCCAGAGCAGCAGGACTCCAGCGGGATTCTGTATCCAACCTCATGGCCGATGTTCACATCCATCTCATCAGCCACACGCAGAGCGAGGTTGATCGCCTGCTGCTGGTGAATTTGGGTGCACACTACAGTCCCATGACGAAACTGTGCCGACAGGCAGAACTCGGCACACCACTGAGGGATCTGTGTTAATGGATTACAAGTGTCACTACAAGTTCCTTACAATGCCAAACAGTTTTTTTCCTCTTTTCTTCCCCATCCAGCTGACTGGTAGAAAAATAAAACAATTGATCCAGAATTTATCACTTCATTGATTGTAACATGGAAGCATATCGTAAGTCGCTCTGGATAAGGGCGTCTGCCAAATGCCTTAAATGTAAATATAAATGTAAAAATTAGTCCTCTTCTATGGCTTTTTTATTATAGCCCTAACAGTACAAATGTACAGTTCTGTCAAGTAGCTATTATTTTTTTATAACAACTCCCTGACTTTATCGATGTAAAAATGAAGGCGCTTAAACATGAACTCATTATTGAAAGGGCTGCCAATAATAATAGTGGGCACTGTATGCACAGGTGACAAAGGGCCAATGACTCAGTGTCAGCTTTGTACGGTCCAAAGAACCTGCCATGGCAGCAAAGTGAGTTTCAATGAGCAAAAGCTTTAGTAGCAGGGGGCTGGCCCAAAACCCTTCTGACTCAGCTCAACAGCTGGAGCCATTTGTGCATACCCAGCAGAGGCAGAGAGAGAGAGAGAGAGAGGCAGAGAGAGAGAGAGAGAGAGAGAGAGAGAGAGAGAGAGAGAGAGAGAGAGAGAGAGAAAAGCCATAGCAGCTGCCAACCCAATCTGTCTATTCACAGATTAGGACATGGGGGTTTATCTGGGACAAAGGCGTTGGGGGATGGAGACCAGCAGAAGGTGCAAACAGTGATTATAGGAAAGACTTCAACTCAACTCAACAAGACAATATTAGTAAAGCAGACGATAAAAAATGTATATCCGTCGCCTGCAAGATGCCACCAAACAAGTGAAAACCACAAAGGCCAGCAATTTGATAATCTAATCCCATTAATCCAATCATCATATCTCCTACTTCTAAGCAACAGTGTAGAAACCAGTGTGTTGACAGCACTAATGCAAAAAAAGAAACATTAAGTTCCTTTAAATCAAAGTAATGCAAAGGTTTTGGTGCTCAGTGTAAATGCTAGTAGCAGAGTTTATGAAGAAGAATTTATCATTTAACAAAACATGCAAAAGCCTCTGGGCCATGCACCCTTAGACAGCTGTATATGGTCCACACACATACACACACACACACATCCTGAATGGGGGAGAAAAGTAACTTTTATAATATAGAAGTAGTCAAAAATACAGGTATGCTATAATTTTCAGTTTTCCACGTCATTTGGCTAGGTTGCAATTTGTAAATGTTAATCTAACTTTTGAAACATTTTGTTATTTAGTGAATGTGCAGCATGGTCTAACATAACTCAAAAGATATAGGGTAATGTAGAAGACAAACATCTTCCAGACAGAAACAACAAAAAGACCTTGGTAGAGGGCTGTTTAATTAAATTAATGGAATATCTGCATATCAGCAAAAGCAAAAATCTGTTTGAAATCCCTGAAACGACTGTTGGAATTTGCTGCCTTGAAATGAATGAATGTGCAATTATACGCTGCGGTCATGAAATGATTTATAAAGCAGGAAAACTCATCATAATGATGCAACTGTAAAAAAGGTGCGGTGTATGGGAAATAATAACATCACACCTGAGAGCTTTTTCCTGTTTTGGTGGTACCTGACACAATAACGAGCTGGTTGCTTCTTAGCAAATGAAGGAACTGGGATCTGGACTGCCACACAGGCAGCGTCTTCCTCTCTTTTAGTAGTTTGTAGTAGCGTGAAGAGTAGGGCAGCCCGTCAAACTGATTTATTTCCAGGTCGTCCCCGAAGGCAAAAACTTCCCCGGAAGCGAGCTCTCCAACAGCGCGCTGCCCGTCCGACATGCCTTCGTTTTCCGACATGGAGGCTAAAAAGCCGCGGATATCCAGCAGGTAATGAGACGTTCAAACGCCCGCAGGCAACGGGTGCGCTCAGCCGGTTTAATGAACCGCAGCGGCGAGTTGTTTGCGAACGAACGGCTCTTTATCACTGGCTCATTCGTGGAACCGGTTCTTTTGAATAAACGCACACTGGTGTATGCGTGAGGTTGGTATGTAGATGTGTAAAGAATATATGTTTGCAAGTCACTATGTAGATGCCTGAGGAATGTATGGTGTGTGCGTGAGGTTTGTATTTAGATGCGTGAGGAATGGTAGTGCATGTGTGAGCTTTTCTTGATATATGGCCTTAGGGGGCTCCTTTAAGATGGTGATACAATTTTTATTGTAATATTTTGGTTCATATTAATTTATATTGTTCCCATTAAACATAGTGTTAATCTGTGTTGTTAATTAAAAAAAATAATTATAGCATTTGTATTGACTGTGACCTGATTCTTTAAAAATGCTGAGCACCCAGGAACAGGAAAAGAATATTTTGTCCCAAGTCCATGAACTTGATGGTCAGTATGGGGGAACAATGGTGTTCAATTCTGAGGAAAACTCTATGATGAGCAGTCTTAATTGTCCTCACTGTCTATAAGTCAGACAGGTAGGGAAAACATGGGAAAACCATTCCAGGTAACAACCTCATGAGGCTGATCGAGAGAAAACCAATAGCAATGTAATGCTGTCATCAAAGTAAAAGGTATAGACTTTGAAGATTTTTTATTGTGATTTTTTAACACTTTTGTTTGCTACATTATTCCCTATTTGTTCCTTCATAGTTTGGATGTCTTCTGTATTAATCTACAATGTAGAAAAAAAGTAATGAGAAGATGCAACTGGTACTGTATTTTTAATAATATGCATACATTTAGAATAAAGACATTTCTTTCACAACTGCAGTTTTGTGTTGTATTTCAACACAAAGTCAGGTACTTGCTGCACACCTTATACATTTGCCATATTATGTTTTTATTCATTCATAAATAAAACAGAAAAAAATAGATTTCTTATTGTCTTAATTTTCATGTTATATTAATAATTTTATAATAAAACATGTTCCTGTTATTATTGTATTAAGATAGTTTCAAATAATAAGTGTCATTGCAGTTTTCACATGATTGCAGGTTGCATCATGTTATCAAACTAGCAGAGGGTTTTAATTCAGGGAATAAATGAGAAAGAGCATCACAAACAGAATAGGCAATGTTCAGCAGCAGAGTGGTTGGGCCTCTGCAGTCAGGTGCTTGCACGATTCTTCTTGGGGCACCTGCATGCCCTCTGCTGGCTGGGCGGTGGATTTGTTACAGTAATCCCTCCCCTAATGTCTAATGAAAGACTGGACATACCACAGCCCAATTTTCTAAGAAGTCGTAAGGAGCTCCCTATGTATTTTGTATAAACCTTTTGATTTTGCACAGGCCACCACTGCCTTGACTTCTGTGCATTTTGATCTGTTGACATGCGACAAATAGAACAAGTTGGAGGAGGGTCAATTACAGCAGTGTTTTATTGTTAGAATACTTTTTTTGTATGGGTGGGGGAGTGAGCTGTCTGCTTTTATGGGGCAAAAAAGCTAACCTCGAAAGCAAAGTACATGCTGTCTGTTTAACAATAACATTAGGATTTATACTCAATGGTCATGATATAGTCATTTTTTGGTTTTTGAAACATACAATAAATTACTGTACCATCAAGCCTTAGCTTTACTGTTACCCTTAAAACATTTTAAAGTCTATGTTGGTTCATTTTAATTTTTATTGTGGTTTTCACTGACCATAATCCTCTCGTCATTCTCTCCAGGATGAAAAGGCAAATTAGAGCACTTTGTATTTGTAATGCTTAAATTTGGCGATAAGGTATAAAATGGCTTCTGATAATATATGTATTTCAATTTGTCTATCTATTTGTCACCATTAGAATACAATATAATCACAGACATCTCCTCCCCACTATGATATGTTGTCAACACTACCCCAAAATCAACGTTGGCCTGTCAATAGGGGGTGAGAGGGCACTGCCCCACCAATCTCACACGAAGAAGATAAACATCACGAAAAATGTTTAGAAAAACATTATAGACACTCTGAGTACTGTGTATAATCTGCATTCAAGTGTAGTTTTAAAAATATTTTCTCCCTCAGTTACCTTGACCAAAAGGTTGTATTACATATTTCCTGTTCCTTTGGGGCACAAAATCTTTAGACTCACGCTATAACTGGTTCATGCGCACTGGAACCCCCATAAGGTTTATGCCAAGAGTCAATATTTGCAGTGTTTTTTTTTTTTTTATTTGCATTTTTTTTCAATACCTCTGCACTTCACCCCTGCTGTCAATCAACCCATTCCTTCATAATCAGTGCTTGAAGATTGACCACAAATTCTCAATGGGATTAAGGTCCAGGACGTTTCCAGGCCATAGACCCATAATTTCAATGTTTTCTTCCCAGAGCCAATTAGTTATCACTTTGGCTTTATGGCATTGTTCTTCAACTGTTCTTGAATAGTTGGGAGAAGTTGCTGTCGGGGGATGTTTGGTACTATTGTGAGTGATCCCTATCCCTTGGATATGAAGCCCCACACACAAATGGTCTCAAGTAGGTAGGGGTGGAGCGATACAGGTAACTCACGATTCAATTCTGTGGCGATATGTGGCCCACGATAATGATAATATCATGATTCGCGATATCTATGATATTCAATATATTGGAAGAAATTTCATCAACGATATATCACGATATATGTGACTGAAAAAGAAGAATAAGGAAATCTTAAGCATTTATTAATGCCAATATTTCCATCATATTTGCATAATAACTCACTGCCTCCTGGTCTTAAATGTAAACACTGTACAGCTAGACAGACAAAAGTGCATGAACATTTAAAAACAACATGAACATTAATTAACATGTAAACCATGATACTGAAAAGTCAGTAGTAAGTTACTGTAAAGTGCTTTATGTTAACCTGGACAGTGGACACATCAAGGCATATTCTTCTTGAGGAACACTAACTGATCAGCATGCTCAGATGTAAGAGCACACCTCTGAGCAGAGATTGTCACCGGTGGTAGAAAAGATTTTCTCAGATGGCACGCTAGTCCCTGGCACACACAGCTGGGCCAGCTTGGCAAGGTGTGGGTACTTGCATGCCTCAGATTTCCACCAACCCAACTGCTCATCTGACAGTGGTGAGGATTCTTGATATTGCTGAACCTCCTTTTCAGCCTTGGAGTTAGGTGACGATGGGGTCAGGGAAGATCTGGCATGCTGGAATGTTTGTCCAAGGAGGTTTGCAAGTGCAAATCTCCTTTTTTTTGGTGTGTGTTTACATTACATTACCATCAGACTGCATTCCCACATCTGCATTCCCCTGTAAGACAAAAAAGCATTTGGCACATCTTCATTGTTATGTTTGTTATTAATGAAATAACATGTTCATCACAACAAGAAATCATCAGCCCCTAATCATTTAAAAATGTTAAATCTTTGCTCATGGATAGACGTGTGGATGACATTTTTCTACCAGTAGTGCAAGAGTTGAAAGTTTAAAAGGTACAAATACAATGAGAATTTCAATTACCTAACTGCTGTTCAGTTTTTACAAGATTACCATCAGGGAAGCAGCCTTGGACACCATCATGGCATACATCTCCTGCACTTCTGAGAGCAACAAGAAGAGCATTGACTTAAACCTGGGATCTAAGGCGGAGGCAATGTAGAGGACGTTTTTCTCCTCTGCAGACATGTAGTGCTTTGATAGGTCTCCATGGATGGCACACTTTATGTCCTTGATGAGAGGGGCATCCTCAATTGTGCTGAGTATGTCGCTCAGAAGTTGGGCGTGAAGAGGAGCAATGATGGAAACAGTTGGGTTTTTCTCCTCACACATGCTCTTTGTTGCTACCAGCATTGGATGGACAGCTCTTTGGCATTCCTGATGTCTCCATCAGTCAGGGTACAGATGTCAGTGGTATTCTTTCTCACCTGTAAGAAAGAAGGAAAAGAACAGAATGAAGTCAAAAGTTGAAACTTTATAATGCACAGCTGGCTGTTGCTCAAGAAACCGGCTGATCATCTCATAGGCACTGTTCCAGCGGACAACATCATCAGTTATCAGCTTGTGGTGTCGAAGGCCTAACATCTTCTGGTTCCTCTTCAGGGCCTCAGCTGTTGAGGTGCTCCTGTGGAAAAATGTTCAAATTCTCCTAATTTTCCCGAGCAGTTGAGCGACATTTGGCAGTTTGAGGGAACCCCACACCGCGAGATTCAAAACATGAGCGAAACAGAGAATGTGCAGATATCCAGCAATCTCAACAGCTACAAACATATTCACTGCATTGTCAGCCACGACTGCTGGATCTTTCTCAGTGACCTTCCACTCGTCTGCAGCCTTCTTATGCACCTCTGCATGTGAGCACCAGTTTGACCGTCATTCATCGCCCGAGTCTGAAGGACGTAGCTTTGGTCATACCAGTTGTCATCTATGTCATTATCACCTGAGAATAGTTCACAATGATAGCGAACGAGGTGGACTTGCAGATTCGTAGTGTTGCTGTTATATTTTATCTTTGCAAAGCAGTTCTTGCAGATTGCATAGTCTTTATCCAGTGCCTTTCCGTCGACTGTCTCGTAAAACCCGAAGTGTCTCCACACTTTAGAGTGGAAACTAGCGGGTGGGTCTTTGATTTTTATTATTTTCCGCCATTCTCTGCACTTCTTCTCTATTGTTGTTAGTTTACTTGTGTTCTTCACCGGCCACTGTTTGCGGCACTTTACCCCTATTTACTCAAACAGCTCCCCCCGCAAACAGAATGGTAGATATTGGGTAGAGACAGTGACACTGACAACGGGTAAATTAATCATTTTGTGTCGTAATAAAAAATCAATATTGGCCATTAGTGTATCGATTATTTATTGTGACAGAGAGCACAACAATATATTGCAATATCAAGTCTTTTCCCACCCCTAGTCTCAATATGCTTTACTGTTGGCACAAGACAGGACTGATAGTAACACTCACCTTTTTTTTTCTCTGGGCAATTATTTTTTAATTTTTCCAAATCTCCTAAAAAATTGGAAAGGGGCTTCATCAGATAAAATGACTTTACCACAGTCCTCAGCAGTCCAATCTCCTTACGTTTTTCAGAATATCAGTCTGTCCTTCATTTCTTGGAGAGAAGTGGCTTCTTTGCTGCCCTTCTTCACACCAGGCAATCCTCCAAATGTGCAGATGCATGAACACCTGACTGCTGCCATTCCTGAGCAAGCTCTGCACTGAATTAGGAGACAGTCCTGGACAGTCACTTGCTGGACTTTCTTGGGCACCCTGAAGCCTTCTTCACAACAATAAATGATCCAATAAATGGTTGATTTAGGTGCAATCTTATTAGCAGCAATATCCTTGCCTGTGTAGCTTTTTTATGCAATGAAATGATGACTGCACATGTTTCCATGGTTAACAGAGGGCAAACAATGATTTCAAGCACCACACTCCTTTTAAAGCATCCAGTCTGCTATTCTAACTCAACCAGCATGGCTCCAGCCTTGTGCTGGTCAACACTCTCACTTGTGCCTTTGTGACAGGGCTGAAATGCAGTGGAAATGTTCATATGCATGGCAAAATTAATCTGATTACTCTTCATAACATTCTAGAGTATACATATTGCCATAATAAAAACGTAGGCACAAACCAGTATTTGTGTCATTCTTATCTTTTGGCCATGACTGTTTGCCTTCTGTACTACGTCCTTGTTGGAACCTTAACCCGTATATCTTGTTTTAGTACGTGCTTGTGTTCTTTGTAAGTAAAGAAACTGTGCAAATGTGTCAATTAGCCATGTAACAGAGTACCTAAAAATGACAAAAATTAGCTCATGCAGACTCTTTGTCCATTTTACATAAAAGGAATGATGCAAGTGATGTAAACATTCTAATTTCCAAATATGAAACAAACCTATTTTTGCTATTCCTTTAAGTAAAAGTTAAACCAAGAGCAATTCGTGCCCAGTAAACTTAGAATGTGGACTAAGCAAACCGGTATGTTCTCTTCTGTCACTGTCATTCCCTTTTCTCTTTTTTTACATTGTGCCACTCCTCCAGAGACGATGGTCTAACTGGGTATGCCGGTTTGTTCCAGAGTCTATTCATTCCTTGCATTGGCAAATAAAAGGTGCAGTTTCAGTGAAACCTCAGTGAAACCCAGAGCTGGACATACCTGGCAGCAGCAGTATGGATCTGAGCAGGCACAGCACTCTGGAGCGGCCACAGAGTTCAGGTTCACAGGTCCGGCCCAGCTCCAGGCTCAGCCAGCGCTCGGACCCCAGAAGGGTTTTGTGTGACTTCTGTAGTGGCAGAAAATCCAGAGCGGCCAAGTCGTGCCTGACGTGCTTGGCATCCTACTGCGAGACGCACCTGCAGTCACACTACGAGTTCCCTGCGTTCATGAAGCATAAACTGGTGACAGCCACGGGCCAGCTGAGGGAGGAGATCTGTGCAGAGCATGACAAGCTTCTGGAGGTCTACTGTCGCACTGACCAGGCCTGCGTTTGTGTGCTGTGTCTGATGGAGGAACACAAGAAGCATGATGTTGTCTCAGCAGCTGCAGAGAGGACAGAGAAACAGGTTGGAATTCTGAGATTGATCCTGAACAAAATACACATCAAAAATGTCTGATAAATTTACTCACAAAAGACAATAATGTTTCTTTAGAAACAACTGGGCTCCAAGCTGATCATGTCTCAGGAGCGGATCGAGGAGAAAATAAAGAAGATGCAGGAGTTGAAACTGGCCATGGAGTCTCTGAAGGTTGGGAAAGCATCTGCTTGTGCATCCATTTCAACTTGAATTATCATCTAAAACAGTAATGAACCAGATAATCATCATGCTACACCTGAGGCCTGGGTGGATTCAGGACCATAGATGGAAAATTAAACAAGAGCTGCTGTGATTTAAAATCCAGTAACGCTCAGTGGGAGCATTTCAGCCCCGCAATACAAGTAACTTTTCTTGTCGTATTGTCTGTTGTATAATATTCTTCAGCAGAGGTGGAAGGAACTGTAATTCACTGATGTACTATCATTTTTTCATTTATCTGTACTTTACTAAGGTATGCACCGATACCACTTTTTTGGAGAACGAGTACTTGCATTTCAGTTCACTGATACCGATACTGAGTAAACATTATTTAAATTTACAGGTAACAGTCATATAATTTAACAACACAACAGGGGACTAGTTTGGAATTAAAGAACATTTATTTAAAATGGAAAAACATGTTGTATACCCCATGTCTGGAGCATTTGCTCAACCACATGCGATTTATATGGCTCATTGCGGCGTGAAACTCTCTAACACTGCTTGTCCAAATATCTGTGGTGAAACTAAACGCAGAGCAGGCTTGCAGTAGGCTGTAGATATGTTCGTGTAGTTTAGGCATGGGACATCATATCGGGGTTCCAGAACATGGAGGAGATGCAGGAATCCCATATTTTCTACATCCGGAGTGGCTGGTCACTCAATGCAATATACTCGTGTTATTTTCCTATGTTCTTTTCACAGCACGTGAATTGTTTTGTCGTCTTCATTCACAAAAAGTTACACAAGACTGACTCTGAGCTGCAGCCGGGCCTGGGGGAAGGCACTCGGCGCCTATGATTAACCCCTTACAGGCCGCTCAAACAGACATTTCTTAGACTGTGGTATC
Organism: Denticeps clupeoides; assembly: GCF_900700375.1. Classification (NCBI taxonomy): domain Eukaryota; kingdom Metazoa; phylum Chordata; class Actinopteri; order Clupeiformes; family Denticipitidae; genus Denticeps; species Denticeps clupeoides. The sequence continues at coordinate 13,416,511 of NC_041708.1, forward strand.
GGTTCCCTGTATTGGGGGACTTTTAACGAGTAGGAGTACTTTAGAAAATGTGGTATACCAGTATCGGTACCTAGTATTTCCCCTTGGAGAGACTTTTCTATAACTAAAAACATTTTGTTTTGCTGATTTTTTGTTTGCTGATCGTCGGTAGGAATCTGCAACTTTTTAAATGAAACCAGTATTTATTTTCCAGTTTAGTGCAGCAGATAAAGCTGCATGTTTAGCATGTAATTCCTTCCTTTCTTCTAAATTTATACAAGCAACAGTCTCTGTTACACTAAATCTGGTGTGGCCAGGTTTGTAATTATAGGGTTCTGAAACCCTTTATTCAATAGCCATTGTGTTCAATTTAATGGAAATCATTTAACTACAATTTAAGTACAACCACTACAATTTACAATCCTGTAAACAGAAGGTTGTCGGTTCGAATCCCCATCCACCAAGGTTCCACTGAGCAAAGCACCATCCCCACACACTGCTCCCCGGGCACTGCTTACCAAGGGCGATTTCACTGTGTGCACCATGTGCTGCAGTAAATCAGAATGACTTTCACTTATCGTAATTGAAACACAAATAAAGGAGAAACACAAATTCTGTAAAAAAATTGTTGTATCAAAAGTGACAGTCTTTTCACCTTTTACTTTTGATATTTAAGTTCAATACTTTTGTACATTTGTCAAGTGCTATTTTACAGGGAGGACTTTTACTTAAATTTTAGTAAAATTTTACCGTTGGGAACTGTATGTCTATTTTAACTCAGCACAGCGTGTTTACTTCATCCACCACTGTTCTTCAGGCAGAACATCTCACTGTAAACTCTCTCATTGTTTCAGAGCTCAGCCCAGGTCGTTCTGGAAGAGAACGAGCGCGTCTTCACTGAGCTGATCCAGGCTTTGCAGCGGCACCATGCCGAGGTACTGCAGTCCATCCGGGCTCAGGAGCGCAGCACACTGGGCCGGGCGCAGGCCCACCTGGACCGCATGGAGGAGGAGGTCATGCTGCTGCGCAAGAGACACAACGACCTGGAGATGCTGTCACACACTGACGACCATATACACTTCTTGCTGGTACACAATTCTGCACTTCTTTTGCATTGTCCTAGGAAGCTCTACATGCTGGCCAGATAATTAGGCAGAGTTACCTCACATGTTAGACACCTGCTGCCCCATTTATCAGTGGTTAGTTACCATATGTGATGATAGTTGAGATATCTGCAAGACAAGATGGTCTGTGTTTCTCTGAAATGTGATCAGGAGGTGGCACCCTTGATTAGAAGAACACATTAGCCATAGTGATGATAAAAAGTCCTATACATACAGTAATGTTTTAAAATTAACTGAATAATGTATAATTAATTTATTAATATTGAATTAATGAAGGGTCTGATATTCACAGTCTCACATGACAATAGCGGTTTATTACATGGTTAGGACAGAATGGACTTGTCTTCCAAAACAGTCGAATCCTTCAGTTATTTAACCTGACGATACCTGTGATGTTACCCAAAGGTTGTTATCTGTCTATCTTGTAGAGCTGGCAGTCTCTCTCTTCCCCATCTGGCTACGAGGATCTAACCCGAGTCACACTTGCGCCATCTTACTCATTCAATCCAACAAAAAAAGCAATTAGTGACCTGAAGACCCAGCTGGAGGATGTCAGCAAAACAGAGCTTGGAAAAATCTCTTCAGCAGGTTAATAATATCAATAAGCGTATCATTGTTGTAGTCATTATAACTAGGGATGGGCATGATCTGAAAAAAGCATCAAAGCTGGCTCTTAGATGGGCTTAGATCTGTTTACACCTGCTTTTCAGGTGCAATGCTTTTCTTTTTTTTTCCTTTATATGCTGAGTCATTTTGTGCAGTGTTGTATTTTGTGATTTCTGAAAGCTATACTATGTTGATACAAAAAAGTTCTTCTTCTTCTTCTACTTCTTCAAAAAAGATAAAGCAAGATAACCAGACAGGTTGATCCACTATAGCGACCCATAATGGGAGCAGCCAAAGGAAGAAGAATCTGTGAATAGCGAGATACTTAGACTCTTGTCTCCATAGCAACAACAACAATATTAAAGCAAAAAGGTTATCTTGTATCAAAATGGGTATCAGTATCTGCAGTAATGTATCCGGATTGTATTGTAAAAATATGGATCGCTCATCACTAGTTATAACAGAGAGTTAAAATTGTATTCATTTAAATATCTCCATATATGAGACCCCATTTTGTCTTATGCATATTTGTATGTGTGAATATATCTTGTTTGTTCTTTGTAGTGAATAATGTCCAGATTCTTCAAACCCTGGAACCAACAACACGAGAGGAGTTTCTACAATGTGAGCTTGCTCATTATTTTGTTATGGAAATTAAATATCCAAATTGATTTTAGGATAACTTAATGTCAGCACGGGATATAAGTAAGAGAGTGTGTAAGGGGACTTTCCACCCATTGTGGAAGAGTCAGGGACACATTTAAGAGTGTGAGTATGTGTGTGTCAAACAGGAACTGCTGATCAAACAGGTAAATGGCAGCTTCATTAACAAGCATCACACAATTAGAGAAATAACACTGCATGTACTTCTGCACCAAACAACAGAGTGCTAATCACTCAAATCTTCCAAAATCCCATTCCAGACTCCTGCCCACTTGCCTTAGATCCATGCACAGCCCACCCCAGCCTCCGCCTCTCGCAGAGCAACACAGTGGTGAGGATGATGACTGAACCCACACCATACTCTGACCACCCAGACCGCTTCGACCACTGGCAGCAGGTCCTCTGCACAGAGAGTCTGGCAGCCAAACGCAGCTACTGGGAGGTAGATTGGAGTGGGACAGAGGTGGACGTGGCCGTGGCTTACCGGACAATCAGCCGGAAGGGCAGCGGGAATGAGTGCAGCTTCGGCTGGAATGAGCAGTCATGGAGCCTGTACTGCTCCAACTCCAAGTTCTCCTTCACACACAGTGGCAGGAGCACAGTCATTCCCGTTCCCATGTCCATGAGGATCGGAGTCTATTTGGACCACAGGGCAGGAACACTGGCTTTTTACAGTGTAGCTGACAGCATGCAACTGCTCCACAGAGTACAAACAACTTTCAGCGAGCCTCTGTACCCTGGCTTTGGACTCTGGGGATATGGCACAATTTTACGACTATAAAAATGCACATGCAAGCATATGGAACATTTGAGGGACAAAATACCATAGTGAAAAAAAATTGCTGTTTCTTTTTCTTTGATTGCTGACATTCATTGATCAAAACCGAAGTCACAGTAGTAAACAGAAATATATGTGTAATTAATTAACATAAAAGTTGAATTGTGAACACACATAATCCATGTTTTTGTTTGCACATTCATATGCCACTATCTGCAGAATGGCACTTTAAACACAGTCTTAAACACAATCAGTTATATTGATGTAAGAGCTTTAAAACAACCCATAATGTGTCCATATAATAAACAAAAAATAGGAACAAAACTCTTGTTCAGTATTTGATCGTCAATGTGGTCCATCCGTTTTCACTGCCAATCCTTTCCCCTGCTTCCTTGTGTTTTTGTACTGACTGCCATCTTGTTGCTGAACCTTTTAGTCTCCCTTTTCTGACAATGACACAATTGAAATAATAATATTTATGTGCCAAAATGTACACACACAGTGCATCTGGAAAGTATTCACAGAGCATCACTTCTGTTATGTTACAGCCTTTTCCCAAATGGATTAAATGAATATTTTTCCTCAGAATTCTACAGGCAACATGCTATAATGACAACATGAAAAAGCTGACTTGAGGTTTTGGTTACTTTATTAAAAAATTAAAAAACTGAGAAAGCACATTTACATAAGAATTCACAGCCTTTGCTCAATACTTTGTCAATGCACCTTGGAGAGCAATTACAACCTCATGTCTTTTTGACTATCATTCCACAAGCTTCGTTGGATGGGAAGCATCAGTGTACAGCCATTTTAATATCTCTCCAGAGAGATGTTCAATTTTGATTCAATACTGGGCTCTGGATGACCAGATCTCCAGTTGGCATGGTGGTGGAAACTCTATTGTTTGTGATGGCTGCACACATTGGGCCTCATTTATAAATACAATATTTGGGTGTTCCTGTTGGATGGCTACATCAAGACCTGCTAATCAGGCCGATGGGTGCCTGTGTAGCAGGGAAGAAATGTAAGTAATGTATTTTTTAAATTTCCTTTTAAATATGTTATGTAATTTTATTTGACCAAAATCTTGTTTTGTAGTGTTGCTAAGGGGTTAAATTGTCAGAAATGTCGGGACATTGGGTCAGTCTAATTTCCATAGCCACACTGAGTTCACCTGTCTGGTTTGCATAAAGAAAGGGGAAAAAAACACACATTTTTCTGTTTTTACAATGGACACAGTGTAAATGGGGGGTTTTACATTTGATATGTAAAATTGGAAATATGTATATATGTTGCTGTATTGGTTGTGGTGGCCATTTAAAATGAGTTGGGGGATCACGTGTTGTCGCTAATAAGCCCAGGCATGTTAGCGGCTGCAGTTTGGTTTTCATGAGGGAGCGACTTTTTATTTCTTTCTTTTTAATGTTAGGTGTCCTCCTACAAGAAGACCCGAGTTTGTAATTCGTGCTGTTGTCTTTTTTGTGAAGGTATGTGGTTTTATTAAAATGCGATTACATTTTTTTTCTTATGTTCATAATATGTGTTAATTTTGTGAAGTTGTTCATATGGCCAGACTGATTTCACCTGTCTGGAGGGAGGTGCGCTCCTACAAGAAGACCCGAGTTCGTAAATTGTGCTCTTGCAATCAGCTTTAAAACAATTTGGCTTACTAACAAAACCTGCAGTCAGTTGTCTTCCTAACAACATTCAATAAAACTCCAAAGAGCAGGGCGCTTGAATGCATGAGAGGGACTACTGTGAACACATGAAAGGTAAAAATGATTTTAGGAAGTCTTTGCTTTGGTCGGATCAAATTAAATTAGAACTGTTAGGTCACATGGATGTTGCTTATGTTTGACAAATAAATAACCTTAGGAACCCAGTTCCCACAGTTAACCATGGTGGTGGGAGTATCATGCCGTGCGGCTGTTTTGCAGCCTCATCACAGGGAGTCTTGTTCGAGTGCATTGAATCATGAAAAATAAAAATTATGTTGACATTTTGAGGGGGAATATGCAAAAATCTGGTCATTGCTAGGTCTTCCAACAAGACAATGACCCAAGCATACATTGAAATTAGTCCAACTGTCATTGGGGGCCTTCAGCTGCTGTTTCTGCAGCTGATGAGGCAGACAGTGCAGCAGAGTGCCGAGCAGCAGCAGTGAGGAGAGGTACTGAGGACTGCATAATGGTGGTGGTAGCACACAGGGAAACAGGTAATTCAGACTTTACTATGGCTTATTGGATATATAGGTTGGCTGGCGATAGGATCGTCTTTGGGCAAGAGTCAGTGAGGGTCAATGTATCAGAGGGGTGTTAAAAGAGGCGTTGGGATTCGGGCAGGAAGTTGAAAACATCTAGGGCAGATGACAGACTGATAAGGGCAATTCCAAAGAGAGTAGTTGTAGTCGGCATGAGTCATTATCTGTCAGAACAAGGCCTGCACAGAGACTTCAAAGAGCCCAGACATCAAAATGAATGTCCATGCTTGGAAACTACACAATTTGGACCAGCTAGAACAATTTGCAATTGACATCAACAATGATGCTCAGAGCATGACTTCAAGCACAGGATAAGTCAATTTCTCTTTTATTGCTATAACAAATTCACAATTTAGTTTGGCACAATCAATGACAACATGACTACTATTAGAAAATGTTAAACAGATAATTAGCATCAGTTTTTCAGAGCTGAGCGTATGTAGCATAAACGTTTAAAGTCTGCAGCCTGAAGGCATGTGGTAATTAGTAGAATAGCCTATACAGTTCATCCAGAAAGTGTTCACATGATAATTCACATTCATCAGTTTTTCCACATTTTGTTATGTTACAGCCTAATTGATTAAATGCTTTTTGTCCCTCAGAATTCTACACACAACACCCCATAATGACACCAAAATAATATTTGAGATTTTGGCTGATTTATTACAAATAAAAAAACTGAGAAAGCACATGTACATAAATTGTGACAGCCTTTGCTCAATACATTACGCCACAAGCTTATGTAACCCTTGTCTCAAGTTATGCAATATAAATAGTAATACTGCTAAGTATAACAAGAATATGGACCAGATTCTAGGTTTAACAGGATTACCATTGAGAGTGAATTGGATGTAAAATTAAATGGATGGAGACAGGCAATGGGGCAGTGGTGGCCTAGCGGTTAAGGAAGCCGCCCTGTCATCAAATGGTTGCCGGTTTGAATCCCGATCCGTCAAGGTGACACTGAGCAAAGCACCGTCCCCAGACACTGCTACCCGGGCACCTGTCATGGCTGCCCACTGCTCACTAAGGGTGATGGGTTAAAAGCAGAGGACACATTTTGTTGTGTGCAGCAGTGTATCACAATGACAAATCACTTCACTCTCAATGAGCAAGAATAATGATTATTTAAAAAATAAAAATAGAACAAATGAACAATACAAAAACCACTGAACTCAACTATAACAAAAAAAAAAAAAAAAAGCCAGCAAAAGAAAAACTAATGAGCTCATTTTTAAATTCTGTCTTTGTGGTTTGATCTTCAAAAAAGAAAATCCTTCATTCAGTTGGTGGAAATAGAGTTGTTACCACTTTGATGGTTATCTGAAGAATGCAGTTCTTAAGTTGAAAGATCGGTTCAGTTCTGGGCACAGGCTTGCCATCTTCATCTGAAGTGAATTCAGAAATCCACCTGGGGTCTTTACCAGATCCTGAATAAATCTCAACCAACCAATTCTAGCCAATGAGGTATCCATGTAAACATGCAAAGGCACACCTACACCGTCACTCCAGCTCATGCTCCCATGGAACAAGTTTCTCCAATTAGCTACTAGAAAGTGCAGTTAACTATTTTCCACACTTCTCTGCACCAGCATTAACTCACCAAGGGAACTGATACTGCTCAGAACAGGTCACATACAGCCTGTCTTCAATTCCAAAGTGCAAAAAAATCGAGAACCAACATAATCTAATCCACCACCTGGGAGACAGGACAACCGTTGCTCTTGGCCAATAAAATTATTACCACCCAGCATAATCTCCCCTTTCTAGAATCAATGGCTGGACAACCATTGATCCAACAGACCTTAGAGGATTATTCTGCCCTTTTTGCTGGAAGGTCTGCTCCTATCTGAACCTGAACATTCAATTCAAACACATGAGCACATAGAACTTGGTTTTATCTTTTACCAAATCAAGCTTATCGGTCTCACCACTGCTCTACCAGATCTAGTTCTAGAAGTAGATGGTGTGTTCTGTCTCTGTGGTTCTGGTGCAGCTTCTTTCTGTGGGAGACCCTGTTTTGGAGCTGGCACCTGTTTGCTACTCTCACTCGGTTCCGGTACTGGTGGCACAGGGATGAGGTGATTCCCTCTAACAGTTCCATGTTGTGTATCCACCAGATATGAACGTGGAGCAGTGTGCTCACCTATGACAGTCCCAGCTGTTCCTTGGTCAGTTACCCACACAGCATATCCAGATGAGAGCTTACCATCTTACCATCTTGTGTGAGGCCTGTCGTGCAGCCTGGATTCTCCACTTCAAGTCTGTCGTTGTGTTTGTCTCTTCTGGAAAGGTAGGAATCTAGACTTTGTTTACTGCCTGTGTAGAGGGAAGAATGTGTAGGCCTGGACACTCCACGTGTTTCATCTTTGGTCATGGAACAACTGTTTCTCAGATTATGTATAAGGCTAAGAGGTTTTCCAAACAAGCGTGTACTAAATGCTGTATTAAAATTGATTCTGGTGTCCTTGTCCAGGCTCCTATGATGAAGCTGGTGTGATTCTGCTTTCCTACCCTTCGTTAGCAACACTGGTATAACTTACTAATGGTGTGTAAGATGGGATGTCACAGAGCCATGGCGTTTCTGCGCTTTTGTTTTGCATAGCGGCCGTCTGTAGGATGGGACGTCGCAGGGCCATGACGTTTCTGCGCTTTGTTGTGCATGGAGATTCAACACCCCCATGTCTTTGTCGGACGGCATTGCCGCAATTGGCGGCCCTCCCCCGAGGCAAAGGTGCAAGGCGCCGGCCGTTGGGACCGCCTGCTCTCTTTGTCTGCCCCAGATGGGAAACTCTGAGGGCGTGATGAAAGAAACAAGAAATTCTGATTGGTCTGTGACAACTTCCTGTGGGTCAAATGTTCACGTGTGGTAGCTGGCACTTTTTTTCCATCGGAATTGGGCCTTCTGGTTCTCGAGTCTTTTCTCTCGTCCCATTTTTCTCCTGGAACAGGCCCTGTCTCTGAAGCTTGTATCAGGCTGTTCTGTCTTTTTCTATATTTTCCTCCTGTCTTTCATTTTGGCTTTCTCTGTAAAATTGGTACCCTTTTTACATACAACATTTACATGTAATACATGTAAATACATGTTCATCCTTTTAACCTCTATTGTGCCATGCCTCTTTCTGCCAGGTAACATCAAGTTGAAGTGTTTTGAATACAGTGTTTTTGTGTGTAGAGAGAGAGTTTTTTACTCTATTCTCCTTAATTTTTCAGGGGGGGAAGTTCTTCTTGAGAGTCCCCCCATGGGCATGGTAAATTAAACTTTGATAAATTCAATTGACATTCTTCTTTGCAGCTCCCCAAGATGGGAAAATTCCCACCAAACCTGTCATCTACTTCTCAAACAAGTGTGGTAGGTGGGCTCTGAAATGGCCAATCTGATGTTTAAAAGCTGACTTTATCTCTGGCCTCATTGCTCTCCACTCCCTAGACTTTCTGGCAGTAACAGAGACCTGGATATCCCCTCAGAATAGAGCTACACCTGCTGCCCTCTCTTCTGCCTACACTTTCTTCCACACTCCTAGAAAAACTGCAAGAGGAGGGGGGTACTGGCCTTTAAATATCACAAAATTGGTCCTTCACACCATTGCCTCTGCCACATCTTAACATCTCTTCATTTTATTGCATGCAGTCTCAGTTTCTTCTCATTGTCATATATCATCCTCCAGGGTCACTTGGGGGTCACTTTATTGATTAATTGGACACTCCGGTAAGCATTTTCTCCTTAGACACTCCCCTAACGCTCCTCTGTGACTTCAACCTTCCAATAGCCAAACTCCAATCATCTTGCCTTCCTCCCCTTCTCCACTCTTTTTCCTTGACCAACAGCAACATCTCTCCCACACACAGAGTAGTGTCCTGGACCTGGTCCACATCTCTGACCACCACTTCCTGACCTTCACTCTCACACTACCTGGAATATCTCTTTAAACGTGGTGTGGGGTTAGACTGTTACATCAGCACCAGTGTCAATTTTAAACAGCACACATCTGTCATTTATGTTAATGCTGACCATCCATGGTTCACCCCCATTGGTTATAACCCCCAAGAACTTCCCATCTACAGCCTCTTCCACTTCATGGACATTTCTCGAAGCTGTACACACCTGCCTGTAGTGCCCCTTCTTACCATATGACTGGCATTTCACAACAAGAGCAGGGTATTCACATTTTGGGGTGGAAAGGAGACCTGCCACATTTAAAACACTGACTTTTCTTCAATTTGCATTTAGGGTTAATATGTGCTTTAGCCTGGTACTCACTCATTGGTTTACTTTTAACTTTCTTGTTGCTGAAACACTGTCAATGAATTTAAAAGCACTTGCTTTGGTCCCGGAGTGTACATACAGAGAATTTTGCTGCCGTTTCACCTCAGGTCATGAAGAATGTCATAGTAGATGTTTGTTACAGCTACACACAGTCTCTCCACAGCCACTCAATTCTGGAAAAAAAAAAAGAATAAAATCAACTGCCACTTAACTTTACATACCCATCATACAACTGAGCAAACAAATGTAAACCAGCAACATTGTCACGTGATTCCATCCGTGTGACCAGGAGCAATGTGGAAATGAGGTGACGCAATTCCTATAAATAGCCAAGATGGCTGGTACAATAAAACAGCAGACTCTTCTCTGCTAACCAACTTCAGAACAGCCTAAAGGAAAGGATGGTCCATCGGGGATAACTCAAACACACACATAAAGCTAACAGGCTAACAACAAAGGGGTCTATCACACAAAGCAACAACACACACAAATGAGACCCCCCACGGAGCTCCTTGCAGATCTCCGTGGACTCTGGAGACCTCCCGAACACCATCTGAAGTCTCTTTATATATGTGGAGGTGACTAATAGGCAGATAGTAGGTGGAGGCTTCAACTCCTCCCTCGAAGTCAACCTAAAAGAGACAGGACACAAAACACAGCCAACCACACAGAACACGTGGGAGCGTTCGTCCAGGGACATAACACCCCCACCACCAAATATCAACCATTTGGTTCAACAAACAAAGATGAAGCATTCCCCATAAAATACAATATCTGCACTATTCGATGAATCTCTAACCAAAAATTATGAAGGTCCAAAAACACTTACTTTGGTCCCGGAGTGTCCATGCAAAGAATTTTGATGCCGTTTCACCTCCTCACTCTGGAGTGCCATAGTAATGGCCTTGTCCAAGGTTAAGTCTCTGTCCAGCTGCATGCATTCCAATAACTGCATCTCTCAGACCCACAACAAGCATGTCTCTGATTAGCTCAGCATTTAGTACTCCATAGCTGCAATGCTTGGCCAGTGCATATAGTGCTACATTTTTTATGTTGAGGTCAATTGTGAAGCACTTTTATTTTTAAAAAAGGAAGAATTGTAATATTGTGAAATTCAAAACAGTATACACGTACAGTACTCCAACTTTTCACTCAAAAGCTCCATGCTGCTCTGGGGACTACTAACCTGAGAGACAGTAGGCCATACGACAGCAGTCCCTACAACAGACACTACTGAGAGTGAGCGAACATCAGACGGCAATTCAAGCAGTGTCTTTAAATCACTGTGCCAAACGAATGCAGAAGGAACGCACAAAATTTAAAAACACACACATGAATCTTGTGCAAACATTAGACCCACACCGGTGTACATAAACATATCAAACCGCCCCCCAACACAAAGAATGTGCGCAGGAAAAAACGAAAGCTTACACCAACTCCTCTCCACCGAAGGTGTACCTGAGGCCACAAACACCCAAGCAACATCCGGTCCTAAACCTGCCTAACACAAGCTCACTTAACCTACCTGCTCTTCAGAGGGTACCGAATAGTGAAGGCAAAGGGGCCAACAAGTGCTTAACACCTCTGGGAGCTCCTTCAAGACTGTTGGAAAACCATTTCAGGTGACGACCTCTTGAAGCTCATTGAGAGAATACCAAGAGTGTGCAAAGAAGTAATCAGAGCAAAGGGTGGCTATTTTGAAGAAACTAGAAAATAAAACATTGTTTTCAGTTATTTCACCTTTTTGTGTTAAGTACATAACTCCACATTCATTGTTTTTATGCCTTCAGTGAGAATCTACCAATGTAAAAGGTCGTGAAAAATAAAGAAAACACATTGAAAGTGTGCCCAAACTTTTGGGCCGTACAGTACATTAACACAATCCTAAATTAACATTCCTTACATTAATATGTTCACAAAGAGTCATTTAAATAAATGTATGCCTAAACATGCATATGTATGTAACATTTACAGCATAAATGTACTTAAAAGTACATGAATATTTTCTTGCTTAAAACATCAATTTTAAACTTTAAATGTAACATCTATTTAAACATATTAAATTAATACTTTGGAAATTGAATGTGAGTAATTTAATAAGTCTCTCTTAAAAATTTCACCACCCAACCTCATTCTTAGATCTCTCACACAAGACCAAATCCTTTCTGGCAAGTGAAAATACAGCCAAGGATGTCACTCTTAAAAGATCCTTATGATGACCTGGTAGCCACAAGGTCTCAAAACAGGTGGAGGCAATGGGGTATCTTGCTTTGACCTCTACAGAGAGACTTGTCTCCCATCCAGTCCAGAGGTTAACCAGATTGGTTAGTTTCACTGATGTTGCTAATTAGAAAGAAATTAATTCAGAAACTAAGGAATTAAGTTAAAGTGAAGTGATTGTTATTGTGATTCGGGTGTCTTCAAGTCCCTGTCTCAGTTGTTTAATTTGTCTTGTGACATGACAAATCTTAGGCAGTTGCTAAAATGTTTTAAGTTTTAATCTTTCAAACAGTAACCCAGCAATTATATAAAACAAGAATTTAAATGTTAAATGAACAATAACTGAATTTGATTATGTACTACAAAATCTGGATCCTATAGTACCTAAGAGAACATTAACAGGATAACAGGCCTGTGGAGATTCTTTGAAAGACTATAATAAATCACCCACCATTTTTTCATCAGTGTAAAAACACTTGAAAAGGTATAATAATATAATGTAGTATGACAGATTCTGTCAAATTCACTCACTGCATGGAGCATTAGCTTTTCAAAAAGCCATCTCTTGTTGGCTAAAGGGAGGTTCCAGGTATGGGCCAATCCTATGGGCTCATTTTATCCTTGTCGGTCCGGAAGGGGTCATCCTATGTAATATTTCCTAATCGTGTTCACCTGTGTCTGATCACGTAAATCTGCCCTGTTCGTGTCTGTTCACAGTTGGGTCATTGTTACATGTTACCTGTTACCAGATGTCTCCCCTGTCCTGATCATCACGGATTAAACCCCTGTTTTGTGACGTTGTGCGAATGAGTCCTTCTTTTTTGTCATATCTTGTCATCATTTCAGATCACCTGCCTCGTCATGCCAAACAGCCATGACAGTCAGACAGTTTTCATTCTCCTTCGAGCTTCAGGACAAAAGAAGGCAAATTTGGAGATGTTTAATGTCCTATATTCTCGATGTAACACAAACAAGTTCCACCCTTTGTCTATATTATTTAGATTCTGGAGTGGCAGAGATGCCAGTAATCAAAATTGATCAATACTACATTTGCAAGTATTAGAAATTCATGCATTCTTCATTAAACCATTTCTTACACATATCTGTTACTATCAGCATTCATTACAATACATACTAAAACCTGCGTTAAAGAAATAAAAAAAATTAAACACACAAGCCTCATTGTTTCTCTAATCTCAAGGTCTGGGCAGTCTTCCAGCACCACAGTTGCAGTTTCAGGACTTCCACCAAGCAAGACATGAACAAGTGCTGGGCTAAGTCCCAACAGGCATGACCCACCGTGAAGAAAGGAGTGGCCAACCATTCTCCCTGCAACAATAAACATATTGCTTTCCACGAGAAACTGGGAGGCTGAGGGGACTAATTAAAGAAATCAGTAAGACATGTGTAATAAACAGATATACATGTGTGATAAACACATTTAAAAAAAAAATATGCAGCTTATATAAACATAGCAATTACAAGGATGCCATACATACCAAAATTTATGCAAAACCCTGAAATCAGGTTTTCCAAGCATTGTCAGGATTGGCGTCAGCTGGAGACATCACCTGTGGCCAATCCAATACAGGCAGTTCAGGTTGGGGGCTCCTCCTGAGGGGAGTCCTCCGGTAGTTGGTAAGGATGGCGGGCCAGACATTCTTTTTGAACTGACAGTTTTGTGAACTGATGTACTTGATATTTATAGTTTTCAGTTCTGGCAATCGCCACGCACCTTGTTTAAGTTTTCTCTTTTTCCCTGTTTTCGCTATCGCACCATTTTGATTTGTGTTTATTAATAAATCCCTGTTTCCAGTATGTCCTGCCTTTGTGCTTACTTCCCTCATCAGCTCGCGATGTAACATGCATATTGAGGAAAAAAAGTTACACCCTGTCCAACAACAGGATCTCCTGTAATTCAATATACAATTAGACATAATGCAAATAATTCTAAATTACTTTTAACAATTGTAATTAGAGTTACCTTCAAGTCTGCAATTTAGGAATCACACCCATTGTGCAATAGGTCGCTTGTAGAATAAAATAAAGGCATTGTCCTGTTCAGCAGAACTTTCTCTGATGTCCATTCTGAGAAGCAATGGTCTTTCCATTTCATGAATCCAGATGAGATATTGCCTTGGAAGGGTCACTGAGAGTAAAAAAAGCCTAAAAAAAAATTTTCATCTATACCCAACTCGATTTCTTTTCACACACAGTTCTTGTGTCACACATAGTTCAATAAACTCAAGTTTATAGAAGAACCACTTTATTCTGTTACTGAATAAAAAAAAAAGCAGATCGTGATTTATATAAAAAAATTATGCTTTGCAACAACACTACAACAAACAAAACCAATAACAACACATACCATCTGAAACTGTAGAACTCCCAGATGGTCCATGTATTGCTTGCTCCTCCTCACAGACCATAGCTTCATACCTGACATAGTATACTGATACGTTTCCCCACAGGAAAAAGCATGCATCTCAATTATATCAATGGAAAACATATTTGTGCAGACAGGACATTGCTGAATAGCTGAGTTCAGAAGCTATAAGCAAGAACAGTAGCTTGACAAATTATAAACTTCATGCTCACTGTCAGGATTGCCTGCAGCTGGGCTCCACACCTGACTCCAATCCTGACGCCCCATAAATGCCGGAAGTTTCCGCCCCTTCTGGGTCTCTGGCATTTTCGTGAACAGTGTATGTGATTTGAGTTCTGGCAATCGGCACACGCCTACGGGTTAGTTTCAGTTCTTGATTTACGTTAAACTGTTTTCGGCCACCGCGCCATTGTTTCTTTGAGTTTATTGTTTGTTTATAAATAAAACCCCTTCCCAGCATGTCAGACCTCTGCGCTTCCTTCCCCCGTAAGTCCGTAGTCGTGACAGAATGCCGGAGACCCACCCAAAAGCGCAGAGGTGGAAAGCAGAGGAGAAGAAACGCCGCGAAGGACGCAGCCCGGCGCGGCGAACGCAGACGCCAGGGGAGAGACGCGCCGCCCGTTCTGGTGGAGCGTTTTCTCCCCGAGAAGCCGTGGTACACGGCGCCGCGTGATGACGTCACCCCCGGGAAACTCCGCGAAACCCGGAAGCGACAACGTCGGCGGGTGAGTGGGCGGAGCGAGGACGTTAGCGTCGGCAGCAGCGAGGAAGTGAAGTGGGCAGCGAGCGCAGAAGATGCGACCCCCACGATCTTCGCCATGTCGAGCCAAGAACTCTGCGCTCTGCTGGCAAGGCTCCCTGTGGACTGGGACGACACGGACGACGACGAGAGCACGGGAGACGAGAGTTGGGCTCAGCCCATCGCGCCAGTCTGCGATCGTCGCAAGGTCCGTGGGGACCCACGTCACTTCCAGGGGGGTGAGAAGCGACAACGGCGGCGTCCCTCCAGCGAGGAGGTGGGCAGGCTCCAGCCCGAATGGCCAGAGTACTGTCCCTGGGAGTTGATCGCACCCTGGTCCAGGATGTCCGCAGGGTGGACGACCCTCGGAGTCACAGGTGGGAGGACACGGATGACGAAAGCGACAATGACGTGGATTTTCGTTGGGCAGTCGGGGCCGGGATGGTTCCACCCAGCGTGCGCGTCCGAGATTGTCGCGACATCCGTGAAGATCCACGTGACTTCCGAGGGTATGAGGTCGACACGGACCAACACGAGGATGACGCCGATTGGGCAGTCGGTGCCGGGATGGCTCCGCCCATCATGCCCGTCCGTTGCGAGGTACGTGGAAACCCACGTCAGTCCCAGAGGTGCGACAACAGTGAGGAGGAGGACAGCGATGCGGGGCTAAGCTGGTGGAACAGGGCGACAGGAGGTCGCCAACCAGCAACTGCACTGCCGGAACTGCCTCACAGGGAAGATGCCCTCCCAGCTCCAGTCGCCGACCCGCCTTCCCTCTGCTTGGACGTTCCCCAGCTGAACGGCAGCGCATCACCAGCGCCCCCGCATGCTGGAGAAGACGTCCACCACCCCCCACGCCACACGCCCACCACCATCTCCAGCGACGTGCCCAGCCCCGTGTGGGACAGCCAAATGGTCCCAGGACCCTTCAGTGGGGCAGCAGACACGGATGAGATCACTACCATCCTCACGTGTCTGACTGGATCAGCATGGGGCTGGAGCACAGCCCTCTGGCAGCAGGGAGAGACCGACAGGAGTTTTCGGGACTTCCAGCAGAGACTGAGGGCGGAGTTTGATCGGCCAGAGCCTGAGACAGGGATCGAACTCTGCCCCTCCACCACATCCAGTACCAGTCAGGATCCGGGGCAGGTACACAAAGCATTCGGGGCAGATTATTGTGTGCAGGTACGAGGGTCCGGGGCCGCATGCGGGACCACGCCGGGGAGCCAGGCCGATGGTCCGGGGCCGCCATGCGGGACCACGCCGGGGAGCCAAGCCGAGGGTCCGGGGCCGCCATGCGGGACCACGCCGGGGAGCCAGGCCGAGGGTCCGGGGCCGCCAAGCGGGACCACGCCGGGGAGCCAGGCCGAGGGTCCAGGGCCACCAAGCGGGAACACGCCGGGGAGCCAGGCCGAGGGTCCGGGGCCGCCAAGCCTGACCACGCCGGGGAGCCAGGCCGAGGGTCTGGGGCCGCCACGCCTGACCACGCCGGGGAGCCAGGCCGAGGGACCGGGGCCGCCACACCTGACCACGCCGGAGATCCAGGCAGAGGGACCGGGGCCGCCACGCCTGGCCATGCCGGGGAGCCAGGTCGAGGGAACGGGGCCGCCACGCCTGACCACGCCGGGGAGCCAGGCCGAGGGACCGGGGCCGCCACGCCTGACCACGCCGGGGAGCCAGCCCGAGGGACCGGGTCCTCCAAGGGGAGGATACAGCAGGGCAGGAGCTCTGTGGTTGCCGCCGTCCGCCCCGCCGCCTCCACTGATGGTACTGTTGGGGCTCCGAGGACGTAGCCCTTGGAGGGGGGGCTCTGTCAGGATTGCCTGCAGCTGGGCTCCACACCTGACTCCAATCCTGACGCCCCATAAATGCCAGAAGTTTCCGCCCCTTCTGGGTCTCCGGCATTTTCGTGAACTTCATTTGGTAACAGTGTATGTGATTTGAGCATTTTGAAGTTGAATTTCTGACCTTGATTTTTTTTTGTTGAATTTCTGACACTTAATAATATTACTTGAATTTTTTTGCTCCTTGAATCTTTTACTTTATTGGCATTGAAAAATATACACTAAAATAGTAGAGGCAAAATATTGTTTGAATGTTTGAAATTCAAAGGCAAAAATTTCAAAATGTCCGATTGAACAGGTTTTTTTTATGGAATCAGTATTGTTTCTAAATTTGGAAACAAAGCTTTCCTAATATCAAACAATCTGAAAAATAAATGAAAATATTGGCCTTCTGGCACAACGTTCATGTGTGGGTGGGGCTTCGCCTCTTTGGCTCTTGTGGCATTCGTAGCCTCATAATTTTAGCCTTATTTGTCAAATATGAATGCTTTGTGTGTTGATAAATCATATGATGCTCTCTGAAAAGAGGCAAACTTCCCATCACCAGTTCCGAGGAACAGAACTGTCACTGAAATACCTGCTGGTCATGTTCACGAGAAGTGCACCGCGGTCAACCACCGAAGGTGCCCGGGGAACAGTGCTTGGAGAACCGTATCACTGTGAGATACCATCTGCAATAAACCTATAGGATTGTGTGGTTACTTGTGCGCTTGTGTGGTTACTTCAAAATGGAATGGTGCAAGAACTCTGTGCTAGTCTCAAGCTACTGTTCTTTGCTGGTGGAGTTTGTGACTGTGAGATGCAGACCTTTATCTACTACAGAAATTTACCTGTGAGTGGTAGAAGTGTACATTCCACCCAACGCTAATGCGAAGGAGGCGCTCTGCATGCTGTATGTAGTTCTCACTCCCTCTAGTTTTTAGCGAACACCCTGATGGTTGTCAACCATTCGAATGACAAGTCAGTTCTCCCTAAATTCCATCAACATCTGGACAAGAGGGTAAAATGCGCTGGATATCATTTACACTGAACATTGCTGGTACATGCTAGGCGGAGCCCCGCCCCCATCTTGGCCAATCAGACCACATCACTGTTATGCTAATTCTAGCATACAGACCTCTGAAAAAATGGTTCTGAAACAGGTAAGAACCTGGCCAGCAGGAGCCATTTCTGCTCTTGAAAACTGATTTGAGTGCACTGACTGGCAAATGTTCAGTGAGGCTGCAACCAACAGCGACAACACCATAAACCTGGAGGAGTACACAACATCAGTGAACAGCAACATCAGCAAATGCACTGACATTACAGTCTTTAGAACATGTTACAGATCTAACCAGAAGCAGGTCCTAAGATCAGTATGGGCCAAAATATTTTCCAGAACAGCAGAGACACAGGGCGCATGTGGCAGGGCATCCAGGCCATCACATAATACAGGACTTCAACCTCTGCATGTGACAGTGACCCCTCCCTACCGGATGCTCTGAATGACTTCTACGCAGTGATCAGGTGCTGTGTCTACTACGGCGGATGAGGAAATCTTTGCAACTCACAAAGTTAACTCACAAAAGGTTGCTGGACCAGACAACATCCCTGAAAGACTGCTCAGAGAATGTGCAGACCAGTTTGCAGATGTTCTAACTAACATGTTTATCTTACTGAGCAACGTCTCAAGGCCACCACCAACATGCCCATGCCTAAGAAATCATCACTGTCGCATCTCAGTGACTACCATCCTGTTGCACTTACACCCATCATGATGAAGGCTTATTATGAAACACATGGAGTCCCTGCTGCCCTCCACCCTGGACCCACTGCAATTTGCCTATTGTCCGAACTGCTCCACGGATGATGCCATCGCCACAACCCAGCACCTCCTTCCGACCAGGAGAACGGGTGGGAGCCAGCACCATCCCCACACACTGCTCCCCGGGCGCTTGACATGGCTGCCCACTGCTCACTCAGGGTGATGCATTAAATGCAGAGGACAAATTTCCCTGTGTGCACCATGTGCTATGCTGTTGTGTATCACAAGTGACAGTCACTTCACTTCACACTTAAAGACATTGTATTTTCTTATATTGATTATTTCATCCCAGTGTCCCTGGACCTGTCTCTTCCAGGTACTCTGCGTTGTGATCATATAGTAGACAGGACACAGAATGGTTGCAACTGACGTTTTTACTGTAAGAAACAAAACATGGGTTGTGGGTGCAGAGCGTCTCACACAGGCTCCCCTCGTAAAGGTAAGAAAGGGTCTGACCGGTGCACGCATGCGCACGCAGGTACCCATGTAATCAGCCCAATAATGCTCGCGTGCTCGCACACACACCCAGAACCAAAAGGCAGGAGATATAAAAAAAAAACATATTATAGAACCAAACTAAATGCACAAAACAGGAAAAAAATCACAAAATAACAGAGGTTGCATGTTTTGGTGAATTGCAAATTACATACCCTGTTACACCAGGTTAAACCATTCTTAATAAATCAATGAATAAACTTACTTAAATAAACTAATAATTCTACTTATCGTGTATTTCTACTGTTTGCTCTAATTCTAAAACAAAACAAAGCAAAACAAAAAAACATGGGTCAGAACTGAGTGAAATAAAACTTTATTTGGGTGGAAACAAAAACAAATGCAAGGATACAGAGATGTTGTATTTTACGTTTTGATGTTAATGTTTTGTAGGGTCAAAGTATTTGTAGGTAATTTTACCGTATTTTTGAAATACAGAATACAGACATACAGAATGTTACACACTGTTACATTTTCTTTACAGTGCACAGACACACACTGTCTGAACAGGCCGAACATGTCTTATATTATTAATACTGATTAATTCTGATGCACTATAATTAATATTTATTATACAGATGTTGGTTGTTGCTGTGTGTGTTTTTCCAGCTGTTTCTTTTGTGTTTGTTTAAGCAGGTACTGAAGCAGTACTGAATCTGTGTAACCCCCCCCCCCCCCACACACACACACACACACACACCTTTTTCCCCTCTCCCTCCTCGTTATGTTGACTTTCTCCCCAACTTCTCTTTTTCTATCACCCTTTTTCCGGTTGTAATTGAAAAGAGTTAAATAAGAAAAATAAAAATATCATTATTTAATTACAGAAAAAAGGCCACAAAATGATGACAGCACAGATAAACAGAGACACTTTCAGGTTGCGAAAAATGATAAATAATCAATTAATTATAAATGACACAAATATAAATGCAAAATCAAGTAAACAGAAAAAACTGTAACTTTAACCTGGGGCTGTAACTGTTGAATAAGTTGAATCGGTTGAATCAGTTGAACCAAAAGTTCTTAAAACAGACTGTCCAGTTACTGGAGACTTCATGAAACAATGACTGAATAATAGAGCAATGTGGCTACGAAAACCAGAGTCAGAAAAAACATTGTGAAACATTGTGTGTATTTTATATGTGTAACGTGTATTAAAATAAAGAATAAATAGTAGAATCTCACAGCATGGGCTACAATGTGCAAATGTAAAGCACAGTTAGTAAAATAGCAAGGTGGAATGGCGCGGTCAGAATGGGCGGGGTCGTGTGGGTAAAGGGGCGGGTTGGAGATGAACGAACAACTGTCCGCAGCGGCGGTCTGTCTGAGAGAAGCTGCACGGTCCGTTTCCGTTCGGTGAGCGAGTGAGTATAAACATTTCAACTCGGAATAGAGTTTGGACGGCTGTGGTGGGACTGGCCGGTCCTGGCTCCCGCCCGTTCTCCTGGTCGGAAGGTGGATGCGCTTCGCACTTTGGCCGGAAGGAAGAAGGGGAGACGGCCTGAGTCTGGGACTGGAGACCGCTGGACTGTGTGGCCATGTCGGTGTGGATGATATTACCTGTCAGCGTCCCGGTCTTTGCTATCACCGGGATATGGGTGGTGTGAGTATGCCTGTTTACTGCAAAAAGATTTGAAAATGTTCTTATTGCAAAAGTATTTTTATTCTTTACAATCAATAGGAATATAAACATTAGTGATATTAGTGATAACCTGAATGTGTATGCTTATGTATATTTGTTTGTTTCTGTGAATATGTATCTGCATGAATGTGTGTGTGTCATTCACACACATCGGGCTGACTGTCTGGCATTCAAATAATATAAATATATGAATAAATTACAGTGCTGGAAATTCCATGATATTTTAAGGTGTCATTGACTTGACATTGAAAAATGAAATTATAACATTATTTATAATTTGCGTGCAGGGTGGTAGTAGACTAGTGGGTAACACTACGATTGTGTCCCTGAGCAAGACGCAACTCTCAGGGTCTCCAGGGGGGCTGTCCCTGAACTACTGATTGTTGATTCTATTCCCTATTAGATCTGTCACTGTACTCTGTGGCCTCAGCCATAATACCATCATTTTACTTCAAATATGACAGGTTGTGTCAGTAGTCAGATGGGTCATATCTTGTGGCGGGAGGGATTGTTTTGGAGAAGTGGTCTGTGGGGTATGGTTTGAAACATGACCTCCCAGTGGAGAAATCACCTCTTGTTTCAACAGGTCTCAGGCTGACAAGTGTCTTATTGAAGAAGGAAATGGGAGTGTGTGTGTTTCTCTGTGATGCCATTTTCACTGTTTTTGTTGAGGGGCTTATTTCGAGTAAACAAGAGGCTGAATTTCCTTTTCTGGGCCTTGCAGCACCAGACAGCCTTGCAGTCATAAAATTGGAGCCTTGACCGAAGTGGGAGGGGGAATTTTCATTTCTCAGTGCTCCTGGAGGGAATTAATAAACATGGAGAGACTTGCCTTGAAGGATTGCCTTGTGTAATGTGGTCAGTGGCCAGGAGGGAAACGGTGGTATTTTGGGTTTGAGTCCTGCGTGGAATGCTCCATCCCTGTGATTTTAAATCCAACCTGTGGCTGGTTTGAAGTATTCCAGGCGTTGCTGTTTGCCAGTGTCTGTGCAGGTTACCATGGTAACATGTCCATTTGGAGCAGCTGAATCCAAACCAGGAAAATGTGGTCTGGCCCCTGCCAGGCTTTGCAGAAAAACTCCCAGCATTTCCCACAGGAGGCAGAGACGGGACTACTACACACATATATTTCATCCAGATTAATCTATTTGTTTTCCCTGAAACTATTTATGAAAACAATGTGGAGGGTTACATATAAACCACTATCAGCTGTAATTTATTTCTGACCCCGTATCATGCTGTACTGCGTTAACTCACTTCTCCATATGGATTAACCCTGGTCCAGTTTAAGTAGGGAAATCATTATCTCAGCAGTCGACTGCAAGACCTCTGATGAAAGAGGTTCCTTGCTGTGAGCATTTTTACATGTTAACTGTGGGGCTGGGGACAGTATGATTATACTGTACACGTCACCTTGGAATTTGCTCTATTTCAGACAACAGTTCCACATCTTTAAAAAAGGATTTCTACATACAATTAAGAACAAATAGTGTAAAGGTGTTTTTCTTGTTTTTTTTATGAATTGTATTAAAATTATTTTGTGAAAAAATTGTCAAATATTTCCTTTTGTTATACTTTTTAGGTCAACATATTATGACTGATGTGACTGCTTTGTGAGTGAAGATTATAGATGAACAAGGTTGTATTGAGACGTGTGAAGAGTTTGCTTTGAGGTTGTTTGAGTGACTTGTGGAAATTAGGTGAATGTGTTAATAATGCAGAGTCTGTATAAAAAGTACCTTCAGGACTGAGAAGGGCTAGAGACCATAATTTTTATTAAAATAAAAGTACCATTATTTTGATACTTGCTCTCATGTTGATAGAAATAACATTTTATTTTAATTAACACTGTTTATTCTTTAGGTTAAGGTTAATATATATCATTTTGTAAATCTTCATGCTTGATTTGGTAGCAGCCATGATCATGAAATGTCTACAGCAGAGATCTTGTTTTTGTCATTTGCTGACACTAAACCCATTATTAAACCTATAATTATTACTAGTGATGGATTTAGGGCAACATGGGCATCCCCCAGGATTGCCTGAACTTTGAAGAATATTGATTTGAAAAAAAAGTACGTTTATTGTCAGGATTGACAGCAACTGGACTCATCACATGTGCCCAATCCGGACAGCATTTAAAAGCCGGGGATTTCCGCCCTTCGGGAACGACGGCATTTTCGTGAACTTGACTTGGCAACCATGTATGTGTTTGTATTTTGAGTTCTGGCAATTGCCACACACCAGCAGGTTTGTTTATGTTGTTCCCCTTTATTTCCCTTTTCGGCAACGTGCTGGTGTTTATTTGTGTTTATTGTTTATTTATAATAAAATCCCTTTCCCGAATGTTCCGCCTCTGCGCTTCTCTCCCCCATCAGCTCACAGGCGTGACAGAATGCTGTCGCTCTACCCAAAAGCGCAGAGGAAGAAGGCAGAGAAGAAGCGCAGCGAATGAGGCAGCCCGGCGCGGTGAAAGCGGGTGCCATCTGGAGAGACGGCCGTGCAGCGAGGATCTGTGGCAAGACACGCAACCTGTCCTGGTGGAGCGGTTTCTTCCCGGCAAGCCATTTGTGTCCGTATGTCGCCCCCACTTCCCCTCTTTTTGTCCACCAGATGGCGACCCAGCAGTGGGGGGGGGGGGGGGGGGGGGGGGGGTGCAGTTCGGGTTGGGGGCTCCTCCTGAGGGGAGGGAGCCAGTCCGGGGCCGCCATGCGGGACCACGCCAGGGAGCCGGCCCGAGGTACTGGGGCCGCCATGCGGGACCACGCCAGGGAGCCAGCCCTAGGGTCCGGAGTCGCCAGTGTGAGGACCCAACAGGGCAGGAGCCCTGTGGTTTCCGCCATCCGCCCCGCTGCCTCCACTGATGGTACTGCAGGGGCTCCGAGGACTTAGCCCTTGGAGGGGGGGCTCTGTCAGGATTGACGGCACCTGGACTGTGCCCACCTGTGCCCAATCCGGATAGCATTTAAAAGCCGGGGATTTCCGCCCCTTCGGGAGCGACGCCATTTTCGTGAACTTTTTCTTGGCAACCGTGTATGTGTTTGTGTATGTGTTTTTCTGGCAATCGCCACACGCCTGCGGGTTTGTTTATGTTGTTCCCCTTTTATTTCCCTTTTCGGCCATCCTGCTGGTGTTTATTGATTATTTATAATAAAATCCCTTTCCCGAATGTTCCGCCTCTGCGCTTCTCTCCCCCGTCAACTCACGGGCGTGACATTTATCTCACTATGGATCTGTGATACAGGTCTACAGTATTGTATTTTTTTTATTGTCTTTTTTGCATAAAGCCTTGATGACCACAAATGAGGTCATATGCAGGATTAAGCTGCTGCTGGTTTCTACTGGTTCTGGTTTTGCTGTTGAAATGGCATTATTGGCATTTTTATAGTAATGCAAAAGTAATCAATTTGAATATTCCTATTGCGATATTCCTATTCCTGTATCTATTGCGACAAAAATCTCGGCCTGTCTCTTGGACATATCGGCATGGATAACTGAGCGACACCTCCAACTGAACCTATCCAAAACTGAGATTTTGTTCTCTCCGGGCAACAGCTCCCCTCGGCAAAACCTCTCAATTCAAATTGGCTCGCAACTGCAAAAAGCCTTGGAGTTTGGATTGATTCACATTCACAAGATTAGGCCTTTTCTTTCACAACAGGCTATGCAGCTCCTCGTTCAGGCAATGGCTCATCTCTAAACTTGACTATTGTAACTCTCTCCTGGCTGGAGCCTCTGCAGTCACCATAAAACCACTCCAGATGGTGGCAGCCTGCCTCATCTTCAATCAGCCAAAATACACCCATGTCATGCCTCTTCTCACCTCTCTCCACTGGCTCCTGGTAGCTGCTCGCATTGAGTTAAAATCCTTGATGCTTGTCTATCGGGCTGTAAATGGAAGTGCTCCCTCTTATATCAACACACTACTAGCTAGCTACACTCCTGCATTCCCTCTCAGATCTGCAAATGAAATGAGACTGAAAATTCCCTCTTCACGGGGTCTCCGATCCCAATCAACTTCAATATTCTCCTTTGTTGTCCCTGGCTTGTGGAACAACTTGCCCTGCTCCATTCGACTAGCCGGGACTACTACCACCTTTAAGAAGCAGTTGAAAACCCACTTGTTTAAAAAGTATTTCAACGAGTCTAACATGAACACATGCACAAGTTACGCCTTATCAGGGCTCTTAGTTTTGTGACTCAAAATCTATAGAAACCGAATGAGAATTGCTGGTGTCTTCCTCTTGTATGTCGCTTTGTCTGCTAAGTAAAGTAAAGTAAAGTAAAAAGATTATTGAAGCTCCAGCTTGAGGTTGATTTCATCAGCATCTTAATGTCAGGAACTAGGATCTAGAGTTGCTCAGAGAGAGACTGATTATACTTGGTTTGCTGGCACTAAGTGGTTATGAAATGCCTGCATGCTTGTTGAGTGCAACAATGGCCCTGGTGAAACATTCTAGGACAGCCTTAAGGGCATGATAGTATCTATACAGTAACAGACACTAAAATTCTGAAGGACAACCAACATTTAACAGCTCTACATTTAGAATCTTCAATTGTAATTGGCAAATATGTAACTTATGTATATTTCATGTACTCAAATGTGATCCATGCCAGGAGGTACTGGTATTTTATGTATTCCACTTGGCTTATTATGTTTTAGTAGTGTATTCTCCAACTTCCAGGTGTGTGTGTCCAAGTGAACTGTGAAGTGTCCTAATGAAGTGATTACAAGGACAGATGGCAGAATGTTTGTTCAGTGCTGTACAGATCAGGTGGTCCATGTTTAGGCAATTTAAATCAGGCTAATGAGTCTTTAGTCTACAAGTCAGTGTGTTTATCCAACATGCGGATTGTACAGGAAAGAGAGAATGACGGGTCACAGGTCATTTTAGTGTGGTCCTCTGAGTCTCCTGCAGTCTGCTGTTGTGTCTGGACATTAGATTTGCCCTTCCCCACCCCCCTGAAACATTAATTTATTCTGGTTAAATATATATATTTTATGGCAAGGTGTGTTCAATTCCACATCTTTTCACACCCATACCTAATTATACTGTTGAATCAAGAGATCTATTGTACAGAACCTGTCAGACAAAGTGGAGCCAAATGATCCCAAAATGAATTCAAAGAATTCAAAGAAATGCAGGAATAGATGAGGAACAAAGTTATTGCCATCTATCTGTCTGGAAGATGCTACAACACCAAATCGTACCAACCAGCAAACGTTCTGGTGGTCATGTAATGGTCTGGGGCTGATTTGCTTACTTGCTGTGTTATTGTAACCATGAAATCTGTTCTTGATCTAAAACACACCAGCAAGTCCATCTCTGGATGGTTTAAATTGCAGTTGTTCCTGCTTGATTGCAGATTGTGTGCTAATTGTGGCAGAACCACTTTAGGCTTTCACATACGTGAAAATGTATGTTTGTATTGTTTTCTTTAACCTGCATTTTGGGTTTATTTGGGTTTGTCTTTGTTTGGTCTGAAACATTTAAATCAGCATGGGGCACAGTTGATTTATTATAGTCATATGCTCATCTTTTATTGCTTTCATTGCAGCTATGCCATGGCCCGATACAACCAGCACATCTGCCCTGTGGAGAACTGGTGAGTTCGGATGACTTGTTTAGTTACTGGTTTAATCATCCATTGTAGTCATCCATCCGCACTTTACTAAAAACTGCTCACTTTTTTCCAAAAAGGGCTTACCAAATAATGTTATACTTATATAGGACTGGGAGTAGCTAGACATGGGTGCTTTGGCTAACGTGAGCAGGCAGAGAGAGAAGGGGAGCTCAGCAGTGGGAAATAGTTCAGGAGACCTCTCTGTGGTGGTTAAGGTGACACATGGTGCAAAAACAAAGGCAGGTTATTGGTCGGGAACATCGAGGTCAAAACGTGAAACAGTCAAGGGCAAATCCAAGAGAATCAGGCAAAGGAAGTCAGTGTCAGCTTGGAGATCTCAAGTCTCCCTTTTACAGTTGAGTATCAGAGTGTCAGTCAGGAAGAACTGCGAGCAGCAGCAACAAAGGGTACAACCACAATGTTGAACTGGTGAGGATCTAAGATGGCAATTGGACCTCGCAGACGTCTGCTTCCCACAATCAATTCTGTCTGATTTCTGGATCCGATGCTGGGAGTTTGACAGCACTGTCTGAACATCAATTCTTTACCCTCAGCCAAGGACTTCGAACTCAGCTGCCATTGTGGAGTCCAGCTCTACATGAATATTTATCTCATCAGTTAATGTGACACCTCTTGCTCCAACCAGTTCTCCGGGCTGCTCCAGCTTTTCTGTGCTGTTGAAGATATTTGCTCTGTGACCACGCTGCACCTACTCCTAGTCTGCATATAAGCCTGGCATTTCAGCCTGCCTGACCTACTGAGAGATGTCTTTGTTGCCATGGGGGCCAGTCAAGTGCAGTGTTTTTTCAGTGAAGGGCTATTTTGTTACCTTGGTGAGGTCATTCTGACTGCACAAACCCCTCTGATGGGTTGGGATGGGTTGGGCAAGAAGAATATGTTGGTTGCTTGGGGAGTGAGGAGAATAATACATTTAAATTGCCAAGAGTTAGAATGCAATGCTTCATCTTGATGTAGTGTAAATTATATAGATTTTCTTGATTTTAGTTCATAGCTGCTGTTTATCTGATGTGTTCTTGTTGCAGGATGTATAATGAGTCATGTGAAGAAGAACTGATGGTGCAGGGGGGTCCAATGCTCTGCTGTACCCTGGAAAACATTCCTCTCATCAGGTTAATCAGAATCAGAAAACATTATTAATCACAGAGGAAATTGCTGATGTAATGACTGCCACAACAGACAAAGACACAGAGAGACACAAAAATATCTAAAATAAAATCTAAATAAAATAAATATCTAATCTAATTAAAATCTGT
This sequence comes from Denticeps clupeoides, assembly GCF_900700375.1. NCBI lineage: Eukaryota > Metazoa > Chordata > Actinopteri > Clupeiformes > Denticipitidae > Denticeps > Denticeps clupeoides. Next base: position 13,444,217 of record NC_041708.1, read on the forward strand.
TAAATGCTGACAAGACTGCATATGTGAAATGAGCTGTCTGTCTCTAGTTGTGTAGCCCTAGTGGGTAAGTAATTGGACTCATAACCAAAAGTTGAAATCCTGATCTGCCAAGGTGCCACTGAAGTCCCTTGAGCAAGGTACCATCCCCATACATTACTCCCTGGGTGCCTTTCATGGCTGCCCACTGCCCACTAAGGATTATGGGTTAAATGCTTGCTGTGCATCACAATGACCTAACCAATCCCTTTCACTTTCATTTGATATTATGACTGATCCCTTGCAGACACAAGGATAAACAAATACTTCTTATGTATTTGTGTTGCTCAGTTATTACACCACATCCTTACAAAGCTCAAACAACTATTGATTGATTTGTTATATGTCTTTTATAGTAAGTGTGGGACACTGCCTCCAGAGAGCTGCTTCTTTAGTCTCATCTGCAGCACTGGCTCCTTCATGGGTAAGAACACAAAGCGCACTCTTTGCCTGTCTGATCATTGCTTCACCATTGCTTTAGATGGAACTAAACTCTGAGGACAAGTTCTCCATTCCTGCTCTAGTCTGTTCTTCACTTCCTCTCACTTCAATTAAACAGATCCAGAATACAGTGGTTAAACACTTGGAATTTGGGTTTAATTAAATTTTTTTGTCTTATAAACCCTATCAGTTCCATTCACCTTTTCATACTGCAAAACTGCATCCTTGGTGCAGGATGCAGTTTTGATAAGGCAAAGGAAAGGTAATGTGCATTTTAAAGATTTGCTAATAGACCTCATTTGAGCAGTGAATTTTTCAGTAAGTAAGTAATCAGTAAGTAAAGTAACAAATTACTTTAGTAATTTGTAATTTTTTAGGTTGTGTTTGAAGTTTTACTCAAGTAAATTCTTACTCGTGTATTTTACTTTGCTACATTGGAAACAACTTTTATCTCTCTTCAAATCTTAAGTGTCCTGCAGACAGCTCTTTGTGCTCACACGCAAACAAGGCAATTCTGTGAAAGCATGTGGTGGTAATAGATTAGCCTATATATGCCTATATATGCTTTTTGTATCCCAAACATTGCTGAAACTGAATGAGAGTTTTACAGTCTAATGCTGTGGTATTCAGTGGGGCGGGGCACTTGATTTCATTTGTTATATCTCCAGTCAGTGTGCTCCTTTGTCAGTTAATGATATGAAGCTCAGGTTGTTCATAAGGAATTTTTTTTACTGTTTTGGAACATTTTTACTGTTTTGGATACTTTGTTTGATTTTGGCACCACCGCCATTTTGTGATGACGCTGCAATCCTTTCTCCACTCGAGCAACCACTGTCGGCAGCTCTGCCCAAGCCGTACAGCTCAGGAGCGTTCACGCGGCTCTCACCCCGGAACAACGACAGAGATGAAAAGAGGCTCTGCTATTACACCCCCGAAGCACCCAAACCTCCGGTGAGAACTGAACAACCCTGTTACCCGGTGCTCCATTCCAGTCAGCCTGAACTGGTCCATGCCGACCTCCACATTCATAAGGGACATGCCATGGTGGACTCAGGAGCCTCCATGAATCATATTAATGTTAAACCCACATCCACTGAGCCACCTGTACAATTTTGGGAAGGGTAAGCAGACCAAGCACCGCCCTCAACCACCCATGTCAAGCAATGCTCATGTCAAGACCAGCCATGCCCCCATCCCGGCAGGGCATCCCCGCCTGCTACCACAACCTTGACAAGGATAGAGCTGATGAGTTTCCCCCTATCGGCCTTACAGTCACTTGTACCGCGGGGCCATCTGTACTCACTCTCTCTGCCAGAATGAAGGGCCATGGATGAGTACATCCAGACCTCCCTTTCCAACAGTCATCCAGCTCTCCTTGTCTCCTGCCGGTGGCCCCCTTCTATTTTGAGGGGCAGAAGGTCCGGGGCCTCCAACCATGCATTTCAATGCATTGGAAACTATCACGCTATCACAAAATAAAATCGTTACCCCCCCCTCCCGCTCCTGAAAACGGCTTTTGAGTTCTTGGTCATTCCCTTTGTCCTGCCCAACAACAAGCCCTGGTGAACAACGTACTGATTGATCTTCTGGACCACTTCGTCACCCATCTGAACAGTTTTACAATGGCTCCTTGCCAACCGCCTTTATGTCAAGCGAAAAAACGAGCACTTCCACGTCACTCACACATCCTTCCTGGGGTTCAGCAACAGTCCCCAGGGCCTCACCATGGATCCTGTAAAGACCTCCACCGTCACTACCTGTCCCACACCCACATCTATCCGTCACATGCAACAGTTCCTGGGATTTGTGAACTTTTATCAATGCTTCTTCAGAGGGTACAGCCAAGTTGCACAGCCACTCATGTATCTCCTCCATGGCAAACCCACTTCACTGGACACCGGTCAATTCTCCACAGCTCCCATCTTCATTCACCCCGATCCTGCACTCTCATTCATTGCTGAGGTCACACGTTATGCTTGAGTAGAATTTAAGCAAAGTAAATATACTTTTACTATTTTTTTCAGTACAATTTTTAGGACATTGTCCTCTACCAATCCCTGAGTTTGCCAACAGATTTAAACCATCATGTAAAAGGCTCAAACCATTCTTTACGGCTTGGTGTCTGGATGCTATATGTGCCAATCATTGTTTTATTTAATTCAAAGCGTTCCATAGAACTTTTGTCTCCAAAACCAGACTTTCTCACATGAAGTACCCATGCAGTACCCTGAAGTTAGCCCTCTGGTTGCTTTGTTTGGTGTTGCTAGAGAGGGGTACACTTAAAGGCTGGTAAGTGACAGGTCTTGGCCTTTGCTTCCCCTCCGACGTGCTATTTTGATCAAATGGAGAGATGATGCCCTGCCCTCTCATATTGGTTATGCAGACTTAATGTCTTGCCTGAAACTTGCCTGAAAAATTCTGGTATTCACTTCATTCTTAAATAGCAAATTTTAAAATGTAAAAAACTAATATTAAAAAATAATTTGGTTCATTTTCTGAATATAATTTCTATTACAGCTCCACAATGCCTTAGACTCGAGGTACTTGATAGTTCGCCGGATTTTTATCCACAAATTGCTGGCAGTGTGTTATCATGATGCCATTATATAACCAAACATAAGTTTGCATATATAATGGAAAACAGAAATTTGTATTTACCTCCTTTTTGTGAATTCAGCATTTTATTCCTGGTCTATTGCAATGTAAAACAAACAAAAAAAAAAACACCTACAGCATTCATTAAGGCGCCCCCTCACTATATTCTCACTCCACCATGCTCTTCAACTACTTCTACTTTTACCTTGACTGTTCATCTTCGCATCTTCACTGTTCTTATGTGGTTTTGCATGTACTTATGTATCTTTAAAATGATTAACTAAATCTCTGTATAATTTATTACCTGCCCCTCCCCGCTCTGTCTGCAGTCATGTTTGTAGTGCTGCTCCGCTATGCTCAGGTTGTCGAGAAACACCACAACTGTCTACTAAACATGACCAGTCTCTCCACCGGCTGGATCTGTGCTGCAGGGCTCATCATGGTTGGAAATTTCCAGGTGAGCACCAGTGACGTTCATACTCGTATTCTCCTACGTTGTACGTTAACAATAGGAATAAAATGTTCTATTGCATAAATGAGTTAAATAGGCTTTTGCTTCTGCAGTCATAATGATGGTATTTAAATGTTTTCAGATGTGGTATTCATTGTTAAAACTTGCTATGGTTTTGTAGGAAGTATGAATGGAGAAATAAACATGATTACATATTTCTTTTCTTTCATTCCTGGCATAGACCCTGAGAATTTGAATGCTTTCCAGGCAGTCTGCTGGAATGTCTGGAAATGTTAATTTTATTTATGAAAAATGGCCCTCAGCTCTCCTGTTTCTCAGATCTCAGAACTGCCGATGGCAGAGACCATGTGTCACCATTCCACATATGCAGCCAATCAAGAGGCCTGATTCTGAAGGGGAACAGACCAAACAAAAATTCTGTAACAAAGCTGTAGTTTGTGTGTGTGTTTATGTATGTGTGAGAGAGAGATAGCTTATTGGAACCAACGATAAATTAGGGGTGTGAGTGTGTTTAAATGTATTTGTCCTTGATTTCCAAAGTGTTGTTGAATGAGAGAAAGTGTGTTTGTGTGTGTGTGTGTGTGTGTGTGTGTGTATGTATACACACACACACACGCACACACACACACACACACACACACAGTATTTGGGATGTTTGCATATGAACAGGCTCTAGAAGAGGGGATCAATCAAAGGAAGTTGTGAAAAGTTGCTCTGATTGCTGTTTTCTTACATGGTTTTCTGTGTTTTGTGTAGGTGGACAATGCTAAGGTGCTACACTACATCGGGGCATGTGTTGCATTTATCACCAGCATTCTGTTTGTCAGCCTGCAGTCTGTGCTCACGTACCGTCTGGCTAAAACACAGAGCGAGTACAGTGTAGGGCACGTGCGTCTGGCCATGACTCTGTCTGCCTTCATCGCCCTCATGCTCAGTATCCTCCTCCACCTGAATGAATTGTATACACTTATGTTACTCATAGACATTTCATAGATTTCAGAAGCAATGTGATTTTGTAATCTGTGTTGTGTGTGTGTAGAAGAGAGATGTTTTCATTCTGTGTGAGGATGTGTGCTTGTTCTGTAACACTTTTCCAGCTGTTTCATTGGGTTGTAATAAAAATGTTGGAGGCTGATTGAGAAACTAGATACTCATTACGTTCCTTAAGTCCCTCTGTCCACCAGGCGGCGCCTTCTTTGTACAGGAGAGCATTGTGCTGCAGCATGCCGCCGCCATATTTGAGTGGGTCTTCTGCATCATTGTCATGCTCTTCTATGGGACCTTCGCTTTTGAGTTTGAGGCCATCACAAGTGACACAGTGATGGTGTTAGTGACGGGTGGAGCTGTTGGACAGGATCACAAAATAGATGCACTAAGTGGCTCCAGTGGACATCGGCCAGAGAATCCACCCATGCTGTAATAAGGCTTATGGAAGCCAATCACAGATCAGTTGTAACGGGTGGAGTCTCACGGGTGAGACTCACCCCAACTTTTCACGAAAGACCAACGTTCTGTTTATACAGATAGACCATATATAAACATATACAGATATGTTTTTTTCTCTTCACATGCTCCAGATGGGGCCACAGGGCTGGTCTGCAAGGGGTTTCATGTACAGGACACATAATAAAAGGACCAAAACAAGGGTTCTGTACCTATAATTTTGCAGTAGACTGTTGGTAGCAGACATAATGCCCTAAATATATACAGTAGAACCATTTTGAAGTGTTGGCTTCACCACAGTGCCTTACATAGCTGCGTCCAGCTATTGCTGACCAGAAGGACAGACTCCGCCTCTTATCAGACTTAGGAAGTCCAGGCGGATGCACATTTCTAATTTTTTCCTGCGCAAAGACAAGCAGCTAAGTCATGTCTGGTTAATTGGATTGTATAACGCCAGCCCCTCCTCATCTGTGTGACTGTTTCTATAGAAACATCAGGGAGATTAGCTGGTGATGCAGAAGGTTCTGCTGTTTATAGGTGCCACTGACATCAAGTCACTATCTTATTTTTTTATTTACTCAGATCCCTGTCATCCACTGCCTTCATATCTTCTCTAGTGACCCCAAGTGGCCAATGTTTTGACTGCAGCAGGTCTGCTACCATGACTGGAACATGGAATGTTTCATTTTGTTTGGAGGACACATCAAGAGTTTTGATTCATATGCTTTGAATTGGATCTCTGTTCCAGGGTCTCAGGAAATTCTGTTACTTCACCAGATGGATAATTTTCTTACAAACATTTGTAAATTTATATTTTTGTAAATTTGATTTATGATAGAATAGGATAAAATGGCATTATATTCTGTTCTACAGCTTTATTTCTCTGTCCTTGCTTCTGGTTTATATTTTCCATTATCATCACATACTCATGCACAGAAGATACATTCTTTTAAAACCTGTGCCTTTTGTTTCAATACAAACAAAGCATTGACAGAAACATGGACTTTAGAAAATAATCACTGTGTGCATCTGCCTTAAAATTGTCCAGTAAATAAATCAGTTTATTTAGTTTTGACAGTTTATGTGTTTTGTTTTTATATGCTACTTATGATACAGGGAAGCATGGTTTCTAAAACGTTTATTTACATTTAAGGGTTTGCTGGCTTGAGACAGGACAGTTGATGATACTGATGATACATCACATCAGACCCGATGAAGGTGGTCTCATTGAAAACCTTTTTGAGGAGCTCAAATGTCAGACATTTTGAGTGCATTAGACATGATGAAACATCCTGATGTGTGTGAGCACGTAGGTCACAATGTTAAAACAAGATCAGGTCAATTCCACAAAATAAAACTTGATGCCTCATTGTGAATATGAACACTGAGAACAAGATGGCCAGCAATTCATGCTACCAATTTAACATGGAAAGAGAAAATAACAATATAGCACAAGAATACCTATTCTATAATATTCTAACAGATGCTATTAAAACCCGAAGAGCATGAGAAATACATGTAGACATTCCACTTTGAAAAGATAAGATTCCAGGCCAGTCCAGATCAATCCAACTGAGAAGTGGGTACAATGATAAGGATGTCATTTCAGCTACTGGTGTGGAATTAGATAAGATTATTTCAATGCTTTGAACAGACTATAACCAATACGAAGTGGCCTTTCTCCAGATCTTCTGAAAGGAATGTTTCATGGGCACCATTTATGGTCCAGATTGTCCCTGTGCAATAGGGTGTGATAGATCAGATCAGTGTAACTCAGTTATAGGAGTTTATGGAGGCCAGTTAGTCCTTGCTTGGTGTTTAAACTCTTGTCTCTACATACTGGTAATCACTATGTCAGGTATCATTAGCAGAGGTACATTCAGAATTTCAGGAACTTTGGCACCTCCCATGGGAAGTCGCTCCTGCCAAAGTGACCATAGCAGGCGGTTTTCTGGTAGATTGGTCTCTTCAGATTCAAGTCACTGTCATTGGGAAAGACAAATGTCAGCCTTTCCACAGGAAGCATGTAGATCTACTGAAATGGTTTAGCTGTGTAAAGTCCTGTGTTGTCCAGTGACAGAACACTGCAGCAGGGTGTATGAGACTCACCGGACAATGACACCAGGCCGGAGATCAAAGTTTTTGTTGACAATATGCAGCAGCTCTTGCTCAGTTTTCTCAGAAGACCCATAGGTGAAGAGTGAGATGGAGAGAGGGTGAGCCACTCCAATGGCGTAAGACACCTGATAAAGAAAAGCTGAGCTGAAGGACCTACTTAAACCCAGTTCTGTGGATTCTGCTTGAATTTCTGTAGTGCCTGTTTTCAAATTCAATCCCAATGCAGAATCCAGTCAACTTAAGGTGTGTGTGTGTGTGTATTATTGATGAAATGTTAATGTCAATTGATGAACCGCAAATGTTAAGAATATTATATACACACGTGGACAAAATTGTTGGTACCCTTCAGTCAATGAAAGAAAAACTCAAAATGGTCACAAAAATAACTTGAATCTGACAAAAGTTATAATAAATAAAAAAAATATGAAATTTAACTAATAAAAGTCAGACATTGCTTTTCAACCATTCTTCAACAGAATTATTAAAAAAAAAAAAAAAACTCACGAAACATGCCTGGACAAAAATGATGGTACCCCTAGAAAAGACTGAAAATAGTCACTGTGATAGTCACTGTGTTGTTTGATGACATGGTGTGTACCACACTCAACATGGACCAGAGGAAGCGAAGGAAAAGTCTATAAGACCATCTCGAAGCAGCTTGATGTTCCTGTGACTACAGTTGCACATATTATTCAGAAATTTAAGATCCATGAGACTGTAGCCAACCTCCCTTGACGTGGCCGCAGGAGGAAAATTGATGACAAATCAAAGAGACGGATAATACGAATGGTAACAAAAGAGCCCAGAAAAAAAAGAGATCCAAGGTGAACTTCAAGCTCAAGGAACATCAGTGTCAGATCGCACCATCCGTCGTTGTTTGAGCCAAAGTGGAATTCATGGGAGACGACCAAGGAGGACACATTGTTGAAAACAAATCATAAAAAAGCCAGACTGGAATTTGCCAAACTACATGTGGACAAGCCACAAAAATATCCTATGGACAGATGAGACAAAAATTGAACTTTTTGCCAAGGCACACCAGCTCTATGTTCACAGATGGAAAAATTAAGCATATCAAGAAAAGAACACCATCCCTTCTGTGAAACATGGAGGAGATTCTGTTATATTCTGGGGCTGCTTTGCTGCATCTGGCACAGGGTGTCTTGAATCTGTGCAGGGTACAATGAAATCTCAAGACTATCAAGGGATTCTAGAGAGAAATGTGCTGGCCAGTGTCAGAAAGCTTGGTCTCATTCGCAGGTTATGGGTCTTGCAACAGGACAATGACCCAAAACACACAGCTAAAACACCCAAGAATGGCTAAGAGGAAAACATTGGACTCTTCTAAAGTGGTCTTCTATGAGCCCTGACCTCAATCCTATTGAGCATCTTTGGAAAGAGCTGAAACATGCCGTCTGTAAAAGGCACCCTTCAAACCTGAGACAACTGGAGCAGTTTGCTCATGAGGAGGGGGCCAAAATACCTGCTGAGAAGTGCAGAAGTCTCACTGACCATTACAGGAATTGTTTGATTGCAGTGATTGCCTCAAAAGGTTGTGCAACAAAATATTAAGTTAGGGGTACCATAATTTTTTAAAATAATTCTGTTGAAGCATGGTTGAAAATCAATGTCTGACTTTCATTGGTTGAATTTTTATTTATTATTACTTTTGTCATATTAAAGTTATTTCTGTGACCATTGTGAGTTTTTCTTCCATTGACTGAAAGGTACCAACAATTTTGTCCACGTGTGTATATGGTTTCCTAAGCATTTCATCCATAATTCTCACCTGTACCAGCACCCTCTTGCATAGCTGAGCTTTGACCAGTGATTTGGCCACCCAGCGGGCAGCATAAGCAGCAGATCGGTCGACCTTGGTGTAATCCTTCCCAGAGAAGGCCCCTCCACCATGGGCTCCCCATCCACCATATGTGTCCACAATTATCTTTCTCCCTGTGACTCCTGCATCACCCTGTTAAAACATGACGATGAGTTTGAAAGGGCTAAATAGCAACAAATACTTTTACATCAAAATGTAAATATTTCACGATCCACACCTGAGGACCTCCAATGACAAACCGGCCGCTTGGCTGCAGGTGATAGATGGTCTTCTCATCCAGATACTTGGCTGGCACTACAGCCTTGATCACTTTCTCTTTCAAAATTCTCTTCTGCTCTTCTAGCGTGATGATGTCATCATGCTGCACTGAAATCACCACTGTGTGCACACGCTGAGGGATTACTGCACCATTCACCTGTTTGTAGTGCACTGTCACCTGAAGCCAGAGGATAGTGTATTGAAATGGGACTCCAGTTAGGTGGACAGTTAATAATTTTTGGCACTTGTGTTTATGTTCATTTGTTAATTATAATAAAGTAGTGTTCAAGTTATTCGCTTTTGCCTCATGCTGTCCTACATGCCTGACACAGAGCTACCAAAATAGAAGGCACAGTCAACTTTACAGAAGAGCATGAAGGGGAAGACTACAGTGCAGGTGCAGGGTGATGCCTCCATGCTCTCTTAGCAATCCTGGTGACAGAACACAAGCAATAAATAGAGGTGAGTCATGGCCTGCACAACAAGAGAGAAGCAGAGCACCCACAGCACGGGGCACACTTCAACATCCTGGAGCTGCTCGGCTGGCAAGGCTCAGATGAGGTGGAAGACTATTGGGTTCTGGTCCACATCTGGGAAAGCTTGTCCATGGTGAGGTTTGTGGATTACTCTGCCTTGGAAGATTTTGTTCAGTGAAATCTCGAATGTTTCATGATGCGATTCGCACCTTGTTTTGAAACCAGCTAGCTCCTCCATGACAAGACATCAGAAAAGGCAGGGTAAATCACCACACTCCTAACCTCTCTATGTCATCTAATCCAGCCCAGGTCTGCCACAATATTGTTTCTGAATCCAGTTCTCCACTCATTAGTCCTCATGATGAAAGTGCTCCCGAAGTTGCTTCTTCACTACTTGGTCCCTGTAAAGATATTGCTCTTGAAGCCTCTTCTCCCAACGTTGGTCACCATTAAAAACAGCTCTGCCAAAGCTGCTTCTCCACTCCCAGGTCCCCATGACAACAGTGCTCTTGAAGCTGCTTCTCCACTTACTCAATTCTGTAACAAGGGGTGGGCCGTGAGCTCAAGGGCCGAAAAGGGGCATGCAGTGAGATCAGACATGATCTGCCTGAATTTTGATTGGTGTAGAAGCAAGGCTCAGAGGCCCATAATTTGAGAAACACTTAGCTAGGAGAACAAGGACAGTGTGGTGGAATAGGCTTCCTGGAGCCTAGTGAAGGCAGGAGTCCAGAAGAGAGAGGTGATGTTATTGGGAGCTGTGGAGCCACTCTCTTTTCTGGACTCACTGAGAGAGGGTCTCTGAAATCCTGGGCCCATCTGTGTACCACTGCTGGCAGATGAGAGCCCTGATAACCCCAACTTTCACATTGGAACTCTAAAATAATTCAGAGGTTATTGTGCTACCCTGTTATTTATCTAAACAATTGAAGAGTAGAAAGACACCACCCATGTCTGATGTCACCAGTTTTCTTCCAGCTGCATAATACAGCTTACAGCAGCCACACCCTTATGCAGTGAGATGATTGGCTAATACTCACTTCAGTCAGGCCACTGTGATAAAGAAAGGGCTCATCTGTAACTCATCTCTGCACACACTTGTTAATACAAAACCCAGTAAGACAATATATTGATTAACTGCTTTTAATGGTAAATGGTGTATATATTGGGCAGGGAGTTCTTAATGTATCTGGGTTAGAGCATCTCAAAAACAGCAGGTGTCATGCCCACAGCACATAAGAAGTATTCTGATTCTATAAAAGAACACAATACTGGTCAGTACTAGAAACCACTTTGGCTACAACGTAAACCCAACAAAATTGGGTTTAATCAGTTTTTTGGCATTAGGAGCTTGCATGCTCTATTTCCTTCTGGTTCTCTGGTTTTGTGTTGTTGTCCCTAAATTGTCCATAATGTAAGTGTGAGTGAATGTATGTGCCCTGCGGGTCGCTGGTGCCCCAGGATGGGCTCCAACAGCCACGACCCTGAGTAAGACTAAATGGTTATTGAAAACGAGTGAGTGAAAGTATCTTCATTATATTCAACATAACATGCAACATACATTCAGTGTATGTTTAACTTTCTTTGTGTGTTTAACTTATCTTAGCTGTCTTAGTTTGTGTTAGTTCAATGACATTTGTGTAAAACTTCAAATGTAATCTGTTGGTCACCATTTTTGTCACCTACTCAAATCTCATAAATAAGATTAGTGGATTTTTCAAAAATGTTCTTCATTATTGCATAGACAACCATTCATGGGTTTGGATGCTCTAATTAAATGCTTATTTTGAGTAAATGGTTTTTATGCATATCCAAATATAACAATTTTTACACATTAAGTTACATTAGTGGCTCTGGCCTATAGCAAGGCTATGTCACAATCACCTGGGTTTTAGAATCAGGGCGGAGCCAAGGGATTGTGCCATCACGTCTTAGTTCAGCCATCTTGTAGTTGAGTTTGTGGGCGAGCATGATAGTGAGAGGCATGCAATCCTCCGTCTCATCTGTTGCATAACCAAACATCAAACCCTGAGGGAAGAGAGCACACAAGTTCATGTACTGCTGTTCATGTAATGAGTCCAAATGAGTTCCATATTTATTTCACCTGGTCCCCAGCACCAATGTCCTCCTCATGTCTGTCAATGTGAACACCTTGTGCTATATCTGGAGACTGTTCTTCCAAAGCCACCAGGACGTTGCAAGTCTTATAGTCAAAACCTGGCAGGAGTAAGGATGAAAAATCATTGTAGATTTCTACAGATTCGATTTGCAGTTGTACAGATATACCAGACTGAGCTGCATGTTCACTCCATTCTTCTGAACAGAAATAGTTGGTAGTGCCAAAGTCAAACAGAAAAACTAGGTGTTGTTCTGCTTTTGCAATTGTATCTCCAAGATTATGGAGCTAAAAATAAATTTGGCACAATCAATTCAAACTTTCAAATCTAGACTTTTAGAATAATTTTCCCATTGCTTTCAACTGTGTGTGAGAAACTCTTGCATGTTTTTACATTTTTATCACTCTTTCATTATTGTACAGCACATTAGTAGGACACTGCTTATTGTTTAATTGTGTCAATTCAATTTGAGTTTGCATTCATCTGTTTGCACCTTTGTCAGAGTTGTCATAACCAATGTGCTTGATGGTGTCTCTCACAACCTTCTGGTAATCCACATTGGCTGAGGATGTGATCTCACCACATAGAAGGACCATGCCTGTCTTGCATACAGTTTCTGGTAAAAGAAACATGATTTATTAAACATACATCATCATCATCAACATCATCATCCCATTTGATTCTCAGTTATTATTTGTACCATTACAGGTTGGTTTCTCTCCATATTTTTCCTTTTGGTTCTTCTGCTGAAAGATCACGACTCTGATGCCAGTTCATCCTAGTATCCTGCCTGTACTGTAATATCCAGAGCCTAATCTCTAATCATCACTTGTTCTTCGAGCTCTACTCCTGGAACATCTGTTGTGTCCAGAGTGCAGTTCAGCTGATCATTAACCATCTGGGGGTAGACCACAGCTTCTCTCTTTCTGCTTGTCATTCCCTGTTGTAACTGATTAAGTATGGAATGTGAAAGACTCTTACCACAAGCAACTTTGGCATCAGGATCATGCTTGAGGTGGGCATCGAGGACAGCATCACTGATTTGGTCACATATCTTGTCTAGAAGAAGAGTCCAGTTAGGGTTAATGAATGGTTTTACATCTAACAAGCTTTTGCATCAGACTTGCTTTTGACAGTGAAGAGTGCAGCCTTTCAACAAACAGAAGCCATTGGTCTAACACACGCTCCCCTGTCAAACAGCTGAAGCAAGCCCTTGTGAGGGTTACATCAGAAACAACAAATTCCCAAACGCTGGTGATAACATCAGTTACATGCCAACAGCTGCTCTCTGTATGCAATTTTCATGATACTAGCCAAATACTACAAATTCAGAGAAGGCCTAATGTCACCAGTTATCACCAGTTCCCCTTAAGAAGTTTTGTTTCAGAAGAAATGTATTTCCCATGACCTTGAGCAAGAGCACAAGTCAGCCTGATAGCCTAATGATCAGTCATGTCAAACCCACATGAAACCTCCCGATGTGCAGAAAAAATGTGTGCTGCAAGCAACCCCAGGAAAAGCAACATGGAACACAACTTCAGCGAATGAGGACAAGCTTGTGGTCACTGGAGAGATCAGGTGAATGGAATACTGTGAAAGTAATACTGTGTACTATGCAGTCTAAACTCACCAGGATGGCCCTCTCCAACAGATTCAGAGGTGAACATAAATGAGCTGTCATCATTCAGGTCAGGGAATCCATCCATTAAACTGCTCATTGTGTTTACAGATGGAGAAAATAGAAAGAAACGTCCACACGATTGGAGAACAGAAAAGAGCCACCTGCACTGTTCACAGGTAGACAGGGAGGGGAGAGAGACAGGGGGAAACTGAGAGTGAGAGAGAGAGCGAGAGAGAGCGAGAGAGAGCTGAGAGAGACCGGAGAGCAGCCCTGCAGCACCATTAGTCTAGGGCCTTATTGGAACATGCTCCTATATATGGTTTTGCGCACATGCACACACACACACACACACACACACACACACGTGTCGTATGCTCTAGTGGGACAGTCCATTCCAGTGGGGTGGGTGTTGTAGAGGGGAGTAAACCTCACTTTGGGGGCAGTCTGTTGTTCGACAGGCATTGCAGAGGTTCACTCAGAATTTTTCACCTGGAGGCGAGACTGCCAGCAAGACTGAGTTTGGTTTCATGGGGACAGGGGAGGGTAGCAATCTGACACATCTGATTGGAGGATCATTTGTTTTTATGTGGAATTGTTGTGAGATGTTATGCAGTTGAGTAACAGTGTAGCCCAAACGTGGCCAAAGTAAACGTGCAAGTTGATTTCGCATGTAAAACATTTATTTATTCAGAATACAAACACTGTTATCTATTTTCAGATTTTTCACATTTTATACATTTCCATATATGGTCTGATTCAGCAATTCAGAGAGGGTTTGGAATCACTATTAATTTTAATATTAGTTCAAAAAGATGTCATTGTTCTGGTCAACATTTGATCCTAACTTTGCTCCTCATGGGCTGCTTGTCTGACCTTGGGAGAGAACACTGATGTTTACTTTGGCATTTTTATTCCTAACATTTGTAAAACATTTATTGATATCAATTAAACAGTGTTGTGCAGTAAGACAGCAGCCGGGGTTAATGACTGATAGAGTCAAGGTATAATAGAGTGAATCTATTATAGCATACAGTAACTCTAACTGCAAAAAATTGTGGTGCCTTCCCCTACAGATCAAAATGCATATATACGCTCTAATGCTCGCCTGCATTTTCCAAATTGAGTTATAAATGTTTTCCACAATAAAACTGTGTGATAAACAGCAAGTGAAACTCCACGCCTCTAATGCACTGATCAAGGCCATGAACATCGGCAAACAAACTCACAAACTCAGCAGACACTCAGAATTGCTCAACAGCATGAAACGTGACTGGTGACATGAAGGTCAACTCATACCACAAAGAATAGGGAATCCCTGCTCTTCAATCTACTGTCCTTGGTCAGTAGTCCAGAGAAACCTTCAGTAGGAAAACTTGCATGGGACAGTTAGTTCTACTGAAGAGCCATGACCAAAGGGGATCCAAAATCCATGGTGCAACCAGAAAAATAACAGTGTGGGAATGGCCAACATGTTTTCTGTCTAATAGAGTTCAGGGCCACGCTTTCCAAACACACTGAGGTAGAAGTATAATGTTCCAGTCCCTCACCCAAGATACAGTTCAGAATGGAACACTGAGAGCTATCTTCAATAAAGCCTGAATGATTAAAGTGTAATCGGACATTCTTTTTTTTTTTTCAACTCCATTTAAACACATCCTATTAAACTGGTTCTCTGATACATTTGAAATGTGTAAAATACACAGCAAAATATAATCTGTTTGGAGCTGAACATGCAATGGGCACAGACACCAGGGTGGCTTCCTCCTTTGTTCTTTTGGCCAATGTGCCAATTAGCCAGCTGGCGCTGGAAGCAGTTAGTGGTTGCAGCCAATGACAAATCAAGACAGGAGTCACCCATGGGTGGAGTGCGTGTCCTCACACGTCATTGGGTGTCTGCCGGGTGTAACTCCTCATTAGACTAACTGTCTTGGTCACATTTTAAGAAGCACTTTGTTAAGTTGCATGGTGTTCATAAAAATCTGAATTTAAAAGGAAAATTATACATTGAAGGAGCGGTAATGTCCAGTGTAATCTGCATGTAATTTATGTGGTAACAGTGGTTGCAGAACGAAATTCATTGCAATGTATTCAAAGCAAATCAAGTTTGCTTCCAACATAACGCGCTCAGCAAGGTTTCTGGATCCTGTTTGAATCGTCAAATGCTATTGCTTCTCCTGCGTGATGACTCGAAACATCGGCGCTCTACAGAGCGTCCTCTACGAGTCACGTGACCGTCCGGGATCAGCGCGGCGGTCGACTCGCCTGCTCTGCGTGAGTAGCTGATTTTCACAGAACGCGCTCACTACGAATTTACGCAATTTGCCGCTTCGCATATAAGGTCTGAAATGTAAAATGGACCGTTTGTAAAAGAGGTTGTGGTAAATTGGGTCACGCAATGTGGAAAAACCTGTTATGTTGTCGGCTGTTGGTGCGAATCACACTTGTTTCGTAGTGAATATTCGCAAAAGTAAAAAATGTACCACTCCAGCTTGTTTGTTTGTCTTGTATAGACCGATAAATCAGGTTCGTTACTCTTTTCTTCAAGTGAGTGAAGAAAGGGCTGAACGGCATTCACTTATTTGAACATTGACCCAATTTCCAGTCTTGTGTAGTAGATGACCGAGACGTAGTCAGCATCTGCCGTTTAAAACAAATAGTATTGCAGTAAATTGTTTTCTCATTTGCTGCAAATGTACCAGTTATGACGTATTTTAAGATTTACAATACATGAACACCTTTAAACTTTTGGCCATGCGTTTGTTTTTGCGCTCGCTACTTCCTCTCTTTGGATTATTTAATCGTTCCCCATTCATAGTTACGTTCTATATTACTTAAGTCACAGTTACAAAGATTTCGTATTTCTGTTACGTTTTATCGGTTTATTTATGTAAATCCGGTTGATGCATTTGACTTTACACTAGCAAACATAGTGTTCAATGACGTGATACTAGTTTTGGTGTCTGGATGGTTTAGTTTAATTGTTTATGCTCTCGAAGTAATAATAATCACAAACATCAAATGGTGTTTTATATCAGATGGCATGACCCAAGGAAAACACTGACCGTTACATAACATGACCAAATATTTGCTTATTATCCATAATATTTCTTGTTAAATTAGATTTAGGTTGCAAAAAATAATGTATGCACAATAGCTGATTTGGTTATGATTTAATAAGAAAAAATTTTATATGATTATTATGATTTGAGTGAAATACTTGTTTTCAGATTTTTGTGAATTGTCTGTCATATAGATGAGCAATTTTGCCTTTTTTAATGAAAGTAGAAAGAAAGAAAGTGAAGTGATTGTCATTGTGAAACACTGCAGCACAGCACATGGTGCACATAACGAAATGTGTCCTCTGCTTTTAACCCATCACCCTTAGTGAGCAGTGGGCAGCCAGTACAGGCGCCCGGGGAGCATTGTGTAGGGATGGCCACTTCCTTAACCGCTAGGCCACCACTGTGTTTTTGAGGACTGGACTGGCTGTCCTTTTTAAAAACAGCTTAGAGAAGCTGAAACAAGAACAAACATGTCCGATGTGGTAGATGTCCATTTTCTCAGCAGTACCACACTTAGGGTTTTCTTTCTTCTCCCTCCTTTTCCAGAACAGGTTGAAGGCAATGTTAACATTCTCACATAAATGAGCTCTGCCTTGCGAGTACTTTTCAATGACCCTCGTATGAACATTTGTCTCCATTATGTACCAGACTAGTTCTGAGTATAAAAGCTGGGCTCCTGCATCCCTGTCGGACACTACATAAAAACAATAATAATAGTATTTATTTAGTATTTAATTTTATTTTAGGGCACTTTTCTAAACCCCAATGTCACTTTACAGAATAAAGTAAATAACAAACAACTAAAAGCAGCACAATAAGCTTGAATTGACACCAAAAACAGAGTTAAAGCAAATACATCTGTTTAAACAGAAGGTTTTTGAGCTGTGACTTAAAATAAAAGAAGAGGATTTAAATTCTAATGTCAGGAGGAAGTGAGTTCCAAAGTTCAGGATCAGAGTGACTGAAAGCTCTGTTCTCCATAGTGATAAGACGGGCCAAAGGAACAATAAGGTGCGTGGTGGAAGATGACCTTAGAGAGCTGGAAGGAGTGGCGATGTGTACCAGGTCACACTGATAGAGAGGAGCAAGGTTATGGATGCACTTGAAGGTGATAATTAAAAATGTATCCTAGCTTCTATTGGCAACCGATGAAGCTGTTGGAGAACTGGGGTGATGTGTTTTCTTGAGGGAGTATGAGTACAAGTTTGTATAGAGCCTTATT
Source organism: Denticeps clupeoides (assembly GCF_900700375.1). Taxonomy (NCBI): domain Eukaryota; kingdom Metazoa; phylum Chordata; class Actinopteri; order Clupeiformes; family Denticipitidae; genus Denticeps; species Denticeps clupeoides. Next base: position 13,461,915 of record NC_041708.1, read on the forward strand.
TGGGAGACCAAAAAGAAGAGAATTGCAATAATCAGTCTGGGATGTGATGAGGCTATGGACAAGTATGGCAGCAGCATGGGGAGTAAGGAAGGGACAAAGTCGGTTAATGTTATGTAGATGAAAATATGCAGACTGGGTGGTGTAATTAATATGAGACTGGAATGAAAGCATATTATCAGATATGACACCCAGACTCTTTTCCTGAGGGAAAGGGTGGATGGAGGCTAGAGTGAAACAGAGTGAAAACCTTTATTACTGTTTAGTTTGATAAAATGTGAGGTGGTGCAAGTTAAGAGTAAACCATGGTGCTCAGCAGGAAACTGAAACAGACGTTTGAGTGGAGCAAATGTGTTAAGTAGACTATAAAGGTTGGATTATAGTCAGAAAGATCAGGGGTTGAAGAGTGTGTGAATGGAAGGACACATATAACAGATTAGAAATGTGAATCACAAGGAATACAGATTTTGGAAGCTGTTACATTAACATTAAAATAGATAAACATATGATCAGAAAGGGGAAACAAATTGGCTTTGGAGTGAGTGGGGGTGACACCAGAACAACAGACTAAATCCAGTGTATGACCTTTAGAATGAGTAGGGTATTTGATGTATTGATTAAGTCCAATACTTTCCAAGCAGGATGTGAAATCTTTGGAAAGAGAGTTGTTGCTAATGTCCTTATGTACATTGAAGTCACCAACAACTATCAAATTAGGAGATAGAACAGAAAAATATGTTATTAGAACTGAAAAGTCATTTTAAAAAATCCTTATTTGGCTTATGTGGTCAATAAACAGTACATATAATTGTAGGAATAGCTCCAGGGCGCTGAATTGTAGTGTATAAAAATGAGTGGAATAAAATGTCCAAAGAAGCATACTTTTACCCTTCCAGTGTAAGCCCTGTGGTGCTGTGTTGTTTTCACATCAGTATTATTGGAGCTGATTGGTGTGAATGACCATGTGATCTGTGCTGCAGCTCGTCCTGCCAACCTGGGGGGGGAGCTGCTCGCTGCAGGCATGTGGTCCCTGGGCCTGGGAGCAGTTGGGGCAGCCATTGCTGGAATCTTCCTCGCCAACACTGATTTGTTCCTGACCAAACCAGCCATCGCTGCGTTGGAGCACCTTGAGACTGCCAACCTCATTTCAACCATAGAGGGTAAAGAACAAGTTTGTAATGGAATCCACATTTTTATTGTGTTATTGTAATGTGCGTTGTACATGAGAGACTTGAGTTTTAGTGTTCTGATTTCTTTAGCTGGGAAGACCCTTAAAGCCAAGACTCTCTGGGAGAAGAATGGGGCAGTGATCATGGCTGTGCGCCGACCAGGATGATTCTTGTGCAGAGAGGTGCCATGAGAATTTTTCGATCATACTTTGAATAGTAGTCTTTTGCATTCACATTAAATTCATTGCTAGTCTTGGTTCTGCCCTTTTATTTTACATTTACATTTACAGCATTTATCAGACGCCCTTATCCAGAGCGATTTGAAACAGTAGTTACAGGGACAGTCCCCCCTGGAGAAATTTAGGGTTGTCTTGCTCAGGAATGGTTGTAAGTGGAATTTGAACCTGGGACTCCTGGTTCATAGGCAAGTGTTAAAACTAGGCTACTACCACCCTAGGAATTATTATAGGAACTTTATTGTTTTTTTTGGTGTACAGTAACACATTGTGGTTCATTTGGCAATCTTGATCTGAAAATGTTGCTGTTCTTTATCAGGAGGCCTCAGAGCTGTCCTCTCTGAAACCTCAGCTGGATGAGCTTGGGGTCCCTCTCTATGCCATGGTGAAAGAGAATGTTGACACAGAGGTACAGGACTTCCAGCCATTCTTTGCTGGAGAGATCTTTGTGGATAAGAAGGTGAGCGATTCAACATGGTTGTTAAAAAAGACATTGTGTCAGTTTTTTACAGGTACCCTTTTTTTTTTTTTTTTTTTATAAAAAAAAAAACAAAACACACCATTCTGGATTTCACAAAGTAGGTGTGTGTAAGGTAATAGAGTGTGGATGTCTAAGTAGTAGTAGGTAGAATGTTGATGCCTGTAAGTTACCTGTGACTTTGTGGTCATCTGGTCCTCACACCCCTGTTTACGAATACTTGTTCATACTTTACACACACACACACACACACACACGCACTGGCAAGAAAGAAAGAAAGAAAGGAAGGAAGGAATGAAGTAGATTTTGGAGGAAACATTTTTCTGCCTATTTCTTACTTTTTAACTAGAGGTATCCTACGGTACAGTCCGTACTTTGGTGTTTGGGACATGGTTTTGATTATTTTTTTGGCACATTTTGTGCATTAAGAGAACAATGTGAGTGTTATTATATGAAGTGTTACGGTAGGTCTGTGCAAATGCATTTTCAATAGACAGGCATCAGACTGCCTTTAGTGAGTGAAATGATTGTCATTGTGAAACACTGCACATGGTGCACACAATGAAATGTGTCCTCCGCTTTTAACCCATCACCCTTAGTGAGCACTGGGCAGCCATGACAGGCACCTGGGGAGGAGTGTGTGAGGATGGTACTTTGCAACTTGGCAGATTGGGACAGTCAACCTTCTTACTGCGGGTCCGCTTCCTTAATCGCTAGGCCACCACTGTTATATGCTACACTGGGTGGCATGTGTCTGGAGCTATAATACTTTCATGTTTGAACAGAAAAAAGGTATATATATATATTAGAGGTGGGCATAGATTAATCTAGATTAATCTCACTGTAATCTTGGAATTAATCTAGAGTAAGAAAAAATTAATCTAGATTAAAATGGCTCATTTGAATTCTGCCGAAGGCATTCAGAATATGTGTGCTACCCAAATAATGAGTCTTTGAGAATGGGTTTCTTCCATTAGACCAGGGGCTCATCTCCTGTTTCCAAAATGCATCACAAACTGCTTGAGAAAGCTGTTCTACTATGATAACTGGTGATGAAAATAAATTATGTTTAATAAGATGTACTTGTGTTTACCAACTGTTTATTCAGTTAAATAGCTGCATCCATGTTACCACGTCACGTTTGATGTGGTAATTTCACAGTTCAAAGACTCGTTCTCGCCCCCTACAGTGCAATTCGGCTTGGTATACATCCGCGCTAAAATATCAAGGTGCAAGTCATCATAGTGTAGCAGTTCTTCCTAACACACATGCAAAATATTAAATTAAAATGAAAGAAATAACTTTTGGCACACAAACCCCACGCACCTCTCACAGCTCACGCCATGTGTCCAAGAGACCTGAACCGGGTCTCAAAAACAAAATAAAAGTCTTTAGGAAATAAGAAACTAAAAGACCCATGCAAGAAGAAATATACTTATAAATCTAGTGTAACCATTTAACTCCGGCACAATAGCTTGCGTAGTATAGACCCAACTTTGTGAATAATGGCGATATTTTTTTATCGCCGATAAGAGTCTCACGTTAATGCAGCATGTTTTTAATCGCCCGATAAGAGTCTCACGTTCAATCAATCTACACCAAGCGGTGCTGGACCAGGGCCAGGAAGATAGTGAAGGACCTCAGCCACCCCAACAATGGACTTCTCTCTGCTGCGATCAGGGAAGCGCTTCTGCTCCCTGAAGGCCAACAGTGAGAGAATGGGGAGGAGCTTCTTTCCACAGGCTATACGAGCTCTCAACAACCCAACACTTCATAGAACTCTAATACACTCCAGCACTTTCACTTTCAATCACCCCAGAATCCTTGCACAAACCTTTACTCTTGCAGAAATATTTTTACTTTACTTCACTCCACTCATTGCACACCTTCACCTTACCTGTTACACATATTTTATGTTTTATGTTAAAAACATGAAAGTGTAATATTTGGTTATGTTTGCAATATTTGCATATTGGTTCATTGTATACTTGCAATACTGTGGTCTGTAACAGTCGCTAAAGCATTTCACTGCATATCATACCGTGTATGTCTGTGACAAATCAAATTTGAATTTGAAATATAAAGTAAGTGAAGTGAAGTGAAGTGATTGTCACACGTGATGCACACAGTGCACACAGTGAAATTTGTCCTCTGCATTTAACCCATCACCCTGAGTGAGCAGTGGGCAGCCATGAGAGGCGCCCGGGGAGCAGTGTGTGGGGACGGTGCTTTGCTCAGTGGCACCTCAGCTCCTCCCCATAAAACATGCATTGAAAAGACAATTTTTTTTCTTCTCAACTTTGTACATGATGTACAACTAGATGTACAGTGAGTCGAAACTGGTGACCATTTAAAAATGTTCTTCTCCCCAGCAATGCTTCTATGGCCCTCAGCAGAGGAGGATGGGCGGGCTGGGCTTTGTGCGTTTGGGAGTGTGGCAGAACTTCATGAGGGCCTGGATGTCGGGTTTCCAGGGCAACATGAAAGGTGAAGGCTTCATCCTAGGTGGTGTGTTTGTCATTGGGACAGGAAACCAGGTAAGATTCTTTTTGAAGGAAAATGTGTTCCTTAAAACCTGCTGATGTGCAGAAGAGTCACAACTTTCTTGTCTTTCCAGGGAATTCTTATGGAGCATCGGGAGAAAGAGTTTGGGGATAAAGTCAACATTTCATCTGTTTTAGAAGCAGCTAGAAAAATCACCTTTGATGTTGAGAAATAGGGAGCATGTGTATATTTACATTGCACTTGAATCTACTGTAGATTATTATTAGTTTCTGAGAACTGATTTATCCTCCACGATGTGAAAGGTATGTTCCATGTTTGACCTCTGACCCCACTGGGCCCCATGCTACTTTATGTGTGTTGGTGCCTGAAAGTGTATGTGTTAATGACAGCCTGACTCTAAACTCCATGATGAGAGAGCAGGTTTGAAGCCAAACACACACTAGTAAGGCCATTGTCACACATTTGCAGCACAGCAGACAGTGGGAGCAGTTGCAGAGACAAAATAAACTGACCTCATGACCTCTGACCTCTTTGTTTTATTTTTTTTTCCACACTTTTGGTAATCTGTATTGAACCTGCACATGCTAGTGAACCACCTGTCTAGTCCAGGGGTCAGCAACCCACAGCTCTTTCATCCTTACACTTTGGCTCCCTGTGGCTTTGGAAAATAAATAATTGAAGTGTGTAATATTTTTTGTTTAAATTTGCAGATTATTGTGATCTTGTAACATTAAAATGCAATGTTTTTAGTTTGTCACTCAAAATAAAAGTTGTATAAATTGTTGTATATATGCCCGCCGTCCTGAACAGAGCTGTTAAAAGGTTTGTTCAATTAGTAGTAGATTCTAAATGGATTCATTTGAAAAAGACCTTCAACTTAGATTTAGTGTTCAAAATGTTCTAAACAGAGCTTTAAATAACTATTAACTAGTTTTAGTAATAGTTAAATTAATGAAATAAAATTTGTATACGTGGCATAAAAGTAAAAATAATATATGCAGTATTGTTTTTTTACATGTCAAAAAGAATTTATGGCCCCAGGTACAAAACTGGGTCCAAATGGCTCTTTGAGTGTTAAAGGTTGCTGACCCCTGATCTAGTTCTTAAGCAAACAAAAATTTTCCATACCTCTGAATAATCTAAAAAATAAGATATTCTCCAGCTGGCATTACGTCCAATGGTGTAAGGTGTTCTCAAGCTCAGGTTTATTAGATGGTGATTATTTTGAATCAACCTCTGATGAAAGCTGTGCAACTGTCAGTGTTTATTTCCCTTCTAGGACAACATCCATTCCAACTGATGTTGACATGACCAAGCCATTGTGACCTGTGATAAGTTAACTTATTTTTAACCTGTGTATTTTCACAGACATCCTTGGAGCAGAAAAGCATAGTGACACATACTCACTGGTCACCTTATTAGATACACCTTGCTAGTACTACCAGGTTCATGATGCAACTCCACCACATCCCAAAGGTACTCTATTGGATTGAGATCTGTTGAGTGTGGAGGCCATTGGAATACAGTGAACGATAATAAAGAAAGTGGTTTGAGATTATTTGTGACATTATCCTCCTGGAAAAAAAAGATGGGCACACTGTTGTCATAAAGGGATTGACATGCACGATACTCAGGTAGTCTATGTTGTATAAACCAGGCTCAACTGGTATTATTTGGCTCAAAGTGTGCCAAGAAACCCCCCCACACCCACTTCATTACACTGCCGCCAGCAGCCTGAACCATTGATACAACGCAGGATGGATCCATGCTTGATGTTTTTGCAAAATTTTGAACCTACCAAATCTTTTGTTCTATGGTTCATATTTGATAAACCTGTGCAAAGTATGTAAGCTGACTGGCATGCAGGGCCGGCCCTAACAAATTTGGAGCCCTAGTCAGAGTTGTAGGTGGTTCCCCTTGCATTTCAGTAAATTCCAATGCAAAGTAAATTCCACTGCTTGTAGATATACTCACAAAAAACTGAATAGCTTTGTCTTAGACTTTCTTTTATTGACACAGGATGAGAATTTACATTTACTGCATTTGGCAGACTTTGGGACATTCATGTTGGACAACCAAAAAGGATACAAGCTTCCCGTGTTTTCTCCCTGTCTTCATTGATCTTGGTAGTGCAGGTACTCTTTTACCAAACTGGACTGAAACATTATCTTTTAATTGACTCTGCCTACCCTCTGCTGTCTTGGCTCATGAAATCTTACCCTGGATGAGGAAGAGTAACACCCCAGCAGTTGAACGTTAGCCGCTGACTAAGCCAAGCCCAGATGACAGTTGAGCGTGCCTGTGGGTGCCTCAAAGAATGCCAGCGCTGGCAAAACCCAAATAACATTTGTAAGAGGCGCCAGGCAGCCTTGCATCGGTGGCTCCAACATTCTTTTGTGAACTTGACCTTCATTGTGTACCCCTGAGGTGCCCACACTGCTCCCCAGTGGACCTTTCAAGTGGACCTGCAGAAAAAGAAAATTGTTTTTTTTTTTATTCCATACACTGGAATTAAAGAGGAGGATAAAGGTGCTGCACAACAGGCGATGAAAATGAATTGTCATTGTGAAACATTGCAGCACAGCACACAAAATGTGTCCTCGGCTTTAAACCCATCACCCTTAGTGAGCAGCCATGACAGCCACCCGGGGAACAGTGTGTGGGGATGGTACTTTGCTCATCATGGAGCACCTCAGGAGTACCTTTGTGGATCGGGATTCGAACTGTGTGGGGGGTGTCAACCGTAGGGCCTGTCAAAACCCATTGAGATTTTGGGCTATATAAGAAATAAACGTTGTTGTTGTTGATTATGGGCCACCTCCTTAACCGCTAGGTCACCACTGCCCTGCTTTTTATCAACACCAACCGTACATGCATCAAATGAAAAACCGAAAGATTGGTTTCACTCTTAATGTCATTATACTCACGCACGCGAGAGGGCAGTAGAGTTTTAAAGTACACACACTCACAGGAACATCACGAACTGAAAACAACCAAGAACGCAAATAGAATCTTTAGCAATTAAACTTTAATATTTGTAATATTTATTTTACATAATACGGTTGTTGTAACTAAGGAAAGCACTGTTTTTAAATAATATTGTATTAAAAGTTCTAATCCAGTTTTAAAGTAATTGAGTTCAATATATAGCTATTGATTATTATGTGATTACTTAGTTAAATTAATTAATATTGATAGGCATATCTAAAAGCTGACTCAATTGCAGGTTTTGCTGGGAGCTCAGGGGGAGGGAGAAGGCGGGACTTGTGTCGCTCGGGAAATGAGCCCCGATAGTCGGTAGCTCTGCGCAGGATGAACTGAGGACTGAAGAGTGTGTGCGTGTGTATGAGAGAGAGAGAGAGGGGGCAGGCAGGGTAAGACGCGACGGAGACGGGAACTCAGAGTCTGTAATTCTGCGGCTCCTCATGACTAGTCTCGAGCCAGCGGGACCCTCACATCGGATACGGGCGAGGCAGGTGAGCTTGTGTGTGTGAGTTCAGAACTTTTCTTTTCTGTTTCCTGTCAGTTCAGTTAGGGGTTTCCAGTTCAGACCAGTTCGCGGTTCCATAGGGAACGGGTATCGGATGCGAGTGGGTCTCAGGTGGCGCAGGCTGCACCTGCTGCGCAGCGCGCGGCGCTCTGACTTATTCATGTGTCACCCGAACTCTCCGCGGTCACCCACCCGACTGTCCTCGTGGGTAAAAATTCTCACGTGCTTTTCAGAGTAGAGGACCACCTCATAGACAGGGGGATTCAGTCAGGTGACTGGCCAGCGACTGGCCAACATTATTTTTACTACACCATTTCAGCTTTGGTTAGTTTCATAAAAGTTGCTTCTGGAGCTACTACTGCTGCTGTGTGACCTTTAGGCTTTGGCTGACAGGTCAAAGGTGAAGTTACTACAAGAGGCAGTGCTGCAAAAGGCTGTAGATTTGGTGAGAAGCATACCTTATCTGTACCTAATGTGTTTACAATTCAAGCATGTGGATTTGCATTGCGAAGCATGTCTTAATCCCAGACAGAGTTCTTAAATCGTTCAGAATAACAGGAGACACACAGACACAGAGATAAGTGTAGTTTCCTTCAAAACATATCAGATTTTATGTTAAACCTGATTAACCCTGCAGGACTCATCATGACAGACACTCTGTGTTAATAAGAAAGAAAAGTCATGTAATTAACACATTAAATTTATGGGACTCTGAGGTGTGTGCTTCCCTTTGTGGTTTGTGTGTAGCTAATAAATGAAGACCTGCTTTCCACCAGTCTTGCTGAGTGACAGCAAATTAATTTGAAAACCGTTTCAGCGTTTCCCATCTGAGAGGACAGGGGGACTGAAGGAAGTGAGTGACTGGAGGACAGGCAGGGAGAGGAATAGTCTATGCAGGTACTGTCCCAGTTTTGGGTTAAGGTTTGGGTTTTGTAGTACAGTGTTTCTGAATCCAGTTTCTAAAAGACCCTTTGCCACAAGGTTTTCATCTCAAAGCATCAACCTGCCATACCCACCCTTCCCTGCTCTCCTCCCTCTCTGTTCTCCTCTTCTGGCCCATCTGTGTGGGGTCATAAAATCGGTCAGGCAGAAAGAGGGGAGAGCTGTTGGGGAGGAGGGTCTTCTCAGCCAATTGCACTACAGGTGGGCCATCTGACCGGCCATGAGGTGAAAGGAGTGAAAACTATGAAATATGAAGGTGGGTGGCCAAGGTCTCCATGCTCACTTAAGGGATTCATCCTCATTCAGACACTAACTGGACACAGATGTGTGCCCAGCCATCAGCCACACTGAAAATGTTTATTACGGGGATCTGAAATCTGACAGATTATTTATGATGGAGCTGGAGGGGAACGCCTTGAATTCTGATGTTCAGCGAAGTTCATCCAAATGTGCTATTAGGAGTATTCTGTGTTTGCCATTGTTTGTGTCCGAGAGAAGTGTGTTTGTTCCAGATGTGTGTGCATTATGTAATCTCTGAGAACCCCAAGGCAGCCTTCATCGGTAAAAAATAAAGCATCAGATCTTGAAGTGATTTGGATGAGGGACCAGAGGTTGCCCATTCTTTGGCACTGACATTTTCCCAAGGGCAGCCTTTTCTCCAACATTCTGTGGCCCTGTGAGTCACCTGGCTGATGGACCCCTTTTTTCATTTTCTGAATGCATCCACTCTAGAATTGTTCCCGCAAAAAATGGTACCTATGGAGACAAACAAAGTGGAGCCCAATCAGAGTTCAGAGGAGAAGTCAAAGGACCAAATTGAGGAATAGTCATCTCTGCTATACCCCTCCCACTCCAGCATAAATCAAACCTTTTGAGCTGGGGCTTATAGCGTTCAATTACCTTCTCCCCTATAAATAACAGTGATGATGGGAGTGATAAGGCTTGCTCTGTGTTAGATCCACAGCATGACAAATCCCTGTTGTTGGCACTCATGAGCAGAATGGCGCCTTCGGGAGCGAACGGGAGGGAGTGGGAGGAGGAGAGAAACCAAAACTGACATTTGCTGATTTGTAGTATCGAGATATGATGAGTAGGGAGAAAGGAAGACCACCGATGAACCCAGAAACAAGCCGGTTAGTTTTCTAGATAACACTGGTTGTGGTTCATTTTGCCTCAACTATGTGCTTAATGTCCCTTAGTTGTTGGATTACAACATCAAATGAAATGTCATACAACAGTTTTGTTATTACCTGCATTGCGCTTGCAGAAGATATTTACACAGTGAGCATCAGGTCTGCCCTGTGACTGTGCCAAGATGGTATTCTAGCTCCTCCTGTGACATACTGAACTTGGTTTTAGAACCAGTTATGCTCCATTTTTTAAATGAATGTTTTGTTAATTAATTTCATTTTTAAATCAGTTGAGTTTCCTAGTATATAGATAAATTTGTATATAAGTAAATTTGTCTACCCCTTCTTCACTGGCTGCAGTTGAATGTTTTTGAATAGAACTCACACTTTTTGGTCAAGCTTCAGAACCGTGTGTTCTCCATACAACTGCATTTACACGTAAAGTTACATCCCTAATATTGATATCGCATGATGTTTATGTTGCATAATTTGGTTTATTCATACTTTCTTACTTTTTGAAATGGTCACCTCAGTGATGGAGTAGATTTGTGAACCTGGAAACTGTGATGTTGCTTAGATCCTGTGCTGTTCCAGTCTTCATGTCAAGTAGGATACTAGTGTGATCTAAAGGCCTTCATTTTCAGAGAGCAGGATGACCTTTTCCGTCTTGCGGCTGTCAGATGGGAGGAAATCCTGAAAAGAATTAAAGAAGAAGCTGGGGAGCCCTGTGGCTTGACAGCTTGTTTAGCTTTTACAGTTTTTTTCTGCAAAGTCTCTGGAAAAGACCAGGATACTCCATCGTTACACTGGAATCATGCTCAGAACGTCTTATTTTTTCCCTTAAATTGTCCAATCGTATCACAGAGGCTGGAGATGATGCATCTTGGGACCCTGCCCACAGCTGTGCTTTCATGTAACAGGCATTGCAGTACAGGTGATCTGTTGATTCCACGGGATGCTGGATGGTGCGTGGCTGTCAGAAACCAAAGGCTCTAATTGGCTGACTTGGGTCCTGAGGATTTCTGAAGGCTAGGGGTGCGAATAGTATCATGCCAGTAACTGTGTGGGTGTGGTTGATTGTTGCTCTTGGCTGACCTCTGACCTCACACACACACACACATGCACTGGTTGCCTAGTGAAAACTGACTCATAATGGGAAAGTTGCTGGATCAAACACATCACAAGGTGATCTGTTGATTCCACGGGATGCTGGATGGTGCGTGGCTGTCAGAAACCAAAGGCTCTAATTGGCTGACTTGGGTCCTGAGGATTTCTGAAGGCTAGGGGTGCGAATAGTATCATGCCAGTAACTGTGTGGGTGTGGTTGATTGTTGCTCTTGGCTGACCTCTGACCTCACACACACACACACACACACACATGCACTGGTTGCCTAGTGAAAACTGACTCATAATGGGAAAGTTGCTGGATCAAATTCTGAACTGCCAAGGTACCACTGAGGTTTGCGATATGGCATAAAATTCATATTGCAATATAAATTATAAATATAAATGGTATATATTGCAGTATATAATTTGATAAGTAAATTTAAATGTAATTGTTTTTGTGGTTTTCGTGTCCAGAGCAAAGAATATTTCTGCAGTAGGCCGGTATAATAAAATTTTTGGCCAAAATGTATATTATATATGTGACACTCACAAAATAAGTTTTGTTGAGATTTTATTTTTAGTTTCCTTTCCTTCTATTGCAACAGTATTTTATTTTATTCTGATTTTCTTAATTGGATATTAATGAGAGAGTACGGAAAAGCACACAACATGTATTTCCTAAAATAGACACAGGGTGGCAGTAATCGCGAGTAGCGTTACACGGGGACATTTAGCGATGCGCAGAGCAAGATGAGCTCATTATCCAAGTTAATGGAGAATGAGCAACTGTGTTCCTGCGTCACTGATTTCTCTGTAATATTTAATATATTTCCAGAGCACTCCTAGGAGAGGATTTTTTATATATATATATATATATATATATATATATATATATATATATATATATATATATATATATATATATATATATATATATATATATATATATATATATATATATATATATATATATATATATATATATATCTGCCAGCGGGGACCTAGCCGGGACCCGCTACAGATTCTTGGGGGCTCATCCGGGATATCCTTCGGCGCCACCTAGCGATGACAATGCTGTCCAGCTGTGGAACTTCGAACGAGTGGAGGTCTACGATCCGGAGCTGACTGCATTGTAGCCGAATTGTGTTGTTAGCTGTGGAAAAGACAAGAAGCCATCATGTCACGTAGTGGGAGGAAAAGCCTAGTGTGGAACATTAGGAAATGCTTACTCACCTTGTCAGCTGGAGAGCTTCTTCAGGTCGCCAGAGCGGTTGAGCCAGTATCGAGCTTGCAGAGGGAGACGAGGAAGGATGTTACGATTACATCAACTCATTCATGTACAGTAAGCAGTTACTTGACACGGAGGACGAGGGAATGGTTCAGTTGTTGATATTGAAAGATGCTATTGACGAGGTGGTGAAATGTCGTGGTGATGAGGTGTCGATGTCAAATGTAAAAGGTGATTCTGAGTTACATACTGAGCAAGGTTGTAGTAAGCTTGATGACCGTGTTGATTTTATTGAAGGTTCAGTCATTACCCAGGCAGCCCCTGAAACCACCACAGACACTCACAAACAGAGCCACCACACATTCAATGTAGCTAGGGCTGCATCACCTAGGGATATTGCTGAACTAGATTCAGACTCAATAGCAATAGCGATGTTAAATACACCTGACACAGCTAACACTGGGTTACTTAAAGTGCTAGCTAGCTATGAAGAAATTAGTAAGAAACTGTGCTTACCACCACATGCTGTACCGCCACTGACACGCAAGTTAACTCAAGTTAACCTCAGGCCTTCTTCAACAGCCAGACAGAAAACCATCGAGTGAACTTGTCTCTCAGTCGGCATGTGAGGGAATGGTATCCTTGAGGGAACTCAGCTACCTGCCTCAGAGAGAGTTCAAAGTGCAAGGCAGACAGATCGGTAACCAATCTTCAGACATCAGCTACAATAATGTCTGTAGACAAATTGATGATGGAATCAAAGAAGGATTTCCCGATTCAGAGATTGTTCGTGGTGTGCTGAGAATCATGAAACCAGGCATATTCAAAGAAATTTTGATAAACAAAGACGACATGACAGTGACTGAACTCAAGGGGTTTCTTCAAACTCATCTAAGAGAAAAACACAGCACAGAGTTATTTCAAGAGTTGATGTGCACGAAACAAGACGAGAACGAGACACCACAACAGTTTCTCTATCGTGTGATAGGATTAAAACAGCGCATCCTGTTGACATCAAGACTGGCTGACACTAATATTAAATACTCTACAACTACAGTACAAGATGTTTTCTTACATACAGTGTACCAAAGTTTTGGACACAAACACACGGACATACGCAGAGAGCTCAAACCTTTGTTGACAAACAGTGGGGTCACTGATGAGATGATTCTGCGTCATGTGATGAAAATCACTAGCGAGGAAAACGAGAGAATGAAAAGACTTGGCTCGTCCCGCCGACAGACTGTAACGAATGCACACAGCGCACAGCTTGAGTCGGATGTGGAAAAGAGCCTTAACACAAGGTCAGAGAGTGTAGAGTCCAAATCAAAGCAAACAAAACCAGATCCTTTGAGGGAACTCACAATAAAAGTAGAGGAGCTCACCAGACTGATTGAGATTATGCAAAAACAAAACCAACAACAGCTAACTCACAATGGGTGTCAGTACAGTCAAAATAGGACACCATCAAGACGTGGAAAACCCTATGATTGTCCAGGCTGCGTGGAACAAGACAGACAAGACTGTAAACACTGCTTCACATGCGGGGAGGAAGGACACCATGCAGCAGGCTGTTTAAAACGACCAAAGAGACAGGGAAACTCCATTTGGGCACTGGAGAGGGACATCTAGTGACCGGGTCTGGAGATAAGTCCCATCCAGGAAGTGAGGTCAACAATGACATTACACGCCCCTCCTCACCCTCAACCCCAGTAATGAGAAGCACATTAAGTCACTGTAACCAAGTAGCTCAGCTCCCTTCCCAGTCACTACGTGTAGCTAAAGCTAGAGCTAGCCTAATTGGGAAAAGGGCCCTAGTTCAGAGCTATCTAAATGGTTTAGCAGTCACTTCTTTGCTCGACTCTGGGTCACAAGTCAGCATAGTCAGCAGCGCCTGGAAAGATGAGTACCTACCTGACCTCAGTATCCACTCAGTTTCAGAGATCTTAGGGGAGGAGGAATTGAAGGTAATTGCAGCAAATGGTAGTCTCATTCCCTATCAGTGGATAAACCACTGATTGGCTTTAATGTTGTGGAAGTGCTCATCTGTGGCAAACCGGAGAGGCTAGTGCCAATACTCGCTAACTTGCTTAGCAACGCTATATCTGTTCCCAATAAACAGCTGAAGCTCTCGTCAACTTTATTCAGACAGCCAAGCCATTCACACAACAAATACGCATAAGGACAGGGGCCAAGGATATTGTTCTCGTGGGTGAGGTGTCAGGTTCCGCCAAACATGGATGCCTCCAACCGACTAATGTTGTTTGAGACAGATGAAGATATCTTATCTCTTGGACAGTGGGATACAGGGCCAGGGTTGTTTCAAATCCAGAACCAGACAAAGCCCTATGTCACCATCCCAATTGGTAATAACACCAATCATGACATCACGATACAACGTAAGACAGCTTTAGGGATCCTGCAGCGTGTCGAAAATGTGGTGGAGGCAGATATCCTGGACAGGTCACAGCCTGTAGCGACTATCAGTCAGGTCACCACCACTCAAGACAGCAACTCAGACTCACCACTGTGGGACCCACCTGTAAGCCTTGACCATCTGGAGGAAGAACAACAAGAGGCTGCTAGGAAGAGTAAAGCTGTAATACAATGATTACATACCTCGTCTGGGTTATCCAAATCGTCTCTACCATGATCAGGGACGTGAGTTCGAGAACAATCTGTTTCGCACTCTTGGACGGCTGTCAGGGGTCGGACACTCACGAACATCTCCATACTACCCACAGTGCAACCCTGCTGAGAGGTTCAACCGTACGCTGTTACAAATGTTACTGACATTGACAGACAGAGAAAAGGAGAGATGGAAAGAACATTTGCCACAAATGATAGATGTATATAACTGTACTCGCCACGAGTCCACCGGATACTCACCTCATTACCTGCTGTATGGGCAACACCCCCGTCTCCCAGTGGATCTCTTGTTTGGATTACTGGGAAACAACGAATCAGTGACACACAAGGGATATGTAGGCGTATAAGATTGCCAACAAATCCAGCCTGTCATCAAGTGCAAAGAACAAGGCCTACTATGATAAAAAGGTGAGAGGTGTGGTCCTCAAACCAGGAGATCGAGTACTGGTCCGGAATATGGGTGAGCGAGGTGGACCCGGCAAGCTGCACTCATACTGGGAGAAGAGGATCTATGTAGTGAAAGAAGTCAATCTCAGACAATCCGGTATATATCATCCATTCTGAGGGAGACCCAAATGCAAGGGGCAGAACCATACACAGAAACTTGCTGCTGTTAGTGAATGACTTGCCTGTTGAGAACTCAGCACAGCCAGCTGACTCTGTTGTAAACCCCTGTCTGAGGCAAAAGCAACCTCAACAGAGAGTAACCTCTGCGGACAAGGATGGGATATTGGACACTGATGAGGAGGATGAGTGGATAGGAGGTTATTGCCTGAGAACACCTGTAGTCAGGAAGGAAAATGATCAAGTTGGACATGACAGATCAGCGGCCTCAAGGAAGGAGCAAAGTACGGTGCCAAGGTCATCTCCTACAACAGTGCCCGGTCGGACTCCAAAGAAACTGACCATGACCCACAAAGAAGGTCCAGATACATTACTGATGAGGGAAACCGTACCGATAGATGCATACTTACCAGATGGACGAGAGGCACCTGTAAGAGACTACATACACACGGGTTAGACAAACCTACCTGAAAGAGAGGATAAACAAAGCTCAATGGATAGAGAAGTGGAAGTACTGGGAATCACAGACAAGTGAACAACTTGAGGACAGTTACCTATCTCAGCTTGAAGAGACAAATAGACGTGAGGAGCAAGTACAAGAGGAAAGACAGAGTTCTTCCCCTAATATGACTGGGCCTGCGGGCGAGACACACAGAGAGGTTAGGAGGTCAGCCAGAGAGAGAAGGCAGAGGCCGATATTCACTTATGAGTCACCTGGGCCAACCCTTATTACAAACTCATGTAGAGTCCATTTCTTCGCAGTTTACCCCACCCCCCCTACCTTTCATGCCACATCTGCATAGACAGTTCATTTTACCTATTGTTTATACACCTCATATGTACATGCCATATACCTATTACACGCCCGTTACTACACACGTTTACTAGACAACCAAAATGTTTTGTTTGGTTTTACATGGGAAAATGTTGGGAGTCATTTTTTTGTTTTTCGGGGTGGATGTGACACTCCCAAAATACGTTTTATTGAGATTTTATTTTTAGTTTCCTTTCCTTCTATTGCAACAGTGTTTTATTTTATTCTGATTTTCATAATTGGATATTAATGAGAGAGTACGGAAAAGCACACAACATGTATTTCCTAAAACAGACACAGGGTGGCAGTATTCGCAAGTAGTGTTACACGGGGACATTTAGTGATGCGCAGAGCCGGGACCCGCTACATATACCGTTTATATTGTTTATATCGTTTATGCCCACACACTTCATGGCTGCCCACTGCTCACCAAGGTGATGACACGTTTCATTGAGTGCTGCAGTATTGCACAATGACAATAACTACACTATCACACACACATTCATATCCCATTCTGAAACATGTGAATTAATGTATGTAATGTAAGGTAATTATGCTACAATCATTAAAGAGATCCATGACCTCTGAGGGGTTTTTTTTTGGACCAGATCTCTTTCTTTCAAACACTATGGTGTATTGGATGTTTGTGTTTGTTAATCTATTTATAAGTGAAGTGAAGTGATTGTCACATGTGATACACAGCAGCACAGCACATGGTGCACACAGTGAAATTTGTCCTCTGCATTCAACCCATCACCCTGAGTGAACAGTGGGCAGCCATGAAAGGCGCCCGGGGAGCAGTGTGTGGGGACGGTGCTTTGCTCAGTGGCCAGCTGCAAATACCAGCTATAAGGACGTGTTGTAGAGCCAGTGGTTGAAAGGTAATACCTTCTGAATCTCTCCTTCTCACACCATGGATGCAGGAGCCTGCCACTGAAGGAGATGCTCAGTGTTGTCAGAGTCTCATGTCTCAAGCTTGTGGCTGCTGTATTGTACTGGTTCTGGGCGAGGTCTGTGTGTAGCTGACCTGGTAGAGGGCTGAGTTGAGCAGTAATACCTCAAGTACTTCTCGAGCTCCTGGTTCACTTCCTTGGTTTGGATTTTGGTTGGTACCCTGAGTTGAGGCTTACTGTGATGCCTGCAAAACTTTGGTCAAAAGCGAGCAATGAACCACGATCAGACAGGAGAGGCTGTGTAAAGGAGACCTGATAGGGCAATGAAGTGGGCTGGCTTTGTAAATCGGTTAACTTGGACCAGGATGGCGGTGTTTCCATGGGAGGTGGGGAACCCAGTGACAAAATCCAGAGAGACGTGGGACCAAGGCAGTGTTAGCAGAGCAGAGGCAAGAGGAGGCCCTGAGGGTTCTGACTTATAACTTGTGTACTGGAAAGGTAAGGCACGTGGCCACTTATTTGGCCACATCTCTTGGGCCACCAGAATGATCTCTAGATCGGTTCTTGTTTTCTGGTGCATCCCAGTGTCTCCTGCCGAGGGACCAGCAGTCATTGTAGTAACATAGGTGTGATCTGATGTGTCAAAGAATGGAGGTTCATGAGCAGGATGAACGTCTTCCATTCATCCCCCTCAACTGGTGGAGGTCAATGCAGGGTCTGAGTCACCTGTCCTTTTTACCTGCAAAGAAGAAATGAGGCCACCACTGGAGAGGTGGAGGGGCAGATGGCTCTGTCTTTGTCAATGATCAACTCTAGGTCATGGTAGCAGGCTCTCCGGACAGGTCCATATTGGGCAGAGTCAGTGATAAGGAGGTAGGTGGCCAGATTCTGGTCCACCAGTTTCATTGCTGCCCCTGAATTAAAACTGAAACACGTCCATGATCACATGATGCATGCACTTTACCCAAGAGTATGCTATTTTGATGGTATGCTGATCTGTTGAAACATCAGCATCATTTATCCTGATGCCATGCTCATTACAAGTGGCTGTTCATTTGTTAGCTGTCTGTGTGAAGGCTTTTTAATCAAATTCGATAACAAATGGCACAAGCAAACTTGCCATTGCCATCAGTGGCTGCACGCATGAGTGATGTTGAAAGTGAAGTGAAATGATTGTCACTGTGATACACAGCACAACACACGGTGCACACAACAAAATGTGTCCTCTGCTTTTAACCCATCAACCTTAGTGAGCAGTGGGTAGCCATGACAGGCGCCCAGGGAGGACGGTGCTTTGCTCAGTGGCACCATATTCGAACTGGCAACCTTCTGATTATGGGGAGGCTTCCTTCACCACTGGCCCAATGTTGTGCATATTAATATCGATGGAAAATCAGTCTGAAATGAATGATTTTATGTAATTTGAATTAGGGCTGCAACAACAAATCGATAAAAATCGATTACTAAAAGAGTTGCCAACGAATTTCCTAATCGATTTGTTATGTCGCGTGACTTAACAAACTTTATTTGAGCGCGGAGCGACGTGAACACACTTGGTCTCTCTCGCGCACAGACGCTAGCAGAGTTTGGCGCCTCATAGACAGCGCGGAGCCAAAAAAAAAAAAAAAAAAACAAGCGGAGGTAGAGGACAGATACATGGCGGAGGCAGAGAAATCTGCGCGAAAATATGCAAAAGCGACATGGCACGGCACGGGAACACCACAGCAATGATCCTGCACCTGAAACATGTGTTTGATGAGGAGGAAGGGAGTTCAGCAGCAGGATAAGTCACTACAGAATCCTACTTTTGTTCCGTTTTGAAGTGAGGAACGTAATGTCCCTGGTGCTGGTTTTTAACTCACCGCGGAGGAGAACTAGATGGGGACTTACAGCGCCACCTACAGGTGTGGAGGGGGGATGAAACAGCGTTCGGACTGTTCCCTGCGTCTCCGCATGGACGACGGAGGGTGGTAGTAGCCTAGTGGGTAACACAATCGCCTACTACCATTGTGTCCCTGAGCAAGACACTTAACCCTAAGTTGCTCCAGGGGGGACTGTCCCTGTAACTACTGATTGTCGCTCTGGATAAGGGCGTCTGAAAATTCTGTAAATGTAAATGTAAATGTTTACCCGTCATCCAGCTTGACAAGCATGACAAGTTAGCGTCAGCTCATTAATAACAGTAGTAAAGCAGGGGTGCTATAGTTACTTTGCATTAAAAGACTAAAGACATGTTTTATTCACTAGCCTTTTTTGGACCATTCATTTTTCAATCTGTTGATGTATAGCAAAACTGCAAAAAAAGCTTTTCTTACCTAGTAATTTTGTCTCGTTTCCAGTCCAAATATCTAAAAAAAATCTTAAATCAAGATTACTAGACAAGAAAAATGGCATGAGAAAATTAAGTGATGCTTAAAACTTCTGTTTGAAATTATATCTCATTAAGATTAGTTTTCTTACCCCATTGGCAGATAATTTTGCTTGTTTTAAGCAAACAATCAATTAATTTTGAGATGTTTTTTCAGAAAACAAGACAATTTCTTATGCTATTTCATGTGTCTAGTAAATGTATCTTGATTTAAGATTTTTTTAGAGATTTGGACTCAAATCAGGACAAAACTGCTAAGTTAGAAAAGCATTTTTTGCAGTGAGTTTGTGAGTGTGTGCGTCTGCAAGTGTGTGCATCTGCAGTGTAGTGTAGAGAACAAGTTCTGACATGCAAACAAATCCTGTAAAATTTTCTGATTTGTATTGTTCTTTATTTTCTTATAAATTATTTATCGTTCTGGCAGCTCAGGTGGCACTTTATTTTTTTTAAAGTCTATATTTGGCAGATGTAAAGCATACATGTGTCTGTTTTTTGTGTTAGTCCATTTTTATTTTATTTTAATGTTATTATAACAGCTCAAGGAGCAACATGTTTGTGCACTTTCTAAAGATTTTAGATCTGTTTTTCAATAAAGGGTTGGAAATGAATGCTTTTCTTGTTTTTTGTTAGTTTTTTTTAATCAGATTATATGATTAATCAAAAAATAATAATCGACAGATTAATCGATTATTAAAATAATCGTTAGTTGCAGCCCTAATTTGAATCATGGAAATGATTGAACTTTTATCCCCTCTAGGCTTGCCATTGTCGGCAATGTGTAGTTGTGTGCTCTCACGAGAGATGGGGTTACAGACCAAGACAGTAGTCCTAATGGGGGGCATATCCAGGGGAGAAGTGTTGGGTCCGCAAGTGGTAATCTGGGTCTCTAGCCCTTAGGGCAAACCATGTTGGGCAAACCAGTCCTCCTATTTTCATGGAAAATTTCCTGTCTGGGGAGCTGCAATAAAGGAAGTCAAATGAATTGAACTTTATTTACCATGGCCATGGGGGGAACTCGCAAGAAGAACTCCCATCCCCTGATAGCAGTTCACAGCTTTTATACCATGGGGCATACAATGTCAAAACGCAAGCTCACCCCAGATGGCGCCCATCAAGGTCACAGAACCTTCCTTTAACAACTTATGTTCCACTTTACTTTTGCATCAACAGGGTAAGGCATAAAATACACAGTTGTCTTCTAATTATTTCATGACTGAAGGTTGTGGTCAACACTATTCCCTTGCCCTACACTGATGACACCCTACAAAATTTACTGTTAAAAGACAGAAGTAGACATAATCCTCGGATTCAATGGACAAGCAAGCTGAGCAACTTGCGAGCACGTTGATATGTTTGTGTGTGAACACATTTACTTGGCTCTTGATTTATTCTCTTCTCTTCTCTTAATCTCTTGGTTTATTTCATGTATGTAGTTCAGCCCAGCGTATCTCGTTTACCACTGCCTGATTACTTTCCTTTCATAGTGTTTTCCTGAGAATGGGGAGGTTTGTTACACTGCGCTTCTCTGACAGTGTGCAAAAATTATAGAATACATGATAGAGGCACTGGTCTGGGAGGACAGAGGTAGGTTAATAGAATGAGTGAATATCAGATGCCTTGCTTTCTGTCAAACACCCTGACAGCTTATTGATCCATGTTTTTTTAACCAGCACACCCTGCATTGTCTAATATTTGTTCTGGAAAAAAAAACAGTAACAACAGAAGCCTCTGTCAAATTTTCTACAATTGTCAGCACTGCAATGTTGCTGTCATTTCTGTCAAGTAATATTTTCAGCTGATGAGCGCTTGCTTGTGCTGTACATCTTTTTGTTTTCTTTTTGCATTGCATTTTTTTTTGTCTTTTGAGTTGAGAGGTGAATCATTGTAACACAAAGTGGAGGTGGGAAGTGTGAATCTCAGAACAAGAATCGAAGAATTTACTTTGGTATACAGTGCTCAGCAGAGTGCAGCCACAAAACCTTTAGCTTCCTATCAGAATGAATTTTTTCTATGGGAAATTGTACTCCAAAATACTCCCACAAATCTAAACCAATTCAAACAAGATTTGTTCATTTACTTGTTCATACTACATGTCAAAACAATGCATTGAATACTATTTTAAGTCTTAGGATCATAGCTAAATTGTAGACTACCAAAACAATTGTAGACAACTAATTAAGAACCACATATGAGTATAATTATTCATTAAACCAATAAAACATTTTTACTTCACAAAGAAACCCCTTACAGTTTCATGCAGTCAACAATGGCACAAGTCAATGGCAAAAGTCACAAGATCTGCTTAGAAAGAAAATAATTTCTTTACACATAAAAGGTAAAAGCTACAAGAAGATCAGCAAAGCTTTAATTGCTGCAGACAAAGTAATTCCAAAATGTATGAAAGCTGGAAATGATGCCATCTCAAAGATATCTAGGCATTCTATGAAAGTTAACACTTTAATAGGAATGTCTTCTGATGAATGAAAAAAACTACTTATTCACTACATATTCACTACAATTAGCTAAAGAAGTAGAAAGCTAAACTGGGGTAACTGTTTTCCATGGTGTCACGTCCGGGCTGGCTCCCCGGCGTGGTCCCGCATGGCGGCCCCGGACCCTCGGGCTGGCTCCCTGGCGTGGTCCCGCATGGCGGCCCCGGACCCTCGGGCTGGCTCCCCGGTGTGGTCCCGCATGGCGGCCCCGGACCCTCGGGCTGGCTCCCCGGTGTGGTCCCGCATGGCGGCCCCGGACCCTCGGGCTGGCTCCCCGGCATGGTCCCGCATGGTGGCCCCGGACCCTCGGGCTGGCTCCCCGGCATGGTCCCGCATGACGGCCCCGGACCCTCCGGGCACGTTTCAGGCACCCCAGACGGGTGCCTTCAGGGACCATGCAGCCCCTCTCACTGAACGTCCCCGCTGGCAGAGTGGTCTCCGGCGACAGTTCTCGGCACTCCAGGCTAATGCCTTCTGGGAACATGCAGCCTCTCTCACTGCACGTCCCTGGTGCTGGGGGCTTTGCCAGACCATCCGGCTAGCCCCCTCTGCATCCATTGGGACTAGCAGGCCCAACAGACGCTCCCCTCTGGAGGCGGATGCAGGCCCATACCTGGCCCGCCCTCCTCACCGGCTACCGGAGGACCCAGATTCGTCGCTTACCCACCATCGAGCACCCCCCCCCCCGGCTGGACTTAGGGGTCACTTGGGGCTCGTCCTCCTCACCTTGGACTAGTGCCTCGCCTTGGATCAGGTTAAGAACTAACTCCCTGGGGTTCGGCTCCGCTGCTGGGTCGCCATCTGGTGGACAAAAAGAGGGAAAGTTGGGGCGACATACAGACACAAATACCACGCACACACACACAGACAGAGACAAACAGAAGAGAGGGTCATCTGACTCCCTCTCTGGGCTCTCTGGGACCCTGGTAATCCCTGGTAAAGGGATTTTATTACAAATAATAAATAAACACAAATAAACACCAGCACGGTGGCCAAAAAGGGAAATAAAGGGGATCAATATAAAACAAACCCGCAGGCATGTGCCGATTGCAAAAGTTCACTAAAATATCGCTGCTCCCAAAGGGGCGGAAATCCCTGGCCTTTAAATGCTGTCCGGATTGGGCACAGGTGATGAGTCCAGGTGCTGTCAATCCTGACATCTCCCTGTGTTTTTCCCAAATGTTTTGTTTTTCACTTTTTGTAAAGAAAATTATTATTTTTTTTTTTTTCACAAAAGACATCCTAGATCTGAATCAAATGTATCACCCCATTGAGGTCTGGATTTGGAGTCACACTCAAAAATAAATGTCAATATGAGGCTCCCAGACCTGGACTAAAGCACCCGGCAACTCCTGGACAGTCTGTGTAGCAACGTGGCGTTGGTTGATTGAACGAGACATGATGTCCCAGATGTGCTCAATTGGATTCAGGTCTGGGGAACCGGCAGGGCAGGCCATAGCATCAATGCCTTCATCTTGAAGGAACTGCTGACACACTTCAGCCACATGAGGTCGAGCATTGTCTTGCATTAGGAGGAACCCAGGGCCAACTGCACCAGCATATGGTCTTACAAGGGGTCCAAGGATCTTATCTCTGTACCTAATGACAGTCAGGCTACCTCTGGCAAGCACACGGAGGGCTGTTTGGCCCCCCAAAGGAATGCCACCCCACACCATTACTGATCCACTGCCAAACTGGTCATGCTGGAGAATGTTGCAGGTAGCAGAACATTCTCAATGGCTTTTCCAGACTCTGTCACGTCTGTGCTCAGTGTGAACCTGCTTTCATCTGTGAAGAGTATAGGGTGCCAATGGCAATTTTTGCCAATTCTCATGCTGCGTGATGTCGGGCTGTAAGCACAACCCCCACCTGTGGATGCCGGGCACACATACCACCCTCATGGAGTCTGTTTTTGACCGTTTGAGCAGACACATGCACCTTTGTGACCTGCTGGAGGTAATTTTGATTGTCAATCAGTGTTGCTTTCTAAGTGGACAGTTTGATTTCACATAAGTGGGATTGACTATTTTACATTATGTTCATAAAAAGTGTTCACTTTATTTTGGGCATTCTGAAATCTAAATAATACCACACTGGGTATGAAATGGCTGAGTGCACTGCAATGTGTCACTGGGCTCTGCATGCTGTCTGGATAATTTATGTGTATCCTGGTCCACCGCACCCCTCTCACACTGGCAACACACCTTCAGGCCGAGAGGTAGGATCAAGTCATAGTTTTCTTGATAGAAGTGTCAGAACCAATAAACAGAATCAACAAAGCAATCCTAATGTCACGTCCATGCGGGCATGACGCAGCGGGTGAACGGAGAGGAGGACGAAGAGTGGCGAGGAATGAAGGACGCTTTCACCTGACATCACGGAACAGGGGTTTAATGGTGAAGCACAAGACAGGGGAGACATCCGAGACGTAGACACTGGTGAACACGGAACATAACTTCAAAGACCTGACAGCGAACAGAAACGAACAGGGCAGCTTTATACAATTAAACACAGGTGAAAACGATTAGGGAACATTACACAGGACAACAATTAAACTCCGGTCCGGATCCTGATTCGGACCGGAGTAACCCCATTTCGGACTGGATCCTGACACCTAATAAGCAATTACTGTCGGTACACTCTCAAAACCATGAGGTGAGCATTAAATTGTAAAAGTATGCCTGGGCTTAAATAATAAATTTTCCTATTCAATATTATGATTGATATAAAATCAATTAATTTTTAAATATGCCTTGTAAAACATGCCATGCTTAGAGTCTATGTATAGTCAGCACTCCCTGGACCAACAAAACTAACTAAACAAATGAATTAATGTGTGCATTGTGTAATATTTCAGTTACAGTAAAAATTTATCTGAATTAAATGTGTCCCCCAGACCAGTTGTGGAATAAATCGAGAGCTTTTTCTGTTTACCTGCAGATACTATGTTTTATGCCTCACTTAGACTTAAAAGGCAGTGGTGGCCTAGCGGCTAAGAAAGCGGCCCTGTAATCAGAAGGTTGCTGGTCCGCCAAGGTGCCACTGAGCAAAGCATAGTGATGCCCTGCTGTGAGTGAGTCTCTGCCATCCAGCCAAAGTCCCAGGATGGGCTTTTAGGACAACAGGTCAACTAATTGCTGTGATTAGAGATGTTTGCTACTTCACGTTCATGCATTCATTCACAATAGAGAGTAAATGTCACTAGCACTACCTGTACATCACATGCTTATGGTCACACACACATCAGAGATGTATTGTTGTACACTCAGGTTGTCAGCCAATCCTGGGAGGATCAAATGGGATGTGGAGGTTTTTGCTGATGGCTCAGAGTCACATGCACACAGCTTCGCCTTCAAAAGCTGTGGACTACGAACTATGGGCACTACTTCTGCTCTAAACATTTATTGTGAAATAATGATTCAGGGAGCATGAGACATACTTTTCACACCTTGACCACCACATAAGAACATTTACACAAAAGAACCTTAGAGAGGTCTCACCATGTGAGAGGGTCACATTAATAAAAAAAAAACGGTCTAAAACCAAACTGTAATGCAACTCAGCCTTCAGTTTTTCTGTGAATGCTTAATGTTTAATGCTGTGATGCAGGCTGGTGTGTAAGTGTACCTGAAACCGTATAGGGCACATTTTGCTGAATGGCCTATTGTCTAATTGTCACAACAACATGAAAGGGGGAGGACCCAGGCAGAATACAAAAAAAGATTATTGTAATACAGGACAAACAAACATTGAGGAATCTCAATGTCAGTACAACAAGATCGCATATGGAAGACTGATGTAGGCACTCCTTTAAAGGAGGGAAAAACAGGTGTAAGGAATTAGGTAGAGGCATTGCCTGCAATCAGTGCCCTGGGACTGGTAATCACTACAATAATCGTTAGACAATGTTGTCCGAGGTAGGGATGTGCGACATGGCATAAAATTTATAATGCAATGTAAATTTAACCATAGATGGTAGATTGTATACAGTTTAGACACACCTTCTCATTCTATGACAATTTACATTGGTAGATTCTCACTGAAGACATCAAAACTATTAATGAACACGTGTGGAGTTATGTATTTAACAAAAAAAGGATGAAATAACTGTAAACATGTTTTATATTCTTGTTTAATTAAAATAGACACCCTTTGCTCTGATTACTGCTTTGCACACTCTTGGCATTCTCTCGATGAGCTTCAAGAGGTAGTCATCTGAAATGTTTTTCCAACTGAAGGAGTTTCCAGAAGTATTTAGCACTTGTTGGCCCCTTTGCCTTCACTCTGCGGTCCAGCTCACCCCAAACCATCTCGATTGGGTTCAGGTATGGTGACTGTGGAGGCCAGGTCTCCACTTTTTGTTAAGTACATAACTTAATTTGTGTGTTCATTCATAGTTTTGATGCATTCAGTGAGAATCTACCAATGTAAATGGACATGGAAATAAAAAAAACACATTGAATTAGAAGGTGTGTCCAAACCTTTGGCCTGTACTGTATATGGTTTATTCTGACGTTTGAGAGTAAGCACACGTTATTCTTAAAATTCTTAGAATTTTGACACACTTTTGTATGAGAAAACTTTACCTGAAGAAGTTAAAGTTTGAATGAATAGATTAATATCCTTCTTCAAGTAGAGCACTTATTTAGCTGGCATCAGTTTTGACCTTTCCTTCTGGTTTATATATATCAGCATAACTACTTCTTTCCTTCATCTTGGGGAAACAAACTGTTTGCCCATGAATGCTCAAAGAAGCAAAAAGTGGAAAGGTACAGAATAAATGAGAGAGACATTGTGAGAAGAGACGAGAGCAGGAAGCGACAGGGCTGATGAACAGACGCAAGATTGGCTAGGATGGAGGGCAGAAAAAAAACTAAACAAAACAAAGGGCAGTGAGAGAGAGGAAGAGACAGGGCAGGAGATGGAGAGGACGGGAGATGAAGAGCGACTTTGACAGACAGGGACGGAAAGAGGAATGGAAGACTGAGCGTGAGGAAGGTAAGATGCAGAAAGTGTGACTGTGACATAGAAGATGTGTGTGTGTGTGCATATTGAATTAGAAAAACAGACTAGGACTAGATGGAAGTTGGCCTGGATCCTGTGTGTGAACAGTTATTGAGATATTTTCAGATGTAAGTGTATTTTAGTTGAACGTTAGTTAGCAGAAGCTCAAAATTTCCTTTGGCTTTGTCTGTTTCTAGTAATACAAAGTGGATAATAATCAGTACATCTGAATTTTTTTATGACTGAAACTGTTATTGGATCGATGATAATTAGTGTTGAGGCTGATGGGTGCACACAGCAGATGCTCATGGCACATGATTAATGGATCCTGATTGCTCCCAGCTGAATCAAATTGAGCAGGAGCGATCAGGACCTGTTTAATGCATTAGGCAGCCACAGGATCTGGCTGCAGCATTAATGTGGACTCTGTGGCACTGAACTCTAAGAAATTCTCATGGCGCCATGTTAGCTTGACACATCAGAAATGGCCAAGGATGGTTCAGCTGGCAGAAAAATAGAGAAGAGCTGATGTCTGTAGCTTTACTTGCATGAAATAAGATGACAAATGAAACTGAAAATCCAGTTCAATGCTACCTCCTGAAGTTTTGCTTCAGCTCACTTGTCAGCTGTGTTCCTCTGAGACAGACCCTTCAATGTCTTGTGTTATCATTCACTATGAAGCCAGCGGGTGCTGCAGTAGGGTTAGTGGTAGGGTAGGCTGGCTTAGTGTGCCTGAGCATCCAACACCATCCATTACTCTCTATCTGCATTCATATCCTGTCTTGAGTAATTAAGACAGCCAGTGATTTTGCTGACAGTGTGTGTGTGTGTGTGTGTGTGTAAGGGGTCATTAGAAGACTATTGTACTCTGGCTGAACAGTAAAGGCTCATCCTGGGCTTATGGTCTTAAGGTGTCCATGCCCAGCTATTGGACAGTTTTTTTTGTTTTTTTTTAGTAAGAGGACACATGTGGTTGACAGGAATGCATCCCAGAGTGCTGCTGCGTGAGCCATTCAGTATCGTCTACAGAAACACTATTATCCACTAAACAGGGGTCATAAATGTGGTGTTTGAACTTACCAGCACAGCATACAGGTATGGAATCAAGACTTTAGACATGAATTTAATGAGCAGATTTGTTTTGAATAGTAGGGTGCTGTTGATTCTTTGCCATAATGACAACTAAATAAATATTCTAACATCAACGTAAAGAACCTTGGTTCCAACAAGGTGTTCAGAAAGGCAACTTTTAGGAAATGTTAAAATGTTGATACCAGGGGCTGGGGGGTTAAGTTAGAAACATGAGATGTTGCAATGTCATTAGTCTATATCTAGTAATGCGGTGGAAACCGGGAGCCAAATGAAAACAAATGGGGGCTATTTCAGCAGCAGCACCTCGACCTTCCCCACCACGACTCACTCCTCCATCTCTCAATTACTTCCTGCTTGCCTCACTTTTATTTTTCTGATTGCTTTCTCTGCGATTTGGGTTCACCACCAGGGATTACCCGGTAAACAGAAGGATGTAGGAGTATGTTGGTTTTATTGTTTTAATACATTTTTCCGGTTTATAGGAAACCCTCATGGACAGACTTCAACAGCCTCCTTAGAGAGATTGTGAATTTGTCATTGAAACCATGAGACAAATTGCAGATAGAAAACTGTGAAACAGCCTTGGAAAACAGAGTTTATTTCCTATTTCCCCCAGCAAAACATAATATGTCATAAAATATTTTGCCTGTGCATATATTTCATAAACAGCTTTCATTGATACCTTTGGACTATAAAGCCGTAGCTTTGAAATATAAAGTGAAACTTGAAATAACGGCAGTAATTAGTTTTTTTTACATATCTTGTTATTTTATTTTGGTCTCCAGGCTTATCACAACCGTAGCCTTGTAGTAGTATCTGCGGACCCCTGACCTTATGTTATGAATGTGATTAGCACAAATGATCCTGACGAATAACAGATCTAAGCATCTGCGAACATGAAACCTTATTAGGGCTGAAAAGAAGAAGGCACATAATTAATTATGAAAGAAGTGATCAGTGACACAGAAGCATTGTCTGTGCTGCCTGGCAGGATTTCACACCTCCATGACATCATCTTTTTAGGAAAAGGGCATAGATCTATGAGAATAATTCTATTACAGTGATGTAGTTAGCAGCATTGGAGAGCTAGTGAATTTGGATGTCAAGTCATCACTCTCGTCTGAATGCATCCATTGTAATGATGCGCTCTGAAAACTATTGTTTTCTATTGTGCACGCCTGAAGAGAAGAGAACTTCTACATCTGTGCAATGTGATGCATTTATATGCGACCAATAGAAACAAAGCATCAAGTGACTCTGAAACCAAGATTATAAGAGTTATTAAAAGTTGATTATTGTGATTTTATATCATCTTAAAATGTTGAATGCTACATATCTGGCAGTTGTGTTTTGACAGTTAACATTGCTTGTCATTGGCAATATATATTTGAAACAAAAATATCATGTGATAACACACTGAAAAGTAGGTCTAAAGTAAGTTAACTAAACAATGAGGTATGGTTATGTGATGCGATTATGAGAGTGATGCACAGTGACTTAAAACCTTGCCTACTTTGTCCTTAACTGCGTGTCTGATTTCATTATTTATTCTGAAAGCAAAAGTGCATGTCATGTTCGGTTTGAAATTGTCTTTAAACTCTTTGTCAAGTTTGTCAATTTCTGATTTTTTTTTTGCTATATTATCCCGTTTGTGTTCCTCCCATAGCACATCTCTGCTTTGTCTCCTACTGAGGTAAGCATAGCACATGTGCTCGACTGTGCTCCAAAAGACAGAGTTATTCATCAGCCCATGACACCACGATTGCTCCACTGTCCAGTTCTGGCGCTCACGTAGCCTTTTTTGGAGATTTCACTGGTGTGCGAAGGTCATTCAGCAGCTACACAGCATATAAAGCAAGTGCAGAACTGTACATTCTGACATCTATTCCAACTTTTCTACAACCCCATAAAGCCTCCTTTTCTGAGATGCTCTGACTAAGCCAATTTACATCATAATTTTGTCCTGGTCAAAGTCACTCAGGTGTCACTATCAATCAGATAGTGAATTACATTCACTTTCTGATTACCTATCAGTGGGGTTCGTATGGGGCCCAATCAGTGTGGAAACATTATCAGGTATGTTTGTCTTATAGAAAGATTTGCTCTTATGCCCAGAATATTCATCCTGGATGCTGAAAATCTGCTGGGATTAAAGAAATGAAGGAACAAACAAACAAAAGCGTAAAGTTGTGCATGCTGCTCCTAACTCACAAGGAACTCCCTGCCGACTCTGTGACATTAACAGTAAACAGCAGTAAACAATGCGAGCGGCCCAAGAGCTGTAATTAGTTTAATTGCATGGAGGTTGCATTTTGTATGATTACGCATCATTAATTTCAACCTCACAGTCTCACAGTCACAAACTTAATGAAGCTGTGCCAGGCGAACATTTCATAAATATCCTTTGCAGTGCAATTTATTTATTTTATTCTAGAGGCAGTATTTCACCACATATTTAACAGTACAACATCGTGTGGGGGGAAGGTATGTGAAGGGAGAGAGAAGTCATTTAATGCATGGTTCAATACCAAATCATAGGGAACACGTTCACACAGGGCTGCCGAATCACCCAAGCTCAAAATACTGACCCTTTTGAGTGAGTTTGATTCATTTAGAAATAATAGTTGCTTAATTTAATTGTTCAGGGTTTTCATTAAGCCTGTATTCAGCATTCTAAAACAGCGAAATAAGCAGCATATTGTTGCTAAGAGTGTGAAAATGTCGTCTCTGAACATGGTGGTCATATGCAACATGTTTTTTTTATTCCTAAATTCCTGTTCTTGCATTGTTTAGATTTCAGAATGCTGGTGGTGATTTAGAAAAATGGTCTGAGTTCAGTCCGCACTACCCTGACATTGAATGATATCGAATAAGATTTGTGCCAAAATTTTGAAACAAATTTTTCCTAATAAAAAAAAAAAAAAGATTCATATGTAAAATAAGGCTGGAATTTTAACAACATGCGTTTTTGCTTACATCTCGCTCCTTTTCATTTTCATTTGTGAAATTATGCTGCTCATTTTTACAACTTCACTGCTGGCTTTTTAGTCGCTCCACCCCTTTTTACGTTTACGCTGCCTGAGGATTCGGTCGGACTTCTGGCACAGTTCTCTCTGTATAGGCGGGGCTTCGCCTCATTGGCCGTTCCCCGGAACTCTATCACTGTGATATACTTGGGCTTCTTGAGCAGAGCAGAGCAGTATCAGCTATTAGCGATCACATAAATGCTGATAAATGCTGTAAATGTAAATCACATATGGATCACAGCATAATGAGCGTATTTAATCAATACTTGCAATCGGTTAATCGTACAGTTAACCGTGTACACAAATCTCATTCCATATATGATCGCAAATGGCTGTTACTGCTGTGCCTGTGTGTCTTGCAGTGATGTGTGTGTGTGTGTGTGGGCAAGTGGCAGAAAGAAGACTTGCCTTAGATCCTATTGACCGCACGAAAAAACATCATGGCGCAGCGGTCAAAGTTCAACAAATGACCGCGGTGCCAGAACAAGGCCGCCGGGTGAAGCACCTAGCACCAGCACTACCTTTTATCGATAATTTCCGCCACCAGAAAATCACCAACCACTGCATCGATGCATTGATTATAATTTTGACACCGCTACTATTATGTGGAAGGAACGAATGTGTTTAGAGGCAGACCAGCCAGAAGTGAGTTACAGTAGTCCAGTTTGGAGATGACAAGACATTGGACAAATATCAACACAAATGGACAAATCCTTCTAACGATGTAGAATAAGAATTAACATGAGCGAGAGAGACTGGCTTGGCAACTCATAAAAAATATTATTTTCATCAGGTTGTCATTGGTCAGTAGCATAGGATGATACAATATCAATATCAGTACATTACAATAACAGTGAACATGTGGAACAACTAACATTTCTCTCCAAATCCATTCTGTTATTCTGTTAATAATTTTTTTCCCCCTCACGAAGTGTAATAAGCACCAGAGAAGCGCATGCATTATCGGAGAAAAAAAGTCATATGTAAACAATATATACAATTAAAATATAGAAACTACAAATGAAGCTGAGGTAGTATAAATCCTAAGAAATG
This sequence comes from Denticeps clupeoides, assembly GCF_900700375.1. Classification (NCBI taxonomy): domain Eukaryota; kingdom Metazoa; phylum Chordata; class Actinopteri; order Clupeiformes; family Denticipitidae; genus Denticeps; species Denticeps clupeoides. Next base: position 13,494,152 of record NC_041708.1, read on the forward strand.
CTCCTGCCACCTTTTGGTGCTTTTGTCCAACATGATCATTTTGCTCCCATTTACTTAAATAACATTTAATAATGTGCCACTTTTAAAAAATAATAATGTGGACTTTTTGTTGGTCAAAAGTCCAATGCCTTTTCATTGTCTTAAAATACCAATGTGTTGACCGACTTTACAGAGTGGAAATTCATCCAGGGTTCCTGAAAATACACCTGTCAACATACCTTGACATGTGGGACATGTCATACTGATGGAACTACACATGTGTGTTTCAGGGTATAAAACACTGATGCAGTACACATTTTGATGATAAAAATGAATTATTTTCAAGAAATGCAGACACATCGAGATTAAAGGTCTAGGCTGCATTTGTGTTAAGGTGCATAAAGGCATGTATAAACCATGCATTAAGGTGCATGTGTTTGCGTCTCTGTGTTCCTCCGGCAGATTGTAGCAGACACAGGAGAAGATGTGGCGTGTGGGTTCAGGAAGCAGAATGATGATGACTGCTGCAGCCGTCAGGCTGCTTCTTTCCACCATCTTCTTTCAGTCACTCAGTGAAGGTGAGTTGTGTTTGCTCTCCTCTCTACCAGATTCCAGGTAGAGTATAGAGGCACCCCGTCGCTAGGTCGGCAGTCAGCAGAACCATTTCCTGACCCAATTGGCTTCTCTGATAATCAACCGTGGAGTGAAGCGTCCAGCAGCTCAACCGTCCAAGTGCTTATTCTTTCACCTCAATCTGTCGGCAGTGCCGTCAGTGACAACTCATCTATATTTGTAGCTGTCTCTTCCTCCAAAGCTCACTTTACTTCTGCGTTTCACCTCTGAGACAAAAACAGAGACACTGAGACAAGAAGTAGACGCCTCCAATCAAACCATCAGGGGGGGCATCAAGAACAGTTATTAGAGGGACGTCACAACTGCTTTGAATCAACAATGAGTTTCCTGTCTCACAGCCCATTTCTCTCTTGCCTCTAATGTGTGGAGCCCATGTCTGTAGCTGTGTTACACTACATTTAATTCTATCTTCATGTAGGTACATGGAGATTAAGTAAAGAAACGTTGTACTCCATGTGACCTGTACTGATCCAGAAAATGAATAAATTATTTTTTTAGATTGAGGGCTTCTTCAACCGATTGTCTTTAAAATCTCTGATAGGTTAAATGGTCATGCTGGCTCATTTTAAGCTAGAATACATTAGCATTGATAATCAACTGAAACTGAAAATGGTATCACCAGCACCCAGCCATTACCTTGTGCCACAATGTGTGTGTTGAGCTCCATTGAACACTCAAACACAGAGGTGGGCAGTAACCAGTATGCAGTGTTTATTTGTCTGGACAGTGCTATTCCTACATTTCCCATTAACACTATGCTTGTGTTCATGGTGTTTTTAGCGCTATGGTCTGCCTGCCCAATCAAACTGTAGCTGAATGAGTAACATGTAGAACGAAGCACAAAAATGAGGTGATGGTTGAGAGGTCTGTAAAGCAGATGTAAATTTATCATCTTTTTGTACAGTACAGGCTAAATGTTTGGACACACCTTCTCATTCAATTTCTTTATTTTCATGACCATTTACATTGGTAGATTCTTACTGAAGGTATGAATGAACACGTGTGGAGTTATGTACTTAACAAAAAAGGATGAAATAACTGTTTTATATTCTTGTTTCTTCAAAATAGCCACCCTTTGCTCTGATTACTGCTTTGCACAATCTTGGCATTCTCTCGATGAGCTTCAAGAGGAAGTCACCTGAAATGGTTTTCCAACAGTCTTCAAGGAGTTCCCAGAGGTGTTTAGCACTTGTTGGCCCCTTGCCTGCACTCTGCAGTTCAGCTCACCCCAAACCATCTTGATTGGGTTCAGGTCTGGTGACTGTGGAGGCCAGGTCTCCACTTTTTGTTAAGTAATAACTCCACATGTGTTCATTCATAGTTTTGATGCATTCAGTGAGAATCTACCAATGTAAATGGTCATGAAAATAAAGAAAACACATTGAATAAGGTGTGTCAAATGTTTTGACCTGTACTGTATATTGTGTATATATATACTGTATATATATCATGTGGTGAACACTAATATGACAGCTGTATCATTATTTCTGTTTGTCGGTCCCTGATGACAGTAAATCTGAATGTGCTGATGCATGGTCCATCTAGCAACAGAATAAGTCCATTCAGACAAATTATTATTTTTAAGACACAAACTATTATTTTTAAGACTGCCATTTTGATATCTTCATAAAATAACTCCCAAGAAAAGGAAAATAAATCATCTCTAAAAAGCAAATTTGGTTATTTTGAGAAAAAAATGGTGATCTCAAGAAAAAAAAAAGCTGATACTGCATGACCTCTTCCATTGTGTAAAAGCAAAAGCTTAGCTCTTTGGCAAAAATCAGGGCCCATCAGGGCCAAGGCAGCTTGAATCTCTCATTGACTCTCCCTTCCCAAGGACACTTAATCACACAGACACATGTTCACATGTGTGTGCCATTTTTGGCAGCGCACCAGAACTGATGCTCGTTTAGGTGGGACTACATCCACCGCCCTTTTTCCCCTGCGATGTGGCAATTGACTTACTTTACATATTGTGTAGAGTCTATGTGCTTAAAGGGTCTTATCAAAAAAGTGAACAGATTATGAAAGAAATGAATAAATAATAAAAGCAATAATAACAGCAATTGTTATGGCTCTCATGCAAATATGTGAAGAGCAAGCAATGGTGTGCAATTGTTGAACTGTCCTCACCAATGAAAAAAAAAAAAAAGTGTTAAATTGTGTTTTGTACTTGAGTCTTTCCTCCCAAATATACATCACCAGTGTGATTGGCTTTGCCTTTTCCTTCTCATGTGTGAGAAGCTGTAGCATAATTTTGGTTGTAACACAAACAGCAAATGTGGAATTGTCGTGACCATGAGGTTACGTTATGCTCAAACTTTGTCCACCCCAGACACAGGCAACACGCAAAGTACAATTTAAAACAGTACACTTTATTTGTTATTTGAGTCAACCAGATAAAACGAACATTGGGTGTGTATCAGAACAAATCACTGCCTGGAGCTGTTACACATCACCAGTACTGCCAATTTGATGCCACCTTCCCCGATACACATACAGCAAATAGTGACAAAGTTCAGAACATGTAAAAACCCACAATTCGTCAAAATAAATAAAAAAAAAATCACACAAAACACACGTTACAAACCGCAACTAAAGCACCACAAATTCACACTCTAAGATGGTTGGGTGGGTAATAAAATCAGCATAGAAAATGAACCAGGCTGGTTATCTCAACCCCTATACACACAGAAATCCTGAATATTCAGTAACATGCATGTATAAAAATACCTATTTAATAAGAAAGGATCCTAAAAACAGTCAGTACTGGTCGGCTCCGCCCAGTTTGCGGTATGAATGAAACCGCAACTGGAGTGTAGATGCTGTTCTCACTCTACCTAAACTTCCTCAGCTGATGTTAGACAATCCCGCTGCAACACAAACACAGTCGAGACAATAGAAGGAATGTTTCAAGTCCACAGACAATAGAGCACCAACCAGAAATTACAACTCCGACGGCCTTTCAGGGGTACTTAGCTCGTGTTGTTGTCACTGGCCGTACCGCCGCTGGCAGCTCCGCCCTCCACTACGCCATCTCCCCGAACACCCCCATGAGTTAAGGTGGGCTCTATTTATAAGAAATACCGACCTACCCACAACCAATACCCTGTCTTCTCCAATCAGTCCATCAGAGTCATTGAAAGTCAGGCTGATGCAACACACCAGTCCCTGGTAGGAACATAGCCAGTCATTATTAGGGTTCAATTAGTCCTGGAACCATTAATGAGCGCCAGTCAGTAAAACCAAAACATATCAACAGCCATTAACACAGTACTACAATTCCATATACTTGAAGGACAAGGTAATAAGCTACTGTCAAGGAGGCGCACGAGCAGTCGTGGCAAGAGAGGCTGGGTATGCAGGAGAACTGGGGCTGGCATGAGCAGGCACGAGACAGGTAAGGTCTTAGGTGAGGAAGCATAGGAGTAGGCATTGGCCAGTGGGAACGCATGGCTGGGTTGGAAGCACATGGTGGGTTTAATGGAAGAATCTTTACTGTGGCTGAGTCCAGGGAGCTTAAAGAAGAATCTTCATGCAGGGTCCGGCAACAGCGAGAGCAGAGAGACAAAGGAATGAAGCAGAAATGGTATCAGTGGGTAGACAAAAGGTCATGAACAGCAATTTCCACATGGCTAGCAGAAAAGGGCAAACCCAGAGGAATATTGAAAGTGAAGTGATTGTCAAACACTGCAGCACAGCACATGGTGCACAAAATGTGTACTCTGCTTTTAACCCATCACCCTTAGTGAGCAGTGGGCAGCCATGAAAGGCACCCGGGGAACAGTGTGTGATGCTTTACTCAGTGGCACCTTGGCGGATCGGAATTCGAACCAGCAACCTTCTGATACGTCCATGCTCAGCTGTGCGTTTTTGCATTGGAAGTCATATTACCTTGTCTAATCTCTCTCTCTTTTCCCCCTCCATTAGCCTTGAATCAGCCCCCACGTTTCACCAATTACTACTTCCAGTCCTACCTCCTCATCTATGAGAACACACCTGTGGGTAAGTGCTCCTTAACCCTGACTCTGAACACAGACAGGTTAAACGGCAGGAATTTTACTTGGAACACGTTTTGCCATTTACAAAGGAAACCTTGTCTGACATGCTGTAGGAAATATACAGCAGGAAATGTCACAATGTCACACTGTGTTTTCCACAGTTTGTTTTCTGTTCTGGTGAGGATTTCACCATTGATGCTTTTGACAGTTGAGAGTTTGTCCTTGAGGTTAAGGTCACTATTTTCTAACTGATAAGAAAAGATTATTAATATATTGTGGATTGCACAATTATATTGGAAAGGTGCCCATCACTGCCGGTGCATGGGAGAAGGGAGGTAGGCAGTGACACCATGTTTTCCACAGATATGTAGAGAGACAAGTGTGAGACGGAGGTTCAGGTGGGGGAGATTGAGAGGGGGCAGGGTGGCTGGATGGAGAGTTTATCAGAACAAATGCATGACATCATCCCATGAACTGATCTGTGTCTTCTGGGACCCAGTTCTGAAAAACTGTATTAATTTGTGAAATGGACCTGTCAGAGTATGTGTTACACTGTGTCTTAACACTAATTCATGGCGTTTTGCTGTAGTGTGCAAGAAAAAAAACATTCAATTAAGCAGACCTTTAAAAGTACACTTTATAGGTCCACCGTACTGTGATTTTAGCTTTTACTTTGTGTAACTTCTATAATAAAACACTTTGTGAAAAATTCATTTAGGTTATAAATAATATACAATTACTATTGTAATTGAATATTGTGCTTTAAAACAGGTTTTGATCCAGTATTGAAAAACCATGCTGAAATATTGACTTGCCCTGGGTGAGGTCCATTTACAAAATGTCCTGCCTAGTTAGTGGGAGGGTGGGATGTCTGGGTCGTTGGGTTTCACCATTGTTTAATATTCCGATGAACAACAACAATTCATGCACTAAAAAACAAAATGGCGCCTTTTCCTTGCTTATGAGGTTGTATTATTTTTAAGAGCATTTCCTATTCCTATCAGGAATCTCGGGAGAGTAAAAGGGTTAAATATAGAACTGTATACACCACAGTGTTCACTGTGGACTGTGTGTAGGTGTCCATTTATGAGAATTGTGGAGTACATGAACATTTTGGGTTTAACTGTACTTTAGTGCCACTTCTGTTTTTATCTCAGCAGCTCTTGGTCTCAGGTGACTGACAGGGCAATTTGTGAAGAGTCCGGGTTCTCATCACTTTTTGAGTGCTGCCAAGAGATATTGAATTAAAATTATATACTGAGCTTCACTGATATGGGGATGCTTATCATCAACCAGCAGATCTTTTCATTGATGCTTCAGCACTTTCATTCCAGGGATCAGTGAGCCTGGCAAACCAGTTTAATGAATGAGTCTTGTGTACCACCATCAATCACAGTTATCATCATCAGTATGGACACTTTACTCACATAGTGGACACACAAAGCAAATTAATAAACAAATAAATCAAACATGCTTACTATTAAACAAAGTTTTATTTTAAAATAAATGTGTAAATTTCTTTATTTTTATATTTGACTTGGGTTAAATGTAGTTAAAGTAAAAATTCAAGTTGAAAATGCAGTTGTCAGCGTATCTGTGGCTTAAGTTTTTCCCACTCTACTGGAATTCTACTGTGGAATGTACAATACTGAAATAATAAAAAAGAATGCATACCAAACAAGTCACATACTTTTTAACAAGGACTAGTTACTTGCTCCTACATTAACTATAACTAGGTGGTCAGTCAGATTCTGTGCATAAATGCTGTTAGCATGCTTTAAAACAAAATAACAAATCACTACAGAGACATCCGACAGGTTACAAATATGGGAGAGACACGTGAGTACCCGGAAGTGTGAGGTAACATCACGTGCACACTGCTGGAGTAAAACACAAGCGACATGACATGCAGACACAGACATTGATCCTAGTATTCAAGGGAGGAGGAGCGTGTTGTGGGAGGTTGAGCCAGTGCGGACGTGACATTAACATTCAAGAGGATAGGAATAATTGGTCAGGGGTCCTCTGTAACGGTAAACCAGCACTCGTTCACTATTAAAAAAAAAAGGCCAATAGTTTTCTCCCCCATATTGAAGATAATATGGTTACTGCTCTAATCAACCATTTTGGTTTCAGAGCCTCAGTGCATTGTTTCTATTGGTTGCTCAACAATGGATCACAGCACATGTCTTTCTTTTTTGTTTTCTGACACCTCTTTACATTATAATGGCAGACGCAGACGCTGACTTAACTGACAGATTTTAGTGGTTGGGAACAGAGCTAGGACAGTTGAGCAACAGAAGAGAAGAGACAGGTTCAATGACTGGACTGGCCAAAGGACCGGTGACATTAAATTAACATCCACAGGGATTTTCATACACCAATATTATTAAACATGTCAGCAAGGTTTTGTATACAATATTGATATGAAACTAAAATTGTAATCATGAATCTTTCAATAAGTAACTGTAATTTTATATAATGTAATATAATGCTGTTACATGCAACTTGTTACTCCTCAACACTATTTATTACTATCCGCCACTGTTGATGGCAAACTAAATGTGAATTAAAGAGCTGCCATTTAAAAAATGGTTTTATTTAGTTCTCATTAGATGTCAGAAATGTAATTCTGACTGTGACTAGCTGAACTATTCCAGAATTCTCTACACTGTTCTGCCAAAAGGTTTTAAAAAGATAAATCCAATCTAGGTAGAAGTTTGTACAGAATGAGTGTCTATCTACTTTTCTATGTTGAGTAGTTTTACTGCTTTGTCATAATGGCCACTTGCACATTTTGAATGTCCAGTATTTATGTCCACAGGAGCTCCATATAAGATCTAATTCTAGTCCAAATTAGGTAATTCCCACTCCACAAACACATTGAAGCAATGTCTTTTTCAGGTCATATTTACACGTCCACTGTTGGTCTTCTGGATGTGCAGACTGTGACGCCAGAAGACATTTTTTTACGCCTACTGTCTAGTATTTACATCCCCAGGAGCTCTGGATAAGGGCAGATTCTAGTCCAAGCAAGTCCAAATTGTGAACGTCTTTTCTACATAAAATTAATTTTCTACATAAAAACTCATTTCAGACATGATTTTACTGGTCAACGGTTTCTATGTTCTGTGCATAACTGTAGAGCAATTTCAGGAGGTGGTGTACTGTTCCAGTTCATTTTCCTACAGCTTCATTTGATTGTCTCAGCAGTATATTTAAATTGGAAATGCATCTTTGTATGCATCTGGACATCTTCCTCCTTCTGGAAATACAGTTATACATGTTATACACATCGTGCAAATAAATAAATCATTGCCCAATAATTTCTTTCCAGTTTTATTAATTCCATCCACCAACTATGTCTAAGGCCTGAGAGACGGCTGTGTGTCCTCCACCTCTACATCTTTGTGGTTTATTCTTCAAATGCTCTGAACCTTATAAAGCCCTCTGCGGCTGTCCCATCAACAAAACCATAACTGCAAATGTTAAAAGATAGCCATGGTAGATATTTGCCGTGGTGTTTTATTGTCAACAGGAGAGGAAATTTAAGTTATTTAAGGTATTTATGAAGTCAAGTTATCATGTGGCAAAGGCTAATTTTCTTACCTTAGCCAACATGAAATATGGCCTTGCATTGTAATGCGCTGTAAGGTTTCTTGCCCTTTCCCCCCCTTCCTTTTCATACTGAGTTTTGCAATTGCAGAACGAAGGCACTGCAGTGCCCGTCCGTGGGTGATGACATCATCATCTATTCTTAAAGGCACAGATGCTTATTTTTCACTGCACCATTTACTGCTTGTATATGCACAATATAAATTACCTGGTTACATATATGATCACAATATTATATTTATCTCATATAATATATTCATATGCACTAATAATATTAACAATGTTTATATTTGTCATAAATGAGAAAATAAATATTATGTAAAATGAGTTTACATTTTTCGTAGAAAAGATGTTCACAGCGACCTCATCTGGATTAGAATCAGCCCTATCTGAAGCTCCTGGGGATGTGAATACTGGACATTTAGCAGATGTAAAAAAAAAAATTAAAGTCATCTGGCATCACAGTTTGCATTTTCCCAACAGTGGACCTGCAAAGATGACCTGAAATGGACGTCGCTCCAATGTGGAGTGGGAATGACCTCATTTGGACTACAATTAGACCTTATTTGGAGGTCCTATGGACAAACATATTGGATGTCTTAAAAAAACATGTCATCTGACGTTACATTCTGCACATTCAAAAGTGGAAGATGACCTGAAAAAGACGTGTCTTTACACAGTGGGATTATTAATTAATAATGTCAATTTCTTGGACCTGTGTTAGATGTCCCCTGACAACCAAAAAAGTTTCCATGTCCGGGTTTGATTACACATAAACGCCCAAGTGATAGCATACTCATGTCAAAATAGTGGACACAGCTTGCATGTTGTGTAAAGGGCTTGAGTGTGCTTGCTGCTTGTTATTGAGCTGATGTTCTTGATGGACCTGATAATGAAGTGTCCTCTAGACATAAATCACACGGTCCTCTCCAAAATGCTGAAGCTTGATTGGTGGCCGGGGCCGCCAACCTTGTCGGTGCTTTTTTGATGACTTGTTTAGAGCCAAGCAAGTCACGAGTGGACTTAACGGTGGAGGAGTGAGTGGATGAAGTCAATTTGTCAGAATTATTGTTTAGTAGGTGGGCAGATGTCCCTGATTCAGGAGGACTTCCAGAACATTCTCATTCCATCCACCGAACCAAGCTCAAGGTACAAAGTTGTCAGGTGTGTGTGTATTATATATACAGATATCTCCAAGGTTTGTTTTTGCACAACAAATTGCATCTTAATTAGACTAATTAGTCAATTAGCAATGCATATTCTGTGGGCATTCATCTGTTCTAATAACACTGTATCCCCATTATTCCACTGAAACTTTTGGACCTGTGGAACAGACACCACTTATGTCCCTATGCTATTAACAAATTTCACACTCACATACACTCACAACCCCACTGTGCCCCTGATCAACAGTAAAGTGAAAGTGAAGTGATTGTCATTGTGAAACACTGCAGCACAGGCAACCTTCTGATTACGGTTCCGTTTCTTTACAAACTAGCTTACCACTGCCCCTGTTAATTCAGGAGGGCAGAAGCTATTAGTGATTAAATGAGCATCAGCAACTTATAAACAATGTAATGTATTTAGAAATATGTTCTGTTGGTTTTAATTTTTTAGTTTTTTCATATAGAAACAAATGATGGGATCAAATAGAAACAAGACTGGATCTGGCTGAAATGGATCTGTCTGTATGATGTTCAAATGGACTGGTGATCCTCTTTTATCTGGTTTCCTCTCTGGTTTCTGCTGGACTGATCTGAATCACGATTGTGATGTAATATACAGGGGAGGCTGATTGGTTAGAAATGAAAACATGATTTGTTTAATCATGTTAGGCATTTGAACCCAAATGCCTAACATACTACTGAGTATCAACTGGAGCTTTGCTTATCTCCATGTATGGCATACTAAAAATTCACATGTGGTTCTCGCTCTAACCCAGACTGACCCCCCTGATCTTCTCTTTTATTGATGACTTACATCCGGGTGTGGTCGAGCCTAGGGCTGCAGTCTGGGCAGAACTTCAGTGGAAGCAAATTCCAGACAGCCTCATGCCCAAGGACCAAACATGTTTATTTATTATTGTGAGGGCACTGATAGCCAGAACATGGATATTTGATCTAAGCTCAGTCTCCTTGCAAAGTCCTACCCTCTGTGGGAGGCGGACTGATTCTGCAGAAGGGGAGCGGCATCTTTTTTTCTGTACTGCGCCCCTGGGGAGCAAAGATTGAAGCTTGTGATATTGTACAGCAACATATGGTGCTTTTAATTTTTAATTATACAAGTTTGAGTGTTTCACCCCTCTTCTCCAGGTACCCAATTCTGGGTCTTTGTCATCATCCTATTTCTTGTTTATTGAAGACATTTTGGTTTTCAGTGCTGGTGAATGTGACATACATAACACACTCATCACAATTTCTTCTCACACTCATGTGCACAATTTAATGAACTAATTGTTGAAACTGTTCATTTGTATTTGATTTGTGTTTTTTTTACTTGTTGAGCAGAACTTTACACACATTTTCACATTGTTCCAGTTCTCTGTTTGTAAAACATCTATGTGAGATGCAGTGAAACACAGTAATACTAGTAAACAAGGAACTAAACCAACATGTATTATGAAAAATTAATATATGACCTGATAAACACAAGAATAGTTACTCATATAGAATCAAATGCACTGGTGAGTGTGTTTGAGAAGGCACACACTGGGCCCAATTATTAGTAGTAGTGCCACATCAAGTATACCTTCATAACAGAGTTAAATAGGAAAAAAAATTAAAAGACCACCAGCTGTATTGTGGACTACCCACTCATGTTTTTATACAAAAATGTGAATTAAATGAAGAACCTAGCCATGCAGACTGCCTGGAACTTACCTTTGGGATACATTAGAGCAGAAACTCTGAACCAGACCCTCTCATCCAGCATCAGTTTTGGAATAAACACATGTGGGATCTTCAAGCCATATAGTGAAGCCATGGGTCCCTCCATACGCCTGACCATTTTGGTTGATTTTTACTTCATGTGGTTCAAATTCAGATTACGTGTTATGATATGAATCTGCAATTTTAAATCATGGCACCTGTCATTTGCTCTGTGATCCGCTATTTTTTTTTGTCTTGCCATCGGGTCATCACAGAAAGAGGTTAAATGTGGTTGAATATGTTAAGTTTGTTGAATAGAGGAAATATGTTGTGGTTGGAAGGCTGTAAGTGTGACCATTGTTGCTTTGTAAAATGCATTGATGTGAAAGAGGGACGAGTGAAAGGAGGTTAAATGTGGTTGAAATTATTACATTGGTTAAATGGAAGGCTGATAGTGTTCACAGATTTGGTACAACTCATGTTTTATAAAATTATTGAGGATGCCGTCATTTCACCATTTCACCCCAGACAAGATAAAGAAGTTTTTGAAAGCCCAAAATTACAATCACCAAAGCAATGGTATTATCATGGCGAACATAGCCACTCCAGCCCACCAGAGGGAGCAAGATCAGCTAGGGAGACAGCGACCCGGAAGCGGAAGTGAGAGCGGGCAGCATAAAAGTCAGTATAAAAGTCAGGTGGATGCCAGTCACACTGCCCGCTCTTTGTTGAATTAAATTTCCAGAGACGCTAGCCTTTCTTATAAACGCCCGATTGATCCTGCCTTTTGACTCTTCCTTCCCCGCTGCTCCACACAGAGCCGGAGCTCCCCTCCAACCACGCTGCGGCGCGTCTTCTGCTCCACTCTCATTCACACTTTCGTAGTGTGAAATATGACTGACTGGACATGCAAAGCAGATTATACAGGAATTTAATTTTGTAAGAAATTGTTTATAGTGATGTTAGCAGTAAACATTGTTGTAATTAGTGGTAGTAGCCTAGTGGGTAACGCACTCACCTATGAACAAGAAGACCCTGGTTCAAATCCCACTTACTACCTTTACTTTACTTTACTTTACTTTAATTTACTTTATTTTACTTAGCAGATGCTTTTATTCAAAGTGTCTTACAAGAGGAAGACACCAGCAATTCTCGTTCGGTTTCTATAGATTGTGATTTCACAAAACTAAGATCCCTGATAAGGCCTAACTAGTCAGAAAAAGAACATGCTCTGAAATTGTTAAGTGCTAGACAAAGAAAAAAAATTGTGCAGTGTGTTAGTGTTAGACTTGTCTGAAATTATTGAACAAGTGGGTTTTCAACTGCTTCTTAAAGGTGGTAGTAGTCTCAGCTAGTCGAATGGAGCAGGACAAGTTGTTCCACCAGCCAGGGACTACAAGGGAGAATAAAAGGAGTGTCCCTGAGCAAGACACTTAACCCTGAGCTGCTCCAGGGGGATTGTCCCTGTAACTACGCTCTGTAATTTGCTCTGGATAAGGGTGTCTGATAAATGCTTTAAATGTAAATGTTGTCAGTAGCTCTGACAGCAGCATCTTTTTTTCTGCACAAGTATCTGGACTTTAGTGAATGTGAAGTGATTGTCATTGTGAAACACTGTAGCACAGCCCATGGTGCACACAACAAAATGTGTCCTGCATTTAACCAATCACCTTGGTGATCAGTGGGCAGCCATAATAGTCGCGCAGGGAATAGTGTGTGGGGATGTTACCTTGCTCAGTGGCATCTCAGTGGCAACTTGGCAGGTCAGGATTTAAACCTGCAACCTTCTGATTATGGTTCGCTTTCTACTAGTGAAGTGAAGTGATTGTCACATGTGATACACAGCAGCACAGCACACGGTGCACACAGTGAAATTTGTCCTCTGCAATTATTCCATCACCCTGAGTGAGCAGTGGGCAGCCGTGACAGGCGCCCGGGGAGCAGTGTGTGGGGATGGTGCTTTGCTCAGTGGCACCTCAGTGGCACCTTGGCAGATCGGGATTCAAACCGGAAACCATCTGATTACAGGGCTGCTTCCTTAACCGCTAGGCCACCACTGCCCCACCACTATGCCACTACTGTTTTACCATTCACACCATTCTCACTCTGCAGACAGGAATCAGATGACATTATCGTTATTTTTGTGGGCTTGATGCCAAAATAGATTTATGTTCTTATGTTCTTTATGCTGAGACCTTGATGACATTAGTGTTCAGTTAGTACACATTGCTGGCATTGAATGAAGTCTGTATGTTTTTGAATGTGTAAGAATCAAGTGTCTCATGTCCCGTGGCTCATCCTAACTGCAGTGTATTAATAATGTGGCTAAATTGCATTAATTGTGGTAGGACATTCAGGATGGAATCAAGTGACACTCAAACATTGATGAAGCGCCCTCATATCATAATCCACTTTACTCAGATCTGGTGGATTAAATCATTCTCTACATGGAAATTAAACTGCTCACACAACATGGCACTAATTTATGGAAGAACTGTTAATATTTTGCTCTTTTGATTCCTTTAGCCTATCAAGTGCAAATGTATTTGTGATTTTTAGATTTAAAATAGCTGCTCTTATTCCCCATAAAAATGTCTTGGTGCACAGAGGCACAGAGCATTTAAGCACAGAGGTGCTGTGTGTGATAATAGACACTCCAACTTCCTTCTTAGTCACTTCAAATTGTCCAAATGTGAGGCAATGAAAACTAATTCCTACAATTTATCAATATTTAAATGTGATACTGATTTACACTGTTTTGGTCATGCAGTAACTGCAGAGGCTTGATGTGTGAGTTCCTTCAAACAAAATTAAAACATTGCCAACATACAAAACTAAGAAACATAGGTTGTTACAAATAATAATATGTTATGAAACTAATAATAATACTTAATATTTTTTAATATATTCCATACAGATAACATAAATTCTGTGAATATTTTTACCTTTACAAAAATGTTTATATTAATTTACAGCATTTATGTCAGTCTCACAGACATAAGACAACTGAGTTCAGCTGAAACTGTAAAAACAACACAATGTGGGTGTTCTTCACTAATTAATGTATAATATCAATTGTGTATCAATATAATATCAATGTGTGTGTGTGTGTGTGTGTATGTGTGTCTGTGTGTTGGGGGGTCTGTCTGTCTTTATTAATGAGCTGGCCGTGCCTGGCCCTGGTGTTGTGTCCATGCTGAACATTCAGCTCTTTTCATTTTATCTTCTACCTCCTTAATTCAATAATAATTAAGAAGCAGGAAGTTCCCTGTGGGTGAGTTGTATTAAAACACTTGCCCTAAACATGTTGATGAAGCTCCCGTGTACCTGGGGATTGAGCTGCTCACCGGGTCCTCTGCCTGCATTAATTATGGGTATTTTTCAGAATTGCGCCACGCACACCTCCATGTACTACACTGTCTGTCTACACAATGTACTGTCCCTTAATTCACTTAATTTACTGTCCTGTCGTATACATGCACATATACTACAATTTTTGCAAAATCTACTTTCTTTTTTTATCAGCTCTGTGTCTCTTAATTGTGCTCCTACTAGAATGTTTTTAATAATTTTTCACTCATTGCAGCCCCTTTTTCCTCATTCATGTACCCAGTACCCCATATTGACAGAAAAACACAGAATTGTTGACAATTTTGAAGATTTATTAACAGATTAAAACTGAAATATCAGAGTTTCACTATTCATGTAGGTGACTCTACCTCAGCTACTGCTCCCCTCACATCTGAAGTTTTACTTTACATACTGCTGCTGGGGTCAGTATTCAGAAAACACTAAATTGCTGTAGGCTGTATATCTACATGCCATTAAAAGCTATTAGTAATGATTCAATCTGGCCCTCATTGAGCGCTTAAATGAGATTAGAGCCTGGATGAGCAAAAATGTTTTAAATCTAAATGACAGCATGACTGAAGTTATTCTATTCGGACATAACTAGGCTGATGATCTCACCGCATTTTTGATCCCTTGTCCCAATATCTCAAGCCATCCGTATGCAATCTTGGTGTGACCTGAGTGAGCGCAGTCATAAAAACAAGCTTTTATCAATTAAGGACTATATTCAAGGTCAAAAGATATTTACCACCTAGAGATCTGGAGCAGGCAATTCATGCATTTATCACCTCATATCCGGATTAGTGTAATTGGTAATTATACCTTGGTATTGGTCAGTCCTAAACCTATTGGCTGCAAATAGTGCAGAACACAGCGGCTTGTCTGCTCACTGACAAGTGAAAGCTTGACCACATTTCCCCGATTCTGGCCTCACTTCACTGGTGAAGTTTAGAATAGAGTTTAAGATCTTGCTAATTGTTTTTAAAGCTCTTAACATGTCAGCACCTCAGTATCATGTAACCTTCTCTACATCTACAGTCCAGCAAGACAACTTCGATCATCTGATCAGCTGCTCTTGACCATCCCTAGGACTAGGCTAACGACTTGTGGAGATAGGGCCTTTCATGTGTCTTGCGCTGAGGAGAAGCTTCTGTTGGGCCACTCTGCCATAAAACCCTGAATGGTGGAGGGCTGCTGTGATGGTTGACTTTCTACAACTACATCTCCCAAATGCATCTCTGGAGCAACAGTGATCATTGGGTTCTACTTTACCTCTCTCACCAAAGCTCTTCTCCCCCCAGTAGCTCAGTTTGGCCAGATGGCCAGCTTTAGGAAGGGTTCTGGTCATCCCAAACATAGTCCACTTAAGGATTATGGAAGCCACTGTGCTCTTAGGAACCTTAAGTGCAGCAGAATTTTTTTTGTAACCTTGGTCAGATCTGTGCCTTGCCACAAGTCTGTCTCTGAGCTCTTCAGGCAGTTCCTTTGAGCTCATAATTCTGATTTACTGCATGCATTGTGAAATGTACAGTCTTATATAGACAGGTGTGTGGGCAGTGTTAGCGGGCAGAAGGTTGCCGATTTGAATCCCGACCCACAAGGTGCCACTGAGGTGCCACTGAGCAAAGCACCGTCCTCACACGCTGTTCCCCGGGCACTTGTCATGGCTGCCCACTGCTCACCAAGGGTGATGGGTTAAAGCGGAGGACACATTTCGTTGTGTGCACCGTTTGCTGTGCTGCAGTGTTTCACAATGTCAATCACTTCACTTTCACTTTCAGGTGTGTGGCTTTCCTAATCAAGTCCAATATAATCAAACACAGCTGGACTCAAATGAAGGTGTAGAATAATCTCAAGGATGATCAGAAGAAATGGACAGCACCTGAAAAAAATATATGAGTGTCACAGCAAAGGGTCGGAATACTTAGGACCATGTTATATTTTTTCTTTGTTAATAAATCTGCAAAAATGTCAACAACTGTGTGCACATTAATGAGGAAAAAAATTACTTAAATGATTTTAGCAAATGAATGCAATAATACTGTCAGGATTTGCTCCAGGTGCTGTCTACAGCTGAAGCCAATTCTGACAGCGGATAAGAAGCACCGTGGTTCCTCCCTTCGGTGGCTCTGACATTTTCGTGGACTCGGTCATGAACTTGACTTTCGTTTGTGTTTTGAGTTCTGGCAACCGCCATGTGCCTGCGGGTTTGTTTCTGTCCTCCCCTGTATTCCCCGTTTTCGGCCATTGCACCTTGTTTATTTATTATTTGTAATAAAATCCCTTTCCCAGAATGTCCGAACTCTTCGCTTCCTTCCATCGTCAGCTCACCGTCGTGACAAATACAAAGAGTGAATACTTTCCGTACCCACTGTATAAACATTTAAATGGATAAATGGAAACCATGAACCAATTAAAACCAGATTATCATGCACAACCAAAGATGAAAGCCAATTTTAAGAGATTTTTTTTTTTAATTTTCAGTGTCCTGGTCAGATCTTATTTGGAATGGGAGACTGTTGCAGAGTTTTGGGGCTGTGACCAAAAAGTTCCTGTAGAAGGAGTTGGTTTGATGATCTCACTTCTTTGGTTGGACAGGAAGCCATTGCAAGGAAATTAACATGTAGTTTAGCTCCAGTAAGAAGGCAAGTGGGGGAATTTTGGATGACCTGCAGTTGATCTAAGAGAGATCCAGGCCAATGTACAAAGAGTTGAAATAATCTAAGCATCCTTGAAAAATCTCATTGAATAGGTGCCTTAGTTAAAAGGAGCTTCAACTTTTGAGTTTCTTTTAAAAGAAAAAAAACAAGGTTGTCTTTGTGTTGCCCTAACCACAGC
Source organism: Denticeps clupeoides (assembly GCF_900700375.1). Taxonomy (NCBI): domain Eukaryota; kingdom Metazoa; phylum Chordata; class Actinopteri; order Clupeiformes; family Denticipitidae; genus Denticeps; species Denticeps clupeoides. The sequence continues at coordinate 13,511,436 of NC_041708.1, forward strand.
AAAGTGGTTCCAAAAAATAAAGGGAACACTTAAACAACACAATGGAACTCCAAGTCTATCAAACTGTTCACTTAGGAGCGCAACACTTATTAACAATCAATTACACATGCTAGACAACAGATGTAAATTATTAATTAGACTCTACAATTTACAAGAGTCTACAACCCTGGCTCAGGTCGTGCACCTCATCCAGGCACATCAATGCGAGCTGTGGCAAGAAGGTTTGCTGTGTCTGTCAGTGTAGTGTCCACAGCATGAATGTGCTACCAGGCCAGTATATCAGGCTGTAGAAGGGCAGCAACCCAGCAGTAGGACCACTACCTCCACCTTTGTGCAAGGAGGAAAAGTAGGATCATTCCCAGAGACCTGCAAATGACCTCCAGTAGGCCACAAATGTTCATGCGTCTGCCCTCCATAAGGGTGGTATGAGGGCCCGATGTCCACAGATGGGGGTTGTGCTTATAGTCCAACACCGTGCAGCAAGACAAAGGCATTGATGATATAGATTGGCTCACCCATTCCCCAGACCTGAATACAATTGAGCACATCTGGGACATAATGTCTCGCTCCATCCACTAACACCACATTGCCCCAGAGACTGTCCAGGAGTTGCCAGATGCCTTAGTCTAGGTCTGGGAGGAGATTCCTCAGGAGACCCTCTGCCACCTGATAATACAAACACACACTATTGAGCCTCATTTTGATTAGTTTGAATTATTTTATTATCTTTCATTTGTTTTTGTTACATCAAAGTTGGATCAGCCTGTGGAGTGTTTTTCTACTGGAGTGTGACTCGAAATCCAGAACTCCAGATCAATTGAAATCAAATTTGTGTGTTTTCTTTTTTGTCGGCACATTCAAATATGTAAAGAACAATGTATTTAATAAGATTATTTCATTCATTCAGATCTAGGATGTCTTATTTTTGTGCTCCCTTTTCTATGAGCAGTGTAGATGTGGCCTCATCCTTTATTACCAGGTGCAAAGAGGCTAAATCCAGAATCCAGATTTGCTTACTGATTTGCTTACACTTAAGCTTATTTGCTTGACTTATTGAACAGCAGACATTCAGTCATTCTATGGTTTGAGGAATTCTGCTGCCATTTTTTGCTGACCAAGGGAGAAAAATTATTTTATATGTTGTATCTTTGATTCCCTCCAGTTTGTGATCACAGGTTTCATTATTCACAACCCCTTGAGATTCTCTTCCTTTCTCTGTTCTGGGAATGCTCTGTTTCACTCTCACTCTCTCTTCAAACATTACCTTTGAGTCAGTCATTTAAATTTACATTTACCTTATCCAGAGCACCTTACAATCAGTAGTTACAGGGACAGTCCCCTTGGAGACACTCAGTGTTAAGTGTTTTGCTCAGGGACACAATGGTAGTAAGAGGAATTTTAATCTAATCTGTAGCTTTGTGGTGTTCAGGTTCATAGGTGGGTGTCTTACTCACTTGGCTTCTACTCCCAGATCCCAGTCTTTGTCAGACAGTCAGTATCAGTAGAGTGAAATGTTCTTTGAAAATGGTCTGCTTTCTGAACTTTTCTTGTTCCGAAACAAGTGTACTTTCGGAACTTTTCTTGCCAGTTCCCTGCAAGTCATGTATGCGACATTACACAATCAAGAATGTAAGTCTTGATAATGTAAGTGTGTTTATGTGGTTGTGGTGTCTGGTACTGTCTGCATAATTAATGGCTGTATGAGTATGCAGTGTTGCTTTTTTGTTTGAATAGGTTAATGTGTGCATGAATTTTTTGTGTTGTCTCTGTGTGTGTGTGTATGTGTAAATATGTATTTGTTCCTTTGGCTGTGTCATTTTGAGATCTTCTCTCTACAGCTGCTTATCAGGTGCAGGTGGGTCACAGCTGATACCTGCTGGAACCACAGAGAGCAGCTAACCTGGAAATTGATGTTTCACATCAACAGGCGTCTCTCTGCTTCGCTGCAGGAGCCCTTCTGTATGTGTGTGTGTGTGTGTGTGTGTGTGTGTGTGTGTGTGTGTGTGTATGTGTGTTTGTGTGGCAATGAGCATATTCTATGTTTTCCTGTTTGAGGGACTGAGCCAATCAAATGTTTGCATGGTCATTTGTGTGTGTTTAATACACTGAATATATGTCAGAATGCCATTGCTGTGAAAGATAGTAAAAAATGAGTTTTATTTCCAGTCTGTGTGTGCTTACTTGTGTGTGCTGATGTGATGTATTAAGACACTTAATGCTCCACGAGATCCTGGCGGGTGGGGATATCCTGACTGATGAAGTACAGAGAGCAACAGAGAGTGTCCACAGCCTCACGGTGGACTAATGCACTCCTCTCTACATCATTTGCAAGAATTAACTTGAACCTTTACTCTTATGAACATCTTTATTCTGTGTGTGTTTTACTGGTTGGGCATGGCTCATGTACCAGTAAGTGATATTGGAAGCTGCAATGTGTTGTTGTCTCTTTCTCCGGCAGCATCTATGAAGAAAGGTTATCATGTCCTGTGTTTGAAAGCTGACATTTGTTCTCATAAAGGCCACTACACAGGCGTCAGTAAGGATTAATTCACAAGACGGGTGCCTGTGCTTGTACACAAAATCTTCCATTTTTTTTGTGCCTTTCTCATTTTTTTCTGTTTAAATTCAAATTTTGATCCAGATTAAAATTTTCTTGTGACTATATATATGTATTTTAGAATAATAAAATGATATAAATGTGTTCAATTTAATTCAAAATTTTTAGACATCATCCCCTGCTGTAATGATCTGTATAGACATTGGGAGGAACCTGCTCACTTTCAGAGACCTGCTGTATCCACCTGAATGAGTGGAGAGTTGGATATTTTAATGGAGGGTTTTAATTTGCGGTCAGATGTTGGTATTACACTTAATTCATTGTCACATTACAACCCTTCTTTCTAGGACCCATCAGCATGTCTGTTTACTCCATGAATGCTATATTAAATTAATTTAACACAGCTGTTTAAGGGGTTCTAAAGGATCCTCTTTTTCGCCCCTGAGCACGTTGCAGCTTCAGTCACCTCCTTAATATTTCCCTCACTGACCTTTGATCTTAACACTATTCTGTTAAGTTCCCACAGTACATAACCTTTGGTGTAATGCTGCACCATTAATCTGATTGCAGCTGCAATCACAAGGTCAGATTGTGCAATTATGCACATGCAAAATGCTACGAAGTGCATGTATGGATGTGACAGCTCAACTGTTCTCTAAGAATAGTTTACCTTTTAAAATACCTCTAATAAATAGATAGTTTTGTATGGAAGCCCGTTTCCATTTTTCCCAGGTCAATATGCTGGCAAAGCTGAAAGCAGGGAAACAGAAATCCTGTTTCCTTGAACCTTGTGTTTGCACGTCTTGTCTTAACAGAAATTCTACTTGTACCTACCATAATTGCAGCATGCAGTTCATGCTGTATCAATATATAATGCACAAAGCACACTACACAAGGCTGATTAGGCAAAGAAAACGTTTTATTTAACATGAAGGCTCCTGTTCTCTCACACAACTGGACACAATACATGGAACGAACAGAACGGACAGTTTGTGCTACTGAGAATTAATTTTCAGCAATGCAAATATGTTCATTAATATGTAATTTAGTAAAAAAAAAAAAAAAATGTATTCTATTTGCTCTTGCTGGCCTTCGCAACACACTTCATCAAAATCAGTAAATTGCATGTGCAATTTACTAAATAACCAAGCAAGCAAATTCTTGTTACACAGAGGTAAATATACATCAATAGTACGCTTCATACTCAAGGCTCGTGTGTGTATGTGTGTGTTGGTAATCATAGACCAGCTGTCAGACCCGTCTCATTTCCAGCCCCTCCCCCTCATTCTGTTTTATGCTTTCTCTCCAGATTGCTTTAGAAGGTCAATTGACAATTTGCCTCCACTGGCATCTTTATCAAAACCAATATTAATTTTTGATAATTAGGACCTGCAGCTAATGAGCGTTACAGATAATTAGTTCATTTATAATCCATAAAGCAAGGGCGAATCGTTAGCAGATCAGAGAGTGGCAGACGGCCACAAGGTCTGCTGCGCTGTGAGCAGGAAGTTAAGAAGATGCATCAATGTAACTAGCAGCAGTTACACTCACACCAGCTCACACACATCCCACAAAGAACCCCCCCTCTTTCCAGTGTATCATCAGCTTTCTGCTTGTGACCCCATGTGACCTGGTGACCCCCAGAGAGAGATATAACCAGGGAAGGGAAAGAGGTGGAATAGCATTACTGACCAGAAAGAGAGATGCATGGGGTCAGACAGACAGACAGACAGACAGGATGGTACTGGGACAAGGCTGTACGTATTTCATCTGTTTCTGGTCACTAACAAGCTGATGATGATTACACTGTATGTTCAGCAAAGTTCTTTTGAAACGCTGTTTACGGAGAATGTTACTGCAATCCTTTTGCTTGAATGTGACGTGGTACATTTAATAACTGAAAGTGAAGTGATGTCATTGTGACACACTGCAGCACAGCACATGGTGCAAACAACAAAATGTGTCCTTTGCTTTTAACCCATCACCCTTGGTGAGCAGTGGGCAGCCATGAACAGTGTGTGTGCTTTACTCAGTGGCACCTTAGCGGATTGGGATTCAGTGGCCACTTCTTTAACCGCTAGGCCACCATTGCCCCAACTAAATGAACTGCTCCCTTCTTTATATATGATTTAAATATATTTAAAAATATACATGACTTATGTGACCTTTACATGGCTTTATATTAATGGTGTAATTAGTAAGTAGATATATTTTCAAACTAGCCGCTGAGTAGTGGCTTTGATTTTTAAGACTGAAAAAAGCCCCAATAAATAAGAAACACATTTTTGTGAGTATGAAAGTGATTATTTTTGTCATTGTGATACACAGCAAGCACAGCACATGGTGCACACAAGAAAAAGCATTTGACCCACCACCCTTAGTCAGCAGTGGGCAGCCACGAAAGCCGCCTGCTAAGTCCTCTTCCCATTAGGCCACTACTGCCGAGACAATGTGGATGTTGAGGATAGTGGGAGTGACTGATTTAATAAGGTGAACTGACCTGAGACAAGAATGCTCGGTTAGAGGCAGAGATGGGCGGGAGAAGGAGGAGTGAAGGATGGGGCGACTCTCTCCATCACTGTCTCCATGGGTAAACATCAGCAGTGCTTCATGCCAAATTAAGTGATATTGCAGACCATCATCTCCAGTCCCATTTTCATTTCCCTTCAGCAGGAGAGGACTTTTTGCTGCCGGACTTTCTGATAAGACATATCGCTGTCTAGCATAAAGCCGTCATGGTTCTTATTATTAAGACAGGAGATTTAACAAAATGCTTCATAAGTGGTGGTGCAGTGACTGCTTTAGAGCTGGACAAGAAGCCTGCTGCAGAGCTTATTTCTTCTGTATAGTGTTATTTTTTGATGCAGTTTTAATTTTCTTTTGGACCAGATGTGTTTTGGTGATCATCATCAAATTTCTATTCAGTGATAGAGTTGCACCACGCATCATTATCACATTGACTGTGTCTACCTGGTAGCTGTACCTAAGTGTCTAGTGCGAGTCCCTTAATGCACTGCAACTGGACTGTGGCATTCTTCACCCATGTGAAGCAGAGTAAAACCCAAACAATCATCAAACAGTGTGTATGTGTGAGACGTCTAACCCAGAATCCCTCTCCTGCAGGGTCTGCTGTTGACATCACGGCTCAACCTCTCACTGCCAGACATGCAGAGCTGCTCAGGTGGAGATTACAGCAGCAGTTTTATGGATTGAGGGGGGAAATATTGATTGTGTGTGTGTGGGCATCAACTCAGATTTGATTTAGCCGGCTCTCTCATACAAAACACAATGGATATGGTGCTTAATGTGGAACTCATCAGGCAGTGTGCAGTGCGTGTGTTTTTTGTGATTACTTTTGCTCTCCATTGCAAAGTATTATTTTTATTTTCATTATGGACTGATCCAATGTGTGTTCTGAAATAAGTACAAAACTAATCAAGTTCAAGTAACCTTTATTGTCATCTCTTCTATATATTGTGCAGATATACAGAGAGACGAGAAGACGTGGCTCCAGTAATCTAAACCTCAACAAAATATTATAGTGCAGTAAAGTAATACATGATAATCCCATAACTATCCAGAATCAGTGTTTTTCTAAATTACTGGTTCATGAATTTAATGAACACATGTAAAAAAGGTCCTAGGAACCTTAAGGTGCTAATTTCTATACAGAACTACATTTATCTGAGCCATCCTCAATGGTGTTCTGATTCTGCAGGTACTAAAACAAGCCTCTCTTTTATCAAATTCTGAACCCCAACTTTTTGAAAGGCCATTCATTTTCCTTTCAAGGGGAGTTGGATGTGCAGAATTCTGATACACATACATTTTTAGAACTATTGAGATGTGTTTCAAGCATCCTGATTTATGATATTTTTAAGGATTCAGAATATGTAAATGTGTATATGAGTGCAGAAAGTGTGCAATTTATAGAAAAGCTGTGAGTGGGAGGGAGGGAGGAATTAAAAGTGTGAGATGGATAGATGGTTGGGTGGATGTAGATAGAAGGAGAGATGGAGGGCACCCTCATATCCAATGGAGTTTTGTCCTGGGCACGGCTGGCGGCTTTGTCCAGATGACGGCGTCACTCAGCTATCACTCTCAGCAGTCACACGGCTGTCACGCTCCCAGAGCGACAGATCCTACGCTGTTCTTCCCTTTGTCCTTCAGGAGAGGGAAAGAGGGTAAGAGTATGGGGAGGTGCAGAGCTTTAGGACGATTGAAATCAGCCGTTTGACGGTAGAGGAGCAGCACTGATGGCATTTTTTAAAAATGACTGCTGACAGACAGATGAAGTGTGGCTATGTCTGTGTGTGTGTGTTTATTTGGTCTTGTAATTTGGTTACTCACAATACCAGTTTTTTCCATCTTCACCCATTCATCTTCACACAGTCTACTTCTCAATGGCTAATTATTAGGAACAGATTCCTTATAAATGAGAAATTAGTTATAGCTACTAGTTATGAATTTCCCTTCAACTGAGTTTTGGTGCCTCACTTGACTTGTGTTTCCTTGTGCTCTTTCATCTTCTTCACTCTCCCTGTCCTATGTGACATAGAGGCTTCATTTCTTCACAAGAAGGCCCTAAATATTTTACTATTAATAAAAGTGTTTTTTGTTTATAAACAATTAACAAATAAATGTGTTTTTTTGTTGATACTTATTCAGCTTGTTACTGCCACATTTGAAGTGCTGATGGTCACCGACCAGCACATGCATCTGAACAAGAAACTGAAAAGTGATCCACCCGTTATATAGTAATCCACTGTCCTAGCTTATTGTGACCTGTTTTATTGTGCTGCAGAAGTTCCTTCTGTGGTGGTTCATAAATTGCAATGACATACAGGCAGTGAGCCTTATTAGCTGGATGGGGTGAAGAATAAATTCACAACATCCTCACTTACAATAACTTTCTTCATGAACAGACAATTTTTTTAGATCTTGTTTTGTTTTAGTGACTGAATCAGCCAGTAGTGATGGGCTGTTAAGCTTTAGATGAAAATTTAATCAAATGATGAACTGCCTAGTTGGGCATGATTACTACTGCTGTTCTTACAACATCAATTCTCTATAAGTTTATAGCTGGACTACCAATCAGCAACACCATTCTTTACACAAACTGCAATTTGGGAGACATAGTGGCTTATTGTATTTAACTAATTACATTCCATCATTAACTTGGTTGGGAAACTTAATTTAGATTTGCATTGTCAAATAAAAATTCTTAGAACAACCTAGCAATACAACACAATTACTCTGTGCGAGCATGTGTGTTGATCATTTGGTGTGTGTGTGTGTGTGTGTGTGCGTGCTATGGTCAAGTGAAAATAATGGTGGGTTGTCTTCTTTCCAAGCATGAAAGATTTGGCCATAAATCTTTGGGATTAATACACTCTCTACTCAAGGTCTATCTGGCCGTGTGCTGTTGAAACACCTCTGCCCTCATCACTTTCATAAACAGAGCCAGTGCATTTCAAAAATCCTTTAGTCTACAAAAACTGTAGTGTGTTTGTGTGCTTGAGCCCTACGTTACATGGTGAGTATTAGTTTTTAGATTTGCCATCATAAAGGTACTTAAAAAAATTAAGTATGCTGTAAAATGTATGTATGTGTGTTACATTCTGAGGCCTGTAGTCTAATAAGTGCATTTATTGGTGGTGGTTAACAGAGCTCCCACGGGACTGACTTTACTGTTCTCTCAATGGTTCTCCATCTCTCTCCAGGGAAATTAGTCTATTATACACACACAAAAACACACCACATATTTCTTTCCCAGACACACCACAATCAACATTGTCCCCATCCCCCTAAACACACACAGACATACACACACACACACACACACACACCATGGCCTGTAGGTTAAGAGCTCTTTGTATGTAAATCACTAGGTATGACTCCTCCAGCAGTTGTTTTAAATGGAATTTTGTTCAGCGCCTGCAAGTGGGAGCGATAAAGCAGGCCACGCCGACTGCTGCAGCTCCGGGCCATGTTTTGGAAGGACATTTCTCCACTGAGGAATGTTGAATTAAGGGAGGGTTTGGAGGGAGGAATGGATGGGGACACGGTGAGTTATATCCGCTCCTCAGACTTATGTCAGGCAGATAAAACTGTAGCCTTGCAGGTTACAAATTTACATGCCACGCAAATTTTTTGCCCTGTGAGCACACCACACGCTAACTTCACGGCACATGAAGTGGCAGTAGACCTCCCTGAATGCGAGATGAACTCTAATCGATCCTTCACAAATTTGTTCAAGACGTGTCAGGAAAGGCGGATAGGGCTACAGCTTCATACCGATCATAATGCATTCGGGATGGTGGTGAGCTACAGCACTTTGCTCAGGGTAGATGAGGTCAGGGGTGACACTTGGTTCTGGCCTTTAAGCACATTTAGACAGAAGAAATGTGTGTGTGTGTGTGTGTGTGTGTGTGTGTGTGTGTGTGTGTGTGAATTAATTGCTCTCTGGTCCAGTTTTTTGACAAACAGGCAATTATCAGCAGATATAATTTATACTTTACCTCTGTTAATGACACTACAGCAGTTAACAGTGCAAATCTGCTCTATAGATCAAAGACACCCTGACACCAACACACACAGACACACACACACACACACATACTTGTGATATGCACTGTGCGTGAAGCAACTTTGCTAGGCTGCACATTTATCACACAAAAAAGAACTGTAATTGTAATTCATGCTGCAAGTGCTGCTTTAAACTCTAAAATATATACAGATGAAACCCAGAGTGCTCTGGATTAACCTAACACTGTGTTCCATTGCCGATAATAATAAAAATAAAAAAGTGCCTTTAGTGCATTTATTTACATTTAGTGCCACCCACCCAACTTATGTGAATGTAGCTCCACTCATTCTGCTCATTCCAGAGTTCACAAAATATAATGAAACCATAGCATAATTTTAAGGATAGATTCTACCAGCATTGTTTTATGTGTGTCCCTGTATAGTATGTGTTCATCTTTGTTAATATAACAGAATTTCTCATTAATAAATTGCTGGTTAGCTGAAAGAGTTGCACTTGTCTGGTGCAGTTGTGTTGTGTTACAGCTGCTCAAAGTATTTAAAACATATTAAATATTTTTTCTTTAATTGCTACCTGTACTTCATTATTGCATTTATATTTCAGTTGAGTATCCAGTGGAGCATCCATTAATTTTTTTCAGAATGTCTTCATTTTATGCTATGTGGTAAAATGCAAGTACAATATAAGCCAGACACATGGTTCATAAGAATGATCTAAAAAGTAATTATGCTGATTAATTATGGTATTTTAGTCAACAAAATGACCTCGTTACAGACCAAACAAATACTTTTCTAACAACGAATATGTTAACTGAATAATGTATTGATATGGCAGCATTAGGGTAATACAGCAGTTTTGGACTGGTTCAGTATTTATGTCTTTAGAAGACACGCTTTTTTGATGTGTTTCCTGTAATTTGTGTTGTAAGATCTTGTAAGATGCGTGGCACTGCAGGCATCCTCTCTCACCTTCATGTTCTTGTTGAACTATGAGCTAAAGGTCATACACCATGCTGTGTGGAGGATTAAGTGTTGGGACGTCCGTGTCATTAGAAGATGAGGACCATTGGTTGTAACCTGAGAGAAGGCCACTGACTCAGGGTGGTGGTGTTAGATTCCTAATGAACTATTCATGTTCAGGGTTCCAGCTGAACCGTTACACTCCTATTATGTCCACTGTCTGGCTTTTTAAAATAATTAAATCAAAGTTAACATCACTGCACCCCATTGGTTTTTGTATTCCTGTATTTAAGATTTTATGACTTATGGGGTTTTTTTATTCATCAGTCTCCTTATTCACTTTAGGGCTGTGAGGAACACTGAAGTATATGATTAAACCAGATCTGTGTGGGTGTGTGCAACACAATCAGCATTCTATTTTATTGAGGTTTATGTAGTTGTATGAAATTAATTCAGTGGGATATTAATTTTTTTATAGGATCAGTTTTAGGATCTGAAGCACATACCTCAACATCATTGCATCTGCGCTACATGAGAGAGATCTGACATAAATTAAGTACTGAATAGACTCTCATAGACCAATGTGGCCCGTAGTCTCACTCTCACACTATGCTATTGATCCACCACTGACCAAGGTGACACAGACTCATTCTGAGCAGATAAACAAGTAGAACATGGGACTGATGTGGCGTGGAGTCATTCCCCATTTCATCCAAGTGAGATGTGATGAAGGGGAAAGCCCTGGGCCATTGGCTGTTTGCATTTATGTTGGTGCTGATTTTTAATATTCCCTCCCTTTAAAATGTATTATGACTACAAGAACAGAGCTTGCCATGTCCTACAGAACAATCTACCTGTGATAATTGGTTTATATCATTATATTATGTCTATAGGTGATGCTTGAGTTTTCTGCTTGTCATGGGTTTTGTCCTCTTGACACATACTTTGTCCAGTTTGACCTAAGCCTTTTATTTCAGACTCCTGTGGTGACAGCTGTTTCTGTGCGTATGTTTGTGTGAGTCTTATATACAAGGGATATATGTATGTGTGCTGCTACATCAAGACAGATGAGTGTGGGGCACATTGCTCTTGTCAGTAGAAGTCGCCAACGCAGTGGGGAGGAGGCAGGCCTACTAATGGCTGTGCTATCATTCATAACAGTAATGTTGCCATCACTTTCTGCTAAATAGCATCATTTGTCAGGAGAAAATGCTGCTCACTACTCTGACACAGATAAGCACCTGCAGTTAGAGCCTACTGCTAAATAGACACACACATGCATACTGGGATTAAGACAAACAGACACAGTTAGACATGCTGTAAATCATACATTACTCATCACAATTATCATGAACTAGTTGCATAATCTCAGAGAACAGTCAAAACCAGTCAACCACCCTGCAGCACAACATACATCAACCCTCGTCACCTGGAAATGAGACCGCTGTGTTTTATTGTTTTTGAGAGACATTTGAGCTTGCAATATGTGACTTGGTTAGTTTATGATGGCCAAGGCCACCATGTCTGTCTCACAATGAGGCATCATGTTGACTCTAGAAGGTCAAAACAGAAGAGAAATTCTTAAATATGCTTTATTCTGTTGACTTTAAACAATATCCTTTGTTCTGTTGAATAGCCGTTAAAAGTGAACTTGCTGAAGTCAACTCCTCTCTGTATGTGGATGCATGAACAAGAAAGTATGGGCAGGGCAAAAAGCTCTTATTATTAATGAGTGCATAGTAAAATGCTTAATTTGTACCGTCTTCCACCAAATTATAACTCACATTGCAAGCAGCTGAATTTGCATAAATCTCATTAGAGGCAGAGAGAGGAGTTCATAAATCGCCGTATTAATTAGTAATTTTTTCTTTCATGGCAAAATGCAGTGTATTAATAAAAGGAGGGGGGTGTGGGATTTTACAGACAAATTGGCCTATGTGTCGGGCAGTTTGGGCAAGGAAATGACATGGTTGATTTAGAAGGAAGTTTGACTCCCCTCCTCTGTTCCAGGGGAGTGTGTGTGTAATCCATGTCTCTGCAGTGCACCGCCTGTTGCTGAAGCTGTGTAAGATGAGTCACACAAATTTGGTATCACAGTGAGCTAGAGTTAGTGCTTCAGTTAATTGTGCTGTCACCATATCTGCATTGTTTCGAATTGATCTAAACTTTGTTAACCTTTTAGGATTAATGCCTTTTTCATGTTTTGATTATCATGTTAGGAAGCTCCAATAGATGGAGATTTGATTGGTTGAAGGTGACTGGTGCACACACATCAATCTGTTAGACATACTGGGTCCTAAATTATTTAGATAACTTTTTCAAATATGGTACATGTTGGATTTACATGCATAATATTACTGGCAAGTGAAAGCATTTAGAAACTACACCCCGTTTCCAGCTTCACAAAATGGGTTTCCTCAGCCGAGCAGCTGCATTCAAGTTTAATGGCAAGCGTCAAATGGAGTGGAGTAAAGCACAACATTACTTAAAGACAGTGCACTGAAAATATGGAGTATTCTATGGAGTCACAAATCATGACAAATACTGGGAGAACATTACCTGCTAAATTGCCCTGTGCCAAATGTGAAGTGGAAAAGGGGGGCTTTCAGGGTTTTGACTAGTTTGAATGTCAGTGATTTCTAAAGCAAGTGTGGGCAGCGGTAGTTTTTTATACGGGCAACATGGGCATCAGCAAGTTTTTTTGGACACGCCCATGCTCCCCTGAGATGATGATTACATGGGCACCTATCGGTTTTCTATTCCCCATTTACAGGGTGTAATGGCGCCTCTGACTGGCTGGAGCGGCATTTAATAACCAGCTCACAAAGAAAAACAAGACGCTATCTCCTTATTCAAATTGTTTGTTCTACCTTAAATACTGGACAATGTTTTCATTGAAAATTTCACACGGGAACTGTGCATTTGCCTGATGAATGGCATTACAGTGTAAAAGGGATTGGGAACCTATAGCTTGTGAGCCAGATCTGGCTCTTTTAACACTAGAATTACTGACTTTTTTTTATTTTCTGATGCAAGGCCCAAGGTGTTATTCACCCCTGCTGAGATTTTCACAGGTCTTCAGCTTGATTCTCCTCAATCTTATGTTGTGCAAACCACCCATTGACTGTATCTGGCTTGCAGCGGAGAGAAGACAGGAGACAGAGTACGTGTCGGTGAAGACGAGAAAATGCTTCTTTAACCTATTGGCTTACATCAAGTGTAGTATTTATTCTTATCAGTTTAATATCTGATATGTCCCTCAGCAGGGGACTACATGTTAAGTGGATTTTTTGAACAGGGAGTCGGCAAAGGGGCTTGATCCCTCTGCTTCACGTTAGTGGGGCAGTGATGGCGTAGCAGGTAAGGAAGCAGACCTGTAATCAGAAGGCTGCCTGAGCCTCCATGGTGCCACTGAGGTGCCACTGAGGTGCCACTGAGTCCCCACACACTGCTCCCCGGGCGCCTGTCATGGCTGCCCACTGCTCACCAATGGTGATTGGTTAAAATCAGAGGACACATTTCATTGTGTGCACCATGTACAGTGTTGCAGTGTTTCACAATGACAATCACTTCACTTTAAAATCCCAATCGCATGGCAGCCCCCAATTGTTTTCTCGTGACCTTTGTCACTTGAGTGGAGTTACATGACACCAGTCATGTTCATGGTTGCAGGTGCCTGGAGCCAATCATAGCTGTCCTCCGGGACAACAGCACATTTTTTTTGGATAATGCGTAACGTACATGGATCATTGTGGGGTTTCTGCAATTAGCTAGTTGAGGTCAGGAAGTTTGCTTGTGGCTAAAGCAACATGTGGCTAAAATAAGAAAAGATGAGGAGTATCGAGAAAAAAATAAGAAAAGATGAGGAGTATCGTAGTTTTCAGCAGGAATGTACAGAGGAATTTGCCTTTGTGGAGAGAGCAGGTTCTTCAGTGTGTCTAATATGCAATGATAAAATTGCATCAACGAAACATTCAAATATAACTCGGCACTTCTCACGCCATACTACATTTTCATTGAAAAAATGCATGTCAAGAGCTAATGTGTAGAGTGCAAGCTAGTCAGCAACAACTCCGTGTTTGGCCCCTGCACAATGTGATTTAGCAATTGTGAGAAATGGAAAGCCATTCACAGATGGAGAGCATGCCAAAACATAAATGCTTCACTTTTTGGATAAAGACAAGATAATCATGTGATCATACCATCATACTTAATGTATTTGTCTCTGCCAAAAGGTTCCCGACCCTTGGTTTAAAAGTTGTGGGTGACCAAAAACTCACTTGTTTATGGTAAAATAGGATGTGTAGAAATAGTATCAACTAATACCTTTCTGGTACCTCTGGTTCGTTTCATGCTAAGTCCTCATTTAGCAGTTGCCAGGAACCAGGATTTATCTGCTGGTCTCTTCACTGGAGTCTGCCAGTAGTCTGTGCGCTTGATTCAGTATCTCAGAGAAAACAAACAGACATTGTACAACTGATACTGAAATATGTGGTTATAGTGGTATATTGGTGCTACAGTGGCCCGGTACCCTAACTAGGACAGCCTAACTAAGGTGAATTTAACACTGTCTGTGCTTAACAGGGTGACTTTGTGATAGAGTGGACTTAATAATATACACTGTGTCTGGGACTTTAACAGAAGGCCAGAGAAAACAGATGTGTTTTCAGTTTAGATTTAAAAAGAGTCCCGTTCCACAACTGCGGAGCTCTATATGAGAAGGATCTGCTCCCAGCTGTGACCTTCTTTACTTTGGGTACCAGTGATGAACCTGCACCTGTTGATCGCAGGGGGCCTGGCGGGTCATAATTAACTAAAAGTCCACTCAGGTTCTGCGGGGCGAGACCATTTAGAGCTTATAGGTCAAAAGTAGGATTTTGTCAATCCTAAATTTGATGGGTAGCCAGTGCAGTGATTGTAAGACTGGGGTGATGTTGTCAAATTTCCTAGTTCTAGTTAGAACTCTGGCTGCAGCATTCTGAACTAGCTGGAGTTTACTCATGCACCTACTAGAGCATCCAGGCAGTAGTGCATTGCAGTAATCTAACCTTGATTTTCTGCATCGTACATTGAAATGATATTTCTTATTTTTGCAATATTTCTAAGGTGAAAGAATGCTATCCTAGTGACATTATCTATATCTGAATCAAATGAGAGACCTGCATCAATGAGAACACCTAGATCCTTTACTTCAGTACTTGGTGAAATAGAAAGGCTATCCAGCGTTATGATGTAGTCAGTCATTTTATGTCTGGCTGCTTGAGACCCAAGTACGAGAGTTTCTGTCTTATCAGGGTTTAACAGAAGAAAGTTGGTGATAATCCACTGTCTAATGTCCTTCAGACAATTCTCTATTCTGTTCAGCTGCTGCCTCTCATCTGGCATTGCTGATAGATACAACTGTGTGCCGTCAGCATAGCAATGTGATACTGTGTTTGCGAATGACATCACCTAAAGGTAACATGTATAGGGAAAATAGTAACGGACCTAGGACAGAACCTTGTGCAACACCAAACTCTACTTTACTATATGAAGACAAATCACCATTGATGTCCACAAACTGATACCTATTGGTCAGATATGATCTGGACCATACCATACTGTGTTTGCGAATGACATCACCTAAAGATAACATGTATAGGGAAAATAGTAACGGACCTAGGACAGAACCTTGTGCAACACCAAACTCTACTTTACTATATGAAGACAAATCACCATTGATGTCCACAAACTGATACCTATTGGTCAGATATGATCTGGACCATACAATGGCTATTCCCTTAATCCTAACAACATTCTCTAACCTGGCAAGGAGAATAGTGTGATCAGTAGTGTCAAATGCTGCACACAGGTCAAACAGGACAAGCAGCGAGATGCGTCTCTGATCAGAGGGCAACAGCAGGTCATTAACCACTTTAACCAGCGCTGTCTCAGTGCTATGATGAGGTCTAAATCCTGATTTATATACTTCATAGATATTGTTGCTGTCTAGGTATGCGCTCAGCTGCTGGGCTACGACTGCGTTCAAGACTGCTACATGGTAGCATCAATGACTGGTACCTTGAACGAACTTGGTACATGGCCGGTGCTAAGCGACGAGTTAATGATTTTACGGATAGGACTTATAACATCAGGTGCTACTCTTTTAAGGAAACTTGTAGGAAGCGGGTCTGTTGGTGAGTTGATAAATCCGGTAGGGTATTAATAAACCTGTGCTGTACTTGATGTAACTGCCCATTGACTAGAGCCGGTGGTTTGTGGGACTCAGCGGATGCCTCGCTGAGGGGGAGAAGTAGTTTTGAACGTGAACCGAGGAGTGGCGGCCTGGTGGTGGGGGAGCTTGGTGGGTCGCCACGGTAGCTCGCTTGTGTGATTTACACCAAGCAGTCACTCAACTGCCCAGCTGTCCGGAGGGCGCTACTGGTACCGGCACCGGGGTCGATACACTTACCGGCTGACTGGGCTGGTGCACGTCCGGGACTAGAAATGAGTCTATTAAAACTTCTGATTCCCTAATTAAATATAAATTTTGGATGCACTCTTCTAGCTCGGCTATTTTCTCCGTTATTTCAGCTAGTCTCCTACACTTTCCGCGGGGTAAAATCCTCACTACTGATGGTGTTCGACAAACTATACATTTCACAAACTGCACAGGGGATTAGTGAGGGAGCCATAACTTATGTTTTTGTTGAGTTTAGGTGATTCTCAATTCAGAGATAAGGAAGCCCTTGGAAGTAACACCAGTAACACCAGTAACACGCCAAACACACCAAACAGTGCAGCACTGGAAGTGGAAACAACCTAAAGGTCAACCAAATAGCATAAACAGTCTACAATTAAGCATTGTACACCCATCTGTGACAGTTATGCCTTATTCGGGGCATTCCAAACCTCCCCATAATTTATTTGGCCTTGCTGGGCCTTGCTATTCTTATCTTGTTTTTTTATTAGGTTGGCCTTGGTTTGCCTTCTAGCTCAGAGTTTCCTGCAGGTGTGCATGTGAGTGTATGATCTCATTGAAAGGGCACATAAAGTTCAGGCTGTAACTATGTCAAGGTCATATTCTGTGCAGGCTGCAAAGGCCCACAAATATACAATGTGGTTCAAAAATATACCACACATCCCCCCTTTCTGCCTAACAGCAGACAATGATCAATACAGGGCAAATGTGCTCCAAAATAAATGTCAGAAAGCAGAACAAACTAAATTCAACAAAAAAAACAAAACCAAAAGAGAACCAAAACCAAAGAGAACAACTCACATACAATACAAAACAATAGACATAAATGACAGTTCCCTCCTGACTTCCCAGGCAGATTTTAACAAAAAGAAACATATAACCAAATCACAAACCATCAGACCAGAGGCAACTTATTCTTCAGGAGTGGGAAAAAACATATTCACAAAAACATATTCCTTCAGAGCCAATTAAAGGGGGAAAATTCGATCTCTACCTACCTGTTGCATGGTAGTGCACTCAGCACCTGAGTTCAACAGGTACCTCTCACATGGTCTGTAAAGAGAACTCGAAATGGCATTTTTACATCAACAAAATACACAGGAACAAAAAACAAGGATATACTGATTAACATATCTAAATAAAATAAATGCATATATTACTTAGTTCAGAATAATCAAATAATACTGATTAATGATTTAACACACTAAATGCAAAACAAACCAGAATGATCCAGCTGCTGTCGCATTGTCAATCTTTTGTTCACTGTGACTTTATTACACATAGATGAACTCCTTGTGGGTTGTCAGAGAGCATTAACAATCACTGCACTGGCCAAGAGAGAGGTTACCAGCACATCTCTGGTCCCTCTTGGATGTTCCTGTTTTATCTCCCTCATATTTTACATCTTGATAGTGTCCAGTCCTGAGATATTGGCTATCCTGTGCTGAGATGTCAGCAGCAACGGGTCATCTAAACATCCACTGCTTCTCCTGGTCTGCTCTGGACTGGCACACCACAACTGCGCCTAGAATTTCTGTCCAAATAGGTTATGAGCAGAACTGGTGACAGAATCCAATCACTTAGAGGGAACAGGTCCGACTTACTGCCGGCTATGCGGATCAAGCTCACGCTCCTCTGGTACAGGGACTGAATGGCCCTCAACAAGAGGCAATCCACCCCATACTCCTGGAGTAAGCCTTCTCCAAATCCACAAAACACATGTGGATTGGTTGGGCAAACTCCTACGCCCCCTCCATCACCTTAGCAAGGGTAAAGATCTAGTCCACAGTTCCATGGCCAGGACGAAAACCACATTGCTCCTCCTCAATATGAGATTCAACTATAGACCGGACCCTCCTCTCCTGTACCTTGGAGTAGACCTTTCCAGGAAGGCTGAGGAGTGTGATCCCCCTATGGTTGGAACACACCCTCTGGTCCCCCTTCTTAAAAACGGGGACCACCACACCAGTCTGCCACTCCACCGGAACTGCCCCTGATGTCTATGCAATGTTGCAGAGACGTGTCAACCATGACACCCCTACAATCCCCATAGTAATGAGATACCGGGGCTTCGCCGCTGTGTAGCTGTTTGACTCCCTCAGCAACTTCTGCCCCTGAGATTGGACAGTCTATACCCAGGTATCCCATCCCTGGTTCCTCCTCGGAATGCGTGTCGGTGGGATTGAGGAGCTCCTAAAAGTATTTCTTTCAACCGCTTGACTATAGCCCCAGTCGACGTCAGCAGCTCCCCATATCCACTGTAAACAGTGTGAGTGAGTTGCTACATTCCTCTTCTGAGGCTAGTTTGCCAGAACTTCTTTGGAGCTGATCGTTAGTCTTTCACCATGGCCTCACCAAACTCCTCCCACACCCAAGATTTTGCCTCGGCAACTGCCACTGCTGCACCCTGCTTGGCCATCCAGTACCTGTGTGCTACTTCTGGAGACCCACAGACCAGCAATGCCCTGTAGGCCTCCTTCTTCAGCCTGAGAGCTCCCCTAACCTCAGGTGTCCACCAGCGGGTAAGGTGGTTACCGCCATGATTGGCACCGACCACTTTGTGACCACAGCTAGCAACAGCCACCTCAACAATTGCAGAGCGGAACAAGGTCCATTCGGACTCAATGTCCCCAACTGCTCTCGGGACGTGGTCAAAGCTCTGCCGAAGGTGCGAGTTGAAGACCCTCTGGACAGGTTCTTTTACCATGCATTCCCAACAGACCCTCACTATACGTTGGGGTCTGCCAGGTCTATGTGGCATCTTCCCCTGCCATCTGATCCAACTCACCACCAGGTGATGATCAGTTGACAGCTCAGCTCCTCTCATCACCCGAGTGTCCAAAACATTTGGCCGCAGGTCAGATAATATGACTACAAAGTCAATCATCGATCTGCGTCCTAGGCTGCCCTGGTACCAAGTGTACCGATGGGCATCCTTATGTTCAAACATGCTTGCACAGAAGTCCAATAACAAAATACCACTCGAGTTCAGATCTGGCCGGCCGTTCCTCCCAATCACGCCCCACCAGGTCATGTTGTCATTGAAGAAAGAAAGAAAACTGGCCTGCTTGGATTCTACTGGTTGCACGAAAATACATCACGGCTGACCCGGAGCATTATAACGTCATTATGAGAGCATCAATTATGTTCTGCACTGCACTGATAAAATATGAAGCATTGATTATACAATGAAGCATTGATTATACGACTAATTTGACATTGTAACATACAACATCTAACCTTTGACATTTTGTATCTAATAAGGAGGAGAAATTATTAGGTTTATTCTTTTCCGTCCTTTGGCTGACTTAATCATTTCTCCTAAGCCTCTTTTTGCAACAATTCAGTTGGAGGTTTTTGTTATCAGGAGTCTCAGAGGCCTCAGTCAGGAGGAGGCCACCGGGATCCAGCTAGATAACGATTTTATTCTTGTACAAGGAGTCAAGTCTGCACAGCGGTGCAGGAATGTCTGATGTATATTAGAATGCAGTAGATGTGGCTGTTGGAATTAAAGTGAAATGATTGTCATTGATGATAGACTGCAGCACAGTACAAGGTGCACACAACAAAAGGTGTCCTCTGCTTTTAACCCATCACCCTTGGTGAGAAGTGGGCAGCCATGAAAGCTGTCCGGGGAGCAGTGTGTGGGGACGATGCTTTGTGGCACCACAGTGGCACCACAGTGGCTCGGGATTCAAACCAGCAACCTTCCGATAATGGGTCCACTTCCTTACCCGCTAGGCCACCACTGCCTCACTGCCCCAGGAAGCACATATCAGCATGAACACATGTGGAGTTATGTACTTAATAAAAAAGGTGAAATAACTGAAAACATGTTTTAGATTCTAGTTTCTTCAAAATAGCCATCCTTTGTGTTACATATTCACATGGGCAGTGTGTGTTTTGTGTGTGTTCCAGGCTGTGGGTGTTGCTGTAAGGGATTCTGGGTATACAGAAATAAAAGAGAAAAGAAGCAGACCGCGTGTCGAGAGTCCGCGTGGTTATTCGCAAATAGCAAACACAACATTTGGCGACGAGGATGGAGTTTTTTCTACCTCCTCCACCTCCTTTTCTGGCTTTGCCCGGCGAGCCGCCGGTGCCCTGGGACCGCTGGTTTGAATCCTTTTCGATGTATCTCACGACCGTCGGCCTCGCGGATTCTCCAGACCAGCGTCTGCGAGCCTTGCTGCTCCATAACCTGGGCACGGAAGGGCAGCGGATCTTCAGGACCCTGGGAGCCGGCACAACGTACGCGGACGGCGTCGCAAAATTGGCCGCGCATTTCGCCGCCCCACAGAGCATTATCCTGCGCCGCGTAGTTTTCCGCCAGAGGAGGCAGCAACCGGGCGAGTCGGTTCACCATTACGTGACGGACCTGCGGGGGCTGGCGAGTTTCTGTATGTTCGGAACAATGGAAGACGAGTTCATTCGGGATCAATTGGCAGAGCATACAAACAATCCCAGAATCCGCGAAAAGTTAATTATGTCCTCGGACGACCTCACGCTCGCCAAAGCTGTGGAACTGGCTTTTTTCAGATGGAGTCAGCAGCCGAATTAGCATCTCGCCTGGCGCCGGTACCATCTCTTCAGCCCGCAGTGCCCACACTTACTGTCCAGCCGGCTGCGCTCCGGGACGACACACCTGACCACGGCCTCCCCGTAAACTATGCCGCTCGCCGCGGCGCGTCCACCCGCCGCCCGTGTGGAAACTGCGGATCCTCCATGCATAACACCAGGGCGCCTAACTGCCCGGCTAATGGCCAAACCTGCTCACAATGCGGGAAACGTCACCATTTCACTCGTGTTTGCCGTTCAGCCGCATCCGGCCGCCCTCAAAGGCCATCTTCTCCAGTGCCACCTACTACTATTCACTCTGTTACTGCAGCATCTCCCCCATTTAAAACGTGTGTGGTGCGGCTGGACGGTGTTCCACTGCCACTGCTGCTGGATACAGGGGCTTCACGCTCCTTGCTGAACCTGGCCACTGTCAAGCAGTTTTTTTCCCATCATACCCTCCACCCTGACTGTGCCTACTATGTCTATTTTGGAATTCCCATACCCACTCAGGAGCTCACAGTTTCCCTACCACTTCAGTATCAGAGTGTAACTTTACCGTCTTTTACTTTTCACGTCTCGCACCACGGGGCTAACCTAATGGGTCTGGACTTGTTCAGCAGTCTGGGCTTTTCACTGCTGGATGTGGATGGTGCCACCATTCTCACGGTGGGCTCACCCTGGCAGCAACGCTGGCCCTCTCTGTTCACTGGCCTGAGCTGCCTCACCGCATTTAACCACCAGCCCTTGCTCAAACCAGACGTGCGACCGGTCATTCAGCCATTGCGCCGCCTTCCTCTGGCTCTTCGTGATGAAGTCACTGTGGAACTCAACAACCTGCTCGAGCTGGGCATAATTGAGCGGATTGATGCTTCACCCTGGGTCTCCAACCTGGTGCTGGCACGGAAGAAGTCCGGGACTCTCCGGCCGTGCGTGGATCTAAGGTCGGTCAACACAGCTGTTGTCCCTGACAAGTACCCGCTGCCTACTGTGGAGGAGCTGGCCGCTAAATTCCATGGTTCTACTGTCTTCTCCAAACTAGACCTTCGACAGGGTTATCTCCAAGTTCCGCTGCATCCCGAGAGCCGCAACCTGACCGCTTTTGTCACACATGGGCGTCTTCCGCTATACTAGGATGCCTTTCGGTCTCAGCTCTGCCCCTAGCTGCTTCCAGAAAATCATGTCCACCATCTTTGTTGCAGTTTCGGGGGTAGTGATTTATCTGGATGACATTGTGGTGCATGGTCCAACCCTTGCATCACATGATGAGCACCTGGACCGCGTCTTCAAGATCTTGGCAGACCACAATCTTACGCTGAATGGGGACAAATGTGTCTTCACTGTGCCAGCGGTCGATTTTGTGGACTTTCGCCTGTCTGGAGAGGGCATCACACCCTTAAATTCTAACGTGGAGGCTGTTCTTCGTCTCCCTGAGCCCTCCAGCCCAGCCCAGCTTGCATCCTTTCTTGGAATGACTGCATACTACTTGCGTTTTCTCCCTCAATACTCTGCCACTACAGCCCCTTTGCGTGCGCTTCTGAAAACCGGAGCCCCATGGGCCTGGTCCTCAGCCTGCTCCTCAGCCATCCGTCAGCTAAAGGCCCATCTTACCTCACCACCGGTGCTTGCTCACTTTGACCTGTCATGCCCTACTTTTCTGACCTGTGATGCGTCTGGTGTAGCGCTAGGTGCCGT
This sequence comes from Denticeps clupeoides, assembly GCF_900700375.1. Lineage (NCBI taxonomy): Eukaryota > Metazoa > Chordata > Actinopteri > Clupeiformes > Denticipitidae > Denticeps > Denticeps clupeoides. The sequence continues at coordinate 13,534,208 of NC_041708.1, forward strand.
CCTTTCTCAGTGCCAACATGGTTCTGAGTGCCCCATTGCATTTGCCTCCCGGTCTCTGACTCCGGCCGAGCAGAAGTATTCAGTTGGGGAGCGGGAGGCACTGGCCTGTCTCTGGGCGTGTGAGCGGTGGCATATATACTTGTATGGCCAACATTTCACCCTCCGCACGGACCATCAGGCCCTAACGACCCTACTCTCATCTTCAGGCACGGGGCACAGACCGCTCCGGCTCCACCGCTGGTCGGAGAGGCTCCTCCAATATAATTTCACTCCGCTGTTTACCCCCGGCCGGGACAATGTTGTGGCAGACCTCCTTTCCAGGGCAACTCCAGACACTCCCCCAGGCCCGGCCATGGATACACTGGAGCCAGAGCTTATCCACATGCTTCATGGGCCACTCCGGGAGGTTGTGTCTCTACAGGACCTCCAACTGGCTTCAGCGCAAGACTCAGTGCTATCGCAGCTTTGCACTTGCATTCGAGAGGGGTGGCCACGCACAGTGCCCAAGGATCTGGTGCCATCATCAGGTTAAAGATGAGCTGTCCTGTTGGAATGAGGTCTGTGTGGCGTGGGAACTCAGGGCAGTCATCCCTGGCAGCCTACAACCTCGCATCCTGGCCATGGCTCATGAGGGACACCTAGGCATCGTAAAGGTCATGCAGCGCTGCCGTGACAGGGTGTGGTGGCCTGGGATCGACAGGGATATTGAATTTGCGGTGAAGGACTGCTCAGCCTGTCTCGTCAGTGGAAAGACGGGCCCTCCCACACCTCCACCACTGCAACCTGTGCAGTGGCCGGCCGGGCCATGGCAGCACGTTCAGCTGGATATCTGTGGGCCATTTCAGGGGGTCCCATATCATCAGCGTTTTCTAGTGGTTGCCTATGACCTGTACTCAAAATGGCCCGAGATCTCCTCCACAGGCTCGGTCACGTCCCAGGCGACCATGGAGTTCCTCGACTGTCTGTTCTCAAGGTGGGGCCTTCCCAACACCATTAGAACAGACAATGGGCCTCAGTTCACCTCCATGGATTTTCAGACATTCCTCGGGGACAGGGGGATTCGACACACACGCACCGCTTTCTACCACCCAGAGGCTAACGGTGGCGTGGAAAGGTTTAACCAGACCTTGAAGAACGGTGTTCGGGCTCACCTGGCCGATGGCTTGGCCTTTTCCTCAGCCCTGCAGCGCACCCTGCTTCATTACAGATCATCTCTCCATTCCACCACTGGCGTCTCCCCAGCTCTCCTCATGCTGGGTAGGGAGCTGGAGCTTCCATTAGACCGGCTGCGGCCACAGCCTCCTCCACTTACTGCAGCGGCCCTGCGTCACAGGGTTTCGGCTTCTCAGCGCCGGATGAAGCAGTCCTTTGATCGCCGACGGAAGGTGACACCTTCCTGTCTGGCAGTCCATGATTGGGTCAGGGTTCGTCGGCCTCACCGGGACAACAAGCTCCTTTCCTTTTGGTCTGAACCAGTGCAGATTACGGGGCGGCTGGCCTTGGCCACTTTCCGCCTGGCTGATGGTACGAAGTGGCATGCGAGCCGGCTCAAGAAGGTGTCACCGCTCACCCCCGTAGACCCTTGCTCCATTCCGGGTAGTCGACCCCGGTCGCCTAGTTATATTGTGTTGTTGCCATTCCTCCTGGGGGGGGGGGGAATGTTACATATGCACATGGGCAGTGTGCATTTTGTGTGTGTTCCAGGTTGTGTAAGGTGTTGCTGTAAGGGATTCTGGGTATATAGAAATAAAAGAGATAAGAAGCAGACTGCGTGTCGAGAGTCCGCGTGGTTATTCGCAAATAGCAAACACAACACTTTGCTCTGATTACTGCTTTGCACACTCTTGGCATTCTCTCGATGAGCTTCAAGAGGCAGTCACCTGAAATGGTTTTCCAACAGTCTTGAAGGAGTTCCCAGAGGTGTTTAGCTTTTGTTGGCCCCTTTGCCTTCACTCTGCAATCCAGCTCACCCCAAACCATCTCGATTGGGTACATGTGACTGTGGAGGCCAGGTTTCCACTTTTTGTTAAGTACGTAACTCCACGTGTTCATTCATAGTTTTGATGCCTTCAGTGAGAATCTACCAATGTAAATGGTCATGAAAATAAAGAAAACATATTGAATGAGAAGGTGTGCCCAAACCCGTCAAAGTTTTGTCCCAGCACTTTACGTTCTACCTGACATCTCTCCTGCTCAAGGTAGATTTATCTTAATCACAAAAAATAAAATCAAACATCTCCTGAACCATTAGAACAACCAAAATACACAACCAAAAAACGACCAAAAATGCTTTCCTAATAAACTCAGCGTCTCACCTCTGTATGTCTCCAAACCAACACAATCTCACATCTTTTAACTTTAGCTAAAAAAAGCTTCAATCTTTAAATACATTTTTAGGCAGCTAATCAAATTTTAATCTATTATTCAAAATTTAATTGACTGAATATTTAATTAATACTATATATTTAAAATCATCCTTTAGTCTTGGTTACATTTAATATAGCACATTTCAGTCTCTAATTACTGAACTGCTTTACACCAGCAACAATAAACTAAAATGTTTTGCTATTTTTTTATAAGTAGTCCCACTACTTTCCTTTCCTAATGAACTCAACGTCTCACCTCTGTATGTCTCCAAACCAACACAATCTCACATCTTTTAACTCTAGCTAAAAAAAAGCTTCAATCTTTAAATACATTCCTTACTACTTTTCCTTGTCCCTGTCTTTTGTCAGTGATTATATCTTTTTCCTAAACTTATTTTAAATAGTCCCTAAGCAGTATAAAAATATTATACTCATTATACTCATCCTTGTTTTTAAAGAATAATTTAATTACATTAATTTAATCTTTATTTATTAATTTTTAATATTATTAATTATTCTTTGTTCGTTTATTGTCGGTAATTGTGGCCAGAAAATAAATAAATGCTACTTGAGATATAACTCTAGGAAAGTAATATAACTGGAGTTATCATTTGTCCCAAGAATCCTACTGTCATATGACTCAGGGCATTCCTAATACTGATTTAGATTTAGAATATTTTTGCATTCTTTAACTTTATAATTACACCACTAAAGAAAGACCCCAAAAGCATGGGTTTACTTATCTTATCTATGGGTTTATTTATCTATTAAACACAACACAACTGTAATCCAGAAATCTCAGTTTCAAATCAGCCAGAACACAAGGTGCTGGGGAAGTCCTCCATTATCCTGGGAAGTCCATCTGAGGCAGCTTGCTCCCTGCACCATCATGTATCATTGCAACAGCTTTTAAAATGAAATTTTATAAAACTTGAACTGTATAATGAAATTACTATATTTACAAAGTCATTGGGCAACATATTTGTTTTTTCAATCGAAATGTGCATGTTAATGATGTTTATTGATGTTTTTTACATAACAAAAACCTTTGCATTGTGCATACTTTTTGAAATATCAGTTCTATATAATATATAATATCTATATAATAATAGCAGTACATCCCTTGATTTAAATTCCACACATCTGTAGCTGTAGCTCAGCATCCTAGAGGCTGCCCCTAGAGCAAATGTGTGAAACTTGCAGGCCATGTCCTGCAAGATCATATCAGATCTACTATTATGGCCTGGAGATATGAAACACTGCTAACACACAAACTACAGATCCCATAATGCAGAGTGCACTTTGTGGACAAACTGAGCGCAGTATGCACTGAGTTAGCACGCCGGTTCAGTGACTTTGAGCCACAAAAAAATTATTTCCTCTCAGGCATCCTTGCCTTACCTGTGAGTTGTGATGTCCCTATTGTTGAAATCTTCTCCTCTTCTTAGGTACAAGAGTTACCCAGCTGCTGGCAGATGATCCAGATGGAGAACCCCTCATTTTTGGCATAGTAGGGGAGGAGGCCACTAGATACTTTGCTGTGGAGCAGAACACTGGGGTGGTCTGGCTCAGGCAGCCTCTTGACAGGGAGGTGAGTAGAAGGAGAAGTTAACTAAAAAAAATAAATTTGTCTTTACCTCAGGTTAGTGTTGTGTAATTCACTGACTAACTGAAGTGCTGTTATTGTGTGTTTGATTCCTTGTTCTAGGCCAAGTCAGAAATGCAGGTGGAGTTCACAGTCAGTGACAGCCAAGGGGTAAGTGTGAGTAGTAGCACAAACTGCTCAATCACACACACCCTCTTTCTTTTTTATTTCTTTATTATTTATGTACTAATGTGCTACTTATGTACTTTAATAATAAATAATGATATGTTTAATATGCCTTTCACAAACCCAAGGTCGCTTTAGATAAAGTCGAACGAGAATGCCACCAAAAAAAAAAGAGATTTGCAGGTGTACGAACTCCAGCAAATCAGAGACTGAGGAAAAGAGTTCAAACTTTACATTAAATCTACATCTGCAGTTTTTTAGTGAAGACCAGAAACTTCCACAAGTTTCTGTGACAAGTTTCAGGTTTTCCTGTGATTCTTGATATTTGATTGAAACTGGTAATAAAGTAAAAAAATCAAATAGTTTTCTGTCTCCATCATCTGTAAAAGAACTCTCCACCGTTATTTGAGTGGATGACACAATAAGTAGCCTGAGGAAAACTATATTTTGCTACTGCATCTCATTAGATTATTTTTCTTACATTGCAGCAGGGCCAAATATCATGCATATGATATTTGATTTCTATAATCGAATTATTCAAACAGTGTTTCCCTGTTTTTGATGCATGTAAGTCTTTTATCACTACAAGTGCTACAAGTGCAATAACCATAACAGATACACCATGCAACTTAAATTATCCGGCTCACACAAACAGGTTGTGAAGGACACCGTGAACGTCCAGATTGGGGACGTGAACGACAACGCACCCGCATTCCACAACCAGCCTTACACCGTACGCATTCCAGAGGTACTGCTCAACTCACACATCTCTTCTTGCCCTTCAGCATCAGTGGCCATACAAACTTGCAGTCACGCTTTGCCTCCTTTTTTCAGAAACATCAACATAGCTTTTGTGTAGTATAGAATTAAATTGGGCAACAAAGATATTAATGACATTAATAAATGACAGTAATGTGACATCAATAATAATGAGCATCCTTGATGACAAATACCAGGTGTTAATGCTCTAATTAGCACTGACAAGAGATGACACTAAGGGTTCTATTTTCAACCTGATGCTATGTGTGTTTTGTTATGTGCAAATTTATTTTGAATCACAGTGCAGAGCATAATGCTAATTTCATCTTCATGCAACATGCAAAAAGATGGGATGTGCGGAGTGCCTTGGACTGTGCCTAGAACCTAGACCTGAATATCAATACCACAGGGAATTCAGGATCACAGAATGTTTTGTAAAAATCTACAGTTATTTATTTATTTATGGTTTAATTTAAACATTTTTGTACAATTTAATTCAAATTTATATCAAAATCAATGCATTGAGGGCTGGATTCATAAACACAAAAAAGGCTGATCCTTATGAAGGTTAAGCTACCAAACTGGACATACTGATATCCCTTTTTTACTTTGATGATTAAATGTTTCCTTTTATGAGCAATTTATAGCTCACCTGCATCACAGCTATCTAACAATAGCAAACAAAATATGTTTGGAACCAAATATTTCAAAATTTCAATAGTTCACTATAGCTGTCATCAAATACAATCATGAATGATATGCATTGTGTACATGTAAAACATATATCATGATAATGAATAATTATGACTTTTCTGGAAAGGAACTTGAAGGAACTTTTTTTTTTTTTTTTTTGTAAAAAAATTAATAAGACCATATATACATACTTTTTTTATTATTATGATGGATGTTCATGTCCAGAAACAACATTGTTATATTTCTTTGATATTACACCATGTCCTTTATTACAAAACACAAGGCAAACCTTTGAAGTTTCTAGAGCCAAAAGTACATTTTAACATCAGGGTTCATTGAGCTGCTTTTACTGTGATGAATTTTAACCATAGGTTTTCAAAATGTGAGAACGTAAAACTCCTGATATATCATGAAACACTCTGACAGCCTGGAGATGCTGTAGTCAACAGCATCCTAATGACCGCAGGAAGCATCTGAGTAAACTGGGACTAAAATTGATTTGTGTGGTTAGGGTATACACACACACACACACTCAGACACACAATGCTGTGAATCAGCCCCTGCAGAGAAACCCTCCATCTACCTCCATGAGCCATGACTTTCATTCAGCTCCCCCTCTCCTCTCCCTACTGCTGTAAATTCTTGATATGAGGTAATTGGCAGAGCAGTGTTTCGAACATCAAACGGGATGACATCTCACACTCACACACGCGCACACACAGAAATATCAGTCTGTGTTTATGATCCCTACATTCCACCATTCTATTCTCTCCCACTTAAAAATCTTCAAAGTGTGTAGGCTGTTTTCATTCTCTCTTTCTCCCGCTCTCTGTACTTTCAATCCGTCACATTAGAATGAAGTGAAGGAGGCAGCTGTGTTTAAGTCGAAGCTCCTCACTTACAGAGTGTGGATAAGCTGTGGGCAGTAGAGCTGTGGAAGTGTTTGTGATTGTGTATGTGTGTGTACGTGACAAGGTAAGTTTTTCAGTGCTGGGCAGGGTTGCTGGATATGGCCCAGTTAGAAATTGTGCATCTCATCAAAAAAGTTGACAGACATGAGTTTTAGAGCGGACCTGTTCTCCAAAAATCCCCCCAAAAAATTAGGAACCTGAAAGAATAAAAATTGCAAAACTGCGGGGGTGACTTTGCCCAGCTTCTGTGTGTGACGGCGTGAGCGTCGCCGTGTCTTCACCACGACCTAAAGGCAGCCGCTAAAATTTAGAGTGGGTTTTAAGCACTTGTGTCTATGTATGTGCAGTGTTTGTGGATACTTTTGTTTATTGTGTTGTTCTGACGCGGATTCACGTCTATGTAGACAGGTGGGAGCACTCTGCTACATTTATGCCTGACACACACACATATTTTGGAGCACACAGTGGTGGGTAAACACAATACATTACATAAACACATATATACACAAGAACTGGCACATAGTGGAGGGTGAATATAAATGTGTTTTGGTTAAAGACAACCCAAAACGTACTTGCTGCACGGCATCATAGGGTATCCTGAGGAAGGGGTGTTAAAGGAGTGTGCCCCCGTTCCGGGACTCATTTTAAAGAGTTCATGTTTGCTAGAGGCATTATCCTTATTAGTAATTATCTGTTTTTAGAGGGGTAAGGTATGTGATTTGTTTATGTTCATGTGAAGAGCACCCCCCTGCGAACATGACTTATGGGATGTCCCAATTAAGGGTGGGGCTTTATGACCTTTTTAAGGAGGGTACACCTTGCAGGTGGAGGACTGTTTATTTCTTTTTGGTTCTGTATATATTTTATGGTTTCTTCCCCTTTTTTTTGTACCAAAACACATTTTCTGGATGTATGCGATGGATTTAATTTTTTTCCAATTGCTGTGACCACCCATGGGAACAATAAACTTTTCACCCTACATTTTGCCTCTCTGCTGCCTCATTCCATCAACCTCCAAGACCATCGACACCCTCCCATTTATACATTGTTTTATGGCTATTTTTTAGGTCTCTCTGTTAGCCGTGACGTTAGTGTCAGGAATTAAAGCATATGATATTTGCAAAAAATATTTCCTTGGCATGAAAAAGAAATACACTTGAACCTGTTACAGGCATCTGGTGAACAATAAGTAAGGCAAACATTAAAAAGGAGGGGTGGGGCTTAATCACATTTTCCACTAAGACTTCTGTCCACATTAGTAGGCATACACATCAAATCTCCACATATGCACAAAATTACATGCTTCTAAGCATGTAACAGTTCACTCACTGAAAAAGTCTGAAAATGTCTGAATAACATTAATATTAGTGAGTATTTGGATACTCAAAGGAGAGGAGCTAGTTAATATTCAGTTATGCATCTACAAGTATACACTATTTACAGTTTATTGTTATTGTTATTATTATAATTAAAGCCAGTAAGGGTGCTGAGTGGATACCTTTCATTATTAGAATATTAGTTTTGTTTTGCTATTAGTTATGTCCACTGTTTTCATTTTGGAGGTGGATATACAGAATTGTTCTTTCGAGTCTCTGTCATCTTCACTCTCATCCTGTCTGTATGAGCTGCATGTCTGCTCGCTGCTCGCACCTCTTGCTCCTGCATCCCAACTTTCTCCCACCGCATTTTGATGGCCTCATTACGTCCAGGACCCCCGGTGACCTCGCCCGGGCAGAGAAAACACACTGCAACATTGCTCTATCAAACTGTCAGTCAGAAGCCATGCCACAGCCAATGGCCAATCACAGCTTGCTGCAGCATTGCTCATCTTTTAGAGAGCAACTTCACAGACAGAGAGAGAGACACAGAAAGAGAGATGGAGAGAGATTGTGAACTAAAGTCTGGATTATTTGAATAGTGGAAAATTTCATCTCATCTCTACAGAACAGTTTGCGTGTGAACAGTAAATACAGTAAGCATAGCCTCAGTAAGTCATAGCCTCCAATTCCGTGTTTCATGTTCACTGTTGTGTTTCCCTTATTTCCTGATTGCATATGTATCATTGCTGTGCCTTTTACTTTATCTTTTACCATGTTTTGTGTGTCTTGTTTGAGTTGTTGAATTACTAAGACCCCTTTGCTTATCGAGCAATTGCATCCTTTTTCTTGCCATACCATGCAACCCCTGACAAAGAAGAATAAAGGAACTATGACACTGGTGTGGGGACGTACACAGCTGTAAGGTCTGTGATGTGAGAGCAGTGGATAGACAACAGAAATAAAGTGGTTACTGTAACTGTCCATACTGACCTTTGTGCATCAACAGCCTCTCCTGCAATTGCCAGTCAGAACTGGACTAAAGATCAAAGGAAGAAGGTGTCCTGGTCTGATGAATTACATTTTTGGTTTTACATACACATCTACAGATAAATGTGCATTGATTACCTATGGATAACATGGGGAGGTGTGATTCTGTCGTTAAAAATAAAGATTCCAATAACCCAACTCGGTGAGAAAAAAAAATATTGAGACCCTCTGTCTGACTAAGGTACACACATGTATTTATGTCTCACCCCTACCCTCCTTCTGTGGCCAGCTTGCAGAGCTGGGATGAAACCCTGGTAAGCATGTTTTTCCATCCTGTTGTTTTTTACCAAAGCAGAAGATTAAGCTGACCTTCCAAAAGCACAAACTGATTCCTGCAAATCCCAAGTCAAAACACACCTTTGTACATGCATAGAAGAAACACAGAAAAAGAATGCCTTTTGTCATTATACTCTAATAAAATCCAGCAAGCATAGGAAACATTATAATTTGTCCATTACAGATTGTTTGGCCAAAGTTATCTAGTGAACCTTGGGTTCTTTAATTCATGTAAATGTATCCAAAATTCTCCAGATCTCTCTTGAACCTGCTGGAAAAAGTCTCATTCATGGTTGCACTGCTACTATCAGCTTGGTACCAGATACCACAGTGTACCTCCAGAGGTCTGGTGGAGTACATGCCTCACTTGGTCAGGGCTGTTTTAATGGAAGTGCTAGGCAAGTTTTGTGTTGCATCTTTGATTTTTGAAGCTATAAAGAAATTGAAGCTATAAAGTTAAAGTGGAGCAGGTGTGTTTACACTATTGCTGCTACTGGTAATGAGCTAAGAGAATTTACTTCTGTCTGTGTGTGTGTGTGTGTGTTAGGGACACAAAAAGACTAATGAATAATGTTTCATCAGCGGAACATTAAATAAATCGCAGCCCAACAGGATGTGCAGTGTGGGTGGTGCAGTGTGCAGCAGCATACAAAGTGAGGGTGAGAATAAAAACTTCCCTCAGATGCTGACAATACGTGCAAACAAGATTAATAGAGCCTATTAGGGTAGAGAAACACATCTGAGGATGTAACAGTGTGTGTGAAGAATTACTGTTTACACATTCTCTGTGTATTGTGGATGCTTCTCCTATAAGTTTGAAAAGTGTGTGTATGTGGTGAAATTTCAAAGAGCAACCTTAGAAGATTCATGGACATCTCCCTGGCCTGCCCTGTCCCACACACTCATACACACTGGCAGTTGTCCCCCTAGAGTGTGTCCGATGTGCTGTCAGTGAGTGGAAAGTGGCATGAAATGCCATCGCTAATGACTTTCCGCAACCTGCTGGGCTCTTTCTTCCCCTCAGTTTACATCCACTTCTCTTCATGACAGATACAAAGTGAGGATTGAGGATCTGAAACTGGAGCTGGTGCTGACTCAGACTCCTGATGAGCACCTTGTCAAGCTCCTTGTCAGTCCTAACAATGACCTCTGAAGTCTTCAAAAGTTTATGCCACTAAAAAATGCTTATTAAATGACTACATATTACAGGACATGTTTAGGAGTGTGGGAGCCAGTTCCCCCTACAATGGACAAGCTGTTCTGTGACTTACATGTGTCCTTGTGCTCCACAAAATAAAATCCACAAAATATTGACTATCAGAAACTCAATGCAATCACTAAGAAAAGTCATTAGCCCCTCCCACTCCTGAATGTGGCTTTCGACCTCCTGTATGGGGCCCGCATCTTCACCAAGCTGACCTTACGCAATGCGTACCATCTGGTTTGAATCCGAGACGGGGACGAGAGGAAGACCCGCTTCATCACACTCTTTGGCCATTACAAGTACTTGGTCATGCCCTTCATCCTGTCAAACAGCCCCACCACGTTCCAAGCCCTGGTGAATGATGTATTGAGAGATCTTCTGGATCTCTTCGTCTTCATATACCTGGACAATATCCAGATTTTTTCATCAGACCTACCCACCCATGTGTCACATGTCCGAACAGTTTTACATCACCTCCTCACTAACCGTCAAGATAGAAGATTCCTTCCACGTCACCCACACATCCTTTCTCGAAATCAGCATTAGTCCCCAGGGTCCCACCATGGATCCTGCAAAGTCTTTCACCGTCACTACCTGACCTACGCCAACATCTGTATGTCACATGCAACAGTTCATCGTTGAGGTTGATGCCTTCGACTTCGGGCTGATAACAAGATGCACCCCTGTGCCTTCTTTTCAGGGCGACTCAACAAGGCTGAATTAAATTACGATGTGGGCAACCAAGAACCGTTTGTCGTAAAACTTGCCCGAGAACAGTAGAGACACTGGTTGGAGGAAGCCGTTCATCCATTCATTGTCCTTACAGACCACAAGATCCTGGCATACATCCGGGAGGCCAGGCGACTCAACCCCCAGTCAGGCCAGGTGGGCGTTAATTTTTACCTGGTTTAACTACACTCTCTCCTATTCACCCGGACATGTAACACCAAAGCAGAAACACTATTATCCCATTGACCCACATCCTCACACCCGTGCAATGGATCCTACTCCAGACAGTCACAGCAGAGCATACAATCCCCCTCCTCCAGGCACTCCTCCCAACAGGACCTACGAACTAACATGATTCCCTCGTCGGACATCCTGGTCATCAATGAAGCCAGGAGCTAATACAGTGACTCTGCCAGTGGCAGCCTGCCCTATCTGTGCACACTCTAAAAACTGCTGGGTTAAAAACAACCCAATTTGGGTTATTTTGGTAACCCGGCGCTGGGTCAAAAAGGGACCAACCCAATGCTGGGTTATTTTGACCCAACAAGTTGGGTTACACGTTTAACCCAGCATGCTGGGTTGCGATTTTTAACCCAACTATTGATTAAAAATGACTACGCTGCTGGGTTGAATGCAACCCAAAATGGGTCAGAAATGTAATCTAGAAACTTGTTATTAAAGTAACTAAAATAAAAACAATTCTACAGCAACATACTTCAATAATGGAATTTTATTCATGACAAAACATGTAAAAAAATGTGTCTATATGAATTTAAGATATTTTTTCCATCTCCACCTCAGCATTAAGACAATTTTTATGAAAATGTATCACAGAAACACTGTGACTGAAGTCAGTAACAACGCATCACAATTTGGCATGAAAACTTTATCATGCAATAGATACTAAGATATAAGAGTCATATGTAAGAAACACACAACAAAGCAGGCATTAAGAACATCAGACTTAATAACAACTATGAGGATCAGATTTGGTAAAAATAAACTTGCAACTTTTCTAAAAAGTGCCCTCTGTATAAAAAAAAAAAATTAAAAAAAATACTACAACCCCTTTGCTTATGAGTCGAGCAATTGCATCCTTTTTCTTGCCATACCATGCAACCCCTGACAAAGAAGAATAAAGGAACTATGACACTGGTGTGGGGACGTACACAGCTGTGAGGTCTGTGATGTGAGAGCAGTGGATAGACAACAGAAATAAGAAATAAAGTGGTTACTGTAACAGTCCATACTGACCTTTGTGCATCACCAGCCTCTCCTGCAATGGCCAGTCAGAACTGGACTAAAGATCAAAGGAAGAAGGTGTCCTGGTCTGATGAATTACATTTTTGGTTTTACAATACTAGACACATCCAGCACAAGAAGAATCAGATACAAAATGAACAACTGCAAGCCTATTTGCTCTAATCAGTGCAAAAATCCAGACACAGGCATGAAGAGCTGTGCTATAAGCATAATTGTGTCTGCTAGCTCATTCTTCAGCTTCTGAACCTTTGGAGGTAGCTCATTTCTAACTTAATTTCACATTGCCTGCTGAATGAAGGTAAAAGTTTTTCTGCACTTCGGTACTGCAGGTGAAGTACGTAGGTAAAGCCAAACAAGAGGCACATTACTTGAGGTAGGTTGGTAAGTGCTTCCATTGCCAGGTTGACCTCTCATATGATGACCAGTCTTGAGGGGTTGAGTTGTGGCAATGCTGGGCTTGCAGTACTGTTGTCCTTGTAGCAGAGGAATAAGTGTCCATGGAGTCTCCCTCAGTAAGGCTCTACATAGTGCAAGAAACAAGACAAACAAGAATATTCAGGTTCACAGCAATTTGTCTACAATCAGCTGTATAGAATTATTTGATATTATAATTTTTGTAATTCAATGTTATTTTATTTTAGGCACTGTAAACAAGCTATTTTGTGTGTGTTTATATATAGGTGTCTTTCATGTTGTGACAGTAGGTGGTATATTGCACAATTTGATATTTGAATGGTACAAATGGAGAAACGGTTTACTCACTGAACTGCTCTTGAAGAACATAGATGCTTCATCTCCAAGAATGATTGAAAGTCCTCTCAGGACAAGGCATCTAATGGCTGTTGGCTCTGTGCTCTGCAAAGTGGTATAAAACACACTTGAATGTAGAACAAATGAAATATATCTTATATCAGTTTATTTGTCCATATAGAGAAATACCACCAGGGAAGGTGGGAGAACAAGTTTATGTATTGAACTAACCATCAATACCATTACAAGAAGAAAAGAGAAATATCAGCCCACCGTTGTGTTGTAGCAGGTCAGCTAATTGCTTTCCTATCCGACCTGTCTTCCTCTTGAAATTTCCATCAAACTTGGACACAACCCATCAAGAACACCAAAGAACTCTTTTTAAGATTTCTACCAACAATCCAGGTAAACCTGAAAAATATAAAATATGCTCAGATTTGATATTTATAACACAAATAAACCTCTCTGAACATTATGTATGTAAAACAAATAAGAAAAAAACATTAAAGAACACATTCACAAACCTGGCTTTCAGTGAAAAGCGCTGACCAGCATTGGATCATCTGGTTGATGTCAAGCTCATCCTTTACAACCTCCTCTTGTCTAAGAGCAAATGTGATTCCTGATGCAAGCAAGGAAAGGGCTTAGTTCTTGCATATGTTCCATGTTTTAGCCTGTAATGTTAAAAAAAAAAACTTATTACAGATTGCAGAGCAGTACTTGCATTTCCAAAGCATTTAAAAGTTACTTTAATAGTTTAATACTTAAGTAGTGAAAAAAAAATGGCATATGTCAAAAGTGGGTATTTACTTTTCAAACCTACATTGAAATAATTTGAACTCTACAAAACTGTATGTAGAGAAGTAGAGAGCTACTCTAAAACCACAATTCTGCAAGTATCAAATGCTCACTGTTCACTTAAGACGACCTCATAATTTAGACACATTCAAATGCACGTTTCAAACTAGTTTCAAATTAGTAGTATTTGAATAGAAAAAACAACACACCTTGTTCATCCACAAAATGGTTCTCATTAGAGCAAGCAAAATTCCTTTAAAAGGGTCCAAACTTGAGAGAAACAGACAAATGTAGACAGAAAGGTACTTCTAAAATACAACATTGAACCCAAAACCCCCTTTCACAGCGTATATGCAAAATAAAGCTTACAGATCTCCGTGTGAGTGAATACACACAAATTGGTGGCGCCAATGCAGTCGCACGATATTAAGCAGTGTTAGCATAGCAAGTGTTAGTTAGCAAGATATTAGGCTGTGAAGCTTGCAGAAAACTTCAAAATTTCTCTTCTCTCCTTCTCCCCGCAGCTTTTCCCTCAGAAATATGTCCCACCCATATCCTACCCCCGCGGCTTCCTCTCAGAAATGTATTTTTGGTGGCTTCTCTCACTGATGTCCATGGAAGTTGACCATGACGGACTTTCAGGTCCGTGTTCCCAATCCAGCACAGCTGGGTAATAGATCAACAAATTGGGTTAAATCAACCCAACAGCAGTCTCAACCCAGCATTTGAGTGTACAGCATCAGAAACTGCCAACCATGTGATCCAGGAGGTAGTCAGACATTTCAGACCATCAAAGTCCAAGATCCATCAAACCCTGGAGCCCACCGATCCATCAAACCCTGGAGCGCACATCTTCTTTACAATCATTGTGGACAACCACCTCTCTTTTAGTTAACAAAAGATTTGACTCCATTTTTAATCTGAATAACTATCTGCCTTGGTGTTTTGGTGATGTCAGGTTAATTTTGGCTTTTGATTCAAGGCAATTGATCTATTGTCAAAAATTTTTCTGCAAATGTCCACAGTGAGTAGGGTTAAGTGTAACCCTAAGTTGCTCCAGGGGGAGACTGTTCCTGTAACTACTGACTGTAAGTTGCTCTGGATAAGGGTGTCTGATAAATGCTGTAAATGTTGGCTGTTGATTTTAACTCCCTTTTTTGTTTTGTGCTGTAGTGCTGTTGTTTCCATCACTATTCTATTGGTACAAACCCACAGCACCCTTGACCCACCATGTAGCATCAGATCTCTTTTTTTGTCTTGTTAGCCGTAATTATCATCCTCACGTCAATCTAATTCATGTAAATGAATGCCTTTATAAGCTCCCATGCCTTGCCATGCCCTTGTTGCTAGTCTTGTGTGCATAACCCTTTACCGTTTTAACCCCATAACCCATTTTTATCTGTTTACTTTTAGTTTGGACCTAAGAATATTTTTTGGTGTGTGTGTTTTGGCCAAGCTTCACTTTTGTTTATTTTTATTATTAAACCCTTAACAATTACACACTATCTCAATGTCGGCCCCTGTGCCTACTCCTTCACCATGGCATTGCAGTCACACACTTGTGCCTTGTGCCAATCTGGCATGACAAAGTGACAAACAAAAAGAAAAAAGAGTGAGATGTTCACTCTCACCGCTGACACTGTGACACCAGAAAAGCTGGGAAGAAAAGATGAAGAGTATGATCTCTCTGCATCTTCTTCAAGACTCATTCACATGTGCTGCATCAGCACTCCTCAAATCCTGTCCACTGTTGTCTATGTGGGATAGAGTGGTAGTATGTACCCGCCTATGTACCAGAAGACCCAGGTTCAAACCCAATTTACTACCATTGTGTCTCTGAGCAAGACACTTGTTGAATTGCTCCAGGGGGACTGTACCTGTCACTACTGATTGTAAGGCAACCTGGATAAAGGTCTGATAAAAAATGCAAAAAATTGTAAAATGTATCCTCTTTTTTTGACAGCAGTCACAAGCCTGGCTCCATATTCCTCCATTCCTCTAACTTTAATGCCAGTTTCCTCACCTCAGTGCCTGGCTTTGCATTCTTCCAATCTTCTGATCCCAGCAATAACCACCACCAGTCACGTCACTTTGCTCCACCTTCATCTTTCCGCGACCGGTGTTGGAGAGGCGGATTCATTTACATTTACATTTACGGCATTTATCAGACACCCTTATCCAGAGCGACTTACAATCAGTAGTTACAGGGACAGTCCCCCTGGAGCAACTTAGGGTTAAGTGTCTTGCTCAGGGACACAATGGTAGTAAGTGGGATTTGGTTCATAGGCGAGTGTGTTACCCACTAGGCTATTACCAGCCCTACTACCATTCGCCGCGAGGCAGTCCCACCAGCGCAGTTGCTGGCTGGCGACTTCTTCTACCAGCTTACCCCCGCGTTGCCATCTTCCTCCTCACTTTCCTTCTCTCCCTCGCTGTCCTCACACTACCGTAACTTGTGTCGTCCTCGCTCTCATTATCTTCTGTGTCATCTCAGTCCACGAGGAGGCTTTCCAGCAGAGCGCAAAGTTCCTATCCCGACATGGCAAAGATCGTGGGGGTTGCATCCTCTGCGCTGGCTGCCCACGTCACTTCCTCGCTGCTGTCGACGCCCTCGCTCCACCCACTCACCTGCAGACCTTGCTGCTTCCGGGTTTTGCAGATCACCCATGGATTCGCTGCATACCGTGGCACCGGGAAGAAACCACTCAACCAGTACTTGCCGGTCGTATTCCGGTTATGCCGCATCTCGCCGCGGGGGCTTCGACATTCTGTCACGTCCGCGAGCTGACTGTGGAATGAAGCACATAGATGGAACATACTGGGAAACAATAGTTTATTTAACAACACAAATCAAATGGCACGAGGGCTGAAAACAGGGGAAACAAAAAAGGGAAAACACAAAACTAACCCGCAGATGTGTAGCGGTTGCCAGAACTGAAAACAACTGTACACACAAGTCGGACACAGTTTCTGTGATAAATATTCTAAATATTCTGTGATAAATATTCTAAAAAATATTTATCATTTAATCAAGACAGAAAGGCCAAATTTTGGCAAGACAAAAGTTTTGTCGCCTATACAGATTTACTGCAAATACAAAAATATGTCAGCAAAATAAGTAGTGGTAGTGTGAGATCCAACTTTGGTTTCATCTTTCATGCTTCCTCTTTCATCCTGCCCCACACATGCTCAATGATGTTCATGTCTGGTGAATCACGGATCCATACGGGCTCCAGTAGGTCTCCTGCAATATTTGTGGCGACTGTGGTGTAATTTAACAGAAGATTTATCTGAAAATTCCACGTTCTGCCATTTTTCCTGTGTCCACCCTTTTAGCAGGCTGTGGGCTTTGGCAAATGCCACACTGTTGTTCAATTGTCTTTTGTTTAGTGTTGGCTTCTGGGCACTGATTCGACCATGGAGGCCATTTCAAGACAGAATCTGACAAACTGTTCTGGTTGACACAAGGACTTCAGGTGACCAGGTCTTTTTATCCTCTGTACTTGACGCTGAGACACATTGAACGTGTCTGCCTCATCAGCAGTGGATCTGGTCTTCAGCCTCTTGATAATCAACACTTTAGTCTCAAGGTGAATCTTAGGCATGTTTGCAGAGGTCTAGTTGCAGTTGATGTGAAGTTCACCTGAGACCTAATTGATCTATTATTAGTCACAGGTGAAGCTCATATGACAAGGCGACAACACTTATGTCTTTGCAAAAATTGACTCAATGGGCTTTACATTTACATTTACATTTACTGCATTTATCAGACGCCCTTATCCAGAGCGACTTACAATCAGTAGTTACAGGGACAGTCCCCCTGGAGCAACTTAGGGTTAAGTGTCTTGCTCAGGGACACAATGGTAGTAAGTGGGATTTGAACCTGGGTCTTCTGGTTCATAGGCGAGTGTGTTAACCACTAGGCTACTACCACCATGCTTTGAATATTAGAATTGTTTTGCACTAAAATATTATTACAACAGCTTTTGGTAATAAAATGGTAATAAAAAAAATCTTTCAGTGGCACTTGAGGTCAATTTGTACACAAGCAACCAGACCTTTGTCTGGGACAGTATAAAAAAAATTTAAGATGAAAAAAGTTCAGTGTCTTGCTGAGGGACACAATGGTACTAAGTGGGGTTTGAACGTATTACTCTGTGGTCTTCTGGTTCTTACCCACTTTTTGTACCAGCCTGTTTGTACTGAGTTTCACGATCTTGTTGGAGTCTCTGTGGATCACAGAGACTTGATTTATCGGATCATGGCGTGTGTATGAATGTGATGAGCGAATATCGCGCCTGTAATTATGGCTGCGTATAAAGATGGCACAGTAGCAAGCTGGCACCGTCTGAAAGCGAAAGCGCAGGGAAGCTGGGTTTGGCAGCACAACACAGGGATGCTGCGATATGCTATGGCTTTCCTGTCTTTGGGGAGAACCACTTAGTAGTCTGACAAATCTGTTTGACCGCTCATCCCAACAAGTTGGACTGTCAGGAGAATAAAGCTCTGATCTGGTGTCTGGTTGTTTTGCTGCTGCAGCTGCTTTAAGGGATTTTGAACAACTGTGTTATTAATAAAGAAAACTACAGACAGGAAATGTATATTAAAATCATCCAGTTACTATCAGGAACATGCAAATACTTTTTAATCCATAAGCTGAACATCAGCAAGACAAAGGAGTTGATAGTGGACTTTAGTATAAAACAGGAGAGGAACTACCAGACCTCTGTCATCAACAGGAGCCCAGCAGCACCATGCAGGACAGATGAGCCCTACAGAGGGTGGTTCGATCAGCTGAACGCATCATCTTTATCAAGCTCCCTGACCTTCAATCAATCTACAGCAAGCAGTGCTGGACCAGGGTCAGGAAGATAGTGAATGACCTCAGCCACCCCAACAATGGACTGTTCTCTCTGCTGCAATCAGGGAATTGCTTCCTCTCCCTGAAGTCCAACACAGAGAGAATGGGGAGGAACTTCTTATCGCAAGCTGTACAAGCTCAACAAAAACACAACATACTGTAGGACAGAACTCTAATACACTCCAGCACTTTCAATCACTTCTGGACTCAATCCCGCCAGAATTTCGCACAAATCTTTACTTTCACTTTACACATTTGCACACGTTCACCCTACCTGTTACACATATTTTATGTTTAAAAACATAAAATTGTAATATTTGGTTAGTTTGCAATATTTGCAATTTTCAGGTCTATAGGCGCCTTACATGGCTGCCCACAACTAAACAAGGACGAGGGGTTAAATGCAGAGACCTTATTTCTTTGTGTGTAATGTTTGCTGTGCTGCAGTCTTTCAAAATGACAATCACTTCACTTTCACTTTCATAAGGATACTGAACCAGGACATGCAGACCGCACACCTAGTCCATCTGAATGTTCATTATTGTTGTCTGTTCATCTCATTACTACCCTGCAATCTGTTACTGCTACACTGGTCATTTCACAATTTATGCACAATAGTAATATGCATGTCCCAGTGATGTCTGTGTCATGTATACATAAATATTTGCTTGCATTTTAGGTTGCTTACCTTTTTACTAGCCTTATTCCTCATTTATTCAATGATATTTTCTGTTTTATTTATTTTTAAAACCTAATTTCTCCAGGGGGGCTGTCCCTGTAACTACCGATTCTAAGTCACTCTGGATAAGGGCGTCTGATAAATGCTGTAAATGTATATGTATTGGTAAGACACTCGCCGATGAGCCAGGCTCAAATCCCACTTACTACCATAGTGTCCCTGAGCAAGACACTTAATCAGGGGACTGTTCCCTGATTGTACTACTGATTTAAGTCGCACTGGAAAAGTGTCTGATAAATGCCATAAATGTAATGTAAAATAAATATATTGAATCTTGAAATCACACACATAGAGACATTAGTCATTGTACTTAAAACTACTTCAAAATCCTGGTCCATGACTTTAATGAAGACCGCCCCTCTTTATCTCCAAGCTGTGGCCAGAAAAATGAGGTATCACCAGGGTGCCAAAAGACCAACAAGACAGGAAAATCTTGTAGGGGCTAGATGACCACTTTATTCCTGTATCAGGAGTTCTGGACAAAGCACAAACATCAAAGGACACTCCCTGCTTTCTCTCTTTTTCCATTCCTTCGCCCTCTCTCTTTCATCTTTCCTTAATTTGGGTTTTTCTGTAAAATTGGTATTATTTTTACATAAAATATTTCCATGTGACTGCAATCGTAATCTACCTGTGTTACTAAATTAGAAACTGTTCATTCCTGTAACTATTGTGCCATGCCTCTGTATGTCCATGTAACATTGCTGTTAATTGATGGAGCCAGATAAGCAAGGTCAACACAATATCTGATGTTCACCCCTTCCCTTCATTGCTGGATTCCATTTTCCGTAATTTTTACACTACCTTGGTGAGTGTACCTTTTCCTCTGTGTCCATCTATGTAACAATGCTTTTCTAATCTTCTAGTCTAGACACCAATCTAAACTTGACAACAGCTTCTTTCCTAAGTAGAAAACATGTGTATTTTCTATATCTCTGTGGTAAATGTTTTGTTTTTAAAACATAGCTAGATGAGATCCTGTGAGGCAGGAACAAGAAATGTGATTCACATCATCACTGTCTGCCTGTCTGTGTTTTTCTTCTCTCTCTCATTTATTGTCTTTCTAGGCCTATTGTGAATTCTGAATCCTGGGGGGACTACTTTCAGGATTTTTTTACTACTTTCAGGAATATTTATTATTCAGTAAATATATGTAGAAATACTGTTTTATTAATGTTGTCTTCATAGTGCTAAAAGTTTGGACCTCTAGGTGTAGGACCAAATACTGAACTCCTTTTAATGGTCATAGAGATTGAAGGTGAATGAAATGGGTTCTTTTTGTCCTTTACGGTGAAATTTACGTAAACACTGTTTCAGGCCATCTGCTTCAGTAGGGGTTGAGCTTTTAAATTTCATGACTGATTTTGAATATGGATGACTCCATGTCTCGCATCTTTCTGTCAGTCTGCTGACCATCTGGCTGCCTAGAGATGAACTGAAATGACTGGGAAACTCTTTTTATGCGGCCAACGAGATTATGTTCCGTACCAGCTTCCCCCAAAAATGTATACATTTCTGTGTGTGTGTGTGTGTGTTGTGGACACTGTAATCGTTGCCTGAGCAAATGCAAAAATAAAAGAAACGTCAGCTGTCATTGTTATGACTAGGAGATGTTGCCCCTGTATTTACCGCTGAATTGTTTCCACTCAAGTAGTTCACACACACAAACACACACACACACCCCACACACCGTTTGTCATTTACTTTATCTGCTTGAGCATGAAGAGCACTTTTGATGCATAGCTGTAAGACTGAGTGTGGTGTGTGTGTTTTGTGTGCACATTTTGATGGGTGACCGTTGAAGTGAAAGTGAAGTGATTGTCATTAGGATACACTGCAGCACAGCATACAGTGCACACAACAAAATGTGTCCTCTGCTTTTAACCCATCACCCTTGGTGAGCAATGGGCAGCCATGACAGGTGCCTGGGGAGCAGTGTGTGGGGATGGTGCTTTGCTAAGGTGGCACCTCACTGGCACCTTGGCAGCAACCTTCTGTTTACGAGGTCGCTTCCTTAACTGCTAGGCCACCACTACCCGTTCAAACATGCCTTTTTTAGTGATCAGAACTCTTTGATGGTTTGTCATTGTTTCTGCCATCCAGATATCTATCTATTAATTTTATTATATAATTTAATTTTAGAAGGGGTGTAGGCCATGGCGATAATTGACAGTTCTAACGAAAGTGTCATCCTTGTTCTGGACGATTTAAGTGCCATTGTAGCACTGTATCAGCCCAAAATCCTGTCTGAAAAAAGTTCAGTGAGCCTGTCTTCTCCAGCAGCAGAAATCATAAATGCAATCTCTGTTCTAATCAACCCAGCACATCTACTGGCAAGTCAATCATGCAGCTAGATAATAATCAATTAAACTTAAGAATTCTGACCGGTGAACTAGTCCAATGTACTAGATAACGGCTTGAAAATAGAACCCAAATGAGTTTGTCTGTATGTCTGTGTGTGTTTTGTTGAGTTTGTCTTTGACTGACCACATCTTCGGACAATCCACAGAGTCATCAGAGAGAATGTGAAATGGATCCAGAGACCAAACTGTGAGGGAAGTAGAGTAGTAGAATAGGGGAAGATGTTCTCAAATACCATTAAACTTTGATTCACCACATACAGCCCATTCAGAATAAATTAACCAGACCACCCCTGCTATCCAGAATTTTCAAGTTCCCACAAAAGTACCTACTCTGTGGTTCATGTTACATATTACAGGTCTCAACAGTGAGAGAATATGTGGCCATTGTGCAATTTTATTATTTACTGGTTTACTGGTTTACATACTGTTTCTTTATGCACGTGTGCATGTGTATATGAGACTTTGATCTTCTTTCTCTTTCTCTAAACCCAACTCTCCCTATGTACTTCCTAATAGAGTTTTATAGTTTTCCAGTTTGTCACATTCTGTAGAGAAGAAGTATGTGTGTGTCTGTGAAAGACATATAAAAGGTGATTGAAAACAACAGAAAGTGAGGAAGAGCATACAAGACGAGAGAGAAATGGAAAAGGGAACACATGAGGGTGATGCTTGGATTACTGTTGACTTTATGGTTCTGGTTCTGTAATGGCCGTTCTCCCTACAGAACACTTTTCTTTAATTCTTCATTCTCCATTCACAGATTGCAGTGCCATAATTTAATGGCTGCTATTTTCTGTTCTGCACAAAGGCTTTGTGAGTGAAGGAGTTTTGCAATCAGCATGGTATTCATCCTTACTTTTTGGATTTTAACTTAGCCAGTAGTGTGTGTCTGATGTTTTTCAGGTCAGAAGAACAATCCAGCTGTGCATTGGTTCATGCACTGGCATTCTAAAACTGTATTCTCTCTTTGGATTGGGATTATCATCTCTGTTTATCATGTATGCAGGCATTGGGTTCAGGGTTGTAGGGTTCCATGTTGAATGTCAGGGGTTTACAAAGTGTTCTACCATTATGGAGCTCTTTCGCCTAGTCTACATTATTGGTTGATGTTCCACATCAAATATATTATTGGGAAGAACCGGATTTGTGAAACCCCAGTATACAAAGTGTGACATACCTGGTGGGTGAAGGCTCAAAATTCAAACTATATCTTACGGTGTAAAATTAGCAAAAATCTACTACTGCTATAAATTTTTTGTAAAGTTTGTAATTAAACACTTTAGTCTTTTAATGTGTGTATGCAGGAAGCAATTGGGGTTGGGCTTCCTGGCTTATCTAGGACACAGACAGGGGGTACTTCAGGGGAAAGGTTGGTAACCACTGCTCTATGGAACTCAGCTTCTTCACCAAAGACCCTGTCTGAGGTCTTTTGATCTTAATTGAGTTGGGATCACAGGCCCCTTACTGCCTGCTCCATTTAACCTCTTGAGCCAGAGCACTACCACTGCTTGTTATTTTTATTTTTTTGGCTTCTTGTGATTGGCAAACAGTGTCATTTACATCTATTCTGGGACTGCTACTGGCACTTATTGAGGCACTAAAACTAAAGTTGTGAATCATCCAAACTGACCAATGGCATGTCCAGTTTTGCCAAGCGTAATCCAAATTTGACCTCTGCAGCATGCATACAAGGGCAGAGTGCACAGCTGAGGGTGCTCTTACTATTGATTTGTATTCTTATTGCATTGCAAATCACATCTGTGAGTGGAAGATGAGAATGTTTGTGTATACAGAACTGCTACATCGACTTCAAAGCAGATCATCATCAAGACTGCCATGTGTGAGCAAATGTACTCTAATACTGCCCTGAGATTCTGACTGCCTGTCAGCCATGGTGAAGGCAGCACCCACATGTGCATTTCCTTGTTTGTTAGGGATTGACAGCTATTTGGTTAAATGCATCCCTTTTTTGTCAACCGTTCTGCATGGGACTCCACAAGAAGAGAATTAAAATTAATGTAATTGAATGTGTTTGATTGGGTAATTTTCTCAGCAGGGGACCTTTCAGAATCATTGTTAAAGTGCATGTTTGGTCTAGAGATGGCTATAGCAGACGAGAATAAAAGCATTTCACTGCATATCATACTGTGTATGTGACAAATTTGAATTTGGACATATTTATGTGATATTATGTGATTAAATAGAAGTGACAGTTAAATATTTATCATATTGTCCATTATTTCTTTTCTTTTTTTGTAACCTTTTTTTAAACGTTGGGCTAAAAGAATACCTGACAAGATTGCTTGCTGTACATATTGACGGGTACATGTTTATATCTTAGTTGGTCTTCTGGATGGAATGCATAATTATACACCAGCAAGAATGTAATTAGTTTCTCTTCTTCATAGCAAGGATAACTAACAAGTGCTTCTTTATTTTATAATCTATTTATTCATGTTAATCTACCATTTGGATCATTTCTGTTCATCCAAAATTTAACCAGGGATTTGACATCGTTTTGACAATGTCAGGCATAATGTGAAGTTGACGTTTATCAGCATCAGCATATGTTCAAGGCAGTCTTATTAGATTCATATCTTACTCATTTTTTTATTCAGTCTCCTCCTGCACGACATCCATCTCAGTTTGTGTGCTCAATGGTGCTAATGTTCTTGATTCTATCTGCCTTTCATTTATGAGAAAAGGAGAGCGGTAGGAATGCTCGGAGCACTGAAGAGAGGTTTTGTGGATGATCTTTTTCTCCATTTCATCTGTGTCATTTTGCGGCATCCCCTTAAAATTTGATCTGTTTAGCCTAACATGTTGGCTCATAACACTGAATGCCCCACTCGCCTCTCCTGTTTACAGCGCAGTGATGCTTGCTACTCAGTGTAGGAGAAACGGGGCAAAGAGGGGAACCTGTGGGCTGTAGAGCTAATCTGCTCATCTTGTTGTTGTAGTTCTTCACTCCCTCCATGCATGTGTTACAAATGAAACAGATCAAATGTTTATGAATACATAACTCTGTTGTCTCTGCTGTTGTCAATGTCAATTTTTCATTTGGCCAATACAGTATGGAGATAGTTTAGTTTCAATATTGGGTGGTAGTAGCCTAGGGGTTAGCACACTCGCCTATGAACCAGAAGACCCAGTTTCAAATCACACTTACTACCATTGTGTCCCTGAGCAATAGAGAGCTGTTAGGGAAGTCTCAAAATCTACAAACCAATTTAGGGGTATTCACAAATATATACAGTGGTTTGTAAATGAAGGTTTATAGATTTGTGAATAAATGTAACCGCACTCTACATTAGTGCATCACATAAAAATGTGAGTTGTGAATTGACAATTGAGAATTGTGAATGGTATTATATTTATTTGTAAATCATAAATTATCTTTGTGAATCCTCTTATGGTGTCAATGGTGTGATATATTCATTCCTGAATATTGAAACTAAACTCTATTATACAGTGCTTTGAGCTTTCATACCCCACATTTAGTCACGTTACAACCATATAGATTTAAATTTAATCTCAGTATTAATACAGAAGAACATATATAAACAAACAGACTCATCAAGAACTAGGAACACACCATCCAGGTCAGGGTTAAAGTTATGGAGAAGTTTAAAGCTGGTGAGGTTATAAGAAATATGCCAATCTTTCATCATGTGTCATGGCCAACGCGCCTCCAGCCCACTAGAGGGCACCTCACCAGCCTGGGAGACTACGGCCCGGAAGAGGAAATGGAAGCGGGCGGTGGCAAGTATAAAAATGAGGTAACCCCAAGGAGACACGCCCGCTCTTTGTATGAGTTTACTCGCCAGAGACGCTAGCTCTCTCACCCCCGACCCAAGATAATTGTACCTTCCT
This sequence comes from Denticeps clupeoides, assembly GCF_900700375.1. NCBI lineage: Eukaryota > Metazoa > Chordata > Actinopteri > Clupeiformes > Denticipitidae > Denticeps > Denticeps clupeoides. Next base: position 13,559,930 of record NC_041708.1, read on the forward strand.
GAAATACGACTTTGAGAATTGCCTGACCACGAAAGTAACTCCGACCGGAACTTCCTGGCTACAACCTCTACCTGCCCCTGACCTTGAACCTACCTGACCCATCGGTTAAGACGGGATTCCATGCTCCCCTACCGTCCTGCCGCCCAAGACCTACTCCCGTCCAGTCCAAGATCCCGGACCATCCAGAAACCCGCCGTCTTCCGGTTCTCCTCTGCCCCGGTCCTTCCCAAAGATCCCGAACTGACTCCCTGCTGCGTTGCAGCGCGTCCATTGCTTCCTCATTCCTCGCCGGCCAGGCGCCCCCGGTCCTCCTGCCCCGCTCGCCCAGTGTCCTCTACCGGTACGACGGCTTATCCCCACGCCCAAAGTATGTCTGCAAGTACGTCATCGAATTTCCCCTGTGACATCATGTCATGAAGCACTGTTCAGCATTAATCAGAGAAGCAGCCAAGTGACCAGTGGAGCTGTAGAAATGCTCATGTGAAGTGAAAGTGATTGCACAGCACACAATGCAGACAACAAAATGTGTCCTCTGCTTTTAACCTATCAACCTTTCTTGAACAGTGGGCAGTCATGACAGTCACCTGGGGAGGCATCTGTGGGGACAGTGCTTTGCTCAGAGGCACCTTGGTGGTTTGGGATTCAAACCGACAACCGATTATGGGTTAATTTCCTTTCCCACTAGGCCAACCACTGCCCCCAGTCGGAGAGCCACAGGGCAACTATTAGTTTACATTTACAGTATTTTTGAGATGCCATACAAATCAGTAATGACAGGGACGGTCCTCCTGGAGACACTCAGTTAAGTGTCTTGCTCAGGGAGACAAATGGTAGTTAGTTGGGTAGTTAGTTGGGACAACCTGTGGTCTTCTGGTTCATAGGTCAGTGTGTTACCTGTTTGCAGTGAGACTACCATGGAGCATGTTGGGGGCAGCATCATGCTGTCCTTGTTTTCCTTCAGCACTACCAAGCTAGTCAGAATTGATGGGATGTTACAACCAAATTGTGGTTGTAACATAACAAAATGTGGAAACATTTAAGGCATATGAATACTTATTCTTTAACACTTTCAGTGAAGTTATTAAATTGATCTCATTAAGTTCTATTCCCCATGTGATTTGATTATAATGGAATTTGTGAAAAGGGTTTAGAATAGACTCCTCAACATTTCAATTTCTCTCTTTTGTAGTAATAAACCTTGTTCTTCAAATAAGCCAGCAGGGTGTTTCCTTTTTGCAAGTGTTAGATGTTCGACACAGAAAAAGAGTGTATAGTTGTGCTGGCCACATTAAAAGTGTTATTCTTCTGTACTGGTCAGTTGCTAGTGCTGCTTTGAGCATGTGCCGGTAGTTCTTGTTTGAGACACAAGTGATTAGTCACATTGACACACCTCAGTTAATTTTTCTTTTTTGAGTTGCCAGGCCTTAAATGTGACCCCTTCCTGCACTTTCTATTTATTAGCTCTGTCAATGGATTCTGACTGTAATGTCTCAAGTAAGAACACTTACAAAAAGTCTTACAAAAAGTCCATTCCCGGTTATGTTCAGAACAGAGAGCAGTGCAAAAGGAAAGAGTGTCCAGCAATGTTCTCATTCAGGTTCACCCGTACCGCCTCAATTATCACGACTGTTCTGAGCTCGTAATGATGATCAAGGTGTAGAACCTGCTGCCTTGCATGACACTAATAACCAGGGGCTTAGACTGGATCGCAATTCCTTCTGTTTTCCTAAGTGCAGCCTTGCGCTGATTAAAGCGGAAAAGGAACCGAGGCTGTAATAAAATAAAGAACAGAGCGCGTAGAAGTCCACCCCCTCGGGCTATGGCCGTTTATATGATAATGAGCTCACCTGGCATTTGCATTTCATTCTATTAAAAAATACATTTCTGACTAAAACAAGAGTGGAATAGGATATCAATATATAAAGGTGTGTGTGTGTCTGAGAGAGAGGCATTGAAATCCACAGTGAAATGAGACAGCCATGAAATGCAAAGGAGGGGAGCAGTGTCAGGGGATTGTACTTTGCTCCGTGGCATCTTGGCGGTTTGGGATTTGAACTGGCAATAATTAATAACTCCCTTTTGCTCAGATGTCCTATCTCTGTGCTTCCTTCTCCCCTCAGCCCTCAGTTGTGACACCCAGACACAGTAAAGGTTTATTGTGTACATTTTGAAAATAACATAAATGAAAATTGTATGTTGTTAATTCAGAAAAGGCAATAATAGTGTTCTGTAACAGATTCAATGTTGTAACAGGATTTTGATTGACCTTCCACAGTGTTTATTGTACCTCACATTTTTATAGTATTTGCATTACTCATCACAAGTTATATGTAACATTACAACATTAGGGTGGTAGTAGCCTAGTGGGTAACACACTCGCCTGTGAACCAGGAGACCCAGGTTCAAATCCCACTTACTGCCATTGTGTCCCTGAGCAAGACACTTAACCTTAAGTTGCTCCAGGGGGGCTGTCCCTGTAACTACTGATTGTAAGTCGCCCTGGATAAGGGCGTCTGATAAATGCTATAAATGTAAATGTAAATTACAAAAGTACAAGGTGGAGTCTCCTACTGCTAATTTGAATGTTACCAAACTCTTTTATAACTTTTTTTTTATTTTTATTGTAAATTCATATCTGTCATATCCAAGTGGACCCCAGTCCACAGCAGTGAAAAAACAATATCTAAAACATTGTATATAATAATGATAATCATATATAAATGATAATATTGTTGCACTGTTCTGCAAAATCATTTATAAAATCAAATGTTTAGAACTGACTGTGAAGGTGGTCTAGCTTCATCTTAATGTTAATACTCATTTAATCTAGCAACACTGATTGACAATCAACTTCACATTCTGTTGTGCAAATGGGATGGACAACAAGTGGAAGTTATTTGCAATTAGCAAAACGTCCCCAATAAAGGAGTGGTTCTGCAGGTGGCAAACACAGATCACTTCTCATGTTTTAGTTTTTTTTGAATGCTGGCAGTGCTTTTAGTGGTATCATGAGACAGAGTATACAACCTACACAAGTGGCTCAGGTACTGCAGCTCATCCAGGATGGCACATCAATGTGAGCTGTGGCAACTATGTTCAGCGTAGTGTCCTGGAGGTGCTAGCAAAAGACAGGCAAGTACATCCAGAGACGTGGACAAGGCCACAGGAGGGCAACAACCTAGCAGCAGGACTTCTACCTCTGCCTTTGTGCAAGGAGGAACGGGTCAGAGCCCTGCAAAAGAACCTCCAGCAGACCACAAACGTGCAAGTGTCTGGTCAAAACGATCAGAAACAGACTCCATAAGGGTGGTATATTTGCCACTGGTGCCCTTTGCTCTTCAAGGATGAAAGCAGGTTCACACTGAGAACATGTGACAGAGTTTGGAGATGCCATGGACAATGTTCTGCTGCCTGCAACATCTTGCAGCATGACTGGTTTGACAGTGGCTCAGTAATGGTGAGCCTCATTTTGACTTGTTTTAAGGACATTACATCAGGCTGGATAAGCCTGTAGTGTGTTTTTCCACTTAAATTTTGAGCATGATTCCAAATCCATATGGGTTGTGTCATGATCCGGACCGGCAGGGGTTACTCCGGATTCGGAGTCCGGACCGGAGTTTCATGTTCGTCTTGTGCAATGTTCCCTGATCGTGTTCACCTGGTGTCTATTTATATGATTGTATATAACTATCCTGTTCGTGTCTGTTCGCCGTCGGGTCATTGTGCATGTTTATGTTCCCTTGTCTCGTGTATTTTGTATTAAACCCCTGTCCTGTGAAATCGTGCGACTGCGTCCTCTTTCAACGGCATGTCCATCCCACCCGTGACAGGTTGATAAATTTGATTTCCATTCAAACGCTCATGTAAAGAACAAAGTATTTAATAAGAATATTTCATTCATTCAGATCTAGGATGTCTTATTTTTTGTGTTTTAAATGTTTAATACATTTTTTGAGCATTGTATATAACTTGGACCTGGTGGTGTACTCCAGATCCACATCTGGATCGGAGTTCATGGTGAACAAATAAATGAAAGAAACGTATTTTAATATTTTTGAGCCAAACTAAAAAAAAAGCACTCCTCACTTTTGCTGTAATTGGACCTGACGAGCCTGACAAGTACAGCTTTTTAAAATCCTGACTTTCTTTGCATTACATTAATATTTTATGGACTGAACATTTGTGCTTTTATAGACTGGACATTTGTGCTTTCTGACCAATCATTTGCTACACAAGCTTGACCCGACCCAACCTGAGCCCAACTGAAATGATAAAAAAAATTGAGACCAAGCACTTCTAGACAGTGCTCTTGCTTTTAAAATTTTCTAGCAAGCTTGGTGCTTCAGAATTATTTTTAAAAAGTCTCTCATGAAAACATTTGGTTCTCCAGGTAGCTGGGGGAGGGGTGTGTACTCTAGCTTCTACTGGTGCTTCTTGATGGTTGTGATCATGGTAACATGTGAATTCGTAGACAGTCACTTCTCCAGCACAGCTCCACCCTACCCAAACGTTTCCACCTGTACTTTCCTGTCCTTTTGGCTGAGGAACAATGGAGCACAATTGAGCTCAAATCGCTTGCATTACCATGGTGCCTTGAGGTGGGCTGCAGTGAGATGGGTGTAATCACAGCTGAGAAGGCTTTGTGGCTGGCGTGGGTGTAATCAGGTCTGCATTGTGATGAACAGCAGGGGCACCCCCTTCCCCCCCACCTTGCCACACCACTCCCATGTATTAGCCTTTCAAATGACCCAACCCTGTACACATGATGCACTTCCATCCTGGGGGAGGTGCATGAGCGGGGAAAGACAAAGGGTGCAGCCCCCATTAGGAACATTGTGGGGGTGCTGGAGTTGGTGCCTCAAGAACTAAGTCCCATATTTAACCGCTGCAATAGAGCAAGAGGGTGTAATTATGATGTCTGATGACATCATGTGCAGGTAACACCCAGTCAATCACCCATCTGCAATGGTGTACAACTACGATGAGATCTCTTCAGGGCATATTAAACCCCCTTTTTTCTTACGTGCTATTACAGTGCACATATATCTTATATTCAGATTCAATTTAAAATATGGCTGCTTCACTACCAGAGCTGAGCTGAGCTAATGTGTGAACGGAGCATCAGAGAAATCATTCATTCATCCATCATGCAATGATTCGATTGATGGATATTGCCCTGTAACTTTTTACTATTTTTGACCATTTTTTCCTTGTCGTTCTTTGAGCATATTGCTTTTGTGTTCTACAGTACTGGTTGACTGGTTTCTGTCTGTGTTGCTGAAGGCCAAGTAGTTTGTCAGGCTTTAAGAATAAGACTTATTTCACATTCATAGAAAAGCTCTGGAAGCTGAATTAAAAGGATTCATAGGGACTCAATGTTGTTTGTCCCTCCCTGATTTCTTATTAATTTCCCATTTTTGTCGCACTTAAATTTAATTAATCAAAAATAACACAAGTAAACACAAAATGTGATTAAGTGAAAAAACAACTGCAATCAAGCATTTGCGATAACTTGCAATGAGTCTTTTTGCATGAACCACCTAAGGTGAAGTGAAGTGATTGTCACATGTGATACACAGCAGCAACTCACTCTGCATTTATCCCATCACCCTGAGTGAGCAGTGGGCAGCCATGACAGGCACCCGGGGAGCAGTGTGTGGGGACGGTGCTTTGCTCAGTGGCACCTCACTGGCACCTTGGCGGATTGGGATTCGAACCTGCAACCTTCTGATTACGGGGCCACTTCCTTAACCACTAGGCCACCACTGCCCCACAAGGTCATGCCAGAGCATCTCAGTAGTATTCAGTTCAGTACTTTGACTAGGCCACTCCAAAATTTTAATTCAGTTTTTCTTCAGCCAATTAGAGGTGGACTTGCTTGTGTGTTTTAGATCATTTTCCTGCTGTTTCAGTCACAAAAAGATGGCTGGACACTCTCCATCAGGATATTTCGGTAGACAGCAGAATGATTTAATTTATCACAGAAAGTCTTCCCGAATAGTCAAAACAGCCCCAGACCATCACACAACATCAACAGATTTTACTGTTGGTATGATGTTCTTACAAAACACCTTACAAAAAGTTCAACGTTTGTCTAGTCAGTCCACAGAGTATTTTCCCAAAAGTCTTGGGGATCATCAAGATGTTTTCTGGGAAAATTGAAACGAGCCCTAATGTTTTTTTTGCTAAGCAGTGGTTTTCATCTTGGCACTCTTTTGGCATTTTTGCTCAGTCTCTTTCTTATGGTGGAATCATGAACACTTAACTGAGGCAAGTGAGGCCTGAAGTTCTTTGGATGTTGTTGTGGGGTCTTTTTTTTTACCTCTTGGATGAGTCGTCATGGCGTTCGTGGGGTCATTTTGGTCAGCCAGCCACTCCTGGGAAGGTTCACCACTGCTCTATGTTTTTGACCTTTTGGGATAATGGTTTGCTAGAGTCCCAAAGCTTTATAAATGGCTTTATATCCTTTTCCAGACTGAGAGATCTCACTTACGTTCTCATTCATTCCTGAATGTCTTTAAATCTCAGCATAATGTCTAGCTTTTTTGACTGTTTTGTCACTATATCACTTTGTCAGGCAGGTCTTATTTAAGTGATTTCTTCATTACGAACAGGTGTGTCAGTAATCAGGCCTGGGTGTTGCTAGAGGTATTGAACTCAAGTGTGATCAACCACTTTTAAGTTGTTTTTTTAACTGAGGGGGAGCCCTCTGCTGGAGCCTGTGAAGTAGCAGTAGCAGATCTCACTCTGAATTTGGATTGCAGGGGGGGTTCTAGTATTGGGGGCATCTGCAAGTGCCAGGGTTGGTCTGATTGAACTAGATCTCACTCTACAGTATACTCACTATATATACACAGTACAGGCCAAATGTTTGGACACTCCTTCTCATTCAATGTGTTTTCTTTATTTTCATGACCATTTACATTGGTAGATTCTCACTGAAGGCATTAAAACTATGAATGAACACATGTGGAGTTATATACTTAACAAAAAATGGAGACCTGGCCTCCACAGTCACGGAACCTGAACCCAATCGAGATGGTTTGGGGTGAGCTGGACCGCAGAGTGAAGACAAAGGGGCCAACAAGTGCTAAACACCTCTGAGAACCATTTCAGGTGACTACCTCTTGAAGCTTATCGAGAGAATGCCAAGAGTAATCAGAGCAGAAGGTGGATATTTTGAAGAAACTAAAATATAAAACATGTTTTCAGTTATTTAATCTTTTTTTGTTAAGTACGTAACTCCACATGTTCATTCATAGTTGTGATGCCTTCAGTGAGAATCTACCAATGTAAATCATCATGAAAATAAAGAAAACACATTGAATGAGAAGGTGTGTCCAAATAAATACTGGACTCACTATACAAAGTGCAGCCTTGAAAAAATAGGTCCCAATCATTTACCTGCTGTCCATTTATGTTTACAGCATTTGTCAGACTTCCTAATCCAGAGCAGCATACAATCAGAAGTTACAGGGACAGTCCCCCAGGACCAAATTAGGTTTACATTTACAGCATTTATCAGACGCCCTTATCCAGAGCGACTTACAATCAGTAGTTACAGGGACAGTCTCCCTGGAGCAACTTAGGGTTAAAGGTCTTGCTCAGGGACACAATGGTAGTAAGTGGGATTTGAACCTGGGTCTTCTGGTTCATAGGCAAGTGTGTTACCCACTAGGCTACTACCACCTTGTCCATTGACCCAGTCAGCCATACATTGATCTGAACTGGACCTGAACCATTTAGAACTATGTTGCTGATGATGGTGTGACCTGTGTGTATCTTGGAATACATGTTTCTGTGTAACCGTAATGGATCTAAGGGGCACAATGTATCAGTTCTTTGAACTCACAACCCACCTATTTAAATAATTTCCCACCTCATTGGTCATTTTGTTTTTGTAAATGACACTAATAAAAATCTGCCACTAACCCCTAAGGAAAGTAAAGAATCATGCCTTTTTCTTTACATAGTTTTCCCTTCATGAGACACCTGGCCAACTGCTCTCCATGCAAGTGGCTGTTTTATGCAAAAAGAAATGAACAGTGTTGAACATTGTTTTAGTACAGTGTGTGCTAGTGGGTGGGGTTTAATGGCCATATTGGGATGGTGTGTCGCGTCTACGGACTTACGGGGGAAGGAAGCGCAGAGGTTTGACATGTTGGGAAGGGGGTTTTATTAATACAAACAATAAAGAAATACAAATAAACAGCGGCGCGGTGGCCGAAAACGATTAACTTAAATAACGAACTGAAACAAACCCGTAGGCGTGTGGCGATTGCCAGAACTCAAAACACATAAAACTAAACAAGGTCAAGTTTGTGCATAGAGTTCACGAAAATGCCAGCGACCCCGAACGGGCGGAAACTTCCGGCATTTATGGGGCGTCAGGCTTGAGTTCCGGTGTGGAGCCCAGCTGCAGGCAATCCTGACAGAGCCCCCCCTCCCCTCCAAGGGCTACGTCCTTCGGAGCCCCAACAGTACCATTCAGTGTGGAAGGCGGCGGAGCGGACGGCGGCAACCACAGGGCTCCTGCTCCTGCTGTATCCTTCACTTGGAGGAACACGGGTCCCTCGGGCTGGCTCCCGGCGTGGTTCAGGCGTGGCGGCCACGGTCACTCGGGCTGGCTCCCCGGCGTTGTCAGGCCGTGGCGGCCCCAGCGTCCCTCGGGCTGGCTCCCCGTCGTGGTCAGGCCGTGCTGACCCGTTCCCTCGGGCTGGCTCCCCCGGCGTTGTAAGGGCGTGGCGGCCCCGGTCCGGGCGGCCCCCGGAGTGGTCATGGTGGCGGGCCCCCGGTGCCTCGGGCTTGGTCCCCGGGCGTGGTCAGGCGTGCCGGCCCCGGGTGCCTCGGGCTGGCTCCCCGGCGTGGTCAGGCGTGGCGGCCCCGGTGCCTCCGGGATGGCTCCCCGGCGTGGTCAGGCGTGGCGGCCCCGGAACCCTCGGCCTGGCTCCCGGCGTGGGTCCCGCTTGGCGGCCCCGGACCCTCGGCCTGGCTCCCCGGCGTGGTCCCGCTTGGCGGCCCCGGACCCTCGGCCTGGCTCCCCGGCGTGGTCCCGCATGGCGGGCCCCGGACCCTCGGCCTGGCTCCCCGGCGTGGTCCCGCATGGCGGCCCCGGACCCTCGGCCTGGCTCCCCGTCGGGTCCCGCATGGCGGCCCCGGACCCTCGGCCTGGCTCCCCGGCGTGGTCCCGCATGGCGGCCCCGGACCCTCGGCCTGGCTCCCCGGTGTGGGTCCCGCATGGCGGCCCCGGACTCCCGTACCTGCACACAATAATCAGGGCCGATCCATCTGGGTACGTGTGGGCCCCTGTCTCGCACATGTCCCCTCTGACACGCTGTGTCACCCCCTGCACCGCGCAGGGAGATTGTCCCAGAGCCTCCGGCGACTGTTCACCAGGCACCCAGGCTGGTGCCTTCTGGACTATGCAGCCCCTCTCGCTGCACGGCCCTGGTGCCAAGGGGGGGGCATTGCCAGACCATCCGGCTAGCCCCTTCTGCGTCCGTTGGGACAAGCAGGCCCTCTTCCTGCCTGTCCCAGCTGGGTCCTCATGCCTACCCGGGGGCTCTATGGCGCTCCACCCCTCTGGAGGCAGACGCAGGCCCATGCCTGGCCCGCCCTCCTCACTGGCTACCGGAGGACCCAGCTCCATCGCTTCCCCACCTCCCCTCCCCTCAGGAGGAGTCCCCAACCCGAACTGCACCCCCCCAAAAAATTCTTTGGGGGAGCACCCCCCCCGGCTGGACTTAGGGGTACCTTGGGGCTTGTCCACCTCGCCTTGGACCAGCACATTCGGTTCAGGAACCTCCTCCCTGGGGTTCGGCTCCGCGGCTGGGTCGCCATCTGGTGGACACAAAGAGGGGAAGTGGGGGCGACATACGGACACATATGCCACACAGACACACACAGACAGAGACAGACAGAAGAGAGGGTCGTCTGGCTCCCTCTCTGGGCTCTCCGGGACCTCCTCAGGGGGCACAGCCAGGATCTCGGGAGGAGCGACCTTCTCGTCGCCCACCAGTGCTGGGTCTTCTTGCCCCGGATCCTGACTGGCACTGGATGTGGTGGAGGGGCAGAGTTCGATCCCTGGCTCAGGCCGATCAAACTCCGCCCTCAGTCTCTGTTGGAAGTCCCGAAAACTCCTGTCTGTCTCTCCCTGCTGCCAGAGGGTTGTGCTCCAGCCCCATGCTGATCCAGTCAGACACTTGAGGATGGTAGTGATCTCGTCTGTGTCTGCTGCCCCCCTGAAGGGTCCCGGGACAATTGGGCTGTCCCACACGGGGCTGGGCACGTCGCTGGAGATGGTGGTAGGTGTGTGGTGTGGAGGGGGGTGGACGTCTTCTCCAGCAGGTGTGGACGCTGGTGCTGCGCTGCCATTTTGCTGGGGAACGTCCGGGCAGAGGGAAGGCGGGTCGGCGACTGGAGCAGGAATGGAGGATTCCCTGCGAGGCAGTCCCGGCAGCGCAGTTGCTGGCTGGCGACCTCCCGTCGCCCTCTTCCACCAGCTTTCCTCACACTGCTGGGAGGGACGTGGGTCTCCACGGACCTCGTGACGATCCTGGATGGGCGCGATGGGCGGAGCCATCCCGGCACCGACTGCCCAAACGGCGTCATCCTGGTCGTCGTCCGTGTCAACCTCGTACCCCCGGAAGTCACATGGGTCATCATGGACGCCGCGATGATCTCGGACGCGCACGCTGGGCGGAGCCATCCCGGCACCGACCACCCACCGAAAATCCACGTCATCATCGCTTTCGTCATCCGTGTCCTCCCACCGGTGACTCCAAGGGTCGTCCACCCTGCGGACATCCTGGACCCATGGCGCGATAAGCTCCCATGGGCAGTACTCTGGCCATTCGGGCTGGAGGCTGCCCACCTCCTCGCTGGAGGAACGCCGCCGTTGTTGCCGCTTCTCACCCCCCTGGAAGTGACGTGGGTCCCCACGGACCTTGCGACGATCGCAGACTGGCGCGATGGGCGGAGCCCAACTCTCGTCTCCCGTGCTCTCGTCGTCGTCGTCCGTGTCGTCCAAGTCCACAGGGAGCCTTGCCAGCAGAGCGCAGAGTTCTTGGCTCGACATGGCGAAGATCGTGGGGGTCGCATCTTCTGCGCTCGCTGCCCACGTCACTTCCTCGCTGCTGCCGACGCCAACGTCCTCGCTCCGCCCACTCACCCGCCGACGTTGTCGCTTCCGGGTTTCGCGGAGTTTCCCGGGGGTGACGTCATCACGCGGCGCCGCGTACCACGGCTTCTCGGGGAGAAAACGCTCCACCAGAACGGGCGGCGCGTCTCTCCCCTGGTGTCCGCGTTCGCCGCGCCGGGCTGCGTCCTTCGCGGCGTTTCTTCTCCTCTGCTTTCTACCTCTGCGCTTTTGGGTGGGTCGCTGGCATTCTGTCGCGTCTACGGACTTACGGGGGAAGGAAGCGCAGAGGTTTGACATGTTGGGAAGGGGGTTTTATTAATACAAACAATAAAGAAATACAAATAAACAGCGGCGCGGTGGCCGAAAACGATTTAACTTAAATAACGAACTGAAACAAACCCGTAGGCGTGTGGCGATTGCCAGAACTCAAAACACATAAAACTAGGTCAAGTTTGTGCATAGAGTTCACGAAAATGCCAGCGACCCCGAACGGGCGGAAACTTCCGGCATTTATGGGGCGTCAGGATTGAGTTCCGGTGTGGAGCCCAGCTGCAGGCAATCCTGACATGGTGACAGTCAGCATTAGTGTGTCTAACTGGTTTTCTTTGAAATAAAGCAGAGGACAGGTTTCCTATCTTATCAAATTTTCCGTTTAAATCATTTTCATTTGTAGCCTCTCCATAGACATTTTTCTTCTTCCACATTTAGGTACAGCAAAGATTTGGTTTTATGAATAGCCCATACTGTCACGACTACGGACTTACGGGGGAAGGAAGCGCAGAGGTTTGACATACTGGGAAGGGGGTTTTATTATAACAAACAATAAAGAAATACAAATAAACAATGGTGCGGTGGCCGAAAACAATTTAACTTAAATTACGAACATAAACTAACCCGTAGGCGTGTGGCGATTGCCAGAACTCAAATTACAAACACTGTTATCAACTGAAGTTCACGAAAATGCCGGAGACCCAGAAGGGGCGGAAACTTCCGGCATTTATGGGGCATCAGGATTGGAGTCAGGTGTGGAGCCCAGCTGCAGGCAATCCTGACACATACGCTGAAGAGAAATAGAAAAGACCTGGAGTGTTATATAGATTTGAAGTTCAAATGTTTCCTGGCCAATCTTAGCAGGGAAAAGATTATTAGAAGATTATTATTGCACATATGTTTGAGCTCTGAGTACAGTATGATTTTTCATTGACAAATTGACCTCAAGTGCTGCTGAAATATGTTTGTAATCAAGATTTTTTTACAAAAAATTGGCTCATTTTATTCCCACCAGCTTTTGTAATAATGTTTCAGTGCAAAACAAAACTGTCAAAAAGTATTCTAATATTCAAAGCTTGGTAAAGCCCATTGAGTCCATTTTTGCAAAAACATAAGTGTTGTTGCCTTGTCATATGAACTTCAGTTGTTACTAATAATGGATTAATTAAGTCTCAGGTATGTATAAAAAGAACCCCAGTACACTAGAACTTCACATCAACTGCAACTAGACCTCTGCAAACATGCCTAAGATTCACCCTGAGACTAAAGTGTTGATTATCAAGAGGCTAAAGACCATTTTCACTGCTGTACTGCAGACAAGTACAGAGGATAAAAAAAGATTTGAAAATACTGTAGACGTTTTTGACAAGCCCAGGTCAGGCAGACCCCGCAAGTCAACTGCTCGAGGGGACCTCGAAAATCCAAGGCCAGCCCATTTTCACTGCAGCAGAGCTCCACTAGACCTGGTCACCTGAAGTCCCCATGTCAACCAGAACAGTTTGTCGGATTCTGTCTCAAAATGGCCTCCATGGTCAAATCAGTGCCCAGAAGCCAGCATTAAACAAAAGAAAATTTGCCAAGGCCCATAGACGGCTAAAAGGGTGGACGCTGGAAAAGTGGCAGAAGGTGGATTTTTCAGATTCATCTTCTGTTGAATTACACCACAGTCACCGCAAATATTGCAAGAGACCTACTGGAACACGCATGGATCCGAGATTCACCCAGATATCAGTGAAGTTTGGTGGCACAAAAATCATGGGGTTACATCCAGTATGGGGGTGTGCAAGAGATCTGCAGAGTGGAAGGCAACATCCTAAAACCGCCAAATATTGCCAAACCGCATAGATGCAAACAAGATATTAAATTTGGATCTCACAGCACCACTACTTAATTTGCTAACATATTTTTGTAATTTGTGGTAAATTTGTTCAATTTCTGTATAGGCGACAAAACTTTTGTCTTGCCAAAATTTTACCTTTCTGTCTTGATTAAATGATAACTCTTTTTTCAGTGAGACTAATTCATTTCAATGCATTAAACATCATTTTGTAGGGTTTAGCTTTTCATATGAGCTATTTCTAGTATATTTACATTTACAGCATTTATCAGATGCCCTTATCCAGAGTGACTTACAATCAGTAGTTACAGGGACAGTCCCCCCCTGGAGCAACTTAGGGTTAAGTGTCTTGCTCAGGGACACAATGGTAGTAAGTGGGGTTTATCATCAGAATAACCTTTAATCCTTCTCTTCTCTGTTTCTAGAACATTGCGGTTGGAATGTCCATATTCATGGTGAATGCTACAGACCCAGACCAGGGCACAGGGGGCAGCGTGCTTTTTTCTTTCCAGCCGCCTTCTCAGTTTTTTGCCATTGATGGAGCCCGTGGCACCGTCACAGTCATCAAAGCACTGGACTATGAGACCACCAACGCATACCAACTCACCGTCAATGCCACGGTCAGAACCCATCAGCACTGCGCTCACGGTCTAGTGACAAATTCGGCCCAGTCAGCTCCTAATTAGACAATGGACTAAACATAAAGAACCTCATTTTTATCTGAAATTAATTTCAGCCAGCTCGTTTCTGTTCATGGAAGGTAAGATAAGATAAGATCTGGTAAGAAAGTGGTGCACTAGAGTTTAACCAATCAAACTAAAAGACATATTCATGGAAATTTTAAAGTACAGGCCAAAAGTTTGGACACACCTTCTCATTCAATGTGTTTTCTTTATTTTCATGATGATTTACATTGGTAGATTCTCACTGAAGGCATCAAAATTCTGAATGAACACGTGGAGTTATGTACTTAACAAAAAGTGGAGACCTGGCCTCCACAGTCTCTGGACCTGAACCCAATCGAGACTGTTTTGGGTGAGCTGGACCACAGAGTGAAGGCAAAGGGGCCAACAAGTGCTAAACACCTCTGGGAACTCCTTCAAGACTGTTGGAAAACCATTTCAGGTGACTGCCTCTTGAAGCTCATCGAGAGAATGCCAAGAGTGTGCAAAGCAGTAATCTGAGCAAAGGGTGGCTATTTTGAAGAAACTTGAATATAAAACATGTTTTCAGTTATTTTACCTTATTTGTTAAGTACATAACTCCACATGTGTTCATTCATAGTTTTGATGCCTTCAGTTAGAATCTACCAATGTAAATGGTCATGAAAATAAAGAAAACACGTTGAATGAGGTGTGTCCAAACTGCTGACCTGTACTGTATATGTTATTATCCTTTATCTCATATATTAACACTATCTATGGTGTATTTCCTACTAACCTGTGTATTCTGCGTTTTCTTAGTCTTCAACTAACAAATGATCAAGCGCCACAAATGACTATCATAGCAGAATCATGATAGTTTTCCTATAGTGTCATATTAACTATAGTTTTAGAATCTCAAATTAAATTTGCAGTCCTGCAGCTGAAGTCACTAAAGTTGCATGTACCGAGGAACCCTCAAGGATCCCAATATGTCAGGTTATTTTTAATGCATGGCATCTCTCCAGTATGATGTGTGCATGTGTGTTGTAGGACCAGGATAAAATACGGCCTCTGTCAAGTTTGGCAAACCTGGCCATCACCATCACTGATGTACAGGACATGGACCCAATCTTCATCAACCTGCCCTACAGCACCAACATTGTGGAGGATGCGCCTCCGGTCAGTCCATCCGCATCCACACATCTCTCATATGCTCTATATTTTTCTAAAATATTCCTTTAGTTATATGACAATTCAAGTTGCACATAGGTGACAGCCTACTTTATTATACATTTATTATATGTTATTAATCTGGAGGGGGAGTCTGGACAAGCAGTAATCAATTAAAGAAGCAAAAATGCAACATGGCTCAATGTGGGTTTTAAGGCATAATATCTCCTGTAGGTCTCTTAATTGATTCTTCTTGTTAGTAAGAATGCGGATGCTGGAGTGGTGAGTGCCATCGAGTTCAGAACTTGGATCTTGGTCAAGATGTGTTACCAAAGCATATTGCAGCAATGCAGGCAGATTAATCTTCTGCGTTCATTGTTGTGAGGCGACTCCAAAGGTCACATAGAATTCATCTCCTAGGATCACCACTCTGATTTACTGACTGTGTTCCCTCTGCCTGGAGACTGTGTATGTATTTGCGAGAGAGGCAGAGAGAGAAAGCAGAAGAACAGAAGACCACCACCCACATGCCTTGCTGCTAAACACAGTTAGTGTGTGTGAATGAATTAAGCCATAAGAACAACATCCTGTTAAAGTATAACCATTTTGAAACACACACACACACACACTCCATTCTCCCCTATGACTTTGTGTCCCTCTTTGCTGTAACAAAATGTCAAGTACGACATTTGCATGCATATTAACGGTGCGTGACGGCGACTGCACCGATCCGTCAGCTGTCAGGGGAAGGTCAGCCTAAATCTCTTTATTCCACAGCCACCTACAGCTGACCCTTCAGAGGTCACCATAACTCGATCTTTGGAAATGAATACAAAAGAGAAAACAACCCTTACTGCCATATGTCCATCAGTTTGCTTCCTTTCAGTGTGACCAAAAAGCTTTCAACAGGCTGATTAACAAATAAACAAACAAACAAAAAAATTCAAGCTTTCATCTGACAAAATGTATTTATTTACAGTGGGGCAAAAGGTTTTTGTCAGCCATGAATTGTGCAAGTTGTACCACTTAAAAAGATGAGAGACGTCTTGTCATTTTCATCATTGGTTCACATCACTTTTGAGAAACATGAAATGGATTTTTAAAGAATCTCAGGCATCTTTTTTTAAAGAATTTCTGGTGCACATGTGGACATAACTGGACTTGGAGGAGAAACAGGATGGAGATGTTTGGAATGTATGAGGTATGCAACAAGCGATGGAGAGTGGCAGGCAAGTTGTAAAGACAATTTCACATAGAAGCTTGGCAGCAAGAAAGTTAGACTTGCGATGAGTGAGCCCCAAGCAAGATGGCCACCAGGGTTTTATACAGGACACCGACCCATTCCTGCGGACCCAGTGTGGGGGAAAATTTTATTTGTATAGGGTGCAGAAAATAAGTGTTAGCACTTACAAACAACCAAGAATTCTGGCCCTCACAGACCTGTTACCTTTTTAAGAAGCTATTCACTCTGTACCTATATTAATGGAACCTGTTTGAACTTGTTTTCTGACACCTGCCCACACCTTCAAACAATCAGACTCCAACCTTCACCATGGTGAGAAGAGATCAACTGTTGGAACAATTATTAGAAAATGGAATCACTGACAATCTCCTTCAACCTTGGGTACGAGGCAAAATCTCACCTCATGGGGTTCAAATGAGGAAACAGCCCAGAACTACACAATGACAACTGATCTATTATAAGGAAAGGATGATTGGGGCCATGTATTTTGAGATTTTGGGCAAAAACCTTGTTCAGTCAGTGAGAGCATTTAATTGAAATGTGGCTGGATCTTCCAGCATGACAGTGATCCCAAACACACTTAAGGTCAGAATGAAAGTTTTGTGCCCTTGCATAGCTATAAATGCAACATAAACGTCCAAGCTCTGTAACTCTTGGTCAAGTCAAAAGTCTGACAGAGTGAAAAGAAAAAGCACTGGCAAGGCTGTGTGTGTGTGTCTGTGTTCACATCAGGGGGCTTCTACTGCTGTTTCTGTTTGTTGAGATGACATTCAGACCCTTTTTGTGGACAAACACAATTTGTCTGTCAGGTGATTTGAGTGGGTGGGATGAAGATGGGTCAAGATGGAGGGGGGGATAGTTTGCTCTGTTTGCTCAGTCTGAGAGGACAAGTGATTGAACAATTCAGCAGTGCAGGCAGCCAGCGAATGCACGGAATGCACATTATTTCAGGCCTATTTCTCCCTCTCCTCTCCATCTTAGATCCCTCTAAAAGGGCTGTAATTGATTCTGCTGTAATTGGCTGATGACGGGAGATGCTTTGGCAGAAATGGACCATAAACACTCTTCAGGCACAATTTGTTGGATCAATTGGGGGCAGAGTCAACTGAAGTAGGTTGTATGTCTCTCTCTTTCTTTATTTGCCTCTTAAGCATCAGCACCTTGTCAGATTGAGAAGCAGAGGCCAAGAAACTGCAGCAGCACAAATGCTCTTTTAAAAGCTTTTTTCTCCTTCCGTGCATTCTGTGTGTATCGCTGGTCCAACCTGCCCAGCTGAAGAGAGTTTTAGAACAATGTGAATATCACCAGCAGCCACAGTTTCTTTCAAGCTGCGTATTCATCATCAGTTAAATCCAGTCTGATAAGGTGGTGTTTGTATTTTCTTGTGAGACTGTGTGCAGTGTCTGAGACCATTACAGAGGCAGGGATGTGTTTGGGTCTTTGTGACTTACTGTGTACTAGATTGTTTCATTTGCTCCCTCCACAATCATTTGTGCTAAGAATTTGTGCAACTCAAGTGGGTGTTTTTGTTTGTTTGTGTGTCTGTCTGCTGTTCAGGGCTATGAGGTGCGCAAAATAAGAGCCATTGACCAGGACCTCGGTCGTCCTCGTGGTATTGGCTACACCATCATATCAGGTGGGTCCATTTTTTAACCTCCCCACAAACACACTGCACATTAAATGACTCACTCACAGTTCCAGCAAATCATGATGACGAGATGACGAGGAAGAAGGACGCATTCGCACAATGTCACGATACACGAATATTGGTGGCCTAGCGGTTAAGGAAGTGGCCCTGTAATCAGAAGGTTGCTGGTTCGAATCATGATCTGCCAAGGTGCCACTGAGGTGCCACTGAGCAAAGCACCGTCCCCACACACTGCTCCCCGGGCGCCTGTCATGGCTGCCCACTGCTCACTCAGGGTGATGGGTTAAATGCAGAGGACAAATTTCACTGTGTGCACCGTGTGCTGTGCTGCTGTGTATCACGTGTGACAATCACTTCACTTTATAAACATGTAACATAACAAAGATCCGACGATGAACAGAAATGAACAGGGCAGCTTTATACAATTAAACACAGGCGAACACGATTAGGAAACATTACACATGACAAATGTGAAACCCCTTCCGGACTGGGTCATGACAGTTTCATATTTGGATAAATGGTTTAAAGATTTAAAAGATGGCATAATACCGATCAAAACACCTCAACAGATTTCAATTGTCATGACATGTCCCAGAATTCAGTTACTGCTAAAGGCTGCCTATCCAACACACTACCAGGACAATCCTTACAAACAGCCACATGCACAACCCAACACACTGCAACATGCTGCAACACGGTTGCATACACACAATCCAACGCACTGCAACACAGCCCAACACACTGCAACACGGCCGCACACAGCCCAAACTGACTGCAAGGGGACAGTGAGTGAAGTGCCTGCTCAATCATCAGGCAGAATACTGGTCATTTGCAGGGAGAGAAAATTGTCCTGAGATACCTTTGTTTTTGTGTGTGTTGTCTGGTTTATAAGCAGTTAGGAAGTAGTGATGTGGTGGGGGATAAGATAGGGGGTGTAGATGAAGGGGAGGAAAGAGATGAAAACCTCTCATCACCGACAGGCAGAACCCTCACTCCTTATACTTCACACACAGACCACACACACACTACACTTCACTACACATCACATTCCACAAAGACTTATGGTTTTTAATGTTACTGATGCATATATTTATGCAAGTAATAAAACATGACCTCACAATGTTGTGTAGGTTCCTGTCTGTCTCTCCTTACACCTCTCATTATAGCCAGTTTTTTACTTGTATGAATGTGTGTATATGAGTGTTCATGGGGCAGAATGAGACTCAGCAGGGAGTTTTAAGAGGGTCTCAATCTGACCTCTCAGAGGACCAACATGTCTGCAGCCTCCAGCACACACCAGAGAGAGAGAGAGAGGGATAAAGATGGACGTACTTCTCATTACTATTCCTGCTACTCTCTTCATAACTACGATCACTTCACCTCCTGCTGAGCTCTCAATCTGTCTGTGTGTGTCATAAACATTCAGTCACACACATATGCATCTGTAGTTTTGCTGGCAGGGGATACTGAAGTCTGAAACTGGCTATAAAAACGTAACCTGAGGAATCAATGAAACCGGTGAAAATGCCTTAATTACACATCCACAACTTTTTAAATGATCCTAAACCAAACCTCTGGAACCAAAAGGTTAGGGAAACAGGTGGGACAAGTCTGTCTTGAGGACATCAAATTTCCACCCCCTTTCATATTGGCAGGAGTCCTATACAGATTATGGGAGTGGGTGGATGAATCAGACATCCATTTCAGGCATTCGGGTGTTACATTTGCTTTCATGTCAACATTTTTCATCATTTTGATTTCGTTGGACATGGGTAAACACCTCATTTTGATGTTGACTAAGGATTTTTTTTATTTTGATTTTCCATACAAATTCTGCATATTTGTTCGAAGTTGTTTAAGGGTCAGTGAGGAATATCTGAGTAGAACTGCAAATGAACCCCGAACATCATCTAGCCTTAAGTGACCTGGGGAAAGGTGGGGCACAGCACTGGGCAGTTGCCAGAGCCACAATGATGGATGGGGTGAGGGAGACTGCCATCTCTCTGCCATCTGTGACCTTTGGCAGACCTCTAAGTCTGTGCCATGACTACCATGTGCAAGCCATGTGAGGAATGAGAATCATTGCTGATCCGCTCACAACAGTGCTGACAACAGATTTCAGATTCAGTGTGTGTTGTAAATGTCTGTTATGGAGGAAAGAGATCTCCTCAGTTGTCCTCACTATTTGCTATAGGTCCAATGCGGTGCAGTTTCCAAACCAGATAGTGATGCAGCTGGTCAGAATGCTCTCAATAGTTCCTCTATAAAAGGTGGTTGGGATGGGAGGTTGGAGATGGGCTTTCCTCAACCTTTGCAGGAAGTAGCTGCTGGGTTTTCTTGGCTGTTGAGCTGGTGTTGCGAGCCCAGGAGAGGTTCCCCTCTAGATGAACAAAGAGGGACTTGTGTTCTTGACAATCTCCACACAAGATCCTTTGATGTTCAGTGGGGAGTATTCCCTCAGTTCTCTTCTGAAGTCAACAATCATTTTGTCCATGTTCAGAAACTGATTGTTGACCTTACACCAGTCCATCAGTTATTGTACCTCCTCTCTGTAGGCTGAATCATCGTTCTTGCTGATGAAACCCACCACGGTCATGTCATCGGCGAACTGGATGATGTGGCTGGAGCTATGCATCAATGCACAGTCATGGGTTAGCAAGGTAAACAGCATCAGACTGAGCATGTTGCATGCTGAGATGTTGTTTCCAATCCAGGTCTCTCAGTCAGCAAGTCCAAGATCCAGTTGCAGAGGGAGGTGTTCAAATCCATCAGGCTCAGCTTCTCCACCAGGTGCTGGGGAATGATGGAGCAGGGTCTTCATGTTTCATGAGCAGCCTCTTGAAGCACTTCATCATGATGGGTGTAAATGCAACAAGACAGTAGTCATTAAGACATGACACTGAAGACTTCTTAGGCATGGGCATGATGGTGGTGGCCTTGGCTCAGTGAGATGTTAAAGATGTCAGTGAGATCATCTTCCAACTGGTCTGCGCATTCTCTGAGCATCTTCTAGGGATGTTGTCTGGTCTATCAGCCTTTTGTGAGTTTTTGCATAGCGTTTTCCTGACGTCCACTGTTGTTATTGACAGCACCTGATCACTGGGAGGAGGGTTGGATTTCCTTGCAGTCACGTTGTAATGTAATGTAATAAGTCAAATTGTGCATAGAAGTCATTCAGGGCATCCAGCTTTGCTGCTCTAATGACTTGAGACAGTTTGGCCCTCACTGGTCTTAGGACCATCTTGTCACCCTTTCTGAGGAGTCTCCAGCCTTGAGCAGTTTAGATTAGTTATCCACAGCTTCTGGTTTGATCATGTGGAGATTGACTTTCTGATGTAACTGTGCTGTGTACTAATCCAAGTTTACCCACATGTATACTGACATTATATACAATTTCTTAACATTATTCGGTGGTATGATAGATTCAACAGAAACACGACCGTGATGGCATGACGCATGTGCATTACCAAAGACTATGCCATTCTGATAGGTAGGCCAATCCGGTTTTGTGCATCTGTCGAGCATAACAATTTTGTGGTCTGATTGTCCGAGATAAGGGTGGGGCTCCACCCGGTGCGTCGGCAATGTTTGTGTCAGAGCAAAAGGTCCTTTGTCATGTTTTGTGTGTTATTCCATTTTGGACACTGTGAATCCCTCTGTGTACTTGTATATGGTGAGATCTCAATAAAGTTGAGTCTGAATTGGCCTTGACTTTGAAATCACACAGTCTCAAAGTCCACCAGCAATGAATGAGTAGCTAGAGACTAGCACAGAGTTTTTTGCACTATTCGTGTTATGTAAACACACAAGCCACAGGTCTTATCGCACAGTGCTGCAATCCTGTCGGCACAAAATGCAGTAAGCCCGTCTAGCTGAGATGCTCTGTAAAAACAAATGTAGTCCAGTTCATTTTCCATGGAATAGACATTAGATAAAAGGATGGACAGGAGATCCGGCCAGCTACAATTAGCCCTTAGCCTAGCACAGACCACTGCCCATTTTCCCTGCTTCCAGTTTCTCGTGTACCATTGTGGCAGCATTTTCCTCAGACAGCAGCATCAGGCAACACCAGGGCCTTGAGTAAACAGATGCTTTTTCAGTTTAGATTTAAACACTAAAATTGTGTCTGAATCCTGAACACTGACCAGCAAGTCGTTCCACAACTGTGGAGCTCTATAAGAGAAAGATCTGCACCCTACTGTATCATTCTGTACACCTTGCTGTATCATTCTGCAGGAAGCCTACACCCTTCGAATGCAGAGGGTGTGGCGGATCGTAAATAACCAAAGGTTCACTGCAGGGGAGACCATTAAGTGCTTTATAGGTCAAAAGTAGGATTTTGTAGTCAACCCTAAATTTGATGGGTAGCAAGTGCAGCAAACATAAGATCGTGGTGATGTGGTAGTATTTTCTAGTTCTAGCTAGACTAGCTGAAGTTTACTCATGCACCTACTAGAACATTCAGACAGAAATTCTTTGCTGTAATCTAACCTTGATATAATAAAAGCATGGACCAACTTTTCTGCTTTGTGCATTGAGATTATATTTCTTATCTTTGCAATATTGTGAAGGTAAAAGAATGCTATCCTTAACTCCTGTAATTGGTAAGATAGAAAGGCTATTCAGAGGTATGGTGTAGTCTGACAGCTTATATCTGGCGGCATGAGGCCCAAGTTACAAGAGCTTCTGTCTTATCAGGATTTAACAGAAGAAAGTTGGTGAGCAACCACTGTCCGGGAGGATACCACCAGCCCCCTTGTTCCTGGCCAATATTGACGTCATGTTCCGCAGGGTCAGTCGGGTCAGATTTTCTGGGCAGTCGAGGATTCCTACCCCATGGTCCCTTGTCTGGTGGCATTCAAGTTGAGATGCAGCCATTTAATGGGGCATGCCAGAGACTGATCGGAGCGACGGGCGCCCGTGGACGGTTGAAAGGGTGCCCACTGATGGGCCGTGCTTTGGCCCGGGTCTGAAGCCATCAGCGCAGGACAGTTGCAACTTGTCCTCATGGACTTACTCCCACCTTCATGGACTGCTTTGCGTGGCACGCCGGGAGTCATGTCTAGGTTGGAGGGCACTGTCAGGATCTGGTCTGGCAGGGTCCTTTTGGTCATGTTGGTGCCCACATTGATGGCGTGCTGCAAGAGGGGCTGTTGAACACCAGAGCACAGATTTTCCAGTGGCAGCTGTGAAGATGAGCACTGTGGCACACTGTCATTGTGCCCAGAAGAGTGCTAGCGCTGGTGGCAGTAGCCTGATAAACTCATCAGCTAAACAGATAAAATCTCTGAGAGCTTGGCAATGCTGGAGTCAGCATGCTAAACGTTGCTTTCTTAAGTCCTTAGAGGGCGTGTCAGGGTCCTCTAGGACTCGTCTCATTTGCCGGGTAATTTAGATTAACGAGGTTTTAATTGCAAGGTGATCAGAGCTAATGATCTGGGGAGTGTGATCAGGATTTTAGTCCTTGTTCCCTCCCTCTCTGTGTTGCAAAGCCCTGTTAGTTACATTAGAGGTGCTGAGATATTTGTTTGTTCATGTTAACAGGGATATGTAAAGAGTAAAAAGTAGTCCTTAAATCCTCAAATTAGGACAGAGAGGCTTCTGAAGAGGAAGGATTTATTAAAACACAATTCTGAAACAGGAACTGTGGTTTATGAGAAAGCAAAACCTGGAGTACTTACACGGACAGTACTTTGGGAAAAGGGAAACAGGGAGTGGGGAAGAGAGGCTCACATAAAACCACAGTTCACAGATACAGAGGTGGGAGTGCAGGGGTTTTGGACACAGCAGGGCAGGGTAAACACAAGGAGATAGGGGTAGGCAAAACCTGACTGGGGTCTACAACAGAAAGGACTAAAACACCAGAGACAAGGATCAAGAAACATTAACAAGACAAGAATTCTGACAAGATGCAAAACTAGGATGAACGGAACACTCTTTGGCATGAATCAGCAGCAGAGATTGGTATGGGGGTCAGCAGTACAAGACCAGACAAGGAATGTGAGCATGAGATGTCCTTATAATAGACGTGACACAGGTGTAGATGATGAGGAGGGGGTGTGACAGAATCAGTAACGTGCAGAAGGCAGCAGCAGTGCTTTTGACGCATAGCCATGATGTTTTATAAAGCTGAAATGTGAAATGATGAGTTTCAGTGGGTTCAGGTAAGATTGACCTGTGTTGGTTCAGGTAAAAGATATTATTAGCAGTGTACTTAAACTCATATGATGTTACCTGGATATACAGAGTTACAAGAATGAACAGTTTTGAATTTATTAACATGATTAGATTACTATTGCAGTAAAATGGAAAAAATGTATGTAAAAATGGTACCAATGTTACAGAAAAACCCAAAATAAGAGAAAAGAGAAAGGGATAGAGCGAGAGAAAGAAAGACAGGCTTCAGCCAGGAACCAGGCTTCAGAGAGGCAGCTTGGCCCTGGAGAAACAGGGGGAGAGAGAAAGGCCCAGAAGCTGGGGGAGAAAGGGAGAACCACAGATCCCCCAGAGGAGGGGGAAATGAAGAGACAGTAGCCTTCAAAAGAAACTCTTATATTCAGCATTTGCCACAGACATATCAGATTGTCCTTTGATGTTTCTGCCTTGTCCAAGTAGAACATATAGTAGTCTTCCACCCTCAACAAGACTTTCCTGTCAAGGCACCTCAGGCCATTTGTTGGCTTTTTGGCACCCTGGTGATACTTGGATGTGAAATTTCCCATCTTACACCTTCATTGAAATGAGACTCCATGATGGCAGTGACCTCTTTTTGCAGAACAATGCTGAGGTGACGTTTAACTTGTCCTCCAAATTGCCCAGATCCGATCAAGTATCTGTATGTCTTGAAGAAACAAGTCTGATCCTACCTTACAACTTACAGAACTTAAAGAATCTGCTGCTGACGTCTTGTTATGAGAAATCACAGGACGCCTCCCAAAGTCTTGTGGAGTCCACTAAACAAGCAGTACTATAGTTATAACTCACTCACTATCCATAACGTCATATTCTTATTCAGCCTGTCAGTAACACAGATGACACATGAAAGTGTGTATGTGTATCTATGATGTCATCATTCACTGCCTTTATTTGTTTATGTATTTATAATATCATTGTTATTGTTCTTATTTGGATTTGGAGAAGGAGGAGGATAGAGAACACCGAACACTGACAATCTATAGTGCAATTAAAAAGTGTTTGCTTGTGACTGTCAGTATGACAGACCATTTAGTATTGTGCTGGGAACCTGTTTTCGGCTCCCTGCGGGTTGCCGTTGAAGCTAGCGACCCCGGAGGTGGTCCGACATATCGGATCCGACAGATATTTCACAGATAATCCGAAGGTATTTGGAATTGTATTTAGAATAGGGGTGGAACTGCTTGTCATCAGACATCTTGGTTTTTGTGGATTCACCTGATAACTGGCTCAATCGGAACATTTTGATTCAATGTCTTTCTGGATATATATAAGACACTCAAGACATATTGTTATGTAATCTTAAATAGTACATATTGTTTAAAGTACATAATTTCATATAACTATAAGTATTTAGTACACCAATACTAAACCTAAATCTGTCTATCCTTTGACTAAAATAGAAACAACAAATTAATACAAGATATTTAGCAATTCAACAAATTGGGGCCATCTACAAAGAGGCTTTTATGAATTATGTTTGATGTCATGCATTATTTCTGCATCTTTAAACCAATTGTTTCCTCAAAGTATCCTTATAGTACTATGTTGTCTTCCAGCTCCACAAACACCACCAACCAAATGTAGTGACACATAATACTGATCCACAGAGCTTTGGTATCAGGTGACAGGTGAAAATGTGTAAGTTGTGCAATGAGTTTTTAGACACTTATCTTTACAAACATTCAACAGAAGAGGTTCAGATCAGGCTTTCACTTATTCTTAATTTAGTTTGTTTATTCATATTCATTGTTTATTTCATTTATTTTTCATCCACGGGTTTACTGTTTAGCAGGGCAATACCTTTTATTGGCACACAAAAATAAATACAGAACACACAATATAGCATATTCAGCCTTGTCTGGACACCCGATAAGAGTAAAAGGTGATTATGTTTCATACACACACACACACACACACACACACACACACAGGTGTTTCTCTGTGATGTTTCACCGTGAAGCTCAGATCTCACTCCCTATGGCAGAATCTAATGGTACCAGAGCTTAGCTGCTAAATGGTACTTAAATCCCTGTAAAAGGGGCTTTGGGGATTTTCTTGGGTTTGTAATTATGCTACTGAAAAGACCAGTCCACTGGTCTGATACTGATCCTGCACATCATCTGTAGAGTACATACCTCTCTCTCACTCACACACACAAACACACTAAATTAATATTATTTTTAAGTGGGTGGTTTTAAGTTCAGTTTGCTTTCATTTCACAGAATAGTCTTTACCTGGAATTTACTGCATAGATTGACCAATAAACTGACCAAAGAGTGATCGCATTTTCAAATTATTTCCCACCGTAAACATGCAGCACACATACACACACACACAGTGGACTACAAACCTACAAAAAAGTGGAAAAAGTAAGTATGATTAGTCAGATGCGTGTGAGTTTGTGTGCATATTTTTTTAATGAGCGAAATCAATCAAAATGCTGAATGAATTTTAATTGGAATCAATCGCGTTTGTCGGTCACACCATGCTGCTATTGCAGAGCAGTTCTTAAATTTGAAATTTGTTTACTAACTGTCTTTCAGACAAACCTACACAAACATAAAAAAAGCCATCAGATGTCTCTAAGCCGTCTTAAAGACATTCATTTGACAACAGTTTGTTTTTTGAGAGTTTCATTACTTTACCTAAGAGCTGAAGACTGTGGATCAATGCAATCTGTTTGTGTGTGTGTGTGTGTGTGTGTGTGTGTGTGTGTGTGTGCGCGTGTGTGTGTGTGTTCATGATGGGTGGTAGGTTGAGCTCTTCAAGACTCTCCAGGACTCTGCTTCTGCTGTTTATCTGTTTCCCATCATGCCTCTCTTTATCTCCTGTGTTATTATTATCTTGATTCTTGTTGCAGCTTTACTTTTTTTGGGGATGGAGCAGAAAAGAGCTTTAAATAAAACGCCTCATTTAGGATTCATGGGATTCTGATAGACTGCCAAAGGCAAGAAGCCCTGGGGGGCATTATCAGTTGAGATCACAAAGAACTGCTGTCACAGAACGGAGTGTGTTAGAGTGTGTGAAAGTGTGTTTAAACGTGAGAAAATTTCAGAGTGCACACATGCTGTTGTGCATCTCCTCCTGTGTATAAGCATGGCTTAAATTATTGTGTTAAATGTTCTTAAATGACACTCTAATTAAGGAAGCTGAGAGAAGACATTCTAACCTGCCAGCTCCAACAGGAATAAATGTCAAATGTGTCTCTTCTTCAATTCAATCAGAACCGCACAGAACCATGCTTTAGCTGCTCTGCTGCCACTACTACTGCCTTATCAGGACCTTTCTAAAAATCCTTCAGGCAGATTATTCCCAGATACTGGATTTGAACAAGCGTGATTCAGTTCTGTTTGATTCGGTGTGTTTATTATGATTGATGATAAGAGGCATGGTTTCTGCTCACAGGCTGGGTTTTTGCTGATTTATGGCATGTTCATGTGAGCTTCCTGGTTTCCTCACACAGCTTAAGTTGTAATAATAATAATCTTCATGTAGACATAGAACCAAACCACCACTAATAGCCAGCCTCACTCTGGATGATGTGACTGCAGAAACACAACTTCCAGAGCTATGACCAGGACCTGTGTGTGTAAGGCAAATGTAATAAATCCTGTAGTCCTACAAAGTGTAGCTCATTAATAGAAACAAAAAAATAGACAGCTCACATTGTCTCATTATAGGAAATTAAAAGAAAAGCCAGTGTGTTGACTGAGGGAAGTCAACAAACAGTTTTTTTCTCCCCTCTCTGTGTGCTCCTTTTATTACAAATGACTCTTCCATGACTGAAGCTGGCTGGACATCTATCTTAAAAACAGCTAAAGATGAAGCAGTGTGAGTGACCCCTCCCAGTGGCATGCACAACTGAACCCTTCCTTGCACAGAACTGAACTTGTCGTGTGCCACCCTCCTTCGATTTAAACCATCAGGAGGATTATGGCACCTGGACAAGGTGGATTATTTCACCCCACCCACCACCACTGACTAAATGTTTTTTCAGTTGAATACAGATACAAATATTTAGAGCTTACTTCTTACAAGTTTGTCTCTTTGATTCTTATTGGAATAGTTCATTCCGATTAGAACAGTCAATGCATACTGTAAGTACTCAATGGATGTGCACATCTATATTTATGTATATTAATTCATGTGCATGTGTCCTTGTGTGTGCATGTGTGTGTCCGTGTGTGTGTGTGCACTCATAGTCAGTCACACACATCAGTCTTGGATACCTTGGCTTCTTATTTTCCAGCTCAGTACAGTCAGTAATGTGAAAGCTTTGGCAATTTTTCTGCCTGACTGCTGAGAGTCTCTGTACACACAGAGTCAAAAACACACACTCTCTCCATTTTCTCTCTGTTTGAAAGTTCAGAAGTCACATTTATTACTACATTAGAATGGGGATCAGAATCAGGCTTTTATTCACTCTCTTGCCTGTAGTCAGCTACTAAATGCTGGACACACCTCAGTAAAAACACTTGATTTTTTTTTTCTTCTGCAAGAAAAAGAAACATTCATTGTATGTAGTTATAGTTATTGTTTTAACTGAAATCCACAGTCAAGCTGCTTTGAAAGGGCTATGAATAATTCTATTTAGATGAGTGTTCTGTGTATAAATTTCATCTCAATCTGTATACTAATACACTAGACAACCCTGACAGGCAGAGTCAAGACCAGACTAAACACACATACAAACTTTCATTCAAATTAGAGTCCCCTAGAGGAATGAAGACTAAGTCTAATTACTGTATAGCTGTGTGTTATGGCATTATTGCATATATTATTTTATGGCATATATCAAACACACTGTCTTCTGTTTGCCTATCTCCATGTTCATTATATGTTATGGCCTCATCTAACCCCTGAAGTGTGTCACTTATTTGACCGAACTGCCCACCATCCCAAACACAATACCATACCCAGCCCCTAACCACACAAACAACTCAATTCTTTTCATCACTGCATCCACCAACTTCCTGCACCTTCTGGCCTCAATCAGGGGTAATTTCCCAACAATGTTGGTCTCTCAAGCCCTACTCACCTATGGCCCCAGGCAACAATGGGTCCTCGCTGCCCCTGGTAACAGTCTCCCTGGTTGGTCTTGATGTGTTTTCCTGTCCTCACCTCCTCCAGGTACCTTTTGACTGTCACCATCCTGCTCCTGTGCTGTAGCTACAGTATTGTTTTTGGCAGCCAGTCTTTTAGTTTTAGTCTAGTCTTATTAGACTAGACTAAGCATGGTAAGCATGGTGGCCAGTCAGGGACCGGCAGGAAGGGGGCCTGCTTGTCCCAATGGACGCAAAAGGGGCTGAGCAGATGGTCTGGCGAAGCCCCCACACTGCCACCAGGGATGTGCAGCAATAGGGGCTGTACGTGCCCAGAAAGCACCACCCAGGGGTGCAGTAAGAGGTCGTCGGAGGGTCCGGGACTGCCTCCCTGCATGGGGCACATCACCAGAAGCATCAGAGGGTGTGGGAGGAGACAGGGTCTACATGTACCCGGAAGGTTTGCCGCTGATTTTTGTGTGCAGGTTGGAGGGACCGAGTCCGCCATGCAGGACGCCTCCATTGAGAGGGAGGACCACTAGCCACAGCAGTGCAGTTGCCGCTGCCCACCCCACCACCTCCACTGATGTTACTGCTTGGGCTCTGAGGACATAACCCATGGTCTCTGTCATGATTGAGTGCAGCTGGGAACACAGCAGGCACCAATCTGCTTGACAGCAGGGCTCCAGCCATGTACAGGCATGGCTAATTAGGTGTACATGGCTGGAGCCCTGTTATAAGGACTTGCTGAGCAGTCGATCGGGGCTGCGACATTTTATGTGGGATCTGTGACCTACGTCCTGTATGTTTTTCAGTTCCTGGCAATCGCCACATGCCTGCGGGTTTGTTTTTGTTTTCCTCCTTTTGTTTCCCCTGTTTTGGCCCTTGTGCCTGGTTTGGCCGCAGAGTGAAGGCAAAGGGGCCAACAAGTGCTAAATACCTCTGGGAACTCCTTCAAGACTGTTGGAAAACCATTTCATGTGACTACCTCTTGAAGCTCATTGAGAGAATGCCAAGAGTGTGAAAAGCAGTAATCAGAGCAAAGGGTGGCTATTTTGAAGAAACTACAATATAAAACATGTTTTCAGTTATTTCATCTTTTTTGTTAAGTACATAACTTCACATATGTTCTTTCATAGTTTTGATGCCTTCAGTGAGAATCTACCAATGTAAATGGTAATGAAAATAAAGAAAACACATTAAATGAGAAGGTGTGTCCAAACCTTTGGCCTGTACTATACATACATTCCAGAGATGGAAGATGATTCCATCATGTTTCATGTTTTCCAACCACACATTGTGTTTTCTTTTCCACTTCATTGTAAAGAGAGTGTGTCCAAAATTGGCTTTGTCATTGTCTCCCAGCCATCTGCTAAACTTAAGTGTCCTGAAATCGAATTAATGCCATAATTGTGTATTACGAAAGTGACGTGGTTTGTGTGACTGGATGGGAGATACAGAAAATAGAAACTGCTATAATAGTAATATTCCCATTTAAGGCGTAGAGTAGAATTGAGTAGAATTAACTAAAATATTTTATCATTGCAATATACTTAGTACAGTAATATCTGCTGTTCTGCAATATTTTACTGTCAGACAAGTGAGAAGTAATTATTCATTTTCTGACTCCAGTGTTCTACTGCTGTTTGCTTGGGCTGAACCTATCAGCAGCTAATAGCCATAATGAGCACACAGAGAACTTAGATTTATTCCACTGCAGTTCCCACCAGTGTCAGCAGTGACGGAGTCCTTAGCAAGGGGGTCCGTGAAGGAGGGGAGAAGGACAGCCTCCCCAAACCTTTATCTATCCCCGTCTGACAGCCCATCTCCTGGACATAATTAGTGTGCAGTGAACAGGGACAGCAGCTGCAATGGTAAGAAGTGGAGAAGAACCGAGGAAAGGGCGGAGACGAGGAGAAAATATCGTATTTCCAAAAAGCTAAAGGTCCACGGCTTGAGTCCAAAGCTGATAAGCAGCCAAGCTTATGTCTTAAAGTCGGATTGTTATTGTGTAGGTAAAGTGTAACCCTGCACTTTGTTTGGTTAGATATGGCCTCAGCTAAACTGATGTCAGTTCCGCTCTGTGAACAAACAAAATCACAGCCAAACTCTGGGTTTCATATTTTTCCTTTGGCCTGTGCTTTGCATGTATAAGTGGTCATATTTGCAGCTGTAAATGATGACTGATGGAACTAATTTAGAGAGACTGAAGCATTGAGCATCTGTCCCACTGCCCTCAACTCCGTCCTTGCCTCTTGACGTATGCCTCTCTCTCTCCAGGAAACACCAACAGCATGTTCGCCGTTGACTATATCAGTGGCTCTCTGACTGTCAATGGGCAGCTGGACAGAGAGAACCCCCTCTACTCTGCTGGATTCTCGCTCACTGTGAAGGTACTGTAGTATTCCTTTACTGTAGTGTTTATTAGAGACACCTGGACACCATTCACCAAATGCCCCCATTCATCTGTATCTGAGGTTCTGGATCAGTGTCAAAGGCAGAAGTACACAGTGACCACTGATATATAAAGCTTTCTACCTGAACAGCAGTAGAATTCACTTTCATGTACCCTCCACATGTGGGATCTGAACCCGAAGTCCTCCCTTTTCAATGTATTCCTCCCTCCTTAGCCTCCCTGAGCCACATGTAGCACCTGCACCCCCACCTTACCTGAGTGGTATCGATTGGACAGGAACAGCACTTGGCTCTGCTGTGATGTGCTGTAATGAACTATTTATTCACACTTGACCTGGGAGCATGGATCAGTGGCTTTGTTCACGGATTTTCCACAGATCTGATTCTTACGGCAAAAATGTCTGTGCTTTAAATATCAACATTTACTTTTACAGGGATCATGAAAACCTTTCATTTTAAAACTTGTATTTCATAACTTTAGTGTACTTATATTGTACTTTTCTTGCGTGTGTAAGTGTGTTCCAAGGTTTAATCACAAAGGCCAGATACTCCCACAAGGTGAAGATTGTGGTCTTGTTAATGTCTTTAAAACATTCATAGCACAGCGGAGAAAGAGAGACGGGGACAGAGACAGAAATGGGTTGTTTCAGAATAGTAGATACTCTATCTGTCTTAGGTAAAGGATCAAGTGTGAGGCATGAGGAAACACTCTACTGATCCATCCATTTTGCCATCCATCCATCCATTCCTCCATCCATCTACTTATCTCTGCTGCGGTTGTAACTCTTTCCTCTGTCTTCTTCACAGTGAGTCTCAGTGACACTTGATTTTGAACATCTGAAACTGCTGTGTTGGAATATAACAGAATGAACATTTCATGTTCATGTCTCAGTCACACACACAAACACACACTTCACTTTATTTCCTCTTTGTTTTGTGTAGACATCTTGTGTGTGTGTGTATGTGTGTGTGTGTGTGTGTGTGTGGGTGTGGGTGTGTGTGTGTTTGTAAGTAGGTCATAATTAACATTCTGATATAAATTTTACCTCACAACTGAAATCCATAATTACAGCAAAGTAGCAGAATTACACGACCCGAATAAATGAAAAGTTTCCAAAAACATATTCATAAGTTATAGATTTTCATCTTTGTTCCCTCCACTGGTCCCTCGCTTTGTCTGTGTCTCTCTGCCTCTGCAGCTCCTCCTCGTCCCTCTCCCTCTCCACATATATTGATTTTGAGTGGAAAGTAATAAAACAAATGTTTCAACTTCACAAAGCTTGGAATGGCACCGCACTTCATGGAGGTGGAGGTCATCACAGGAGACACGGTGTGTGCAAGTGGGGTGTCTGCGAGGAAAACTGGCCGGTCCCATGATTACCTGGGGCCTGCGGCACTGAATGGACCTCCGCACTGAGCCACCTGTCATCACTTTATCAGGAACGTCCGCCCTTCTTATCACGGCATCACACAGGCAGGGGAGGGTAATTGTGTCGCTTTCAATCTGATTTTTTTCACCTCAAATCACATTGCATAGCATGCCGCTCCCCTCTGGCCTGGCCCTGCCCCCACTTACAGCCTATTGTTATGATTGCTTTGTGTCCCTTTCATCCAATAAATGCGCCTGTGGTAAACGGAGCGAGGGGTCACCACATCGGACAACAACTCTCCCCTCCACTTCTGTCAGGGGTCACCTCATGGGCTCTGCACTGGAAAAACAGTTTTTCTCCACTTCTCTAAGCAGATTTAGTTAGCATGTCATTTTTATGTTCACTCCAACCAAACCATTTCAACAAAAAAAATATTTTTGTTGAAGATTTTTTGTTGCAGGTATATATTTACCAAGAGCTGATCCAGCAGGTACCATGAAAAGATTTTCTTTTTTAATTTAGATTGTGATGAGGGTCATGTGGTGGTGCGTTCATTAGGGTTTTTGAACACTATGCATATGCCTTATACCTTCCAGATCATTAAATTAAATCAGCTAAGTTGACCAACCACTCCATGGTGGGCTGGTGTTCTTCACCCGGTCCTCACTCAGTGGCCTTTTCTTCCTTTTCTAGGTTATGGGTAGTGAGTCAGTGTGAGTCATATTGTGATGAGTGGATATTTGGTTAGATTTGCTTCCCCTGCCACAACTGCTTTATAGTCAACTAGTATCTTCCAAAGCGTATCTGATCCATCTACAAAAATTGACACGCGGTAAATTTGGGAAAAAATATGTGGATTTGTGCACTGTTTTCCACTGAGTAACGCAGAAAATACAAAATGTGAAATATACTTTATTGACAGCAGCCTGCCATACTTGACCACGTCCATCTCTAACAGCCCCCCGGTTGCTGTCCCCTGTCTCAGGCCACAGAACTAAATGATGACCGCACGCCTTCCGACGCCACCGTCTTGACCACTTTCACCATCCTGCTCATCGACAAGAATGACAACGCGCCACAGTTCAACAGTTCAGAGTACCGCGTGCGCATCACTGAACTGGCACAGGTGGGCTTTGCCCTGCCCCTCTTCATCCAAGTGGAGGACAAGGATGAGGTAAGGCTCAGGAACCTGCACCAGGATCAAGTGTGTGTGTGCATGTCTATGTGTGTGGCGGCCCATCGATAGGGGGGCACTGTGTCGCTGCCCCACCAGTGGGGCAGTGGTTGCCTAGCGGTTAAGGAAGTGGCCCTGTAATCAGAAGGTTGCAGGTTCGAATCCTGATCTGCCAAGGTGCCACTGAGGTGCCACTGAGCAAAACACCATCCCCACACACTGCCATGTATCACATGTGACAATCACTTCACTTTAAGTGTCACATGAAGAAGAAGATCACATTAAATAATTTTAGAAAAACATGAAAATTAAAATAAACAAGCTATACATTATACACTCTTGTGAGTACTGTGTATAATCTGCACTTAAGTGTAGTTTAAAATATTCTATCTCTCATTTAAAGGTTGTGTGACATATTTCCTGTCCCTTTGGGGTGCAGAAATCTTTACCTTAGACACACACTATGCATACGCACTGGAACCCTCTTCAATTGAAAGTATTGGAGAACTTTTGGGTGCAGAATTCTGTAACCAAATCCCGCTCACAAAGTCGAGGTTACAGCTCCATTCAGGAAATTCCTCGTAGTTTACCATTGTACTTTGTTTGCAGTTAGCTGGAGCAGCTAAGCAGCTTGTGGTTTGAGTGCATCTGAAAACTGACTTGCAAAAGTGCACCACACCAAATATTATTTCACCAGCTGCCACTGGTGGTTGGTTAGATACTTAATAAGAGCTAACAATCCTTTCAAAGAAAAGGGAGTCCCTGTATAGTGCAGCCTGACACTCACACCACACGCAGATTTTTCTCACATGAAGAGCAGAAGTGTGGAGTGGTGTCTGGTTTAATTAGTCCGTGATAGAAGTTAGGAGATAGATGTCATCATCTCTCATCAACTCAGCACAGAGGAGAAAGCCGCTGAAAAGAGGAGGAAAGAGAGAGACTGGGTTATTAAGTGTAATAATATTTATTCATAAGTGTTGTCGACACAGTGACGATATGCTGGTCGGGTGGAGAGCATTTGCACATGGATGAAAAGAGTGTGTGCGTGTGTGTATGTGTGTGTCTGTGTGTGTGGTACCCACCCACCCCTGATTATACAGCTGTATTATTTATTGTTTGCAAAACTGAACTGCTCTCCCTCTGCTCTGCATTGTGATGTAGCCAGGTCTTTTTTCCTTTTATAATTCTGATCAATATTCGGACTAAAGCCCTATCTGCCCTTTTTATAACCAGTACACCAAAAATCATTGTTAGCTGTGGAACCAGTGTATAAATATATAAAGAAACAAATATAACCTGTACACAGACAAAACAATAATATTCGACATTGCAACTGGAGAAATAGAACAGTATACATGCTGTGGATAAGGAATCTGGATGAATTTCTGTGTGTGTTTGTAAAATAGTTTAATATAAATCTACAGTCATCACAGTCAATACTCAGAACTAGTATTCAGCCCAGAGCTGAGCATTGGACAATTCACAGAAAAAATTGCAGTAAATTATTACCTGCATTTGGTTTCACTTCTCGCTTGCTTTTTTCTTATTCAAACCCACTTTGTTCTCATTTCACTGCTGCCATGTTTAAAATTCTGAAAACACCCACGGTTCTGTGTCACTATTCGGCACGAAAAACAGCATTAAGAGAAAATTACATCTCAATTCACACACAATTATGTCTCAATTGTTGCAGAGAGTGAACAAGGTCAACATGTAATTAGGCTTATTAGATCTAGAGAGGAGCGTTCACTTAATGATGATCTGATTTTCTGAAAGAACTAACAGAACCATAGAAAATGCCAATATTTGTACAGATGTCGGCTGTTTTTGTAGTAACTGCATATTATTAGTGCAGTAACTTCAAGTTATGAATGAAGTAATAAGTTATTAATGCTATTAATAAGATAGTAATGCAGTAACTAATATGTTAATGAAGGAGCTGCATGCCCTGTTTGATGTAAGCATCATGTTGTTGCAGAATATTGCACCTGTGGGGTTAAATGACCCCACAATGCATTTATGTCAGAGTTATGTACCTCTTGGTACTAAATGAAAAAATTAAGCTTATCAGCCCTGTGGAAATTAACCTGGAGTGGTGAAACAAGCTGGTTTAACTTCCTCATATGGGTGAATTTGCATAATGTGTACAGAATTAAACTTTCCAAAAACTGTCAACACACATAACATCCCACATGCAGCAGGATTAAACGCACACACACACATTCTGGTTCTCCATCTGCACCATTAATAATAAGAGCTGATAAGCATCAGAGTTGTATTGGTAAAGTCTGTTCAGTTACAGTAAGAGACAGACGGCCAGCCATCAGCAGGTGCGGATTTAGATGAATGGAACCTGCTGTCATCATTCGGCTCTCATTCATCTGAGTGTAAACTGCGCTCTGCCTGTCTTTTGTTATTATAATGTCGCCCCTCACTGTTATAATGAATATGCAATGTGACACCTCTTTCTGGACCATTCTCATTTCAGGCCCAGTTTCTCTGCTGTAGCTGCTCATGTCAGCTCTCACACCATCCTGCAGCTTTTCTCTGTCATTATTTTATTGTGTGCTCTTCTATGTCTCTATACTCTATCTCTCTCTTTCACATAAAGACTACAAAGTCAAAAACACTTTCTGCACCACTTGTGTCTTCCTCTTCCTCTTCTTCACCCTTTTACAGCCATCAAGTGGATTCTGGGTGAACACGCCCAGCAAAGTCAGTACTCGCTGTCACTTGTACACTTTCTGCTACTCACCAAACTGTAGCCGGTCCCCGTGTGACAACCGTTTTTAAAGGGGGCAAGAGCTGGGGGGAAAATGGATGGTAATTACATTTATGGCCCCCTTCAGCTGACACATGTGCTGCATAAGGACGTGCCATCAACCTGCTTCTACAATCTGCTTCTCAAACCAACAAACAATGGAAAACAAAAGGGGCAATTTTGACCACTTACATGACATCTACATCGATCTGGAGGATGAAAAAAAGATTTTTAAAAAGAAAAAAGTGACACTCTTGTTATATGTTGAGCTGGGGGACACATTGTTAGTTGGTTAGTTGGTTCCTCATAGGAACTGTCAGTGAAACATCCATTTTTTTTTATCCCTGCTCGTTACTGTATTTAGCAGTATAAAAGTTTACATCTGTATACAATGGCTTTCTTTTAGAGTTCTTTAATCTTGTACACCCTTATGGTGTGACATCATTGTCCTTACTAATCATTTTTCCAAATTATTTGCACTTCAAATGAGGCGTATTCTAATGCCATCTTAATAATAATAACATAAGAGTTTAAAATGACTTTGTTCAGACTCTCTATAGTGAAGAGATTCTCACAATCAAACTCAGTTGTTGTCGAATAATCATATGAATATGAAAAATATTGTTTCCATGTGCTGCAGCCTGTTTTGCGTGACCAACGTTTATGGTTAAATGTCGGATTAATGAGTGTGAAATAATTGTCACTGAGGAGAAAATTACCATCAGACTAAATATGATCATCTTCTTCCTTTGACTGAGTCAAAATTGTGATTTCTTTCCTTTTTTTCGGCACCACAACCCCCTTCCCATGATTTTCATTTTCTCCTGCAGCAGAACACTCCAGGTTAAATGTTTATTGAACTCTGACTTAATTTCCCTTCTGTTCTCGACCAGAGTCTCTTTTACTGGTGAATAGCTACCCTGCAGCAGATACTGTAGCACCAAAATTTACTGTCAGCACTCACAGGGTGGAGCGCAGGAGCTTGGTTAGACCGAACTTTGACCTATGAACTCTGACAGAGAAATACCACTTAATATTTGCCCCCCTCATGTGTGTGTGTTTGTGCGTGAGTGTGTGTGTGCGTAAATGAAAATGATGACTCAGGAAGGCTCTTTGACCTTCTCTTCTCCACATGTTCCACATCAGCACAGCAGGAGGTGGCGAAAGCAGAGAAAGACACTAATGAGGATTCCGGGGAATTTGATGTCACTTATCCACTCTGAGGAAGCTGGTGCTCCCACCGATTCAGCTGTTTCTCCTCCGCATTGCCATTA
Source organism: Denticeps clupeoides (assembly GCF_900700375.1). Lineage (NCBI taxonomy): Eukaryota > Metazoa > Chordata > Actinopteri > Clupeiformes > Denticipitidae > Denticeps > Denticeps clupeoides. The sequence goes on from NC_041708.1 coordinate 13,598,113, forward strand.
GTGCTGCCTGACTGCTGGTTTACTGTAAACATGCCATACTGTTCAAGATAATGGCCTCGACTGTCCCTCTCAGCTGTGAATTGACAGAGAGTGAGCTTTGTGTGTAGAACCATAATTTCCTTTCAGGACAACGTTAAAAAACAAATCGAAACAAGTATTCTGATTATCTGGGGAGATAACATGTAAAGTGGGTTATTGAAACATGGGTCCCAGACTCACTTTACCCCTTGTTCATGTGGGTGCTACAAGTGCAGTAATTTATTCCCACAAGCCAATGGTAAACTGGCCCTCCCCCGAAAATGTCAGATGTAGTGCACTGGGAACATTTTCAAATGTTGGATTTGTCATAATTAAAGAGCAAATAATCTATATATTGTAGTAGAAGTGGCCTTAAGATGACTAGCAGACATTCAGGTCATCAAATATTTTCAGTCATTTTCTGAGTTTCATGTATCTGACAACACGGTTTGTGTTATTTTTTGCATGTGACACCATCCACTATTACTATGAATTCCTCCCACTTATTTTACACACAAGAAACTGAGGGATTGGATGAACAAAATTAATCTTCTAGGTGTCTAAAATAATTACACACCCACAAAAAGAACAACATACTAGCAACCAGTCTTTTTTTGTCTGTTTTATCTGTAAATCCTGAAAACATATTTGAAGTCACATCAGTGCTTTTATTGCACTTTAATTGAACTTCTTGTTCCCTGTGCAGATATTGTGTATGTCTCTTCTTTTGTGTCTGTGTATTCATGAGTGTGTGCTTAGTCCGTTTGGTGCATCTGTTTTTGCTTCTGAATGCTTCACACACAAATAAGCTCAGGGTATCAGAATGTTCCAGCAATGCATGGTTAGTTTTGTGTCTGGTATAGAAGATGTTGGTTCTTTGTCCACTACCGTTTTTCTCTCAATTTACCCAGACACACCTCACTGACAGTGTGGCTTTTCTAGAGTGACAATGATGAACCTGGACAACATTGTTGGACAAACACAAATGCCTTCCTGATGTTTTCTCGACAATCCGAGCATGTGTGATTTATGTATCCGGTAGTGGACCATTGAAGATTCTGTAAGAAATTATCCTCTTGCTGATCCCCAGTAGAACCAGTACAGTGCATCTGGAAAGTATTCAAAGTGCATTCTTTTTTTTTTACCTTTTATTATGTAACAGCCTTATTCTAAAATGGATAAAAATGCATTTTTCCCTCAGAATTCTTCACACAACGCCCCATAATGACAATATGAAAAAAGTTTACTTGAGGTTTTGCCAAATTTATTAAAAATGAAAAAACCAAGAACTCACATGAACAATACATGTTTACAGCCTTTGCTCTATTTTTTGTCAATGCACCTTTGGCAGCAATTACAGCCTTAAGTTTATTTGTAGATTGAGACTGTAAGAGGAGTGTACAGGAACAAATGAAAAATGATTTTACCTGCTTTTTTATGCCACATTAACAGGCTATTTCTAATAAAGTTCAGGAATTCGAGTTTAGCAGAGATCAGGGCCAGTAGAAAATGAGGATGAAACTAACCACACATTAACTAAATTCTGGTCTAATAACACCATCTGCTCTGCACCACCTCTGAAGAATCCACAGTTTAGCATCACCTATCCCAGATAACATCTTTCATCAAGATTGAATTTACTGGAACCTGCTGTTTTCAGAATGATGCTGCGGTAATGAAGCAACAGAAACTGGTGCTGCTGACAAGCACTTCTGTGTGAACAACAGTTACACAATGTCTTAAACACAGGGTGCATTCGGCCCAACCAGAAATGGATGTGTCCCTTAAGACTTTTAAAAAGATTTGGGGTCCTTTTCTTGATCTGGTTCAGAGTAAGAATTTCCTTCCTGTTACAGTGTGATACAGTTTGTGTCTGGGTGGGATTCTGTAGTGGTGGTTTGCTTTTTCTGTTAGTATATGCTGTTGTGACTGTTTTCTCCTTTCCTTCTATTTATTCACTGTAGAATTTTGTTTTTGTTTTTCCTCTTTATTAGGGTTTGAATGGGAGGGGATAGATTGAGCTGTTTTTGTAACCCTGAGAATATTATTGTTTTTGTAATTTCCAGCAGACGCCCTTATCAAGAGCACTTATCCAGAGCGACTTGCAATCAGTAGTTACAGATACAGTCAACCTGGATACATTCAGGGTTAAGTAAATGCTAGTAAACTGAGTTTGAACTTTGTGGTCATCTGGTTCATTAGTGAGTGTCTTACCCACTTGGCTACTACCACCCCATATTTCTATAATAATATCAATAAAAATAACTTAAAAAAAACATTGTTGATGTCGTTTACAATGATGTCAATGTGTTCCAAACAAAGCAGAAAAAAAATATTTCTGCCATAATCATAAAGCAGAAAGCAAAGCGCATTATGAAAATCCCTGATGGAGCCATCTTAAATCAGCCTAAATTGGAGATGATGGCATGGGTGTGATGTAAATGAATGGGTCATCAGATGGAAATGATCTGTTTAGCATGTGGAACATTCTGTTATTTTGAAAGAGAATAACAAAGATGAATATTGCCAAACAAATGACCTATATGAACAACAAGGTGATAATTAGCTTCATTTAAAGAGCGGTACCATGTCTCTGTTGGTTCTGCAGGGCGTGAACAGCATGTTCCAGGTGTTTTTAACTGGGAACAACTCAGACCACTTCACCATCTCCCCCACATCGGTGCAGGGTCGTGCCGACATACGGGTCCGGGTGGCGGTCCCTCTTGACTATGAGACCATCAAGACCTACAGCTTCTCTGTGAGTACCCACAATGTACCAGGACACTCTAGTCTTTTATTATGTATATACTGTAGATCACTGTGCATGTTCATGTGAGAAAAGTACTAGTTTGTATATGAGTAGTGAATCAGTAGTGAATACTATTCTCCCATGAGCCACTTATACTGATAGAAAACAACAAAAATAATAAAGAACAAAACAGAACCAGCAAAACTGTGTTATGACAAAACATATAACCTGATATGAAAATATCACAACAAACTATACATATGTTGTAACACACAGTTTATTTGTTGCACAAGACCTAAGTTCATTGAGATTTTGGTGATACAGTATGTATTATTTATAAATAATACATATATATGTTTATAAATTTATGTTATTTGTGTTTATTACAGTTTAGAAGTCTTTTGGCATGTCAGGCAAAATAACCCTTAGCATAGACATTGCTGGGACTGATCTGATCTCTATGCTTTGTTGGATCTACTCGTCAGGGTCTCTATGAAACCAATTGTGTATCTGTAGTTCTTCTTATCGGGGTGGTCCGCAGGCCAGGAGCAGCTATCTTTATAAACTACAGGCTCTATCGTCAGTGCTAAAGCATTATAAATCTCTCATAGGGCAGCTCTGGCTTTGTCCTTTGTGGCATGCAGCTACGGAGCCATAAAACAGGTTTAACTCAGGAGGAAAAATGAGCAGAACATGGCCTGATGTCACAGAAGGCCACGCTGCTTCAGCAGATGTATGAGACTCTTGTCAGAAGTGGTCTTTTAAGACCGGGACTAAATGTAAATTCCCAGCGTGAACTGAAGTTGCAGCTCCAGGAAAATGTCTCTCCTTCCACACGTCTTTATTTTTTTTAATTAAATGCTGTGTGTTGTTATGCTGGAGTGTAGATTGGAAGGAAACTCCTCTGGGACATCCTGTTTGATTTGTGTCTTTTCAGCAGGTCCTGCTCATTCATGTATGAATCCACATTTGCAACAGAAATCAAACTGAATGTAAAACACTGAAGGATTTGTTTGACTCCCACTATGAATTTTTATTAAAGTAAAAATGTTTTTATGCATTTTAGTTTCATGTACATGTATGATAATAACTTAATTAAGCATTCATACAGTTCTGAATTGTGTCAGGGTTATTTCTATTGCCATGTCCACACTAGCAATCATTATTTATAATAGAAGTTGACACAAGGTACAGGAGGGTGGAAATATGAATTGGTATATATATGTTGAATGTTGGCTGTGTCAAAGCCAACACTGAAAGATGAGAGCGAGGGCTAATGGATATGTGGGAGTGGCCACAATAATGGGGTTTCTGGGAGGCTATAGTGTATGATTTCACATATACAATGTGGATTCAGAATCCCTCTTAATTAGAATTCCTCTTTCCTGATGTACCAGTACCATGCCCTGGGATTTTTCTACATTAATGCATTCCCTGTATGTTCTTGTCAAAATTTCAGTTTGCACAATTTGTGCAATTACTTGAAATGTTGTGGATCATCACACCAGCTCTGATATCTGAAATGTGTTCTGGTCATCTGTTTTTGTGGAGTGAAATGTTCATTTGTTTCTGCAGATGAGTTGGATCTGGGCATTTTTTTGTTTCTTTGTCCCAAATTCAGTTGTTTTATTTCTCCAGATGGCAACATTTTATATAAAGCGCAATTAAAGATATATATATTATATTTTAAGACAGTGTAATGCAGAGATTTATGAGCCACCTCTTCTTTCTCCTGTGTGCTGCAGCTCTATGCAAATGAGTCTCTGTCAGAACATGTGGGCTTCGCAAGGGTTTTCATCGACCTGATTAATGAGAACGACAACAGGCCCATCTTTAGCAGCACCGTCTACAACATAAGCCTGTCAGAGGACACACCACTGGGGATGTCGCTTATACAGATAAAAGTGAGTATACTTGCAGATGCATTAACACAAAAAATACTTTCCTATGCTACTTAATTAATTCAGGATGATACATTCAAATACAGAAAGTCTTTGATCGAGTTTCAGGACCTTTAACACCCAGGCACACACATGCACATGCACATGCACCCATCATGATTATACACTGAAATAAGCAACACAAGTATTACCCCAGATCAGTAGAACAGTTTTCAGCACATACACATACAAAAACATACACACACAGACACACACAGACAGTACAAATTCTCTGAAAACACTAATGACAAACAACCCTGTTTTACTGTCTGCACTCTCTTTTGCTGACTGACTTTTACCCCCCACTTTATGCCAAGGGTTTTAAATAGAACTTCATATGCAGTTTCTGACTTTTATTGTTAATAGTGATCATCAGGTCTACCATTCAGCTGTAAATACTACAGAACTATGTAAAAATCACTGTACTCATGATGCTCTGATGTTACCCAGACATACAGAGGCATGGCTCAATAGAAGATACAAGAATGAACAGTTTCTAATTTATTAACACAGGAAGATTACTATTGGAGTTATATGTGAATATTGTATGTAAAATGGTACCAATGTTACAGAAAATCTAAATGAAAATAAATGGAGAAAGAGAGAGAAAAAGAAGGGGGTCAAGCTCCAGAGAGGGAGCCTGGACCTGCAGAAATAGAGAGAGAGAAAGGCCCCGAAAGATGAGCCCTCGAAGTTGCCACAGACCAATCATATTGTCCTTTGATTTTTCTGCCTTGTCCAAACAGAACTCCTGAGACAGGAATACAGTGGTCATCCAGCCCCCCAAAAGATTTTCCTGTCATGGCTCCTCAGACCATTTGTTGACCTTTTGGCACACTTCTTATAAGCAGAAAGCCACAGCTTGGCGATAAAGTGGGGGATCTTCATGGACCTGGAAGTTTCCATCTTACAACTGTAACCCTTGGTTACGTTTACCTTTTTTTTGGTTTCATTTAACCCAACAAGCTTATATGACCTGTTTAATGTAATGACAAAATTAGTACAAAATTAAGGTTTTTGGACCTGCAGTTATTATAAATGCTTCATTGTCTAAATAATGACATTCTAATGACCTTGGATGTGACTGACTGCTGGTTCTGCACCTTATCTCTGCCTTATACCCTGTTGACCACTCAAATATTGATGCTCAACCTCACTGCTAGAATATTTTTCAAAGGTTATATATGGTCTATGCTTCTAGACAATAATGGACAAGATTAATCTAATAAAACATGGGCCCTCTTTCATCTCATAGGCTTTTCTGAAAAGTGGCATCAACCCATGAAGCCACTTTTCAGAAAAGACTGAGATGAGAAAGGGCCTATTTTTGATGAGTGCCAGGGCCGGCTCTATGCTGGGACAAGAGTGGGGCAGAGCCCCCTTAAACAAATATCCTGCCTCCTTAAAACTTAAAGAAGTTGAGAAAGAAAATAATAAATTACCCACAAACTGAATATGGAAAATTATATATTTGTCACACTTGCGTGCTGACGGGGGAGAGAAGCGCAGAGGCTGGACATGCTGGGAAGGGGGTTTTATTATAAATAAACAAGAAACCCAAATAAACAATGGCGCGGTGGCCGAAAAAGGGAAACTAAAACAAACCTGCAGGTGTGTGGCGATTGCCAGAACTCAAAATACATACATGGTTGCAAGGTCAAGTTCACTAAAGTGCACTGAGCAGAGTCCACTAAAATGCCGTCACTGTTAGTATGCAAATGAGCCAGTGTCAAGTTTCTCAGTAAGCAGTAGAGCTGTAAATCTCGAGTCGGTTCGTGTTAGGTTGGCTCTCAATTTTAGTCGGGATTTGGTTGGGTCAGGTCAGGTCAGGTCATGAGAGTTGCAAAAATGGATGCTGAGGAGATGAAACGGAGGCTTGCCTATGGCAGTTATGTTTTCAACTTGCTTTTATTTCCCTGCATATTTCTTTTCCTCTTATTCTAGCGCTCGTAGTGTGTGCAAAGAAACCCATGCATTTAAAAATCTGTACTTGTCGGCTAAGGCTTTTTATCCCCAGTTACACTTCTAGTAGGCAGCTGCACAACAGTGGGAGTCTTTGAGGTAGCAGAAAATCTCTGTCATCAAAATCATATTATAAAATCATATTAATTATCATGAGATAATTAACAACATATATACAAAAATATATTTGTATACTAGTGGGGGACTAGTCTGTTTTTCAGTCTGGATGAGAACTGTTTCTTACTCGATCACACAAGCACCACTGTAAGCCTGTCTTCTGCATAGAGCCATCTGGAGGACCTGTGCCCATCAATGCCCTACACAAAACCCTGCACCGCTTTAATCTCTTCACTCAACAGGTTTCTCCTTTCATATCCTGATATATTTTAATAAACTTGGCCTTCCATTTTTGATTTTGTAAATATTGGCAGCAGTGAGAGGTGTAATTGTTGAGTTTGAATATATTTGATATTATTCATCCAGTTAAGGTAAATGTTATGTTTTTAGTTCATTATATTTTTTAGTTCATTAAATTCATTACATTTTTTGCTGTGGTCAGCGGGTTTGCATCTCTTAGTAACCCTAAGAGCTACACCAGCAGAAGCTCAACCTTCAGTTGGGACACCCAAGTTGGGTAGCGTAGGGTAGAGGCCTGACAAAGTTCAATCCAATTACGTGACAAAAACAGTTATCCATAGAACCCCCGATCGCATCCATTTCCCATCTCTGTTGCATGCTTCTTCATATATGCATGTTTAGAACCGGCCCTAATGAGCACACTCGCAGACAAAACAAGAGAATTTTACACTGCCTCAAATTTTATCAAACATGAAGCACTTCCAATAAATTGTCTATAGTTATGGCCAAAAGTTTTGAGAATGACATAAATACTGGTCTTTTATTTGTCTTTTATTTTTTTGCTTTTGTTAATTTACATATAATACAGAATGTTATGAAGAGTGATCAGATGAATTTGCCAAAATGAACTTAATCCCCAAAAAAAACAACACTGCAAATATTGACTCATTTCATAAACTTTAAAATTGGCCATGACTGTATGACTCTTAATATGAAATTAAGAGGCTAAATAAGAGCCAAGTTGGAATCTGTTGGGGAGTGATATTTGATGGATCACAGAGCGGAAGAGAGCTGGAGAGCAGTTTACATTGTATCTGTGTTAACAACGTTCTGTCTTATACTGACTCAACTGACTGCATGCCTTGACATTTTACCAGGACCCTACCTTATATGACTGGTCAACAAAGTTGGTGTTAATGTTAAAGTGTTAATGTTAAAGGATCATGAAAATTGTTCTTTGAGAGATTATTTAACATTAATAAGAATAGAATAGCCTGTCTAATGTCCTGCAGTGACAAGAAAAGGCAAAAGGTTTAAGAGTGCTTTGGCCATCTTGTTTTGCCGTGCAGAGACAGCTCAGATGGTCGGATCTGGAATTTGGCTCATTATGACGCCATATAGAAAAAAGGTTACCTGCCATTTCTCTTGCTTTTTCCACCCAGAGAATTTCTCACCCCTTCCATTAAAATTCCATTATCATTTAAAGTTATAGAAACCAAAACGGTGCATCCTGGGGAACCAAGGCTGAATTCTGGAAATAAACTTCAGACATAGTATTAGGGGGCCACTAAAAGCAAAAAACCTTTTAGTGGTCCTTTAGGGGACCTTTTTGTTTCCATGTGCAACAGCATTATGCCAAAACTACAGCAACTGGCTGTGGTTGGAAACTCTCTTTTGCACATTCTGTGCACCACACCCACAAAAAGGGGGTGTCCCACACGGGCTCAGATGTCCACGAGTATGACCAGATATGGCTATGGCACAGATGTATTTCTGGCCTTATAACTCATTCTAAATGGCTGCTATTGTTTTTTGACTAGGATCAGTCAGATGATGAATTGGCTACAACATTCAGTGTCAATCAGGCCAATCATGTAAATAAATGTTGAGATGACAAATATATTGTCATCTTTCCACTTTATTCCTATCCAATAAAATATGACACAAAATATGTCAGAAGGCGACAAGCCTGGTGTCACTCCAAAATGTGTTTGTCAACTGAATTGATTTTAATCACAGTTTTATAGAAGTTTAAAGTTGATGCATTTCATCCAGAAAACACCTCAAATACACCAGTACAGACATCTACAGTCCAAAGTGGGCACAGCCATATCTACATAGAAACACACAAGTGCACATTCCGTTTTGTTTATATGAACCAGGGGAGTCATAATGGGTCATTATAAATATTTATGCTGCTTTAAAGCCCCCCCTGCCCCCTTCTAGGGGCAGCAGCATGTCTCCCCCTTGTCAAGACTGTAGAATTGCTCTTTGTTTTCCTTGTCTCTCTGGGAGCCATTTTTTGTTTGTATTCATTCATTTATTATTTAACACAGTTGCCCCTTTGGGTTCCTTCCTTTCCTTTAGCCATTATACTGCTAATGGATTTTACTGTGTGTGTGTGTGTGTGTGTGTGTGTGTGTGCACAGTTCAGAAACAGGTAGGAATAGAAACCCCTGCAGTAAACACAGGAAGAGCTTATGCACCATCCAAGCAGCAGAAAGTCATCAGAGGAAAAGTAGGTTTTAGAGTTGAGTCATGCAGAAGAGAGAATAGCTATAACAAGTAGAAGAAATCTGAATAAACAAGTACAGAACCTGAGATGAAGGTTGTCATACTCCTGTGTTGATTACCAGCTCTCAACCCAATTGAACACATATGAGAAATTTTCATACAACATCTCCACCACCACCATCCTCACACCACCACTTTAGGAGAAACAAAGAGTAATGGGAACTATGTAATGAGAAGCAGTGTATCTGATCAGGAGACAAAATGTCAGAAGCAGCACATCTGTATTTGTGACATAATCTCTATAATTTGTGTATCTGTATTTGTGACTTAATGCCACAGCGGTTAAGGAAGCTAAGCGGCGCCGTAATCAGAAGTTTGCAGTTGGAATCCTGATCCGCCAAGGTGCCACTGAGGTGCCACTGAGCAAAGCACTGTCCCCACACACTGATCCCCGGGCGTCTGTCGTGGCTGTCATAGCTCAAGGGTGATGAGTTAAAAGCAGAGGATACATTTCGATGTAATCACCATGTGCTGTGCAGTGTATCACAATGAAAATCACTTAACTTTCACTTGACTGTGTGTGCGTGTGTGTGTGTCTGTCTGTTTACTCATTTGGTTTAATTGCACTGATGGAATAATCCAGTAAGTGATGATAATGCTCCCACCAGAGGCTGTCATCGTCCTTCCTGTATCCTGGAATTCAGCATCTCCGATAACACTGCATTATTTAGGCATCTCTTCTGGGAACAAGTCTTGTGATCTATTCTGTTTCTACTTCTCTCTGGTTCAGGTGTCGTGAGGTATTTTGAGGTAAAAAAAACAAGGGTGAACCTGGCAGGCAGTGAGGGATAAATGAGCTGTATGGGAAGGTTTGGGAATGGCCAAATTTTATATTGCACTGAACAGCAGAGCTGTGTGGAGGTGGGCAGTAAAGGATAGGGGGGAAGGGTTTGTACTGGTGGCCTGATGCTGCAGGACCATCTGAAACCTGTTACTGAAAATGCTTCAGTAATTAGTTAATCACTGAAACGCCCCTCTGCTCAGCGACTCAGTTGCTTGTCACTGTTATTAAGTGTCTGGGTGTTTTGTTGGGTCTCACACCTGCTGTCAAATGGCTTTGGAGATAACGCAGCCATAAAAACTCACTCTTCATCAGTATTACGCCAAAGTGTTTGCAGTAAAACCTCTACTGTTGCTTTGCCTCTCTTTGGATGTCTCACACATGCAAACACACATGTCCATTTGCATTCTTTATCAAATTAGAAATAAGAACACAGCCTATGGGATGGAGAGTGTGTACTGCATGGTTTTATGTGTATACAAGTGTGTGTATGTGTGTGTGTTTGTGTGTGCAGGCATGTATGTGGCTCATCTATGTGTCTAGCTGTAGTTCTGCTGTGTGTGTTTCTATTCATCTGTGTCTGTCTAGTTGTGTTATGTGAGCGTATAGGCATAGTTGGTGTGTAGTTCTGACGTGTGGGTGTATGTTTGAGTATTGCATGTGTGATTTTGTTTATGTATATGTGTGGTTCACATGTGGGGAGTGTATGTGTGTGTGTGTGTGTGTGTGTGTGTGTGTGTGTGTGTGTTTGTGTTCAGGGTCGTGTCTCTTTGATGACAGGCCTGACAGCTGGTAATTGGTTTCTTTTTCAGCTTCTCCTGTTTGCTGTAACATTGGCAGAGAAGCAATTTTAGAGCCTCCATCATTTCACATTCCAGGTCACTTAAGATATAAAGTGCAAGACGGTGTCACCCCTTTAGTGTCCTGCTGATACAGACAAATGATAATCCTCTCGCCCCACCTGACCTCACCACCCCCGCTGCTACCATCCTCCACCCCTGTCACTATAGCTCACTTATGCCTTCATAAGTGTCAAGGAGGACCAAACATACCTCAGTTCATGGAGAACAGCCCTCACCAGTTTTTTTGTTTGTGTGTTGATACTGCCTTTGACTCCAGTTTCACAATGACACAAACCTATATTTTCAGGTTTAGAAGATACCATACAGTTTAGCATGGTGATCAGATATCTCCTCAGGGTCCACGATGAATTCAGACAGTTCAGCTGTTTCCACCTAGTGAAGGAGTTTAGGTCTCAGGTCTCTGGGAATTGTTCACTCGCCTATGAACAAGAAGACCACAAAGTCACAGGTTCAAACCCCACTTACTACCCTGAGCAAGACACTTAGTGTCTTCAGGGGGACTTTGTAAGGCGCTCTGGATAAGAGCGTAAATACTGTATGTAAATGCTGGAAGAAATTGGTGGCAAACTGCCTTTTCCCCCAATTTTTGCCTGAAGGGAAATAGGTGTGGAAGGAACTGTCAGTCTTCACTCATGCCTACCAAAGAAACAATGCCACAGTACCCTTGAATTAGATGAGTTGATATATAAAAGTGATAGTGAAGTGATTTTCATTGTGAAACACTGCAACACAGTACATGGCGCACACAACTAAATGTGTCCTTTGCATTTAGCCCATTTCCCTTGGTGACCAGTGGGCAGCAATAACGCACCTTGGCAGTTTGGGATTTGAACCAGCAACCTTACCATTACAGGTCTGTTTCCTTACCCGCTAGGCCACTGCTGCCCCAAAGATGGAGACCTAGATGCAGTCTTTCATGATGCTTAATCGCAAGCAAGAACCAGCACTGGTAGCACTGGTCCAGTCACTCCTATGCAAAATTGAGATCAGAACTTGCTTTCTTCTTCATTAGAGCACAAAAAAGCAGCAGTGCACTCAAAGAGAATGAACATTAATAGCACACATACACACACTCATTCAAATGCCTGCTGGCAAACTCTGATGGAGAAGAACACATCATTTAACCAGACTGGTCAACTGAGAACTAATTTCTCTTTTGTAGTTAGTGCCCGGGGACCTGGGAGGTTGAGGACTTTTTTATTGGCAATCAGCTATGAAGGATTACTGCGCACGCAGTCCTAAAGAGCTTAGTGTGGGATTTGGGCTGAGTTTTTTAATACTCCCACCTCTCAGCCCTGCTGCCACCGCAACTTTTAAGACTTGCAGGGACTGATCTTGTTCCAACTCTGCCGAGGCTCGTTTACATATTAATCACTTTTAATTAGGAGGCGCACCTTTGAGGAGCCCTTCAAATGAGCTGAGGAGCAGTGACACCACCGTTTGTCTTTCCACCCGTTTTTCATTTACAGTAACTCAAGACAAATGTTGTACAGGATTTTATGGGATCATCCTGTAATCATCTAAAGTGGATTAAACTGATGTAGTTTGTATACATCAGGCACACCCAGGAAACCTGTGACTACATATTCTTACCCGGCCCAATATTTTATCAGGACAGAATGAGTTTGTTCAGTTTGGACAAGTAAATTGTAAATTGTCAGACTGCTTTAGCATTTACACTACATTCCTTTCTGACTTGATCAGGTGATCGGGGTTATTCACAATCAAAATGTTGAGAAAGGGTGAATTGAATTGAAATCAGTGAAAACTATTTTTGTATCAGATAATCAACTGTGACCTAGAAAATGGCATTTACAAATCACAAGGTATTTTAAAATACATGATGGGTTATGTTTGTAAGGAGAAAGAATAACTGAGGCAAGAACGCAAAACATAGTCATTCCATAATTGTTTTATTGACATTAATATAACATACAGAAAGGCACTGACATTTGGTGAGTCTTTCTGCCCCTTGGTGGGTGTGTCCATTGTGACGACACCTGTGCAGCCTTTATTAGCACCCTGTCACCATGGCTGCGGACATCAAGGTAACACCCTTGGCGCTATCATCTGAACACTTATGAACCTGTCAGTCAGGCAGAGGGTGATAGGGACAGGCAAGTTGGGGTGGAAGAGGATGAGAAGGAGCTTTCTGCTCAGTAACTCTGAGCACTTGGGTCATGGAGGTGAGACAGATGAAAGCTCACAGGTTAATATGAAAACCTGACTGGGATTTTAAATCTGCCTCTCTGTCTACTGCAGACCACACTGCTCTGCTCTTTTGTTCTCTGAACAAATCTTTATTAAAACCAATGTAACCAGTGAATATGATATATAAAACCAACCTTAACCGTCATTCTAGTATCAACTACTCTACAACCTATTCTTTTGCAATGCAGGAGCATTGCAGACATACATACAGATTTGAGTGTTCCTGTTTCCTGTCATTTCGAATTCACTGCAATGACTCACAGTTGCTCTTGTGTAAGACAGAACATGGCGTATGTAGATGACAAAGGTACCCACCATCCCTAAACAAATGGTACCCACCAACCATAAAAAATGACTGAGTTGCCTTTGGCTGGTAGAGAACCCTGAAGTGTGGTTTATTCAACCCTGGACTTGTGCTAGCACACAAGACACACACACTGACCCTACACAGTAAATCAATACTCACACACCTTACAGACCGACGCTCACATTGCAGTGACCGTACGCCCACTCAACTGAAACTCCATTAGCTGAGCCTAGAGCCCAACGCATCATAATCCATCAACACTGGACTGTGTGTGTGTGTGTGTGTGTGTGTGTGTGTGTGTGTGTGTGTGTGTGAGTATGCCTGTTCTTCTGTTTCCTGAAGTAGGTTTAGGAGTATGATCTGAAAAGTCTTGGTACATAGAGGATGTTATATACAAATGTCACATGTTACATGCTAATTACTCTAGGTCCTTACTAAAATAAAGCCACTATAGTGCGTAGTGGCTTTATTTCAGTAACTACTGAAGCTTGCAGACAACACCACCTTCTTTGGACTCATTCAGGATGGTGCTGAGTCTGCATACCAACAGGAAGTTGAGTGACTGGTACTCTAGTGCAGTCACCACAACCTGAAGATGAACAAGCTCAAGACTGTGTGGATGACATTGATCTTCAGGAGACATCACCTCAACACTGCTCCCCCTTACCATATCAGACTGCCCAGTGTCTTCTGTGGAGACCTCAAATAGATGCAACAGATGATGTACTTCCTGAGGCAATGGAAGAAGCCCAGTCTTCAATAAGAGCTGCTGATCCAGTTCTACATCAAGAGCCAGGAACAGGGCTGGGTAGATCATCACAGATCCAGGGATGTGAGATCCCTCACACCCTGGACGCAGACCTTTTGACCTGCTGCCCTCGGGCAAACGATATAAAAGTCTGTAGACTAGGACCAGCAGACGCAGAAACAGTTTGTCTCTCCTCAAAGTCACATTTCTAAAGAGCTGAACTGTCACACTACCAATCACCTACAGCATTGCAGATTATGTACATTTGTACTTTGTTGTTTTATACTGCTTGTAAACATTGTTGTTTTATACTGTTTTGCTTGAGAGACATCATCAACCGGACTCAAATTCCTTCTGTGTTTGCTCACATACATGTCCAATAAACACTATTCTGATTCTTCCCCTCAGCATACATCCAGTCTTAGATGTAGAGGTGTATTTATAGGAAACACTCACACACACACAGAATGCTTGCTAGACATGAATGTCATTTATCGCTCCCTCTCTCTCTGTGTCTCCAGGCGACAGACAATGACATCGGCTTGTTTGGAGTGGTACGCTATTATTTCAGCGACGAGCCTGATCAGTAAGGAGCTTCTGCAGATGGTCTGATGGGAAGGGACAGAATTACTCAATTTCCAATCTGTAGCTCCTCATGCTCTTTTGTTTACTTTCATAATATTCTGCCTGAAAATGCAGCATATGATCAGCATATGATATTAATAGGGTGTTAGCATTTGCTGATTGTGTCTTGTTAGTGTCCCTGAGAGAGGAGTCATGAATGGTAAGATATATATTTGTCTCCAGGTTTTCGCTGGCTGCTGAATCAGGCTGGGTGACTCTGAGAGGTCGGCTGGATTTCGAGCTGATGAGGCGCTTCACGTTGACTGTGCTTGCCCGAGACGGTGGCGGGGAGGAGACCACAGGACGTCTCCGTATCAACGTGCTGGACGTAAACGACAATCCACCACTCTTCCAGAAGGACACCTACATTGGCTCCCTACAGGAGAACCAGCAAATACCTCAGCAGGTGGTCCGAGCCCGGGTAAGTTGCCCAATTGTTTGGTACATCAGGTCAGAGTTGTATCCAGTGTTTAAGCTCTAAGAACACTTTAGAACTAGGGCAAAAAATTTAATTCACAGAACATATGTTGTGACTATAAAAATCAACACAAATTACTAGTAGTGGAGTGCTGTGCGGACCTCTCCCTTAAAAAAAGAGGTTTCAAAAGCCAGCAAATGGGATGAGGTGTCTTGATAAGAAAGTCTTGTGGGGGGCTGGATGACCACTGTCGTCCTGTATCTGGGGCATTGGTGGCCTAGTGGTTAAGGAAGTGGCCCCATAATCAGAAGGTTGCCAGTTCGAATTCCAAGCCCCACCATTAAGGTGCCACTGAGCAAAAACACCATCCCCACACACTGCTCCCCAGGCACTTTTCATGGCTGCCCACTGCTCACCAAGGGTGATGGTTAAAAGCAGAGGACACATTTCGTTGTGTGCACCATGTTCTGTGCTGTGTATCACAATGACAATCTCTTCACTTTCACTTCAC
Source organism: Denticeps clupeoides (assembly GCF_900700375.1). Lineage (NCBI taxonomy): Eukaryota > Metazoa > Chordata > Actinopteri > Clupeiformes > Denticipitidae > Denticeps > Denticeps clupeoides. The sequence goes on from NC_041708.1 coordinate 13,613,897, forward strand.
AATTTTCCTACCAAAGCATGTCAAACATAGGTGCCATGGAAACCAGATCATTAACCTGTCTGTGGGATTAATGTACACAATTAAGGACATTTATTATTATTTGACATTTCTTTCATTTGTTCCTGGGAAGTAACACATTCTGGACTGCAACGATTGTTGCACATTATTGCTTGTACTGTCTTCTGCAAAATATGTATGTGTGTGGTAAAGAAGTAGTTCAGGGATTACAACAACATGACTCTGTAAAATGGAAAATGTAAAGTCCATGTCTCCAAGCTGTGGCCTATATGTGTTAATATATTAAAAACAGTTCATTCTTGAAACTTCTATTGTGCCATGCCCCTTTATGTCCAGGTAATATCAGTTTAAATACATTGTTTTTACTCTTTTCCCTTCCTCCTCCATTTTTCTTCCTGCCCATTTTGTTGTTTTGGTTTTATGCAGTGGGGCAAACTGCTTACACAGCAGTTCCTCATAGACTTTATATTAAAACCCCAAGTGTTTAAGGTTAGCGGCAGCTAATCAAAACCAGTGAGCTGAGCAGTTAGCTGTGGTACACACACTTCCTTAACTGCTAGGCCACTACTGAACCATAAGTAAATGAGTAAGTAAGTAATAAAGTAAACTAATCAGTAAGTAAATTGTGAAATAAATGAATCTGAATGAATACCAGTTTGTGATGCAAGTAGTTAGTACATAACAAAAGTGACAATAGTGTTTCAGTGAAGAGTAAAACTCATGTCAAAAATCCAGAAATCTTTCTCTACTCCTTCTCAACCAGAATTGTTTTTCTCTCTCTCTCTCTCTGCAGGCCACAGATGAGGACTCACCCCCAAACAACATTCTGTCATACTCCATCACCTACATCTCCCAGTTCCCCAGCTTTTTCACCATTAGCATTGTGGAAGGCTACGCAGGTCAGTAGTCCAAATGCCGCCATGACCCCTCAACACTGAGAGCCTGGAGCTCAGCTGGTGACATGCGTTTACAGCATCTAGCAGAAACTCTTATCCAGAGCATTTTACAATCAGTAGTTACAGGGACAAGTCTCCATGGAGACACTCAGGGTTAAGTGTCTTGCTCAAGGTGTCACGGCAACATGGTGGAAAGACAGACACATTCGCACAACTCTCAAAAATGGTTTATTACAAAGAACATGAGCACGCACAAAACACACAGTTTAATGACCCATCGAGGACGTGGTACAGAAAACAAACATTTAGATATACAAAACAACAGCACATGATCAGGGTAATGAGGAATACACCAGTCCAAATCATAGAACCCCCTCCAGAGTCAGTTCCTGGTCCTTTTCATGACTCCTGACGTGCCTTTCCAATAGGCACGAGGACAGCCCACAGGCAAGTGTGGATGGGTCCATGCCGATCAATCACCCTGTAGCTTTTGGCCAATCACCTTTGGCACCAGGGATATGACCTCAATCCTCCTCTATCTGCCCCACTCCTGTCCTTGTCCAGAAACCCTGAAAGGATAAGATGCTCCTTTCTCACCTCACACACTTCCACACAGTGATGCAGGCATCGACGACCATGTGGTGAATGTCCATGCGTGCCAGGACCCTGCTGAAAATGAAGCCATGACTTGATTGGGGGACAGGGGACTGGTTGTGTCTTCTGATGAACCAAGGAGACATGAAGATAATAGTCCATGGGGTTAAAAAGTCGGCTGTGGCAAAAGAATGCAGAACTAGACCACCCCCTCAGGAATCAGTTCTTGACACAGAGACAATATGGAAGTAACCTGTGACTTTGTGGTAGTCTGGTTCATAGGCGAGTGTTTAATCCACTAGGCTACTCCCATGCCACACACTGTGTCCTATGTGATTAAGAGTTCAAGTGTTTTTATACTTGAATGTATCTCTGCTAAATGGTTTCATGGCAGGATGATATCAGAGCTAATTTTCCTGCCTTTAATGTAATGTGTGCAGTGATCACAGTGAACAGACCTCTAGACTACGAGCTGGTACGTGATGGGATGATCTATTTAACACTGATGGCCAAAGATGGAGGGGACCCACCTCTCAACAGCACCGTGCCAATTACCATTGAGGTTTTTGTGAGTAGATGCAGATGAAAATCTGCCTTGACAAGTTTGTTATTTGAAATGAAGGGATGAATTGATTTGTGATGGTATGCATGGTTTGTTCTTACTGGTTTTGCATCTGGCATGTTGTCTTTGTAAAATGATACTCCAGCCTTTCCTGAATCTGAGTTTAAAAAATTACCTTCAAATGATTTCCAAAATTTTAGAGAAGGTTATATTGGACTCCTGTAGCATTCTTGCTTAGTTTTGTTCATTATGTAAATCAATTATAAAATGATATCAAACACTAACAGTTGCAGTCAGTGGTATATATTGTTACGGCTTAAATGTCATAGTAATTGTAGTCAGTGATTACAGTCCCTTTGCATGAATTGATAACAGCACAACATCTTTATTTGGTGCACAGGTTAGAATATTTCCCAGATCTCAGATGAATACAGTGGAATTAAGCGTAATGTATAACCCTAAAAATTCAACTAAGAAACAGTACAAAAAAAAAAACCTTAAACTAAAACTTTGAAGCACAACTGCACATATAACCACTTTAGATTATATAGTCTCTTAACTTGACAAGGGCCAAAGCCTTGTAATATGTTCTTATATCTTTTCTGTGCCATCAGCCACAGCAAATGGTAAAGTCTAAGGAGCTCAGGGATTATTCACAAAAGGGAATTGTTTTATAGTCAGGATAAAAATCTGTTCAAATATTCCTGTTTCAAAAGGATTAAATAATTATTACACCCAAGAATTACAGAAAGCCCAAAATGACCATGACATTCCTCTGCTAATTTTGGGCACGACTTCTATGCAGTGTTTATTTTGATCTTACACCTTCCTTCCAGATTCATATTAAATCCATAAGGAAGTTAGGATACAAACATACAATTCCAAAAACAAAACAGGGATTTAATGACAATAGAAGAACACAACAGGGCGAAAACACTCAAGGATAATTAGGCACACGATGGACACAAAAATGTCAGCAAAACCTGGCCTGGAGTGCCAGGAACAGTGCAGGTCGAGACATGTTCACATGTGTTACTCCTCTGAAATCTCCTTAAATCTATAAGACAACCAGAGTCAAGGCAGACTATTTTTTTTTCATCTAAAAAGTATAAGGGTGTGTTTACATGTTATGTAGAGTGTCTCAGATATGAACAATTGTGTTGCATACTCCTGGTGTTCCCCAAACAGAACTGGTGAAGTTGACTAAATCAAAAAGATTTAATTCCAAAAAATTCTAGAAAAATCTGAATCAGAATTAGAAAACTTTATTAATCTCGAAGGAAATTGCTTATTCATTATGAAAATTTTCCTTCATTAAGCCTCATTCACACTCTCTTCATGTTAATTTCTGTCAATTATGATAATTCTTATTTGTTGCACATGGGAGGTTTTAAAATTTCAGGCAAAAAAAAGAAACCTGCTCAGAATCAGTTTCTTTAATGTATTGTTTGTTCTTGCATTGAAACATAGACCTTCTAATTTGTGATTCTCCATCACATTTTAAATCTATTCAGTGAATATTGTTGCACAAATTGAAAGTCTCCCACCTTCTATATCTATTATACCTGTAGAACCAGAATTCCTGCATCATTGAACAAGTCACATGCTTCATAGTGCTTTCTAAGGAAGTATATTATTATTAATTAAGTGACATTTGGAGCTCCTGTAATGAAGTATACTTTAACTGAGATTAAAATTAGAAAAAAAACAATGATATTTTGTTGGTTGGTTTTCATAATTTAAGGGCCTGACCTGTCCCGGTTGTGTAGTATTAATGCCTGTGTGAGGTGATAATTCATGCAGCCAATTAACTTTCAGTAATTAGCTCCCATTTAATCAATAAATGTCAATGCGGTAGCACTGGCAGAACACATACTCACACACAACATTTACATACACACTCAAACACACACACAGTCTGCTTCACAAGGCATCTGCGGTCTGAGCCTGAAGTGAAAAGCCCCAATTCACACTGGTCTGTGTATGAGTGGGAGTTGAAGCTGTTTGTGTGTGTGTATGAATGTAAAAATGTGAAGTTGCTTTATATTTGAAAATGTGTACACACTTTTCTAACAATTAAACCAATACTGTCCATTTATCTCCTTTATGCAGATTGAGGGCAGTCACAAATTCCTGAACACAATAAGCAGTGCTGTAAGTCATGAATCGGGGGAAAATAATTGATTTAATTGGTCTTTTTTTTATTCCAGGATGAAAACGATAACCCGCCCAAATTCAGCCAGTCATCTTACATCATCCAGATCGCAGAGAACATTGTTGCAGGTGGGTTAATTGGTATTTAGAATGTGCAGAGTAGAAGGTATCTACCAAAGAATCTACAAAAGCACCAAAATCTGATGTGAGGAACTGGAATAAAAAATGGAGCATTGGGTACCTCACTGTTTGCTAGGATGGATGTGGAATTTATAAATATAAACTTGGTTTGGTGTGCTGTGTTTATTTGGGAATGCTAAGCTAATAGCGGCAATGTGTGACATTTACATTTACATTTAAGGCATTTGGCAGACGCCCTTATCCAGAGGGACGTATAACATGCTTCCATGTTACCATCGATGAAGTGATCAATTCTGGTTCACTAGGACCCCCAACTATGAATACAATCTTTTATTCACTCTGTTGTAGTTTCTAAACACAATCCAGACAATATGACGGTTACGAGTTAATCTTAATATTCTCTAAAGAGGAAGGGGCAGTGGTGGCCTAGCAGTTAAGGAAGCGACCCCGTAATCATTTTACATTTACATTTAACATTTAAGGCATTTGGCAGACACCCTTATCCAGAGCAACTTACAACGTGCTTTCAAGTTAACATCGATGAAATCAACACTTCTGGTTCATTAGGACCCCCAGCAATGAATAAAATCTTTTTATTCACTCTTGTTGTTGATTCTGTACATAAGTTAGACAATAAGAATGTTACAAGTTAATCTAAATATTCTCTAAAGAGGAAGGTCTTGAGCTGCCGTTTGAAAGTGGTCAGTGACTGAGCTGTTATGACCTCGAGGGGAAGTTCATTCCACCACCGAAGGGCCAAGACGGAGAAGAGTCTAGATGAATGTCTTCCTTTTACCTTCAGAGATGGAGGGACCAGACAGGAAGTACTTGTAGTGTAGTCGGCACTTGACGTGTAGTCGGCACCCATAAGACAGACAAACATAAGAACATGATACAATTACAAAATGTATGACACAGAGTGCACACAGACAGTGCACACTTTTCACAAAGTTAAATGAACACAGTGCAAGAGCCACCATGAAAGCAAAAATCAAAACAGTATGATAATGAGCTAAAACATGTAGACACAGTGACATACTCACAAAAAGTGAATGTGACGCCATAGATGGAGTTCGAGGAACAATTGCACAAAGTTACAGATGCCAAACAGAATGGATATTTCTGATCATTACACCAAAATGCGTGTTGCATTCAAATATGTAGACTTTAATATGGAGTTGGTCCCCCTTAACAGCTTGACATTGAATTTGGTGATGTGAGGTTTGTGTGCAGCCTATTCTACCAATTCTATGAAACTCTACAGTTTTTCCATTAATGCCAGTGGTAGTTTAGAACTCTTCAGCTATGGAGTTAACAGACATTACTATGGATTAAACTTTGTGTGCTAACCAGAGGATGATAAGTTCCCATTTCTGAGCTTTGGTTCCTCTCAAGGCTTGTTCCTATTTTGCGGTTTAGGGAGTTTTTTTTGCCACTGTGTTACTTCCCCGGTCTAGGGTCAGGGACATAACAAATGGGACATATGAGTATAAACTCCAAAACGACGCAACAACACTTAATGCTAATCTTTTATTACAAACAAAGACATTTAAACAACAACAGAAACACAAAACAGGTCTGGGCAGTCTAAGTCTTATCTTCTCGTCCTAATCCTTCACTTCACCAACAACATTCTTCTCTACCAACAACAGTCTATCTTCTCCAACAAAGTCCTCTCTTCCGCAAACACTCTCCTCCTCTTTTCACCAACTCTCTTCCTCTTCACCAAAGCAGCCACCATTTTGAATCCTCTTCCTGATTACAGCCCACCAATCACTGCAGGAAGTGGGAGGAGTCCAATCATGGCTGATGAGGAGCCACCCTGCAACATTACAGAGACAGAAAGAGAGAGACACACACAAACACAACAGAAAACACCCATAGTCTGCCACGGGACGTCACACACTGTCACTTATGACTTGCTCACTAGGGGCCTTGAGCACTGATTTAATGTGAGGCAACCTGTAAACCATGTTACAATCAACCCCCCCTGAAAGGTCACCAAAACCATGCACACTCTCATAACCCAATAAACCATCCAAACAGTCTGACGTAGCATTACATGTTTATACATTACCTCTAGACCAGGTCATCCAAAAAGAAATCAATTCTTTGTTCAATTAGAAAACTATACATTAGGCGGATTTGAAGAATACCCCCCCTTCCCACCCTTCAAGAACATAAAGGTGCAGTCTACACCCCATCTGGTAACATCTGGTCTCTCCAAATACAGACTGATTAAGTGCAAATGGGTTATATTCCACCATCACACAAAATAACAGTAAAACGTTTCTAGGTCACAATTTTTTTTTTTTTTTTATTGGTAAAAACCCCACCCAACAGGTTTTTGAACCATTGCCTCTATAAGCCTGTTGACTTCTTAACCATTCTCCCATCTTGCTCTTGTAACTACTCTGCCCTGGACCGTAACTTGGTCTGATCTAGGTGGTCACATGTGGTGATGGCCAGGGGTCTGTAATGTGTCAGGATCAATGTTTTGAACTATGTTAGTCTGTTTATTATTGGTGTCAACTGAAGGACTATCTGGACAATCCATAACAGTCTCTTCATAGTTGAACTGAGTGTTAGATGGACTAGAAGCTTGGACAACATCCTGTCATAGCTTGTGAAACAGGCACTTCTGCTACACAGTCTTCAGCATATTCAGAATTTGTGTCAGACAGCACCCATAACGATGTCTGTGCTTGAGAATATTCCTTGTCCAAACTACTAAGTTCACTTAATTCTTCACCCTCTCTGAGATCATTATCACTGAGTGAATCCTGTGACTGACTTTGCAGTGTATTGTTCACTGGGAGGAAAGTTTCTGTGCACAACCTTGCTTTGCCCTGTAGCATTTCTTATAGATGTGTGTCTTGGGCTTTTTCTTGACAACTGTGAACACCACAGGTTCCCACTTGTCAGCCAGTTTGTTCTTGCCCCTCTCTCCTTTGTTGGCCAGTAGAACCCGACCTCCAACTTGAAGAGGGGTTCCTTTGACCTTCTTATTGTACTGACGAGCCTGGCGTTTCTGTTCCTTGTCTGTGTTTTGCTGAGCGATTCTGGCAACCTCAGACAGATATGACAGAAGTGTCCTGGAATAACTGCTGAAATCTCCCACAACAGGATCTTGCATGATAGTCTTAAATACAATGTCCACCGAGAGCCTCGGGACACAGCCAAACATCAGGTAAAATGGTGCACATCCTGTAGTCTCGTGAACTGTGGCATTGTAAGCAAAGGTCAGTGTCTGAAGTTGTTGTGGCCACACCTGTTTGGCTCTCAGAGGAAGAGCTCGCAACATATTCCAGAGTGTGCGATTAAATCTTTCAGTGCCCCTGTTGCCCATGGTGTGATAAGGCGTAGTATGGGACTTGGCAACACCAGACAGCTGAAGCAGCTCAGACACCAGTTCACTCTCAAAACTTGGTCCCTGTTGGGAATTAATGCGCTCAGGGAAACCGTATACACAAAAGATGCCATCCCACAGCTTTCTGGCCACCTGCTTGGCAGTCTGGTTCCTACACTGAAAGGCAAATACCATCTTTGTGAAGTGGTCAGTTGCCACAAGCACATAAACTGAATTTTTGTTCTTGTCTTCCGCTGACCAAAAGTCAATGCATAAGAGTTCCATAGGGGCGGAGGTCTTTATGCTCTCTAAGTCTTTGAAAGACCACTCTGAGTCTGTTCAGCGCTCCTTCCTCAGTGGGGGCAAAAATGAGAACTAGAATGTCTCTTGATCTGGACCGGGAAGCACTAGGCTCTATAATGATTGTGCTACCTGCACAAAAAATCCACCCTCTCCAAAAACCCACATTGGAAAAAAATTCCCCATAATCGACACCAGCTCCCTCAGAACTCGTTGTCGGTTCCATATCAACAATTGTCCCAATACAGTAGATGCCCCGCAGTACTGTTATGGCCGACTTGAAATGATGATGGAACGAGCCACCCGCAGTGATCGAAGTGAGGTTGATGCTTGATGAATCCAGGTCACGGCACCAATGTAACCCGTTGTCCCTGGACCTGTCTCTTCCAAGTACTCTGTGTTGTGATCACAAAGTAGAGGCAAGACACAGAACTTGGTTGCAACTGACATTTCACTGAAACAAATAAAACATGGGTTGTGGGTGCAGAGGTCTGCCTGGAATCACACAATTGATTCCCTATACAGGAAAATATACAAATTGACTGATTATCAATTAAGGATAATTAGGATTAACAAATCACTACACATATAATTATTCTATAAATAATTACATAAGAACAATATGAACATATACAGTACAACAAATAACTAAACCTCTCCATACCTGAAACAAATAAAACATGGTTTGTGGGCTCCCCTAAAGAAACATGAAACGCGCTCGGGGAACGAGGTGCACATATTCCAAGCACAAACAATTATCACGTATGCTAGCACCAAAATAAAACTCTGTCTACACACTCTCCCTCAGTCACTACCAATCTCATCTACTTCTAAATGGGCAATATCCTGTGTGGTGAAAATTAATTTTGGTATCGAAACATATTTATTAACTTTTTCCAAACCCAGCGGGGCATAAGCAACCTACCTCCGGTAAGGTAAGAAAAGGTCTGACCAGAGCACGCATGCGCACGCAGGTACCCACGTAATCAGCCCAATAGTGTTCGCGCTTCCATCATCATTTCACACCCAGATCCAAAAGGCAGGAGATATAAAATCATATTATAGAACCAAATAAATGCACAAATTACAAGAGGTTGCATGTTTTAATGAAATGCAAATAACATACCCTGTTACACAGAGGACACATTTCATTGAGCAGTCCATGTGCTGAGCTTTGTGTCACAATGACAATCACTTCACTTTGTAGCGTCTGCGTAGGATCACAGATGGTCGATTTTCAAAGACCCTTTTAGCCTTTGACATCTACATATAAATTACAAACCAGGACCCTCAGCCTACACTTATATTGATGCTTGATTGCCCATAGTCTTCCCCCAGGGTGGGGCTCCAAAGTTCAAAGCATTCCAAAAAGACCTCCTGCCTGGCCCCACCCTTGCAATACACAATTACGTATTTTCTGTATCTTGTGCTAGGAATATGCGATTATAAGTGGATCCCATATATGCATGCATTGTGTGTACGTTCCCTTGTATGAACTATACTAGTTACAACTTTCTATTTTGTATTAGGTAAACTCTAATTACCTATAATTAAGTGTATAAGTGTATCTCTACTTTCCTACCTCCTAAAGGTCCCTTTCTTGGTGTCAGAAGGAACTTCTCTTTATTACTGAAACAGTGATGCATACTATGTGATCACAAAATGCATCATACAATTTCTATAAGGCAGATATTGTAACTGCAACGAACTACAGTTTCTCTCTGGGTTAGCCATAAAACTTTCAATCAGTCGTAACCAAGACAAAGGAAACTTCTCCCGCCAAAAATTCACACTTGTGATTGGCCATTCAGGCCACATGATGGGCATGCCAGAAAGCATCAAAAAGCACTTCACACAGGCCACGTTTTTGCTCAGAAAATCTTTCTTCCTCCTGAGACACGTCTTTTCAACTCTCTGTTAAGCTCACCTCGTGGGCTTACTCTTTGGCAAGTTTACCTTCAAGTGACTTCAAGGAAGACCTCCAGCTCACGCCTAAAGGTCGAGGATCGTGACCCTACCGCATCAGGACTCTTTTGCATGAAACAAGGACCAATGCAAGTAACGTCTATAACTATTTAGGTGCGTGTTTAAGCTTGAACCCCTTTTTAAGGTGAACCTTGATTCTCTGACGATTCTCATTAGGCTGTGGTTAATTGATGTGCATTCCGCACTTTTGTCTTGCATAGAAGGTTCATCACCTTTTTGTTCTCCACACCTTTGTCAAGTGGCCATCCCCCGAGCAAGAGGTGTGAAGGGCCAGCCATTTGTCATTGTCTGCGACACCCACCAAGGAGCGTGACAGGGCAGAAACAACAAATTCTGATTGGTCTGTGGCAACTTCCTAGGAGTCAAATGTATAAAAGGACTTTCTCTTGTGGTCTCGTGGACTTTTATTTTCTGTTCCATCGGGAACTGAGGGGAATCTTCCCATCTGTTTGTGAGTCTTTTCTATTTACCTATTTTCCTCCTGGATCAGGTGATCTCTCTGAAGCTTGGGTCAGCCTTTTTCTCTGTCTTTCATTTAGGGTTTTCTGTAACATTGGTACCTTTTTTACATACAATATTTACATGTAACTGCAATAATAATTTACTGGTGTTAATAAATTAGATACTGTTCATCCTTTAAGTGTGCCATGCCACTTTCTACCAATCAGATTGGAGTGGTTTTAATGCAGTGCTTTTGTGTGTAGAGAGAGAGTTTTTTTTTGCCGATCTCCACAGTTTTACAGTTCTAATCCCTCAACATATAGTTTTGCTATGATGGCTACATTGATTTAATTAATGTGGCCTTGTGTTGATTGAAATCCTGCACATGCTGCAATGAAATGTTTGCTTTTATTTGCCACCATGCCTTCCTTGTGGCCAGCACTGTGATTATATTCTTACAGAGTGTTTGTTCATCCCTGTGTAATCATTCTCACAAACCAATTTCCAACACAGGCAAAAGAACAAGAGAGAGACTTTAATTTGCATTTATTCTGATGACACTGTTACTTCAGACAATAGATCTGAAAATGATATTTTTGAAGAGCTGTGTGGACAGACGCTGGTGAATTTGCCCCATGGATGGTGCTTTCACCCCCAGCACTCAGGCCTCTGTCAAACCCATCATTAATCCCCCAATCCCTTGAAGAGTCACAGTCAATGGTGTTTGTGGGTGCGATTGACTGTCACTGTTTCTAGAATTAGAGGTCTGTCTACCTTACGATAAGATAAGATAAACCTTTATTAGTCGCACAAGTGGGAAATTGCATTAATATCTGTCACTCCACCCTTCATCACTGAATTTCACCACCCTACCACCCATCTACTACAAACCACTCTATCTCACCCCGCTTCCATTCCCACTACTCTACACCTGCCAACTCTTCAACCCTATATTTATTTGTGAGTATTTGTGAGTAGAGTAAAGCTATATTTTGGCTGCTGGATACTAAGACACTTGCAGATTCAATAGGGAATATGTGAGTTTCTTGGTCATGAGTAAGACACTACACATCTTAGATTCTTATCAGTTCTCTTTAAGGCTTCTGTTGTGGATTTCAACCTAGATAGTAACCCTAGCATAAAACCTTCAGCCAATCGTATGAGGGCAGCACCTAGGGTGCTGTGCAGTGTGGGTCACCTGGGGACCCATTATGAAGTCCTTTTAATATCAATCACTTTGGGATTTGGCGGAATGTGAAGACATAAACAATATCCAGCTGAAGAGGAAAAATTAAGTAATTAAGGTGCAGGGTAGGGACTCATGCACTGTGAGGCTCCATCTTACTGTAGCTGTTGTGTTTAAAGGACTTATTTTGAAAAATGCACCATCTGTCATTTTGGTAATGTTGTTCCCTCATCCTTTAGAAAAAAATATTTCTGGCTTTGTCCGGCATGAAATTCTATAAAATATTGTGTTGTTCATACAAACATTACACGGTGTTTATTTAAAATTACCAAGCAGTATGTTATGGTTTATATCATATGTTTATATGTGATGATTTTGGGTATGTGCACTTTTTGGGTATGTGCACTTTTTGAACTCAAATAATCTAGGGACTCACACCTTGTTCACTATCATTGTCATTCACTATCTCTCTCTCTCTCCAGGAGCAACAGTGCTGTTTGTGACAGCCATGGATCTGGATGCATCACGTGAGTTTGGACAACCCTCTCTCATCTACTCACTTCAGGGTTCCTCACAGTTCCGTCTCAACACTCGCTCAGGTATGTCCCTTTCCTGCCTCACCCTTGGTGTGTCACTGTTCGACACTGACCCGAAATAGTATGTTGCTGTAAACAGCAAACAGATGGTCTTGCATGAAAAACTTTGATGATCGTTTGCAGCCATGGTCTGTGTAAATTAATATTATTATGAAAATGTTTGGGTCATATTCCAGGCCTGAGAGCTTTTTCTGTGCTGTAAATATTTTGTGTGTGTGTGTGTGTGTGTGTGTGTGTGTGTGTGTGTGTCTGTGTGTTTGCAAGCACAGGAGAGCTCACCACCACAGCTTTGCTGGATCGGGAGGCCAAGTTTGAGTACATTCTAATTGTGCAGGCAGTGGATGGGGGCGTGGGGCCTCTACAGAAAACTGGCATTGCAACGGTAACATAACAGCTAGGACTGTATTATGGAGAATTTACCTGAATTAGAGAGGGGTGACAGAATACTAACCTGGAACATCTGATCCCATAATCATAGAAATGTTTCTTCCCAGGACGACCAAGTCGCAATCACTTTCTATTCTCTAGTGGCAGCAAAGACCCCCCTCCCATACTCCCATTTTCCCAATATATTTATTGATCTTTCTTCTGTAATCTGACACCAATCTGTGAGTGTGATAAACATCAGCCATATTATTTTTCTATCTATACATTTCTATACATTTTCTATTCTATACATTTCAGAGACTTTATGTTTTAAAAGAGCAGAGTGTGTGCTGCCCTGTGAAGCTTGGTGAAATTAAAAATCCATAATGCAGCCTTTATTTATTGACTTTGTCCTTGAGAGGGCAGCTGCTGTTCTACCTATAGAACATCTGTATGTCATCTGTATGGTTTCTCCACAGGTGAACATCACAATTCTGGACATTAATGATAATGTCCCCATGTGGAGGGATGAGCCATACCAGGCCAATGTGGTGGAGATGAGTCCAATTGGGACAGATGTGATCACGGTGAGTCAACAACACCACCTTACCAACTAAAATCACATTTAGGGCTAATGAAACAATCACAACTGATTGTTTGGTACTGTAGCTAGAATGGAACAAAAACTCATGTTCAGTATAGTGCAGGAACAATACAACCATAACATTTTACAAAAATATTGAGTTATTCTGACTGAGTTGTTCTTATATAATTTTATTTTACTTTCTTATAGTCTATGCTTATCTGAAATGTATTGAGTGTAATCTACAATTTTACACAGTACAGGAAAAATACAACCATACAACCATTTGACAGAAATATTAAGTTTGGTCCATCTTTTACTGGCAAATTTGCCATGGAGTCCACCAGACCTCTCAATGTACACTGTAAAATGAGGTACCAAGCTGCTAGTTCCAGATCTCTTACTGTAAGTTCCTGGACTTTCCACTACAATCCACAGATGCTCAACAGGGGCTGAGATCTGGAGAATTTGAAGGCCAAGTTATGAATGCATGACTTGTATTTAAAAACAAACATTGCCCAACATTGGGCAGTGGTGGCACCTGTATTGGATCAGACAACAAAGGGACCTGTTTTTGCTATACAGCACACAAATGCAAGCATTGAGTCAACTAAGGTGGAAACATTTGTTCAAAATACAGTACCAGTACCACAGCAAATAAAACAGATTTAATAATGTGTTATCAGAATGGGAAAAAGATGGACCATCAGTAATAGATAACTGAAGGAAAAAAAACAACTAATCAAAAGAAAATTTAAACAATTATAAATACAATATTAATAATAATAATTATATATAATAATAATAATAATAATAACAGTTACTGTTAACCTTGAGTAATCGGATACATACATTCCTTTTTTTGAACCCCCCCCAATGCCAGTGCAAAAATTAGAGCCAATGACCAATGACCAACATAACGAGATAATAAATGCTATTAATGCATTCTGTCATAATGTTATAATTCTGTCATATTATTATGGCTGATCTGTGTTTATACTGGTCTTTCTGCAGAGTAATTTTTATTTTTTTGTTCATGCAGAGCCACTTTTATTGACAACATTCTTCTCCAAATGCTGCCGGTGTATTACCAGAACATCCATCTTTACAACGCCTTTCTGCGATCAGAATTTATAACACCAAATTGGGTTCTTTATACTGACTACAGAACAGCAGGGAAAATGAAAAAAAACTTCTCTGCCTTTAAACTTACATCTGGTCAGCACAGATCGTCCATATGTGTGCAGATGTTGTGCAGAATCAGCGTTCTGTCATCTTTAATTAAATACTGAAATTCACTGTGCTTATTTAGCATGGATGTATAGATTTACATTTACATTTACAGCATTTATCAGACGCCCTTATCCAGAGCGACTTACAATCAGTATTACAGGGACAGTCTCCCTGGAGCAATTTAGGGTTAAGTGTCTTGCTCAGGGACACAATGGAACCAAGGAACCAAGTGGTATAGGAACCAAGTGGTCCACGCCAAGAGGACAGGTAGAGAGGAAGCCCCGTCCTACCTCTTTGAGGCAGAGTGCTGTTTTCATGATGAAGGTTCTGACTGTCCATTAATTAAGGGGATGCCACTGAGTGAAGTTAAGGAGCACTGTGTTGCTGGAGAGAAGTAGGGGGAGGAGTTGGCTATCTGTACCTATTGTCCCAGCTTTTGGACTCTTCTGTATGTCCAGTCCACGAGCCGATGAGCAGGAAAATAATGATGGTTTACCCCCCCTGCCCCCTGAGCTGTTTCTGGCCACCTGCAGAGCCACTGACTAGATGTTTTTGTTCTGATCTCATTTTATTTACTTTCTTATAGTCTATGCTTATCTAAAATACGTTGAGTGAGATTTACAATTTTACACAGTTATAGCCACTATTTGTCCAATATTAATACAAAATAAACACATTCAGCCATTAAACACATACACATTCAGCCGTTGTTGAAATAGCAGCTTCCCCACCATAAGACATCAGTTATTTTATTCATAATAACTTTACATACCTTTTCAACATTTTTTTCTTTCTCCCTGCAGGTCCTGGCAATGGATCCAGACTTTGGACTCAATGGCTCTGTGGTCTACAGCATCTACCCTGTGAATCCCTTCTACACCATTGGCAATACTTCGGGGAAGATTCGCACCAGTGGGGCTGTGCTGGACCGTGAGAGTCCCAACCCACAAAACTCTGCGCTTATGAGGACCATAATCATCTCAGCCACAGACCGTGAGAATCAACTTTAGATGCACACACAAAGACAAATGTGCATAGACAAATGTGCATATATGTGCATCTGCTGTTGCAGAATGCCATGAGAACTTGGTTGTTTTCACTTCCATCAACATGGCTCCCTCTGTAGGAGGAAGCCCACCACTGCAGGCCTCTGCAAGTGCCACTGTGTTTGTCAACCTGCTTGACCTTAATGACAACGACCCCACGTTCCTCAACCTACCGTCGGTGGCAGAGGTTCCAGAGGGCATCCCAATTGGATCATCTATTTTTAGGGTAAGAATATAATTATATGTTGTGTTTTCCTAAGAACAAAGATTCTAAATGAATCAAAATACATAAGCCTGATATGTTTTGATACTTTGATACACAATTACTGTATACACTGATGTGTTAATTAATAGTCCTAGATGCTAGATCTTTTACCCCAAATGATTATGTACATAATAATCTACTTATTAATTATAGAGCCTGTTGTTAGTTGAATAATGTTCCATTATATTCTCAATGTAGATATGAATAATGAATTATTCATGGTATGAATGCATTTAGAATAAAACTCATTATGAAATGTTATGTGAATGTTACTTCATGAAGCCCTAAGTAATAACTACATTTAACAGCCATTACATTTGTTATGGTGTAAGTTTGTGTGTGTGAGTGTGTGTGTGAGTGATTGTGCGTGTGCAAATGTGTGTGTGTGTGTGTGTGTGTGTGTGTGTGCATGTGCAATATAGTTTTTTTTATAGTTGTATTTTTTATATATCCTGCTAGTCTGTTATATGTTAGAAAAGCAGTTGTCAATTTTTGTGACTTATGATGAATTATTATAAATGTCCAATAATTAATTTTTTATTGAAAGTGGGAGAAAGTCGTTGTGATTGTTAACATACATACAAGCACCTGAGGAGAATTGTGTGGGACTCTTGAGGAAGCTCGCTTCCTTATCCTTGTCCCTTCCCATTCACCCGGATTGTAAGCTGTTTTCTTTTCAATGCCGGCAAATATCGGATATCAAATTTATGACCTAGGGGTTAAGGAAGCGTTCCCGTAATCAGAAAGTTGCCGGTTTGAATCCTGAGGTTCCACTGAGGTGCCACTGAGCAAAGCACCGTCCCCACACACTGCTCCCTGGGCTGCCCACTGCTCACCAAGGGTGATAGAATTGTGATATGTGAATCAGATTAATCAGATTCATGGCTAGACATAACGATTTTTTTACCCAGGTCCAGGTGCTTGATCCAGACGAAGCAGAAAATGGAGCAGTAACCCTTGCACTGCAGGTGGGGATACCACGGCTCGACTTTAGCCTCAACACCACCACAGGCATTCTGGTGTCCACGGCATCCCTGGACCGGGAGCAGATTGGACAGTATTTCCTCAGATTAGTGGCATTTGATGCTGGAAAATTCCCCAGAACCTCAACAAGCACCCTTACCATTACTGGTGAGTTGCTGTAGCAACATTACCTTAACCATCATAGGAAAGTTACACTGGCCCTATCACTATATAGCAACATCATTCTCACCATCATACTTGAGTTACACTGAAAGAGTTGCTATAGTGACATTACCTTGACCATCACAGGTGATATATACTGTCACTCTCATTATAACAGCATCACTATACTGTCACTATATCAACCTCAGAATACATTGTACTTTCACTGTAACTACAGCAATGCATCCTCACTGTTGGGTAATACTGCCAGTATAGAAACATATATACTGTATACTGTATGGTGGTGTGGCAGGTTGCCTGGTTCTCATTTGAATCTGGGGGGGGCATATTAGGGTAAGCATATTGCATATTGCAAATGTGCTAAAAACACTGACGTGCCAAAGCAAGAGCACTCAAGTCTGCCAAGAAGTGCATTGAGATCACTGCAAGTATAAAAATAGGTCTTGGGGGAAAGGCCAAGCACCCTGAAAAAGGTGACGGGTCAGACGTCAATAGCCTGTTAACTTAGAGTATATGACCCTTATGACTTATGTCCCTGTCCTTTCTGTCTCCATCTGTCTTAATTTTTCTTCCAGTGTTGGATATCAATGATGAGACCCCCACCTTTTTCCCTCGTGTGTATAACGTGTCATTGCTGGAGAGTGTCCCACGCGATTATGAAGTCGCTCGACTTAACTGCACAGACAATGATGCTGGGCTCAATGCTGAACTGAGCTACTTCATCACAGGTCAAGTCAAGGAAAAAAAACATTTTATGTTTATCAGGCTGTGTGTGTTTGAGTTGTAATGTTCTCCCAACTCTATCTGTGCAGGAGGTAACCAGGATGGGAAGTTCAGTGTGGGTTTCAGGAATGGAGTGGTGCGTACTGTTGTGGGGCTGGACAGAGAAACTCAGGCTGCTTATACACTTATCATTGAAGCCATAGGTATGTCCTTTCATAAAACACACGTGTCTCTGGGTACTGTCTGCCGAGAAGAGCAGACACTGTAGTTGGATTTCATTTTTGAGGTGGTGTGCAGTGTAATGTGCAAACCAAGCAACAGCTTCCAGATTTGTTCATTATTTAACAGACAACACATCACAACAGTCATTATTTAGAGTGACTTTCCGGCATTGTACAAGCCAGGGTTATTATTTCTAGAATTTCTATCCTATGATATGAACATTTATGAACATAGTTAACTTCTGCAGTTAACCATAGGAAAAGCAGAATCCAGATGAGAAATCATCTCTGTAAGTTGAAATAGATCTGTATGCATTTTTTGTGTGTTTTTTATAAAAGGTAAATGAAAACAAGTCCGAAATAAAGACCTTTGTTATTGTTGGCCTATTCCTTTCGTAGGCTTTCCTTCCATTACTATAACTACTTCTAGTAGTGCTTTGATAATAATATGTATTTTATTATTGGATATTAGATATAATTATTAATTAGAGTAATAGCAGTAGTAATAGTCAAATGTTACCAGCAGGGTTTTGTGTAATATTGTTCATCAGCCTGATGTCTGTGTGTGTCAATGTGTCTTTTTTTTCTGTGGGAGATTTGAGGTTTCCTGTTTTTACCGAAACTGTTGATGTGTTTTACTCACTGGTCCAGTCACAGATGTAATCTGCGTGTCTGCTCCTGTTTTGCTCATTTGTTTGCTGATGTTTTTTCTCTTCATTAATACCTTCAGCCTTCCTAAACCTTTTTCTTGACAACTCAGCACTTCCAGTCAATACTCAACATGTCAAGTTCTGCACATAATTCTGTTTTAGCCCCTACACTCCCACATATTTCCTTCTTCTTTATCTGGATTTGAGCTTTAAAAATCAGCTCAAAATGTACTACTATACTGTGATACTTACTGTATGTAAGGTGACTTCAGTAATGGGGAAATGGGTTTGGATGTGGACCTTCTGCAAGGTCTTCAGATATGCTCTGTGTATTTGTATATGCCCATGGTTGTGCATATGTGGGTCAATGTTTGTTTACGTATCCAGATAATGGTCCAGCCGGAAGCAGGAGGACTGGTACAGCCACGGTGAATGTGGAGGTTCTGGATGTCAATGACAACCGGCCCATCTTCATCCAGAACAGCTATGAGAGCAGCGTTCTGGAGACCATTCCTCAGGGAACCAGCATCCTTCAGGTGCATATAGCTGAACATCACCAGTAACTCTGTGGTCAGGTGGTGAGTTTTTGGGTCTGATGCCTAAATCGAATCTGGTTGCCAGTGACGAAGGTACAGCCTGAAACTGAGCCCAGTGGGTGTAGAGAAATTTTGAGATCACATCACGGATCATTCCTCAATACTATAGACTATGGTTATTTTGGAAAAAACAACCATGTTCAGACTATTTATGTATGATGGTTCCAGACACAGAAATTAGGTCATTTCCTATGAGTGCTGAACAAAAGAAAAACAACTGGACAAAGCTTCCTGTTTGTGTGTGTTTGAGTATGTTGAATGGAGACAAAGGCATGATGATTTAAACTACAGAGACATAACCGTGTTTTTGTGTATCTGTTTGTGTGTGTATATGTATATTGAATGGCGACAGAAGCATGGAGCCTTTCTCAAACCTATCCTGGGGACCAGTCATGTTAGGCTTTGCGGCTACATGGCCCAGCATAAAAAACAGTCAAAACCATACTTTTGAACACTGCCAAATGGTGAAGAACGTGCAAACTGCATAATGTAAATTAAATAAAAGTCTAGTCACCCACAGGGATTATTTGGCAGGGATTATATTGAAAACAACATTCTAATGCTTTCTCAACACTACAAAACGAGGAAGGGACACCGACAGAGCTTCTCGGTGCCACCATAACTTCACATATCTTGTTAGAAGACATAGATTGTTTTTGAGGGGAAATGTTGCTTGAAATAAGGTCAAATTTAGTATATGAAATGTCATAATTCTGAGTAAATAACTGATGCTTTTTTTGCTTCTGGCTCCACCTGTAAATTGGCATCATTCAATGGACACTTCTGAAAGAAAGAATAGCTTACTTTGAACTTTCCATGATTTATTGACAGCTTTCATTTTATTGACAGAAGCGCTATGATCAGACCTGACCTGACTGAATTTTGATTGGTGCAGAATCGAGACTACGTCCATAGTTCAGGTGTAAACCACAGAGGTGTAAACAACAGAGTGTAAACCACAGAGACGTAACCACGGACTTGTTGGATGTCGCCTGTGGTGTCTGGTTGGGTGTGACGTTGAAGTCAGGGTCAGATAAAGTCACTGGGGTTAGCTGGTTGCATACACCCTCTAGTGTGAACAAGGTGCTTCTGCTGTCTTTAGATTGTTGGTATGCTTCAGTTGCAGCATGTTTCATTAAATCTCAGTGGCATACTGCAGCAGACATGCATTGGTGTGGTACACTGGGAGTCCTGCAGGGTCACATGTGGTTGTGCAGGTCGGGGGCACCTGGCAGCACTGTGGAGGGTTCCGTCGAACAGAGGAGGAATAAGATGAACTGAAGGACTGACGCACGGAGCCCAGGCGCTTCCAAAGCTTGAGCTGGGGCTCACTGGAGAGGGTCTCCCCACAAGGGAAGAGCTCTGCAGGAGCACAGTCTGAGTCAAACGGGTCTGCTCCCCTACACAGAATGAGGAAAGCAGCCACGGCCCCCAGGAGCATTAAGATGCAGAAGGCAATGATGATGGTAGTCAGGGGGTTGTGGGGTGTGGCTGGAATCATGGTGGAGGGGAGAGTGGACAGGGTGAAGTTGGCAGGAGGGACTTCCTGTGTGAACAAGAAGGAGGAAGTGTTGAACAGCAGATCAGTCATGTTCATGGTTCCTGAATGGGCAGAAAGAACATGACAGGAAAATTAGGCATTTTTTGTGTTTGTATTCAAATTTGTTTGTCTTAGGTTTTTAGTTATCTTTATGTTCTCGGTTAGTTTTAGCCCTCATTATCTTTAACAACACACACACTTGACACATAAATTGTTGGCATTTAAAGCTATTAGGGAGCTCAGAAATAAATCCCCACTCAGAGGTCAGCGCTCGACAGAGTGCCATAGTGTAATACAAATTGGGTTTATTTAAAATACCCCCCCGCTCACATCCAATCACAGATGCCCACCCCCATGTACACAGGTCCCCAGTTGCGTGTGTAACATTTGTAAATGTCATCGCGTGTAATGCACAGCAGACAAACAGGATCAGTGGTGTAGGGAGAACACAGTGGAACGTGAAATTACGTTCAGGATGAAATTGCAGAAAAGCGGAGAAAAGGCCACCAGCGTACCACCACTGATTAGAGCCAATCAGCTCATTAGTCAGCAGTTGCTGACACACACACACACACACACACACACACACACGCTTTATTTTCACACCATCACTTTTTATGTATATAAAAACACACACGTATTGTATTCTATGCTTTAACTCATAAATGGCAAACATTACACAACTAAAACGCAGAGCATAAAATGCCCTGTTGACCAGCATCTTTCACACAAACATACAGAAATATTTTCTCACAGAAATGCACACACATGCACTCACACATGCACTACTGATAAAAAGTTGCAACACAGATTATAATGGAGGTTCGTTCAAAGAAAGCAATGCAGGAATAATGCAGGAAAAAGTATGATTCATGAATCTGATTGTTCAGCGTCTCCTTGCTTCAACTCCTTGCTCTGCACTCATATAACCTATGAACATAACTGTTGTAACACCATCCCTGTGTTAAACAGAAGAGCCTAAAATACTTTTAATTTACAATGTTGTTTTGTTCACTACATACCCTTGTATGTGTTATTTATGAGTAGGTGTGTCTACAGTGACTGGTAGTGTACATCTACCTCACAACTGCATAACACATACACACACCCTTGGCATCTTAGCATTTCAATTTTCACACATAAATTTACTAATAATCCGAACAATAGATGATTTGACCAATCTTGCAATACTGCTGCATGTTACTTGTGAAAAGGCCTCTGCTGTAGCCCCACTGCTCCTCTCTCCAGATTTCTCTCTGACACTTTATCTTGGCTTTATCTCACACTCTCACACAGATAACTTCCTCCTGAGATTCATGGGTGTTATAGTTCTATAACCACATGTTAACACATATTTCTTTACCTGTGTTGTTAAGTTGAGAAATGGGGTGGCGCCACCTCTTACTCCACTGGGATCCTCTGTGTGTGTATTTGCCTGTGTGTTGGGGTGATGAGGTGCTGGGGAGAGGGTCAGCACAGTGGGATAGGAGCCGGGGGGGACGTGGAGGTCCAGACAGAGGGTGTAGTGCATGTTGAGTGCCACTGCAATTGCATCTTTGCAGTTTCCGGGTGGAGGTAAGAGGTCCATGATTGGGGGGTCTGGTCAGTGCTGGGTCACTCTTACACTGTGTGTACCTGTGACTGAAGAGAATGTCTGCAGGACAGGACCCCTATAAACTGGGATGTAGTACAGCCTTTCTTTATCCACCATTCATCCATCAACTGAAGGGAACCCCTTCACACACACATTCACACACGTCTTCTTTTCTCTCTTCTCTCACCCTGCTTTCCTCCTTCCCCCTCCTCTTCACATCTCTTTATAAGGCTAATGAGACTCAAACATGAGCCCTCTCTTGTGTGTGTGTGTGTGTGTGTGTGTATCATAAAAGTTGAATGCTGCAGAACACCCTTCATTTGATGAGGATGAAGCTGAGAAGAGAAAACAAAACTCTAATCTGACTTCAGTTTCCCAAGCAAAAACATTTATTCAGAATGTTAGCTAGTCTTTCTTTCTTTCTTTCTTTCTGTTTTCTGCTATCTCTTTAGAGGTTGACGGTCATTGTAGTAGGGCTTCAGTGCTGTTACCATGACAACCTGGTTGGAGCAAAGGGGCTTGTGGAGAGGCGGGGTACCTCAAACTTTGCAATGTCTGCAGATGAACACACCAATGAGTGTGTATGTAGATGGTTGTGTTTAAGTGTCCGTGTGTAGTCCTTATATAATTGGGTTTTTAAGTGATGTTTCTCTGTCTTGCATGTGTGTGTTTGTGTTTGTGTGTGGTGAGCAGGTGCAGGCCACAGATGTAGATCAGGGAGAAAATGGCCGTGTGCTTTACAGGATCCTGTCAGGTGAGCGGAGACTAGAACATTCTACCAGTCTGTTCTCATTAGATCTGCTGATGTCAGATACATCTTAAGTATACAATATTTAAGATAAAATAATTAAGTACTAACTTTTCTAATTAAATAAATAGATTTCAAATGTATTTTATAGAATTACATTAATTTTGTTTACCTATAATACCTTAGCTTTTATGAACAGTGCCTTCAGTACACAGACAGTACACAATGAGCTGTCCTGTTCAGTCATAAATGATTGTTGGTCCAATCACCATTTTCTTCTGGACAGAGTGGTTGAGGGTGTGTTTGTGGACTGCAGAAAAACAACTAACTGTCAGTCCCTTTGGTTGTGTTCTGTAGGGAACAGCAACCAGCAGTTCAGCATCAACACCCTGACAGGGCTCATCAGCCGGGGAGAAAGGCCTCTGGACAGAGAGACCAGAAGTTCCAATGTCCTGGAGGTGGAGGCCTACAACAGTGACCAGGGCAGCATGAGGAATATAGTCAGGGTGAGGTGTCTGTGTGTTTGCATGTATGTATGTGTGTATGTGTGTGTGTGTGTGTATGTGTGTGTGTACTTGATACTTTGCTGAACCAGCAGAGGTCAGTGTTGCTCAACTCACAGCAGTCTGGTCTCCTGTGCAGGTGATTGTGTATGTGGAGGACGCCAATGATGAGACCCCGGTCTTCACTCAGCAGCAGTACAATCGGCTGGGCCTCAGAGAGACAGCTGGCATCGGCACCTCAGTCATTGTGGTCCGAGCCACAGACCCAGACACTGGTGAGGCTGTTCTTATGATCTTCACATGCTGGCTGTAGAACCGCTTCTGAATTGTTTTATAAATGCTGTATGTATGCTGCAGTCCAATCAGTGCTAAGCTTAATTTGTGAGAATTTGTTTTAATTTCTATAATATTGATATGGAATAGATAAAGCAGTTAAAAACAACCCAATTTTGGTTATTTTGGTAACCCAGCGCTGGGTCAAAAAGGGACCAACCCAACGCTGGGTTAATTTGACCCAACAAGTTGGGTTACATGTTTAACCCAGCATGCTGGGTTGTGGTTTTTAACTCAACTATTAGTTAAAAATGACTATGCTGCTGGGTTGAATGGAACCCAAAATGGGTCAGAAATAAAAACAATTCTACAGCAATACATACTTCAATAATGGAATTTTATTCATGACAAAACATTAAACAAATGTGTCCATATGAATTTAAGACTTTTTTTTCCATCTCCACCTCAGCATTAAGACAATTTTTATGAAAATGTATCAAACTGTAGTCACAGTGTTTCTGGAATAAAGTCAGTAACAATGAATCAGACTGAAGTCAAATTAACTTTAGAAAAAAGACATATTATCTTTAGAAAAACACAATTTGGCATGTAAATGTAATGAAAAAAAGTTTTCTTATCATGCATAAACTAAGATATAAGAGTCATCTGTAAGAAACACACAACAAAGAGCATCAGACTTAAGAACATCTATGCAGTAAGGATCAGATTTGGTCAAAATAAACTTGCAACTTTCCTAAAATGTGCCCTCTGTAAAAAAAAGTATAATACAATACTAGACACATCTAGCACAAGAAGAACCAGATACAAAATGAACAACTGCAAGCCTATTTGCTTTAATCACTGCAAAGTAATTGTGCAACAATCAGGCATGAAGAGCTGTGCTATAAGCATAATTGTGCCTTACCCTGCTAGCTCATTCTTCAGCTTCTGAACCTTTGGAGGTAGCTCACTTCTACCTTAATTTCACATTGCCTTCTGAATGAAGGTAAAAGTGTTTTCAAGCACTTTGGGTGCTGCAGGTGAAGTGCGTAGGTTAAGCCAAACAAGAGGCACATTGCTTGAGTTAGGTTGGTGAGTGCTTCCCTTGCCAGGTTGCCCTCTCGGATGATGCCCAGTCTTGAGGGGTTGAGTTATGGCAATGCTGGGCTTGCTGAACTGTTGTCCTCATAATAGAGGATTCCCACTGGGATGTCCATGGAGTCTCCATAGACTCTACATAGTGCAAGAAACAAGACAAAAAGAGAATATTCAGGTTAACAGCAATTTGTCTACAATCAACTGTATAGAATTATCTAATATTATAATTTTTGTAATTCATTGTGATTTTATTTTAGGCACTGTAAACAAGCTATTTTGTGTGTTTATATATAGGCGTCTTTCATGTTGTGACAGTAGGTGGTATATTACACAATTTGATATTTGAATGGTACAAATGGAGAACTGCTGAACTGCTCTTGAAGAACATAGATGCGTCATCTCCAAGAATTATTGGACGTCCTCTCAGGACAAGGCATCTAGTGGCTGTTGGCTCTGTGCTCTGCAAAGTGGTATAAAACACACTTGAATGTAGAACAAAGGAAATAAATCTTATATCAGTTTATTTGTCCATATGGAGAAATACCACAAGAGAACAAGTTTATGTATTGAACTAACCATCAATACCATTATGAGAAGAAAAGAGCTAATTGCTTTCCTATCCGACCGGTCTTCCTCTTGAAATTTCCATCAAAATTGGACACAACCCCTCAAGAACACCAAAGAACTCTTCTTTAAAATTTCTACCAACAATCCTGTTAAACTCAGGGTAAACCTGGAAAATATTAAATATGCTCAGTTTTGATATTCATCTAAGAACGAATATGATTCCTGATCCAAGCAAGGAAAGGGCTTAGTTCCTTCTTGCATAAGTTCCATGTTTTAGCCTGTAATGTTTAAAAAAACGGTGCTCTTCTTACAGATAGTACTTGCATTTCCAAAGCATTTTAAAGTGGCTTTAAACAAAACTAGTGTTGAAAAGTGAGTGTTGAAAGTGAGTGTTTTCAAAATTTTTCAAAAATTCTACAAAACTGTATGTAGAGAAGTAGAGAGCTACTCTAAAAACACATTGCTGCAAGTATCAAATGCTCACTGTTCCCTTAAGATGACCTCATAATTTAGACACAATCAAATGCATGTTTCAAACTACAAATGTTCCAGCAGTTTCTAATTTGAATAGAGAAAACAACTCACCTTGTTCATCCACAAAATGGTTCTCGTTGCAGCAAGCAAAACTCCTTTAAAAAAAAGTCCAAACTTGAGAGAAACAGACAAATGTAGACAGAAAGGTATACTTCTAAAATACAACATTAAACCCCAAAACCCCCCCTTTCACAGCGTATATGCAAAATAAAGCTTACCGATCTCCGTGTGAGTGAGTACACACAAATTGGTGGCTCCAATGCAGTCGCAAGATATTAAGCAGTGTTAGCATAGCAAGTGTTAGTTAGCAAGATATTAAGCAGTGAAGCTTGCAGAAAACTTGCCGCAGAATTTTTTTCCCGCCCGTCTCCTAACTCTCATAAAATTATTTTTTTGCCCTTCAGAAACGTATTTTTTCGCCCCTCAGAAACTAAAGACGGTTGTGGTGGAAATTCTGCCGTCTGGGGAGCTGCAATAAAGGAAGTCAACTGAATTGATTATCCAAGTTTATTTTACTTTTGCATCAACAAGGTCAGACCACTCCATCAAGGGTTTAAGGTAACTCATCACAGGCAGTTGTATTGAAATAAAAATATAAACTCAAAACTAAATAATTAAAAAAACAAACAATTTAAAATTAAAATCAACAACAAGTATATCAATCAAGATATAGCGTATTATATGTCCGTATCGGTCTCATCCGAGGAGGAGCTTGATTCAAAGTATGATTGACCACAAGTTACATCATTGTTGCTGGGGTTCTGGGGTTTGGGGTCCTGTTGGGGGAGCCACGAATAGAGAAGAAGGGAAACTTTTTGACCTATGGCAGTATCAATAAGTGTGACTAACAATGCTCTAAGACAGGGGATGCAACAGCATCCACAGAGAATCAAAACAGAGGAGAATACAGCAAGGGCCATGCAGATGGAGACAGCTAGATTTTTATATTTCCCAAACATATTGTCCCACATAGAAGTGTCAATTCCTGAGTGTTCGTTCAATTTAGCACTGAGGGTTCTAAGACCATCTACTGCACGAGTCAGCTTCCCCAGGGGAGCCGTGTTGTTGGGGATAAAGGTGCAGCATTGGTTGGCAAAAATTGAGCAAACTCCGCCTTTCTCCGCTAATAACATATCAACAGCAATGCGATTCTGGAAGGCCATAAGTGAGGTGGCTTTAAGTTGTTCATGTACAGCCTCAAATCCGTCTCTAGTAAAGTTTGATAAGCGCTGCACATTGTAATGAATGTAATTGATTCTGTCAACATTTTTGTTAGGAGTTATTCAAATCAAAATTGATTCAAACCCTGCAGCTATTTGATTAACTAATTTGTATTTGTCGGGCACATACTGGGAATACCTATGGCATCAATGTAAGTTGTGTCAGGGGAATCAAAAGAAAACAATGATCTCTTAGCTAAGCGGGAGTGAACATTGGAAAAAGAGACCGGAACTTCCGATGCGGTTACGAGGAAAATAGTCACAGGTAGGATAAGAGTAGAAGGAGTGCAGACACCCAACCAGTTCTCAGGTAAAGTGGAGCGCAGTGTTTTACTACTACCAGATGTCAGAACGATCAACTTTCGGGGAATGAGACAGGTTGTGGATGGATGCACAATACAAAACATTCACAGTACCAACATGGATACCAACATGGGGACAATCTTCAACAATGGGCGAGGTCCTAAACATACAATGCAATCAGATTTTGCAGTGTCACCAGTAGCTTCTGCAAGTAACAACAAGTTATTCCTGTGGCCAAGTTATTATTATTTATTTATTTATTTATTTTCTCAAAACAGACCAAATATCAAATTATTTTTCCCTTTAAAAACCATTTGGTGTAAAAACTTAAGACCGATTTAGAAAAACATCAGCTGTTTCCCCAAAACATTTAACTGTCACATAAAAATAATGGAAAAGAACAGGTCTGCATAGATTCTGCAGGCAATTGGTGGCAATCTGGTCAAATGCATGTTGCAAGTTTAGACGATTGTCAAGTCAAATGTGTTTCTTATTGCTCAGATGTTTGATGTTTCTTCTTGTTAACTTTACCGGACGATGGTAGAGATGGTAAGTCGGTGTTTACTCAGCCCCGCCCTGCTCAGCCTCGGGAGCGGGCGTTTTCTCAGCGGATGTTTTGGCTGCCTTGCTCTCTTTGCCATCCTGGTGGTCTGGGCGGTAGTTGATGTTGCATCTGTAGCGCCGCTGGTGGGGCTCCTGGTTCTCTTTGTCTTCCTCGCCTTCCCTCACCAGTCTGGGACGTGGGGGACTCCTTGTTCTGAAGCCTCTGTAGTAGTTCTGCCTCATTGGTTTGCTCTGGTCTGGACCACCCTGGTTGTCACTACCTTCAGTTCCTTCTGTCATTTCCGCTCGTGGTGCGCTGGTATATGGGGATCGACGGCCATAGCGTCGGCGGATGAAGTACGGTGGATAGCGCGGCCTGCCAGGGAACAAAGTTCTGCGTTGCTGTGGCTGTGTGTCCCCCTCAGGAACAATTTCCTGGCTCTCTCTCTTCTCCTGCCCCTCGTTCTGGTAGTTATCCTGGTAGTCGCGTGGGGGTCTCCTCCGGCGTGGGTACCGCCTGTAGCGGTTCCGGTCAGCGGCGTATTTGCTGCCCTGTTTGGGATTGTTCATGGTGGGAGTGTTCTCCTCTGTGTCCACGTCTCTTGCCATAGGGAACACCACATCCTCTGTTCCATCCTCTTTCTTCATTGGGACATTCTCGTAACCAATGTCCTCTTTGGCCGCAGTTGAAGCACACATCCGGTCGGCGATATGAAGTGGAGTTGGCAGCAGCATGCTGCAGCAGAGCCAGTTGTGCCCTGTGGGTTGAATCTTTGTTTTTGTTGTCTTCTTTGATCCTCGCTTCCGCCTGTCTGGCCTGGGCGTGGCGCGCATGGCGCAGAACTTCAGCGAGACGCTCTGTAGCATCTACCCACATGATGCAGGAAGTCTTTGTTGCTTCACTGAGGGGGGGAAGAAGGCCATGACTCCAAAGGCTGCTGAGCACACATGCTGATTTTAGAAAGGTCACAGGCAGTAGGAAAGTTGCCAGCGATTGCGGTCACAAGTTCTTCAGCCCAGCATCTGTAGTCTGCATCTCCCCGCACTACACCAATGTCGTTTTGATCAGCAGTTGCCCAACCAAGGGTGCAGGGCTGATGATGGGTAGTGAAATGTTCACGTTCACCATACTGCGCAGGGATCATGTGCCTTAGCAGGAATCGGGCCATTTCGGTGGATGTCGGTGTGAATTCTATGATGAAATCACTCACGGCTCTGGATAGGGCCGCACCCCCTCGATCTGCATTTGGGAGATGCTTGGAAGAGTTCAGAAGGTCTTCTGTTGTCCATGGTCTGTAAACAAATGTAGGCCCCCCGTCCCAGAGACCTGAATCATGGGAAGAGTTGCAGTTGAGGGTCCTGATGGTTCAGATGATGCGGTGGCAGACCAGGTCTTGGGTGGAGAATATGGGGCGGCTGCTCTGGTGGTGTTTTTTTCCTCTAAAGTCGAAGCAGTGACGCCATCATGCTGTGGTGGTTTCTGTTGTTCTTGTAACGGTTTCTCCAGCAGGAGTTGCTGCTGTTCCAGTGGGGGTTGCTGTTGGGGGTAGGGTGGAGGGGTCCAACTCAGTTCGACCTGCGCGCCCTGTAATGACAGATACAACGAGGCAGGTGCAGTATCAGATAATTTATTTTTTATATCAAGGTTCAGCGAGGTCTCCCCTTTTGTTTTCTTTCCCACAGTCAGCGCGGTCAGAGCGTTCTGGGTGTTTTGTCTGTCTCTTCGGTCACCTTCTGCTTCCCATATTTTAAAACAGTCTTCCATTATAAGCATTTTCCGAATTACTTTACTTTGAACTTTCTTTGACTGCAGTATTTTTCGCCTGCTACCCTGTAGCCCCTCCTTCAGCTTTTTTAGCTGAGTTTGACTAAGAGACCCACCCGCAGGAAAAACGTAATTTTCATGCCACCAGTCCACCAGATGATTACACACATCATCACCATATTTCTGTTTCATCTCTATTAAACAAAATAAAAGGTGACACTCGCTTAGTTGGATCAACTCAGTTGACTACAGAATAAAGCAAATATGCAATTCTTAATCTTCTAAATTCTGCAGTTTTCATTAAATGTTTGAGAGGTGGAATGTTTTAGCTCACCGTGTTCGTGTCCCCAGACGACAGAAAAGAGAAAAATCCCGGCGGAATCGGCCAAGGACACTGACCACAGTCCCAGTCACTCTGAAACTCTAAGACGAGGTTTTGGAAATGGATCTTGGTGACCCAGGGTGATCATCCCCTCCGATCAGGTCCTGGCGGATTCACGCGGATCCTGTTCATGACGCCAATTGTGGTGGAAATTCTGCCGTCTGGGGAGCTGCAATAAAGGAAGTCAACTGAATTGATTATCCAAGTTTATTTTACAGCGCATGGGGGGACCCACAAGAGAACTTCCCCCCGCGTGATTACAGTTCACAAGCATTTATACTTCTGGGGTATACAAGGTCGAAAAACAATCTCGCACCACTTTGGACAGTGGCGCCCATCAACGTCACAGAACCTTTCTTTTATCAGTTTATGTCTAGTTTTTGCGTCAAACTTTTGCATCAACAAGGACAGACCTAAGATACGCAGCTGTTGTCTTCTAACTGTTCCATGACTAAAGGTGAAACACGTGGAGTGTCCGGGCCTACTATCCCTACTAAAATTTTCCTTCCACACGGTGCAAAGACAATGGCGGCTTCTCTCGCTCATGTCCCAGGTAGTTGACGTGACGTGCGTGCTCTCTTTCAGGTCCGCGTTCCCAACCCAGCACCGCTGGGTTACAGATCAAGACCGATTTTCAACCAAAATTGGGTTAAATTAATCCAACAACAGACTCAACCCAGCATTTGGGTTGAAAAAACAACCCAGCGTTTTTTAGAGTGTGCAGCAGTGTTTCACAATGACAATCACTTAATTTTCTCTTCAAATCACTCACATTCTTACTTTAAGAGTTGGAAATAAATACTGATTTTAAAATTAAACTGATTGGGGACTTGCAGTGCAGGGCATGTAGAGAAAAAGGAACACTCCAACGCTATTTCGTGCTTGTGGAAGTGTTTCATTCCCTTTGTTTGGCCTTTCATGGAGATCCTGTTATGCTGCCATGTTGATTTGTGAAACAGTGACAAGCCTGCGGTCTTAACCTCATTCTGGTGCAGATTCACATGCATCATTTCAAATGGACTTCTGCATTTCACTTCACCTGACCAGCTGTTCTCAGAACTCCTGATTTGGAATTAGTGACACAGGTTCCTCCAGAATTCTCCCAATTTACAGCCAGGCAATGAACTAAGAAAACGATATATAGGCAGAGACACCCCCATACTCACTTAAACTACATTACACTGACATTTGCATTGAACAGTTAAATAGATGATGAAAGAAATAACAAATATGAATGAGTAAATCCAGCAATTACCTCTTTATTAAGAGTACTTAGTTTTATTTGTAATCAAGGGTATTTCTAGTATTTGCACGATGTATTTGTATTGTATCAAGGTGGATCAGTTTATGGGTTTTGAGGGATAAGTGCTAGTCTTTATGAACCACAAAGTGGTTCTACACACCACATTGCTGCACAGGGTGTCTGATCATTAGTTCAACATCCCTATATGTGGTAATAGCCTAGTGGGTAACACACTCGCCTATGAACCAGAAGACCCAGGTTCACTTACTTTACTTTACTTGGCAAACGCTTTTATCCAAAGACAGATTTTGAGTTACAAACCTGAGAGCCCTGATAAGGCCTAATTTGTCAAGAATAGAACATGCTAGGGAATTGTTAAGTGCTAGATGAATTTTTTTTTGTGAGTGAGTGTGTGTGTGTGTGTGTGTGTGTGTGTTTGTGTTAGACTCATTTGAAATACTTTTTAAACAAGTGTCCCTGATCAAGAGCAACCCTCAGTCTCCAGGTGGACTGTCCCTGTAACTACTGATTGTAAATTATTTATTTCACAAATTTTTGTTCTGATCCAGTGTTATACAGAATGATGACACATATGCTCAAAACTAGTAAAAACTAGGGGAATGTGTGCGGTGGGAATACACAGATACCAGGCCCAAGTGAAATATTGTGCTTTTAATTACAGTGAGCGGTAAACAACCAACCAAGCCTAAAGTGCTATATACAACAACAACACAACACTCCACAGGAGGACAACACACCATGAAAGGAGAGACTATACAGTTACACAACAAAGCCACAACTAACCACACTAATCACTCTTAACACACAACAAAGGCTTATATCCAACTCTACATCACTCCCAAACACTCCTCCTCCTCTGGCTCCACAACAGCCTCAACTGGTGGTTAGAATGATCCTTAAGTGCTCCCTGGACCTGTGCGTTGATTGGCTGGCAGTTGAGGAATCAGTGGGCGGAACCATTATCCCAATCTCCACCCAGCAAAGAGCCTAAAAGGGAAACTCGTACAAACACAGAACACCCCAAACCATTCTACGGCCCAAAGGACATAACACAAGCTAATAACATTTTGTTTATAACACACTTTACATTTTCAATTGAAAAACTACATAATAAAAAGCAAAAGAAACTGGCATAAAATCCGTATTTTCTACTAATAAAAGGTGCTCTGAGGGTGACAGAAAGGAGATTCCACAGGCAAAAGACAGCAGCTCTTATCACTCATACTCTTGAGTTTTGTCCTTGTTGGTAGGAGGTGATTTGATTAGGCAGAAAAGAGGGATTGTGTTGAGGTTTGTAATGTTAATAGTTCTTTAGGAGGAGCGTCTCCATATATGCACTGGTGAGTGAGGATGAAGATCTTTTATTCACTCCTTGCAGAAATGAGAAACCAGTATGGAAGTCTACACATATCTACACATATCTTCAGATTTAAGTATTCCTTCACCTAAAGAACATGTGATGTGTTCTTGTATAACTCTTTTATGTTATTTGCTTTTACTTGTTTCTAGGTGATGGAGGGGCAGTAGCCTATGCTATAGTTTCCGGCTCTGACCGTAAATTTGAAGTGGATGTGAGCACAGGTCTAGTGACATCTGTAGACTACCTGGACTATGAAACAAAGACAAGCTACCTGATGAATATCTCAGCCACAGACCAGTCACCCCCATTCCACCGTGGATACTGCACTGTCTACGTGACACTCCTCAACGAGCTGGACGAGGCAGTGGCCTTCTTTTCAGCTGGCTATGAGACCTCACTTCGTGAAAACATTGCCACAGGAACCGAGGTCATACAAGTGCAGGCACAGTCAGCAGATAACCTCAATCAGCTCACATATCGCTTTGACCCCGACACCTCGCCTGCTGCACTGGCGCTCTTCAAAATTGACAGCGTCACGGTACTCATTCAATACCTATAATAAAAATTCATCCTTTGCATGGAAATAATTTATTTCTGTTAATTCATTCACAAACTAAATACAAAATGTGATTTGATGCTTAGTTTGCACATATTTCATAAAATTTTGACTGGATTAATTGCTCCGGCAACACGGTTAACAAAGGTCAAATGTCTGGTTTTCGCTGATTGGTGCAGCCTGTTCCCTCACTGTGGCTCATTGCCACCTGCAGGGTCGCATCACTGTCACTGGCCTGATAGACCGAGAGAAAGGGGACTTCTACACCCTGACGATTGTTGCAGATGACGGTGGACCCAAGCGAGGCTCCACTGTGGTAAAGACCTATAGCACAGATCTGCTAGTGCTGATTGTCTGTTCTCCAGAATTTTAGATCCAGCCCAACTGCCCTTCAGATTTTCAGTTATCCATCATCAAGACCTAGGTGTGCTGAAACTGTGCTAGACTGTGTGTCCTTAGGGCTAGATTTAAGAACCACTCTCCAAACGTCTGGATGCAACCAACTGTGTAACCAACTCTCCAAACGTCTGGATGCAACCAACTGTGTAACTGTGGGGCGTCTGTAAAATGCATCCATGTAGATATTTGTTCAAACGAGCCATGTAAACTTATGTAAGTAATGTTGAGTTTAAACTGTGGTCCAGTTAAAATGATTTCAAGTCAGATGAAAATAAACTGATTTATTGTTGTAAGTCAAAAATACATAAATTATAATTTTGCTCATTCTTGTTTTTTTCTTTTTTCTTCTTTCCTTGATCTTGCAGAAGGTAAGAAGTGTCCATCCTCAGCACACATTTGTTAGCATAAGATATTGATGCTTAGATGATAATTCAGCCTTAGAAAAGTTTTAGAGCCCAAATGCTAGGTATGTTTTAAATACTTATTTATCAGTTCAAAATGTGGTTTAGAGATTGATTGATTCATCTCATAATCTAATTCAGTGTGTCACCCCGAGGCTAATTTAGAGAATAGATGGTTGTGTTCTTTAATGATGGCATTGCTGTTGTCACAGGTGTCAATCACCATCTTGGATGAAAATGACAACAGTCCGGAGTTTGACATCACCTCAGACATGTCAGTGTCCATTCGAGAGGACACTCCGATTGGTCAGAAAGTGGCAGTGGTTCTAGGGCGGGACCGAGATGCTGGGAGAAATGGACTGGTGAGTCCAGTGTATTTTAGTGGGAAAACACAGCCTGGAGAGCTGGCCTTGGATTTCCAAAAGACAACCTCCTGGTGTGCTCCAGGTGACCCAGACTAGGAGTATAACATGTAGAAAATGGCTGCCTGGATGGATGGATAAATATTAAAATATATTTTATGCACTGGCAGTTGATTCATTTACATCAGTTCGCTATGGTATAAAAAGAATCAGAATGTCACTGCAGCGTTGAGCTTGTGTCCTGTACAACGTTTATGAACTAGAATTTCTCTGCTTGTCATCCCTCCCACAGGTGAACTTCACCCTGGTGGCGGGAAACATGAGGGATATTTTTGAGATACGCACGGTAAACAACACATATGGGGATGTTTATGTCAATGCACCCCTGGACCGTGAAACTGTTGATCGCTACATCCTCAGGGTGAGATGCTTATTCTGCTTCTATTTATATACAAGTTTACAAGACAGGCAGCTTCTTCTCTATTGGCTGGATTAGATTACCAAACTTTTTTTCCTTCACTATGCTCAAGGGGTTTCCACTATATCATGTAAACAGTAATATTTGATATGTTTTTTATACTAATCTATACCTTGGTCAACACTAATCCAAAATCTGCAGAATAGAACTGTCCAGTGTAGATTGAGCCATGTCATGTTAGGTCATCTGGACCATAGAACACAGTATAGAGGAAATGCAGGATTACATGATCAGGTCTCTTAGATCTCACCTTAAACAAAAAGGTGACCAGGTGTTTGCAGTCACTTGCTATATATATATAAAATGCACTCTTACATCATTGTTTGTAAATCAAGCCTGAAAACTCACACACACCTAATGGCCTTCTTCTAGTTTTCCATTTTTACTTTGACTATAAAGCCTAAAATGTACAGGGACATTTTACGTAAATGTCCCTGTACATTTTAGGCATTATAGTCAAAGTAAAAATGAATTGCATATTTAAAATGTTATGTATGGAAAACTAGAAGAAGGCCATTAGGTGTGTGTGAGTTACTGCATGGACAGCATAGGCCAGTGTGTTACCCTAAGTTAGTGTCCTAGGGTAGTACTAGGATACTTCATGCATTGCATCATACTGAACACCCCAATGAGTGAACAGTGACCAAAATGTGTTCATGGTGGATATTCTGCTAGTTCCTCAAACTCCTGATTTGGAATGATGTTGGTGCAAATGCTTGTTTTAGGGTATATATGCTCTATGCAGGTGCGTGCAGTGGATAATGGTTCTCCTTCACGGTACTCCGATCTCTCTCTGACCATTAACATCTTGGATGTGAACGATAACACACCAGTAATCCAGAGTCCCCGTGGAATCAATATCAGCATCAGTGAGGTGAAGACCACCTGCCAACTACCACCACCTTCCCCTGTCTTGTATCATCATCACAGCAACACTCCAACACCATAACCCTTATTCTGGAATAAATAATGCTTAATAAGTACTTTTGGAAATGCAGAATGTGGGTGGAGGAACTGCTGTGTTACGAGTTGTGGCCACAGACCGAGACATCGGCCCAAACGGCATGCTCTTCTACTACATCACTGCCGGCAACCAGGACCTGACGTTTCGCATGGACCGCATGACTGGTGAGATGGTGACCAGACCATCCCCACCTGACCGTGAGCGGCAGCAGTGGTACCAGCTCACTGTCACTGTGGAGGATGATGGGACACCACCTCTGTCGGTAAGACTCACAAACAAGCGTTTCAATCTGCTCCTAGAGCAGATTACGTTTTGAGTTGGAGGGTCCCCTCCAGTGGTTGATATGGGTACAGCAAACAGCCCTCGCTCAATCATTTTCCATAATGTCTTAGCCCCACTCAGGATCTCAGCTCCAATAGCCCAACCCATGATACACACACACACATACACTCACACCTATAGACAATTTAGTCACAAATTCACCTGGTGTACATGCCTTTGGATAGTAAGTGGAAACCAGAGAATCCGGAGGAATCCCACACCAACACAGGGAGAGCAATCTCACAACCTTGGAAGTGCAAGGCCATGTCGCTAACTGCCACACTAGCTGGCAACAGCAAAACAACTTATACCCAGTGCACGGTGTTGTCGTGGCATCTGTTTTGCTATGTTGTAAACCTTTTTACGATGGGGAAGTGAACAGTGATGTCGATGACAGGAAACAGACTGCAGTGCTACTACCATTTTTTTTCTAGGAGAGAGGAAGTGACACTTTTAAGCACAAGCAGCATACTCTTTCAGAACACTACTGAACACTTACACAGCCCTTTAAACTTGTCATGTTCGGTCAGTTCAGCATAAGCACAGATGGAAATGCATAGAAATATGTTTAGTCATGTTGAAATTCACTGCAGATTGTGCATTTCCCCTAAAAATAGAACAAAGTTAAAGTGATTAGAGACCTATGGGAAGTCAAGAAGGCAACCTAGTTTTTAAGCAACAGTGTATTTTTTTAAGCAACACACACCATGCATCAACACCCACAACCCCATGCTTACTCACCATGAGTAAATATTGTGTTGTGATTCTTGATGCAAACGACCACCAGTAAGTACACACACACAGATCAGCCCTAAAGAGTTTTAATATATATATAAAAAGAGAAAAATATCATTTCCAAAAAATATATTTCCAAAGCACTTTATACAGCACTTTCACACAAAGCAGAATTGGGCATGTGCGACATTTAAAGTGATGTTTACAAATTCTTTTCACACCCACTCATTCTCTCAAACACACATGCATGGTCTCTTTATTAGTTTTTCTTTGTTTTGATCATTTCTGAAATTCACCCTTGGAACTTTAAACAGATATATTATGCTGTAGTTTTAATTTCCAATATTTCCAGTTAACTAAACTAACTTATGTCAATTAAAATACCAGTAGATGCCACATTTATGACCCATTTTATATTATATACCCTATTCCACAATAATGGGAAATACATGTAAAGCTGCTGATTTTTGATTGGAAGACACTCACTGGTCACCAGATTTCGTTCACAGGTCATGCTGCACACGTATACACACATACACACATTTAATCACATGGATGCTACATCTGGAAACAAAATTCCAAGCAGGAATTTGTCATCCTGGAGAAGTTCATGAGGAATGGCTACATTTAGCCAAATCAAACGCTGAATGCTGACAGCTACAAAGGGTACAAGGAGGAAGAGAGAAACCAGCGACCCAGAAGAGGAAACAGGTCAGGCAGTGTCTTACTGGAACAACACAGTTTATACACACACACCATTCAAAAGTTAGTGTAATTTAGAAATGTCTTTGTGGTTTTGGTGCATTAACAACAGTTAAAACTCCAGACCATATGTTGAAGTTGTAAATTACTCTTATGGCTGGAAATGTTGGTAATTATTGAACATCTATATACATCTAGAGAGGACCTTTATCAGCAACAATTAGTCTTGAGTTCCAATGGAATGCTGCATACATTAACCCAAGTTTTTTTTAATTATTTTTGTAATTTTTCTCTTCAAACGTCTTTTAATGTTTTTTTTCCATGGAAAACAAGGACATTTCTGAACTACCTTAAAGTTTTGAGAGGTAGTATATATACTGTATATTTACCAGTCAGCCACGAGACTGACTCACCCACACAGTGCAATTGATAATTTACACATAGCGCACTTATTATCATCATAGCGCACCATATGTCTGACCTGATGATGTTCCGTAAATGTATATTTCTGTACTAGAATTCAGTTTACAGTGTAATGTAGATTGTATATATACTGTAGATATCTATCTCAAGGGTTACTATTAAAATAGAATCTGACTGTACATATATTTAGAGCACATACCAAATATTCCACACACTTATATCCCATATGAGATAAATGCAGGCAGTTTTCATTTAAGGCATTGATGTGGTTATGGCCATGCCACAGTGAAATGGTTAAGTGCAAAGCGGCAGGGGCTGAGATTTGTCAGACAGCAGCTGCATTACCTATCTGCAAGCTTCTGGAAAGTTCTAAGCAGCTGCCTGGAATAGCAGTCACCATGGAGACAGAGCCAGAGAGTGTGTCCTGCCCCTCATCAGCCTGAGATGAGGGGCTCTTCTTCTTCACATGTCCCCAGGAGAAGTAGCTGAGTGCACAAGCGCTTCAGGAACAGCTTGGGAGAAATTTCAGCTGTTGGGAAAAGCTGTTGGGAAGGACGCTGGGCGAGGTCATTCAGGTTACACTTGCAAGATAGTGGGAGACTCTGGAATCACCTCTACAGGAAAATACACACAAAGACAGAAAGTTTAGGGATTTGGACTGCTCTGCAGCATAGCGTGGAGTCTGAATGTCTACAGAAATTATAGACACACATGCACATTATTCCTGTGACTTCATACAAAAATAACATCCTGTCTGAGCAGACGTTCACTAAATAATGATTTTACAGATGGGATGAATGTGTTCCTTCATCATCAGAAGCAGCAGCAGCTGCTGTTTTTCATGCTACATAGCTGGTTAAGTTATTGGGTTGTGAAAAAACAGGGAAACAGAGATGCGGAACAGAAAACCAAAAGTTTTCCTGCCAACATTCAACTCTACAGCGCCATGTCTCTCTGTGTTTCTGTGAAAATATCATCCTCTCAGTGACATACTATGTGTGAGTGTGTGTGTCTGGTGAAACTGTAGTGTGTGATCCTGGGCAGGAAACGAGAAATTCACTTTGGAATTCCTACAATGTCGGCACAGGTGCCAGAGTGATTGGGAATCATAAACTGTCAGCATGTTTGTGAGAGTGAGTGAGATTTTATTTGTTTTAATGGTTTATAGCAGTAAAATCTTCACCAAAAATATTCCCCATGTTGCCAACCAAAAAGCTATTCTGGTTTCTGATGCTATCAGGGATATCTGTATTTTACACAGTTTCTAGAGAGGAATATTTGCATGCTAATTTCCTGAGAAATTCAAGAAACATCAACCCCAGGGTCTCTATGGTGTGTATGTGCATATGCATAATCTTTGCAATGCTAAGTGTGAAAGTGATTTCTCACCTTGTGAGGGGAAGAAGACATCACCTTGTGTCCCTGGGGAGATTGGTGACCAGGGCTCAGACAGCAGGTGGCGGCTGGTCTCAGAAGACTGCCGTGTCAGGATCTGAGACACAGTGCGGGGTTTGGCCTCTGGGGAGCTGCCCAGAAACACGGGGTTATCATGACCATGAGCATCACTAAAACAGACAGACAGGGGCTTTAGTAACCTCACAGGATGTGGTGTTGGTGGTCTACAGCAATAACATGATATTTAAATTAATAAAAAATCTACAGAGGTTATTTTGGTAGAAGTCTGGATTAAAAGTATGGCTGGTGGTCTGCAGCAATAACATGATATTTAAATTAATAAAAAATCTACAGATGTCATTTTGGTAGAAGTCTGGATTAAAAGTATGGCTTTTCTTTGCCATGGTTTAGCTGGATGGTTTTTGTTGTGAAAAAAATATATAAATCTTCTTCTGAAAATGTTATGACCAATGACACAGATTTTTAGAAATTTACATTACATTACAATATTTTTACATTATAAAAATATGAAACATTAAAATAAAAGCATCATTCTGTAAAAACATAATTACACTACGTATACACTAACTCCTTAAAAAAATATACAGGTGTGTGTATTTGCATATGTGCTTGTGTGTGAAACCTCACCTGTCCATGCGTACCAACTCATGTGCGCCTACCAAAAAACAAAATGGGGATATAGGTTACTACACACACACACACATACAATCATGCCTACATATCCCTTTGTATAAACCTCTTTATATAAACATTTAAAACCTTTTTTTACCACACAAAGTATTTTCAACACACTGCCCACTGCTGCACTGCTTTTATTGCACACCGGTTAACCACAAGAGGCAGGAAACGGTGTTGTGAGAAGGAGGAGGTATCTAGGTTGCTCTCTCTGTGTGTGTGTGTGTGTGTGTGTGTGTGTGTATTTTCCTGTCTGATAATACTGTCTCTAAGCTGAATGTGTGTATACTCACGTCGGCTGGACTGTATGCTCTGCCTCTGTCTGTAGACCAGCAGCAGGATGAGGGGGAGGCACAGGAAGGCCATAATGCAGGCAGCTGTAGCAAAACCAGCACTGACTGCACCTGCACACACACACACACACACAGTTGAAAAATGAACCTCTCCATCCACAACATTTACATTTACATTTACAGCATTTATCAGACGCCCTTATCCAGAGCGACTTACAGTCAGTAGTTACAGGGACAGTCTCCCTGGAGCAACTTAAGGTTAAGTGTCCTGCTCAGGGACACAATGGTAGTAAGTGGGATTTGAACCTGGGTCTTCTGGTTCACAGGCGAGTGTCTTACCCACTAGGCTACTACCACCCTTCCACAACACACTCTAGACCCGGACTATGATTCCCCCAATTTATAACAGTCTAGTAAATG
The DNA here is from genome assembly GCF_900700375.1 of Denticeps clupeoides. Lineage (NCBI taxonomy): Eukaryota > Metazoa > Chordata > Actinopteri > Clupeiformes > Denticipitidae > Denticeps > Denticeps clupeoides. The sequence continues at coordinate 13,654,788 of NC_041708.1, forward strand.
TGCCATTGTTTGTGTAGTTGAAGAAACACTTTAAAAGAAATTCACTGCTTTGTGTAGTGGACATGTGACCTGGGCTCAGGTTGGTGTAAAGGGGTTCAAGAGAGCAGTGGAGATCCTTACCTTTATCTGACATTTGCAGCCATTTGGAACAAGTTGGATTGTCTTTGTGTGCTGTGGAGCAGACAGGATGAGGACTGGGGTCAACTTGGGTTCACTGATTATTTTCACAGGTTATTTTCTCATTCACACACAAACACACAGACCTATCTGAGCTGGAACCACAGTCAGAAGGATGAAGCTGTGGGCCCTCTGCAGCAGCGTGTGTGGGTGCGTCTCATGCAGGAAGTCCAGCAGCAGGCAGCAATAGCGACCCTGGTCACTCTGGCGCACATTGCGCAGATGCACTGAGAACCTGTCCGGCTCGCTGCTGTACAGCACCGTCTGCGAGGGGGGCAGGGAGGTGTTGTGCGAGCTGTTGCGTGGGTGCTTCCTCTCGTGACAGCGCTGGTTCATGTGCGGTGTGAAGAGCCACGCCTTGTGCAAGATGTCATTTGCGTGCTTCAGGGCGCCCTGCTGGACACATGCTAGTGAGACGTTGGCGCCCTCTTGGCAGATGTAATGGTCGTAAGGAGCCGAGAGGCTCAGGTGGGAGTCATCCATGCTGAGGGCTGCAGAGAACAAAAGCACACACCAATTTTCATGGCCGATTCCAATTTCTGATTTTTCTGTTATTGGACAATTCTGATTGTTGAAGCAAATACTTTAATTTAACTTTAACTGCAAATTAAAAAGAAAAATTATAAATAAAAAAGAGAAATAAATAAATGTTGAATTGATATGAAACACAAAAGAAAAACACAGTTTTTTTTCTATGTGAGAAACATTGGAACGTGTTGAGTAAATGCATAGAAGGTTGAATACTGTGTGCATGAGACACTGAGAGACTGCAACATTGTACTGCTGTTGTGAAGCATGGAGGTAGGCTCAGGTCTAAGAAGATAACCTTTAAGCTGGATCACTTACATGTTTCCTTTTACACATTTTTCACACCTTTCAACACTGCCCAATTTTGCGGTGGGTGTCCTCCACTTGAGCTTTTTTCAATTAAAATACAACCTGCTTTTTACTGAAGTCAAATGGTGGTGGTGAAAATACTCTACCATTCAAAGGTTTGGATGCCCCTACTCTGTGGTGGTTATGGAGACTTAAGATCCAAGAATTGGATTTGAAGAATCCAATGCAAGAAAAATATTTAGTATTTTTGTAGCAGGAGAAAGTGAATTATGTTTGATTAACCTGTTTTTTCAGTCACATTTTTTTACCTTCATGACTGCTTTGTTCACTATAGTCATCATCAGAAGCTGTTTCATGAGATTCTCATTAATATGAGTGAATGATAAGAAGGTGGTGGAGAGAAGAGTCTGCCATCACAGCAAAAGCTCCTCAATTTTCTTTTTTGTTGTTGTTTTTTATGTACATAACCTCACATGTGTTATTTAATAGTCCTGTGTCTTCAGCCATTTTGTGGCCTTAGGTAACCTGCCTGACAGCGTTGCCCTGGCATCTTCCTATACTTCAGCCTGATATGTGCCAACAGAGGGGCATGTACCAAGTTTCAAACCTTACAGTTATCTGAACACTTTCTTGATAGAACATGGCTGGTGTGTGTTAGCTTGTGCACATCGGCAGTGAATGTGTTGACTGGCTGACTAACTGACTTATACTGGCACATTTACTCAAACCACACACACACAAATCACTAGACACGCTCTGTTACTCAGAACACTACAGTCCAATCTTTTGCATAATACTTGTAACACAGCTCAGGGCCAAAAAGTGAGAACTTTTTCGGTGATCTCTACTCAGGAAACTGAGCCAACAGAACTGCACTCATGCACCTCCTCCATCGCCTCCTTTTTCCATTGCCTTTGATCTCATCTTTCTTCTCCCCAATATTTAAAAAGCAAAAGCACAGCAGAGCCGATTTTCAGTTTTACATCACATACGAAGGGTGGTGAGGCTTGCTCACTCCTACACACACACTCACATGCACACACATTTCAACACACAGAAGATGACCTGAAAATAACCTGAGATTTTTTTTTTATTAAAGAACAGTCTTTTGAGAGGAGAGACTGAGCTCTATTCATGATTAGATGTGTGTGTGCTTTTGAGTTTTACAGCTTGTTTGTGTGGTTGATAGATGAGGGGCAAACTGTGCGGAGATCTCTTAGTGTAAGTGTGTGTGTGTGTGTGTGTGTGTGCAGTGCATGGGTAACGTGTTCTGAGATGTGTGTGTGTGTGTGTGTGTTGCAGAATCATTTTGCACTTGTTTTGCACATCCTGTTTAAGCAATGCAGAGTAAGAGAACTGGGACACCGACAAAAAATGTTTTAATGGAATAAAGATTTTGACCAAAAGAAGTGTATTTGAACAGAAAGACGCATCTGTTTTAGTCAGATAGTGAACGTGCCAGAGCACCGATATTTTTCATCCATCCTTGTTTTTTTCCCCAAACACACAAGCTCCCCCTCTCCACCCCCTCCTTCCTGTTCCAGTAGCCCTGCATCTGTTCTTCAGATCCTCGACCCTCAAAATCACTGTCTAATTCAATTCCTCTTCCGTTCCAATCAAAGTGTCAGGCAGAGTTAGTGTTTGGCCTGTACCAGCCCAGACGTGCACCACCAGAATACTGTAGCCGACCAGCCTGTGACCCCTGGTTGTGTGTGTGTGTCAGGAAGAGCAATAGGAAACCCAGGCTGTGTGATTAACTGAAAGGTCGACCCCCTCCAGCTGTGTGTGTCTCTCTGAGGAACAATAGTGTTTGGTCCAGACAACTGTTTCACACAGCGAGTCCCACCCTCTGACCATGGCCAGCATCCTTTTATATTATATCCTTAATACAATAATCACACAAACACAGACACACAATCCAGTTCAAGCCACCCACCCTCTTCTTCACTAATTCAGAGTGGATAAACAAGGTTAAAGGTGACCACCTGCTAATTTATTGCTATGTGAACTCATGTTCCACACTTTCTGCTGCACCACTTAAAATTATGGGTGTTGTAATGCAGCTGGAATAACTGTTGACAGTTCTGCTCATCCATGGTCCATGAACCTCTGCTGAGCCAAGGCCTTGAGACCCTCTAATCAGACATTTCCCTCAGAGTGCAGCATCAACGTCCTGCAGGCATTTTTTCCAGCAGAGCTTTCCATTAATAGCACTTCAGCATTTTTATATCCACGAGGTCAAGGATCATGCTTTCAGCTTGCATCAGGACTGCTGTGGTCATGCTACACGTTCCTGCATAAACTGTGGGTGGGGTTGGGCGTGTGAGGAGGAGCCACTGCGGTTCTTTAGCTGAACCGAAGGGGAAGTTCCCACCCTGCCACCACAGAAGTCTGGATCTCTCACTTTCCATCGACTTACCCCTTCTAACGATTTAACGTTACTGAAGCTCCTGACTCCTTCACAGCAGACACAGCAGATAGACTCAGAACAGTGAAGGAAGGAAATGTCCGAACAAAGAGGCTTCCACTCTGTTAGAGATCTAACAGCCTGAAGGACCCCGTTAGCAGATTTTTGGAGCAGTGATGCCCAGGGTGTTATTACACAATCATGAGCTCTGGGTTGTGAAACCGAGACAGAACGTCACTACCAGCAGTTCTTCATGATGTGAGTACAGATACAAAGTAAAAACAGACTGCCGTGCTCAGCACCCTTTTTACACTTGTATTATAAAAAACAGAAAAAAGGTCTTGCCACTGGACAATGGTTCTTGGACTGAGTCCAGTACTGGTTTGACTGGTTTGGTTGGATAAGAGGTTGGTTGTGGTGATGACTGTCTGTCAAAACCTGACCTGCAGCTGTTGCTGCTGCTCTGTCTGTAGATGGGCGGACGGGAGGAGGCGCAGCGCCAGATGTTACAGAGGCAAAACCCACGAAAACACGCACTGCAACTTACAAAAAGGCGAAAATGTAATGCGGAAAAAAATCCAAACATGCACACACCACAAAAACACGCACTGCAAATCACAGAACAGCGAAAAAACCTTACATAGAAAAACACGCAGTTCGCCGAAAAATGTACAGACCACGCGCATGTGTCCTCGAAAATACCTTATTATTACAATATTATTACGTGACTTAATTTGAGTTCCAGCTCGGGTCGATGCGATAAATTTACAAAGTGCGGAAGAAGCCGCTATCACCACCAGGTTCATTTAACCCGTGGTCGAGGCTTAAAGTTTGAAGTAAATCATCATCGGCTCACCTGCGTTGGCCAAAACCAGGACGCAGAAGAGCGCGAACAGCTCCAGGTCCATGGCGAGCTCCTGCGAGTTTCTGCTCTGTCCGCGGAGTGGAGTGGAGGCTATCTGCGCAGGCGCAGTAGGAGCGGTGAGCGCACCGCGAGAGTCTGGATCGACACTGCGCGAGAGGAGGAAGCAAGGCTCTCTATAAGAGAGGCGACCTCACGTCCATCCCTCCCAATATTCTCTTTCAGCTGCACTACCGGTATTTACTACTATAAAACCATTTTTTTCACAAACAGCGCAGTTTAGAGTAAAGCAACAGTATAAGAATGTACCACAATAACAGTATCCACAAGTAGCTCATATTCTCTAACAATTAATTCATAAACACACCAGACTTTTCCAAATGTATCCATGCCAGGTACACCTGAGACACCCTCCTCTAATGCTGTAAAGCTTTAAACTGCTGACTGCCTTTTATGTTGTGACTGGTGCTAATACTTATGTGCTTAGGAGATATGCTGTGTAGTGAAGGAATTAAAAGTTATTCAGCTGTATACTGTACTGCTGGATGGAATGGAAGTGTTGTTTTGATACATTTGCATGTATGTCTGCCTATCAGCATACCTCTTTCCATCTGCCTGCTTATTTCCTGTCTTTCACTTTGAAATCTAACTCTCAGATCTGCTGGTTGTTGATCTCCACAACAATACAAAACACAGCAGAAGAACAATTTGCTTAATGACTTATCAAGAGTTCACTTCACTACAAAGATTCCCCCATTTTGTCTTATTTTACATACAAGTAATATCAGAAGGACACAGGAAGAGAGAACTTGAAAGAACGGGGGTCTTGTTTTCTTGATTGTGATCATCATTATGTATGAAGATATTTATTTAGTGTAACGTGTTTCAGCTGTTATGTTCATCTTAATGTGTGTGGTCTGTTCCTAGGGCCAATACTGTGGGGTAGCATAAGGGTTATGGCCCTTTGGGGCGGGTTGTTAGAGTGAGTTTTTCCAGTTGAGGAAGAGCTAGGTGTGTTAGCATGTTGAAAAAGCTGGTGTGACTCAGTGGTCATATTAGAGTTTAAACTGCGCTCCTGGGACTTGTGATGGTGTGGATGTTACAACATGATTGTTTGTTAGTTAGCATTTGGTGGAGAGCGTGGTGGTCAGGGTGGAAGGGGCCCATTTACAACCCAACAATGAATCATATATACATGTTGTAACATAATTTATTCATCATTGACATTTATCCAAAACTTTTCTTCATCTCAGATGTTGCTTTTGTTATCTCCGTTTTACATACTCAGCATTCATTGGTCCATCTTTCGCCAATCAAAACACATCACCTGATGGCTCATTTACTGCGGAAGCGTGAGCATATTTTAAATTATATTTAAAACTTAAAATCATTAGCTCTACTCCATTAGCATGGTTCTGGGCTCATAAACCTGGGATTGACTGAAACCACAGTTACTATACTAGGAACAGTCAGACAGGCAAATCAGGATAGATGACCTCTTCTGTCTCTAACACACCCTCACATGAAAAAAGGAAATGCAAATCCATATACAAACAAGCCCCACCCATGTCAGAGAGACTTCCACTGATGGGCAGTTAAAGCAGTGAAAACTGTTTTCTGTTGCTGTTAATTAAGTTTTGGGGCTTGAGATGTGAACTGGTGTGTTATGTCCAGATATCTGAAGAAAAGAAGAAAAAAAAGCCACAATCACAACATAATAGGACAAAAAGATGACACTGCATGTCCTCACAAGACCATAAATGACAGCAAAAAAATGTACGTCTTATAAATATGTTTAGTCTAGTTCAATAAAATAGTTAATTATAAAAAAAAGAACCTGTACACTGACAGGGCAGTGTAGGTTTTAATCCACTGTTATAGTTACAATGTATATCCATTATGATGACACTGGACCATTTAAAGATTCCCCTAGCTTCAAATGAAGCATCAAATGGTAAAATTAGTTTATTTTGAACGTGATGTCAGATATTTGTCTCAGTGTCTCTGCACATTTGTAGGTGTGAGTGAGTACAGAATGCTAACTCTAACATGCTGTTCTCCCTGTGAGTTTACTGTTGTCTATATGCACAATGGGCCTGCTTGCACTAGAGAGTCAAAGATATAACTCGGACAGACGCCACGAAAAGAGGGTTGGCGCTCAGTATGCTTGTAATTCACTCTGGATTTGTAATTGTAAATGTAGATCAATGTAATCACCCACCTGATTGCTCTCTGGGACAGAGATTTACCATTCACACAGGAGTGGATAGTGAGCTATTCAAAATGACAGTAGGTGAGCTGACTACAACATTTCTGGCACAACCTACTGCAGCATAATTAATAGTGTAATAATGAGTTTTGATAAAAGCTTGACTGTATAAGTAGGCTTTTATCCTGGATTTAAATATTGAAACTGTGTCTGATTCCTGATTTTTTCTTGAAATGTTATTCCAAAGATTTTGTGCTCTATAAGCAAATGTTCTGGTTCCATCAGTGACTTTGCGTACATGGGGGACAGCAAGTAAGAGAGAACAAAGGGAGCGTGGTGGGTTATTAGGGTCTAGTATGCTGGAGCATCACCATGCAAAGCTTTAAAAGTGAGAAGCAGAATCTTAAAGTCAGTACGGCACTAAACTGGAAGCCAGAATTTTGGATCTTATTCAGGGAAACAGCAGGACAACCAGAGAACTGAGAGTTGCAGTAGTCAGCGTATAGGTGTTATAAAAGCATGTACTAATTTCCTACTAAACTTTCTAACCCTATCAATTTTTCTTAGGTGTAAGTACACCATCCCACACAATTTTGAATGAGACTCTTGTAGTAGGAAACTCCTTTTTACTCCTTTGATGTCCCTGGCTGGTGGAACAACTTTCCCTGCTCCATTCGACTAGCCGAGACTACTACCACCTTTAAGAAACATTTGAAAACCCACTTGTTTAAAAAGTATTTCAAACAAGTCTAACACTAACACACACACCTGCAAACCATTTTTTTCATCTAGCACTTAACAATTCCCTAGCATGGTCTATTCTTGACAAGTTAGGCCATATCAGGACTTTTTTTTTTTACTCAAAATCTATGGAAACCAAATGAGAATTGCTGGTGTCTTCTTCTTGTAAGTCGCTTTGGATAAAAGGGACTTAAATGCCTGGACTGATTTTTAGAACTTTGTACGCAAGTATGTAAACAATCAGGAGGAAGTGCAACTTCTTCTCTGTTATTTCACAGGTTACGAAATACATTGGCCAATGAATAGAATAGTGCATTCAGAGAGCATTCACAGCGCATCACATTTTTTAATGTTACAGCTTTATTACAATTGATTAAATTATATTAAAATTTTCCAACAGCTGACAGTTCATGCCAGAGCACAAACCAAGAATGAAGTCAAAAGAATTGTCTATAGACCTCCAAGACGGTATTGTCTTGAGGCATAAATCTGGGGAAGGTTACAGAAAACCTGCTCCTAAGCACACAGCCAAGAAATCAAACAAGTGGCTTCAGGACAACTCTAGGAATATCCTTGAGTGGCCCAGCCAGAGGCCAGACTTGAATCCAATTGAATATTTCTGGAGATATCTTGACTGTTCACAGACACTTCCCTTCCAAACTGATGGAGCTTGAGATGAGCTGAAAAGAGGAATGGGTTAAACTGGCCAAGGATATGCCAGTGTCATGGGTGGGCTGGACATGGCATGAAGGAGGACGCATTCGCACGATCACAGGACAGGGGTTTAATACAAACTTCACGAGACAAGGGAACATTAACATGCACAATGACCCGATGGCGAACAGACACGAACAGGATAGTTTTATACAATTATATAAATAGACAGCAGGTGAACACGATCAGGGAACATTGCACAAGGCGAACATGAAACTCCGGTCCAGACTCCGGATCCAGAGTAACCCCTGCCGGTCCGGATCATGACAGCCAGGCTTGTGGTATCATATTCAAAAACACTCAAGGCTGCAATTGCTGCCAAAGTTGCATCAAAAAAGTATTGAGCATTGGCTGTGAACATTTCTCAGTTTCTCAGTCTATGAAAAACTCTGTTTCTCTGGTCTTTAAAGACTTCGACCATGGTGTGGGTGCAGATCATAGATGAGAATGATAACACCCCAAAGTTTTTGGAGGAGGAGTATGTGACTGTGCTGAGAGAAGGACCCGACACACTGGGAGCAACTATTGCCACAGTAACAGCCATAGACCCAGATGAGGGACTCAATGGTACCCTACGTTACACCATAACCCAGGGCAACCTAAACCAGACGTTCCGTATTGACCAGGTGATGGTGAGTGGAGTTTTCCACCTTCTCATGGTTCTTCATCATGCATGGTTGCTGGTGTTGACTTAAGAAAAAATAGTTTTGAATGGAAAAAGTCTGAATGGAAAATAAAATAGCAGAATGTGGAAGAGTTTTCATGTTTTTCTGTTTGCTGTGTAGGGGAGGATAGTGGCTGTGAAAGAGCTGGACTATGAGCTCAGTAATGGTCACTATACACTGGTCATTGCTGCTACTGACCAGTGTCCAATTCCTACCCTCCGACTGACATCCAGCACCACGGTGAGGCACACACACACACTATTTGTCAAAAGTTTGAATGTACCTACTCTGTGGCAGTTATAAATGGAGAAGGAGCCATTTTGCAAGAAACATGTAGAATATGATTGATCAGTCGCCTCTTTTTACATTCTGAATACTTTGTTAATCAAAAACCACTTCATGAGATGCTCATTAACATGAGTGAATCATAATGAAGCGTTCAGAATAAGCCTTCAGGACTGTTGGAAAACCATAAGGTGGTGGAGAGAAGCCAAAATGCTGCTATCACAGTGAAAGCTCTTTGCTTTTGAGAGACGCAAATGTTCAACTTTTTGTTTATTACATAACCTCATGTGTTATTTTATAGTGTCTTCGGTTTTGTTCTATAATCTAAAAAATGCAATTAGGTGTGTCCAAACTTGGTAGTGTACATTGTCCTGAAGTAGTACTGAAATAACCTCCCTCTTGTAGTTTACCTTAGCACACATTAATGGATACAATGAATCTTCTTCAGTGCACAATGACATATTTATTTCATCTGCTTTTTCTGATATAACAGTCTGTTTCTATTGGCAGGTGCTGGTAAATGTCATTGATGTGAACGATGTTACCCCTACCTTCCCAAGGGGCTTTGAAGGTCCATTTGAGATCACAGAGGGACAGCCGGGGCCCCGTGTGTGGACAGTGAAGGCCGCTGATGAAGACTCAGGCCTTAATGGCAAAGTAGAGTACACCATCACTGCTGGAGATCCCAAGAGTGAGACTTTCTGGGTTTTTGTGTGTGTATCCAAGATCATGTAGAGGGATATAAAAAATCCCACATACAGTTTATATTTTAATATTTTAAATTTAGTGGGCAAAAAAGCATTTGGCAGCCACCGATTGTGCTAGTTGTCTCACTGAAAAAGTTAAGAGAGGTCTGTCATTTTAATCATAGATACACTTCAACTGTGAGATAAAGAATGTCAAAAAAACAAATCCAGAAAATCACATGGCAATGACAGAGGTCAAATGTTTCCTTTAGGTCTTTGCACACAATTTCCTGTAGGTTTGCACACAGTGTATCTGGTGTTTTGGCCTATTCTTCCATGCAGATCTTCTCAAGACCTGTGATACATTGCCAATGGGCACAGATTTTCTATTGGATTGAAGTCTGGAGACTGGATAGGCCACTATAGAACGTTGCAATGCTATCAGTGTAGCCACTCCTTTGTTGCCTGAGCAGTGTGTTTGGCATCATTGTCATTCTGGAAGATCCAGCCATGTTTCTTCAATGCTCTCACTGATGGAAGGAGGTTACTGTGGTCCCAGCTCTCTTCAGGTCATTGACCAGTTCCCCTTGTGTAATTCTGGGCTGTTTTAAGATCATTTGTGAGATCTTGCATAAAGCCGCAGATTGAGGGAGATTGTCAGTGATTCCTTTTTGTATTCATTTCTCCAAGAGTTGATCTCTTCTCACCAAGCTTTCCTATTGAAGATTGGCTCATCCCAGTCAAACAGGAGTTCAAACAGGTGCCTTTAATAAAGGTCTGTGAGGGCAAGAATTCTTGCTTGTTTCTGGGTGCTAAATACTTATTTTCTGCACCATAGAGAAATAAAAAAAAATGTCTCTCACAGTTGAAGTGTACGTATGATGAAAATTACTGAACTCTCTAAATGTCAAGACAACATTTGGAAGATGTAGTTCTGCAACTAAGTATCAGCTATTTAGTTTCTAGGGATTCAAAAACCTAAAAGGCAAGTAAATATGGTCCCATTAGAAGGATATTGGACATTGAGAGATGGTTTCAACTACCCAAGGGGCATGCTTGATGGGACAGATAGAAGAAAAAGAATGTAAGCCCCTTACTCCCCTTATAATCTCTCTTTCTATTCTTACCATTTGTGAAGCATAAAAACTGTTAAATGAATGGGACAAGTGGATCTCAAATTTGACAAGACCTTAAGTAATCTTTTTTCACCTTGTCATCATGTGGTGTTTTGTGTAGAACCCTGAGGAAAATGAATTTAATCCTTTTTCGAATAAGGCTGTAACAGTGAAAAAGTGATTTTTTTAAACAAATTCCTCTGTCAGTGACAGACACATAAGAAACATATACATTATATAAAGCATAAAATAACAGACAATTTGTGTAAAATCAGATCCAGTATCAGAGCAATAGTGTTTGTAGTCAATTCCTAATACATACAGACTTTCCCTAGTATGATTTCAGTCGTGGGTCCTAAAGTCCTAAAAAAAGGGGTTTACCCTCTTTTTTAATTAACTTAGTTCATGTCATTAGCCCATATCCACACCTCTTGTGTCTATTATGAAGAATACTCTCCACTGAAGATCAATTAGCTGAACCATATTCATGGAGTCTCAAAGAACATGATAGCATTGGTGAATGTGCAAGTTGTCTGACCCAATGTTAAATAAAAATCCTGTTTTTCTCCCTGTAGATGAGTTTGTTGTGTCCCCAGTAGAAGGGGAACTGCGGGTGAGAAGAGATGTGGAGCTGGACAGAGAGGCCACGCCCACTTACAACATCACCATCACCGCCAGAGACCTGGGCATTCCGCCTCGCAGCAGCACAGTAAGGAGCCACAAAGCCTAGTATGCATAGTATTCTCACACACACATTGATTAACGAACCATCCATCATGCGCTGCAACAATGCTTAATGCTTGTGACACAAATTGATTTGAAAAATTAACTAAATAACTTTTTTTTAGCTGGTATGACAGACGCCCGGGGGAACAGTGTGTGGGAAAGGTATCTCAGTGGCACTTAGCGACTCTGGATTTGACCCCAAGTCCGTTTCCTTAACCACTAGGCCACGACTGCCCACAATTGATTGATGCTGTGCAGCTTGATGATTGATGCTATGAATATTAATTTGCAACTCAAGTAATTTCTTCGTTACTTATCTGGATGATCTGGACATGTCTGTTCTCAGTCTGACACACTCTAGTCATTAAATTCTGATCTAACAAAAGCAGAGTAAGCAGCATATAAACACACACACACATATTGTTTAAAATATTTTGCTTCCTGTGTGTCAGGTGGTGGTGGGGGTCCTCGTTCTGGACATCAATGACAATGACCCAGTTCTCCTGAACTTGCCCTTCAACACCAGTGTCAGTGAGGCTGCAGCTGTGCACACCTCCGTGGCCCAGGTCCGAGCACAGGATGCTGATAGCGGCCGCAATGCCCTTCTCACCTACAACATCACTGCTGGCAACACAGATGGAGCTTTCTACATCAATGACACTGTAAGGGCAATTATCACATATACTGGACCTCTTTTGTACTGTATACATTCGCTGTGGCATTGTTTTAAGGAGCATCTCTCTGGAACAGTGTAAATCTGGACTCATCAGACCACATGACCTTCTACAATTGCTCCAGAGTCCAAACTGAAACCTTTTTGATGATTAGCCTCATTGATCAGTAGTTTTCTTATGGCTACACATCTGTTTAATGCCAATCCTTTGGGTTCCCTTTGCATTGTGGGTTCCCTACTACCCTTCCAGGTTTTAATAATTTAATAACCCAATTTTAGTAGCTTTAGCAATCTTTTTTTTTTTTCTTGCCCTATTGTAGTATTTTGGATTAGAATTGCTACTATAAAGATATTCTTTGCTTCTTCAAGATGTTTAAGATTGTTCTAAATATGTCTCTTGCTCATGTCTCATTGTCTCTCTCTCAGACTGGAGTGGTTCAAGTCAACAGGCCTCTGGACAGAGAGCGAGTGGATGAGTATAGACTCACCATCACCGTCAAGGATAACCCAGAGAACCCTCGCATCGCCAGGCGGGTATGTACTCACACAACACTCACAGTACCACTACACTCCTAATATGACCAGTACATTCTTAATGCGACCAGTAAACAACATTCATAATACAACCAACACGCAACATTGTTGTTGCATGTGCAGTCTGCAAATATATGTGTGAAGTGTAGGGAAGGGTGCAGGTGTATAAAGTTTACAGCTGAGTGTGGAGTGCAAAATGCAGCAGTGTCCTGGGCTTTCTTGACTAGTCATGGATTAACAGAATCTATTCTTGTGGTATGGGTCCTGATATATTATAGAACGTTTATGTCCAGGGTGATAGACTGACCCCACAACAGATTATGCTCACAATGACAGAAAAGTCTGACATTCATGTAACCTCACTACACATCAGCAACACATTGGACATGACCAGCTATTTCATGAGCTCACAGTCCATGCATGCATAGCACAACCTTGATTTTTTTGTATTTCATCTGTTATGCTGTTTTATGACTTGCTGATTCACACACATAATCAGGAGCACACATTTATGTCTCCAAGATAACCTTACTGGCTGCTACTCCACACATCAATTTTTGCAGGACTCAGACTTGCTGGTCATCACCATACTGGATGAAAATGACAACCAACCACTGTTTACACGGACCAGCTACCGCGCTGAGATCAGTGAGAATTCCCTCCCAGGTACCAGCACCTATTTATTTTTCATATTGTTTAAAAAAATGTTTTATATATATCTGTCTGTCATTTAATTAATTAATGTACGAAAGATCTGAAGGTCTAGATCTAGAAGAAAATTAACAAATTTAAGACACAAGAAAAATATTCAACTCTAACCTCTATTTTCATATTTGGCACTCCAGGGTTTGTTCACTAGTAGTTGTAGCCACTTATATATAAAATTTATTAATTCATTTTTAAATTATTATAGTTTTTAAAGATATTTACCAATGACAAACTCAAAAATCCTTCAATTATTTTTTTATATAAGTGGCTACAACTACTAGTGAACAAACCCTGGAGTGCCAAATATGAAAATAGAGGTTAGAGTTGAATATTTTTCTTGTGTCTTAAATTTGTTAATTTTCTTCTAGATCTAGACCTTCAGATCTTTCGTACATTAATTAATTAAATGACAGACAGATACAACTTGCACTGTAGTTGTATTTTTGTGGGATGTATTTGTATATCAAATATGTATGCACTACAAACATTTTCCAAACCTTTTTTATTTCGTCTCATTCTCAGGCAGTCCGGTCACTGTGCTGAATGGGCCAGTGTTGGGTGTGGATAAGGACCTTGGTCAGAATGCTGTGGTGACATACAGGCTGCTGGGACCCAGAGTCGACCTCTTCACTGTCGACTCTAAAACAGGTAGGACAACACTGAACTTCGCTGGGTCGTATTTCTGTGTCCTACTTGGATCTCTTTTCTGTTTATCTGTTCTGTTAATTTTTTTTAGCTGTAATCTCATCTGAGCATATGGATTGTGTAAGGCTGTGAGAATGAAAGCTGGTTATCTGTTCTGGTTTTAAAGTGAATACTGGTTAGTATTGAATAATGGTTATAGCCTTCAGTGTTGTATGCTCAGTTCGGTTTCCTCCATTTCTGCAGGAGAGGTGTTTGTTCGTGACAGAGTGGTATTGGATCGGGAAGCATTTGCAGATCCACGGGTGGAATTGCTTTTGGTCGGGGAGGATGTGGGCAGGCTGAACAGCAGTGTTCCCCTCACAATTACCATCCTGGACGTCAACGACAACCCCCCAGTCTTCAGACCCCCCAGCTTCACCGTCCGCCTGCCTGAGAACAGTCCATCAGGTGCGTGTGTGTTGGCAGGGAACCACAACAATGGACAAGTGGAATTCATTACACACGTCCATTGTTGTACATACCAGCCTACACTGAAACGCCACCTAATATATATAGACACCCTTATCCAGAGAGACTTACATCAGTATATAAATCAGTATAATCAGTATAATGAATTATACTGTCATCCAGTTGAGGAAAAACTCTGAATGTAGCATGATTTAAAGCAGGGGTTTCTCTAAGTAAGGGATATTTTAAATATTCAGCGTATGTTTCTATGAATTTGTGTTCTGTGATTTGTGTAACAGGTGTTGTGGTTACACAGCTATTGGCGAGTGATGCAGACTCAGGTTCTAATGGCTGGCTGCTATACCGTTTGGAAAGTGGTGCTCAGGATCGCTTTGTGGTGGATGCCCTGTCTGGTGCCGTGTTGGTAGGAAATGCATCACTTGACCGTGAAGAGCGTGCTTCTTACCGGTTGGTCGTTATGGCAACAGACCGTGGCACACCACCTCTCTCGGGGACGGGTACTCTGACTGTAGTCCTGGATGATGTTAACGACTCCCGTCCAAGGTTCCTGTTTCCTGTCCAAACCATCAGCGTCAATGAGTCCACACCACCCAGTGAGGTGGTGGCCACACTAACCGCTGAAGATGCTGACCTCCGACCTCGACTTGAGTATTACATCATATCTGTAGAGGCCAAAGACGACAGCAATAAACTGGTGAGCGGCCTGCAGGACTCATTTGGCATTGACTTCCACACAGGTGAGTCTTTATCGGAAGTACTATTGTATTATTATGTGTTAATATCATCTGGAATTAATATGTGTACGTACCTTGGCTTTTGGGCCAGGGATATTTTTTGTGTTTATCTGAAGTTCCACAGTAGGTCTGATCAAAGGCATTAATGATAGACAGTTGTCAGTTTGTAGCAGATGTGAAATGCGAATTTGAATGAATTTCCTTTAAGACAAATTCACATGTGTGAATATCTTGCAAATCTTACTTCAGTTGAGTTATACGCCACACTGGGACTGTGTGGCTTGTAATGAGCTCTGCTTGTATTTTACTTTCACTTTTGAACAGAACAGTAACAGTAAGGAACATGTAACCTCTATATTGTTTCATGTCTGAACGTATAGAATAATTTAACCGGGTATAGTATGTTTGAGACATCGGAAGTTAATAAATGGTAAAATGTAAAACCCAGCTTCTGCTTAAGAGAGTTTTGCCTGCTTCTCTCCGGGTTAACGCAATTTACACACCTATTAAACTGTAAGCGCCAATGGGCCAAAGCCCTCCTCTCGAGTTGATGTCCCATCACTGGACATTTCTGGACCAATTTCAAAATGAATTGCAAAACCGAAATTCCGCAGTCCATAAGGCTGCATTGGGTTATAGAGGCTAGAACGGATGGTTTGGTGTTTTACAAAGTATGTTGCACCCCAGTGTACATGTGTGTGTGTGTTCTCTCAGGTGCTGTGTTTGTGAAAAATCCACTGAACAGGGAACTTGTTGCCACTTTTGACATTATTGTGTCCGTCCACGACAACGCCAGTGACATCATTGACCAGTCAGTCAGTGTGCCTAATGGTAAGGCTATGTTCTCTACACCCTCTGCCTTTTTATCACTAGTGCCTATTCAGATCTCAAACAAGAAAAAAACTCCTCTGTCTGCTGACAGCCCGACTGACCATAAATGTGCTGGATGTAAATGACAACACTCCTCGCTTCCGTCCCTTTGGAGTGGCTAACTTCTCTGAGAGCATCCTAGAAGGGGCACACCCCGGCACCACACTGCTATCTGTCTCAGCAGTGGACCCTGACAAAGGACCCAATGGACAGGTGGTGTACATGCTGCTGCACCTGCCCCGTGGGGACTATGTGCGACTGGAGGACCCTTCCACAGGTCAGCAGCATTTAGAATGAGTCTTTCCCTCGCTAAAACTACAGGCTTCCCCTGAAGCCTTGTTGGTTTCATCTGGTTCATCCATGCATCCTTGTAACCTGCAGTCAGTAATTAATTTAGTATTTTTTCCCACCAAAGCTCCACATGTCTACGTCAGCATCTATTTTCATTTTTCATTTAATTTTGGTTCCCCTATTAAACAGCATTTCCACTGTAACACCACAAAAAGCCATTCTCGATGGACTGAATCAAAAATTGGACAAAAACACCCTACAGATGTACAAATGATCAATCCGAGGTGTATTTATTCCCATAACCCCACACAATTCTTTTTCATTGGTTCTTTTTCACTCAATTCTTTTTCAAAGATCTATGGTCAAGACCTTTCTATTGATCAGATGTTCTCAAACCTTTTCTCAGTAAAGCAGTCTTGTAGAATTTATTGTGTATTGATTATGTATGCAGCTAATGTTTATTGTCATGCCTATATAATCAATATAATCATACTGCAGCATTACACATCATCATGGAATGATTGCTGTTACATGTTGCAACCCAGCATTGTTCTTGCTCTTCATGAATTGATCTGTATGAGAAAGGGGAGGGATGACAGTGAAGTTTGTTATTTGCCTCCATGATATACAAAAGAAATAATGAAAAATATTACAGTGCATACGGAAAATATTCACAAAATTTCCACATTTTGTTATGTTAACTTACAGCCTTGTTCCAAAATGAATAACATTTATTTTTTCCCTCATTATTCTACACACAACACCCATTAATGACAACGTGAAATGTTTACTTGAGATTTTGGCACAGCGTTTGCCATGAAGGTGCATCCTGTTTCCCCTGATCCTCCTTGATATGTATCTGCAGCTTAATTGGTGTCCACCTGTTGAAAAAACTGTTGATGTTGAAAACTGTTTTGAGCACAAATCTGGGGAGGATTACAGAAAATTTCTGCTGCTTTGAAAGTCCCAATGAGCATAGTGACCTCCAAGTGGAAGAAGCTCAAAACCACCAGGCCTCTTCCTAGAGCTGAGCGATCAGAGGAGAATTTCAGCTTGCATAGAGTTTGCCAAAAGGCACCTTAAGGACTGAGGAACAAAATTCTCAGATCTGATGAGACAAAGAATGAACTCTTTGGTGTGAATGCCAGGCATCATGTTTGGAGGAAACCAGGCACTGCTCATCACCAGGCCAATATCATCCCTAGAGTGAAGCATGGTGGTGGCATCATGCTGTGGGGGTGTTTGTCAGCTGCAGGGACTGGGAAACTAGTCAGGATTGAGGGAAAGATGATTGCAACAACACAGACAACCTGGATGAAAACCTGCTGCAGAGCGCTCTTGAAGCAATGGTTAATCTTTCAGGAGGACAACAACCCTAATTCACAGCTTCAGGAGAACTCTGTGAATGTCCTTGAAAGTGAAAAAGTAAAGTGAAAGTGATTGTTATTGTGAAGCACCTTAGTGAGCAGTGGGCAGCCATGACAGGTGCCAGGAGAGCATTGTATGGTACTTTGGTCAGTCGCATCTCAGTGACACCTTGGTGGCTCAGATTTGAACCGGTAACCTTCTGATTAAGGAGTCCACTTCCTTTCTGCGCTATCCGATGTATCCAATTAAAAACTTTTAATTAATCAATTTTGGAATAAGGCTTTAAAATAACAAAGTGTGGGAAAAGTGATGCACTGTGAATACTTGATGACATTTAAAGTATATTATATGACCCCTTCAGATTTTTCATAATCAGACTCATAATCAGTGCTTTTCTATCCTCAATACTACTAAGCTACTGTGTAGCTTATTTTCTGACAGCGAGGATGAACATTTGGAAGTGCCACTTAGTTGGCTTTAATTTAATGTTTAATTTAAAGTTGTGGCCACTTGTGCTCACTGACAGGTACATTATGGTGCTTAGGGCAGAATGCTCTACAAGTAATGCAAACTTGATCCATGAGCAGCTTCGATCAAAAAAGTCTTGCTGTTTGATCAACCCCACAAAAAAATTTCATTCATAAATTTCATTTACTGTAATTGTGTAAATTTTCTGGTTTTCTCCACAGGAAAAATAGTGGCCAACAGGACGGTGGATTTTGAGCAGGTCCAGTGGCTAAACTTCACTGTTCGTGCACAAGACCAGGGGAGTCCGTCTCGATTTGCTGAACTGCCTGTTTACCTGCGAATCATTGACATCAATGACAATAACCCAATTTTTAAGCAGCCGTCATATCAGGTAAGGCAGCCTGAGAACTGCAATGGAAGTTGGTGCTGCTGCTGGTTTTACACAAGGAGCACACACAGTACATCCCTGTATCAGTGAAATTAAGATTAATATATTTTTTTTATTGTATTTCTACAAAAAAAAGTTTAAATTGATAACAATTAGAATAATTTGTCTCTGTTTCAGTGAAGGGTATTGATGTATCTTTTATATTGTTTGTGATGTTTGTGTAGAAATCGGTGTTAGAGGACACACCGTTGGGCACCATCATCGTGAGTGTGACTGCCACAGATGCTGACTCCGGGCTTTTTTCAGTCATTGAATACAGCCTGGTGGATGGGGAGGGCAAATTTGGGATCACTCCCACCACTGTGAGTCACTGAAAAACACAGCAAAATTATTTTGCATTATTTGGAGAATATTTATTTGTATGAAGTAAAAAGGACAGATATACTGCATTCAAATTTGAATGACTGGTTGCATCCAGTAGCATCAGATCTGTCAGTAGGTATGTTCACTATGATTGTAACTTTGGCCAGTTGTTGTCTGTAACTGCATCCATTATCATTTTCGTCCTTGTAGGGTGCCATTTACATCCTCTCTGTGCTGGACAGGGAAACTAAGGAACGCTACACGCTGACTGCCATCGGAAGGGACAACCCTGGCGGGAGCCCCAACAACCGCAGAGAGAACTCAGTACAGGTTAGTGCTAGTACAACTAATGTACTATCGCTTAGGATGTTAATTTTGAAGGAAATCAATTGTGTTGTACATTCAAATATTATCACATTGATTAAATATCTGTATAAATGTCCCCAGGCCCAACAGCAACATTTAGTGCTCAGTTCCAGTGCAATAATGCATTCATTGATGATTAGAAAACCCTTTTGTTTTTAGTACAGCTGTCAGGTTCTGTCTTTCAGGTTCTGGTGACCGTTATGGATGTGAATGATTTCCAACCCCGGTTCTTGGAGCGCGTATTCAGCACAAGTGTGTTTGAGAATGAGCCCAGTGGCACATCTATCATCACACTTATCGCCACTGACCTGGATGAGGGCGAGAATGCACTATTGACCTACAGCTTGCAGGGACCTGGATCTGGTACCAGACCTAACACACAGTGCTGCAAGACATGTTTCATACCATCAATACGCATCCAATACATCAGTGGTTTTCAACCGGTGGGGCCACTCTTGCGGGTGGGCGCAAATAGGCTACAGGATGGGAGGGAAAAAAACGGAAGAAAAAAAATTCAAAATGTGTGATCTTTGTTTGGATTTTCTTTGTTGGGATCTATTTTCACTGCTAAAATAGACCAAAACAGTCATTATTTCATAAAAAATGTAAATTACTTAAAATTATTAACTTGTTTGTTGAACTGTCATATGGAATCAGTGTCACATTTTCAATGAGCAGCGGGTGCTGCCGTGAGCCCCTCTCACGTCCCAAAAAATCACTGTAATTAAATTGACTCACGACATAGCTCTCACGACATAGCAAAGGTTGAGAACCCCTGCAATACATATACAAAACACCTAAGACAAATTACACCTTATAAATTGAGAATTTAATACATAAGTCACAGGAGGTCATAGGTCACATTTTTCTCTTTTCTCATTTTTCACTCTTTTTCTCTCTCTCAGATGCCTTCTCTATGAACCCAGGCACCGGTGTGGTGCACTCTCTACGCCTGCTGCAATCCTTTGAGCGTTTCAATCTGACCGTCATGGCCAAAGATCATGGCCGGCCACCCCTTGTGGGTACAGCCAGTCTGCAAATCAAAGTCATTGATGTCAATGACAACAGGCCAGTGTTTGAGCGACCTGCCAATGGCACCATAATGCATATCTTAGAGGTTTGTGTCTTTGTGTGGGTTTGCATGTGAGTCTCTTCAGTGGGTCAGCTGTTATTTGTTATGTATTCCCTTCATACCCTGCAAACAATGCAATGCAAAAACAATGCAAAGCTGCAGCAGTAATTGCAATTTTCCTACAACTAATTGCTAACTTGCAAAAAGTCAGATACAGATAACAGACTGGTTTTCAGCAGAACTGCAGGAAGAAGTCTTTATTGACAAATAAAATAGAAAGTAGGACCTTTAGCCATAATTTCACAATAAAGAGCAAACAAATCTGAAATGCTGGTGCAAACCACTGGTGGAGCAACACACAGGTGGAGCAACTGATAGAAAGGTAGAAAACAAGGAAATGTGGATGTGACAAACCCACTCCCAAACCCATTCATTCAGGGTCTCTCTCCGTCCCCACTTTCTACCATTGTGTCCTTGAGCAAGACACTTAACCCAGGGGTGTCTCCAGGGGGACTGTCCCTGTAACTACTCATTGTAAGTCACTCTGTGTATGATCAATGCTGTGAATGTGAAAAACAGACTGAGGTTTTAAGATCGCAGATGCAGTGGTCGCCCAAAGGTCGCTGCTTCATTCCGTCTTTGCTGAAAGGTGTATGTTTTGTGCAGGAACAGCCCCCGGGCCTGGCGGTTTATGAAGTGTTTGCGACGGACGAGGATGAGGGGGTGAACGGAGAGGTGCGCTATGCCTTCCTGCAGACAGGGGCTGGGAACCGGGACTGGGAGAACTTCCGCATAGACTCGCTGACTGGTGTTATCACCACTGCAGTGAAGCTGGATCGTGAGAAACAAGCACTCTACAGTGTAAGTGCACACACAAACACATATTAGTGCACATGAGTTGTCTGACTCCACCGAAAAACATTACAAAGGCTTAATTATTAATTTGGTGACTGTGCAGGCCAAGTCAACGAACACTCATAAATCATTTATTAGAATTTAGATTCAGACCACTATATGGAGGTTGTCAGTGGATTGTGGTAAAATCTCACTTTTTTTTCTAAAATGTGTTTTTTATTATATTTAAGTGTTTGCTGGTATGTGTATGTACTGCAGCTGATTATTGTGGCCTATGACCTTGGGCAGCCCGTCCCATATGAGACCACGCAGCCGCTGCAGGTGGCACTCTCAGACATTGATGACAATGAACCAATCTTCCTCAAACCCCCGGTGAGTGCTGAGCAGGAACTCATGGGCAGCTACCAATTTTTTGTTACAGTTCAGTTCATATTTGTGTACATTTTCTGTATATTTGAGGCTGTGTCTGTCCTGTGAATGTCTGTTCATGTTTGTTTGTGTGTGTGTTTCTCAGAGGGGCAGCTTGCCCTACCAGGTTCTGTCTGTTCCAGAACACTCTTCTCCTGGGACAGTGGTAGGGAACGTGACCGGGGCCGTTGATGCAGATGAGGGCTCAAATGCTGTGGTCTACTACTTCATAGCAGGTCAGTACACACATGAACACATCTGAACACACATATGTAGATCTTGAAAGTTTTAAAATGGTTCTAAAGGTCTAAAATGTAATGTAGCTCTGCATTTTGTATGTGCTATAGTGATTTTTTTATTAAGATATATTTATCTATCCTTGAGGAATTCTCAGAATGAATGAATTGGTCCATGGTAGAATTGCACAGTCCTTTGATAGGGAGCAGTGGTGGGAGCAGACTTGTAACCACAGAGATGCCATTTGAGCAAGGTACCATCCCCACACACTGCTCCTCGGGCACCTTTCATGGCTGCCCACTGCTCACTAAAGGTGATGGGTTAAAGTAGAGACCACATTTCGTTGTGTGCTGCATATCACAAAAACAATAACTTCACTTTTAACTTTGACATTAAGCCTAGCGCTGCATGCTAAGCGTGGACCTTGTTTGCTAGAGTAAGTTAAGGCATCATCAGGATTTACATAAAGAAGCACTTACATAGAATGGAATCTTTAAAACTAAAAACAAACTACTTTTTTTTTTATTATTTGTCACACTGAACACAATCTTTAATGATGTTGTAATAAAGAGTTTAGAACCGATTCTGATGATTGACATGGACACTATTTCAAATGTCACATTTTTTGTTTTATTTATTTATGTAAATTCAGGCATGGGACCAGTTCAAATAGGCCCATGATTTCAATGAAATGCAGTCTGATTAGGAAATGCTTCTGTGCAGATGCTCAAGATATTTAATAGTTCTAGATTAAATTTGATATCAGACTGAATGTTTTTCAAACTGCACTTTCCAATTGTTCCATAGGAGGGGACATTGATGGTAACTTTGGCCTGAGCACAGCCGGCATGCTTCATGTGAAGAAGGATCTGGACCGGGAGGAGATCCCAGAATACTCCATCATCATCAAGGCCTCCAGCAACCGCAACTGGACGCCACCCAGAGGTCAAAGGTCAAACTTGGCACGTGCTCTTGACCCTAGCCGCGACCCCACGCTACAGGAAGTGCGCATCTTTATGGAAGATATTAATGATCAGCCACCTCGTTTCACAAAACTGGAGTACACTGCAGGTATGTGTGTTTGTGTATGTGTGTGCAACACTTTAAATAAATAATTTGGGTCCATTTGTGTCTCTCAGGCGTGGCTGCTGATGCTAAGGTTGGTTCTGAACTGATCCGTGTGCAGGCCATTGATAACGATGTGGGGAACAACAGCCTGGTCCTGTACCACATCCTGTCCATCACATACATCAAACTTCAGTCCAACACCTCAGAAGACCTTGGCAGCGTCTTCATCATTGGTGAGAACCTAATGTAACCTTGCTCAAAACTCTGAGTCAATACTTAAAACTACGTTCTATTGTATGCTCATTTTATGCAAAAATATGCTAAATGCAACTGACTGTTCCACCTTGGCAGTGCTCAGGAGCACAGCAAAATATGTTCTAGGCAACCAAAAAATAAATAAAAATCACATGGTCCTGGAACCACATTGACCTCTAGGTGAGACAGATGGGATCATCCGCACATTTGACCTCTTCACGGCCTACGACCCTGGCTACTTTGTGGTGGAGATTTTGGCGCGAGATCTGGCTGGGCACAGTGACATCGCCAATGTGGGGATCTACATACTGCGGGATGACCAGCGGGTGAAGATTGTTGTGAACGAGATCCCGGAGCGTGTGCGCCTCTTTCAAGAGGAGTTTATCAGCCTCCTGTCCAACATGACTGGTGCCATTGTCAACACAGATGATGTGCAGGTGTGTTTGTGTGACCCACGGAAAGGGGTACCAAATCTGATTTATATACTTATTGTACAATGAATGTTCTCTTCAGTTCCATGTAGATAAGAAAGGCCGGGTTAACTTCGCCCAGACAGACGTCCTCATCCACGTGGTCAACAAGCAGACAAATCGCATCCTCGATGTTGAAAGGTTTGATGACAAACTGCCTACAAACTGCTGGTTGTACAGTCCTCTGTGAGCTCCACCCCTTCATGTGTATTTGCTTTGTGATTGGCTGACAGGGTGATTCAGATGATTGATGAGAACAAAGAGCAGCTGAGGAATCTCTTCCGAAATTACAACGTCCTGGACGTCCAACCAGCTGTGAGTGGAAGAGCACCGGACGATCTGACCACTCTACAGGTACTTACTGCTGAGAATAGAGGTGGGCCATATCATATCGTTCATGACAATACCAGTCTATATAAGTGGACCTTGCTTCACAAAACTGGTGCTGCTGAAGAATTAACTTCCAAAAAAGAAGCTACAAGATATTGTACCATGTGTGCTAGTCTGTGTGTATTTTAGTGGCCGACCAGTTAACAAATGTAGATCTGTACATCTATGGCTGAATTTAGCATTCATACAATGATTTTAGAGGAAATTGTGATATTGAGATTAATAATAATAAAATAAAAATAATGATGATCCGGTCATCTGTAACATTAAAATATTAACACTGCATTATACTGTACAAACAATTTTGGTGTTGCATCTTTGCAGACCTGAGTTTGCAGACCTGACTCCCTTTACAACGCATTATAAAATAACATATTAATAACATATTAATATAACATATTAATATAGCATTTTATAAAATGCAAATAAAAACAAATGGAATCTCTCTCTCTCTCTCTCTCTATATATATATATATATATATACACACACACACACACACACACACACACACACACACACACAAAAACACACATTCAGTTTTCTGTGTTTCTCTTTTCAGATGGCTATTATAATCCTGGCTGTTCTGCTCTTTCTGGCGGCTATGCTGTTTATCTTTATGAACTGGTACTACCGCACAGTGTAAGAGTTACCTTTTTATTCACTGTTCTAAACAAATGGATGGGCAGAAAAAGTATGTCTCTGGGTTGCTTAATCAACAGTATCATTCACTTTTAGATGTTTAGAATTCAAAAAATTCTGTTGTAGTCTGTTCTTCTGTTTAGAAATCCTCTTCTGAAATCTGGACTCTTTCTCTCTCTGCTCCTTTCATTGCCCTGTGTGTCCTTTCCTCCAGGCACAAGAGGAAGCTGAAGGCCATTGTAGCCGGTTCCACAGGTGTGTTCAGTACACATACATTGGGCTTCAGTGTCCATGTGAGCATCGCATTAACTGTGTTTGTGTCTTTGTCTTCAGGGAATCAGGGCCTGATGGACATCCTGGATATGCCCAACACTAACAAGTACTCCTTTGAAGGGTGAGAGCAGGCAAACACACTTACTATTCACACACCAGACTGTGCTTTCTATGGACCATAAGGCACAAATTTTTTTTTTCTATTTATTTATTTATTTATTTCTCTTCTTGCTGTTTGATGGGTGGGTCTGAGGGTGGTGGGTGGATATTGGTCAACAGCTGTTATTTGTTTGTTGAAAATCACAAAAAAAGCATTAAAAATGTTCAGAGCAGATCATACAGAAAGTGAAGCTAAACATAAGAGCAGGTTAAAAATCAATATAATCATTCATATAAAAACAAGCAGACAGAACAGTTCTACCCATTTCTGCTGTGTCACACAGAGCAAACCCGGTGTGGCTGGACCCGTTCTGCAGAAATCTGGAACTGGCAGCTCAGGCAGAACATGAGGATGACCTGCCAGAGGACCTGAGTGACTTCACAGACCTGTGGAACAGCCCAGCCAGAACACACGTAAAGGAGCATTTCTACAAAATACACATTTCATCATGGTTGGGATTTACCAAACCACACGAATCAGTGACTTATTTTCAGGATGCAAAAATTATGCTGATGAAATACTAGCTATAGCGTATTAGCCACGATGGCCAACAATTTGGGATTAATTGGTTGGTCTGAACAAACATTGCATTGTTGTTTTATACATGCGTTAAAAAAAAAAATCTGAAATGATACAAACCTGCAAGTCCATAAATGCAGTGTTTATACAATGTTTCTGGTCCTTGATCTGCAGGGCACATTTGGGCGAGAGCCGCAGGCAGCAAAGACAGAGGATGACCGTTACCTGAGAGCAGCAATTCAGGAGTATGACAACATCACCAAGCTGGGCCAGATCATGAGGGAAGGACCCATAAAGGTCAGCAGGGCACTGACCATATGGTGCTACATATATGTAGAGAAAACATTATAACAAGGTCTAATCAATTGTGATGGAATTCTCCTTTTCAAATCGCAGCAGGTAGCCCACTGGGTTTAGAGACACTCAAGAGTAAAATGTTTATGGGTTGACCTATACAGGCCAAAAGGTTGGACACACCCTCTCATTCAATGTGTTTTCTTTATTTTCATGACCATTTACATTGGTAGATTCTCACTGAAGGCATCAAAACTATGAATGAACACGTGTGTTATGTTCTTAACAAAAAAATGGAAAACCATTTCAGGTGACTACCTCTTGAAGCTCATCGAGAGAATGCCAAGAGTGTGCAAAGCAGTAATCAGAGCAAAGGGTGGCTATTTTGAAGAAACTAGAATGTAAAACATGTTCAGTTATTTCACCTTTTTTTTGTTAAGTACATAACTCCTCATGAGTTCATTCATAGTTTTGTTTCCTTCAGTGGAAATCTACCAATGTAAATGGTCATGAAAATAAAGAACACACATTGAATGAGAAGGTGTGTCCAAAATTTTGGCCTGTTCTGTGATGTTTCAGTGATCATAATAAAGTTCCTTTTGACCCTATTGGATAAACACCCATGTCCCATCAGGGCTCCTTGCTCAAAGTGGTTCTGGACGACTACCTGAGGCTGAAAAAGTTGTTTGCTGCACGGCTGGTCACTAAGTCCACCAGCCAGGGTGACCAGTCCTCCGTCACAGAGGTGGGAGACAAGACGCCTGTGCTGCCCTTCCCCCCTCGCTGTCTTCTGCCTCCCTGCTTCTCTGAATGACCTTGCACTTTAATGTACTGTTTCCTCCATTGCTGTAGGGGATGTTGTGTTTTTTACACACCTCTTCACTTCCTCTGCTGACCTTTTCCAGGCTGCTCTCCCAACAAGCAAAATCTACTGTACTGATCCATTAACGTACCAAAAATCTTGTTCTCTTCCAACCTCTCAGCTGATCCAGAGTGACCTGGATGACGACACTGAAGACCGCGTGGGCATCGGGGGCCGAGGGACGCTGCGATTCAAACACAAGCTTCCGGTGGAGCTGCGTGGTCCGGATGGAGTCCATGTGGTGCATGGCAGCACTGGAACCCTCCTAAACTCAGACCTGAACAGCCTGCCAGAGGACGACCAGCGGGCACTTGGACGCTCGCTGGAGGCGCTGCACTCCGACCCAGGCCTGTACGCAGAGCGG
The DNA here is from genome assembly GCF_900700375.1 of Denticeps clupeoides. NCBI lineage: Eukaryota > Metazoa > Chordata > Actinopteri > Clupeiformes > Denticipitidae > Denticeps > Denticeps clupeoides. Next base: position 13,681,955 of record NC_041708.1, read on the forward strand.
ATAGCACGCACCGAGTCAGCCAAGTCCACACCACTGCACCGCAACAAAGGCAGCGACACACTGTTGGAGAGCCCACTGGAGATCACGGAGTTATGACTAGCCGAGGCCTCGCTGGTCTGAGGAGAACAGTGACCTCCAACCTTTCACAATCCTCACCCTCCCTTAAGGAGCAGTGCTGGAGTCACTGGGGTCAGTCATTGGATGGGTGGGAGGAGGCACAAAAACATATGGGGTGTGTTGTCCTGGGACAATGTTGGAAATTAAAGTGGAGTGACTTTTCACTAGCTCAGTGGCTGCACACCCTCCACCTGCACCCAGACAAAAGTTGTGCAGTTCCTCAGACCAGCAGCTGGCCAATGCTGGGACACGAGCTCCAGTTCTCACAAGATGAACATGGAAAATAATGACCTTTGGCTTCTCCCGAGTCCGGAGCACAAAAAAGAAAAAACGTGTAGAAAACCATAATGTTCTCAAGAACCACTTTCACCTTGAAATGGACCAAAAAAAAAAAAAAAAAAAAAGAAGACCATCACTGTTTTTGAACTCTCCATTTTCTATTAGCAAGTCCAAGTGTCTTCAGGCAGTAGGGATAATCAGGCAGAAAGGGATTATGGGACTTGGGACTGCTCATAAAAGGAATAAAACTTGAATTATAGGCACAAGCCCTACATGATCACTGCCTTAGAACTGCCATTAAAAAAAAATATATATGTGTCAGTTTTTAATGCTTGGAGGATTTAAAAAAAAAAAAAAAAAAGCTGACTTACCAAAAGAATGGAGTGTGTTGAGTAAGTGAATATGTTTTTGGTTTCATTAATGGAGTTCAATGTGATTGGTTTATTTTTCAATTTTGGTTTTACGATTGTTGTACGATTTGTGTCATTTGATGTCTGCTGTCAGCAGATCAGCAGTTGTGTAGAATGATCTGTGACTCATTAAAGAAAATATGCAATGGTCCCCTGCTTCGAATTGAATTCAATCATCTGTTTGGTCTGTGGGTTTATGTTGATTAAAATGAGTGTCACAAACCGCAACAATTCAGACTAGAGAAGAAAAAAGAAAAAAAAAAAAGAGAAATGGTAATGTCTGGACCCACACCGCCACTAACTGGCATCCCTCATCCCTAGGCAGATCAGACAAAGACTGGAAATTAACTTTTGAAGTCAGGTACCAAAGTCTAGGACCAGTCAACTTTACCAGTTTTCAAGTGTGTAACTCCATATGTGTGGAAAAATGAGATCAAATTTCAATTAAATCTACCCCTATTAAGATAATAATCCTCCTCCCTGCATTAATCAAACACATTAACTATATAGTGAAGCATGAACAGATGAAATTTGGCCTTCCACAGATGTAATGCTGGTAAACACAAAATGCTTTATCCCCTTTTAATTTTCTGGTCTCTTTAATACATTTCTATGCTGAATCATCAACTGGTACTTTGGAAGAAATCAGTCAGCTTGAACATCACCATCCAGTGCAATGGAGCAAAACATTCAAGATGCTTGGAGGAAAACCCCCATTATAATATTAATATTTCATAGTTCCAAATGTACCATATTTCAATTTAATTTGTTGTTTTTTTTCCCCAAATGTTTGTGCTGATGTGATTTGAAATAAATAAATCACTACATTGTCAACATAGTGGTTTTCAACTACTTTATTTTTGTTTCCAATTAATAATAAAAACCTACACTGAAACTACACTGGGCTACCATCCAGTGTTTCTGCAGATTGGCTGTCTTCCGCTTCTAAATGGACATCAGGATCATGTGGCCCTCGCATTGCTGCTAGAGCCGGAGGAGCCAGAGGTGCCACTGATGGACATCTTCTTAAGGGTCCGGTTCAGCTACAAAAATAAGAGGGAAGACCACAGCAAAACTTATGAAATGTCTTCAAATAGTTGCAGCAGTCAGAATTAAGAACGGTCTTTGTGAAAGCTGCTCAGACTGACAAATTTCAGCTCACCTCCTCAAACTTATGGATTTGTCTGATGAAAAAATCTCCATAGCGTCGAGCCACCTTGGTGTCAGCAATGTGAATCATGTCCTACAATAAAGGAAAATGTTACTGCCTGTTACCTACAGATGTCAAAAAACTACTGCGGAATACCCATAAAATAAGACAACTGCAATATGTCTGTATGTACAAATACCTTGTCAATGTAGAAGTCAACCTCAGATGCGGACTGAAACTCTCCATCCAGGGCAGAGATGCCGCTGGTCCAGACCAGGTTCTTCATCTTGTGTTTGAAAACGAGCAGCTGGATTCTGAACTCCTGCTCAGACATGTCCAGGAAGCCAGACAGCTTAGCCACCGGCATGGTTGTATAGAGTTTCAGGAAACTGGAGATGCAAAGAAAATCTCATAAAAGCCCACTGCAGCTAAACAGCAAACAGTGAAGTTCACTGTGAACAAGATATTTTGCTTAATTGATATGACCGCCACATTCCAGATTATTCATAGGGGAATTTTTTGTCACAGGTGGCCTGTGTCAGTATCGTATTAGTAGGACAGAGCATTTACTATTGTGCTGGGAATGTGTCTGAGGATACCCGTTAAAACTAGCGACCAGGGAGTCGAGGCGAGGGCAAAGGCCTCGCTGAGACCTATGATCCAACATATCAAACGAGTTGGTGCTGCCAACAAAGCACCAAAAACAAGAAAACTGCGAGAGAAAAAAAAAATAATTATATTCAAAGCTGCCACTGTGACGTCCCGTGGTATGTTCTGTTTGTGTGTGTCTCTCTTTCTCTTTCTGTCTCTCTCTCTCTCTCTGTAATGTTGCAGAGTGGCTCCTCATCTCTTTCTCATCATGATTGGACTCCTCCCCTTCCTGTCATGATTGGTGGGCTGTAATAGGGAAGAGGGTTCAAAATGACTCCTGCTTGGGACAAGAGGAGAGGGTGTTGGTGTGAAGGATTGGCCACACCCTGTTAGCATTTATGATGTTAGCATGCTAATCTTTCAACGTTCCCCAAGACACCAAATTTAATGTGACATCTTGGCCACGCCCTGTTAGCATTTTACGTTAGCATGCTAACATGCACATTTATCAAAATTCTCCAAACGTCACCAAATTTAATGTGAAGTATCTTGGCCATCCCCACTTACCTTTTCTGATGTTAGTATGCCAACATTAACATGCTAATTTTACAACATGCTACAAACATCACCAAATGATACATGACTCATTTTGGCCATGCTCTGTTAGCATTTTTGACATTAGAATGCTAGCATTAGCATGCTAATATGCTATTTTCCTAAATGTTCAAAACGTCATCAATTTTCATGTGACCACCTGTTCCCTTGTCTACTTAAAACCTGCTCTTACAGCCACTCCTGTGACCAACGCTAGGACAGGCCAATCAAAATTTCCTCTGGAATTTTGGTTTCTAATTATTATTATTATTATTATTATAATACTATCATTGTCCCTAACATCATTGTCCCTAACTGCCTAACAGTGTAATACAAACTTGCCATCTTGATTCACTTTTATTTACAGATAATAATTTAACAAAATTAGTCAAAAGGCAACAGACTTATTCATATAAACCTATTTTGAAGATAAACTCTACCCCAGACATGTCCAATAGCATAATTTGGGAGACTTTCAAAGAATATTCTAGGGATAGGGCTGAATGATTTTATGTCTGCACTACCATCATAGCCAAAAGTTGAGAATGACTGAAATACTGGTTTTCACAAAATTTGCTGGTTCAGTGTGTTTAGATCTTTTATGTCGGTTGTTTCTGTGGTGTCCTGAAGTATAATTACAATTTGTATGATTGAACCTTTTTGTCACAATTATTTTTCCAGTCTGTCCTTCAAATTGTTCTTGGAGAGAAGTGTTTTCTTTACTGCCCTTCTTGACACCAGACCACCTCTTTGCCTCACTGGTGGCACCACTGGACTTTCCTAGGCATCCTGAAGCCTTCTTCACAACAGTAGAACCTCTCTCCTTTTAGGTACAATCTTAGTAGCAGCAATACCCTTGCCTTTTTTGCAACATAATGATGACTGTGTGTGTTTCCTTGCAGGTAAACATGGTTAACAGAGGAAAAACAATGATTTTCAAGCATCACTCTTCTTTTAAAGAATCCAGTCTGCTATTCTAACTCAATCAGCATGACAGAATGATCTTCTGTCGACACTCGTACTTGTGTTAAAAAAAAAAGAGAATGGCTCAAATGATCTCAGCAATGATCTCCTTTTGTAGCAGGGCTGAAATGCAGTGGAAATGTTTTTAGGGGATTAAGTTCATTTTCATGGCAAAAGGGGATTTTGCAATTCATTTGATCACTCTTCATAACATTCTGGAGTATATGCAAATTGCCATAATAACAGAAGCAGTTCACTTTGTTAAAACCAGTATTTGTATTATTCTTAACTTTTTTGGCCACGATTGTTATTGTATTAAAAACTGTAGCATAACCGTACATTGAAATTTGAACTGCACTATACTGTCCTATAAGTAGAGTGAGTGTACTTGTTTGCGTTTAAGTGGGCATGGCTTTAACTTGGGACACGTCTGATTGGTGAGCATTATTGTCCATCACATAGGGACATAGGGCTCAGGTTTCTGCCTACTGTGGAGCTCCACACCTCACAGTGGATTAGAAGATACTGCATTTGCTTAGATTTAATGAACAGGCATGTATGAACACAGTGCTGAAGCAGGTAGGCTTTAGTCTCACCAGCTATGGCAGAAATCAGCAAAAACAACTAGCCCTGAAGTCCATGTAGCACCAAATGCCACTCCCAACCATTCGTACATCATTAATGACCACTTTAGGAATAATAACATTGGCATCTGCTAATGCCACAGAGATTCAAACATTCTTTACATCTCACAAATGAGAGCCAACATACTTTACTCTGATCACTCCAATAGATGTTCATACATTTTTTGTTTAACTTGAATGATTATCTGTTGGCTTATCTGGATATACACACTTAACAAAAACCTAAAAAAAAATTCACTGGTCTAACAATGTAACTCCAAGTCAATCACACTTCTGTGAAGTCAAACTGTCCACTTAGGAAGCAACCATCAATTTCACATGCTGTTGTGCAAATGGAATAGACAACAGGTGGAAATTATAAGCAATTAGCGAGATATCAATAAAGAAGTGGATCTGCAGGTGGTGACCACAGACCACTTCTCAGTTTCTCTCTGGCTGATGTTTTTGTCCCTTTTAATGCTGATGGTGCTTTCACTCTAGTGATTGCATGAGACAGAGTCTACAAGCCACACAAGTGACTCAAGTGAATGGCACATCAATGCGAGCTGTGGAAAAAAGTTTGCTGTGTCAATTAGTGTAGTGTCCAGAGCATGAAGGCGCTACCAGGAAACAGGCCAGTACATCAGGAGAAGCGTAGGGCAACAACCCAGCAGCAGGACCGCTACCTCCGCTTATGTGTAAGGAGGAACAGGAGATGCACTACCAGAGCCCTGAAAAATTACCTTGAGCAGGCTACAAATGTGCATGTGTCTGCTCAAACAGTAAGAAACAGATTTCATAAGGGTGGTATGAATGTCCAACGTCCACAGCACGTTTGGGATTTGCTAGAAAACACTAAGATTAAGCCTATTTGGCACATTTATAAAATTATTGTACCAATTTGGTGTGTGTGTGTGTGTGTGTGTGTGTGTGTGTGTGTGTGTGTGTGTGTGTATATATATATAACAAAACAAAAAAAAACACAAGGTATCTGAAATATACCTCCGAATGGTAGAAAGCTGTGCTTGCTGCTGCACCTCCTCAGCAAAAACCTTCAACTGTTGCTGAAAGGGTTCTTTGTGGTAGTTGGGATGGACGTTGTCATAGTTGGGCACCACTGGAGAGAGGAACTTGGGGCAGGCAAAGCTAAAGAGCTCTTCAAAGACCTGCAGGTCCCTAAAGAGATGAAGTAAAGCAGAGAATCCTTAAAATCACACAGCTAAAAACAAACCAAGTGCAACTTGAGACTGACTAAGACCCATGGATGGTGTGCTGATATCTGCAACTCCTTGCATACAATTTAAAAATCAAAAGGTACCCTACCCCTTCTGCATGCGCAGCATCTTGTCACTGTACTTCTCGCGTAACTGTGTGTGGATGCTCTCGTCAATGCGCATCGGGTACATGGTGAGAGCGATGGCCAGGAGGCCATGCATCTGTTCATTCTGCTTGTTGATCTGTCAGAGAAAGGCAGAGAACAAAATGGCGGTGTAACGGACCCATCTCCAGTTCAGCTCCTTCGCACACAAAATACATTTTAAAGATGAATGAAAACAATATGTTTATATATATATAAACTCATTGGTGTAGGATTAATTGTAAATATTGCCACCACTACCTGGGCATTACACAATTGTAACACACAGTTGAATGAACAGAAGAACCGTATCATTATTCAGCCAGTAAATTTACATGAAAAATTATGTATACTAAAAACATACTGAAATCAAAATGACAACCAGTCATGTTCATAGCAAAGGTGCTGCAGCAGGAAGTTGTATAATAAACTTTTTACAGATGCATCAACATATAGCATAACTGTATACCAAAGTGCGCAGCGACCGGTGGATTACTGACAGAGTGAAGGCTTGTTTTATTTTATTTATTGGGTCTGAAGTATTTTTAAGACCTTTAAACTCTAGATTTAAGGATTACTAGTAATTTATGATATTTAAGACCTTAAGGATTTGCAGAAACACTTCTCTGTGCTCACACCCAAAACGAATGCCTTGTGAAGCTGTTTGACTTTCAACATGCAAATGTGCAAGATCTTAAGGAAATCTCCACTAAATCTAATACAGTAATCACATAATCAATCACTATTGAATCACCATTACAGAGTTTATTTTTAATATCTTCAATCCTGTATTCACAAAAGAGGGAGAAAGACACCAATTGAAAATTATCTGATGTTTGATCTACCATCTCATATTTGTAGGTAGATCTCTGGAACATGTTCCTGGTTCTCTGGATGTAAAGCAGGATGTTAGCGAAGACCCGAATAGCATCTTGGTAGCGCCGCATCATGAGATAGGCAAAACCCACATAGTAGTAGGTGGTGATCTGGCACTCAGGCACACGGGAGTACATACTCTGAAGCCATAACACATAACACAATAACACAGTTAGGTACGATAGCAGGAAAATATACATCATCAAACATTAAATTAGATTTGCCTATTAGATTAGTACACACATATATACTCATATATATAATTCTAATTAAGCAGGGGCAGGTGATACATCAAGTATATTCGTAAGCAAGATTTGTTCCAGTAAATGACTATGTCCTGACCAGAGTATAAATTCCATTGTTAGACACACTTCCCTTTTGAAGTGCGCTTCTCTGCCCATTCAAAGCAGACAACCACTCATGCCACTCCTGGCGCATGAGTGTTTTGTACCAGAAGAGATGCACAAATCCAGAGATTTGTGAGCCCAAGCAATTGCGATGCAATATTTTCCACATACATATCCTCTTTTTGTGACCAGCAAAAATCGTTGCGCTGGTTAAATGAATTCTGTTGGTGTCATTTTATGTAAGATGTGGCTGAATTTAGTATTCGTACAGAGACATATCTATTATGTATTGTGATATATCTTAAAAATCTTATTTTTAGGCCATATTGTGCAGCCTTAGTCAAAACATGGAATGAACACATGAACTCAGGGGGAAAAAAAACAAAAAACAAACTCAATTTCAAAATATCCCCAGAGTTGACATCAATGACCACTGATAGCCATAAAGATCACCTTTTTGTTGAGCTCAATGTTTTCCAACACTTTGATGGCCTGGTAATAATCTCCCAAGAGTGAATGCAGGCGCAGCAGACCAACAAGGCTGAAGTAGCCCAGCATCTTGTAGAGCGAGTGTCGGCCATACTCGCCCGCGACACTCTCTGGATCGCCTGCAATGCAAATACACAACCGATTCAGTAAGTTGAACATCACATAAGCACCACCACCAGGAGCCATTATTATGCCCACTCTCACCTCCGCTGGTGTAGACTTCCAGCTGACGATTGATGTTGCTCTTGTCCACCAAGGAGTGTAGAACATTCAGCACACTGTGAACATTCCAGATCTTAGGGTTGTTCCTGAGGAACTCAATCTCCTCATCTGATTTCTTGGCTGTCTTGCAGCGATACTGGCTGAAGGACTGGAACTGAGGCGAGAAGGAAAAAGGCAAGTAGCTTAGTCCTCTCTATTAAATAAGGCTTCATTTCTTTCTACACTGATGATTTAAGGCTATACCTGGTAGATAAACTCATCAATGATGTCCCACAACCATTGGTTAGGAAGCTCCAGGGGTGCAGGTCCATCTGCATCTTAAATAAAAGCAGAATGGGTAGGATCAATGCTAAACATACAAAAAATGTTTAAATGGCAAGTACGGTGTGACTGATTCTGATCAGGAATAATGCAGTCTCAAAGAATCATTCAGCAGCAAATAAGCATAAGATAAGATGATCCTTTATTGGTCCCACAAGATGCCCCAACAAAGTAATTTGATTAGCAGCTATTTCGCTACCCAAAAGAAGAAAAAAAAAATGTTGTCAACAATGACAACAGCTGCAGAGGAGAACTCACAATTCCTCTTTGGTTAACTACTTCCACAGCTGTGCTCACACGTACGCAACTAGGGGTTTATACATTGCAATGCAGACATGGAATATTCTGCATCAACTATTTCATAATGACAATGCTAGGTCATTTTCTGGCAGCGGCATAAAAAAAAAGGAGTGCCGGTAGTGACTGAAAGTAAAAAGTGAAGTAATAGTGCCTAAACAACTAGGCCACTGCCGTTCGTTCAACAAGATAATGTCGCTCTGGATAAGGGCATCTGAAAAATGTATATATAATGGCAGAAATTGACGGCAAGAAAATTTTCTTGCAGCATTTATTTAACACGTATAGCAGCATTTAGCAGCGTATAGCTCAGTGGACTAAGGCTCTGTGCATGTGAGTTGAAGGTTGCCGGTTCGAACCCAGCCTCCCCGCGTCTGTGGATCCTTATGCAAGATCTATGGGGCAGTGGTGGCCTAGCAGTTGAGGAAGTGGCCCCATAATCAGAAGGTTGACTGTTTGAATCCCAATCCGCCATGGTGTCACTGAGCAAAGCAACATCCCCACACACTGCTCCCCGGGCACCTGTCATGGCTGCCCACTGCTCACTAAGGGTGATGGGTAAAATGCAGAGGACACATTTCACTGTGTGCACCGTGCTGTGCTGCTGTGTATAACAACAACAATCACTTCACTTCTCGTTCGAAAAGCTGGTGCTGAACGCCAATTTGGAATCTTTGATTTGCTCCAATGAGGAGAAAACCTGTCCGGGTTCAGTCCGCACTCACCTGATGCCACAAACACCACAAAAATACCTGTTGCCTATGTCCATGTGAACCAGGCCTTAACTCTCACTAAGTCACAAAACTGATCTGGGTCTGTCAATTCACTGCACTGCAACCAAATGTCTAAAAAAAAAAAAAAAAAACGTGGTCCAAGGGCAAGTCAATTAATCAGATTATGCTAACTATGTTGCCGTACTTCTAACAGAGCAGGATTTTATGTAGGTCACTGTACAGTCTGGCACAACTTACTGAGAATGTAGTTGAAAAGGTTGCAGTAATTGTAGTATGACTCAAATCTCTGATCGAGCGTTGGTCCTCCACTGACTTTGGCATAGATGTGCCTGTAGTATAGCTCCTTATACAGTATCAGGAACACAGCATCTGTGTGGGGGAAAAGTGAAGACACTCAGAGTGGGGTTTACCACAAACAAGTGAATAAAGAATAGGGCCAGTAACACAACCTAACTGGAGAAGAAGTTCAGACTCACCATTACCAACAAGCGAGGCAATGGCTTCAGCCTCAGGCCATGGTGACGTCTTGAAAAAGCGGTCAGTCAGCTTGTTCCAGCTGTAAACATCAGGGAAGACGAGATTCTTCAGTAACATCAGTCTAAAGTAAAGCTATTCTCTAATTTATTCTCCAAGTCTAAGCAGGTCAGGCCATGACACAATTGCCTTTTTTATGCATTATAAAATCTAATCTACATCAACTAATTTCTCACATGGTTACCTGTTCTCATAGATATCCTGGATCTCGTAGATCTTCTGCTCAATGCTCTCGCTGGACACTCGGTTGGCCTGCAGCTCATACACCTTCTGGTCAATGAGGTCAGAGATGGTCTTGTGAAAGTACTGCAGGAAGTTTTTGATCACCTCAGGGATGACGTGATACGTCTGCTGGTGCTCATACTGACGCTCATATGCCAGATCAGCTTTAGGGTCACCTAGGTGGTGAGGAAGAATATGTCTGTTCAGGCAGCTACTGCTTCCAAAATTACTAGCACTAGGGCTGCATGATATATCGAAAAATGATCGTTATCGCGATAATAGTATATGCGCAATCTGTATCGCAAGAGTTGCGATAAATGAAATTTATGCTGCGTCCGAAACCGCATACTATATACTATTATGACGAGCCATCACTGCAAGGTCAAGAAAGGAGAAATCGGCTCCATCATGAGGGTTTTGGAATAACGCCTTTTAATTAAACGGAAGCCAGTAGGTGGCGCCAACAGCCAATACCTTTTCCTCCGGCTTCCACATAACAGGATTTGTGTGTCCAAATTTGACCAATCAGATGGGCCCTTACTATCTTTATACCCACCTCCCAATTAGGTGATATAATGCTATTGGCTAGACCAGGCCATGTAATGTTTACATGTTAATATGTACATGTTTATTTTTGTTAATGTTGACAGTATGTTAGTGTTTCCACTACATACCAATTTATTTGGTATTCACTGTGTGCTGTAAGTAACTGAAACAAAAATAAAGCTCACTTGTATTAATATACAGAATAAATATTGATAATTTCTATTTTGTGGGCTCTCAGCAACGTGCATCAAATGTTTCCAGCAGTGTAGTGAATAGGCCGTACCGGTGTGCAGGTCGTAGTCGTTGTGGTAGGAATATGGATCATACTGTAAAGGAAGAGTTGATGTAAGATCATTTAAAGCATTTAAAAACACCCTTATCCAGAGCAACATACAAATTTTAGGGAGACACCCTGCGGGTGACACTCCTGGTTAAGTGTGTTGCTCAGTAACACAATAGTAACCAGAAGGGGTGCACCGATACCACTTTTTTGGAAAATGAATATGAGTACTTGCATTTCAGTACTCGCCGATACTGAGTACTTTTGCATGTAATATGGCTCGATGCGGCGTGAAACTCTTGTCGATACACTGGGAGGTTAGGCTAATTAGCAACACAGGGCTAACATTGCTTTTCCAAATATCCGTGGTGAAACTAAATGCAGAGGAGGCTTTTGGCTGTGCAGTAGGCTGTGGATGTGTTTTTTTTCCCTATGGAGTCATATAGTTTAGGCAGCTCCTTGTCAGTCATGTAGCGGCGGCTTGGGACATCATATCTGGGCTCCAGAACATGGAGGAGATGCAGGAATCCCACATTTTCTACCTGCGAGAGTGGCTGGTCACTAAATGCAATATATTCGATAATTGCCTATGTTATTTTCACAGCACGTGGATTGTCTCTGGACATTTTCTCTCGTCTTGCAAGACTTTGCTGCAACGTGGGTTGTGTTGGTTTAGAAGCGTTTAGAACTCTTTGTACATTTCTCAGACCGTGGTATCGGTCCCCGGTATCGGGGGACTGTTAACGAGTACGAGTACTTTAGAAAATGTGGTATCGAGGGCGATACCAGATACCAGTATCGGTGCATCCCTAGTAGCAAATGAGTTTGAACATGTGCCTTAGTGGTCTTCTGGTTTATAAATTAGGGTTTTACCAACTAGACAACTACCATCCTACTACCTTAGTAGTATGCAGACGTCATATATAAGAGACAGTAGCATTTACTCTTAACTAGCACCAATATATAATGGTAATGATCTTTCACACCATCTGAACAATAGAACTATAACAATGCGGGTTAACCAAAAAAACAGCCACACGCGCACAAGCTGCCCGCCGCGTGCGCCACACAGCTAAGCCATTCATGCGCCACCCGCAGCCACGATCACCATGACAAAAAATTATATAATAATGAAGGAATGTAGACCTCTTCGACCTCCTCGGTTGGGTAAGACATTTCGAAGGATCTCTTTACTTTCGACTATCCTCCAAACCAGGCAAACAGTAGTCCACCAAGCAGCCGGGAGCTGACAGGAAAGAGGGGCACTCAACTTCCGCTGACGCAGGCGCGCGCGCTGAAGGATTGTGGGATTTCAGCGTACTAAAATTTGAAGGGTGTTTAGAACAATACTGCCGCATGGCGAATATACCACATGGTGCAAGAGTTAGATAGAACAAGCAAGGGGAACCATGCATGGGCATCGAGTTTATACACTCCAAACCAACAGTATTTTTCGCGCACTTTATAACCACAAAGGACTAAAGACCAATCACCACAAGCCAATCATCATGTTGACCATTAAGATTACTGTATTTGTATATATGAAAGAATTGCTCTTGTCAGTTCGGCTTGTTATTTCCATTTGGTGTAAAATGTAGTAAATAAGTATACAGATTTTTAATATTTGACATTATAATTATTTCCATGAAGATTAACTTTATTATTGATGTCATATATCTGTAATTAGTAAAACAATTATATATAAGCAGTTAACTGCTATATATAGCTAATTCTCTGCTGTTATTTGCCCATGTAAATAGACATACTACAGCTTCAAACACATATTACATGTAATGTAATTGTTAATGCCACAAGTTATTATATACAATACAATTATTTGCGTTTATAGAGTCATAATTTACAATATTAAATTATTAGTAATGTATATGTTAGTGATTTAACGGGTTTTTATTGCGAACCCCCTGTTTCCACGTCTACTGGTTATAGGATGGACTGGCCACGGACGCCCTGGTGTATGGTATCAATGGGGCGTTGTCTAGTAATCCAATGTCCGCGATCGTGGCACAGGTCAGGGGTCGCTGTGCGGCGCGCATGCGCAGAGCGCTGATCTCCATTCTGCGCTCCAGACTGCTGCTCCTTCTGATGCTGCTGAGTGCGGATCGTCCTATGGCCATGATGGAGTCCGTTTTAAACTGCACGTCGGAGGACATGGAGGACTATTACGGGCTGCTTGGCTGCGATGAGCTTTCCTCGGTGGGGAAACAACTTTTTGTTGTTGTAGTTTATGAGCACAGCAACCTGCTCAGCATACGCCGTCAGATTAGGGTCGTGGTTATGATCGATATACATACAGTTAGACATATACTAATGGCTACTAGAAAGAACCGACAATGAAGATGAACAGATTTTCTCCGTGTGTGTGGTCGGTGGTGGGCGGCCCTAATCAGGCAGGACGACCAGGACTACATGATGCATTAGAATAAGAAAGGATGAGATTAGTCATCATGGACAATCATTCTTTACACCACATCTTTCTTTCTTTGTCCATCTCTAGACAGAGCAAATCCTTAATGAATATAAAATAAGGGCCCTGGCGTGTCATCCTGACAAGCATCCAGAAAATCCAAAAGCAGGTGAGAACTCTTTCATATATATAAAAATACAAAAATATCTTCTGTCAAAGCATGAGCCTGCAAGTTTGTTTTTCTTTTGGTTTCATGCAGTGGAAGATTTTCAGAAGTTACAAGAAGCCAAAGAAGTTCTGACCAATGAAAGCAGCAGGAAGAACTATGATTTTTGGCTAAGGAGCAGTATCACTGTACCGTTCCGTGACTGGCAGGCCCTCAACTGGTCTGTGAGAACTGTACGTATGTCTAGTTTATTTACATTTACAGCATTTATCAGACGCCCTTATCCAGAGCGACTTACAATGAGTAGTTACAGGGACAGTCCCCCTGGAGCAACTTAGGCCTAAGTGTCTTGCTCAGGGACACAATGGTAGTAAGTGGGATTTGAACCTGGGTCTTCTTGTTCATAGGCGAGTGTGTTACCCACTAGGCTACTACCACCACAAAATGTAAAATTTAAAAGTCTTAAGTGGTGTGGTCTGTTTTTGGTGATTTGTTTTTAGTTACCTTTATTGAATAACCAAAAAATTGAGGAACTGATTCTAAAAATCTGTTCATCATTTCATAAGTTGTCTGAAATTGCCCTGAATGTAACTTTTAGTCGATGCACTGGGCCGTGAGGCCAAAGAAGGAGCCCATGCTGGAGGCTCCGACAGAGACATGCCCAACACCTGGAGAAGAGGAGCCACTACCTGCTGAGCCAGAGGGGCCGGAGTATGACACAGAAACCCCCCTGACACCCAGTAAGAATCAGGACCTTGTACACACACCAGACCCAGACTGGATTGCCGAACATTGCCCATTCATCAGTGGTCATTTCCTTCAAATCCAGACAGTGGAAACCAACCACTGATGATCAGACAGACCATAACAGTGTATAACTACACACTCCCACACACACTGATTTAAGAGGTTATTATTCTTATTTTTATTAATTTTATGTTTTTTTTCCTTTTCCCTCCTTCAGGTGACTACTGGCATCTTCGTTTTCGTTGGTCAGCTGAGGCTCCTTCCAGTCTTTTACAGAAATTCAGGAACTATGAAATTTAATGAATGTATCTTTTTATTTGTATATGTTGTGTGTATATGTTGTGGTTCATTTTTATATTTTTGTGTAAATAGAGTATATATGTTTACATAAAAATGGCTTTAATGATGTTTTGTCAGAAAGATGTGGATGTTGCTTTAAAGTTCGACCTATAATATTCTCACAGTAACCAACAAAATACCTATCCATATTTTTCTAAATAACACCTTTTACTGCAACTGTTTCTACTGATATTCTAGGTTCTAAACCTTTCTGGACTACTACATTTGTGGGTTTTGTTGTATATTTTATTTATCATATGCCTCTGGTTAGGTGATTGTAGAATCACCTGTGTTTTCAGGTCAGGATGACTGAATCTGCTTTGGTGAAAGTAACTATGGACTGAAATAAATATTTATTGTAGTCTGTACATGATTGTTTTATATTACAGTTATTGCAGATTAATTTACCTTCCCACTGTTGATAGCGACTTTATAAACCTAGGCAGTTCTCAGTCTACAGTCGGTCTTTCTCCAATTTTATCTGTATTGACGCGCAAGCTACCTGTCGTGTTCGGCCGTCCCCACCCTCGGTCTTATTGGCTAAGAATCACGCCTGCTCTCTTTTGAGTGGGACGCGACACTGCCCGTCATT
This sequence comes from Denticeps clupeoides, assembly GCF_900700375.1. Lineage (NCBI taxonomy): Eukaryota > Metazoa > Chordata > Actinopteri > Clupeiformes > Denticipitidae > Denticeps > Denticeps clupeoides. The sequence goes on from NC_041708.1 coordinate 13,697,176, forward strand.
TTCAGTAGCCTCCTTTGAGCTAAATTTGAGCTTGGCGGACCGTGGTGTCACACGAAGGGAGCAGCGAGCACAAATCGGCATGGCGTTCAGGGTTCTACTTCGGACTTGTCGCGGTTTACAGGCGGCGAGGATCGGTTACGCGCAGCGGAGCGCAGCGCGGAGTTTGACGTCCGGCGGAGGTGAGACGTTCTTTGACCCTTTTACGTAAGGAGCAAGTTCTCATATCGAATTTCTTTAGCTCAGGCAGCAGAAAACAAACTAGGATTATTATCATATTAATTATTTTAATACTTAAAATATATATCTTAAAATGGTTATTGTTAATTCAGATTATTTTATACCGCCTAATTGAAGGTATATATGAACTAATGACTGCGTTTAGGAAAAGATAATAAATGTAAAATTTAAATACATTTTCGCATTTAAATAGTGAATTTATAATGAAGGTCATGCCGACGATATCCTTGTGGACGGAAGGCCCCGGTCGATCCCACCTCTTTTGGCAAAAGCTGCCGGGTTTTGTGCCAAACAAAGCCATGGGGCACGCAGATACATTAAAATAGATTTTAAACCTTCGTCGCATTCAACACTTAGTGTAATGTGTATCTCATATAAACACACCTGTGTTCTATAGTACAAAGAACAAAAATATTACCGGATTGAAGTTTTAGATTTCTAGTTTTAGACAAGATGTATCTTAGACACAACTATTTGGAAAGTGCTACGACGCTGATATTTATTTTATTCAAAAGTCCTGCTGTTGATTTAGTGTGTTGGTCATCTTCATCGGGGATTAGTTTCTATTGTCTTTTGTGTGTCATAAACAAGTTTATGAAGGCAATTTTTTTAAATGCTGCATTTTCAGGTATTCCTACAGATGAGGAACAAGCTGCTGGTCTGGAGCGACGCATCTTGCAGGAGCTGAAGAAGGGCAAAGTAAAAGCATAATCAAGTGAAAGCCAGGCCTAATGACTTTCAGCACTTAGACTTTGTACTTCTTGTTTTTCAGGACCCCTACAGCATCCTGAAACCCAAAGAGTACGCAGGAACCAAAGCAGACCCTCATGTTGTGCCTTGCATTGGTAATAAACGCCTGGTTGGATGCCTCTGTAAGTTTCACTCCTGAATGGCAACATGCAGAGTTCCTGATTCGTGGTTAAAAAGGATTCTTTTATTCCATCAGGTGAGGAGGACAACACTGCCATTGTGTGGTTCTGGCTTCACGAAGGCAATGCCCAGCGTTGTCCATCCTGTGGCTCGTACTACAAGCTGATTCACCATGAGCTGCCCCACTGACAGCTGCACGCCTCCATTCTCAGCCAGGACCATCCCTCTTAAAGGCCCACCAGCGTCATTTCACCACAGTAAAGGCCTAAAGAACATGTACCGCCTGCCTTATTAAAATGTCCATTTAATGCCTTGCTGATGTGTCTTGTAAGAGACTTTGTGCTTTATTGCTTTTTGAATACATGTTTGCACTGACAGCGTGAGATGAGGGGTGGAAAGAAGTCTCATTTTATAATATTAAATGTTACTCTGATATATAAATAGTCATTACCAGATTCTGCTGAATATGCAAAAAGGAATAGCAGTGTGCCATGGTCATTCATTTATTTGTATTTATTATACAGATACTTTTAATGCTGCAGAACCTGTGCCATCTACCCGCATGCTGACTGGTCACTGGCTTCCAGGGTTTAAACCACCACAAGTCTCCAGATTCACCAGATCTGCAGATGCAGCAACTGAACCAATATTACAAAAGTCTTCAAACTGGAACAGATCAAAAGCCACCACTGAAACAGGGCCCTTCAGTTAATAATTAATCTGTGAAATTGATTAAATAATGGCAAAAATAATGTTTGGCAAAACCAGGGACAATCCAGCACAATTTAAAGTGATAAAATGAAATGAAATAAAAAAAATTTAATTGGTAGTGCTCCAGGCTCAGCGTGGGGTAATTGCTCACGCTCAAGATCAGTTCATTGTGGAAGCCACACCCAGCAATCATACCAGGTTGAAACCCTGGTTGTGGTCGATGGCCTGCAAGAGCTTCTCACTCAGTATCTCCCGGCTACTGTACTTGGGCAGGTCCAGCAAGTTGAAGCAGGTGTGGGCCACAGGAAGGTAATTTTCTCCACCACCAGTGGGCTGAATCACAAGGGCCAGGCTCTTCATACCAAGGATTGGGATGCGGTCACTGCCCGTCAGAAATACTGAAAGCACACAAAGCTATGAATCATGAAAGGCCACTCGAACCCAGATAGATCTCCAATTCTAGTTTCAGTCCCTGCTAGAGATGTGATCAATTGGAACATGAACCACTGCCACTGAATTAATGCTCAGTGTTATGTTGAAATCAAACAATGATACTTTGAGATTTACCACAGGAATAAAAAGTTTGTCTTACAGAGAAACTGCTTCTTCTTCTCCAGTGGGAGACTGTGAAATACCTCCCAGAATATCTTGATGGTGGGATGTTCAGCCCAGTATTCACCTTTATATTCTGTATGCTACAGAGACATCTTTAATCGTTAACTATTAAAATCTGTTTTATTATTACTCATAAGCAAATTAATACATTTCGTAGTCATTGTTTAAAACTTGATTCTTAAGTTCTTAAACTATGAGGTCATTAGATGTCACCATAGACAAGGAAAGCAACACTGTACCAGCATAAGAACGCACCTTCTCTAGCTCCTCCCAGTCATAGATGGTGTTTCCAACAACCATGGCCTGAAGTTCGTTTGGCTGGAATAGCTCTAGAACTTTTCCTCCACATACTTTGTGGAAACCAGCATAAAAGGCATTGAACAGGGGAGCAACAGACTTGTTGAAGATGTAGTCCACATATGCATTCACAAAGTCCAGCCTGGAGGAATTGTGAGATGGACAAAGTTGAGTGTCGATGTGCACATTCTCAAGACAGAAAAATGTTAAAATCATTTTGTTTAAAATATTCTTCCTTCTACAGCAGTTCATGGTCCATTTCAATTCATACATACAATAAAGAAAAACACATGGCCTGCGCTAAAAACAAGGTTTTTAAAGCAGGTGTAATAAAACAGCAATATCAATTCAAACCCTTTTACAGACCTGTGCATTGGAAAACAAATTTAAATTGCACAATTCAGTCATTGCTATCAGTGTTACTAGTTTTATTAGTCTATATTATTGCAAAGCTGGTCCCAGACAAAGACTAATAACTAAATCGCTAGCAGGTGGTCCCTCAGAGCACTTGAAATGTTTCAAGAAAGATAGTAATTTCAAAAGAGGATTTCGATAAATCAGTCATTTAATTTTCAGTTTTGGATTTGCACAGTTATGAAAAAAACATTAAGTAATCATTATGATGTATTCCACTGTGGTAGTAGCCTAGTGGGTAACACACTCGCCTATGAACCAGAAGACCCAGGTTCAAATCCCACTTACTACCATTGTGTCCCTGAGCAAGACATTAACCCTTAGTTGCTCCAGGGAGAACTGTCCCTGTAACTACTGATTGTAAGTTGCTCTGGATAAGGGCGTCGGATAAATGCTGTAAATGTAAAATAAATACCTGTTGCTATTGTTCACAGCAATGTCTGTGCCATTAGGTACCAGCTCAAAGACCTCAGTTGCACCAAAATTTTCCTCGGTGACCTGAAAAATATTCTGGATCTTTCAAGATGACCAACACGTAGGAAAAGAAACTGGTCTGCTCTAGGACTACCAAATGTATGCAGCAGCATGTTCAAGTTCAAGTGAGCTTTATTGTAATTTTACCTAAATCCATGTTAGACAGTACATAGTTTAACAAAACAACGTTTCTCAGAAACATGGTGCTACATATAAAATTTAAACAAAATTATGTACTGACATAAAATCCATGTGTGTGACACAGACAAACTGGGCTGAGTCGAGGAAGATGGTTCTCCAGGAACAGAACTGTAAGGGAAACCGCCCTTACAGTCCTGATCCTGGAGAACCATCTGCCTTCATTCTAGACCTTCACTGCTTTCATTCAAGTCCATTAATAAACTAAGGAACTCCAGATACAGGGCAGTGAACCACTGCTATGACAATATTAAGAATTGTTGTGGTAATGGGAAAATAACCTGAACCTGAACAACTGCTCCCCTCACCAAAACACCAATCGTGTCCCTGAACACACTGGATCAGAGATTGGCTGGGTCTTTTTAATGCAATGTTTTTCAGTAATGTGGACTAGAGGGATGTTTTTTTTGTTTTTTTTACCGTGAAGTTCAGACAGAAGCTTTGCTCCACATCGTCCTCTGGGTAGTCCAACAGTAGCTGCAGACTCCTTGGACAGAAAAAGTTAAAACTAAAGCAATATATAAAAACAGATTATATGTCTTTGTGTAACTCAGTGGAGATTGTACAATTTCTTCCAGTTAAATCAATAATTCACTGTCAAACCAAATGAATCACATAATTTTTTCTCTGCCCAGTAATATGTAATTTATCATGGACACCATGGTTATGTTTAATCATAGAAAGGACAAGCACAGCCCAAGCCAACTCACCTTGCCACATCTGGCATGAGCTCCTTCAGGTCCTCTAGAGTGGGAGTCCTCTTCAGAAGTTTCTTGTAAAGAGCAACAGGAAAATGCAGCTCCACAATGGTGAGGTTGTAGATGGCCAGTCCACAGATTGCCCCGATTAAGTGGAAGAGATCAATGTCCTCAAATGTCTGTAACAAAGAATTGTTGTACTGCCTTCACTTATTGGTAATGACCAATAAGTGCCCAACACTTATTGGGGGGGTATAAGCCAATCATTATCAGCCAATTTCTTTCATTCAGATTACATTGGACCTGGGTACATGAATATGTTTTGTCTGAACTACGATGTCAAAAACATCACAAAGATAAAATGATGGATCATACACAGTTTAAAAAAGTAACAGGTTTTAAAATAAATACATTCCTTTGAAGTTTAAATTTCCAATGGTATTTGGCCAAATTGTTTTTGAAACTGTGGATCCTGACAGCAGGTCTACATGTGACTATACCTCCAGTTCTTATATCATATGTCATATAGGTAATAATGGATAAAGCCATTTAAAGGCCATCATATCTACATTCGTCTTCTTTCAAAACATTCAAAATACATAACTCTAACCTGGTTCAGAGCCACATTCAGGACATTAGTTTTTTTCTAATTTACAGTTGTGAGGACGTGGAGTATACACCTTAGGTAGACACAATCACATCCCATCCACAAGGGGGCACCAGCTTGCTTTCAGGTTTTCAGGTCTGCAAGCTGGGCCATAAAGATAGAGGAGAAGCTAATAGGGGGCTGGTATGTCTATCATACACATTCAGGTAAGAGTTGTTTCCAGTTTGGGATATAGCTGACATCCCAACACAGTAAAAACGAAGCTGTAGTAATTGTTGGTATGAGGAATGCAAACGGTCACATGACTCTGTGCTCACCTTGTTAGAAAACCAGATGAGTCGTGATTCCTCATAGTACCGGAACATGCCATACTTGGGATCCAGGAGTTCCCTCATGATGAGGAGGAAGAACTCTTTCCTCACGCCACCAGCATCGACAGCCTCCTCTTCAACAAAGATCACCTGCAGGGACAACCATTGAATATGTGGAGGTCAAATAGGGTACAATCACCAATTTATGGGGGGAAATGAATGGACTAAAAAAAATTCATAGAACTAGAAAGGGCTGTCAAAAACAAGCAATTAATATTTTTGTAATACGTTCTTAATATTACCACATTTTCAGAGTTCATGCATTGTGAATGATTCAGGCTGAATTTAAGAAATGTCTAATCTAATAAATAAATACAAAATATGTCAAATATGTGACTTCTGATTACCTCCTTTCCCCTACACTGGTGTCAGATGCTGGCTCTGGTGCTCGGCCAGTACCGAACTGGAAACAAACCGAGAACTGGTCCACATTTATAGTAGACAGGAGTTCAGTGTGTCGCATGATAATAAATCATAGACCACGGCACTAAATAAATCCATTACATCATAATAGAATTTTTTTGTACCTCCACCACTTCCACTTTTTTTTTTTTTTTTTTTTTTATATCTTACTGACAATTTAGTCTGTTGTTTGCGACCGACTGTGAAGCTTGCGACTAAGTTCTTCCCTTATTTCTTTATTCACTTTTCTAGTGAAATTTTATTTTTGTTGGAATTTCTATGGACGTCCATATAGCTATCAGAGCTGTCATTTTTTCAGTGCTCCACGTTACCCAACTTTGGCTCTCGTCATTCTCTACCGATGAAGCTACCAATCACTCCGCCCACCTTGTATGAGGTCACAGGTTCTTGCTACTAGACAAGCAAAGTTTAAGTGCCAGTGCTTTTTTAGGGCATGGGCACCTTTTTGTCTGTGCATTGGTTCAAAAATTGGGAACCGGCATGGGAACCAGAGCAGTGGAAAAGAAGTATTAGGCTCCTTCCTCCCTAACAACTTCGCAGAGTGAGACATAACACCTTCAGGGGCTTCTTGTAGTCCACATTCTTGGACTTTCTCAGCACTTCCATGGTGTCACCCACAATGTTCTCTCTGCGTACGATGAGGATGAGACAGGGGTTGACAGACTCCACCACGGGCAGGAACATTGAACTGAAATTCTGCCTCTGGGCCTGGTCAACAGCGATCTAAAACAGCAAAAGTCTCACATCAATCACATAATCAAAAGCAATTTATAGTAGTTTTGTATACCATGCAAGTCATGTTTGAACTGTTTATATGACGTAGCATGCCTAAGTGGAAGTCAATTGGGTTAATAAAAATAAAAAATCTAAAATGAACCATACATAAATGTTGGCTGTGAAGTTGTTATGTTATAACAGCCTATACCAAACTACCCCCTTAACACCAGGTTCGCAGCAAACTCACCTGCATTTGGATAACAGCATCCGTCTGAAGGAGCGTAGTTTTAGCCTGAGCATCGAAAACAAACGGGTACTTGCACATGGTGACTGGACCATCCAGAGGCTAAAGGTAATAAAAACCTATACAGTCACTACATACATTTGTTTGAATTTGTTGAAAAACACATCTGAAAAATGGCCACTGAAAAATACAGATAAAAACAAAATTGCTAATTCCACATACCACATTCTTGGATTAAGCCCTTGTCCTAGACTAAACCAACTTCAATAAAGAACTCCATTCAAAAACACTAAATCCAGGACTGGGGTTAAACACTGAATGTGAAAATGATACCAGACATACTACAGAAAAGATATAGCACAAGACTCACCCCCACCACAGAGTACATCTGCTGCTGGATCCACATGATGTAGTCATTCCTGATGTCAATGAGGTAATCCAGCTCATGGATGTAAAACTTGTCATACTGGATAATTTGACTAGCCTTTTCATTCACCTGAGAGAAGGGGAAAAAACATGAACATAGTCATAGACAAAACCATATCTGAGTGTGATAATAAGGAAGCAACTGTAGTTACCATCTAAGTTCAGCAAAAGAAATTAGCTAAATATTGTCCTATAATAAGACACACTTCTTTCACATGGCAGTAAAACCAGATTCTGTTTCTTTCGGACAAATGTGTCCTGACCATTATCACACAAAAAGGAAACAGATTTACATAAGAACACGAAGAATTTGTTAAGTGTTTATGAATGATTCAACATACTTATTATATTTCAAACTGCACTATAACCAGCATCAACATTTTCAACTTACAGAATGCAGGATCTCCAGCATTTTCAGAGATGTTTGCAGGAAGCAGGTAAAGACCCTTTGTTCAGTGGGTGCCACGCCCACCTTCTGCATCCTCAGCAGGTACACCACAACGTCCTTATAAAGCTCAACCCTCCGCAGAAAGACTGGCGGCTCCAGACGAGACCACCAATTACCTGGGAGAAAATATATACAGTACAGGCCAAAAGTTTGGACACCCCTTCTCATTCAATGAGTTTTCTTTATTTTAATAACACATGTGGAGTTATGTAGGTGAAATAACTGAAAACATGTTTTATATTCTAGTTTCTTCAAAATAGCCACCCCTTTGCTGCTTTGCACACTCTTGGCATTCTCTCGATGAGCTTCAAGAGGCTGTCACCTGAAATGGTTTTCCAACAGTCTTTCCAACAGAAGGAGTTCCCAGAGGTGTTTAGCACTTGTTGGCCCCTTTATCACTCTGCGGTCCAGTTCACCCCAAACCATCATGATTGGGTTCAGGTTCGGTGACTGTGGAGGCCAGGTCATCTGCCGCAACACTCCATCACTCTCGTTCTTGGTCAAATAGCCCTTACACAGCCTGGAGGTGTGTTTGGGATCATTGTCCTGTTGAAAAATAAATGATCGTCCAACAAACCGGATGGGATGGCATGTCGCTGCAGGATGCTGTGGTAGCCATGCTGGTTCAGTGTGCCTTCAATCTTGAATCCGTTCGTCCGTTCATCTTTTCTGCGTCTCACAAAGGCACGGCGGTTGGAACCAAAGATCTCAAATTTGGACTCATCAGACCAAAGCACAGATTTCCACTGGTCTAATGTCCATTCCTTGTGTCGCTTCTGCTTGTTGCCTCTCCTTAGCAGTTGTTTCCTGGCAGCTATTTGACCATGAAGGCCTGATTCGCGCAGTCTCCTCTTAACGGTTTTTCTAGAGATGGGTCTGCTGCTAGAACTCTGTGTGGCATTTATCTGGTCTCTGATCTGAGCTGCTGATAACTGGCGATTTCTGAGGCTGGTGACTCGGATGAACTAGTCTTCAGAAGCAGAGGTTACTCTTGGTCTTCCTTTCCTGGGTCAGTCACAATTAAAGTTTTTGCAATTTTTGCAAAAATTTGTTTTTCTTTAGATAGCTAATTGGTTGTTGCCATAATATGAATTTTAACAGTTGTCCAAAACCATTTCATGTGACTACCTCTTGAAGCTCATCGAGAGAATGGCAAGAGTGTGCAAAGCAGTAATCAGAGCAAAGAGTGGCTATTATAAAGAAACTAGAATATAAAATGTTTTCAGTTATTTCACATCCAAAGCAAAATTATTCACAAATTACTCTACATTTATGATTCGACAATGACTGTGGCTGCCTGATCTGAGTACAGCGCTGCTCCAGGTAGGAGTTTCACGCAACCCATAGAATCCAAGAGGGCAAGTGTTCTTTGCTTAGTGTGTTTATAAATCATATTTGCCAAGCAAGGCTAGGCTCTGGAAAGAGCCTAGCCTAACAATCAACTGTGTAAGTATTGATTAAATATGCTGATTATGAGGTGATCACTAATAACTGTTGCTGCTCTGCATGTTCTTGAAGCTCACGTATCTCGCAGTGATAGAGACTCGAGGAACGGAGCGGTCACTCAAATACCTGCTGGTAAATGAGGCAAAACCCCGCCCACACGAGAGAACTGTGTCAAAACTCCAACCGTATTCTCTGGCAGCATAAATGTAAAATGGGACTGAGTGACTGAAAAACCAGTAGGGAAACAGTCAAACAAGCAGCACAACTGAAAGTCTCACAAGCGAAAATGAAAAGGAGTAAGATGTTAGCAAAAATGTCATCGTCGTCCTCCGCTTATCCAGGTCTGGGTTGCAGGGGTAGCATCCAAGTAGGGAATCCCAGACAACCCTTTCCCCAGCCACCTCCACCAGCTCCTCCAGCAGGACCCCAAGGCGTTCCCAGACCAGACTGAAGATATCATTTCTCCAGCATGTCCTGGGTCAACCCGGGGGCCTCCTGCCGGCAGGACATGCATGAAACACCTCTCCAGGGAGGCGTCCAGGAGGCATCCTGACCAGATGCCCAAACCACCTCAACTGGCTCCTCTCAATGTGGAGGAGCAACGGTTCTACTCTGAGTCCCTCCTGAATTACCCCCTGCTTCTCCAAGATTGCACCGATGAGGTCGGCTGCCGTCGCGACTGCTCCGACCAAGTTTAGTTTGTTTTTGTTTTTTAAACCCTCTTTTAACAACCCTACACCGGCAAATCCACCACCATGCAATGCATTAAATACAGTAGAGACACTCTTGTTTCTATTAGTATACAATGCACTAACAATACGAAGACTTTGACTGCTTTTCCGGATCCCAGCTGGCCGAAATCCTGAGGAAGAACAAAGGACGCGACGCGAAGCGGTGGCCCCGGGGGAAACAAGCCGGCGTCAGGAACAGGCTGAGGGCCCGTGCACACAGCACACCTCTGCCTAGCATCCTGCTCGCCAACGTCCAGTCACAGGGTAAAGTTCCAGAGAGACATCCGGGACTGCAACCTCCTCTGCTTCACCGAGACATGGCTGAACCCAGCGGTGCTGGACCACGCCATCCAGCCGGCCGAGTTCTTCTCGGTCCACTGCATGGACAGGACACGCGACTCGGGGAAGACACGGGGAGGCAGAGTGTGTTTGATGGTAAACAGCAACTGGTGCAATTCCATTGCCCCCCTCACACATTCGTGCTCACCGAATCTGGAACTATTGTCCATCAAGTGTCGGTCATCATCAGCGCCGCTTACATTCCGCCGAAAGCGGACACGGACACTGCCTTAGGCGAACTGCAGGAGGCGCTCACACAGCACCAAACACAGCACCGGGATGCTGCGCTTATTGTGGCAGGAGATAATAATGCCAGCCTCAAACGTGCAGCGCCAAATTTCCATCAGCACATCACCTGCCCCACCAGGGGCGAAAGGACACTGGACCATTGCTACACGACAATAAAGGACGGATACAGGGCACAATCTCGTCCACCATTTGGAAAATCCGACCACGCCGCCATCTTCCTCATGCCTAAATACAAACAAAGGCTTAAACAGGAAGTTCCGGTTCAGAGGGAGGTGGCACGCTGGACGGACCAATCGGTGGCCGCTCTTCAGGACTCACTGGATGACGCAGACTGGGGCATGTTCCAGAGTAGTTCCGGAAACATCAGTGAGTTTGCGAAAGCGGTTGTGAGTTTCATTGGGAAACTAACGGACGACACCGTTCAGAAAACGATCGTCAGAACGTTTCCCAATCAGAAGCCGTGGGTGGATAAAACCATCCGCGACGCTCTGAAATCTCGCACCGCGACCTATAACGCGGGGCTCGCTTCCGGGGACATGGAACCATACAAGGCTGCGCCATACAGCATCAGGAAAGCGGTGAAGGAAGCGAAGCAGCGCTACGGGAAGAAACTGAAGTCACAACTCAAACAGAGTGACTCTAGGAGCCTAGAGACAATAACGGACTATAAAGCACCAACATCCGGTACAACGAACGCGGACGTGTCTCTGGCAGACGAGCTAAATACATTCTATGCTCGCTTCAAGGCTGCAGCTAAAGGCGCTAGTGATGCTACGGCTAGCGGCTCCAGCAGCTGCAGACGGGAGGACACTGCCAGCACCGAGAACGCGTTCATCATCACCGAGCATGATGTGAGGAGAGCCTTCAAGAGAGTGAACACCAGGAAGGCAGCAGGACCAGACGGCATCTCGGGGAGAATCCTCAGAGCCTGCGCGGACCAGCTAGCACCTGTGTTTACAGAGATATTCAACCAGCACCCTCAGCACTGGAGGCCCCCAGGGCTGCGTTTTGAGCCCCCTGCTGTACCCTACTTGTACACATACAACTGTACAGCCACTACCACTGTCGTGGTGGGCCTGATCTCTGACAACGACGAGACGGCCTACCTGGAGGAGGTTGGAAATCTGGTTAACTTGTGCCAGAGGAACAATCTCCACCTGAACGTCAGCAAGACAAAGGAGTTAATAGTGGACTTCAGTACAAAGCAGGAGAGGACCTACCAGACCCCTGTCATCAACAGGAGCCCAGTGGAGAGTGTGGACAGCTTCCGTTACCTCGGTGTTTACATCACGCAGGACCTGTCATGGTCCTGTCACATCAACACCGTGGTGAAAAAGGCCCGGCAGTGTCTTTACCACCTCAGACGCCTGAGAGACTTCAGACTGCCCTCCAAGGTGCTCAGGAACTTCTACTCCTGCACCATAGAGAGCATCCTGATGGGAAATATCTCAACCTGGTTCGGGAACAGCACCATGAAGGACAGGCGAGCCCTACAGAGGGTGGTTCGATCAGCTGAACGAATCATCCGTACCAAGCTCCCTGACCTTCAATCTATCTACAGCAAACGGTGCTGCACCAGGGCCAGGAAGATAGTGAAGGACCTCACCCACCCCAACAATGGACTCTTCTCTCTGCTTCGATCAGGGAAGCGCTTTCGCTCCCTGAAGTCCAACACAGAGAGAATGAGGAGGAGCTTCTTCCCGCAGGCGGTCCAAGCTCTCAACAACAGTACATAGAACTCATGCACTTTCACCCCCAATCACTCCGGACTCTTTTGCACAAAATCACCCTGCACAAAATCACCCTGCACAAAATCACTCTGCACTTTTTACATTACTGCTCTTTTGTTTTGTTTTTTATGGCCCTTTTTCTCCTTTCTTTAAACATTTAAAAAAAAAAAAACTGTAACTCATTTGCACTCCTTCACCCCACCAGTTACACATATTTTATGTTAAAGACGTAAAAGTGTAATATTTGGGTGGTAGTAGCCTAGTGAGTAACACACTCGCCTATGAACCAGAAGACCCGGGTTCGAATCCCACTTACTACCATTGTGTCCCTGAGCAAGACACTTAACCCTGAGTTGCTCCAGGGGGACTGTCCCTGTAACTACTGATTGTAAGTCGCTCTGGATAAGGGCGTCTGATAAATGCCGTAAAAATGTAAAAAATATTTGGTTATGTTTGCAATATTTGCATATTGGTTCATTGTTTACTTGCAACATTTGCCATACTGTGGTCTGTAGCAGTTGCAAAAAGCATTTCACTGCACATCATACAGTGTATGACTGTGTATATGTGACAAATAAAATTTGAATTTGAATTTGAATATCGGACCTCCTCACCATACCTCAGTGGCACCTTGGAGGACTGGGATTCGAACCTTCTGATTAAGGGGCAGCTTCCTTAACCATTAGGCCACCATTGCCTCTAAAAGCACAGCACTGCCCTTTTCGTAACGGGCTCGTCTGGGATCAAGTCATCTGAAAAAAGCAGAGACGAGATTCTCCTGCCACCAAACTCAACACCCTCCACACCCTGGCTGCGCCTAGAAATTCTGTCCATATAGTTTATGAACAGAACCAGTGACAAAGGCAGCCCTGGCAGAGTCCAACCCTCTCTGGGAACAGCTATGCGGACAAAACTCACGCTCTTCTGGTACAGGGACTGAGTGGCCCTTAACAAATGGCCATCCACCCCATACTCCTGGAGTGCCCCCCATAGGGTGCCCCTGGGGACACGGTCATAAGCCTTCTCCAAATCCACAAAATACATGTGGATTGGTTGGGCAAACTCCCATGCCCCCTACATCACCATAGCAAGTGTAGCTGTTTGACTGCCTCAGCAACTTCTGCCCCTGAGATTAGACAGTCCATACCCAGGTATCCCAGCTTTGGTTCCTCCTTGGAATGAGCGTTGTTGGGATTGAGGAGCTCCTCAGTGTATACCCGTAGGCCCGACTATAGCCTCAATCGACATCAGCATCTCCCCATCCCCACTGTAAACAGTGTTAGCAAGTTGCTGCCCTTCTCTCCTGATGCGTCGGATGGTTTGCCAGAACCTCTTTGGAGCCGATTGGTAGTCTTTCTCCCTGGCCTCACCGAACTTCTCCCACGCCCGAAGTTTTGCCTCTGTGACTGCCCCTGCTGCATCCCGCTTGGCCATCCGATACCTTGGCCACGCGGTCCCGAAGAGCAGTGGTGAAATTGATGGGAATTGAAGACCATATTGACAGGTTCTTCTGCCAGGCGTTCCCAGCAGACCCTCACTATATGTTTGGTCTGCCAGGTCTACGTGGCATCTTCTCTAGCCACCTGATCCAACTCACCACCAGGTGATGATCAGTTGACAGCTTTGCTCCTCTCTCCACCCGAGTGTCCAAAACATATGGTCAGATGATACGACTACAAAGTCAATCATCAACCTGCGACCAAGCTGTCCCTGGTAACAAGTGTACCAATGGGCATCCTTATGTTCGAACATGGTGTTCATTATAGCCAACTTGCACAGAAGTCCAATAACAAAACATCACTTGAGTTCAGATCTGGCTTGCATCCGATTATGCCCCTCCAGGTCATGCTGTCTTTGTCCACATGAGCGTTGAAGTCCCCCAGCAGGACAATGGAGTCCCCAGTCGGAGCACTATCTAGCAAAAAGGGTGGGCATAAGCGCAAACAACAGTCAGGACCCATTCTCTGACCCAAAGGCGCAGGGAAGCTACCCTCTCATCCCCTGGGGTAGACCCCAACAAACAGGCTGAGAGTCTTGGGGCTAACAAAAAGCCAACCCCAGCCCTCCGCCTCTCAGCCAGAGCAACTACAGCAAAGGAGAGTCTCCAACCTCTCTCAAGGACTTGGGTTCCAGAGTCAATGCTATGTGTCAAGGTGAGTCTGACTATATCTAGTGAGGTGACGTTCCATGTCCCAATAGCCAGTTTCCTTGTCCGTGGATCGGACCGCCAAATCTCCCGCCTCGGTCTGCCACCCGATCCACATTGCACCGGACCCTTCATGTTTCTCCTGCGGGTGGTGGGTCCACTGTTGGATGAGCCCATGCATCAGGTTCAGGCTGGGCCCAGCCGGGCCCCATGGGCGAAAGCCCGGACACCAGGCGCTCGCTCACGGCCCCCAACTCCAGGCCTGGCTCCCCGGTAACCTTCCGGACAGAGTACACTTGCTCTTTGATTTTCTTTCCGTGAAAGGTCTTCTGAACCATTCTTTGTCTCATCCTTTACCTAAGACCAATTTGTCATCAGAGACACCAAGTTCCCCAGACAACATAGCTCCTAGGATCATTAGGGCTCTCAAACTCCTCCACCACGATAAGGTAATGGTTCAAGGAGGAGAGCACAAATGTATTTTTTAAAAATTCCATCCTCTTATTTTACATCATTTTTGTTTGATATTAGGAAAGTTTTGTTTCTAAACTTTGGCACAAATCTGATTCTATTGTGCATAGTGTGGAATGAACAGACCATTTTTCTGCTCATGGTAGCAAATCAAAGCGTCCACACAGGTGTATGAGAATTTAAATTTGGTATTTGAAAACATAATGTGAGTAAAAAATTAATGGGTTGCATCGTGATGCATAAATATCGGATTGAATCATGAGACCAGTAAAGGTTCACACCTCTAACCTGCGTCCCTAGTGGCTGGGTTCACAAGTTCAATCCATGAAAGGGCCCACCTCAAAACTTACAGAACTTACTACTTGGCATAAGATAAAACAGGATGCTTTGAGTGATCTTGGGGTCATGGGGGATACACAACGTAAGGACTGTATTTTTAATATTGAGACTAATAGGTGTACTTGATTGAGCGGTTGGACTCACAGAGCACTTTGAGTGGAGGCTCTTTGAGGCAGATTGTCGCCTTGGCGAAAGGGATGGCGATGGTGATGTATGTGTTTGGGTCAGTGAAGAGGGGGCACTCTGGCAAAGTGAGGTAGAGTCTTAAGGCCTCGATGTCTGGAGGAGAGATGGTAAGCCTGGGAATCAGGTTCTTCTCCAGACTTGCAGCCACCTGAGAGAACAGGCAATCCCAAAAACCGACTTAGCTCAGTAACAGTAAGCAGGCAATAGGACCAAAACATCTCTAGGTTTATGGAGTTTAAATCAGTAAATAAAAGTACACAATTCTTGTACTTTCAGAGAACTTCAAAAGGCAGAAAACATTTCTAGGTCACAGACCTTCTATGACAAAAATGTACAACACTGAATAAAGCACATTATCTAGAAACTTTAATTTCACAAGCATATGGAAGAGGTTAACACATAATTTGTTGTTTTAACTCACAGTATCAAACAGTCAAAATTAAAAGTAAAGTAAAGAGTTCAAGTCAGCGCTGTAAAATTGCAACATTACCAGCTGTGAGACCTGTGGGCTCTGGCTGAGCCTGTGCAGCAGAAGGCGGGCCAAATTCACATCTACCCCAGGGTACTTTCTGCTGGTGTTGTAGTGGTCTGGGTGGCTGAGGAAAAGAAGAGTTGGCACCTGAGCTGCAAATCTGATAATATGTGAGACTTTTATTGAATCTGTGACTGTGGTCTTGTTTTATATAGTGCGTTACCTACTACCACCACATAATGTAATTAATTCATTCAGTAGCTGTATTTCATTGAATTTACAACACACTACATTACCTTCCATCCAGAAAGCTCCCATTGAGACAGCAAGCTGATGAGAAGATGAGATCAATCTCACTACGAGAGACATTAAACAGAAATCCACTTAAGGACCTTGAAATGAATGCTTGAGTAATCACACACAGTTTAACATGATCCATACGAATAATTTCACTAATAACACCAACAGTTTACAGAAACAAAATCTTTTAATAATGCAAATGTGACTGTTCTGTACTATATAACAAAGAGTTCTGCAACCCTCCTGGTGAGGTCCGGACAATTTCATCTGCCTTTAGGTTACAAATTTTTTTTTGTAAGCATTCACTTTCTAAAATCCCAATAACATCTAATAGGATAATAAAAACTCTGTATAATCCTGAAGGCTATATAGACTACACCTGTAATTTGAGCCCAAACCAGAGCCCAAACCAGTTGTGTCTGGTTTGGGCTCAATGTCTGTCATTTTAGTCAGGGTGGGATGAAATAGTGGTATTAGCCTAGTGGGTAACACACTCGCCCTGAACCAGAAGACCCAGGTTCAAATCCCACTACTACCATTGTGTCCCTGAGCAAGACACTTAACCCTTAATTGCTCCAGGGGGGCACTGTCCCCGTAACTACTGATTGTAAGTTGCTCTGGATAAGGGCATCTGAAAAATGCTGTAAATGTAAATGGTTTAGTAGGACCCCCAACTATGAATACAATCTTTTATTCACTGTGTTGTACTTTCTATTCATGAGTAAGACTATATAAAGGTTACAAGTTAATCTAAATATTCTCTAAAGAGGAAGGTCTTGAGCTGCTGTTTGAAACTGCTCAGTCACTGTGCTGTTCTGACCTCAAGGGGAATTTCATTCCACCACCGAGGGGCCAAGACAGAGAAGAGTCTAGATGAGTGTCTTCCTGTTACCTTCAGCGATGGAGGGACCAGACGAGCAGTACTGGAGGCTCGGAGTATACAAGGTGCAGTACGAGGTATAATAAGGGCTGTGAGGTAGGATGGTGCTACTCCATGTTTGGCTTTGTAGGCCAGCATTAGTATTTTTAATCTGATGCATACTGCTACTGGGAGCCCGTGGAGGGAACGTAGCAGAGGGGTGGGTGTGGGAGAATTTGGGAATGTTGAAGATCAGTCGTGCTGCTGCATTTTGTATTAGTTGTAGAGGTCGGGAAAAAGAACAAAAACCTACAACTGGCATTTATTTATTTGTTTCTAAATTAAAGTTTGTACTACCTCAGCAGGCCCAGACAAACAAATTTGGAGCCCTAGGCAAAATTTGTGGTGGTGCCTCCTTGCAGCTTTGTCTCAGATATTCTTTTGTTTAAATAAACCATCTGCAAATTTAAAAGACAAATGTAAAATATGAACTTGAGTTAGTTAAACGATAATTAGCTCTCAAGTTTTGATGACAGGTAGGAGTGACATTCCAATAAACCCCACCACAACCCTGCCCCCACCCCACTGAGTTCTGTCCATTGTCAAGGTGTCAAAGGGGGTGTGGGTCGGATGGGCCACAGGATTGTGGGCGTTTCATTTATAATTTTATTATTAGTGCTGTTGTTGGTATTAATTGCTCAGACATGTAAAGGTAAGATTTGATTCATGGCACTGACAATTCAATAAAATTATTAAGCCTATTGGAGAGAGAGATGATTATAATGTGAGAATATGTCAGTCATCCTGTGATAACTTACTCTGTGCTTAAAGTGATGCTCCTATGGATTGGGTAAATTAAATTTTACGAACATTTCTTTACAAGTAGCAAAAAAAATGTGAGGAATTCCAGGGTGCATTTTCATTGGTGCTTGTGTTGTATTTTACCCAGATACAATACTGCAATTTTCTGATTGGTTATTATTTATGTACTTTCTTTTTTGATTGGATGGTTTTTCAGGCTGTAGGACCCTGTGGAGACACGCTTGTTTCATAGTGAGGCGCTACTATGAGAAATATTGGGCGCTGAGTCAATAATTTTTCAGCTTGAGAATTACAATGTGTGGTGGGAGTGTGTAACAAACAACTAAAAAATAGACTGTCACGCTCAATGCATGATACTTGAGAGCACTGCAAGTGGAGGGCCTCATAGTAAGACACATTAATACCACCTAGTTTTAAGAATAGTGGAATGTTTTTTTTTTCCATCCTCCGTTTGTGGTGCCCCCTAAATGGATGGTGCCCTTAGCATTTTACTATACTACCTATGCCACAGGCTAGCCCTGCACTCTGATTATGAAGTCAACAGATGACTTCAGTGATCTAGTCATCAGTGATGACTAGGACATACCGCCGAATCCATAATAAAAAATAAATGGCACTAAATAACACCTACCTAACTGCATCCTATAGTTTTTGTATAATAAATACATTATGGTATAATAATATAATGGTATATATAGTATAATGGTAAGCTTTTTTTGTGGTATACCTGATTCGGCCCAATCTTACCCGGACTCTGTGTGCTGCGGCCCCCAGCTACTTTGAGTTTGAGGCCCCTGATTTAAAATGAGCTCTACCCCATCCAACAAGCAAAGAAAGTTCTCGCATTTTTGTTCACATGGATTTTCCCAGTGTCAAAGGATATCAGACCAAGAAGAAAATTAGGCCCCTGACGTGCGAGTTGAGACACATACTCTGATATCTCATGAGGGAGACGTCCCTGGGCGTGGCTCAGCCATTTCTGGATTAACTCAAAAGTGAGTGTGCAGATGTGTCGCCTTGGGTCCAGTATCCTGAAATCATCAGGGACCACAGAATCCTATGGGTAGAATTGAAGGAAAACTAATGAATCTAAGGTTGATTAAATAATCAGTTTACTTATTATGCTATGTGCATGAACAAATTATTAGTATTATTTAGTAAACTGGTGGGACAGAGAAATTGAGGTAAATAAACAATTAAAAGGTGTGAGTAAAATAGGCTCAACTGCAACACAAACTCAGAAGCAATTGATCAGCAATGGGTAACTGCAGAGAGAATTTTCCAGGGTGGTACCTGTAGAAATTGGTAATGTGCAAAGCTCTGGTCACCTCCGGTATAGATTCTCTTCACACAGTATCTCTGCTCTGCAAAGTCTGCACAAAGGGACAGTGAGTAAATGGAACAAAACCAAAACAGTCATTCATGTAAAACATAAAAACTTCATAGAGTGACTAGTCATTTGGTCATCTATTTTAATATAGTGGCATACAACATAGAAAAATAATGATATAATCATATTTTGTGACCAAACGATTAGGCCTGTAGTCATTCTTCAAGTCTTTTTCAACTGAGTTAACGCCAAGTCATGTGTTACGGTCTACAGGAAGCTAAAAAAATATGCCAATGATATTAGCATGCATACACTACTAAATTATGCATTTATCAAGTACAATCATGATGTAATAAAATGTATATAATAAAATAATGATATAAAATTATCCTCATCACTTTGTCCCCTCTTACTTATTAGCAACACTAATAAATTAATGAATAATTGGCTCGTACAAGGTCATACTGACAATAGCAACATTGTATACTTTTTCTGACACAAATAACGTTATAAGAGAACATTTCACTTTGTGTTCTTATGCAGATAGTGACATATGGTTTGTGTGAGTACTTCAGCAAACAGGTCTGAGGATGGCCCTGTTAAATGTCTCCAAAGTGAAAGTGACCTTGGTCCTTTGAGCTGAAGTCACTCAACGCTGCCCAGGGGCCCTTCACTGGTGCTGGACTGATCCTGTTGCAGGTGGAACGAGTCCCCAGCTGGCCATTCCCTCCAAGACCAAAAGAATCGATCTTCCCAGAGGAGGGTATAAAGGCCAGTGTGTGCTGCCTATAAGGGAGGAGAAGCCCAAAATCCCACTGCACGTCCTTTATTCCACCTTAATAAAAAAAATAGACAGACACAAAGCAACTCACATATCCTGTTGTATACCTGCCACAGGCGATCTGTGTCACAACACTTCCCATGAGCTCAAAAACTTTCCTGGGATTGATCTCATGGTTGGTGGAGTTATGCCCCAGCTGCCCATATCCACCCGCTCCAAACGTGAACACTCCTCCTTCCTGAGCAAGTGAATCATTATGGTCAACGTGAAGATACAGATGAGGTGTGTGTGTGTCTGTAAGGGGTTACCTTTGTTAGGGCGACAGTGTGGTCCTCACCACAACATATGCACACCACCCTCTGGGAGCGCAGTGTCTTCAGCAGGGCAGGGAAGAAGCGATCTGACACAGTACATTAGAGGAACATGGACCCAACGTTTCAGACTGAGCTTTTTCGTTTTTGTTTTCTTAAGGGAAATTGGTTATCCAATCATGATAAAGCAACCTCTCACCATTGGTATCATTTAGTCCCAACTGTCCAAACTTGTTGCTACCCCAGCCAAACACGGCACCAGAGAGGGACAAGGCAAAACTGTGGGCACCCCCAGCAGCCACCTGAGCAAATGGGATGCCCAGCAATGACTGGATGAGATGAGGAGACAACACCACTGGACCATCGACACCCAGTCCAAGCTGCCCAAATTTATTCTGCCCCCAGGAGAAAACCTGACCCCCTGAGGCACAGAGAAGCAGCATTTATTTTAGTGCATAACATCCTTTATTTAGTGCATAACATCAGCTCCAATACAATGTTTTGGTAATACAGAGTCCTTGTACATATATTACATATTTCAACTTTGAAACTCTGTATTATGTAACTGTCCAATTTCCCATTTACAAAGCTTCTTTCTTTGGGGAAGTTCGCTGGTCACGCATTTGCAATGTGTAAAATACTTTATTCAAACCTTAAAGAACGTTCTGATAATACCCCAAAATTTGAATCTTTTTTGTTAAGTCATCTGACTATAATCTTCAGCATGCTAACAAACTAGTAGTTCCATCTGCGGAACATCACTTCGTTACACTAAACCTGTAACCTAAATTATTTTTGATTTGGTCTGAGACAAAAAAATTTTGACTTCCAGTGCCATAACTGCACAGTAAACATGGTTTATTTATTTGATTTAGGAAAAAGGCCATTACAGAAGAACTGTACCTTAGTTAATATTTTTATCCTTCACATACCAAAAACTTCTCAAAATCCTTAAATTAACCTTAAAAGGTTAATTTATATTCTGTTTGTACTTGCCTTTGGCGAGAGCGAGAGAGTGGCGGTATCCGCAGGCAACCTGGACAATGCAGACATTGGATAAGCTCTTGATGTTTCTGAGGTTGTGAAAACAGAAGGCAGGTGGTCAATACAGCATAATATCGCAATATTTCATGTTTTGATATTGTACCAATACAGGGACAACAAATTTAGATATTTTTTATACAAATTTAGTCCACTTGCTGTTTAGCGTTCTATTTAGCGAGATCAGTACAGAAGATGCGCGAATTACTACTTGGCATTTCAGGTAGAGTGAAATCGCAAAACATTTACATTTACATTTACATTTACGGCATTTGGCAGACGCCCTTATCCAGAGCGACTTACAACGTGCTTTCAAGTTAAAACATTAGACTTAGCGATAGCCATTATGGCAACATGTAAAAATAAACCCTGTAGTATGGACCTGAATAAAAGGAAAGGCAATTTGAAATCTTTGTCCCGTTTCTGTGAAATATTTAAGCAGAAACCATCAAGAACCAGTACAGCAAAAACGGAAGCCTATTGACACCAAAAGACCAGAGGTAGAAAGTAACGAATTATATTTGCTCCCATTTTTTTAATTGAGTAGTTTGTTTTGTTTTTTTTGAGAGAAATTTGTAATAGGTACTTAGGTAAATAGGTACTTTTTTACTTTTACTCCAGGCGTGAAAAAAACGTTACTGAGTAAAAAAGTTAAATGCAGAAGAAAGAAATCTGCCTGAACTGAAAGGAATTTGTGCAGACATTTGCACGTGTCTCAGAAACAAGTGCCGAGAGCCAGTCAGTTACCAGCCAATCAAAAAAAAATATCTGGGCAAAACGCAAGACAACAACCAATAAAAAGCTATCCTGGAATTCTTTGTGTTAGTCTTCTAGATGTGTTCCGAATGATGCTCCGAGCATCACTTCAAGCAGAGTGTACATCCTCTAATTCATAATTTGTTTGACACAAACAATGACTGCTGTTAGAGAATGTTACACAGATAATTAGCATCAAATTTTCAATGCTAAGTGTCTCTAGCCTAAATATTTACACTCAGCAGCCTGAAAGCATGTAGTAGTAAGTAGAATAGCTATGTTATGTTACTTATTACAAAATTTTCGATGCACCATTGGTAGCAGTTACAGCTTCAAGTCTTTTTAAATAAGATGCCACAAGCTTGGCATACCCATCCTTGGACAGTTTGGCCCATTCCTCTTCGCAGCACCTCTCAAATTCCCTCACCACAGGGGCATCTGGCGTCTCCCCTCCTTTGACAGACGCCGCACTCGCCCCCCAACAAAATGGGCGAAGCTGTATGCATCGGCGGCCAGTTATGTTCAGTGTTCAATGGACACGTATGTCCCCCGTTGCACTGCGTACCAAGAGCCCCAGTTCACACTGTTTTCCCTCACAACATTTACTGGTGCAGTGCAAGCGGTTAATCAGAAGGTTGCCAGTTCGAATCCTGATCCGCCAAGGTGCCACTGAGCAAAGCACCGTCCCAACACACTGCTCCCTGGGCGCCTGTCATGGCTGCCCACTGCTCACTCAGGGTGATGGGTTAAATGCAGAGGACAAATTTCACTGTGTGCACCATGTGCTGTGCTGCTGTATATCGTGTGCTGTGTTGTAAGTGGCAATCACTTTATTATTACTTGATGTATGACGACTTCAATTCTCTGCCCCGTCAAACCATTAATACATAAATAACAAAATAAATAAAAGAAATGCATTTTAATGTTTTAGAGCCAAACAACTTATTCCGCAGAAGTGAAAAATAGATGCATGCTCTGCAATTACTTAATTGTAAAACACAAAGAGAGAAGCAAAGACACAGCCATTAAAGTAACTTACTTCAACAGTACTGCTTGACAGTGGCAATTAAAATATTCATACTACATTTTAACAACTTTCAAATGCTTTGCTAAATTTGTACTGCTTTTAGCGTTGATAGCGACAACTTTGAAGCACTTCTTGCAAATGTTCTTGTCCGTATCTTTTGGGTTTCATATATCTGGTGGATATCCGAAATACTTCCAGACAGCGCTCTTGCTTTTTACACTTTCTATCAAGCTTGGTGCTGCAGAATTATGTTTAAAATGTCTTATGTAAACATTGGGTCCTCCAGGTAGCTGGGAATTGTTGTAGTCTGCAGGTGGCTGACTTCTGTGAACCGGCAGATGCAAAACTGGAATTTAAGTATCGATACCAGATGCTAATCGATTTTTTGACAACATTAATTGGAGATGGAGGCAGATGACTTGGTTCTGAAGAAAAACTTTGTTTCAAGGAATCAAGATGGCATTAAAAATTAAACCTAAATGCTAAACATATTTGCACTTTTACGTCTCCTAATTTTTAAGATGGGTACTTAGATAATGTGGAACATAATTTAATTTCAATGTACTTAAAAAACTGAAGGTTTTGCAGACACATGACCTCGCAATGTAAAATGTTTTCAAAGGTCACATTCAAAGTTCAGTTTATATTAGAGGTGGGCATAGATTAATTTTCTTAATCTAGATTAATCTCACTGTAATCTTGGAATTAATTTAGATTAATCTATATTAATCCACATTCATCTAGATTAATCTAGATTAAAATGGCTCATTTGAATACTGCCAAAGGCATTCAGAATATGTGTGCTACCCAAATAATGACTAAAAGTAAGTCTTTGAGAACGGGTTTCTCAAGCCAGATGGCGCATTAGACCAGGGGCTCATCTCCTGTTTCCAAAATGCATCACAAACTGCTTGAGAAAGCTGTTCTACTATGATAATTGGTGATGAAAATAAATTATGTTCAATAAGATGTACTTGTGTTTACCAACTGTTTATTCAGTTAAATAGCTGCATCCATGTTACCATGTCACGTTTGATGTGGTAATTTCACAGGTCAAAGACTCGTTCTCGCCCCCTACAGTGCAATTTGGCTAGGTATACATCCACGCTAAAATATCAAGGTGAAAGTCATCATAGTGTAGCGGTTCTTCTTCTGTGTTGTGTAACTTTTTGATTTCGTTTCTTGAACCACAAATGATGAGCTGACACCCAAGAGATTTTCTGTGCAAAAAGCAAGGTCGCGTCAGAACATCGCATCTTTCTGCACCTCTCTCTACAATATACAGTATTATAAGAACATTAAAAAATATTCACAAAATAACACATATGCAAAATATTCCTAATATGTACATAAATTAAAATGAAAGAAATAACTTTTTGCACACAAACCCCACACACCTCTCACAAATCACGCCATGTGTCCAAGAGAACTAAACGGGTCTCAAAAACAAAATAAAAGTCTTTAGGAAGTAAGAAACTAAAAGACACAAGAAAGAAGAAATATACTTATAAATCTAGTGTAACCATTTAACTCCGGCACAATAGCTTGCGTAGTATAGACCCAGCTCCCAACCCAACTTTGTGAATAGATTAATTTTTTTTATCGCCCGATAAGAGTCTCACGTTAACGCAGCACGTTTTTATCGCCCGATAAGAGTCTCACGTTAACACAGCACGTTAACGCCGATAACGGCCCACCACTAGTTTATATATGATATATTGAATATTGAAATAGATATCATAATCCTCTTAATGCTTCCTCTGGATACTGTGCTGTGAAAGTATAAGCATTTGAAATTAGTCACCCAATGATTTGTCCATTATTTTACGTTTTGCAGGATTTACATTGTTCATTTAGATCGAATACAAGTACTCACCTGGGCACACGAATACATTCTTCAGAAGTAATGAGACCCAGTTGACCATCTGATGCCAAACCCCAGGCAAACACCTGACCTTTATCATTCAGAGCCAGAGTGTGAGCCTCTCCACATGAAACAGCCACAATGTTCTGGGCATCCAGAGCCACCACTTGTTCTGAAGGACAAAAAGGCACAGATGGATTAAGTTGAACTGCTCCAGGTTCCCACACCTCCCAAGCAAAACCATCTCCAAGTCACAAACAAGTGAGAGTCACGTGGCCCATCAAACTTGAACTAATAATTTAAAGCTGGCAAAAACTTAGGGTTTTAGTTCATACTTCAGAAGATTCTGGAGTCTAGAAAACACTAGAAGTTAAAAGGTCAACTAAAAGGCATTTTGTACTGTATGGATTGTGGAATAGGCATCATAATGACCCCAACTTACCTGGCTTCTTACGTGCTTTGTCATGACCTAGCTGGCCTAGGTCATTGCAGCCACATGTATAGACTGTACCATCCCCCAGCAGGAAGGCTGTGTGCCGTCTGCCACAGCCAACATCACAGAGTCGTTTCCCAGTGAAGAAGTCACAGCTCTTGGGCTCTAGCACAATCTCCTCATCGAGGCCACCCAGACCCAACTGTCCATAGGAGGCATTCCCCCAGCACAGCATCCCCTTAAAGGCACGGTGTCCGCTTTAGCCCTCCTCTTGGGGGGCAGTCACGTACCACTGGATGGAAAACACTGCAGGGGGCGTGGGGTTATTTTAAAAATTTGTACTGAAAAAAGATAAAACATCATTAATAAAAAACTGCACTGGATCAGATCACAAGACCCTAGAGCGCACAGTGTGGACAGCTGAAAAGATCAGACCGTCTCTCCTGGATGGACCCCACCCAGTTGTCCATTCTCCTTCTCACTCCAGCCTTCTGGGGAAAAGTTCCAGATCAATCTGCAATGTTCTTTCCATTTGAACTCTGTCGTTTCGCACACTGGGAATCTCAGAAGCTTAGCAATGTTGTCCCAGTTCATTTTGACTGACACAGTAATAATTTTGAGGAGGAAAGCTAGACTGGCTCCAGGCAAAAAATTCTGTTCAATGTTCTAATCATTTTAGCTATTCATATTGCACCTGAACTTCCTTATAAGCACATAAATAGTAATGTCAATTTTTTTCCTAATCGCATTGCTAAAAATTAAAAAAGGATGTGTAAACACATTAAAATCAATGTGTGATTTTAACACAATGTGTGATGTGTGCACAGAAACGAGCAGACAGCGTTGACTGGATCTGTGTTGGATCCGAGGCAGGACTTTCTAGAAGACCCCAATTACAAAAGTTTACAGGAGTTTCACCTCGACTATGATGTAACCATTTACCCCCAACCACCTGGCACCAAAACATTTGCCCACGTGACACAATTAAAATGGACCATTAGTACATAACAAAAAAAGCATAAATTTGTCAACATATCATGACTTATATCCATCTTGTTTTTCCTGCAACGTTTAAAGGTTTCACATTCTGAACGCTTCACAATAATATTATTTTAACCTGATTTATTAGAACAGCTTCACGTTAAGTAAACTGGACACGTTTCACTCCCACACTTTTCAGCCCACAGCAAGAACCGCAAGAACCGCTGGCCCCAACAGGAACCGCATGCCGTGGACAGTGTCTAGCAGCACGAGCGTCCGTTAACTGTCAGCCATGGTCCCCCGGACCCCAAAACCGCAGCAAGCCGCCGTCCCGGCCCAACTGCGCCCTCCCGCAATCTCTGTGCGGAATTTGGCTTACCTGTTGCTAGACAACAGCGGCGGGTAAAGGGAGTGGGCGCGCCAATTCCTAGAGGTTAACTGTGTGCCAAATTCCCCGGTGGTGACAGCTTCAGAATAGCGAACTGAACAGCAGCTGACTGTCGCCATACAACCGAGCCAAGGCGATGGGCGGTGACATAATTATATATACGCGCAGGAAGGCACGCGAAGCGACTGCAACGTTCTAGAGGCTTTCAGGCACCGGAAGTGACGACAGCGCAGCGGCAGGAAATGTCTATGCGTGCTGATAAATAAGCAAACAGACATAAACAGAAATCCACCATGTTAATCGAGCCTTACACATATCTGCCTTTACTATCGCTCGGTTATTTATTTTATTATGCAGACTTTGTCCAATATACAACTGCCAAAGACATGTGGCCTTATGCACCTATGCAGGATATTTTTCTGCTTATACTATGTCTACCTTCTCACCTTCCCAGCTTTACATTATGCAGTGTATTTATGTATATTATATTTATTTTATTTTATAGTATAATTACAAGCATTTTGTTGCAAGTTTATTCCTAGAGTCAATATTTGCAATGTTGGTCCAGGGCGACCTCGCCGATTCGCCCTGGCATGCTGTCAATCAACTTCTGGGCCAAATACTGACTGATGGCAACCCATTCCTTCACAATCAGAGCATGAGAGTTTTTTCAGAATTTGTGGGGTTTTCTTTGTCCACCCGCCTCTTGAGGATTGACCACAAGTTCTCAATTGGATAAAGGTCCAGGGACCTTTCTTGGCCATGGACCCAAAATTTAAATGTTTTGTTCCCCAAGCTGCTTATTTATCAGTTTGGCCTTATGGCACGGTGCTCCATCATGCTGGAAAAGGCATTGTTGTTAACCAAACTTTAACTAACCAAACAAGATGGTTTGGAGAAGTTGCTTTCCCATTCAATGCATTTCACATTCAATGTTTGGCCCAGGCACCATGGCTGCCCACTGCTCACTAAAGGTGATAGATTAAAAGCAGATAACACATTTCGTTGTGCTGTGCTGTAGTCTTATCACAATGACAATCACTTCACGAAATTTTTTTTTTGGTATAATTCTTTATTCTTTGCTGTGTTCTTAGCAAAAATTGTGAGTGAACCCACTCCCTTGAATGAGAAGCAGCCCCACACATGAATGGTCTCAGGATGCTTTACTTTTGGCACGATACAGGACTGATAGTTGTGCTCACTTTT
Organism: Denticeps clupeoides; assembly: GCF_900700375.1. Lineage (NCBI taxonomy): Eukaryota > Metazoa > Chordata > Actinopteri > Clupeiformes > Denticipitidae > Denticeps > Denticeps clupeoides. The sequence goes on from NC_041708.1 coordinate 13,725,134, forward strand.
TCTTCTCTGGACAATCATTTTTCCAGATGATAACCCACCAGATAACCCATCAGTACCCTAGTCCTCAGCAGTCCAATCCCTGTACATTTTGGACAATGTCAGTCAGTCCTTCATTATTTTCTTGGAGATAAGTGGCTTTTTTGCTGCCCTACTTGACACGGGGCCATCCTCCAAAAGTCTTCGCCTCACTGTGTGTGCAGGCAGACTCACACCTGCCTGCTGCCATTACTGTGCAAGCTCTCCACTGCTGGCACCCCAAACCCGGAGATGAATCACCATTAGGAGATGGGAGATTTCTTGGCACCTTCTTCATGACACCTTGAACCTCTCTTTGAAGATTTTGATGATACTATTAATGGTTGAAATACTATAAATGGTTGAAATGGTTGAAATTCTAACTCAACCAGCATGACAGAATGATCTCCATCCTTGTGCTTGTCAAAACTCCCACCTGTTTTAATGAGCGGATCACTGAAATGATCTCAGCAAGTCCTTTTGTGGCAGGGCTGAAATGCAGTGTAAATGGGGTTTTCATGGTAAAAAGGGTCTTTGCAATTCATCTGACCATCTGTTCATAACATTCTGGAGTATATGCAAATTGCTATAATAAAAATGGAAGCAGCAAACTTTGTGAAAACCAGTCAATTTTAGCTTTTGGCCACAATTGTAGGCTACCACTGTTTATAAAAATTGGACAGTGTGCCTTTTAGGGAATATTACATTACATAGGGAATATTACATATTTATAATATATATACATAAAAAATGTAACTGATAGTGAAGATGGGACATAAGAGCAGCATTTTTTTTAGTTAGACAAGTTGGTGTAGGAGTTTCCCCAAAGGTTGCTATCAGTGGGCAGTCTTTAAATGATCTAAAATTTTCAAAAATAAAAACTTGTATCACAAGCCTATCTTACATAACATTAATCCAATGTAGGACCTTAAACTGAATTAAACTGAATAAGTATACAGAAGTATGCAGATGCAGAGTTGATACCTTATTAGTGACCCTTCCCACAAGCCACATTGAGATGAAGCTCCATTACCAAGTTAATAGCAATGCCAGGTGTGAGTAAAAGAGTAATGAAAGAGTAATGAAAATAATAAACTTTAAACTTTAAACACATTGAAAATAATTTTTTATTTAGTCTTCCACAAAAGTACAGTAATTTCCATGTGAATTGTAGTGTGCACATACTCCTATATCATTATTGTATTTTTTATCCTAAATTAATGCGTCATGGAGATTTACACACATGCTCACAGAACAAAGGTAAGGTCTTCGTAAAAATACATGTCAGCCATGCTGTTTGACCTGTATAACTGGTCCAGAACAAGACTATTAACCTGACTGTGTGAGACTGGGGACACAGAGACTCTGAGTTGGAACACATCATGTTCTACATGTTGGCGGTAAGACAAAAATAAATCTAAAACTCTTTGCTGTTAGAAAAATATTTTTGTAATGAAATTATGTTATGTTTGTAACTTTTTGTAACATTGTATTTATGTAAAGTATTTGTTCTGTAATATAATATATTACAGAGTAACTATGTATTTGATCCTTATCTGGGGTTTATCTGTTTTTAAGAAGATTAATGGTATATAATGCTACAGGTATACTGGAGGAATTTTTTTCGTTTTCTCATTTATGAGAATAATTTGCACTGAATGCTTTCTTCCTGTTTGGCCGGTTTACAGACTGTCATTGGCATTGTCTGCATTGTGATGTGCATCTCGAATGGCCTGAAACAGGTATAGCGCCACTTTGTGTATATGGGTTATTCCTATGTCCATTTCAAAATCTTGTCTTGTTCATTTTTGCAGGAAGTATGTACAAATGCTGCAATTTTATAAATGTAATCTGATTGATTTTGAGTGTGTAGGTATTACCATATTATTATTAGTGTTCTTAGACGTAAGGTAAATGACACCAACTGAAGTGGATTTCTTTTTAAGAACAAATGCAAACAGGGCCAAGGCGGATCATCCCAACAAAAACCTGCAGCTGGCAAAAAGAAGGTAAGAACCAAAACCTTTTTCAAAAGAAGACACTGTTTCTTATAAGACACCTTTTTCCCTGAAATATCTCTCTGTCTCTATTTTAGAAAGACCTGAGCGACCAGGACCTTCACTGGTTGATGAAAATCCTGTCTATTGGTCTGGTCGATGCTGACCCCAGCACCCTGCAGCACATCAGGGAGTACAGGGATCTCCGCGGCAGCTCCACCTGAAGAAGCTCTGCTCAAATGGCACTGGAAGATTCTGTCCCAAGGATACATACACTAAAATATGACACCATTGTCAACACAGAGGAGACAAGATGGTTTTTTGTAACATGCAGAAATCTGTCTACCTAGCATGGATTAATAGACCCAAACCTGCCTCAGGATCATGTTACAGTGTTTGAAGTGTTTTGGAGTCTTAGGACATACAGGAAACCACACTTTCCTACTGTTCAGAGTGGGATCAGAGAGGTCATGTGGGCATTCCTTTCTTTAAATAAGTGATACTGATGCTTGTCTACCTGAACATCTGTCTGGTAGACAAATTGGGGGAAAATCAAGAAAAAGTGAAGCCCTTTTTAAAAAGTACAATTGTAATTTGTGCACTTAATGATTTCAAAAATGCTATGCTTAATGATATCAGTGGTAATGCTGATGACAGTTTTAGTAACACCTGTCTTTAAAATGTTGTATTATTTTTGTAACCAGTGCAAGAAGAAGATTGTGGAGACTGTGTCAAGATTCAATAAATATCCCAGTCTATCCAGATTGATTGCTATGTACTTTTTGCTCTCAGCATGGTTTTGCCTGAAAGAGATATAGGGCAAAGAGAGCAAATAAGAAACACAGAAACATTTTAGCGACTATATGAGTTTTCTTATATACCATGCATGTTACTGAGTATTTTATTGCTGTAAAAAAAAAAACAGAGAAACGTCAGGATTATTGATGAATAGTGGTATAGGTGGAGTTACTTACCCCAGATACAGAGATTCAGACCCTTTCCCAGCAGGAACAGCAATACTGACACAAACAAGGTGAATAAAAAGAATCCAATCAGGCCAGAGTTGCTAAAGAGGCCGAGCAGGGGGTACACCCACATTCCGACATTCAGGTACACCCACATGACCCTGAAAGGGACAGGGAGAATGCAGATGAACACAAAGCCTGAAATACTTCGTTTGAAGTGTTGCGTCAAAATGGTTTTCATTAAAGCTCTTAGAAATCAAGGGGAATAAATATAAAATATAAAAAAAATACAAGCAAATAACCGCATGCTAACAAAAATATCCATCCTCTTATTTAAAGTAAAGAAAATAAATGAATTTACAAATATTTTACTCCTTGTGACTACTCAGCATAAAATAACACTGAATACTCAATTAACTTTATACAATTGTTTGTGACAATAAACATGTAATTAAACAATAATACAAATGAAATAATAATAATAAAAATAGCATTTTAATACTTAGGAACCCAGTTATTTTAACAAGCAATTTATAGATTGGGGCAGTGGTGGCCTAGTGGTTAAGGAAGCGGCCCTGTAATCAGAAGAATGCCGGTTTGAATCCCGATCCGCCAAGGTGCCATTGAGGTGCCACTGAGCAAAGCACCATCCCCACATACTGCTCCCCGGGCGCCTGTCATGGCTGCTAATTGCTCACCAAGGGTGATGGGTTAAAAGCAGAGGATACATTTCGCTTAATTTCCGGTCCTGACCGGAACACACTCATGTTGATGACATTCTTTGCATTGACCCAATATTTTTTGATGAAAGCAACTAGAAAAAATTACATTGTGTCACTACTAGCATATAACCTACAATATTCAGATTAAAACCTGAACACTAACATATGCATTTGCATTAAACCATTACAGCCATAACATGTTCAGTATAAAATAAATACTCACCAGGTGAAGTAGGCCATACCTGCAATCCCAAGCAGGGCAATGCCATTTCTGGTCTTTGGGTAGACGTGAGGTTGCAGCAGTACTTCTCCAAGTAAGATGGGCAAGACCAGTGTGTGCTGAAAGCAAATGGATCCACGAGGGAGATCAGACAGAGAAGAAACTACAAATCAGAACATTTTCTAAAGGAACAGACCATGGCATGGTTCATCCATGGGGGGAAGAAGGTGTCCATAGCTTCTGGATAGACCAGCTGACGGTCATAGGCAAAGATGCTCCAGAAGAAAAGCACCACAAGCTAACACCGTCAGAAAGAGGCACACAGAATTTCAGATTTCAGATAGTAATTTGGAAATCTCTCAATAAATACTGAAATCTCTCAATAAATACTTATGAGAGTGTTAACATGGATGTGACTGGGTCAACAACAGAACTGACTGAGAACTTGAAGTAATATTAATATTCTTTAAGAATAAAATAATTCATCATGCTGGTCAACAGTGCCCAGACAGCCTCACCATGCCCATGGGAAAAGCAAACACTGAGAAGAGGAAGTCTGTGCTCTGCCGCAGGCTGTTCTCCAAATATTTTCCAGAAGGCTGGAGGTCAGCCACTGCCGCCAGGCCAAAGAATGTCACCTGCACAAGCTGAAGATGCAAAACGTGAGACGTGGCAATCGGCTTCTTGTGTACACGTCTTGCAAAATGTCCTTACCAGGTTCAGGAATGTGAGGTATTTCCAAGGTCCGCCATACTCAAATATCCCAGGTGGGAGACTCTCCCCCTCCTTTATGTACAGACACTGCATGATGAATGCATACCAGATGAAAGCAGTTATGTGGAAGATCTTCATAACTCCTTGCATGTCTGCTGCTCTGCTGGACCTACAGCTGCTTTGTGTCTTCATCAGATTTTCAAACCCACTCTTTAAACACACCAGATACTGCTACTGCTGCTTCCCATCTAACACAGCACTGGATGACAGAGCCGAACCCAGCCATGGCAAATCCTTTACTGGGAGATTAGGTTGGGCACTGGGAACTCATTAAAGGGAAAGTCTGAAACAATGGTTTCTGTGTACTGTGTGAAGTAAGATGCTGTTTCAACTTACACAACCAGCTGGCTTTGGGATCGACGTCATCAGAACATTAAAACTGAAGAGTTATTGTATTAAAAATGTAGACTTGCACTGAACCACAAAATAAACACATGGCACTTTATTTGATATATGAGTTTCTGAATTGCTTAACTGACACACAAAAACAGTTTCTCAAATGATCTCATGAGGAAGTTATGAATGTGACATTTTGTCCCAACATTGCTTTAATGATATTATCCAGGTTCTGCCAGCAAGGGTGTGAGAAGTCAGAATTTCAGAAACACTGTAGTAATAAAAAAAAAAAGTATAGACATCTTGTCTTTGTAGAGTATTCAATTGAATATAAGTTGAAAAGCATTTGCAAATCATTGCATTCTGTTTATATTTACATGTTACACATCATCCCAACGTCATCAGATTTGGGGTTATACATGTGATTTTACTAGAATCCATTTATTGTTATAGACATTTTACCCAATTAATTTAGTAAAACAACTTTAGAAATGTGATAAAACAAAAACCAAGATCAAAAAACAAGCATCAATTATATAAAAACTACAGAAAAATGCAACAAACAAAATACAGTATGTTCTTGTGTGGATCACTGTGGACAATATAGACTCAAAAAAATCCTGCACAAAAACGTCAAGAAACAGATCACCACTGTGATCCGCATAGAATGCCTATTATTTACATTTAAAATCTTCATAGTGTACTTGTTGTTTTATCAAGCTTTTTGTTCTGCAACATGTGGATAAACATTGGGAGGTGCTTCGGGCATGTCCTGCCCCTGGGTCAACTCAGGACACGCTGTAGAAATTATGTCTCCAGTCTGGTCTAGGAACACCTTGGGGTACTGCCGGAGGAGCTGGTGGAGGGGGCTGGGGAGAGGGTTGTCTGGGATTCCTTACCTGGGATGCTGCCCCCGCGACCCGGACCCAGATAAGCGGAGGAAGACGAGGACAAGGAACAGGTTTAGCCCCCCAAAAACTGACTCTGTTTGCACTATATGAAACATAGGGTCTGCAGAAGCAAGGTTTTTAAACAAAGGAGAAACTTTTTTGTTTTACTCCTTCCCAAGGTTTCTCCCTTTTTTCTCCATATAGTTTTCCTTGTGTGTAGAAAGCATCAAAGTGTGTTGGGTGTGTACAAGTGAAGAGCCTGTCAAAGACAATTGAGACAAACTGTATGTGATTTTGGGCTAAATCAGAAATAAATGTTGTTGCTGTGGATACAGAACAAGATGAAAGGTACCTCTTTGTTGCCCTAAAATAAACACACCAATTTCCTTCAGGCGCCACCTTTTTACTACTATATGAATCCCAGATAGACCTCAATTAAATTAGACACTACACAGAGTGGAGAGACTGCAATTTAGACAGCACTGAAATGACTAAATAAAGAAATAAGTTCTTACAGAATCTGCTGTAGCAATTAATTAATAGAATACAGAATGGTATACATTGTATGACAGTTTATATACAACATCAAGTGAGCTAGCTGCATTAAAATCTGTACAATATCTGTAATTTTAAGCGCATTGCATAAAAAGTTGGAATACACTTCGACCTCACATTGTTCTACATCATTACATATTGGAAATCGTACACACATTGGAAAAACAGCTCCAAACTCCGAACTGAGTAGTAAATCATAAATTCATCCAATACACAGTTGCTTTTTTCTTTCCAACTGTTTTTCTTTCATAAATGTCCTCTGAAAATGAATGGCTTCAGGAAGCTTCATTCATTTTGGCACAAGAAGATCATGATATGAAATGTGATCTTGATTTGAATCCAAAATTAAGAAGCCTTAAGAAAAGAAAGAGCAAATTGTCACTTGTCCCATTGAACCTCACATTAATTCAAAGGTAGCAACTTGTGAAATTAAACATTTCACAACAAGTTTATCTTTTTCGTTTTTATATGACAAAAGTAAAAACTACTAATCTGTGCACAATGTTAATTTATAATATTCACCTCAAATCGACTGTAGACTCTTCTCTCTTTCCTCATGTTCTCCATCTTCTGTAGCACTTTCTCCCTCTCCTCCTTGTTTGACTGAGACGTATATTTTTGATATCGCCCAAGGTAGCAGTGCCTTTTATCCTCATCTGTAGCCCCACCGGCACTGTCCTTACTAGCAGCATCAATATTCTGCTTAGATGCTCGGCTTATCTGGCCAAGGAGAACTTTGGTGTCATCTCTCAGATTACTGCAGGAGATCAGGCTGGCTGTAGATGTCTGGAGGCGGGACAGACTTATGCTCTGCTCAGTTGCCGCTGATGTAGATTGTGCTGTGACTTCTGCAACAATGTGGTGGTCCCCAATCTCTCCACCCTCCGTTTTTCCATTTTCAAGCTCGGATTCTGTTTGATTAGGTTTCATGACGCATGATTCATTAAAAGACACAGAGGTTTCAAACTCAGAGGTGTTTGTGATTTCTACATTCACATTCAATGTAGTAGATTCCCCAGTACTATGCTGAGTAAGTGGCTTGGACTTTGCTGAGGCAGAGTTTTCAGGTAGAATAGATTCAATGTTTAAACCAGATGCTGACGGCATATCTGCCTGACTGGTAGCCACTGAACTAGGTTCTCCTGAAGCAGATGTTGGAATCAGGCCGTCCTCTGAATCTTGTTTTACAGTTGTAGACTCTCCTAGAAATGCAGAGGGTGTGGTGGTTTCACCAGATATTGTTTCAGCCAGAGAAGCAAAAAACACACCAGAATCCTTTTCAGATTTTGCAGTATCTAATGATGAAGAACCTTTGGCTGGGGAGATCACAGGAGACAAACTTGACTTTTCTGATTCAGTAGACTGAGTTGTTATTTCTTTTGAATTTGATTCTGAAGTGGAAGTGACTAAAGATATATTGTCTGGTGTTGAAGCTATTGGCATTGGGTTTGACTCTCCTTTAACTGTCTTACTACTTTCAGCAGGGAGAGTATCTTGTGAAATATCAACTTTGGAAGGAGAGGATTCTGCAGAAAACATATCCCTAGTGGAATTAAGTATATTTGGAGAAGTCTTTGATGAAGTAATTTTGTCTGGAGGAGTCAGCTGTGGTGAGCGAGATCCTTCAGTTCTTTCTTCTGCAGTTTGGAATGTCTCTTGTGTGGAAGTAACTGATGAGTTATAATTTTTTGGGAGACTTGAGTCAGATGGAAGTCGATTACTGGTTGAGCTAGTTTCAGATAGAGATGGGAATGATACTGCAGTAAGGTTAGACTCTGCTAAAACTAATTGACTGGTTGAAGTAACCTTAGTTGGTGACTGACTAGCGCTGGCTGGAGAAGTCACTTGTGACATGTTAGGTTCTGTTGGATGGGTGGTGGATTTTGTCTCTGAGGATGAAGTAACAATTTGTGGTTTGATGAAGAGGGAAGATTCTGTGGACATGCTTGACTCTCCTCGTTCTGTTTTAATAGCTGATAAACTAGGAACTTCTGCTGAGATGGACTGTAATGATACAGTTTTCATATCAGCATTTGTTTCTGCAACCAAATTAGCTTCTGATACACTACCTTTGTGTAGGGAAGACACCAGAGTAAAGATGGACTCTGTCAAAATTGGATTATTTGAGCCACATGCAAGCTCAGTCACTGGTGATACAGGTGATTCCTTAGGCAAAATTTCTTGAGACAACATAGATTCTGTGTGCTTATTTTCTAGATGAATAGCAGATGGGTTGTCTTTTGGTTGTTTAGATACTGGGTTTAATACATGTTCAATTGGCAGCACAGGTAATTCTGTAGTTGGAGTCAAGTTAGATTTTCCAAGTGTTCTAGCTGAATCTGATTCGCCTAGAGATGGGGCTGATTGAATGTCCTTTGTTTGACTAATTACTGAATTTAAGCAAGGCTCAACTAGGGAGGGTACTGGTGATACAAGTAATTCTGTACATGGAGCTTCTTGTGACAAGTTAGATTTTGAAAGTTTGCTTGCTGAATCTGATGTGTCTGGAGATGTGGCTGATGGCATGTCCTTGGTTTGACTAATTACTGAATTTAAGCAAAGCTCTATTGGTGAAGATACTGATGATACAGGCAATTTTGTAGGCAAAGTATCTTGTGTCAACTTAGATTCAGTAGCTTTGTGTGCTGAATCTATTTCTCCAAGGAAACTGACAGAAGGACTATGTTCAGGTTGAACACTGTCCTCAATTTGTAAGGTGGCCATTGGTAAATTTGGTTTTGTAGCAAAACACAGGCTGGGCTGGAATATTGGTCTACTAACTGAATTTGTTTCTACTGGGGAAGTGACTGATAGGCTGTCTTTCTGTAGAATTAAGTTTGATTCTGACGTAACTGGTTGAATATTTGAATTTGTAGTTGTCGAGTCTTGTGTCAAGGCAGACTCTACTGAAAGTGGCACAGACATTGGGCATGGCTCTACTGGAGAGTGGATTTGTGATGAAATAGTATCTGTTGGACTAGTAGGTGCAGTTGAGAAGATTTCTGGGCTACTTGCTGTTGGAGACGTACACAAATCTTTGGTAGGTAGAGTATTGTCTTTATGATTGTCTCCAACCATGGAGCCAGTGACTGATGAGACAGTGTGTGAAGAATCCAGTGCCTGGCCAATAACCCAAGATACACAAGACTTTGAAGAGTGAGAGAGTGATGAAGGTTCATGTTTGGCTATGTTGGCCCCTTCACTTTGTTTCTTTAGTTGAATTTTCTCTGTGTCTGTAGCCATATCTGAACACAGATTATCCCTGGCTGATCCTGCATCATTTACACAATGACTCTGCTCAAGCAACTGTGAAGTTACATCTGATGACTCCAGTGTACCACTAGGAGTTTTAAGATGTCTGGGACTATCAATTGGATTTGGTTCCAACCCTAAACTTATATTACAAGGCTGAGAGATGTCGCCATTTTCTTGTTTAGATTTCGCTACTCTTTGGGCAGCCAACTTCCTGAAATATTGTAGTCTACCTTCTGGGGTGCTCATATCTACAGTGTCACCATGATTATCTTTGTTAAAGGTGATGAGTCTGGAATAATTTGATAACTCACCCCCCTCACTCTGAAAGATTTTACTGTTTTCATCAGAAGCAATTATCCCCAGTTGAGATCTGTGCTGCTCCATGTTCGAGCTAAACAGAAATGAATGCCGTAATTTTGAAGTCCTTTGAAGTGTTGGGTTTGGTCTTCTGCGAAACGGTTCCTCTCTTGTAACATTGCCTTCTCCTGGTTTTTCACAAGTCTCTTGACCAACATTCTTGGTATTTTCACCAGTTGTTGTTGAAGGTAGCATTGCTTTTGCCTCTTTTTGGATCATGCCTGATGCTACTTTTGAGTCACCAGATAAAACAGGTTTGCTACTATGTGAAGCAATCACTTGAAGATCTGATTCTCTGAAGGCATTGTGTAATTCAGCTGAATTTGAATCAGCAGCATTAGTGTTAGCAGGTACACAAGTAACTGGAGAAGCTTTAGGACTTGAACCATCATCTGAAGTTTTAATCTGCTCTTTTGGAGTTGCACATGAATCAGAGCACAATTCATGTTGTATTGGAGAAGGTTCAGTTTGTAGTTTCTTAATTTGAATCTTCTCAGCATCTGTGGCAGTTTCAGACAATTCCTCACACTCATGAGGGTTTTGGGCATTTTTCTCACAACCCGACACAATCTTTTCAACAGGCCCCAGTATAATGCTCAATACTTTGGGTATGTTCTCAGCCTTTTTAGATGACATCAGAGCAGTCTTTGTCACAGTGGTTGTAGGGTTTGTGATTGGCTGTGGCCCTATAGTCTCTTCACAGGATTTAAGAACGTGTTTCAGGGTTTGTGCTGTGATGCTTTCAGATTCCGTGGCAGCTGCTTGCGCTGCCTTGCGTTTTGCAGCTAATTCTTTGAAAAAAAGTAGTCTACTATCTGGGTCATTCATATCAAAAGAAAATGTTCTCTGAAGATTGTCTGATGGCAGTTGCTTTGTTTTGTTTTTTTCGCCTATTGCAAAAGTGGCCTGTTTTTTCAAAGGCTTCTCAGGAATGCCAGCACTGGCTGGCTCCTCTGGCTTTGCTTGCTGTGTAAGATCTGTAGTGCTCTGAGATTTGTCCTGGTCCAGATTTGAACTAAAGAGCAGTGAATGCCTTAATCTGGAACCCCTGTGAAGGGTTGGGTTTGGCCTCCTACGAAATTGCTCTTCTTTGGTCCTTGTCTCTTTCGCTGTAATGCCATCTGCCTTTTCACTCCCTGTGCATGAAGACTCTGAAGTTGTAGCTGATGTTTTTTTTATTTCAGGTTGTACTGAGGCCAGATCTATTGAATCTTCAGGCAAAGTAGGCTTCTTATAACATGGATGCACATTTTCCAGAGTTGAAGCCAGATCTCTGGTATTGAGTTTGTGTGCAGAAATATCATGGTCAATCTTTTCTTGTGAATGGAATGGGCAGTCATCAAACAGTTCAGAACCTTGCAGCAGTTGCATTTCCTCCTCTCCAGGCTGATCAAATCCACTGAGATAAGAGTTGATCCGCCAATCTCTTAGGCCTTGTTTTACCACTGTATCCCTGGATTTTCGCTCTGTGCCAGAGTCCATGTAAAAATGCTTGTGATCTGGTTGGTTTGGCTGTGTTGGAGATGTCTGGCAAGTATAAGGTTGGCCTAAACGATGTCTCCTTTTGTTTGATGGACTAAAAGGTCCTTCTCCTGGAACTAACAGATTCCTGGGTCCATGACCCACATCCACATTGGGATCAGAATGTAAGAATTTTTGAACAGGATTATGGCCCTCAGATTGTTCCATCTCAGGTAGGCCATCAGGATCAGAATATTGATCAAATGGTTGATACCTTTGAATCCGAAATGCATTGTATGCATCGTAATTTGGATCTTGGCCTGTTCTCTGGCCGTGATGCTGTGACCTGTGGGACTGAACAATCTGGGTTTCTACATCAACATTTTCTCTGTCTCTGTGGATAATATCTGGTTGATAATACCCTTGTTGAAAGACTTCTCCAAATCTGTGTCTTTTCAAGCCACTCATTCCCACTGGATTTTGAGGAAGCAAGGGTTGCCCCCTGTCTTTATAGGACATCTCCATCCAAAATTGCTGGGTAGGGTACACGTGACCATGAACTAGAATAGGGCCAGGCTCAGCCCTGGCCATCTGCAACTGTTTTGGATTCATATTTATGAGGTCTTCATGTCCACTCCATTCAGGATTATGTTTACCTTCAATAGGTAAATAGTCTGTGGGTTTCTTTGTGGTGTGGGGCATGTCTGAATTGGTCTGAAAATTGTATGAATTCTCCCATTTCAATAGGGCATTTTGAATATTCAAAGGCTCAGAATGTGCAAATAAAATGCGAAACTCTTCATCAAATGTCGTGACTAACTGGCCAAGGTATAAATGGGCAATGCAGCGATGGATCTTCTCATAGGACCACATAAAGCTGTCAAAGAGTTTAAAAAGAATCACCATGTGACATCACATTATATCAGTATGGACTGATATAAATTTATGCTCATTATACAAAACAAATGAAAGCTGTTTATCTTTGCAGTGTTAGAACATACAGTGGTGTGAAAAGTGTTTCATCCCTCTCTGATTTATTACTTTTTTCCATGTTAGTAACTTTTAAAATGTTTCAGATCATCAAGCAAATTTAAATATTAGTCAAAGACAACACAAAAATTCCCTGTCTGACAAAGTGATTGCCCTCTAAACCTAATAATCGATTGGGCCACCCTTATTAGCAACAACGGCAATCATGCATTTGCAATAATTTGCAATGAGTTGGTTAAAGCACCTTCCTAGTAAACAGGAGATGCTGGTGCCTTAATTTAGGGGCAGTGGTGGCCTAGTGGGTAAGGAAGGGGACCCTTAATTGGAAGGTTGCCGGTTCGAATCCCTGAACCGCCATTTTGTTGTGCACCGTGCAGTGTTTCACAATGACAATCACTTCACTTTCACTCTACAGTGCTGTAGAGGAATTTTGGCCCACTCATCTTTGCAGAATTGTTGAGGTTCAGCGACATTGAAGGGTTTTGCCACACCATCTCAAAAGGATTCAGGTCAGGACTTTGGATCATTGTCATGCTGCAGAACCCAAGTTTGTTTCAGCTTGAGGTTATGAACAGATTTCCAGAGATTCTCCTTCAGAATTTTTTGTTTAACTGCAGAATTCATGGTTCCATGTATCACTGCAAGTCTTCCAGGACTTGAATCAGCAAAACAGCCCCAGACCATCACACAACCATATTTTACTGTTTGTATGATCTTCCTTTTCTGAAATGTGGTGTTACTTTTACTCCAGATGTAATGGGACACATACTTTCAATGTTTGAAAGTCAGTCAGTCTACCAATTAGTTTCCCAAAAGTCTTGTGGATCATGAAGATATTTTCTGGCAAAAGTGAGACTATGTTCTTAATGTTCTTTTTGCTCAGCAAAGATTTTCGTCATGGCATTGTGCAATTCAGGCTATTTTTGCAATGTTTTTTTTAATGATGGGAGTCATTAACCTAGGCAAGTGAGGCCTGAATTTCTTTGGATGCTGTTGTGGGGTGTTTTGTGACCTTTTGGATAAGCTGTTGCTGCGTTCTTAGGGTAATTTTGATCGACTGGCCACTCCTGGGAAGGTTCACCAATGTTCCATGTTTTCAGCATTGGTGGACAATGGCTCGCACCTGTTTGCAAGAGTCCCAGAAATGGCTTTATATTCTTTTCCAGACTCGTAAATCTCAATTATCTCAAGATCTCATTTGTTCCAGAATTTCAGATTATCTTGACATTATGTCTAGCATTTGAGGAACTATTGGTCTACATCACTTTGTAGATCTTTGTAAGTCTTATTTAAGTGATTTCTTGATTGAGAAGAGGTAGTAATCAGGCCTAGGTGTGGCTAGAGATATTAAACTCAAGTGTGATGAAAAACTGTTAAATTATGTTTTAACAGGGGGTGGCATTCTCTTTTTTCTCTCTTAATAATAAAATCCTTCATTTAAAACAGATTTGGTGGTCACTTGTGTTGTATTTGACTAATATTTATAATTTTTGATGACCTAAAACATTTAAGTGTGACAAATATGGTAAAAAGTAAGAAGTAAGAGAAGGGGCAAACACTTTTTAACACCACTGTACATCAGCAATCAACAGTCATCAGAACACTGTATAAAGTGCATTTATTGTACACATACACATATAGTGCAATAAATTAGTGCGATAAAAGCATTCTATGCTAAAATCTAACAGATCTATCCAATAGCTAATTACAGTATTTATGATTAGCTTTACATTTAGTTATAGAAAAATATGAGTGATTTCTTTGTGTGAAACTGTGAAAACAAACCTGTAGTTGCCTCCCAGAACAGCTTGACAGTCGACTAGCAGGAAGCGCTCCATCATCTGGCCCTTAAAGGACTTCCCTGTGCAGCAGAGGTAACTGGTACCGGTGACTGTTCTTACACGCAGGTACTAAATATTCAGAAAAAACAAGTGTTCTGATGAACATTTTGAATCAAGCAAGCTAATCTATCTACCATATTTAATTAAACACAGTTCTTTGGGGGTAACTTGTTACAAATGTTGTCAAAACAAAAACTGTAGGTGGCAGTACCACACCAAAATATAATCACTATGGTCAGTTTCCAGTTCATGGATTAAGACTAGTCTAAATGAAAATTTCAAGAAAGTTCTCCAATTGAAGTTCTCCAATTGAAGAAAAAAAAAACATGAACAGATAACCCATTAGGTTTTGCTTCTAAAATGTCTACACATTATCATTACTGAGCACATTAAACCCTAATTAAAGAGTCATAGAAAGTCTTCAAGAGTGACCCCTGTACTCCAAAAGACCTGAGCCTCCACAGCAGGTACAGCCTGCTCTGCCCTTTTTTGTAAAGTGCATTTGTGTTGTGAGTCCAATCCAGTTTATTGTTCAGATGAACCCCAAGGTACCTGTAGCTCTCCACAGCCTCAATGTCCATACCCTGGATGTTCAGTGGTTGTAGTGGAGGATGTTTGTGCCTGCGGAGGTCTAACACCAGCTCCTTGGTTTTTCATGTGTTGATCTGGAGGTAGTTCTGCTGGCACCAGTCCACAAAGCCCTGTGTCAGTTCTATGTACTCCCTGTCGTCCCCATCAGTGATGAGGCTTCAGCATGTACTATTGTAGAGTCATCAGACAACTTCTGCAGGAAGCAGTTGTTGGAATTGTAGGAGAAGTCTGCAGTGTATATGGTGAAGAGGAACAGCGCCAGAACCATTCCCTGCAGGGCCCCCGTACTGCACCTGTCAGCCAAACCTGTCTGACACACAGCCCTGAGTTCTCACATACTGTGTAGGTAGGTTAGTGAGGTAGTCCAGGATCCATGTGGCTAGGTGATTGTCCACTCCTGTGTACACCAGCTTGTCCCTCAGGATTGTGGGTAGGATGGTGTTGAAAGCACTGGAGAAATCAAAGAACATGATTCTCACAGTTCTCCTAGCAGTCTCCAGGTGAGAGAGAGAACGATGTAGGAGGTGGATGATGGCATCATCCACTCCAATGCCAGGCTGGTAAGCAAACTGAAGTGGGTCCAGTGATGAGCTCACCAGAGGCTGAAGCTGCGCCAAGATCAGCCGCTCCAGGGTCTTCATCGGGTGGGATGTCAGAGCCACCGGCCTGTAGCTGTTGAGGTCCTTGGGATGTGGAGTCTTTGGCACTGCTAGCAAATAAGAGGTACTCTCCCCAGCTTCAGGATCAGGTTAAAGATGTGCACCAACACCCCACACAGGACCTGACAAGCCTTGAGCTGATGAACTCAAGACATGACTGGAGGAGACTTGAACAGAAACTGGTTCTCCCGGAGTCCTTCACTAGATCTTAGATCTTTAACTTTAACATTACATTATGCAAATGTTGACGTTCTTTTTTAGGTATGAGTTATAACATGGTGACATAACGGTTTCTTATCTAATAACACCCTGGATGACTAAAAAACATGTTATTTTTTACATGCAGTCTGCGTAGCTTCATCCCGAATCTGTCTCTGACATTTTTGTTTGCTGAAGTCTGCAACTTTTTAAATGAAACTGGGATTTATTAGCTGTGTGCACACAGAACTCCTCAAATATCAAAATAACACTGACGTCATCATCCATCCATACAATATAAGCCATATTAACAGTGCATTATAAGTAAAGTTATGTAATTACATAAGGTATATATAATGTAATTATGTGTCTATTGTTGATGTTAGTAGAGACTATTAAAATCTGATGATCAAATGGGCAGAGCAACAAAAACGTGTTTCAAGATCACAGATGTATACAAGCATTTTGTAACCCTTATCTCATGTTTAGTGCAGCATATAAAGCTTCACATTTAGCAGGTAAATGCCACACCTACAAATACTGCAAGCCCCACCCCCTGACATCACCTATGCATCTTTCTTCTTAATTTATGCAAACATCAGGTCCTATTATAGTAAATCTGACTTGGCCAGGTTTGTAATTAAACTTTGTTCTCAAACCCTTTATTCAATAGTCACTGTCTTTCACATAATGGAAAATGTTTGCCTTTAATGTTGTGTTTATGAGCTGTTAAAAAGTGACAGTATTTCCCCTAAAATTAGTTGATTAAGCAAGAGTTCTTACAAAACTAATAATAAAACATTAGAATCACTGCACTTTTCTTGTGTAACTCAAGAACATGGCTTGTGTACTTCATCCACAGGTGGAACTCACTTGAAACTGGTCCAGATTGACTCTGCAATTTTCCACCATTGCAACAAAATGATGAGAATTCTGTTCATCTAACAGAATGTAAACAGCTACACTGCGCATGGCTGCATCCAAGAGTTCCGCAAAGATGTCAACATCTGTAAACATGTCCATCGCCACGCCAATGACCTGCAGCAGAAATCAGAAATTATTCTGTTCAGACTATACTGGACTTCAGGCAAGACTCCATAGTTATAACACCACCAGCAAAAAAGTGAACATGAATATTAAATAAAATATTTGGATACACGAGACTGACCTGTTGAGCATTTCTGATGAGCTTACGGGCCTGCATCTTAATGCTGGGCACTGTGGGGTCAGCAGGGTTGGCAAAGGTAGTGACCTCAGTGGGGCCAACAAAGAGCTGCTGCTGGGGCCAGCCCAGGTCCAGGCTTGGAGCATCTATGTCCGAGTGGACAGGCCAGTAAGTGTCTGAGGAATAATCCCTCTCTGTCTCCTGGTACAGCAGGCTGGGTTGCTCTATCTGACAAGGACATTGCACCGTGGTCCTAATGGAGTCGATTTCGGGCCTGGACAAAAAATCCACCACATCTGCCGCCTGCAAGAACTCATAGTATCCATCCAGGTCAGATTCCACCAGGGCATCAATGGCCAAGCGATATTCCTCTCGGTAGTGCGGGGGAACATAGTTGGTATCCAAAGGGTTGTCTTCCGCCAAGGAGCACTGTGAGCGACGAGCCATTATTACACCTAAGAATAAAGAGGTGTTTTGTTTCAGTTACATATTTTTCTGGCATTGTGCTCTCATACAATCACATGGTAAATGATTAATGTGACTGTAGGACTATAGAACAATATAAATAGATTTTTTTTTCTTTTGTGAAATGACTCGTACTTCAGAATGAGAAAACTCTACTTTCTGGGTGTGGCGCTGAGCCCCTCGCAAAAATAACAAAATATTTCATAATGTCCGAATGTGGAGCTGCGTCTCACACCCCAGAGACGGAAGTGAAGAAACAACACGGGCGCTGAAACTTCGCAGTCCTAAATCATCTATGCTAAACTTTTAAAAGTAGACTTTTACGTGGAAGATTCGTAGTCAAGAAGTGAACTAAATCCGAAACAGAGTAAAAAGAAGTATAATATAGGGACATACCATGGAGCGCGAGCTAATTATGGCTCTATTTTCCTCTGTTCTCCACCATGTCGTCTTCTGCCGCTGGGTTATGAGACTCTACATTCCGAGTGCGGGCAGACTGGAGTCGTGGTGAAGAAGATCTAGCGAAGGACTCCGGGAGAACCGGTTTCTGTTCAAGTTTCCTCCAGCCATGTCTTGAGCCGAGAGAGAGAGAACGCGCGCTGCGCGGCACCGCCCAGAGCCTCAAATTAGAACCTGCATACTATGAACAGGACTGTGAATGTTCTAATCAGAACAATCGTCACCACAACAACCACTGCTTAAATTAGGACATGTATAGTTATCAGAACAAGTAATGAGAATTGACCTATTAAGTCAAATTAGAACATGTACCAGGTTATATTACAACCAGCTGTCATATATGAACCTGAAGTCAACTGAATTGGAAAGGTTAAATTACAAGTGATCAACAACTGGTCAAATCATAATAATCAGAACTGCTGTTAGAACCTCAAATCTTCAAATTAGAATCTCTACATAAGCAGCTATTATGTGAAGAGGGGGGGATTATGAAACTGATATGAGATAAGCCAGAGGACATGTATGAGTATCCTGCAGTCTGAACTTTATCATGTGTGTGCTGCAAGACTGTATGAACAGAATATGATTAGTGAGGCAGTCCATTCACATTACAGGGTGTGGCTACAGCATTAGGTCATAGTTAAAAATAATCTGCCCCTAATGGTCTCTGGGAACCTTTTATTTATTGTTGTGTTTGTTTATACTGGTGAACACTGCTAAATCTATTTATCAGTCTTCAGTTGAGGTTCTAATTGTCAAAATGAAAATATGTGCTGTTTTGTACTGAATTTACAGCGTCTGTAAAAGTATAATCCTGAAGAAGTACTTTAATGCAGAACACAATGCCCCAAGGCTGAGGAGGACAAAACCAACAAAAAAAGAGCCAACTTTTACAATTTCCACTCAGCTCCCTGTGTGCCTGGTTCACCTTTCATCCATTTCAAAGGTTGAAATATACTTCAGAAACTCCTAAAGCAGACGCTAATAGCACCTTCACTATTGACATCATGTCACGCTGGTTTGACATGGCGAGGCAGTTGATCTTGAATGATGGCTGGACATGACGATGAGAAGGACACATATGCACAACGTCATGAAACAGGGGTTTAATACATGATCAACAGGACAGGGACCCGACGGTGAACAGACACAAACAGGGCAGCTTTATACAATCTTACACAGGTGAACAAGATCAGGAAGCATTACACAGGATGAACATGAAATGGAGTAACCCCTTCCAGACCGGATCATGACACATCGGCATGCTTTGAGCTGTGTTGTTGGTAGTTGTATTGTGAACCACTCTGACCTACAGTGACTGAAATATAATCTCATACCACTTTCCTATCCAAGATCAGAACTTCTTTCCATAGCTGGTCTGCTCCAGGGAGGCTCTGCTGAGGTCAGAACGGGATGGGAAGTCAAGATTGAAAATGATGTCAGTGAGCTCAAGTCCGGGCAGGGGAACAGGCTCTCATTGTTTCTTCAGACAGTGCCCGGGGTAGAAAGGAGTGTCTGCAGCTCCATGCGTATGAAATATGAACATGACAGATGTGAGCATACCTGAGCTCTGAGTACCATATTGCAACATTTTATCATTTTACTATTTTATGTGGCTTAAGACTGAGGAAATTAATATACATACCTAACATGGATGTTCAGATATTCTGGATTCTCCTGTGTTATTTAATGCTACTGTTGTCCAGTGGACGTCCTGAAATGAATTCTGTTGCTGTCACAGCATTATGGTTGTAGAAGGGTGGAATCCTTTGCTTTTGTGGTCCTCTTAGGCCCTGTTAATTTCTGTGGTCGAGATGTTGACCTGTTCCAGTTCTTGGTTTGAGTGTTTTCTTAAGTTGACGTTGAGTCTGAATGATTGGATGCATTTAAATTCAGTTTTTCCCTCAGGAGAAAAGAATCCTATAGCCAAGTATTAAATTAGAAACACAGGAGGGACAAAGAACAATGAACAAAGAAGCCAAGGTTAACCTGGTCAGACACAAGTTCAAGTGATAAGATCAGAATCTGCAATGGAACAAAGGAACAACCCTTGCCTGGAACTGAGCCAGGGCTGCTGTATTGTGAATGTATGAAAGCATAGCATTAAAGAATTGCATGCTCTGTAGAACATGTGACCTAGAGGGGCCGCTGCCTTGTTTGTTACAGTTGTGGTGTGTGTCCATGGTGATGTCTTTCCGGAAGCTCTTCAGTTAGATGACCAGGAGGAAGAGGGCAGAACCGGAAGCACATTCTGGATAACCTTATGAGTGGCAGTGAGACGAAGGAAGAGGAGTCTGAGAAAAGTCTTATGCTTCAGCTCTATGTACAAGTAAGTCATGCTTGGTGCAGTATTGCAATATGGATTATAGAAAAATGTGTCAACCCACTTGGACTATGTTTCTAGTGTGCATTAACATTACAGTGTTTGAGCTAGCTTGGTGGGTCAGAGACAGAAGTGTTGGGAAATTGTACAAAAATGATGACCAACCATGTCTCTTATACACAGCACGTGTGTATGAATCAGCTCTGAATCTATGAGCTGGAAAGAAGAGAGCTTCCCAGAAAGACACAGATGACTGTGGGTTTATGTGGAGACATACGATATGTGATATGATTTTGCTTCATGCATATTTTGAGTATTCAGTGCAAAGCAGACATGCTCATTCTGACCAATATATATAATACAAATACTCTTTAACAATCACATAACCATTGTATGGTTACAATGTGCATTTGTGTGTATATTGGTTTATGTGATTGTTAAAGAGTATTTGTATTATATATATTGGTCAGAATGAGCATGTCTGCTTTGCACTGAATACTCAAAAATATGCATGTACGTACCTGTTTTGTATGACAAGTGAAGCCTACATCAAAAGCTCAAGGAAGCTCACACGCAGCCAAAATGCCCAGAGAGCAAAATCATATCACATATCGTATGTCTCCACATAAACCCACAGTCATCTGTGTCTTTCTGGGAAGCTCTCTTCTTTCCAGCTCATAGATTCAGAGTTGATTCATACACACGTGGTGTGTATAAGAGACATGGTTGGTCATCATTTTTGTACAATTTCCCAACACTTCTGTCTCTGATCCACCCTCAAGGTTATCCATTCAGAAAGTGAGGTTGGTGGTGAGGAACAAAACTGATTATTTCCATGCCAGAGTCCCCTTGAAGAAGGTTTCTCATGAAGTAACATAGAGTTGCACAACTGAGTTTCACTGCAACAGACGTGTCCCAACAGTCACCCCCTAATTCTCAAATAATCTGTGGTATCATACACAAAAACAACTATAGATGGACAGACCGAAAGGACAGATAGTTAGATTGTGTAGTGCAAGCACATTTAAATTAATTCCTAAGGGCCTTACCACTTATTTGCAAATTGTATTGTTGATTTGGAATCCCTGGTTTGTGTTCCAAATGTCTTTCCTTTGTTTTGTTTTTTTTTCTTTGCAAAAAAGAGATGCAGAGAGACCAGTGAGTGTAAAGCTACTCTTGCTGCAGCTACAGAGGTTAACAACTGTGTACTTTCCCCAACCATCCTTAGCCTACCTACATGCATTACGTGTTTTACATGTTGGAATGTTGAAAGTGTGGGGAGTAGGTGGGGTTATGTCTTGTTTTTGCATCTTATATAGTCAATGAAAAAGAAAACTAAAGCCAACCAAGAACATTTTTAGACAGAAAGAAATCCATACACACACAAACACACACACATTTACACAGGCACACAGTACCAGTCAAAAATTTTAGAGCATGCTGTTTGTTTTCTCATTTTTATTTAAAAAGCTGTTCAATGTATAATTGTTTAAACATTACAAACAAATAAAAAATCATGGGCAATGAATGTTTTTAACAGTTAACGCATCAAAGTAGCCACCTTTGACACATATAGTTGAAGACACACATGGCATTCCCATACATGTGTGGCACTTGTAGACTGTTTTGCTTTCACTCTTCTGTGCAGTTCATCCCAAACCAGCTCAAAAGGGTTTAAGTCTGGAGACTCTGCTGACAAAACTTAAGTACAGCTTGTACTTTTGGTCATTGTATTGCTGTAGGATGAACTCCTGACCAACTAGGCCCATTCCAAGGTGTAGTACATGGCGCTGCAGAATGCTGTTGTAGATATTTTGGTTCAGGGTGCTTGTCACTCTGTACAAGTCACTGAACTTGGATCCAGCAAAATAGCATAAGCTTCATAATACCTTCTTCCAGTATTCAGTTTTAATGGCACAGGCAAACCTTTTTTTCACATTTATGGCATTTATGGCATTTATCGGACACCTTCTGGTGCATAGCCCACTAGGCTACTACCCACCTTTTTCTTATTTTGACATCTTAGCACAGTGGCTTTCTTGCTGCAACTCAAACCTGCAAGTCTAAGTCTTCTGTGCTTGAAGCTGAACCACCTGTCAAGCAAGTTGTTGACTCTCAGAAACATGGGTCAACCAGACCTCTTCCTGTCAGAGTCCCCCCAGCTTTCTGAGTGCCTTTTGATGGTGAGGGAGACTGTACACACTAACACCTTTACAATTTCTCAGCTGGAAAGGCCTACACTTTTATGTGTTATGATGATCTGTCTCTCTTAAACTGTCTTGCTATCTTTATAGCAAACACACCTGGGTTCAATTTCCAGCTAATGCAACTGAGCTGTTTGGGGTAAGGAAGCGGACCCGTGATCAGAAGGTTGTGGGTTCAAATCCCGAACTGCTAAGGTGCATCGTTCCCACACACTGCTCCAGGTGCATTTCATGGCTGCCCACTGCTCACAAAGGGTGATGGGTTAACACATTTCGTTGTGTGCTGTGCTTGCTGTGTATTACAATGACAATCACTTCACTTTCAAACAATGCTCACAAGGGTCTGGAACCACAGTGTGTTCCAACACTAATTTTATGCAGACAGAGGGAGAATAATAATAATAAAAAAGGGGGTGTCAAGTTTTCAAGGTCTGATCAACTTCAATTGCTGCAGAACAACAATCCTCACCCTTTTATCCCTGGAAATTCAAAACATGTCTACTTATTGGACTAAATGAATTTGTATTTAGAAAAAACTTTTATTCAGTTAATATTTAGATTAGATTAAACTTTGTATGTGTAAATATGATTTCCGTTTAACTGTGCATTTTGCTTTTAAGTCAGATATTCAAAGTTAAAAGGAATGTTGCTGCCGTCACCTTGCAGGTAGCCCCACCCTGTCCAATAAGCTGCAAGGTTCAGCCCTTGTATCACTGCAACACACTAGATTGTTGAATGGTGAACTTTTACTGTTTACACTGTGGCCTGGAGTAAAACCTTGCAGCTTAACCAATATTTACACAGGTGCAAGGATTACATTTATGGCCTATGATTATCAGCATATTTACCTGTCTTAGTATGGGTGTATGTGCAGTATGTGTTCACATGTTTCAGATTTTATTCATAGTCATCATAAAAAGCATTGTAATAATCCTATTTTGACTGAATATTGCAGTCCACAGGCCACATACACCATTCAACCAGTTAACTAGGAGACTTAAATTTGATTTAATTCTCTCACAGAAAATACCTGACTGTAATGGCTGTAATGGCTTTTTATTTTTAATCCTTTAAAAAACATACAACAAATCCAAACCAAATTCAAAAATGATTCTGCATTCATTTGGACTGAATGAGATCTCCAGACATCTGTAAGATTGATTATTTGTTGCAGCCTAACTCCATTCAGGAGCTAAAAAATATTCAAGAGACTCACTCTGTATCCCTTTACTGGACTGAATCATGGCATGTCCTGCAGTGTCCTCTGCAGTATCTCTGTAACCATCTCAGCATGAAGAAGGTTTTTTTCTACCACCATTCCAGGTGGAAAAACAGAGAATAAAACTGAGATTTATTTCTTGACATCTTTACAAACCATTTCAAAAGAGAGTAGTGGTGGCCTAGTGGGTAAGAAAGCAGACTCTTAATCAGAAGGTTCAAATCCCGAACTGCCAAGGTGCCACTGAGGTCCCCTTGAGTAAGGTACCATCCCCACACTCATGTCTGCTCACTGCTCACTATGCAGAGATCACATTTTGTGCTGCTGTGCTGCAATCACAATGGAAATAATAGCAAGTTAACATTTTAAACCTTTCCATCACAATGTAAAACGTGCAGTTACTGTAACTTGTGTTTTTCCACAGACGCTGGATTCAGTTTAGGTCTTGAGAATTTGGAGGCTTGTCATTATATTCCTCAAGCCATTTTTGAAACTTTTTTGCAGTGTGGCAGGGCACATTACATTCTGCCACCAGGGAATACTGTTACCACAAAGGCGTGGTACATGTCATAGTAACATACACATGAATGCAGGACCGCCATTTGCCATTTTTCCTGTTTTGGACCACTTTCTCACCAGGAACGTCTCACAAGAGCTGCAGTGACCTAGCAATCACAATTGGGTCCTGGTCAAAGTGTCTCAAATCCTACACCATTTGTTCTGCTTTCAACACATTAATCTTAAAGACAAAATAATCACTTGCTGCATCTTGATATATCCCACCCACTGCCAGGAATCATTTTATGAAGAAATCAATGATATTCATAATATTAAGGCTGGTAGTGCTATGCTATGACACAATGGCACAGTTGAATAAATTAATATTTCAATACATATGTACTGTATGCTTCATTTTAAAGTACTGCTTTAAAATTATATTGTTCTTGCACCTGTCAACAGCAGTCTGGCTATCATCCATCCAGTAGTCCATTAAAAAACCTGCACTTGATCCCAAAGTCCTTGCTAACCAAACTCCATTTTCTCTCTAAGGTCTCTCTAAGTAATTGAGAAGTCAATTACTAGCCTTTTTTTCATTCCACTACTAAACTACTATGATAGATTTATGTTCCTCCCGAAAACAAAGACCTGTAGTCTTTTTATTTATTTTAAAACTCCTATTAATATATTTTATATTTAATGTTATCTTTGATGTATATTTTAATCTTTGTGACAGCTGCTCTTTCTTTTATCTGTTGTGTTTTTTTATTCTTCTATACAGTGTTCTTGTAAAGTGCTCTGGGGGTGCACAGCTCAGACCCCCATTCACTCTACAGTACATCTTGTCAGAATCATTTAATAAAGAATCCAACTGATATCTAACTTACATTTTAGAAAGTACTGTGACTGAATTATACACTTGGGTCAATTCAATTTTTTCAATGGATCTTAATCCTTTGTCACCTTGTGACAGGCTGGACTGCTGCAGCAGCTGAGCTGTAACTGAAATGTATGTTCACGAAAGCCCGGGTCATTGCTGTTTACTTAAATATCTGTGAATGATTTTCTTTGTATTTAATGATTCATTAAATTATAGACTCTAGACCAGTCTACACATACTGTGTAGCCGTATAGGCTTGAACACATGATCGATAGTGCCGATAGTGACCCATAGATGTATACACTAGATGTCGTTGATTGGGGCCATCTATTAGAGCGCATGCGTCAACAAAGCCGCCATCTTCGGACAGGGATGCGCTCCTTTTCAAATGAATAAAAGGACCAAGGTGGAATACAACAGTAAAAAACCATAAACAGGCAAATTTGAGAATCGATTTTTATTCAGACACGTGTTTATGACCGAGACATGAATACATTGATAGAGAAGCGGTTTCTGAAAATTAAGCATACTTTTATTCAAAATGTAATCTGCATATAGGTGCAAATACAACACCACAAAAAAGGCCAGCAATGTTCACTGAAAGACCATGATCAGCCCTGTAGCATGACCACTCATACATTTATATTTACATTTACATTTAAGGCTTTTGGCAGACGCCCTTTTCCAGAGTGACTTACAACGTGCTTTCACGCTATTAGCCAAAGCAACAGGAATTTGTATGGATTTACATAGAACTACAATGAGCTATACACAATACATTTTTCAGACAAGGAAATCATCTATTTACCTGCTTACTTGGAAAAAAATAATTATAGACAGGGCAGGTCCATACAGAAGCTCTTTCCTACGGGATGGGGGTAAAAAGACAGGTGCTCTGGTCTGTAATTTGGTCTGAAATGTTATGCCTTGATCATTCGATATTACAGCCTTACGCAGCGCAAAAGTTCCACATCTTCGCTTGTACCATCAGAGAAGTGTGGTTGAATGAGCTCAGATCCCCGTCCAACATGGCTGCGACATCTAGTGTTGCGACATCTAGTGTTTATATCTATGATAGTGACCAAGCAGTGAACTGAAATGTGGAACACAACTGCAAATCAGACAGAGAAGAAAGTCCTCATGGCGTTTCTAGTGTTGGTCCTATGCACGTTTCAAATTTCACACTTTTACCAACTCACAACTACGCGCACAACGACAACTATGTATCCGATTTATCATTCGACTTGGAATTAAATAACGCGTCCCCCCCTTACAGGCTTCTGTAGTTTTACCATGTTACCACTCCAACCAATGAGCGGGCGCGTGCTGTAGTCGTTCTCCTGGACCATCAAAACCTGGACCATTAGGCGACGCGGAAATTTTTGCGTGCGCGGATATTTAGAAGCGTTTTAGTTTATTTCGCTTAGATAATTTAACTTTTCGGAAAGTAAACACATGGCTGGGGTGATACGGAGGCTTGACGAGACGGTAGTTAATCGCATTGCGGCCGGAGAAGTTATTCAGAGGCCTGCGAATGCGATTAAAGAAATGATGGAGAACTGGTGAGCAGAACTTTTCAATCAGAGAGAGCATTGGGCATTAAAACGTTTAGCAATGAGTTCTAACAATTTTGACTAGTTCTGTGAATGTATAAATTGTATTATGGTACCGTGCATGCTATATTAAGTTATGTAAATGAATTATGCTAACGTTTATCTGCATTCTGTGTTTTAAATTTCTTCCTCTATATAGTTTGGATGCAAAGTCAACTAATATTCAGGTGACCGTTAAGGACGGTGGACTGAAACTGATCCAGATTCAGGACAATGGAACGGGCATCAGGGCAAGCCTTTGGTCTTTCTGAGATGTAGCTGCTCCTTCCCATTTAGCCACACACTTGTGTATCTGTCTGATTACTTGTGTTTGGATCCCTTTTCCTAGCAGAAGGAAGACATGGAAATAGTTTGTGAGCGATTCACTACAAGCAAGCTTCAGACATTTGAAGACCTCTCTGCTATAGCAACTTATGGTTTCAGAGGAGAGGTCTGTTTCATATTCTGTCACAATACCATACAGGGAGTGCAGAATTATTAGGCAAGTTGTATTTTTGAGGAATAATTTTATTATTGAACAACCATGTTCTCAATGAACCCAAAAAACTCATTAATATCAAAAACTGAATGTTTTTGGAAGTAGTTTTTAGTTTGTTTTTATTTTAAGCTATTTTAGGGGGATATCTGTGTGTGCAGGTGTATATTACTGTGCATAATTATTAGGCAACTTAACAAAAAACAAATATATACCCATTTCAATTATTTATTATCACCAGTGAAACCAATATAACATCTCCACATTCACAAATATACATTTCTGACATACAAAACAGCGACCAATATAGCCACCTTTCTTTGGTGGCAAGTGCACCCTTGACTTTTCTCAGTTCATGGGCAGTTATTTTGCACCTTGGTTTTTCCACACACTTCTTGCGACCCTGTTGACTATTTTGAATGAAACGCTTGATTGTTCGATGATCACGCTTCAGAAGCTTTGCAATTTTAAGAGTGCTGCATCCCTCTGCAAGATATCTCACTATTTTTGACTTTTCTGAGCCTTTCAAGTCCTTCTTTTTACCCATTTTGCCAAAGGAAAGGAAGTTGCCTAATAATTATGCACACCTGATATAGGGTGTTGATGTCATTAGACCACACCCCTTCTCATTACAGAGATGCACATCACCTAATATGCTTAATTGGTAGTAGGCTTTCGAGCCTATACAGCTTGGAGTAAGACAACATGCATGAAGAGGATGATGTGGACAAAATACTCATTTGCCTAATAATTCTGCACTCCCTGTATATCATATTAAATATACATGTCAATGAGTGAGTGTGTGTTATATTTTTAACTGGATTTATTCTTATAATTTACTCTACTTATTTTTTATGATTTACTCTTCTCTCACAGGCTCTTGCCAGCATAAGTCACGTTGCTCATGTGACCATCACAACAAAAACAGCTGATTCTAAGTGTGCCTACAGGTGAGCTGGTACTCTCAGAAAAGAGTGTCTGGGAAGTGAACCTTATCAACCTGATCCTTTTCCACAGAGCCAGTTACTGTGACGGGAAGCTGAAGGCTCCACCGAAGCCATGTGCTGGTAACCAGGGAACCCATATTATGGTAACCACTCGCATGCAAACATTTAATTGATTAGAAGCACCAATGCAAGAACGTGTTTAATGTACTGAAATGCTTTTTAATGTTTTATTATGTTATGTTTTAAATAGACTAACACTCGCTTTAGAAATGAGGGTCTTGCTTTTGATGATTAAATAATTTTTCAAATATCTAAATGTAAAACATGTTACCATGTTAACAAAGAGAGAACATTGAAATGTTTGTTTCTTCTTCTCGCTATTGTGCTAAGCAAAGTAAAACAATGTTGGTGCATATTTACATTGATAATTATTGATAACTACAATCAGTAGTTACATAGACAGTTCTGCTGGATACATTCAGGGACACACAACGGGGTTTGAAGGGAGGTTTGAACCTGTGACTCTGGTTTTCTGGTTTACAGGCAAGTGTGTTACCCACTAGGCTACTGTCACCCATAACATTTTCATATGTGCTTTGATTTATTGTAGTGACTGTGTTTACAGGTGGAGGATCTGTTTTACAACGTCTCCACTCGCAGGAAAGCCCTGAGGAGCCCCAGTGAGGAATATGCCAGGATTGTCGAGGTGGTGAGTAGGTGGGTGTGAGAATTAAAGCATTGTGGGACACCCTTTCTCATCCCTTTAGTCGTCTTCTAACTAGGGCTGCACGATTATGGAATATAATCATGGTTATTTAGGTAAAACACATTTTTATTGCACTTTCTATTTTGAACAAGCAGTAAATGAACATAGCTTTCTGTTAAAAATTAAACTTAAAATAAAAAACAACTCATAAATAACAAATGTATCCAAGACAAAGGGCTAACAAAAAATATATATAGCAATTGCAGAGTCCAATGATAAAGTGCACAAAAGGCACATACTACAAGGAACAACAACAACAACATTTATTTTTTTTTATATAGCCCATAATCACATACAGAATGTCTCCATGGGCTTCATACTACAGGCCTAAATATTTTTGGTGATAAAAATCAACATTTTCTGGCTTAAGAGATGATTGGTCAGGGCACTATGAAATATGAAAAATTAACATCCGTTTGCCTGATTAATTAGAAAAGATAATTATAGATAGGGCAGGTCCATATACAGAGGCATTTTGTATAGATTTGTCAAGAACTATAGACAATGAACTGCAAAATATACAGGTGTTTATTTATTTATTTTATTGGTTGAGAAAGTGTTTGATTTGATATGCTGCAGAACCCGCTATTCAAATGTTAAAATCGCAGACGATCAACTTAATTTAATTGTAGCAGTGAAATCATGATTGTGATTAAAATTTGACCTACTTCTGACCTTTAGAGGTTATGTTGCTTGTATGTGTTAAAATGTATTTTTACCTCCATTGCTTCATCTTTTAGGTATGCTATACACAACTCAGGAAAAAGTTTCACTGTGAAGAAGGTGAGATCCCTTCTCTGGTTTCATTTGTGAGTGCACGTATCATATGTCTCACACAATGTCTTGTGTATTTTTCTGTCTTGGGGGGGAAGCAAGGGGAGATGGTAGCTGAGGTAAAGACATTGCCCAATGCTTCCATACTGGATAACATCCGTGTTGTGTTTGGAGTGGTGGTGAGCAGGTGAGAACCCCTCTGTTATTTTCACATCACAGAAGGACCTGTGGTTGTTGATATAGAAAAATAATGGATGTGTCCTGTTGACAGGGAGCTGATTGAAGTTGGCTGTGATGATCAGAAACTGTCATTCAAACTCAAGGGTTATATCTCCAATGCCAACTACTCAGTCAAGAAATGCATAGTCATCCTATTCATCAACCGTAGGTCTCAGAGCAGAGGTTCCGACCAGGCCTCCCTTTTAAAGATATGAAAATTGTCAGTTTATATATGTTATATTGAATAGTTTATCAGGCTTAATTAAAATATTTATACAATGCACCACATTTTAACTCTTTGTACTGGCTATCATATGTTAAACTTAACAGCACTCAAGTAGCTCACACCATCTTGGTAATTTTATTTGCATGTATTGATATTGCATAAACATTATTATAAGTGTTGCACAGTTTGGTTACCCATTATACATTGAAATATTTGGTGCAATAATTTTGCCTGAATGCTTATAGAGTTCACATAATTTTATTGTGGAAGTTTGTTTTAAAAAGTGTTTTAACAAGTGAGACTAGTTTTCTGTGTCCCGTGCATCACACGACAAGTTTTCAAACTGCTTGTATGGTTTTTGTCATAACTTTATATTGAACTACCCAGTAATAAGGCACGATAAGTACTACATACATGTTACACTTGTTTATAGTTCAATGGCATTGAGTGTAGAAAGAGAGAGACTGTTCTGTTATTTTTCTCTGTCTGTTAGACTTTTGCTTGTAGATCATTCATTAGTCTAACTGATTGCCACTTTCAACTGTTAATAATTATTTGTGCATTATACTTACTGAAAAATGTTGAAAAACGTTTAATGAATAATAATGTGTGAGTATGGAATTGGGCAGTGAAGTGATTGTCATTGTGAAGCACAGCACATGTTGCACAGAACGAAATGTGTCCTCTGCATTTAATCCATCACCCTTTATGAGCAGTGGGCAGCCATTATAGGTGAACGGGATACAGTGTGTGGGGACGGTACTTTGATCAGTGGCACCTTGGTGTTTTGGGATTCGAACCAACAACCTTCTGATTACTGGGTCACCACTGCCCCACGTATGAGTTCAAGTAGTATTCTAATATGAAATAATCATGGCCGTTAAGTAGTTTTTTTTTTTTGTGTGTTTTGCCACTTCTGGTATTACTTTGCACGTGTGATTTATTGACTGCTGGGGGTTTAGATTGTCCAGAATGAGAAAGGAGAGCTGTCAGTTCCATTTTACACTTTGTCAGTAAAAACATCATCAAAGTTCCTCTTTTTGTAGCATAAATAATTACACACATGAGGATAGTTTCTTCAAGAAACACAAATTACTAGCAAGAGTATATTTTTTATGTAAATCCTGTGTATGTGCTTCTAATATGCTATATGCATATTCCAACTATGAAAATAGATCTCTGTTTTTATAAGCTGATCTTGTTTTTTTTTTAGCTTGGCACCAATGGAATAAGCACATACGAAAGACCCTTCATGTGAATCTGACTAAATAGTATCATGTTTTCACATTTCCCCAACCTCCAGGCCATTGGTCTGTACCCCTTTACCTAACCATTGTTTTAGAGCAGCAGTGTTTTACATTGGGGGTTTTTTTTTTTTTTTTTTTAAACATCTTTTGCAGATCGTTTAGTGGAGTCCAGTGCTCTGAAAAAGGCCATAGAAACGGTCTACACAGCTTATCTGCCCAAGAACACACACCCATTCCTCTACTTGGGGTAGGACTATCCCCTTACTCTTACCTGCAGGCTTTTGTATTATCCTGTAATATTTTTCTGTTCAAACACCACCAGCCTGGAAATTGCCCCACACAATATCGACGTGAATGTCCACCCCACCAAACACGAGGTGCACTTCCTCCACGAAGACGCCATTATCGAAAGTGTTCAGAAGCATATCGAGAGCAGGCTGCTGGGGTCAAACTCCTCCCGCACTTATTTTACCCAGGTTAGGTAAAATTCCAGAAGTTTCTCTCCATTTCCTGTTCCTCACTTTTTGCCGTCTTACTGGTTACAGAAGTACTCAGAAGGCTCCTCTCTGGTTCCAGACACTTCTGCCAGGTCTTCCTGCCACCTCAAGTGACGTAAAGATCTCATCCAGTGGGCCAGATACAAGCGAGCGAGTCTACGGCCATCAGATGGTGCGCACTGACTCCAAAGCACAGAAGCTGGATGCCTTCCTCCAGCCTTTGACTAAGGCCCTGCCCAGTGTTCTCACCACTGTGGAGATGAGTGGGGCAGAGCTGGTGGAGGATAAAGCCTGCTGCTCCTCAGAGCTGGAGAATCAGGAGATTATGATGATGAAGCCAGGAGCTTCTGTGGTGGAGGAGAAGACTGCAAAAGAGCCAGAGAACCACAGTATAGAAGCTTCCACTGAAGTCTTGCCCAGGTGAGGGGGAAAGAGCCAATGGATATACTTATATGCAATATTTTATTTTGCAAATGGTGTTGATTAAAAAAACCCACACAGTATCATTAATCAAATAGAGCTTTAGAATAGAACCAATTCAGTTGACTTAGTGGTAGTGGGTGGGAGTACCTTAGTAAGACACAAATCTATGAACCAGAAGACCACAAAGTCATATATTTAAACCCCACTTACTACCATTTTAGCAAAACAATTAACCCTTAGTGTCTCCAGGGGGATGATCCCTGTAACTACTATTTGTTGCTCTGGATAAGGACATCTGATAAATGCCATAAATATATATAATAAATGTTTTTTTTTGTTGTCTGCATTTTCATGAATTCCTGTGAAATTATGCAGCTGTCTACGCCCTTAAACATTCCACAAAGTATTAGTCAGGTTACGTGGTGTGTGTTTAGGAAGCGACCACGTGTCAGTGAGGAGGAGGAGGAAGAGGATGCACTGACTGCTGCCTCTACAGCAAGAAGACGTGTCATCAAGCTGACAAGTATAAAGGAGTTACGAGAGGAGATCACAGAAAACACTCACAAAGGTACTGTAGCACATACACACAGACCCAGTGTAATGAATGCTAGAACATTAGTTCTTATTTAGTTTAATTAACTGGAACTGAGGCCTTTTTATATGATTAGCTTGATTGTGGTGTCTGCAGGACTGCAGGAGCTGCTGCAGAACCTCTCCTTTGTGGGCTGTGTCAACCCCCAGTGGAGTCTGGTGCAGCACCACACCAAGCTTTACCTGCTGAACACCACAAGACTAAGGTAGATGACAAGCCCCCCCCATTTTCACCCCCGCATTGTTCCTCTCTGGTCTGTGTTACTGATCTTGTACTTTTAATGTTCTTGTCTACAGCCAGGAGCTATTCTATCAAATCTTGATCTACGACTTTGGAAACTTTGGTTGTCTGAGGTTGTCTGTAAGCCCAAACCGTTTGAAATATCCACTTGGAACAACCTGAAGTGGAAACAGAGCCCCATACAGAGAAGCAAAATGTTCTATTAAATTTTTTTTTTTTTCTTTAAATGCAGACTCCAGCCCCACTCTATGATCTGGCAATGCTGGCTCTGGACTTGGAGGAGAGCGGCTGGTCAGAAGACGATGGTCCAAAAGAAGGGCTCGCAGAATTCATAGTGGACTTCCTGAAGAGGAAAGCTGAGATGCTGGAGGACTATTTTTCCCTAGAGATTGATGAGGTAAATAAATGTGTAGGTTTATGGAAGTTGATTTAAAACTATTCTTGGCCTAAACAGATTTCTACTCAGAAATCTGTTGCATTCACCATTCAGTCTGTGTAGTCCAACTTACCGTGTTAATATAATATTAAGATGATAATTACAGCTGCTATTTAATGTCAAAACATTATTGTTTTGAAACCCGCTGACAGGATGGGAACCTCACCGGACTCCCGCTGCTGCTGGACAACTACCTTCCAGCCATGGAGGGCCTTCCGCTGTTCATCTTACGTCTTGCGACAGAGGTACATGTTCTTGGACAGGAAGTGTGATAGACACTTTTTGTGTGTGTTCATGTATCTATATCTGATTATGGGCAGAAATTCCTTGCTTGAGAGGCTTATTCTGCTTAACATGAAACCTCTATTGGAGTGTGTTGTGTTCTTTAGGTGAACTGGGACAGTGAGAAGGAGTGTTTCCATGACTTTAGTTTTGAGTGCAGCAAATTCTTCTCTGTCAGGAAGCTATACACCCTGGACACTGACCTAGGAGCAGAGCCTCAGGTACACGTTGGAGTTGAGTTCTTCTCCTCTTCTCAGGATTTATCCAGTTTCTAAATCACCCCCTGGAAACTGGAATTTCTGAACCTCTAAAGGACAATGCTTTTTTTTTTTTTTTTTTTCCACAGGAGGTTGAGGAGACTGTGAGGGGCAGGACTTCATGGCACTGGCACGTGGAGCATGTACTCTTTAAGGGATTTCGCACCCTTTTCAGCCCCCCAAAACACTTTAGTGAGGATGGGAGCGTGCTGCAGATTGCCAGCTTGCCTGAACTCTACAAAGTGTTTGAGAGATGTTGAGCTCACACTCGTTCCCAACCGAAATCAGAACTGCTGAGCCACTCAATGATTAGCAGTAGGAATTGTGGGAATTCTAAATGAGCTTTTTCCTCCTTCACCTATAGTATTTGTTGCATTACAGCCGCACAAACACTGTAGATTATATAATTTTGAAAACAATAAATAAAGTTTCACAAGTTTTCGCTGATGTCCAGAGCTTTAATAATTTTCACAATTGGACAGCCCAGACGGTGATAGGAATATATACTGCTGGTGTATAAACAGGCATATTCTGTATTGAGCATTTTCAATCAACAGGATGTCTTCAGCCTGTTGAAGACTGGATCAGTGGATTGTGTAACCAAAACAAATGAAATTAGTTATCACCCTATTGTCTCTCATGCCTAACCAGAAGGATCATGTTGATTGTCCATTTTTGCAAATCTTGTGAGCATGATATAAGAAGACCCCCCCGCCTCTCTGACAGTAGCTGGCACAGGGGTCTGGTTTAGGTCAAGATACACAATGTAGTGCAATGAACTGCATGTTGGAAAAAAAAAAAGCAGCATGAAGAAAGGGAAGTGAACATAGAACGTTCTTTATTAATACATTTTTCATGTTCGACCTGGTCACAATTGCTTTGGGCTCCTGAGACATGTTAATTATTATTATTGAGCACTGCGAAGGCTACCAGGAACTTCACCTGACATTTGTTACTCTCCATCCCGATTTTACCATAAATTCATATAAACATTGGTACCGTCAGCATTGGGGACTAAATGAGATCATGAGCCCAGTGGAATCCTGGGATATCTGCATCAGTAAAAAACAAAAACAGCCCTATGGTGATGATATAGCATGAATTTTAATGTTTAAAATGTGGCAAAAAGAAAATCACCTATCCACATTTCTCCTCGCTTACTTCCAATAATTTTAAATATTTTTGAAAAAAATTAGAGAAAAAAAAACACAGCAGACACAACTGGTTATAAAATCCTGACTGTCAGTCACATGACATCATTGTGTAGTGTAACGAGTGTGAGCCCTCTGTAGGTAGGAAAAGGCACTTTGAGAGGGGGTTATGGTCAGCAGCAGTTTTTTAGGATAGAAAAAATTTGTTTTTAAACTCACCCGACAAAGACAGACCAAAGAGCAAGACCTGAGATCCCGGCCAGACACAATTAAAATCATAGTGAGGAACCATAACAGAGAAACTTTTTTGTCTCTTGAAATTTTTCTGAAAGGCTACCACTCCATGGTGGCCCAAGGGAACGAGGGACTTGGCTGTTGTGAAGTGTGTGTAAGTGACATGTTTTAAAGGCTTTGGGGTGGGGTGGTGGTGGTTGGTAAGAGCTTTGCGGTGTGGACAGCTGTCCAGAAAGCCTGATCCCTCACTGCTGGGACAGCAATGCATTGCGGTTGGCCTTCATCTTCTCCAGTCGCTTCACCAGATGATTGTTGGTCATCTCCATCTCCTCAATCTTGTCCAGTGCTGTGCGTAGCTGAAGGCAGAGAGCAGAGTGTTGTACTTTCAAAAGTGGAACAGACACCCTTACTTTAGACCAGTGATGAATTTACCAGAGAAAATTCACCTTTCCTGTATTTGATTTAAATATATATTTCACACCGACCTCTCTCTGCAGTTTCCTCTTCTCCACCTTGAGCTCGTCCTCAATCTTCTCAGAGTTATCAGCCGCTGCCTTGTACCGGGACACCTGCCCTTCTAGCCTGGTGACCTATAAGGTGGAACAGCAGAGGTGGCTAACTGAGAGAAAGAGGACTAAGGAAGTGCTTCAGAAATGTTTCACCACTTACATTCTGCTCCATTGTGGCCATTTCCTGTTCTGCTTTTGAGAGCTTGAATTTGTATTCGCTAATCTGTCGGTTGGCATCTCCTGTGTCCACAGAAATACACTTTTTAAAATAATATTTTATGTTTGCAAATGAATTTGCATCATTGCCTGGATGAAACCCTTATTCTTATTCTCTGTTATGTGTACGTAATTCAGGTACACAGGTAATTCAAGGTATGATTATGGACTAACTGCTGTACTCAAATGAATATGTATTAGGCTATGTTGAACTGCAGAGGCAGAAAAAACAAAACTGCAGAAAAACAAGGTGAATGCTCCACTGATGATCATGAGAGTTCCATATAATTCATTTTAAACCATAGTAGAAATCACATCTTGGATGCTCCTGTGATTATCCATTTTACTTTGAAAGTTCATCCTGGTCTGGGCATGAACACTGATGGTCATGGTGTGTGCATCCAAGTAGGTTCTTACTCTGCATCTCTATAAAGTGCAGGTCTGTGCCGTTCTCCATTTTCACTCCATCCATGACCACATCGTCCATCTTGACGTGCTTCTGTTTTTCGTCCTCTAACTGACTCTTCAGTTTACGGATCTGTGTGGATAGTCAGGCTCATGTTGTCGCTCCACAAGATAATTTTTTGATGCATGATTCTCACCTGTGCTAAGAGCTCCTCCTTCTCATCAGCAAGTTTTCGGAGCCTCACATCTGGGAAGAGAACATGACCATTCAGACCACCTGTAAATGCTCATGAAGCATCAACTTTGCATCTGAGCACAACTAACAGGACATTTAACCTTATTATTAACAATAATAACACAAAAAACACTACTAATAAATATTTTGTGTGTCCTGCTTGTCTTATGATGCCACATCTCACCCAAAGGTCCATCTCCAGCTGATTCTAGCACCTGTGCTGCCTCCTGTGTTACCACAGTGATGCCAGATGTGGTCGAATCATGGCACATGTCACCGTTGGGTGTGCCCTCTGGGATGATGACCAGGCCGTGTTTCTGTGTGAGAGGGGCGGGACATGAGATTCTAACTGAAGGTGAATTAACATTTTACAACATACATTTACTGATCAACAAGAGAACAACATTTCCCTTATGAATATGTTCACAATCTGCAAAGAGCTGTTCAGAAGGCCATGCTTCTTAGATGATTGCTGTCCTACCAGCTCCAGACCCACCTCTCCTCTGGTCTTCCCTTTCAGATCGGCCAGCTCATCTCTGAGCTCATCCCTCTCAGATCTAATGCAGTCAAAGTACTCTTTCTGTCTCTCTAGAGCCTGATCCATACACACAAAGAAAGAGGAAATACAAAGAGATAGAGGAAAATGGCACAGTTTGGAAACACACACAAACAAAGGCATGTCTTGAGCATATGTTGCAACAAGCAAGAGGAAACACAGATGTGTAAATGAGGCAGTAAGTCTGATGAAACAGGAATGACACAGCAGAGCAACACAGATCTGTGGTTTTATTTTAAGGGAGGACGTGCATGTGCTCCAACCAGCTGGGTGATAAGAATGATTCAGCAGTAGCACTTTCATGTGTGAGATCCAGTAGGTGGCAAACTGAGCCCTCTTCCTGATGACGTCTCCACACAGACACATTGTTTAGAACAAAACAGAGTGATCTGCAGCGGTACTGTTAATAAAGTATGTAAGTAATGCAAAATTGTGCAATCGAAGCAAATAAAAAAAAACTTTTTAAAAGGCCATGCAAATTATCAGAAGTTGAACAAGCCAACAGACTGGTGGTTCCTGTCTCTTATGGTGCTGTAATATGTCGTCTCATGTATTTTAACAATATATAAAATCTAAGTACAACAAATTTTGAATCTTGACTAATTTCTCCCTAATACCGGAAGAACATTTGAATGTAAAAATTGAGTAAAAATGAATCAACAGAATCATTACTGTTATAGTGTGCAGAATATTTAGGACAGCATCAAACCATGGGTCACTGTTCAGATGGAATGACACC
This sequence comes from Denticeps clupeoides, assembly GCF_900700375.1. Classification (NCBI taxonomy): domain Eukaryota; kingdom Metazoa; phylum Chordata; class Actinopteri; order Clupeiformes; family Denticipitidae; genus Denticeps; species Denticeps clupeoides. The sequence goes on from NC_041708.1 coordinate 13,763,212, forward strand.
TGAAATACAGCTCATATTACTGACCTAATCTAGACTTTTTTTTGTTTGTTTTTCCCTCTGCACCTCTGCAAGTCTCATGAGCTCCTCCACAGCTATTTTTGTGCAAGTCAAGTGGATCTACTGGATCTTTGGTTGATGCACTGGCTGGTGGATGATTGCAGTCTACTGCTCTCTGTGACTCAGTGTGCATGCTGCACCTCCTACCCCAATCTTTTTGTCCTTCCAGTTAATGGTTTCCTGCAGGCCGAACACCTCCTGAGTCAGAGTGTCTAACTTTAGCTGCATCTGCTGCTTCTCCTGCAGCACCACAATGGATGGAGTAGAATGTGAGTGCAAAGACAATATAACAGACAAAAAGTAATAAGGAGCAATGGAGGGGGGAAAAAACAAGTGACATAATGAGGCATGGAAGATAAATAAAGATGGATCTGGAATCTGTGGCACTCCACCTATTTATTGCGAGTTATCCTATCATTGACCTAATGAAATATTGACAACTCTATAGATTATGTGATTGTTCCTACATTGCATAAAAAAACTGGAACGTGTGCATGCAAATCAGAAGTGTCACTATGGAAACAACTGGTTGGCATTTTTCACAAGACTGGGCAACTCCTCCAATACATAAAGTAGTGAAACCTCTTTGCTCCAGTTATAGTTCCTTGGGGTTTATGTTTACTCCAGACTAATTTCTTGGAGGCTAAATCAGATATTAAGTGTTCTGAGCCACAATTGCTATTAGCTTCAACTACTGTATTAAGATTTGGTCCTAAAGTTGCCCAATTGGTCTTGTGATCTTGGAATGGAGTTCCTGCAAAGTCGGCATCACCTCTATAAACTCGTCTCTTTGCCGTATTCCCTCCTTCAGCTCCTCCTGTTTATGCTGCAGAACTGAACACGTATGCTTCTGTCTCTCCAGCTCCTGAGGAGGAAGCAGCACAGCCACCATTAGACAAAAGAAGGTTTACTGTTAATAAATTAAGCAGTAATTTTCCTAGATTTCCTATATGATCAGGGTTGGCTACCATTTAAACAATTTCTTATGGCACATGATTGGAGACAGTGCAGGTTATTGCTACTAACTTCAGTAAATAACCCAGCAGTTTTTTAATGGTATTTCAAAGACTGGGGACTTTTCTTCCCATTTATGTTAATTTTAGTTATCTTTATAATGTGTTAAACTATAGACCTTACACATCATACTCAATAAATTTTAAATTGAACCACACTGTAATTATTCTCAGGTTCGGTAGATCACAACTGTCTGATTTAATATTTCTTCAAAGCTCTTGTTGGAAGGTCATGGCTGGACAATTATGACAATAAACAATTATACATGTTTATACGTCTGGTTGGAGCTCTGACCTTTGACTTCTCTTCCATCTCCCTCCTCATTTCAGACATCTGCTCCTCCATCTCCTCGATCACATCCTTTAGGGTGTCCACCTGGTAGATCAGGTTGGCTTTGTCATTGTCCAACTGTGCATTGGACACCATGGCTTTCTTATACTTCTCCTCAACCTCGGAGAGTGACTCCTACAGGACAGGACACAACAGCAAACAGACAGGAACAGGTGGAGAGGGGGTCAGGATGACACCTCATTTTCAACTGTTTTACTGGGTGGTGAACAGCAAGAAGGTGCCTGGCATTCACGCCAGTGGAACAGCAGCTCAAATGAAAACCTGAGGAGCTAAAAGGAGCTCTGGTAGGAATATCTCCAGAAGTAATCCTGTGCTCATGGTTTGAAATGTCACAACATCCTGCTGATTAACTCACCAGGCCAGTGGCCTGATTGGCATAGTCTGATGACACAGAGTGGAAAACACAGGTCTACCTTCACCAACCAGAGGAGAGAAGTTGTGCCACTTCAATCTAGCAGTTCTTACCTAATTAAGCTCTTACACAATGACACACTGTGTATAAAATTGGATGCTTTTCACACCTTTAGAAAGAGAAGGTGGATTGAAAGGTGAATGATTAGTGAGTGTTCAAAAGGCACCCAGAAAATAAGTGGAAAGAGGCATGCAGTGAGCTCAGGACCCTCTACCTTCAGTTCCTTAAGCCCCTGCATGTAGCGCCCCTCAACATCCTGAATCTGGTCCTTTAGTTCATAGATATCCTGCAGGACAGGGAGGAATCGGATGGGTGAATGAGGGGAGGGGGAGAAGATCTGCTCTGCCTGACCGCAGATAGAATAATCATGATTTATACAGCAGGGGTAAAATAAAAATTAACAATCCATCAGATACAAGACCTAACTTACTTTATAGGCAGAAGAAAGTAGTGACTGGGATCAGCAAACACTACACATCCAATGAGCATTTTATAATGCTTTGATCATGATTGTGTAATTCAATTGTGATTCAATAAATATGATTTAGGATTCTTCATTTTTACAATAAAAAAAATATTGCCATACATCTGAAAGTTTATTCAAGTACACAATGCAACTATTCAAAAGCAATATTTCACAAAAGGTCCACCATATTATGGATGTAAAGTGTGGACTAAAATCAAACTGTTAATCGGCGTCACTCTTTCATGAGACATTAATAGACAGAGCATGGCAAAAAAGTTTAAATAATTTTGATTTTATATGACAGATGTGTGTTTTAATAAATACATAAAAATTAAGAAGTTTACTCAAATACTAGAATTAAAATAGAAATAGTTTTTTATTATTGTGCCATTCGTTTTCAAGTTCAAATTTAAAAACTCAGTAGACTGTGGGCTGCAGTGCGACACCAAATTAAAAGGTAGAGGTGAAAAATTAGTGCAGCACTATTGATAGTGCAGCATTCATACAATTACCCAGTTATATACTAGATTTTGGTTACTCATCTCTGATCACATCCCTCCAGCAACAGATTACTCACCAAGGAGGCCCACAGCAGAGACAAAGAACGGAAATAAGTTCGTTCAAGAAAGAACCAAGCAAAATGAAGACCAGACATGACTATTTCTGTGGGCTTGGGTTACCCGCAGCTCGCTCAGGGATGAGTCAGGATCAATAATGCTGGCCAGGTCTCCACTTCCCCGTCTGGAGGAGGTGCCGCCCAGAGACGCCAAAGCAGCAGCTGACAGGCCAGGGGTAGCACAGCGCGATGATGGCTATGGTCCATAAAAAAATGGGTCAAAAGGACATAGACCAACTCAGTCCGATATCTTTCACCTGGTTACACCCAACATGGACTGTTTACTCCTGTGAACTCCTGATCAACTAATGTGCTTAAACAGAGACACCCTTATCTAAAGAAATGTCCCAATTTCAGACTGATTAAGTTTTGTTGAAATATTACTGAAGTCACAGCCAATTGCTGAAGTAAACAGGAGTATTTCATTCTAATACTCCAATATGTCTCAGTCTTTGCCTGGTTTGAGGTTAGGTACATGCTCACTCACCCGGCTGTAGGACTCGGTGTACTGCTTGTCGCATTTTTCATCCAACTGGAAGGGGAAAGAAAAAGGAAAGAAATTGAGACCAATTTAATTCTTCCCAATGGAGAAGGTTTGTAAGGAAGATGATGTCTAGAGGTCCTCTGTTCCCTGGGATGGAAAGAGCCACTGTTTCTGTGGTAGACGTCCTCAGCAAAAATCACCCAGTCAAAGCAATCCAAACCAAAATAAAAGATCAGCACAACCTCAGAGCCATTACACCAGATACCAAGTTATTTCTATTAATGTCAACACACACACCTGAGAAGTTTGTAAGTATAAATAAATACATTATGCAGTTAATGGCAAAAGTTTACATCGATTAGACAGTAAAATCGGCATGTTTAACTTCAGGTTAACTTCTTGCTCACCAAAGAAATTCACACACATAGCAGGATGTTTTTCTGATCAGAATGAACTTTAAACTTGCGCTTTGTGCACAAAGCATGAGAAGCACTACACCATGCAGACCTCACTTACACCATCCAGATCAGGGATACTGATGTCGTCCAGGTCAGACACAATACTGCCACGCCGATTGGAGCGGCTAAAATAATCTGCTGCTGTCTCGCTTATGTCAGAGAAGTCAGATGACTGCACAGCGGCAAAGGAAAGATGAATAAAAACCAGGTGAAAGCAAATAGTTGAAAGTGTCAAGTAACAAACAAATGAAAAAGAGGGAGGTTAAGGATAAAAACTGATTTATGTTCCAGTCACTGTCCAATCTATGACTAAAAGCATGCAGTTGGCAGACACACCCACCAACTCATGCTTTATCTAGTCCTGCCGTGTGCCAAGACAGACATGTGACTGTAGGCTCACCACACTCCCTCTTCTGCCCTGACTGTAGCGGCTCTGGGACACGGTGCTGGAAGAGTCATCATCAGATGAGGACTGGCAAAAGTTTAAAAAAAACACAAAAATAAAATAAATCAGGCATTCTTTACTTAATCCATCCACACCACTGTCCACATGCACACAAACCTTATTACACTTCCTTGCTGCACAGCCAAGTAAACGTAGAGCATTAGTGAAACCATTTTGTGTACAGGACCACAAAACAAACAGGACCCCACAGGAACGCTTGCTATGTTAAACTTTTAAGTGCCAATACTGAAGACAAGTCTACTAGGTTGAAAAGCCACAACCTCAGCAGCTGACATCCTGCATATACTTGTGGTAGAAAAAGTGTCTATTTGTGTTTTGATTGTGTATTAATTGTGTGTAACTGACTGCACTATGCACTAAATAAGATAGATATACAGTGGATACGGAAAGGTTTTTTGCTTTTTGCCAAAATCATAATGTTAACTTTTTCCTCATTAATCTACACAAAGCACCCCAGATTGACAGAAAAAAAAAAAAAACACAGAATTGTTGACATTTTTATAGTTTTAACAAAGAAAAACTGAAGTATCACATGGTCCTAAGAATTTAGACCCATGGCTCAGTATTTAGTAGAAGCAACCTTTTGATATAATACAGGGTCTTTTTGGAAAAGATGCAACAAGTTTGCCATTCCTCCTTGCAGATCCTCTCCATTTCTGGCAGTTTGGATGGTAAACGTTGGTGGACAGCCATTTTTAGGTCCCTCCAGAAATGCTCAATTGGGTTAAAGTCAGGGCTCTGCGGAGCCATTCAAGAGAGTCATGGAGATGCTGTGAAGCTGTTACTTTAACTGTGTGCTTAGGGTCATTGTCTTGTGGGAAGGTAAACTTTTGGCCCAGTATGAGGTCCTGAGCATTCTGGAGAAGGTTTTAATACAGGATATCCCTGTATCTGCAAAAAAACCCTACATCATGATTCTGCAACCACAATGCTTCACTGTTGGGACATCAAGCCGTGGTGGCCTAGCGGTTAAAAAAAGGTGCCACTGAGGTGCAACTGATCAAAGCACCGTCCCCACACACCACTCCCCGGGCACCTAAAATGGCTGCCCATAGTTTTTCCATTGTTAATAACAATTCTGTTTTCTTCTGTCAATATGGGGTGTACATTAAGGGAAAATAGCTGCAATATAACAAAGAGTGAAACATTTAAGAGAGTCTGAATACTTTCCATACCCACTTTACGTCACGCTAGTGTTGCACAATATGCATTGTCTTTGTTTACATCACGTTTTCAGAATCTGAATTGGCAAGATTGCAATGTTTTGAAAGGAACTTATAATTATTATTTCCCTGACGTTGCTAGGCTACAATTTGGATTTTCTCTTACTCATTAAACAAAAACCTAAAATTTCCACTTTCACCAAGTCATAAATGACTGTGAACACACACACGTTGATTATTCAATTGCTGTAGCTGATAAGTTGTATAAATGCAAGGTAATACACCCGCTCTTCCACTTGCTGCACTTTTTATGCAAAGTTTCAAAATAACAGTTCCAAATGGAAATACACAGTTTTAAAGGGATTATAATGGGATTTCATTTTGGGGTCAAACTAAAAGTGTAAATCAATCATGCACTTTCACACTTGAGAAAGCTGTAGATAATAGAGAAAGCTGTAGATAATAGGGTTAGGGTTTTATTTTGAAATTTTGCATAGTCAAAAGTGCAGCAACTGGAAGAGTGGCTGTATTATTACTAGTGGTGGGCCGTTATCGGTGTTAACGTAAAAAAAATTAGCGCCATTAATCTATTCACAAAGTTGGGTTGGGAGCTGGGTCTATACTACGCAAGCTATTGTGCCGGAGTTAAATGGTTACACTAGATTTATAAGTATATTTCTTCTTTCTTGTGTCTTTTAGTTTCTTACTTCCTAAAGACTTTTATTTTGTTTTTGAGACCCGTTTAGTTCTCTTGGACACATGGCGTGATTTGTGAGAGGTGTGTGGGGTTTGTGTGCAAAAAGTTATTTCTTTCATTTTAATTTATGTACATATTAGGAATATTTTGCATATGTGTTATTTTGTGAATATTTTTTAATGTTCTTATAATACTGTATATTGTAGAGAGAGGTGCAGAAAGACGCGATGTTCTGACGCGACCTTGCTTTTTGCACAGAAAATCTCTTGGGTGTCAGCTCATCATTTGTGGTTCAAGAAACGAAATCAAAAAGTTACACAACACAGAAGAAGAACCGCTACACTATGATGACTTTCACCTTGATATTTTAGCGCGGATGTATACCTAGCCAAATTGCACTGTAGGGGGCGAGAACGAGTCTTTGAACTGTGAAATTACCACATCAAACGTGATGTGGTAACATGGATGCAGCTATTTAACTGAATAAACAGTTGGTAAACACAAGTACATCTTATTGAACACAATTTATTTTCATCACCAATTATCATAATAGAACAGCTTTCTCAAGCAGTTTGTGATTCATTTTGGAAACAGGAGATGAGCCCCTGGTCTAATGCGCCATCTGGCTTGAGAAACCAGTTCTCAAAGACTTACTTTTAGTCATTATTTGGGTAGCACACATATTCTGAATGCCTTCGGCAGAATTCAAATGAGCCATTTTAATCTAGATTAATGTAGATTAATGTAGATTAATCTGGAATCTAGATTAAGAAAATTAATCTATGCTGACCTCTAATTATTACACATTTTCACAATTTATCAGCTGCAGCAATTGAAAAACCATGTGAAATACTTTTTCCTGGAGGGCATATCAAAAAATAATCGAGAAGCACTGTTTTAATGTAATCCACTGTACCATTTATGTTATGCCACATCATAGCAAGGGTCAATGGATTACTCTCCTCTAAATGTTGCTGTTACCTACAGTTTAAATGTGAGCAGGGAATTACAAAGGCAATATGTCTGCCATATTGTAGGTAGTAGACATTATTTATAACAAACGGCGCACAATCAACGGTAAATGACATGACCTGTATAACCCAGATCAGGCTGCTGTTAGAGAAGTGAGGGTGTTGTGTGAGGCGAAGCTCACCACCGGGCTACTTCTGGTGGAACTGGCACCCGACGAGTACCAGCTGTATTCCGAGGGCTGAGGGCAGGGAGGAGTAAAGTGGCAGAAACAGACAGGGCATTTATGTTCACACCAGACTCTAGTGCACTATCAATCATGAAGGAGGTTACCATGGACAACACTTACAGCCCTGTAGAGGCCGCCGTCATCGTAAATGGAGGCCTGCGGGTAGATGTGCATGGCTCAATGTAAACTACAGAGAATCGCTCAAGCCTCAATCAGCAAAGCATTCTGCATTTATTAACCAAGAACACACACACACACTTTTGGAAATGAATCATAAGGAAGACTGCGGTGAGGGCCTGCAAGCTGAAGATGAAAAGTGAACACTGACCAGGCTATAGCTGCGACTCATGCCTGTTGAGGTGGTGGTGGGAAGGGTCTGTGGAGGGGTGTGCAGGGGTGTGCGGTTAGAAGACAGACTGGAATCCGCAGGATGTGATCAAACGGGTCACATTGAACACTGTTGGATGAGGGGCTTATCCTGGTCTTAACTAGTCTGAATTGTTATTTAATGTAAATTCTGGGATCTCTCAAGACAATTTTTTTCAGTATAAAATAAAGGGTTAGCACAAGATATTGGTAGTACTTCATACACTGGTATTCATTATTGACTTAGAGTTGAAGACTTAAACTTGTGTGCATTGACTAATGATGACAAGTCGACTACAAGTGTTATAAAGCACTAGCTTCAGCAAAATTCTAAGCCACCCATTATAGAAGAGCAGTGTGACAGGGCAAAGGTGAGAGACAAACCCGAGGCTGGACGGTTGAACTGGACATGGTTGAGAGGGCCGGTGGAGGAGGTTTGGAGTTCTTTAGGGTGCTGTAGTTCCTTTGGTCATGGTACAGTCCAGTCTAGTAGGGCGGTATGTGAAGAATGTGTTTCAGAACCAAGCCCCATTTTACAAGAAACACACACACAAACTGGTAATACAAATCAGTTCTATTTAAAATAATTAGTTTGCTTTTTCAGATACAAGACTCACACAAAAAGAGAGAAAGTTCTCATGCAAAGCAGCTGCATGCCTACTGACCAGCAGGTTCCTGGAGCTACTTGTGACCGACGTCTTCTTATGTAGGTCACTGTACACAGAGCTCTAACAAGCAGTGATACAGAGGCGTGAGATGCCTTACAGTAGTGTCTGGCATTTTATCCAAGACTCCCAACTTCTTCTGAGGTCTGTTCTAAAGTTTTCTAAAGTTGATACTGAGATGTTGCTGAGGGTACGTACTGTAGAGCTTGAGCTCTTCAGGGCTGACCTGGAGGAGAGCCCATCTGACTGCAGAGAGAGCAGCAGGTGAAGTCACTTTCAAAAGCCAAAACAGGATGAGCTTCGAGTTATGTGACATTAACAAACAAAAAACAGCCATAGGAGGTCAAACACAAGCAAATTTACACAAGACTTTAGAAGCAGGAGAAAACCACCACTAAAGAGTCCGCATCATAGCAAGGGTCAATGGATTACTCTCCTCTAAAAGTTGCTGTAACCTACAGTCTAAAATGTTATCAAGATGGTTTCCGGATCATGTGCAAATCTGAACAGGGATCATTTATAAATGGCTAGAAGCCAGCATTTGCAGACGTACACTGAACATTCCTGTCAGGAGAGTCATGTAGCTAGAGCTTTTACAGGCTCTAAAAATATTCTAAAAAACATCCAACAAGTTAGATGTAACTTTTACCCTACTGTAACAAACAGAAAAACACAGAATAAATGTAAATAAAATCATGCTTTTTTTCAGTAGAAGTGAACAAGCGAGCATTGCTAAGACACAACGAAACCCACCACCAAATCTTTTCGGCGTGAATTACTAGGCCGGCTCCGATGTGAGCTTCCCAGATCACGCAGTGAGGCAGATGACTTGGAAAAACATAAGACAATTCAAACACACAGCAAAAGACGGATAATTCTGTACAACTCACATGGCATCATATGGTCATGAAAATAAATTAAGTACACACCCTGTAACTGCTGTTGCTGATACGGACGGACATAGCATCGTCCCCCAAACCCTAATCAAGATGAAATGCAAAGAGATGTAGATGTGGAGAGAATAAATAAAGGGTGAAGAAAAAATAAGAAGAGAGACAGGATGGCAAGGGAAGTACCCTCCTATGGTGGCTGCTGGATCGTTGAGTGTGCTGGGCCTTTTCAGTGTCAGCCTATACAGCAGGATGGGATGAGATATGGAAAAGGAGTAATAGTTACAAGCAAAAAAACAAGAGGGAAGAATCTCTTAGATACAACCATTCTTATCTATTTTTATGTGTGTCACAAACTTTCACACACACACACACACACACACACACACACACACACACACACACACACACACAGTACAGACCAAAAGTTTGGACACACCTTCTCATTCAATGTGTTTTCTTTATTTTCATGACCATTTACATTGGTAGATTCTCACCGAAGGAATGAAAACTATGAATGAACACATGTGGAATCATGTACTTAACAAAAAAAGGTGAAATAACTGAAAACATATTTTATATTCTAGTTTCTTCGAAACAGCCACCCTTTGCTCTGATTACTGCTTTGCACACTCTTGGCATTCTCTTGATGAGCTTCAAGAGGTAGTCAAAAGGTGTGCATTATCAGGGTTAATTAGTGGAATTTCTTGCTTTATCACTGGGGTTGGGATCATCAGTTGTGTTGTGCAGACATCAGGTTACTACACAGCAGACAACCCTATTGGACAACTGTTAAAATTCATATTATGGCAAGAACCAATTAGCTAACTAAAGAAAAATGAGTGGCCATCATTACTTTAAGGTCAGTCAGTCTGGAAAATTGCAAAAACTTTAATTGTCCCCACAATTTTGTAGTCGCAAAAACAGTCAAGCTGACTGTGCTTGGTCTGATGAGTCCAAATTTGAGATCTTTGGTTCCAACCGCCGTGCCTTTGTGAGACACAGAAAAGGTGAACGGATGGATTCCACATGCCTGGTTCCCACTGTGAAGCATGGAGGAGGAGGTGTGATGTTGTGGGGGTGTTTTGCTGGTGACACTGTTGGGGATTTTTTAAAGAAAACATATTGAATGAGGTGTGTCCAAACTTTTGGCCTGTTCTGTGTGTGTGTGTGTGTGTGTGTGTGTGTGTGTGTGTGTGTGTGTGTGTGTGTGTGTATATATATATATATATATATAAAAACACACCATGTGAAAGCCCCAAACAAGAGGGAGTATTTAAGCAGAACACAAAGTCTATTACACAGATGTTTTCTGAGAGAGTCATCTCTCTTAAATAAATTAATAAATAGCCGTTAAATCCCGGAGACCGTAATTTAACCCTACTAGCACCATGATTTTCAACATTGCACCGATACTAATAACATTTATTGTTCCTCATAAGAGCCAGATGCCTGACTCAATAATTAGAGATTCTTATAAAAAAATATATAAAAATGACATGCAGCCTAGAATGAAATGACTCAAAAGCAGGACATGGCTTGGCCACGAAAGATGAAATTATCACTCTGGTCCATACAAATCTGTCTCCGCACTCCTTAGGAGAGGCCTGATGCTGACCATTTATTCATCTTATTACACACACACACACACACACACACACACACACACACACACACACACACACACACACACACACACACACACACACAAAGTTCCACAAAACTGACCGCAGATCTATTCGCCAGTTCATGCTGTTAATACAGCACCCCAAAGCAGGCAGGTTAACCCACTGCTGTAAAACACACTGCCACACATTACAACTTACTACTTCTGGGAGAGCTACAGTGGGGTTCGATTATGTAATCAAAGGTTATAACTCAGCGCATAACTCAGTCTCAGCTTTATTGCTCAGTTCAGCTTCCAGCAGGGTAGAGGGAAAAAAACAAAACCAACCAACACATACTTACACGCCCACCTCCAAATATTGTTTGGGTTAGAATACATATGCACACATGCATCATTATTGAAGTGTTGATTCTGCACTTTTTAACACCAGACACAAACTGATGCACCAATGAAAACATTAAAAATAACTGCCCCTATAACATAGCAATTCCTCATTTCCATCTTCGCTGTGAGCAAACTACTTGCATGTAATAATAAAAGAAAAAATAAAGGTATGGGCTCAGTCCGTTCAAACCTAGCCCAAATATGTTTTTGAATGTAGAACTTCACTGAATGTCTCTGTTACTTTAGGACTAGGCTTAATCTGTGAAATGGAAACTGACTTACTTTATAATTCTACTCATGCTCTAACTTATTGGGGACAGTCTAGTGAATGACTGTATAGAAATGCACACAGCAGCATACAAATGGCCAGGGTTTCAGAGATCAAGCACAAACACACATGTACACTGCTGGTGTAAAGCTAATGGAAGAAGCTTTTGCAAGAAGAGTAAATGGATGAACATAAAACAAGACAGCAGGAATTTAACAAGGAGTGGAAAAGGCCTGAGAAAGTAAGTTGTATGGCTAATTAACTAGATTTAAGTTTAAGTGACTACTTCTTCAAAACAAAATGTAATTACAAAATGGTGGCGGGTAGAAAATTTGGTTAACACACACAATTTATTAGTTAAAGGGCAAATTTCAATCATGCACCCTGCCCTACCATCCACTGGTGGATCTGACCCCACTTTTTGTTGGAGGAGTGGTGATGGTGATGAGAGAGCTGTACAGACACACACAAACATGTTACTGAATACTCAAAATTTTGCAATTTAATTGCACTTACATCTCAAAACTAAACATGTCAAAGATCTCAGGTGAAGATGGGTATGTGGAGTTTGTGCGGTGGACATTTAAATGATAGCATCTAAATATTTATCTTGCAGGTGCTGCTGAAGAATTCTTCAATATGAAGATTACGGTAATATTTTAGCTAATTAGAGAAGCAATTGCTATCTTAGGTAACAAAAACCTTAGTTACACCAATTATGATATGCTGTTAATAAACGTTTATGTCTGCTACATTGCAACTTCTCACTCATATTTACTGGAAACCATGATAAATTTAACTTATAGAAACCAATTAAATAGGAAGCTCTGTGATTAGGACTGGGGGATATGGAAAAAAGCTTGTCAATGTTTTTTTTTTTTTTCCCCCTGACACACACACTAGGGTTGTCAAAAAAAAAAAAAAAATAGCACTAATTAGCAGTTAGCACTCCTATCTGCGGTTTCCCAGAATTCACCAGCAGACTACAATGATTTAACAGGAAATGCAGCAGCCAGTCCCTCCCCCGGCTACCAAGAGGACTCAATGTTTACACATAATTCTGCAGCAACAAGCTTGCTAGAAAATCTAAAAAGCAAGAACACTTTCTTCTGAAGTATTTTAGTTTGTGTTGGGCTCAGTTTTTATCATTTTAGTCAGGCTGTTTCAAGCTTGTTCGGTAAATGTCAGTCAGAAAACATGAAAATTTGTTTTATTAAATGCTCATTTTTGATAAATTGTTAATTTTATTTGCAATTCTCGGGGGCCATGCTCACTATGTTATTGCGAGAGAGATGCAAAAATGCGTGAAGTAAAAAATTTAAGTGTTTATGGCCAGGGAGCTGGTAACAAGGGTGCCTCTTAGTGTTTTAGGCATAGCACTAGCGAAAGTGGAATATATGGTTTGTTGTTGTATTGCTGATATAGAGCTGTTTATTTTTTTTTTTATGGAAACACCAGTGCTTGCTTGGGTCTGGGCCTGTAAAGTCTTGCATTAAACAAGCTCTAAGGGATGATGCTTCTTCCAGTGTAAGCCTATTGCTTTAAGTACTAATGACACTGTGTAATTGATACGAGGGCGGGACAAGTTGACGTGTGTCCCGAGACAGAAAGAAGGGTTTTTCTTTTGGAATTGCACTGGCTGTTCTCTTTTTAAAAGTGTAGCTGCACAGTATATGAATACTTGTGTTCTGGAGAAATGAAAAGGACCTTGTCCTGCTGGATTTGTTTGCTGGACCTGTATAGTTGCTGCGCACCATGAGCCATAATTAGCAGAGCTTAGCAGAGCACTGTTTTCGTTTTCATTGGCTTCTTGTGAAATCACAAAGGTGGATTGAATGAGTGCTATCAACTATATATATCGACTGTCTAGTCTTTTGATCCAGGAAAATAATGAAGACTTTTATTGATATTTTTCTGTAATACACCTTTTCTGATAGACAATTATCTGTAACCACAACGTGGGTCAAAACTGTTGCTTCCATTCCACAAATACTTGTAAAACACATAAACAATGCAAACCATTCATGGAGAAGGGAAAGAGTGCATGCCTGCAAAAAATTATAAACAGCTCGAAATAAGTCAGAAAATACAAAAACTACAAAGAGATACCATGCCCATATTTTTTAAATATTGCCATATGACCGTATTTTGTGGGATATTTTTGTGTTGTGCTCCACTGCCAAAAAGCGTCTTTATGACAATATGATAATAATTTGGCATCAGCTAAGAACATTCATTACACCTGGGTGTCACACAAAAATGGCTCTGAGTCTTCTATATAGTTCCACTCCCGGCCTTCAATCACTCAGTGCACTTTGACAAGTGCAACTGCGTAAACACATCCTCAGTGAAAAGGAAGGTAAGGTTTCTGGGATGTATCCTACCTCTTTCTGCTGCCGCTCAAGCTCTCTCATGCGAATGTCACGTGCCTCCGCCCGGGCAGCCCTTTTAGCAGCAAGTCTGGCCTCAGCCTGAGGAAGACAAGGAAAGAACAGTTAGCAGGCCCAGGTTGATCATAAGCATGAACTCAATGAAGACCACAAAGACACAAACATTGTAGACCATTCTTAAACACATGTTCAATGACAATTGATGAAATGCCTACTTCCCTTCCACCACTAGGGGGCACGGGAAAGTTCAAAACATAGCCAAAAGTCCATACCCTTATCTGGGTCTTCTGGTTTCAGCTCTCAGGCTGCTGCTTGATTAATGCCTTTAAACTGACAACTGAACAGCTGACAAGCTCCCACTCCAAACAAGAAGGACAAGACCAGCCAGAGAGATCAGAGAGGTCAGGCTTGGCCAGAAAGAGCAGCTGCTAAGGACTCCCAGTGTAATGTACAATGTGGGTGTACAGTGTCGGGTGTACACCAGCCCAAAGCATACAGGTAGGTTATGTAACCGGCTGTAAGTAACTGGTCTACAGTGACGTAACTGTGGGGCACACACCTGTACAGCACACTGTGTGTAGTACGGCATCACTAGCACCACCTCAAGGATTAGAGCTCCTCTCAGATCCTCAAAAAGAATTCGGTGGAGACCAACAGGCGCTCTGACAACAACACATGGTGATCACAAAATGTTAACAATACAACAACATGGATCTTTTCACTTCCTTAAAAGAAATGAGGCCCTAAGGATACTCCTTAGCAGTCTTGTTAATGGAGCATGCATGATGTAGCATGGTAGATCAAGACCAAAATAAATGTCCGGATGAGTTACAGGACCTCAGAAGTACTTCCCTTCATAAAACATTAATGTTAACTAGAAATTAATTTAGAACTACAAAACCTCATGAACTGTTCAAATTTGAATATATTAGGTAATTTGAAAGGCACAAAAAACACACTGCAACAAGCCAAAATGCTTGGATTGATATAATTTGCTATAGGTGCATTGCAATCAGGACCTAATCAAATCAGCATCATGTGTCCCTATCAGTCTGGGGACAGAGGAACAGTCAGCCATCTAGTGTACACTACAAACTATTTTTGTCAACCAATCACAATGTTCACAAAATAATCAAAAGCCGAGATGTAAGAAGTGGGATGACGTTGTGATGACATGGAGGGAGGTGTGTCTGACTGGTGTGTCTTAGTTAGAGACTAATTTAAGAAGTGTGCCCCCAACCACACCCTTCTCCAATGAGAGACAGGATAGTCCATTTTTAAAGACAATTCCACTATTCTGCTGCAGCAGCTATAGAAGAGCCGGACGACATACTGCAAAAAAAAAAAAAAAAAAAAAAAAAGGTTTCTTCCTGTAGAAACACAGAACTGATTTAACCAGCATGTGTCACATATTCAAACCGCAATGTAGTCATTAAGCATGCAATGTGTAATATTTTTTGTTAAAGAATATAAATGGGAGAAGCAGCAAGCTAGTCCTGTCTCCTAAAAACCTTGTGTAAAAACAGTCCGCACTTCCTCTCACCATAAAACAGGGTGCAATATTATTATTATTAATCTTCTGATATACTTTATACTTTGCATATGTAATGACTCATGTTCATGATTGCGGGTGGCTGGAGCCAATCACACCGGGCCTCCGGAACACCAAATTATTATTGGAAAATACTTAACGTAAACATGTCATTGTGTGAACAGTAAATAAACTTTCCTCTTAGTCTTAATCAAGTATTCAGTTAGCTAATTGCATAAACCCTTTTTATCGAAGAAGTTGGCTAAATGAAAAAACGATCAGTATTGTACTTTTCAGCAGGAATGAACAGAGAAATTTGCCTTTCGGATAAAGACAAGATACCCTTTTTTTTGTTTTTTTTTGTTGTTTTGTTGACCCTTTGTTTGCATTTGAAAACAAGCTACAACTCTTCATCTCTAACATAGAAACAGGTAATTTACTACACTTTGAAAAGAGTTTAAAGATGCGTACACAGCAAGTGATCCTGCTCAACATCTTGATCTTCAGCAGCTAGCAGGTTTCACATCTAATCTCCTGCAGTCATTCAAAGCGTGCTTTGGAGAATTTTGTGAGTAGACTAATCACCCATCCACACGAGTGTGCCGTAGACAGTGCCGACCTGAGTTACATCCCCAGTGACTCAGTCACAGATTTTGAGCAACAAGCTGCTGACCTGAAGGCTTCAGACATGTGGGTGAATGAGTTCAAGTCATTAAATGAAGATTTGGAAAGACTTGCACTACAGCAAGCAGAGTTGGAAAGCAATCACAAGTGAGAAATAAAAAAAACTTCAACCCACGGACCAGCTGATTGTCAAAACTTGGAATGTGCTTCCAGTCAAATACCACACACTACAGCATGTATGGACAATGTTTGGCTCTATGTATGCATGAGAGCAGTCTCTCACATCTAAAGAACATTAAGACCTTCCTACGATAACGTTTAACGGATGGAAGTTGGCATGAAGCTTAACCTCACCACGTATCATCAACCAGACTAAAAAGCAATCAGCAAAACCATGCAGCACCAGAAGTCGCACTAACTTTATTAGGCCTGAAATGATTATTCAAGTTACTCGAATTATTTGATTACAAAAAATGTTCAAGGAAAATTCTTTGCCTCGACATATCACTCCTGGGGAGCTATGGAGTGCGGAGCTTGCTAGCACCAGTTTCATTGTGTAAAAGGCATAAAATGTCTAAAGTGTGGGACCATTTTACGCTGCGTAAGGTGGACAACGTAGTGCAGTGTATACACTGTAAAACGGACCTGGCCCTACCATAAAAATACTTAGTCAATGCTACAGCATCTTAACCGAAAGCATCCTCACGTAAACTGCACTTCTCCAAGTGGACTCGGAGCTTGTACAAGGTATCGTATTTCTAACTGATATGAACATTAGCGCTTCTTTTGTTATTTGTTATGAGTCGATAGTGACGAGGCATGATAAGTAGCAAGAGAGCAAATTCACCAAGATCTTACTCATGTAAATCATCTCTCCCTCATCTCTCCCTCCCTGTATTGTTTAAGTTGGATTATTAGTAAAACTTGAATTGTTTTGTACTTTTATACTTTTTTTTTCTCTTTATTCTCAGGTGGGCTATAGCAGGGACTACACCCCTTTTTACTTTTTTTTTAATTAAAATAAAACTAAGGACAAATAGGCTAACATATGTTTCATAGTTTTTTTTTTCCATGTACAGAGCCAGTAACCCAAAGGTTTTAAGCTTTGATCTAGGGCTGCATGATTTGGGGAAAAAGACATATTGCGATTATTGAGATCAATATTGCAATATGTGATTGCGATATGATAAAGGACACTTGCTTGTATATCAATGAAAAATCACATACTAAAAGTGAAATGTTTAATTTCAAAGTGAAACATACAAACTACTTATAACAACCTGAAATGCCCAGTGCTTTCAAAATACAATATTGTACAAAATTAAATAAAATCACAAAAACTTGTTTACATTACTGTCGAACGACAAACCCTGGTAAGGCTAAACAACTGTTTTGATTATATTTGGCCATTATACAATCCCGTATTATAGTTCTTACGTTTAACCAAAACGTTGTTTGGAGGCTGACTTGAACAAAGGGATGCATAGCTTTGCTAGCTTAGCTACGGTTAAGATTTTATAATGGCCAAATATATTCAAAACAATTGTCCAGCCTTACCTATGAAATGTAATCCCCCGGGATCTGGTTTGGAGCATACAGCGGTTTGTACAGCCCCAAGCAGCACAAGAGTGAGGCATTTTTATCCACAGCAGAGCCTATCGTAATATGGTGGCGACGTTGACGTACGATTCAGCGCTTAATGCGGCGTCTAACCATATGTCTACGAATCAAAAGTCATGTGACCAAACACGTCACATCCAACTGAAGTGAGACTCGCAAGTCAGCTCACAAACTTTGAGAGAATGAGAGAATGGATCGGATATGTTGCCGATCCAATCCATGTACTAATCATTTAAAATCGCAGCTTTTTGCGTTCATGTAATCGCACAGACTGACATAGTTATTTAAAAACGCAAAAGTATGAGTTATCCGATCCAAAGTTATTCAAAATGGACAGAATACTCTATTCCAAAAATATTCGATAGTTGCAGCCCTTTAATCATTGGTTAGCAACAGCATAACAACATTATGACTTATTTTACTTTAAAAGTGTTGGTCCTCTATAAAATGAACAATTTACACATTTTTAGTTTTAAACATATTGTATTGCTCTCACAGGATAACATTTTAAAATAAGTGCCGTTCATTGCTCTTTCAGCCAAAAGGATTCCCGACGCCTGATTTATACTGTGGTTTCTTTTTTGTTTGGTGAAAGATGTCAAAAAAAAAAAAAAAAAAAAAAGTCGATAGGTGGGTATTCTGTGTACCCTCATACACTACTGTTCATAAAATCGGTCCCATTCCAGCTCATCTGGAAGTACATTTAGTTTATTACATTAACACTGTACCTAAACTAAAATGTAAAATGCTAACAAACAGTACATTTCCCTTTTAGTATTTAACAAATGTGGAACCTGAAGTCCTCTAATCTCTAGTTATATAATATGTGCACTGTATAGGCTCGAAAGCCTACTAGCAATTAAGCATATTAGGTGATGTGCATTATATAGTTTGATGGTAACTTGAAAGCACGTTGTAAGTTGCTCTGGATAAGGGCATCTGCCAAATGCCGTAAATGTAAATCTATATCAGGATTGTACCAAATGCAGATAGACATTAAGTTTTTTTTCAATGGCAAAGCAGTGAAGAAACCTTTTGTATTTGAGCAGATTTGTATTCTTATTATTAATAGATTCAAGCAGCAAAGCTGTAGGAAAATCTATTGAATGTCCTATTGTTATTTTTCTGCCTAACAAGACCATGTGCACTAATTTCCTATGTTGAATTTGCATAAAACACAAAATCACATCTGTTTTTTCACGTAATTGGTGTCATTTGAAGACACTTGTCCATAATTATCGAAAAGGCTTCCATAGGCAAATGAATGTTGCAGAATTAGCATTTTTTTAAATAAACAGCAACAACTCATGAACCTGGAGGTCACCAAACTAGGTAAAATGTGTATGATGTTGAATAAAGCCAAAACTCCGAGCACAGTCAGAATTGGCCACTAGAACAAACTTGACATTATTGCCTTTACCTCTTCAACGATAAGGCCAATCCGCTAAAAACTGGGTCAAGCACAGACCAAAATATCATTAACATAGCCAAAAAACATCATTAACAAAAATGCTATATTATGTAAATCAGTTAACCTTGACCAATATGCATTAACACTTAGCTCCACTTGGTACAGTGATGGCACACATTCAAACAATTCAATGTGTTTTCACCCATAACTCATGTACAATGAGCATTTCTTATGCTTGCTAAATCCTGCACTGCAAATTTAAATGTGTCATTAACTGTTCTAACTCTAACTAACTATGTTACTTGCATGAGAAGAAAATCCCTAACTGCCACGGTGCCACTGAGGTGCCCTTGAGCAAGGTGCTCGACCCTGCTCCCTGGATGTCTATTATGGCTGCCCACTGCTCACAAATTGGTGATGAAGACGACACATTTTGGTTGTATGCACCGTGCATTGAAAAACAAGCACTTTGACCTTAAAATGTATTAATTTTTTTTATATTTCTTGAATGGCTTCTAACTTGCCAGCATTGGGGTGGTGCACCAAACTGTGGACCCTGTTAATTGCCACATGTGTCTACAGGGAGTGCAGAATTATTAGGCAAATGAGTATTTTGTCCACATCATCCTCTTCGTGCATGTTGTCTTACTCCAAGCTGTATAGGCTCGAAAGCCTACTAGCAATTAAGCATATTAGGTGATGTGCATCTCTGTAATGAGAAGGGTTGTGGTCTGATATCAACACCCTATATCAGGTGTACATAATTATTATGCAACTTCCTTTCCTTTGGCAAAATGGGTCAAAAGAAGGACTTGACTGGCTCAGAAAAGTAAAAAATAGTGAGATATCTTGTAGGGGGTGCAGCACTCTTAAAATTGCAAAGCTTCTGAAGCGTAATCATCGAACAATCAAGCGTTTCATTCAAAATAGTCAACAGGGTCGCAAGAAGCGTGTGGAAAAACCAAGGCGCAAAATAACTGCCCATGAACTGAGAAAAGTCAAGCGTGCAGCTGCCAAGATGCCACTTCCCACCAGTTTGGCCATATTTCAGAGCTGCAACATCACTGGAGTGCCCAAAAGCACAAGGTGTGCAATACTCAGAGATATGGCAGAGGTAAGAAAGGCTGAACGACCACCACTGAACAAGACACAAAACTGAAACATCAAGACTGGGCCAAGAAATATCTCAAGACTGATTTTTCTAAGGTTTTATGGACTGATTAAATGAGAGTCTTGATGGGCCAGATGGATAGGCCCGTGGCTGGATTGGTAAAGGGCAGAGAGCTCCAGTCCGACTCAGACGCCAGCAAGGTGGAGGTGGAGTACTGGTTTGGGCTGGTATAATCAAAGATGAGCTTGTGGGGCCTTTTCAGGTTGAGGATGGAGTCAAGCTCAACTCCCAGTCCTACTGCCAGTTTCTGGAAGACACCTTCTTCAAGCAGTGGTACAGGAAGAAGTCTGCATCCTTCAAGAAAAACATGATTTTCATGCAGGACAATGCTCAATCACACGCGTCCAAGTACTCCACAGCGTGGCTGGCAAGAAAGGGTATAAAGAAGAAAAACTAATGACATGGCCTCCTTGTTCACCTGATCTGAACCCCATTGAGAACCTGTGGTCCATCATCAAATGTGAGATTTACAAGGAGGGAAAACCTCTCTGAAGTGTCTGGGAGGCTGTGGTTGCTGCTGCACGCAATGTTGATGGTGAACAGATCAAAACACTGACAGAATCCATGGATGGCAGGCTTTTGAGTGTCCTTGCAAAGAAAGGTGGCTATATTGGTCGCTGATATGTTTTTGTTTTGTTTTTGAATGTCAATGTATATTTGTGAATGTGGAGATGTTATATTGGTTTCACTGGTAAAAATAAATAATTGAAAAGGGTATATATTTGTTAAGTTGCCTAATAATTATGCACCGTAATATTCACCTGCACACACAGATATCCCCCTAAAATAGCTAAAAATAAAAACAAACTAAAAACTACTTCCAAAAACATTCAGCTTTGATATTAATTAGTTTTTGTGTTCATTGAGAACATGGTTGTTCAATAATAAAATTATTCCTCAAAAATACAACTTGCCTAATAATTCTGCACTCCCTATATTTACTATTTATCTTTGTTTTGGTCGTGCAGAGTGTGGGCAGGCGGGCATTTCACCACTGTGCTGTAGTAGAGAAACTGGAACTTCACTACAGAACACAGTCCTGCCCTGGTCAGGGCCTCAACCTACAGCTTGGTCACAGCAATGATCACATATTCAAAAACTGGCCATTCTGTGTCTTCTAGCTCATCAGTTTTAGAGATGCCCTGCCCCGTGTTTGTGTGCACACAGAAGTTTTTTGGGGGGTTGTGTATGTGTGGGACCTGGCTACTGCTCTGTGCACCTGTTCCTCTAATAGACAGGCAGACCAGGGAAGGGGCAGCCCAGCAGGGTCCTGCCTGTGTCTCAACGTGTTAGGTCCTATCTATAGACTCTAGCAGACCCCCACAACAACAGGGCAAGAGCAGCTCTCACACCACCACCAGATGAAAGCACACATACACGGCTATACTATAAACTATAATGCTTAATACAGCATCACCAATGAAGAAGCTTTTACAGTAATACATATATAGTAATTGCTGCATCTGTAATACAATTGTGGAAAAAAAATGAGTCATTATTGTACCTGTTTGGTATAATTGATACCAAAACCGATGAAATATTCACAAAAAAGGTGAGGTATTTCACCTGAAAAATACCTAAATCCTAACCATTTACTCCATTTTGAAAAACTGAAATAGTGCATTAGATGAATACAGAAGCAGGGCTTCAAGAGAATTACTGATAGAGGGAACAGGCCAGAGTTGGACTTGCCAATCAGAAGTGAATCAGAGGCTGAAGTATGGACTGCAGTGCTCCTTTGTTGTCTAATCTCCACCAAACTTTAGAGACAATAAAAGAACTCAGGAGCACAGATTATTCAGACCAGCTCTTATCTCAACTTGACAAAATGTAAAATGCCACCATGGCAACTTAAACATCCTGCAGTACTGATGTGAACTGTTTTAATATACAGTAAAGGCCAAAAGTTTGGACACACCTTCTCATTCAATGTGTTTTCTTTATTTTCATGACCATTTACATTGGTAGATTCTCACCGAAGGCATCAAAACAATGAATGAACACGTGGTGTTATGTACTTAACAAAAAAAGGTGAAATAATTGAAAGCATGTTTTATATTCTAGTTTCTTCAAAATAGCCGCCCTTTGCTCTGATTACTGCTTTGCATACTCTTGGCATTCTCTCGATGAGCTTCAAGAGGTCGTCACCTGAAATGGCTTTCCAACAGTCTTGAAGGAGTTCCCAGAGGTGTTTAGCGCTTGTTGGCCCCTTTGCCTTCACTCTGCAGTCCAGCTCACCCAAAATCTCAATTGGGTTCAGTTACAGTGACTGTGGAGGCCAGGACTCCACTTTTTTGTTAAGTACATAACTCCACAGGTGTTCATTCATAGTTTTGATGCCTTCAGTGAGAATCTACCAATGTAAATGGTCATGAAAATAAACTTGTCTAAACTGTCTATGTCTAAACTTTTGGCCTGTAATGTACATGCAGGGCTGGGCATCAATGAAGTGATCAATTCTGGTTCACTGGGACCCCCAACTACGAATACAATCCTTTTATTCACTCTGTTGTAGTTTCTATACATAACACGACACTAACATAGGCTTGCATGGTCCACAGTCAGTAAAACCAGTGTTGTGTTATACCTGTAGCATATTAAAAGGTAAAAGAATGGGCACTTTAGATCAGAATTGAAGGAGGCAACAGAAAGAGTAAGGTTGTGTGTCTGTACTTTGGTGCTTAATTTGCAGGTATGTTTCTACATTTCAGTGCCTTGCTGCTAGGAACCTGTTGAGACACGTTGTTATGGGCTGAAGAGAATCCCAGCCCAAACAAAACCTGCATGATCACAACACTGAATTACAAGCGCAGCCATCCTTTGCTCTAATGACCCGATGCAGAGACAGTCATTTCACTTTAATGCAAATTAGCTAAGAGATCAACTATGTTATATGTCTCATAATGACAGACACACTGGCAAGCAGGGCTGGGAGAGGATGCAGAGAGAAGTCCCTGCTTTTTGCAACATTGGGGACAAATCAGAGTTGACTGGCCACCGCCTTCTTTTTCATCAAGGACAAGTGCAGACTAGTGGAACCTGAATATCAGCATAACAAGAGCTGTGGACCTGTGTTAAATTTCCCCTATGTCGCACACACCCTGAACATTTTTAAAAACCTTTACACAGGAATGGTCCCCAGACCAAAACACACAGGCCCAATTAAGTGGCCAACATTTAAGTGGCACATGCAGACTACTTACTGGGTGTGATCTCAGTATGAGCAAGTATCAGAATGCTTTCATTAAAGTGCTGATAATCTGCATGTTTGTTTTGGTGGTGAACAAAAGAGGCAATTATCTATGCCTCAATATTGATGCATTAGGATGCGATCCATACATTTTGTACATGGTCACATGATGTTTTCAAATACAAGAGTCCCACCAGATGCGCTTTGCTTTTGCAGTGGTGGCCTAGCTTTTAAGGACGCGGCCTCGATTCCCCATCAGTCAAGGTGCCACTGAGCAAAGCACCATTCCCACACACTGCTCCCCGGGTGCCTTTCATGGCTGCCCACTGCACACCAAGAGTGATGTGTTAAAAGCAGAGGACGCATTTCAGTGTGTGCACCATGTGCTGTGCTGCAGTGTTTCATGATGACAATCACTTCACTTTCACTTTAAGATGTAAGGTCTCATACACATGTGTGGACAGTTTGATTTTCTCCAATGAGCAGAAAAACAGTCTATGTTCAGTCCACACACACCTGATACCACACACGCCAGAAAAACGCCTGGTTCAGATGTCCATGGCATCAGGTGAGTGCCACTTTCAGACCAAACGTGGCATGTGCCGCAGGGCTCAGTGCAAAAAGAATGCACGTTTTCCTAAACTCACGGAAAGACGATCATTTCGCGTTGCAGCTCTCTGGACACTCAGAGAAAGTTCCTCTTCTCTAGGATACAGGTAACTAGCAATAAGTACTTTCTCATTCATATATTTTGCTTTTTAAATCACTAATGAACATGTCTCGTGACCCGATTTGTTACTGTAGTTAGGTTTACGTTGACTATCCAATCCCTAACCTTTATTACCTGATCTGAGCCAGCTGCTCAATCAGTTCTGCAAATGCGGACAGATTCAGCAGCCACCAAACAGGGAGTAATATACCACCCTATTTCATGTGATCTTTGTTAGGTACATTTACATAGTAATCTGTTCCAGCCAGGATACCATTCCTCTCCGTACTCAGTCTGATCACTTATTTACTAATGTGACAAACAAATGTCTCATCTATATGCATAACAAACTTACATCAGATCAGCCTGAAAACAACTACCCACATCACTGCTTAATGAAAAACATATGGCACTTTGGAAAAGCACCGTGACTCAGGCAAACCTTGTGGTCTCTTACCTCCCGAGCGATGCTACTCAAGGCCTCATCTTCAGCAGAAAAGCGGTCCTTGATTGGAGCGCGTTTTCTTCCAGACCCTGGCGTGCCCATGGTTTTATTGATTGCTGTAGCAGCTCAGCGATTAGTAACAGAGCAGAATTGTCTGGGGAATATAAACATTTTTTTCTATTAAAAAAAGCACATCATTAAACTCTTTAGTGAGGTTTTAAAATGTAGATTCAACTGAAAAAAATGCTATAAACCTCAGTGAGATATAAAACTTCAAGCCTTTCTGGAGATGCTGCTTAAAATTACACCAAACATAGCAAACAGATAGAGAAGTTGATCACATAAGTTGGGTCAGGGTATGGATATTTGACCGCCACTCCAAATCCAAAGTCACTATTGGCAAACATTTTTTTGATATCAAGTCTTATTTTGGGCAAACCCAAAGTGGCTGAATAAACAGGTAACAGCCACATATCATGCCCTGACACTCCAAAGAAATTAAACTGCCTCAGTCACTCAAAGATTTGGGTTCAGTGTGGGTTGAAGATAAGCACATTAACTGACTGCTGATTAATGCCTATAGATCAACAAGAGCCTCACACACCCTGACAAGAGAGGAATGTTCAACTCCTGTACACAGCAAAATTACCACAAATCTGATGTAATGATATCACTTGTACAGCAACACTTATTTAGAATGAGATATCAGCATGTTTTATTGACATTTGACTATGAGCAGACATGTAAATAATAAGCATATTCTGGTGCTAAATCAAATTGTGATAACTGCAGCGAGGAGGAAAAAGTATGACTTACATAAAATGTGGTGTAGGTGAAGAGAAACCTGGCCTTACTTTGTTCTGATGTCATTTATGTCATAAGATTTCTACATTCCTAATCTGGAACAATAAATCCACAAAAATGAAAACACAAAGAAAAACATTCCCAGTGTGTCTGTTTTGCAGAATATCATGTAGAAATAAAAGCATGCCTACAAAGGCTGTCTTGGCGTGAGCTAAATATAGTTGAGTCTTCACTTTACCCTTACCTCGCCCACAACTACCGCCAAGCTCATATAGCCTTTTTTATATTAATATTTCACACGACAAGTGCGTAACGATTAACAAACACCCAGGCATCTACTTTATACTTTAAAGTTTTACGGGAGTCAAGTTTTTGCTACAAGTTGGGGAAATTCTAACCACGATCTGCGTCTTTTCCACACAATTACATTTCCTTCCGCATTTCAAAATCAAACGTTTTATTATATATTTTTTTACCTTTAGTTTACTCTACTGCATTAGACACGCATTGGGTAATAGGTCGTCTCTGAACTCTGAGTGAAAATGAATACTTTTAAAATTCCAGACATTTCCAAAATTGCCAGAGCCCGACGACCAACACCGAAAAGGCTAACCACCAGTCTGGGTAGGATTAAAACTAAAAGTATTTCCCACATTATTATAAGACAGGAACATTACCTTTTCTCAGTCCAACGAACATGGGCGAAAGACGCAAAAGCGTTACGTTCGCAGCTGGCCCAGTTTGATGAAAGATGAAACGTGAGGGCCAGTCTGAATGGTCAGGGCTAACTCAGCTAGCCGGCTAAGCAAGCTGACGACTATACCAAACAGAAGAAACCCTGTCACTTCTCAATGTTGCCCTCCAGATAAAATATCCCATTGGGCTCCAAACACACAAGAGCATTGCCCTGGCAATGTTGTAGACTTCTGGACGGGGTTCGGAAGTTTTTAATGCGGTTACGCGGTGAACACCCCCCGCCCTGCGAGCTGGGAGTTGCGGTTCTACTCTCTCACCGCCACCGTCCACAGACTGCCGGAGATGTCAGCGTGTGACGCAAATACGTCCCCGGATGTAAATGTGGGTGGATGTGATTTTTCCATGAAATGGCAACCCGATTGTGTTGCCAAATCCGCTTATTAAACGTTCTTTCCGTTTTGTTTCTTGTGCAAAACATCCTTTTGCATTCCTGCTAGGTAATGAAATTAAGTATTCAATGTAGAATTACTGTTCCCTTGTCTATTTTGTGGGCATATTGTTATTTGTACAAATCAGTTTACTTATTTCCATGCATCATGTGGATTGGTGGATTGCTGCAGAGATGGTTGTTTACATTTACATTTACATTTGAGGCATTTATCAGATGCCTTTATCCAGAGCGTCTTACAATCAGTAGTTACAGGGACAGTCCCCCTGGAGCAACTTAGGGTTAAGTGTCTTGCTCCGTGACACAATGGCAGTAAGTGGGATTTGAACCTGGGTCTTCTGGTTCATAGGCAAATGTATTACCCACTAGGCTACTACCATCATGTGGCTGGGTACACCAGGGCCGAGTTGTTAAATCAGTTTAATCTGGAAACGTTTATTTGGATTATGAAATCAACTATTTTGCTATGTAAGATTTGGATATTCAGATTAGTTTTTTTAATATATATATTTATTTAGCTTTTCTAGATATAAACATGCATACATGCAAACAACTAAATTAAACAGAAGCTAACAGCAACAAACACCAACTAAATAAATACCTCAATCACTCATCTGCCTCTCAATCTCCCCATCCTTTAATAGTTCCAAAAACATTCTCCAAATATTGTAGAATTCTGAAGACTTCTTTTTCACAATGTAGGTCAGTTTCTCTAGAAGCAGACTTAATGTTATATTATTTAACTAAAGGTCAAAAGAGGGGCCAACAACATTCTTCCAACATGATGCAATGCAACATTTGGCCTGCAGTAAGCAAAGGTCTACCATTTTTCTTTTAGTACAAGATAAAGTGAATTCATCTGTGTAGATGCCTAAAATACACACAGTACAGGCCAAAACTTTGGACACACCTTCTCATGTGTTTTCTTTATTTTCATGACATTGGTAGATTTTCACTGAAGGCATCAAAACTATGAATGAACACATGTGGAGTTATGTACTTAACAAAATTCTAGTTTCTTCAAAATAGCCATCCTTTGCTCTGATTACTGCTTTGCACACTCTTGGCATTCTCTTGATGAGCTTCAAGAGGTAGTCAAAAGGTGTGCATTATCAGGGTTAATTAGTGGAATTTCTTGCTTTATCAATGGGTTTAGGACCATCAGTTGTGTTGTGCAGAGGTCAGGCTACTACACAGCCGACAGCTCTATTGGACAACTGTTAAAATTCATATTATGGCAAGAACCAATCAGCTAACTAAAGAAAAATTAATGGCCATCAATACTTTGAGAAATGAAGGTCAGTCAATCTGGAAAACTTTAATTGTGCCCACACAATTTTGGAGTCGCAAAAACTGTCAAGCGCTACAACAAAACTGGCACACATGAGGACTTACCCAGGAAAGTAGTGATGTGAGATGAAGCGTCATGAGGCATTGCACAACTTGAGCCAAACAGTTTGAGAAAGGGTTAATTTCTCGAAGCTTCATGTACACACGACACCACCTACTGGCCAGGTGTATAAAGTGAAGTCACATGTGACGTGATTGTCACATGTGATACACAGCAGCACAGCACACAGTGCACACAGTGAAATTTGTCCTCTGCATTCTTGGCGGATCGGGATTCAAACTGGCATCCTTCTGATTACGGTGCCGCTTCCTTAACCGCTAGGCCACCACCGCCCCTAACTAGGCCACCACCGCCCCTACAAACCATGTATGACCAAATCAATTCAAATTATATTTTTATATATTTTATCCAGGCTGTGTAAGGGCTATTTGACCAAGAACAGGAGTGATGGAGTACTGTGGCAGATGACCTGGCCTCCACAGTCACTGGACCTGAACCCAATCAAGATGGTTTGGGGTGAGCTGGACCGCCAAGTAAAGGCAAAGGGGCCAACAAGTGCTAAATACCTCTGGGAACTCCTTCAAGACTGTTGGAAAACCATTTCTACCTCTTGAAGCTCATTGAGAGAATGCCAAGAGTGTGCAAAGCAGTAATCAGAGCAAAGGGTGGCTATTTTGAAGAAACTAGAATATAAAACATGTTTTCAGTTATTTCCCAGATGTGTAGGCACCTGAGAAAAATACTTAAACACTGAGCACCAAAAATTCCACAACTTCCACAATCAGTGGTATAGTGAGCCCTGATGAATGTTACACTTATAACAGGTGTCGCAAAGTATATTGCGATTCAACTTATGTAATTTTGCAGGGGTGACTTATATCCACATTTTCAAGTTAAATTGTATCATTCTCTATCTTGTATTGATAGTTTGGGCTTGTGTTATCAAACAAATATGGCTCCACTCCATGGGTGAAATCTCTTCTTGAAAATCATGAATCCATTCTCTTCTCTTACTATCTGTATTATACTATTGCTTCTCGACATGCATGTTATAGAACTGAGATCACTCCTTTGTCAAAACAATTTTTTGTAAAATATGTTTCTACAATATCAGACTAATCCGCCCTTATCTCCCAACACAGGCCACTCAGCTACTGATTCAGTCCTTAGTAATCTCACGACTGGACTACTGCAACTCCCTTCTAGCTGGTCTACCTCTATGTACCATCCGAAATCTACAACTCATACAAAATGCAGCAGCATGACTGATCTTTAACCTTCCCAAATTTTCCCACACTACCCCTCTGCTACATTCCCTCTACTGGCTCCCAGTAGATGCAGGCATCAGATTCAAAATACTGATGCTGGCCTACAAAGACAAACATGGAGTAGCCCCATCCTACCTCACAGCCCTTATTACACCTCGCACTGCATCTCGTATACTCTGAGCCTCCAGTACTGCTCGTCTGGTCCCTCCATCGCTAAAGGTAAAAGGAAGACATTCATATAGAGTTGTCTCCATCTTGGCCCCTCGGTGGTGGAATGAACTACCCCTTGAGGTCAGAACAGCTCAGTCACTGAGCAATTTCAAATGGCAGCTCAAGACCTTCATCTTTAAAGAATATTTAGATTAACTTGTAACTTTTATATTGTCCAACTTGTGTACAGAATCTACAACAGAGTGAATAAAAAGGTTGTATTCATAGTTGGGGGGGGTCCTCATGAACCGGAACTGATCACTTCATCGATGGTAACTTGAAAGCACGTTGTAAGTCACTCTGGATAAGGGCATCTGCCAAATGCCATAAATGCCATAGGATGGAAAATGGAAGATGAGGATGTAATGAATTCTTTGATTGAGCCAATATAAATGTTGTAGATACTTCATGAAATGTTCCTGAGGTATATCAAACCTTGCCTTCAACTCATTAAATTACATCTTGCATTTTTACAATGCCCTTATTTGACAATATTTTAAACACCATGTCATTGTTTTCTGGGGCAAAGAACTCATTACCCCAAATTGGGGAAAACACGACAGTGCAGAAGGGTTGGCTAACATTTTTAAAAATTTTGTGCCAGAGTATGGGGGAGGATTTCACAAATTAATTACTGGTGTTTTTCTTAAGTTTCTTATGGGTTGCACAGTA
The DNA here is from genome assembly GCF_900700375.1 of Denticeps clupeoides. Lineage (NCBI taxonomy): Eukaryota > Metazoa > Chordata > Actinopteri > Clupeiformes > Denticipitidae > Denticeps > Denticeps clupeoides. Next base: position 13,793,334 of record NC_041708.1, read on the forward strand.
TAAATAGTTATCAGTGCCAAACCTTCATGGAGTGTTTTTCCAATATCTAACCAGGGCATGAAAACATCATTAGAAAACCAAAACAATATGGACCTCATCTGTGCAGCCCAAAAATACCATTCTATATTTGATAACTGTAGTCCTCCCCTTTCATAGTCGGAAGAGAAAATCTGAGTCTTTGCCTTCTATTTCAAATAAAATTATACCCAATCATACCCAAGTATTTAAATCCTTCTTTGGCATTAATCATTCTCTCATTTACATTCAAGAACATAATTGACAATTTCCCACTTTTCACTTTAAATTCAGAGATCAAATCATATTGCTTAATTGTTTTTTTTTTATTGAGGAATTGATTTTACACGCTGTGACGGGACTACAACAGTATCACCTGCGTACATTGCTATCTTGTGTTCTTATACCCTGTATTGATGAACGTGATCTAATTACTATTGCTAATGGCTGTTACATGGCTGTCAAATGAAATTTCTGCATCGAGTGATAGGATAGCAGTGTCAGGGAGCTCTTCACAGATATGAACTATGTTAAGTAATCTGTCGGTTTTGCACAAATCCATTCTGATCTCTATATATGATAGTTGGTAGGACTCTTTCTAGTCTCATAGCCAAAACATAAGCTAATATCTTTCTGTCTGAATTAAAAGTTACATGAAAAAAAGTGTAATAAAAGCTTTTCATAATGAAGGTGGGAGGTTACCTATTTTAGATGACTCAGGGCAATTCATTTCTCTTTGTATAATTTGTAAATATCTATCTGAAGCCCATCTAGCACTAGAATTACTCAAGGGCCAAGGTGTTATTCACCCCTGCTGAGATTTTCACAGGTCTTCACCTTTATTCTTCTCAATCTTTTGTTGTGCACACCACCCATTATCTGTGAGGCCTAGCACATTTGCATTTGCACTTGCTGAGAGTTTCACTCCAGGAGAACACATGACATTGATAAACAGCTGTTCCCTACCAAGGTTTATTGTCCAATCACACAGTATATCGCAACCAAGCCAGAAAATTTTGGGATTAAGGTAAGTGAATGTGTGTATAATTTTGCACAAGTGCTACAATGTTTTCTACAGGCCTATAGAAAAAAACACATACACTCATCTCTCTCTCTCTGCTTTTACAGTGTGGTGTAGACTAGGGCTGCAACTATCGAATATTTTTGGTATCCAGTATTCTGTCGATTTTTTCATCGCTTAATCAGATAAATCATATTTTTTCATTTTTAAACAACTCTATCAATAGTGTGTTATGCAACATGAAAGTCCTCTTAAAAAGAGCAAGCAATTGGTGATTATTCCTCACAAAAAGTTTTTTATTCAAACTCAATACTTTTATTAGATCAAAGCTTAAAACCTTTTGGTTACTGGCTCCAGAACTAAGCCCATTTAATCAGCCTTTCTGTGAAACATTCATTATGTACATGAAAAAAGACTATTTGTCCTTAGTTTTATTTTAATAAAAAAAAAAAGTAAAAAGGGGTGTAGCCCCTGCTATAGCCCACCTGAGAATAAAGAGAAAATAAAGTATAAAGGTACAAAATAATAAAAAGAAAATATAAATAAACAATTCAAGTTTTTACTAATAATCCAACTTAAACAATACAGTTCAGTTTCCAGTTGTATCCAGATGAGGTAGGTAGGTAGAATTTTGTCTTTGTGCAATGTTATGTGAAAACAAAATATATATATATAGAGAGCGAGAGAATTTGTCTTAGTGCATGTGTGTGCAATGCATGTGCAATCCTGCGCTGCTGTGATGTGCTGTGAGGAAGAAAAACAACGATACCGGTGCTGTGCAGCTCTGTACTGTGTAGCTCCACAGGAGTGATACGATAATAGATGGACTTTGGTGACGAATTAAACGAAGCCTCGAGGCAAAGAATTTTCCTTGAACATTTTTTTGTAATTGAATCATTCGAGTAACTCGAATAATTGTTTCAGGCACGGATGTATTCTGTAAGAGCAGCAACACGCAGGTAGCCAGTAGCAGTTTTTTACAATATGCTGGATCTGGCGGAGGTGAATGCCTACATTTTGTACATGGCATGTACAGAATGGACAGGCAAAAGAAGATTGTTTCTGAATCTTTTAGCTAAGGAACTCTGTTGCAGATTCATGCAGCACAAGGAAATATTGGCACAGGGGCAGGCTGCTGAAGCTGCTGCAACTGCTGTGCCAGGGACTGTACAGACAATGCAGTGCCAGGTGCAAGAGAGCTGCGACAGGAATCGCAGCAGGTTTACCTGTACAACATGTCAGAAACTCACCTGTGCCAAATGCAGGGACGATGGACACTGGGTCTGCAAATGCTGTAAAGTTTGAAACACTTTAAAATAAAACAGACTTGTGTTTCCATATATTGTGAGTGTGTCTTTTGTATAGATACGGCAGGCATTTCTGTGTTGCTTGAATTATAAAGGGACTCATAATAGGAAGCGAAGGTGTTATTCAATTCTGTGGGATCCATAGATAATTCAACACATTTGTTTCTGATTGTGTTGATGGCTCTGTCCGATTCAATCTTCTTTATCTGGCAGGCCAGCAATTTACTTGGCTCTTCACCCTGGTCATAGTTTGTTTCAATCTTATTAAACAATTTCCAGCTTTACTCTCTTTGAGCTCTTCATATTTTGCCTTAAGGGTAAGTAGCTCCTGATCTGTGTTCAGCTGACATTAATAATTTCTCTTAATATTCAGAAATTTTGGAATTTAATTTGTTCATTGTCTGTTTAAACGTACTTAGAACTGTGAAACATTTTTGAACTGGTGAAGCTTATCATTTGTCCTCTAATAAATGTCTTCCCATCTAATGGATGCAGCTGTTTGGTTTGTATTTATTACAAAATATGTTCTCCTAGAAATTTTATAAAGCATGATTTTTGTAATCATTTAAGGTGTAGGCACCAAATAGGAGATTGTTTATTCAATTGTACTATATTATAAAATTTTGAGGCTGAGGCATGGTCCGACAAAACAATACTGTCATATACACAGTTGTCACGTTCCTAACAACAGGCTAACAACAAACAGTCTATCACACAAAGCAACAAGACACCCTAATGAGAGCCCCACCGGAGCTCCTTGCAGATCTCCGTGGACCCTGGAGACCTCCCAAAAGAGTAAGGGCCAAGCAGACCCTGGGGACCTCCAGAACACCATCTGAAGTCTCTTTATATAGGTGGTGGTGACCAATAGGCAGATGGTAGGTGGAGCTGGTAGGCTTCAACTCCTCCCACGAAGTCAAGCTAAAAGAGACAGGACACAGCCAGCCACACAGAAGACGTGGGAGCATACGTCCAGGGATGTAACACAGTTAGTGACACTAGGCAACAAAGATGAGGAGATAAAGAAGTAATCTATTCGAGAGTGGGTTTTAATTTGATTAATAACATGAACATGAATAATGGGACTTTTTATTTGAATTTATTTTTCCGGCCACTGCTGTTGATTGGGCTCAATAAGTCGATGCAAATTTGCAGATTTATGAATTCCCAGATATCATTTTAAGCTTCTCACTATATTTACATGTCTTTGCATTACAATATCTGATAATTTGGTTTTAATGTACAATGGACACTGTTTTTCTACATCTGTATGACCTTTTCACTTCATCAGACTCCAAACAAAGAACCCCACCAAGTCTTCAGACTCCAGACAAAGAACCCAACCATGTGTGCAAAGCCTTTGATCAAGTTGAATATTCTATGTATACTGCTGTGTTTGATCTCTGTCAATTAGGCAGGTTTCCCTACAAGTGTGCCTTTGTCTGCCCCAGACAAGACAGAAACAACACATTCTGATTGGTCGGTGACAGCTTCCTGTAGGCCAGGTGTATAAAGATCTGTTCACATGTGGGGAAGAGACTTTGACTTTCTTTCCCAGCTGCCTTTCCATCGAAACCGGGTTTTCTGGTTTTCAAGTCTGCTCCCTCCTCTAATTTTTTCTCCTGGATCAGGTGATGTCTCTGAAACTTGGTTTAGGCTGTGCTGTCCTTTTCTATCTTTCCTCCTGTCTTTCATTTTGGTTTTCTCTGTAACATTGGTACATTTTTACATACAATATTCACATGTAACTGCAATAATAATTTACTGGTGTTAATAAATTAGAAACTGTTCATCCTTTAACCTCTATTGTGCCATGCCTCTTTCTGCCAGGTAACATCAAGTTGGAGTGGTTTGAATACAGTGCTTTTGTGTGTGTAGAGAGAGAGAGTTTTTTACTCCACTCTCCCCAGTTTTACACCCTTACTTTCCAATAAGTAAGTTTAAATTCCACATTTGGGGTCATTAAATCATCATATTTTGGGGGGGAAATTGTTGGTATTCTATGCATATTTTCTGGGGGGTGCATTGATTCAAAACAACATGTATAGAAAAAAATAACAAAAACACCAATAAAGTGCTGCCATAAACACATCCCAAGAACTGTATCCTTGAATATGACAGCCTCCCCTCGATTTAAGAGTGGAATTACTCGCACGCACTGATCCAACGTAAACAAAAGAGCGTGGTCATAACCAAACAAAACAAAACTAACAAATGACCCTTGTTTCCCAGTGAAAGTAATTATCTTCACAAATATATAGTAATTGAAATGGTCACCTCTTCACTTGTGGCTTATAAATAAAAACATTTATGGAAACAAAATAACCATAATAGAATAAATACAACATAGTACTGTCAATAGTCAACCAAAAGATGCAGTCAGGCCTCTTCCTCAGGGATGCTATTGGTCCTAAATTTTGCTGTTGCTCTTGCTACTATTGAAGGATAATAGAGGATTGATCAGTTTCAGCTTCTGCTACAGGTTCAAACTCATGCGTATGTCCATTGGATGTCACTCGGAGCTTAGCTGGGTAAATTATTCTATGAGGCGACCCCTAGGCCATATAGCAAGAAAGGTTCGCACATAAAAACATTAAAGTTTGCATTGTGTCTTCTTACATGGCATAATTGCACAGAATATATTGTTAAATCGGCACAAGTGTTTAATATCACTATTCTTAAATAAGAATTTTCAGGATCTGTACGGGAGCTCGCCAAGAGTTCTGTGCTCATTTCAGCGCCATAACTCCTCCCCCAATTCAGGTTACTTTTATGCTTTTTTTAAAGCACTAAATTAGATTATTGTTATTTAAAACAGAAAATTCAGGAATACCAAACCCAGTTTACTAGTACTGGCACTCAGTAGCCTAGAGCAATCATGTCTGAAAGAAACTGAAAACACCACACAAAATAAACCTTTTCATTTTTATACAGCCAAATTCTCACATTGAAACAGAATCTCAAAAGAGATGCCACTGTAATAGTTCAACAATTATACAAAATATAAATAAATTATATATCACCAGGAAGCATGCTTTTGACCAATTTTCATGTTTTACTTAAAAAAAAATACACACTGAATCCGACTTTGTGTTGGGATCAGAATAATCCTGTTTTTGAGATGAAATGTTCAAACTAATACAACACAAAGTGAAGGTTTGATCCAGATTAAAACTAAAACTGGATTAGGTGATTTGATCTGATTTCAGATTATCTCTTTTCCCTTTGACCAACCCATTTTCAAGTTTCAAGATGTTATTCAAAATCCCATTGGGCAACAGGTTAGGTAGGGCAACACGCCCTAAGACGCTCCACACTCCTGTGTACTGGAACTGACATGGTAGTAGAGATCACCGGCCACAAGTCCTTATACAGGTGTTTCCCCCAGGTGGCGCTGCTACTATTCTAAAAACTTGCATTAAGTTAGTCAGAGCTGGAAATTCATCAATCGTATGAAGTTTGGTTCAGATTCGGATGTATGTCCGAGTGACAGAAACTTCCTGTTACATGGAGAATCATTGAAACCATACCATGGGTGAGCTGTACAATGAAAGCTCAAAAACATCCTCTTCGCACATATACTTATACATATACTCACCCTAATCATTCATGTAATCTAAATTAGTCTTAGGTGGCTTAGATTGCATGTTGCATGTTGCATGTGCAAATGACAGCAACTTCCTGTTGCGATGTGGAAGCAATCCAACGAAAACTCAAATCCTTTGCAAATTAACATCACCATGGCCTTAAGATGAGACTATCAAAGAATATTTGATGTAGATCTGCCAAATGCCATAAATGTAGATCTGATAAAAACTGAAAGAGGAGTTAGTTAAATTCCAATGTGTGGAAATGACAAATAATTTATCCAAATGCACATTTAAATCAAAATTATGGATTTTCTCTTGGGTTTAGGACACACCTCCAAGAGGCTTTTTTAAATACTGTTTGGCCTGTTCAAGTCAAGTCAAGTCAAGTAAACTTTATTGTCATCTCTTCTATATATTGTACAGATATACTGAGAGACGAGAAGATGTGGCTCCAGTTTACACAGTGCAACATAAAAGTAGACAACAAAAAAAAAGGTTACATAAGCATGCCGAATTTCACGCATGTCAGTGAATCGTGGTATGCCGGCTGTTCCACTGAAAGTTTCATTGTGGTGCCATTTTGTCACACCATTGTACTGGGCCCCTAAAATAAAAAAGTGCTCGCTGGGTCTGACAGTTTTCTGACTTTTTTTTTACTTTCCCGTGTATGGGAAAGCCATCAAAGTTTCCCTTCTTTTCGGTGCATAATAAAAATAAAATTATAAAAATAATAATTAGGTTAAATAGGTCCATAGGTGCTTCGGGCCCTAATTAGTCTATCCAGCCTAATTTGGAGAACCTTTTAGAAACTTTAGGATGGATGCAAAGTTCAGGTTAGAAGTAAATTGTATATACAAGTAGTCATCCGAAGTAGTTTCTTAGGTGGTCAACAGTCACACATGCAATATGCAATTTGTTTATAGCGGCATGTACAATGTTGCTCTTCTGTATTTTTGCAGGTTAAGAGAATTAGAAAGCATAAAATGTGCAGAAATCAGTGTGTACACCCTAGTGTAGACACCATATTTCTGATTTGTGGAGGTTGGGATTGCATACTACAGTCAAAAGCGTTCAGAGGCGTGAATGTACTGTAAAGTAAAAAAAAAAACCATCATCAAGCATGTTTTACAAGCATCAAACATTGCACATATAACAATCGACACTCATGATTATGATCATGCATGCTGTGAGTTACATACCTTAAAATCAAAGGCTTTTTGGTGACCCAAGTGTCTGATGTATGGATGTTTTTTTTTTGGCTTAACATTGTGACCTCACACTTCGAATGTTTAGAGTTAGAATCCTGGCACCAGCTTTGTGTGTGTGTGTGTGTGTGTGTGTGTGTGTGTTTGCATGCTCTCCCTGTATGTCCTTAAGCCTCTCTGGTTTTCTCCTGCTGGCCAGAAGCATGCTCCTCAAGTTGATTTGTGACTCTGAACTGTCCATAAGGAACAGGTGTGTGGGTGTGTGCATGCCCTGCGGTGGGCTGGCACCCCTCCCTGGGTAGGTCCCCACCTTGAACCAGTTGGTCCAGGATAGGTTCTGGCATCTTAATGGTGAAGCATTATTCTACTCCTCAAAGCTTATGGAGTCCAAAATATTTTCGCTAACATTAAACTTTAAATTCCCCTTAAGCAAGGTACTGTCCCAACACACTGATCCCTGGGCGCCTTTCATGGCTGCCCACTGCTAAGTACGGGTGATTGGTTAAATGCAGAGGACTGTTACGTCCGTTTTTTTTTTTTTGGTTTGATGTGTCACGTAATATTCGTCTTGTTACTCCGTTCAATGAATGGGAAGTAGAGAAGTATTTTAGTCATTTTGAGATGGTTGCCATTACATTAAAATGGCCAACTGGTGTCTGGTGTCCCTTGTTACAGTGTGTGCTGTCAGATAAAGCTCAAGAAGTTTATTCCGCCCTTAGAGTTGAGCAGAGTTCTGATTACAGTACTATTAAAACTGTAAATTTAAATGCATTTGAACTGGTGGCTGAAGCATAGAGACAAAAATTCCGTCAACTGCAGAAAAATGAACAGAATTACATATGTTGATATTCGCACGTGAGGAGGAGAACATGTTTGACGGCTGGTGTACGTCAGAACATGTTATCACCCGCGAACAGTTGCAAGAATTAATCCTGTTGGAGGAGTTTAAAAAATGTGTTCCTGATGCTGTCGCTACATCTCTGAATGATAAACAGGTGACTACTTTGGCTCAAGCAGCTGTTTGTGCTGATAAATATGCTAGTGGGTAATTCACTTGCCTTTCCTGCGTGTGTCATTACTTGAGCTCAAACCCATAAGTATCAAGATGCAGTTGGGTTATCTGAAACTTTTATGTCGTTCGAACTCTCGCCTGCGCAATCGGCACCTGCCTCTTCTGTGCATGTATCTGAGGCAATGTCCACATCTGGTGGTGCTGCAGCTGCTGATGAAGTGCTGCTGAGCGTAGATAAGGTGTCGATTGCTGATGAACAAAAGACCGATTCTTCTCTGGCCAGGTGCCGTACTGCTGCTGCCAGAGGAGGAGATGTAGTTAACACATCAGCATCATTTTACTGGGAAGATGGTTTGTTAATGCGAAAGTGGACTCCACCACACAGTGAAGATTTGGGGTGGAATGCGGTTATTCAGCTTGTGGTTTCTGCTAAATTTAGAGGTCAGGTACTGGCCGTAGAGCACAACCATGACTTCGTTTAGGTGTAAATAAGACACACCACCGTACTTTACGCCACTTCTTTTGGCCAGGTTTTAAAGTCTGACATTGTTGAATACTGTCATGCCATCGCTGTCAAGAAGCAGGAAAACCAAGCAGTGATTCCCCCTGCTAGGGAGGTAGTAGCCTATTGGGTAACACACTCACCTATGAACCAGAAGACCCAGGTTCAAATTCCACTTACTACCATTGCGTCCATGAGCAAGACACTTAACCCTGAGTGTCTCCAGGGGGACTGTCCTTGTAACTACTGAGTGTAAGTTGCTCTGGATAAGGGTGTCTGATAAATGGTGTAACAAAATACAAACCAGATTCCAAAAAAGTTTGGACACTAAACAAATTGTGAATAAAAACTGAATGCAATGATGTGGAGATGGCAAATCTCAATATTTTATTTGTAATAGAATGGAGCAATATCAGAAAGGTGTTACCCAGCGAAAAATTGCAAAGACTATCATCTATCATCATCAACTGTGCAAAACATCATCTGAAGATTCAGAGAATCTTGAACAATCTCTGTGCGTAAGGGACAAGGCCGTAAAACCATACTGCATGCCTGTGATCTCCGGGCCCTTAAATGACACTGCACCACAACCAGGAATGCTATTGTAAAGGAAATCACAGAATGGGCTCAGGAATACTTCCAGAATCCATTGTCAGTGAACACAATCCACCGTGCCATCCGCCGTTGCCAGATGATACTCTACAGTGCAAAGAAGAAGCCATTTCAAAGCAAGATCCACAAGGAAGACTTTTCTGTGTTCAGACGAGTCACGATTCTTTTTTGAAATCTGGGACGCCATGTCATCCAGACCAAAGAGGAAAAGGAAAACCCAATTTGTTATCAATGCTCAGTTCAGAAGCCAGCATCTCTGATGGTATGGGGTTGCATGAGTGTGTGTGACATGGGCAGCTTGCATGTCTGGAAAGGCACCATCAATGCAGAAAAATATATTCAGGTTCTAGAACAACATATGCTCCAATCCAGATGTCATCTCTTTCAGGGAAGACCCTGCATTTTTCAACAAGATAATGCCAGACCACATTCTGCATCAATCACAACATCATGGCTGCGTTGGAGAAGGATCCGGGTACTGAAATGGCCAGTCTGTAGTTTTTATTCACGATTTGTATAGTGTCCCAACTTTTTAGGAATCCGGTTTGCACTGTAAATGCTTTGCTCCATCCCATCCCTGTGATTTGTGAGCCATTTGAGGGAATGTTTTTGGATTGTGTAGGACCTTTGCCTACAACGAATTTCCAGATTGAATCACTTCCGGTTTCCCCTGCGCTTCCCCTAGGAGGCAACGTAACTTGTCGTGTCTGCCTGCTTGTTGGTGTTTGTTTGTTTTTCTATTTTGTTTGTCGTTATTCGTTGGCATTTGCTTTGTATGTATTCTTTATTTATTTGTTTTTGTTAATAAAATACCTGTTAAATTTCTCCCTTTTGTCTTAGTATATTTTTGTCTTTTCTTTTTGTTATGGGCTGAACCCCTAGACTGGCTCGTAACAGGAAACATGACATATTTCATTGTGTGCACTGTGTGCTGTGCATCACAATGACAATCACTTTAACTTTCACTTTTTCACTAAAAGATTATATTCAGCAAGGTTGCATTTGTGGACAAAAAACCCTCCTGAATGTCCCTCACCCTATCTCTAAGGCTGCGCCCAGCCAACCTATGGAGGAAACTCATTTCTGCTGCTTGTATCCACAATCTCGTTCTTTATCTCATCACCATAGGTGAGGATTGGGACGTAGATCAACCGGTAAATCGAGAGCCTTGCTTTCTCACTCCCTCTTCACTACAACTGATCGGTTCAGCATCTGCATCACTGCAGACGCTGCTCCATTCTGCCTGTCAATCTACTGCTCCCTTCTTCACTCACTCGTGAACAAGAACATGAGGTACTTAAACTCCTTCACTTGAGGCAGGACCTCTCTCCCGGCCCGGAGTTGGCAAGCCACCCTTTTCTGGTCGAGAACTATGGTCTCAGATTTGGAGGTGCTGATCCTCATCCCACTAGGTGGTAGTAGCCTAGTGGGTAACACACTCACCTATAAAACAGAAGACCCAGGTTCAAATCCCACTTACTACCATTGTGTCCCTGAGCAAGACACTTAACCCTAAGTTGCTCCAGGGGGTCTGTCCCTGTAACTACTGATTGTAAGTCCCTCTGGATACGGGCGTCTGATAAGCTGCTTCACACTCGGCTGCAAACCTAACCAGTATGAGCTGAAGGTCAGAGCCTGATGAAGCTAGGAGGACCACATCAGCTGCAAAAAGCAGATTCAAGATTCTCCTGCCACCAAACACCCTCCACACCATAGTTGTGCCTAGAAATTCGGTCCATATAGGTTATGAAGAGAACTGATGACTTACTGCCGGCTATGCAGACCAAGCTCACACTCCTCTGTTACAGGGACTGAATGGCCCTTAACAAAAGGCCATCCACCCCATACTCCTGCCCCTGGGAACACGGCCATAAGCCTTTTCCAAATCCACAAAACACATGTGGATTGGTTGGACAAACTCCCATGCCCCCTCCATGACCCTAGCAAGGGAAAAGAGCTGTTCCACAGTTCCACGACCAAGACGAAAACCACATTGCACCTCTCCAATCTGAGATTCAACTATTGACCGGACCCTCATCTCCAGTACTTTGGAGTAGACCTTCCCAGGGAGGCTAAGGAGTGTGATCCCCCTGTAGTTGGAACACACCCTCTGGTCCCCCATCTTAAAACCGGAACTGCCCCCGATGTCCACGCAATGTTGCAGAGACATGTCAACCCTACAACATCCATAGCCATGAGATACCCAGGATGAATCTCATCCACACCCAGGGTTTTGCCGGTGTGTAGCAGTTTGACTACCTCAGCAACATCTGCCCCTGAGATTGGCCAGTACATACCCAGGTATCCCAGCCCTGGTTCCTCGTCAGAATGCGCATTGGTGGGATTGAGGAGTTCCTCCTTCTACTGCCCGACTATAGCCCCAGTTGACGTCAGCAGCTCCCCATCCCCACAGTGTGAGCGAGTTGCTGCCTTCCTCTCCTGAGGTGTCGGACGGTTTGCCAGAATCTCTTTGGAGCCTATCTGTATTCTTTCACCATGGCCACACCAAACTCCTCCCACGCCTGAGATTTTGCTTCTGGAGACCCAAAGACCAGCCATGCCCTGTAGGCCTCTTTCTTCAGCCTGACGCGACGTTTACCGCCACGACTGGCACCAGCCACTTTGCAAGCACAGCTAGCAACAGCCGCTTCAACAATCACAGAACAGAACAAGGTCCATTCAGACTCAATGTCCCCAACTGCTCTCGGGACGTGGTCAAAGCTCTGCCGGAGGTGGGAATTGAAGACCATCTTGACAGGTTCTTCTGCCAGGCGTTCCCAGCAGACCCTCACTATACATTTGAGTCTGACAAGTCTACATGGTGGTTATCAGTTGACAGCTCCGCTCCTCTCTTCCTGAGTGTCCAAAACATATGGGTGCAGGTCAGATGATACGACTACAAAGTCAATCATCGATCCTGCCACTTAGGCTGCCCTTATACCAAGTGTACCGACTGGCATCCTTATGTTTGAACATGGTGTCTGTTATGGCCAAACTGCGACTTGCACAGAAGTCCAATAACGATACACCACTCAAGGCTAACAAAAAGCCAACCCCAGCCCTCTGCCTCTCACCCGGAGCAACTCCAGCAAAAGAGAGTGTCCAACCTCTCTCAAGGACTTGGGTTCCAGAGCCAATGCTATGTGTCGAGGTGAGTCTGACTATATTTATCCGGTACCACTTAATCTCTTCCACAAGCTCCAGTACATCCAGAGGCCAAACATGGGAAGATCCACAACCAATGTTTCACCATAAGCCAGCCAGCCCCATTAGCTTTTCCTCTAGCTTCTTTTATGGCTCAGCTTGCAGACTTTACCTGGCAGGGGAGAAACCGTGATCAAGAAAGTGGTTCACCCAGGGTGAGGCTCAGCCAGTGGGAATCTCGACTGCATAATTTCTGGTAGTGGGGAAAAAATTTATGGGCCTGGACTTTTTACATGTCATGTGACATTCACTGTCAGAGTTATACCTCGTTCTAACACTTATTAAATAACTGGAGAAGAAAGACACTTTTTCCATCTGCAAGTTCTCCGTTCGCTGTTTTCCCAGATCCCGCCAGGTCTCGGTCACCTCGCCCCGGCGACTTTGTGTTGCAACACTTCTCTTGTTCCTCGGTTTCTCTTCCAAGCAGCTAATGATTAATGCTGATGTCTTTTAGATGTTAACATTACAAATACAGATGTTGGCTAATGTTTACTATAGCTGGTGTTTTCCAGCGGTTAACATTCCAAACACAGATGTAATACAAAAAGGGTGATTGCATGATAACTTATATACTTTTTCCAACATTCACCTTTGGTCATAGAATGTCTTGGCTACTGCAGCACCAGCATCAAAACAACTGTATCTCACTTTAAACCTCACTTTAAACAAGGCTAAGATGTTTTCCAAACAAGTGTGTTATACTGTACACAAGACAGATTCTAGTGTCCTTTTGCAGGTGCCTATGACAAAGCTGGTGTGATTCTGCTTTCACAGTTATGTTTAACTGTGTTTCTGTCAACTTTAGTTGAAATGTTTATTTGTTATATTCATGTTGATCATTCTGTACATTATGTAATGGCAGTTTGACGGTGGATTTTATGGTGGATTGGCGGAGAAGTGTAACCAAGGAATAAAATCCACCTGTGACTGATGAACCGTGGTGTCGTGTATGACCTGGAGGGAGTGAAAGTCAAACTCGTACCTGCCCAGACTCGCCCGACCTGTGCACATCCGACAGCTCATCGAGACGGGAACACAAATAAGCCACTCTTTAACGTAAAGGACACATAGGCTCATAAGGTTTTCATAAGGAGTCTATAGGTCAGACTCTAAAGTTTGTAGTCTGAAAAGTGACACAAGAGTTGGAAACTACAAGAGACCGTGTATTGACTGACAGCAACAGTGTTTCACGTACATGAATGTGCATTTACGTAATTGGTGTAAATTCATGTTGAACTGAACATTTATACAAGTTCAGTGTGTGACAAGGTTAACTCTGTTAAGGGTAATTTAATCTGTAATATTCCAGATGTATTTGGGTTAATCTGAAGGACAGTGATATCATTTAGTTAAGACCATTTATTCAGTATTTGTGGATTTTGTTGCCTGTGTATATATAATGTCTAAATAATTAGAATGTCACATACAAGTAAAGAAGCACAGGGTGCAGCAGCTTCTCTGGAAGAAGAGACAGAGCTAGAGCAGACAGAAGAAGCAAGTATTAGGCAAAGAATAATACAGCCTAAAGAGCCTCGTAGATGTGAAAGAGCCCAGATATTAACAGAAAAGTGAAAGGAGTTTCAGAAAGAGCAAATTGACAGCAAATACGAACGATGGAAAGCTCTGATTAAAGTAGCTAAAAGATCTGTGTTAAAAAGGATCCTAGTGACATCCTACAAGAACACAGTATCAGTATTCAAAGGGAATTATCTGAGTTGAATATTGCTTATGATGATTACCGAAGAATTGATCGTCCAGCCCATGACATGCGTCGCAAGATGGATAACTGCATCTCAATCACTAAGACTGTAGTACAAAATGCTCAATCTGAAATGCAGGGAACAGCGGAGGAGTTGATTTGGCCAGATCATAGTTCTGTATTCTCATCCTCAGCTTCCAGTGTTTCACCTCTGGCCTCTAATGGTTCTAAAGCTTTTTCCATTCGCTCTAATGTATCCTCAGTTAAAAGACAAGAAGCTGCTGCTGAGTATGCAGCTACACAAGCTGTATTGCAGATTATGGCTGAACAAGAGGGCCACCAAGAGAAACTGCAAAAACTTGATGCTGAAGAGAGGTTGATTGTTGCAGACCAAGAAGCAGCTGCATTAGCTCATCATCTTGAAGGAGAAAGGGAAGAAACATAACGTAAGCTAGAAAGACAGAAACAAGAGGCTGCTTTCTTAAAGAAACAGCAAGAAGAGAATGCTGCAAGAAGAAGGTCTGCAGAAAGCGTTTGGAGGAACTGAAAAGGCTGAATGCAGCCAAAGCATGGCTTCAAGTGTATGTTGAAAATGAGCTCAATCAAGCCCAAGAGATTGCTCCACAGAGCTTTCTGCTACATAAAGTAAGACAGTCAGTCAATCAGGTGAATCCTGAGGACCAGCACTCACAACCACCAAAGGATGCAGCGCCAAAACGCATGCTTCAAGATGACACAGGAGAGCTTGTGAAAGTCTTAGCTGAGGCTATATCAGCAAATAGGCTACCCATTCCAGAGCCCACAGTTTTTCCACTCAAGTTTAATCATTGGAAGTCATCCTTTCAAACACTAATTGAAAAGAAAAACATTCCAAGTTCAGAGAAGATATTCTTCCTTCAGAAATATGTTGGAGGAGCAGCTAGAGGTTATTTTCTGATCGGTTCAGATACTGCATATGCTGCCTGTCGAGCAGCATATGGGCCTGTCGAGGCCTGTCGAGACAAATTACATGCCGGGCCAAAAATAGCATCAAGAGAGAGTTCTGACAATGAGAGTTTGCATGTTCTTGATGATGGCGTTGAAAATCAAAAACTGACAGCCAAGTTGCCTGACTGGTTAAGCAACAGATGGAACCGGAAAGCCACTCAGTACCAGCTGGAGCGTGGAAGGTTCCCAGATTTCAAGTATTTTGTAACATTCCTGACAATGGAGGCTCATATTGCTTGTAACCTTGTTACATCTTACTATGCTTTGCGGCAAGGGGAACCGTAAAAGACAAGGTCTAAACCTCAGAATGTAGTGACCTCTAAGAACCAAGCTGCAAGTGCGAAAATCTTTACAACTAACACTACTGAGAAGAACATAAGCACATGTGTGTTTTGTAAAAAAACAGGACATGTCTTACACAAGTACTGCAGACTAACCACAAATCCAGTTGCTGATCGAATCAAGTTCATTCAGAGTGAGAAACTGTGCTTCGGCTGTTTGAGTCCTGGCCATCAATCCAAGAATTGCAGCAACCGGATGGTCTGCGACACCTGTTCAAAACGCCACCCCACATGCCTACATGAGGATCGCTCAAAACAACAAGAATATAATGAGGCAAGTTACAATAAGGAAAGCAATTGCCACAACCACAAGACACCACTCAAGAAACTACATCTAATAGGGTTGTGCATGATAGTAATAGCGGTCAGACTTCAGCGATAGTTCCTGTTTATGTGTCCATGCCAAGTGATTCAAACAAAGAAGTCCTTGTCTATGCTCTGTTAGATTCACAAAGTGACTCTTCATTCATTCTTGAGGAAGTAGCAGGTGTTCTAGATGAAACTGTCTACAATGTCTTCCATGGAAAAGACTCAAAAGCCTACAAATAAGAGGGTTATTTTTTTCCTAAGAAGATCACAGTGCAAACGGTTTACACTCGTGAATTCATACCTGCAAATCCTACACACATTCCGACGCCAGAGACTGCAAGGGCCTGGCCTCATTTGGAGCATCTTGCAGAACACATTGCCCCACAGAAGGAATGTAAAATCGGTCTTCTGATCGGGTATAAGCTGGCTTCCAGGCATAAGCTGGCTGACTACACCATAACCCTGGATAGCCTTTCTATCTCACCAAGTATTGAAGTAAAGGATCTAGGTGTCATCATTGATGCAGGTCTCTCATTCAATTTGCACGTAGATAATGTCACTAGGATAGTGATTCTTTCAATTAGAAATATTGCGAAAATAAGACATATAATTTCAATGCATGATGCAGAAAAGTTGGTCCATGCATTCATTATATTTGCAAAACAAGAATCAAAGAAATGACTGCTCCAGAAGATGTACTTAAGGTGCTGGAATCTGACTTCAGTGAAAGACTTGGAGAAAAGGCAAATCTCTCTCAAGAAGATCTCCAGTTTTTGACTAAAATGAAAGATGAAATTAAACACAAAGAAGATGGTCATTATGGTCTTTGATTGCTCTGCAAGATTTCAAGACATATCATTGAATGACCACCTTCTTACAGGGCCAGAGCTCACAAACACTTTGGTGGGAGTTCTTTGTAGATTTCAAAAGGGTCCAGTCGCTATGTGTGATGTGGAACGAATGTTTCATCAATTCCATGTAAAGCCTGAAGACCAAGGCTACTTGAGGTTCTTATGGTGGGAGAATGGTGATCTGGAGTCTCTTTTTTCGGATGAAAGTCCATTTATTTGGAGCAGCTTCCTCACCAGGCTGTACCAATTTTGGACTTAAACATCTAGCCACAGAAGGTCAGGATCAATTTAACCAAAGCACTGTTAAATTCTTCCAAATAAATTTTTATGTTGACCATGGACTGGTGAGTGTAAGGTCTGATGCTGAGGTAATCAAGCTGATGAAGGAAGCAAGCATTCTGCAGTGCAGGCAAGCTTAGACTATATGCAGGGAGTGCAGAATTATTAGGCAAGTTGTATTTTTGAGGAATAATTTTATTATTGAACAACAACCATGTTCTCAATGAACCCAAAAAACTCATTAATATCAAAGCTGAATGTTTTTGGAAGTAGTTTTTAGTTTGTTTTTATTTTTAGCTATTTTAGGGAGATATCTGTGTGTGCAGGTGACTATTACTGTGCATATTTATTAGGCAACTGAACAAAAAACAAATATATACCCATTTCAATTATTTATTTTTACCAGTGAAACCAATATAACATCTCCACATTCACAAATATACATTGACATTCAAAAACAAAACAAAAACTAATCAGCGACCAATATAGCCACCTTTCTTTACACTCAAAAGCCTGCCATCCATGGATTCTGTCAGTGTTTTGATCTGTTCACCATCAACATTGCGTGCAGCAGCAACCACAGCCTCCCAGACACTGTTCAGAGAGGTGTAATGTTTTCCCTCCTTGTAAATCTCACATTTGATGAAGGACCACAGGTTCTCAATGGGGTTCAGATCAGGTGAACAAGGAGGCCATGTCATTAGTTTTTCTTCTTTTATACCCTTTCTTGCCAGCCACGCTGTGGAGTACTTGGACGCGTGTGATGGAGCATTGTCCTGCATGAAAATCATGTTTTTCTTGAAGGATGCAGACTTCTTCCTGTACCACTGCTTGAAGAAGGTGTCTTCCAGAAACTGGCAGTAGGACTGGGAGTTGAGCTTGACTCCATCCTCAACCCGAAAAGGCCCCACAAGTTCATCTTTGATGATACCAGCCCAAACCAGTACTCCACCTCCACCTTGCTGGCATCTGAGTCGGACTGGAGCTCTCTGCCCTTTACCAATCCAGCCACGGGCCCATCCATTTGGCCCATCAAGACTCACTCTCATTTTATCAGTCCATAAAACCTTAGAAAAATCAGTCTTGAGATATTTCTTGGCCCAGTCTTGATGTTTCAGCTTGTGTGTCTTGTTCAGTGGTGGTCGTCTTTCCGCCTTTCTTACCTTGGCCATGTCTCTGAGTATTGCACACCTTGTGCTTTTGGGCACTCCAGTAATGTTGCAGCTCTGAAATATGGCCAAACTGGTGGCAAGTGACATCTTGGCAGCTGCACGCTTGACTTTTCTCAGTTCATGGGCAGTTATTGTGCGCCTTGGTTTTTCCACACACTTCTTGCGACCCTGTTGACTATTTTGAATGAAACGCTTGATTGTTCGATGATCACGCTTCAGAAGCTTTGCGATTTTAAGAGTGCTGCATCCCTCTACAAGATATCTCACTATTTTTGACTTTTCTGAGCCTGTCCTGACCCATTTTGCCAAAGGAAAGGAAGTTGCCTAATAATTATGCACACCTGACAACATGCATGAAGAGGATGATGTGGACAAAATACTCATTTGCCTAATAATTCTGCACTCCCTGTAAGTTAATTTCCAACAGCAAGAAGATATTGGATTCAATACCACAGGAAGAGTGTGTTGACAGTGTGAAAGAAGGGAGCCACTCTTGGAAAGTGCACCACCACAGATGCCAAGCAATGGCATCATGTGCAGTCCAAATACAATCCAGCGGATCATGCTTAGAGAGGTCTATCAGTAGATAAGCTCGTTGCTTCAAATTGGTTTACTGGACCAGATTTTCTATGGGAAAAGGAGCTACCCACAAGTGATGCTAAGGTGGAAGAGGTTAGTGATAATGATCCAGAGCTTCGAAAAGCTCAGGTGCTCAACACCAGCACAAAGGTATATAGAACATTGTTGGACCGCCTGACTAAGTTTTCTGACTGGAGAAGAGCTGTTAAAGCTATTGCTTGTCTTAAATGTCGTGCTAAGCAAGTAACAGGTCTTAATCCTAAACTAAATGGAAGTACAAGTGTTGAAGAAAGACGAGAAGCAGAACTTTTCATAATCAGATTGGTCCAAAATGAAGCATTCAGCAGTGAAATCAAAGATTTACAACAATGCAAGGACATAAAATCTAAAGACAAAGCAAACATGCTACACAAATTAAGTCCATTTGTGGATGAGCAGGGTGTGCTGAGAGTAGGTGGACGCTTGACAAGATCTGGTCTTCATCCACACGTTAAACATCCTTCCATTCTGCCAAAAACAAGTCATGTGTCTTCTTTACTGATCAAGAATCATCATGAGAAAGAACAGCATCAAGGAAGAGGTATGACTGTAAATGAATTGCGATATGGATCATTGGATGCAGCAGTGAAGTTGCCTCACATATCTATAAGTGCATCACATGCAGGAAGTATAGAAGGAACACACAAGATCCAAAGATGGCAGATTTGCCAAATGCCAGAATGGAAATTACCCCTCTATTCACATATTTTGGCATAGATTGCTTTGGAACATGTGAAGGATGCAAGAAAGAAACTGAAGAAGTATGGTCTTCTTTTCACTTGCATGTGTTGCAGAGCCAAAATGCTTGATCGAAATGCTTAGTTCAGATGCTTTCATCAATGCATTGTGTGCATTCATGGCAATACGTGGGAATGTAAGACAGTTGAAATGTGATCAAGGTACCAACTTTGTGGGTGCAAAAGGAGAGTTCATGGATGCAATGAAGAACTTGGATCATAAACAGTTGAAGGAATATGGCTGCGAGTTTGTAATGAATCCCCCATCATCAAGCCATATGGGAGGAATATGGGAGAGACAAATAAGGACAATCAGAAGTGTTCTAACAGCAATCCTTGATCAGTCTGCTAGAAGACTTGACAGTGCTTCACTTAGAACCTTTCTGTATGAAGTGATTATAAATAGCAGACCTCTGACAACAGAGCACTTAAATAATCCAACAACTCACATCCAACAACTCACAGCAAATCACATTCTCCTGATGAAGTCTAACATAATATTGCCACTCCCTGGTCAGTTTGTGAGTTAAGAGATGGCGTCAGGTGCAGTTCTTAGCAAATGAGTTTTGGACAAGGTGAAAAGGGAGTTTCTTCCTAATCTTCAGCAAAGACAGATATGGCAAAGGGATAACAGAAACCAAGGTTAATGGCAGGACAGTGCTCCATGAAATCAATGGAGACTAGCAAGAGTCACAGAGGTGTATTCCAGCTCTGATGGAAGGGTCAGAAAGGTAAAGCTGTTGATTAGCGACTCAACCTTAGACAAACAACGAAAACTAAATTTATCTTGATAGGCCAGTGCAAAAAATAGTTCTACTGGTTGAAGCAGAATAAGCATGTGTTGAACCGTAGTAAATGTTCATAACTTCAGGGTTCAAATGAGCAGGGAAATCTCAAATTGAGATTTGGTGGGAGTTTAACTGCCATAAATGTAAATGATTTCAATTGGTTTAATTTATTGTGTTTATTTATTTTCTTCATTTTATAAACATTTTTGCCTTATGGGTAGGAACCATGTTACATTCCGTGTTGCACACAGTCACCTTTAAGTGACGCAAGAAAGGTTAAGAAGCTAGGAGAAGCCGTAAATTAAAGAAGGCATAAAGAAGATTAAATAATCTGTTTCAAAGTGAAAGTAAGCTGTAAAGAAGAGGAAGAAGAAGTTGGAAGTGTTTCTTGTTTTTGTTTCTAAAGCGAACTTATTCCCTCACGGTACGTGCAGCCAGCGAGGTACATTTAACTGTGTTTCTGTTTTATTGTGCATTTGTCAACTTTAGTTTAAATGTTTATTTGTTATATTTATGTTGTTCATTCTGTACATTATGTAATGACAGTTTGACGGTGGATTTTATGGTGGATTGGCGGAGAAGTGTAACGAAGGAATAAATCCATCTGTGACTGATGAACCGCGGTGTCGTGTCTTACCTGGAGGGAGTGAAACCCCCCATGTGCATGGTAAATTAAACTTGGAAAATCAATTTAGTTGACATTCGTTATCGCAGCTCCCCAGATGGGAAAATTACCACCACAACTGGCATCACGAACAGGATCCGCGTGAATCCGCCAGGACCTGACCGGAGGGCTGATCACCCCTGGTCACCGAGATCCATCTCCAAAACCTCATTTTAGAGTTTCAGAGTGACTGGGGCTGTGGTCAGCATCCTTGGCCAATTCCGCCGGGATTTTCCTTTTTTTGTCGTCTGGGGACACGAGCCCGGTGAGCTAAAAATACTACACCTTAAACATTTAATTAATTTAATAATAATAATAATAATAAAAAACTCAGGTAGAATGAAACCTGGAGAATTTAGAAGGTTAATAAATCCAAAGCTTTATTGATAAGGGAAATTGCATATTTGCTTTATTCTGTGGTCAACTGAATTCATCCAAGTAAAGGGGTGTCACCTTTCCCATTTGTACTCTGACGTGGAATAAAGTGTGAGGCGAGAACAGGTTACAAGATCACGAATAATTGTGATCCTTTGTAACAATATCACAAAATGCACGCATTTGCGAATCTCTCTCTTGTTTTGTTTTGGAACTGAACTGTTAGCAAGAAATTTTACCATCTGGTAAAATCAATTTCCAGCGGGTTTACACTTTAGTCAGCTTTGAAGGGAATATGGGAAAATATTTTTCATTTATATTTTGTGGATTTTGTTTGTTTTTCTTTCTGAGCATTTTAAAATTAAGTTTGTGGAAAGCTGGGGAAAAATATAAGTGTATATAAATTTTGTAATATGTAATATAAGTTGTATTCCCCTTTTGCAGAATTCTTGGACCTGCAGGCCGACCGGAAACTGAAGCTCCACCCATCCTAAAAACCATTGTGACCCTGCTGGAGCAACCGTACAGTAACAACAGAAACCACCACAGCACGATGACATCACTGCCTCGACTCCACAGGAGAAATTCACCATCAGAGCAGCTGCCTCATTCTCTCCTTCAAAGACCCGTTCAGGCGCCATTTACGAGTCGGACGCCTCACCATCATCTGGACAATCATGACCCTCAACTGCAACCCTCCCCATGATTCAGGTGGCTGGAACAGATGGCCCTGTGTATGTGTACAGACCATGGATGACTGAAAATCTTCTGAACTCTTCCAAGCACCTCACTAATACAGACTGAGGGGGTGCAGGCCTGTCCATTGCCATGAATGATTTCGTCTTAGAGTTCACACCGACATCCACCAAAATGGCTCAGCATCCCGGCCCTGCATCCTGTGCAACCGCTGATCAAAATGATGTCGGTACTGTGCGTGAGGATGTGGATTACAGATGCTGGGCAGATTCTTCAGTGCGTCTCGCTGACGTTCTGTGCCACGCCCAGGCCAGACAGGTTGAAGCAAGGGTCAAGGAAGATATATTGATATATAAGGAAGATATATCAGTGGAAGATATATTGACCCAAAGAAAAAAAACTTCACATTTATATTGTACTGCCATTGTGGGTTTTCATTTATTGTGTTGCCCCAGCCACAGCATTTTGATGACCAATATGATGCTTTTTTCCCATGATTTAAATGATTTTTGTTCATGATTGTGCATCTGCTTGTTCGTCCTGCTCCTTCCTGGTCAGTTGGGAATTCAAATGTAGCTGATGGTGGTGTCCTTTACTTCAGGCGTCTGAGATCATACTTTCAGGGAAACCTTCCTTCTTGACAGATCAAACACAGCAGCATACAGAGACTATTCAACTTGATCAAAGGCTTTACACACTTGGTGGGGTTCATTGTTTGGAGTCTGATGAAGTCAATCTGGTTGTAGTTTTGAGGTGTTCAGAGGGAAAAACTGTTTCATATAAAATAAATTCTGATCCTAAACATCTTAATCATACTGAACATGAACATGAATCTTTTAACAGTGCAATTTCCAATTCCTGATTGGTTGTTATCATTATTATGATGTCCACGCAAAACAAAAGTGCAGAAATGTCATGAACCTGCGACATCCCATCTTACACTGTAAAACAGTTGTTGTAATTTATTTGGCTTTTGTTCCTACTGTAAAATGTTTGGTCCACATTTCTCTGAGTTCTGCAAGCCTTTAACTGCCCTCACTCATTCTAAATCAATGTCTTCTCAGGTACTGTAGAACCCTGATGCAGAGAAGGCCCTCTTAGCTTTTAACAGGCCCTTCAATCCCTACCCACATTAGGCTTGCCCGACCCCTCCAAGAATGTGACTATATGACCTCTGTTCTCCTACAACTACATGGTGATTCGCTCCGTCCTGTATCTTATTTTTCAAGCATTCTTTTATTTTTATTTTTTGGGGGGAAGGTATGTGAGTCACTATTGGATGTACTGTTACACGGTCCATGTGAATGTACCAAACAAAAAGTTACTGCTATAATAGCCTCGGATTTTCAGCATGACGGAGGATGGGTTTCTACACGGGTACACTGTTTTTTTTTGGACAGTGGTAGCCTAATGAAGTGGCCCTGTAATCAGAAGGTTGCCAGTTTGAATCCCGAACCACAAAAGCCCCATCCCCACACACTGCCCCTGAGTGCCTGTCATGGCTGCCTACTGCTCACCAAGGGTGAAGGGTTAAAAGCAGTGGACAAATTTTGTTGTGTGCTGTGTACCACAATGACAAATCACTTTCAATCACAATCCTGGAAGCAAGCTGGTGTCCCCTTGTGGATGGGACATGATTGTGAAAGTGTTCTGTCTAGGGTTGCATAAGGTGCATACTCCACATTCTAACATCTCCCCCCATAAACAAAACAAAAAAATGTATTCGACAATTTAAACAAAGAATTCATTTTTTTTTCAAATAAAGTTTTTTTTTGAAGAGCAAACCAGTATATTAGATTAAAAATCAGAATTACAAGACTGTTCCCACAGCCATACACATCAAGTCACATCCACCGGTTGTAACCTCTATAATGCATCAGCATTCACATTATTCCTGCCAGCGATATGCTTGACCATCAGACTATATGGCTGGGGCACTAGGCCCCACCCACGATGACTGGCAGTTTTGATCATGGCAAGGAATTTAAGAGTATTGTGGTTAGTATAAACCACTACATCACCTTTTTAACATGAAGAGTACACCTCAAAGTGCTGAACAGACAACACCAGATGGTAGAAATGGTAGAATACCGAATAGGCTCACTGCCACCATAGCAAAATTGGGAACAAAACGTCGGTAAAAGCCACACATTCCCAACACCTGCATTCCCTCACGCCATGTTTTAGGAACTGGTAGATCCAAAATTGCCTGAACCTCAGCCCATCTAGGCAACACCTGGCCCAGACTCACCAAATGACCCAACTATGTCACTTGACCTTTCCCGATCTCACATTTCTCAAGGTTCACTAATACTTGCTGCATGTGTCACATGTGTTCATCCCAGGTATCACTGTGGACAACCACATCATCAATATACACCATCACGATTGTGAGCCTGGCAATCACCCTTACAATCAACCTCTGAAAGGTGAAGTGAAGTGATTGTCACGTGTGATACACAGCAGCACAGCATACGGTGCACACAGTGAAATTTGTCCTCTGCATTTATCCCATCACCCTGAGTGAGCAGTGGGCAGCCATGACCGGTGCCCAGGGAGCAGTGTGTGGGGACGGTGCTTTGCTCAGTGACACCTCAGTGGTACCTTGGCGGGTCGGGATTTGAACCGGCAACCTTCTGATTACGGGGCCGCTAGGCCACCACTGCCGGTTGCGGGAGCATTCTTCAAATGGAGGAACATTACACATGTATGAACAGTCAGGAGTCACAAACGCATAGATTTCCCTTGCTTGAGCAGACAATGGAACCTGCCAGTACTCTTTGAGTAAATCCAACTTGAAAACGAACTGAGCTCAACTGATATGGTCAGTACAATCCAAAACCCATCATTCATCATTCTAACGGGGGACCATTGTGAGTGTTCTCTACTGCTATATCATTTACTGGTATGGGAACTGCACTGTTGCTGAGCAGAAGACCCTGCAGTAGATAGTGAAGACAGCAGAGCGCATCATCGGGGTTACACTTCCACCCATTTCCAAGCTCTACGAGAAACACCTGATCCGTTGAGCTCGGAACATAATGAAGGACTCACACCATCCCTTTCATGACCTATTCTCCCTCCTACTGTCTGGCAGACAGTTCCGCAGAATCAGAACTGTAACTGCCAGACACTGCAAGAGCTTCTTCTCCAAAGCAGTCAGCGCTCTCTATGCACACAATGCTCTGCAATCACCAAAAAAACTGATAAACTCAACAATACACCTCCAGCCTTATGCACCTGATAACACTGACCATTTTGCACATCTCTGTTCATTTTGCACATGTTTGTCTGGCGTATTCTGTTTGAAATACCAAACATATCCACTTACAAGCATCCTACATGATGTTGTCCGGTTTGTCCTGTTCATTGTAGAGAAAAGCTTTACTTTTCTCTTATAAAGTTTTGTACAGTATTTAAATTTTAGTTAGTACAGTTTAATGTGTATCTACATATATATTTTTCTTGCTTTTATGATTGCACTATGGGGGGGGGGTCTGTGTGAAACAGTATTTCAATACAAAGTATACTGTGTATACTGTTGTACTGACAATAAACCAATCTTTAATCTTAAAGCCAAGGGATGGGAAAAGCCTCTGTTCGAATCACCTGATTTACTTTGCGATAGTCAATACACAATCGCCACAACTTACTAGGCTTCAGAACTAAAACCAGTCACTTTTACCTGGCTCCACTGCCCCAATCTCATGCATTTAAGCTAATTCTTCTTTGACTCTGGAAAATTTAAAAGGAGGGAGCCTACGGTCCTTCTTTTGGGCCTCAAGGAGCACAGCAGGACTGGGTTACAAAACCAAAAGATGCAGAGGGTGGCTCCACGGATTCACAAGGGTGATCACTCATCTCAACCAATGTTTGCTTAGCTTGAGACCAAGAAAACACCCAACACCCACAGTGACAGCATCAGTAACTGCATTTGATTTTATCCACACTGTGTGGAGTGGTACAGAGCCATACTCCCCTCCAACAATTTAAACCAATACTGATGTCTTCAAGGAAGAACTCTCAGGGAGTGCTAGCATTCCAGCGAGCAGAAGAGACTGTTTGCTACACTGTAATGGCCACCTCAGGCTCTCCTTGAAAGATGGACACCAACCCCTCTGAAACAAAAAGTCATTTGCGTAGGACACTACATTTAAATTCCACAAGAATCATTAGCTGTCTTAAATCTTGAAATGTATATACACACTTCACTTTCACCGAGACACTTATCAAAAACACATTTTTGCTGCCTTGCCAGATTTACATTTAAGGCATTTGGCAGACGCCCTTATCCAGAGTGACTTACGACGTGCTTTCAAGTTACCATCGATGAAGAGATCAATTCTGGTTCACTAGGACCCCCAACTATGAATACAATCTTTTTATTCACTCTGTTGTAGATTCTGTACAAAAAGTTCGACAATAACTTGTAACTTTCTTAATCTAAATATTCTTTAAAGAAGAAGGTCTTGAGCTGTCGTTTGAAAATACTCAGTGACTGAGCTGTTCTGACCTCGAGGGGAAGATAATTCCACCACCAAGGGGCCAAGACAGAGAAGAGTCTAGATGAATGTTTTCCTTTTACCTTTAGCAATGGAGGGACCAGGCGAGCAGTACAGAAGAATACGAGGTGCAGTGCGAGTAGTAATAAGGGCTGTGAGGTAGGATGGGGCTACTCCATGTTTGGCTTTGTAGGCCAGCATCAGTATTTTGAATCTGATGCGTGCAGCTACTGGGAGCCAGTGGAGGGAACGTAGCAGAGGGGTGGTGTGGGTGAATTTGGGAAGGTTGAAGATCAGTCGCGCTGCTGCATTTTGTATGAGTTGTAGAGGTCGGATGGTGCGTAGTGGTAGACCAGCTAGAAGGGAGTTGCAGTAGTCCAGTCTTGAGATTACTAAGGACTGAACCAGTAGCTGGGTGGCCTGTGTTGACAGATATTGTAGAGAAGGAATCTACATGAGCGGGAAAGATTGCTGATGTGAGTCGAGAAGGAGAGTTGCATGAAGCAATCACACAACATCAAACGCAACACCGGGATGCTGCACTTATTGTGGCAAGGGAATTTCAATAATGCCAGCCTCAAACGCACAGTGCCAAACTTTCATCAGCCCATCACCTACTCCACCAGGGGTGATAGGACATTGGCCCATTGATACACAACAATTAAGGACGGCACAATCTCATCCACCATTTGGTAAATCCAACCACACCGCCATCTTCCTCATGCCTAAATACAAACAAAGGCACAAACAGGAACCTCCGGTTCAGATAGAGGTGGCACGCTGGACGGACCAATTGGTGGTCGCTCTTCAGGATGCACTGGATGACGCACACTGGGACATGTTCCGAAACAGCTCCGAGAACATCAATGTGTTTACGGAAGCAGTTGTGAGTTTAATTGGGAAACTAATGGACAATACAGTTCAGAAAACGATAGTCAGAAGTGATGAAGTTCTTTGAACGGCTGGTCAGAGACATCATAATTTCTTCACTACTGGACACACTTGACCCACTGCAGTTTGCTTACAGTCCAAACCGATGTGCAGATGATGCCATTTCTTATCTCCTCCACTCAGCACTCACCCACCTGGACACTCGGAAGGGAAATTATGTTAAAATGCTCTTCATTGACTACAATTCAGCATTTAACACAATAATCCCTTCCACACTCACCACCAAGCTGGAGCACCTGGGATTCAGCTCATCTCTCTGTCAGTGGATCTCCAACTTCCTAACTGGAAGACCACAGGCAGTAAGGATGGGCGGACATGTCTCAGCCAGCATCACTCTCAGCACTGGAGCCCCCCAGGGCTGTGTTTTGAACCCCCTGCTGTACTCTCTGTACACCTACAAATGTGCAGCCACTACAAACTCCACCACTATCATTTAGTTTGCTGACGACACTGTCGTGGTGGGCCTGATCTCTGACAATGACGAAACAGCCTACCTGCAGGAGGTTGGAAATCTGGAGAATTGAATTGGTGCCAGAGAAACAATATCCACCTGAATGTCAGCAAGACAAAGGAGTTTATAGTGGACTTTAGTACCAAGCAGGAGAGGAACTACCAGACCCCTGTCATCATCAGGAGCCCAGTGGAGAGAGTGGACACCTTCTGATACCTCGGTGCACATACGTAGTAGCATGATTGGGGAATGAGTGGATAGATGCCCTTTCTGTTTTTTACCCAGCTATAAATATCAATATAATTACTAATCCAATATAAAATTGCTTTCAAATTGGCACACCAGTAGTAATATAGAAAGTAGGGAAGTGACTTTCTCCCCGGGGTGGATGTATTATTTTACAAGTTATTCTGGGCTGTTTCTTGTTCCAAATGAAATATATATAAACAGTGACTAAAGTTTAAAATGGTTTAAAGTTGTTCGCCTGTTAATATTCACTCATCACATCAGTCTTATCCGATCAAGTTAGGCTGTGGCTTCTGCCGAGGCTGCAATGTGCTTCTTAATGTAGGTCATGGCTTTGTCCGGGTCCACAAAATCTTTCTCTATCCCATTGTGGGTGATCCGGAGACTAGTAGGGAACATGAAGCTGTATCGGCCAACACCTGGCTGGCCGTGCAGTAGTTTCCTCACTTCTGTAAAGGTTGCTCATGATTTGCAGACCTTAGCGTTGTAACCCGGGAAGATAACAATCAGTTTACCATTGAATTGGAGCGGGACCAGGCTTTGAGCTTGTCACAGAACTTCAACAGTCTTGGTAATAGTATAATTTTGCTACAATCGCCTTACAGCCTGGATTACACTGGGCACTGCTTCGATGTGAGTGATCCATAAGAATGTTTTTGTCAAGTTTAAGCACCTCAGTCACAAGCTTTGACACCATTTCCGTGGGGCTTGATCCAGGTCCCTCTGAGCCTCCCAGGATTCGTACACTGCACCTCCGCATTCTCCCCCATATGAAAGTGAAGTTACGTGCACACAACAAAATGTGACAGACGCCCAGAGAGCAGTGTGTGGGGAAAGTGCTTTGCTCAGTGGCACCTCAGCAGATAGGGACAAGAACCGGAAACCTTCTGATTACAGGTCTGCTTCCTTAAGGCCGAAGGCCGGACAACCCTGCATAATCAATTCAGCTAAACCCCACTCCAAATTCTGCTTTGAAAATCTTGAACTTTAAACCAAAGGGGCTTGAAAACATATCAAAGAGTGAAAACTCACGGTTTACTGTAAAATTATGATGACGAAAAGGCAAAAAGTTGGAGTGATAAGTTTTTATTTGCAACACAACAAATAAAGTGCACACCTTCCAGAGGCAATGCAATACTGGGTCTATGCGTGGAGTGGTTGGAGCAAGCCCCTGTTCTAAAAATCTGCGTAATATGTAGTCCCACGCTGGGGGACGTAGTTACATCTTACAGCACATGGTATTCACAGGCAGTCTCCCATCCAAGTACTAAGTATTTTCACTCTTTGTAATGTTTTGAAAGCCCCTTTTGTTTAAAGTTTAAGATTAGTTAAAGAACCTGGTATTCCCAGGCAGTATGCCATCCAATACTAACCAGGCCCAAGCTTTCTTAGCTTCCAAGATCAGATTAGATTGGGCATTCTTCAGCTGCTATGGCTGTGAGCAAACTCTAGTTGAAATTCTTGCACTTTAAACAAAAGAGGCTTTCAAAACATTACAAAGAGTTAAAATACCCCTTATCTTACTTTAAAAAAAGCTAACAAAGCGATGTAAATATCTATATTTTAAAAAGTTTTTCAATAGTTACATCTTACAGCACCTGTTATTTCCAGGCAGTCCCACATCCAATACTAACCAGGCCCAAGCCTTCTTAGCTTCCAAGATCCGACGAGATTTGTCATTCTTAAGCTGGTATGGCCGTGAGCAAACTGTAAATGAAAATCTTGGACATTAAACAAAAGGGGCTTTTAAAACATTGCAAAGAGTGAAAATACCCCTTAACTTACTTTTAAAAAAGCAAACAAAGCGATGTAAATAATTTCATTTTAAAAGGTTTTTCAATAGTTAGAGCTTAAGGCACCTATTATTCCCAGGCAGTCTCCCATCCAAGTACTAACCAGGCCCAAGCCTTCTTAGCTTCCAAGATCAGTTGAGATTTGGCATTCTTCAGCTGGTAAGGCCGTGAGCAAACTCTGCTTGAAAATCTTGGACTTTAAACAAAAGGGGCTTTTAAAACATTACAAAGAGTGAAAATACTCCTTATCTTACTTTAAAAAAAAAGCTAACAAAGTGATGTAAATAACTTCATTTTAAAAAGTTTTTCAATAATTACAGCAACTGGTAATCCCAGGCAGTCTCGCATCCAAGTATTAACCAGGCCGAGGCCTTCTTAGCTTCCAAGATCATACGAGATTGGGCGTTCTTCAGCTGGTAAGGCCGTGAGCAAACTCTGCTTGAAAATCTTGGACTTTAAACAAAAGGGGCTTTTAAAACATTACAAAGAGTGAAAATACTCCTTATCTTACTTTTAAAAAAGCTAATAAAGCGATGTAAATAACTTCATTTTAAAATGTTTTTCAATAGTTACAGCACCTGGTTTTCCCAGGCAGTATCCCAACCAATACTAACCAGGCCAAAGCGTTCTTAGCTTCCAAGATCAGACGAGATTGGGCGTTCTTCAGCTGGTATGGCCGTGAGCAAACTCTGCTTGATCATCTTAGACTTTAAACAAAAGGGGCTTACCAAAACATTACAAAGAGTGAAAAAAACCCTAAATATACTTTAGAAAAAGCTAACAAAGCGATGTAAATAACTTCATTTTAAAAAGTTTTTAAATAATTACAGTTTACCACACCTAGTATTCCCAGGCAGTCTCACATCCAATACTAACCAGGCCCAAGCCTTCTTAGCTTCCAAGATCAGATGAAATTGGGCGTTATTCAGTTGGTATGGCTGTGAGCAAACTCTGCTTGAAAATCTTGGACTTTAAACAAAATGGGCTTTCAAAACATTACAAAGAGTGAAAATACCCCTTAACGTCCTTTAAAAAAAGCTAACAGAGTGATGTAAATATCTTTATTTTAAAACGTTTTTCAATAGTTACAGTTTACAGCACCTGGTATTCCCAGGCAGTCTCCCATCTAAGTACTAACCAGGCCCAAGCCTTCTTAGCTTCCAAGATCAGTTGAGATTTGGCGTTCTTCAGCTGGTAAGGCCGTGAGCAAACTCTGCCTGAAAATCTTGGACTTTAAACAAAAGGGGCTTTCAAAACATTACAAAGAGTGAAGATACCCTTCACTTACTTTAAAAAAAGCTAACAAAGCGATGTAAATAACTTCATTTTAAAATGTTTTTTAATAGTTA
This sequence comes from Denticeps clupeoides, assembly GCF_900700375.1. Lineage (NCBI taxonomy): Eukaryota > Metazoa > Chordata > Actinopteri > Clupeiformes > Denticipitidae > Denticeps > Denticeps clupeoides. The sequence continues at coordinate 13,824,610 of NC_041708.1, forward strand.
CAGCACCTGGTATTCCCAGGCAGTAACCCATCCAATACTAACCAGGCCCAAGCCTTCTTAGCTTCCAAGATTAGACGAGATCGGCGTTCTTCAGCTGCTATGGCCGCGAGTAAACTCTGCTTGAAATTCTTGGACTTTAAACAAAAGGGGCTTTCATAACATTACAAAGAGTGAAGATACCCCTTAACTTACTTAAAACAAGCTAAGAAAGCGATGTAAATAACTTCATTTAAAAAAGGTTTTAAATAGTTAAAGTGTAAAGCACCTGGTATTCCCAGGCAGTCTCCCATCCAAGTACTTACCAAGCCCAAGCCTTCTTAGCTTCCAAGATCAGATGAAATTTGGCGTTCTTCAGCTGGTATGGCCATGAGCAAACTCTGCCTGAAAATCTTGGACTTTAAACAAAAGGGGCTTTTAAATCATTACAAAGATTGAAAATACCCCTTATCTTACTTTTCTAAAAGCTAATAAAGCGATGTAAAAAAACTTCTTTTTAAAATGTTTTTTAATAGTTACAGCAACTGATATTCCCAGGCAGTCTCCCATCCAATACTAACCAGGCCCAAGCCTTCTTAGCTTCCAACATCAGACGAAATTGGGCATTCTTCAGTTGGTATGGCCGTGAGCAAACTCTGCTTGAAAATCTTGGATTTAAAAAAAAAAAAGGGGCTTTTAAAACATTACAAAGAGTGAAAATACCCTTTAACTACCTTTAAGAAAAAATAACAGAGCGATGTAAATATCTTTATTTTAAAACGTTTTTCAATAGTTACAGTTTACAGCACCTGGCATTCCCAGGCAGTCTCCCATCCAAGTACTAACCAGGCCCAAGCCTTCTTAGCTTCCAAGATTATACGAGATTGGGCGTTCTTCAGCTGGTAAGGCCGTAAGCAAACTCTGCTTAAAAATCTTGGACTTTAAACAAAAGGGGCTTTCAAAACATTACGAAGAGTGAAGATACCCCTTAACTTACTTAAAACAAGCTAAGAAAGCGATGTAAATAACTTCATTTAAAAAAGGTTTTAAATAGTTAAAGCGTAAAGCACCTGGTATTCCCAGGCAGTCTCCCATCCAAGTACTTACCAGGCCCAAGGCTTCTTAGCTTCCAAGATCATACGAGATTAGGCGTTTTTCAGCTGGTAAGGCAGTGAGCAAACTCTGCTTGAAAAACTTGGACATTAAACAAAAGGGGCTTTCAAAACATTACAAAGAGTGAAGATACTTCTTAACTTACTTTAAAAAAGCTAACAAAGCGATGTAAATAACTTTATTTTAAAAAGTTTTTCAATAATTACAGAAACTGGTAATCCCAGGCAGTCTCCCATCTAAGTACTGACCAAAGCGAGGCCTTCTTAGGTTCCAAGATCATACGAGATTGGGCGTTCTTCAGCTGGTAAGGCTGTAAACAAACTCTGCTTGAAAATCTTGGACTTTAAACAAAAGGGGCTTTCATAACATTAAAAAGAGTGAAAATACCCCTTACTTACTTTAAAAAAAGCTAACAAAGCGATATAAATAACTTCATTTTAAAAAGTTTTTAAATAGTTACAGCTTAAAGCACCTGGTTTTCCCAGGCAGTCTCCCATCCAAGTACTAACCAGGTCGAGGCCTTCTTAGCTTCCAAGATCATACGAGATTGGGTGTTCTTCAACTGGTAAGGCCATGAGCAAACTCTGCTTGAAAATCTTGGACTTTAAACAAAAGGGGCTTTCATAACATTAACTTACTTTAAAAAAGCTAACAAAGTGATGTAAATAACTTCATTTTAAAAAGTTTTTAAACAATTACAGTTTACAACACCTGGTATTCCCAGGCAGTCTCCCATCCAAGTACTTACCAAAACCAAGCCTTCTTAGCTTTCAAGATCAGATGAAATTTGGCGTTCTTCAGCTGGTATGGCCGTGAGCAAACTCTGCCTGAAAATCTTGGACTTTAAACAAAAGGGGCTTCTAAAACATTACAAAAAGTGAAAATACCCCTTATCTTACTTTTCTAAAAGCTAATAAAGCGATGTGAAAAACTTATTTTTAAAATGTTTTTTTTAATAGTTACAGCACCTGATTCCGCTTCCTGTTTCTGGTGCTGCACTGTTTGGTGTGTTTGGCGCGAGCCTGTATTACGTCCAAAGACTTCCTGAACCACCTCAGAATTAATCGCCAAAAAACGTAAGTTATGGCTCCTTCGCTAATTCCGTGTGCAGTGTGTGAGATGTACAGCTTGACGAACTCCGTCAGTAGTGAGGATTTCACCTGTGGGAAGTGTAGGAGACTAGTGGAAATGACGGAGAGAATAGCCGAGCTAGAGGAGCGCATCCGAAATTTATATTTAATTAGGGAAACAGAAGTCTTAATTGACTCTTTTCTAGTCCCGGACGCGCACCAGCCCAGTCAGCCGGTGAGTGTGTCTACCCCGGTGCCGGTACCAGTAGCGCCCTCCGGACAGCAGGGCAGTTGGGTGACGGCTCGGCGTAAATCACGCAAGCGAGCTTCCGTGGCGACCCGCCAAGCTCCCCCACCACCTGGGCACCACTCACCGGTTCACGTTCAGAACCGCTTCTCCCCCCTCAGCGAGGCATCCGCTGGGTCCTACAGTCCACCGGCTCTAGTCATTGGCGACTCTATAGTTCGAAACGTGATGATACCGGCACCAGCGAATAAAATCCTGTGTTTTCCTGGAGCCAGAGCGCCCGACATCCGCGCAAATTTAAAATCGCTGGCAAAAAACAACCGCAGGTACTCCAGTATAGCGATTCACGTCGGCGCTAACGACGTCCGGCTACGCCAGTCGGAAATAACTAAAGCTAATTTTATAGAGATGCTTGAACTGGCTAAAACGATGTCGGATACAGTAATCTGCTCTGGCCCATTACCGCAGTTTCGGCGTAGCGACGAGACCTGTAGCAGGCTCCTCGACATAAATCGCTGGTTGTCGGAGTGGTGTCCAAAAAATAAAGTGGGTTTTATTAATAACTGGCCAATATTTAGGGGGAAGCCTGGTCTTTTTGGGCGAGACGGCATCCACCCCAACTGGGCGGGTGCCACTCAGTTGTCTAAAAAATTGGCTCATAGTCTTAGAACCAAAAAACAAAACTGACTCGCCAGAGCCGAGACCAGGCAGCAGACAGACCGGCTAAACCGAGCATCTGCCATTGGCGTAGAGCCGCCACCCAGCGTGTATTATATTGACACTGTGTCTTTACCTCGCTCTATTAAAACAAGAGATTCTACAAGAAACGTTAATAATAAAACTCATTAATCAGCTGACACTGTGTCTGTTCCACGGACTGGGCGGGGTGTCTGTTTCAGCAACTTACTACCCGTTACTATCACTCCTTCTGAACGTACCACCAGCACCCCCGACATAAGAATAGGATTATTAAATGTTAGATCCCTTACACCTAAAACGCTCATTGTCAATGAAATGATTACAGATCAGGGGTTCGATGTACTGTGCCTGACCGAAACTTGGTTAAAACAAAATGAATTTGTAGCATTAAACGAGTCTAGTCCTCCTGGATACAGCTATGTACACCAACCTCGCTTAACTGGAAGAGGAGGTGGCGTCGCAGTAATTTATAAGGATAACCTCGGTATTACTCATAAACCCGGACAAGGATTTAACTCTTTTGAGATTCTATATACCAATATAACTCATGTAGTCTCACAAAATAAAAATCCTAAATTCATTCCATTGATTATTATTTATAGACCCCCTGGACCTTATTCTGAGTTTCTTAGTGAATTTACAGATTTTGTCTCCAACTTAGTTGTATCTGTGGATAAAGCCCTAATTGTCGGCGACTTTAACATCCACTGTGATAAATTAGAAGACTCACTAAGATCCGCATTCCTGTCTTTATTAGACTCAGTTGGAGTTAACCAACATGTAACAGGACCTACTCACGAAGGTGGTCACACGCTCGATCTTGTGTTGACCTTCGGTTTAAATATAGAAGATATAGTTACTCTTCCGCAATCTGAAATGGTCTCAGATCATTTCCTCATCGCTTTTAAAATATGTATCAAACACAACAAACTCAATCCCCCTCGTTATAGAGACAAACGGACAATTACATCAAGTACGGCACAGAGGTTTATTAATACCTTACCAGATTTATCAACGCTGATAAACTCACCGTCAGACCCCGCTGAACTTGACCAAGCGACCAAATGTCTAGAATTAACACTGCGTAGTACGTTAGATATAGTCGCTCCCCTCAAAAGGAAGCTAGTAAGAGATAAAAACTTAATTCCTTGGTATAATGATCACACGCGCTCGCTTAAGAAGACCGCCCGGAAATTAGAACGCAAATGGCGTCAAAGTAAATTAAACATATTCCGAATAGCTTGGAAGGAGAGCCTACTTAATTATAAGAAGGCACTTAGCGCGGCTCAATCAACGTATCTGTCCTCGTTAATAGACAAAAACAAAAATAATCCCGGATTCCTGTTTAAAACTATAGCCAAACTAACCAGGAATAAGACAGAAATGGATGCGACCACTCAATATAATCATAGTAGCGATGATTTTATGAATTTCTTTAATACGAAAATTGTCGCAAATAGAGAGAAGATTAAAAGCACAACAAATAGCTCCGCCGATATTTCCATGGAAAATAATCTTCTAATAGACCACCGATTAGAACGATTCGACCCTATTAAAGAGCATGAATTAATCAAATTAATCTCATCATCAAATCAATGTACTTACGCTTTGGATCCGATTCCAACAAGGCTCCTTAAACAAATAGCACCCAATGTTATATATTCTATCCTCAAAATTGTTAACTCGTCGCTTAGCACCGGCCACGTACCAAATTCGTTCAAGGTAGCAGTCATTAGACCCCTGATTAAAAAGCCGGATCTTGATCGCAGTCAGCTTTCAAATTATAGACCGATATCCAACCTTCCGTTCATATAAAAAATCTTAGAAAAAGTTGTAGCCCAGCAGCTGAGCACATATCTAGACTGTAACAATATCCACGAAGTATATCAATCAGGATTTAGACTTCATCATAGCACTGAGACAGCGCTGGTTAAAGTGGTTAATGACCTGCTGTTGGCCTCTGATCAGGGACGCATCTCGCTGCTTGTCCTGCTTGATCTGAGTGCAGCGTTTGACACTATTCTCCTTGCCAGGTTAGAGAATGTTATCGGGATTAAGGGAACAGCCCTTGAATGGTTCAGATCATATTTGACCAACCGATATCAGTTTGTGGACATCAATGGGGTTTCGTCTTCACATAGTAAAGTAGAGTTTGGTGTTCCACAAGGCTCTGTCCTAGGTCCGTTACTTTTTTCTCTATACATGTTACCTTTAGGCAACGTCATCCGCAAACACGGTATTAGCTTTCATTGCTACGCTGACGACACACAGCTGTATCTGTCAGCAATGCCAGATCAGAGGCAGCAGCTGAACAAAATAGAGAATTGTCTGAAGGACATTAGACAGTGGATGCTCACCAACTTTCTCCTGCTAAACCCTGACAAGACAGAAGCGCTCGTAATCGGGCCTCAAGCAGCCAGGCATAAACTGGCTGACTACACAATAACCCTGGATAGCCTTTGTATCTCACCGAGTATTGAAGTAAAGGATCTAGGTGTCATCATTGATGCAGGTCTCTCATTCAGTTCGCACGTAGATAATGTCACTAGAATAGCATTCTTTCACCTTGGAAATATTGCGAAAATAAGAAATATCATTTCCATGCATGATGCAGAAAAGTTGGTCCATGCTTTTATTACATCAAGGTTAGATTACTGCAATGCATTATTGTCTGGATGCTCTAGTAGGTGCATGAGTAAACTCCAGCTAGTACAGAATGCTGCAGCCAGAGTTCTAACCAGAACCAGGAAATTTGACCATCACCCCAGTCTTACAATCACTGCACTGGTTACCCATCAAATTTAGGATTGACTACAAAATCCTACTTTTAACCTATAAAGCTCTAAATGGTCTCGCCCCACAGTACCTGAGTGAACTTTTGGTTCCTTACGAACCGCCACGCCCCCTTCGATCAATGGGTGCGGGGTCACTACTGGTACCAAAGGTGCAGAAGGTCACAGCTGGGAGCAGATCCTTCTCCTAAAGATCTCCGCAGTTGTGGAACAGCTTGCCTGTCAGTGTCTGGGATTCAGACACAGTCTCAGTGTTTAAATCCAATCTCAAAACCTATCTGTTTTCTCTGGCTTTTTGCTAAAGTCCTAGACCCTCATTTCACTTGATTTTGACGCAGTGTCAATTATAAAGTCCAGTTTATCACAGAGTCCCCCTGTTAGACACAGACAAAGTTAAATTCACCAGTTAGGCTGTCCTAGTTAGGGTACTGGGCCACTGTAGCACCAATATACAATTATAACCACAGATTTCAGTATCGGTCGTACAGTGCAACCGTCTGCCGCTGCTTCTGTTTGTTTTTCTCCGAGACACAGAATCAAGCACCCAGACTACTGGCAGACCCCAGTGAAGAGACAAGCAGATACATCCTGGTTCCTGACAACTGCTTTACAAGGACAAAACATAAAACAATCCAGAGGGTCACCACAGCCACCACCACCATTACAACTACAGCTTCAGGGATCTTCAAATGGACCAGTAACATCATTACGGACACGTAATCTAGACCATGACACTGAATACATCCTGGACTTCTCCAACCCTACAACTGTAGGACTCATTATATCATATCCAACCCTGCACTGACACCATTTGCAGGCTCACTCTACACTGGAAGGGGGTCCCTCTCTGTATCACTCCTTCCCAATGTTTCTTCCTTTCTTTTTTTCTCTCTCCTAGAGTTTTTTTTGTGTGCAGAAGGGTCAAGTGTGGGGGGTGTCAACTGTAGGGCCTGTCAAATCCCATTGAGACATAATGTATGTGATTTTGGGCTATATAAGAAATAAATGTTGTTGTTGTTGTTGATATTCCCAGGCAGTCTCCCATCCAATACTAACCAGGCCCAAGCCTTCTTAGCTTCCAAGATCAGACGAGATTGGCCGTTCTTCAGATGGTATGGCCGTGAGCAAACTATGCTCGAAAATCTTGGACTTTAAACAAAAGGGGCTTTCAAAACATTACGAAGAGTGAAGATACCCCTTAACTTACTTTTAAAAAAAGCTAACAGAGCAATGAAAATATGTTTATTTTAAAACATTTTTCATTAGTTACAGTTTACAGCACCTGGTATTCCCAGGCAGTCTATCATCAAAGTACTAACCAGGCCCAAGCCTTCTTAGCTTCCAAGATCAGACAAAATTGGGCGTTCTTCAGTTGGTATGGCCGTGAGCAAACTCTGCTTGAAAATCTTGGATTTAAAAAAAAAGGGGCTTTTCAAACATTACAAAGAGTGAAAATATCCCCTAACTTCCTTTAAAAAAGCTAACAAAGCGATGTAAATAACTTCATTTTTAAATGTTTTTTAATAGTTACAGCACCTGGTATTCCCAGGCAGTAACCCATCCAATACTAACCAGGCCCAAGCCTTCTTAGCTTCCAAGATCAGACGAAATTGGGCGTTCTTCAGTTGGTATGGCCGTGAACAAACTGCTTGAAAATCTTGGACTTTAAACAAAAGGGGCTTTCAAAACATTACAAAGAGCGAAAATATCCCTTAACTTCCTTTAAAAAAAGCTAACAGAGCGATGTAAATATCTTTCTTTCAAACGTTTTTCAATAGTTACAGTTTACAGCACCTGGTATTTCCAGGCTGTCTCCCATCCAAGTACTAACCAGGCCCAAGCCTTCTTAGCTTCAAAGATCAGTTGAGATTTGGCGTTCTTCAGCTGGTAAGGCCGTGAGCAAACTCTGCTTGAAAATCTTGGACTTTAAACAAAAGGGGCTTTCATAACATTACAAAGAGTGAAGATACCCCTTAACTTACTTTAAAAAAAGCTAACTAAGCGATGTGAATAACTTCATTTTAAAAAGTTTTTCAATAGTTACAGCACCTGGTATTCCCAGGCAGTCTCCCATCCAATACTAACCAGGCCTAAGCCTTCTTAGCTTCTGAGATCAGTTGAGATCGGGCATTTTTCAGCTGGTAAGGCCATGAGCAAACTCTACTTGAAATTCTTGGACTTTAAACAAAAAAGGCTTTCAAAACATTACAGAGAGTGAAGATACCCCTTAACTTACTTTAAAAAAAAGCTAACTAAGTGATGTAAATAACTTCATTTTAAAGTTTTTCAATAGTTACAGCACCTGGTATTCCCAGGCAGTATCCCATCCAATACTAACCAGGCCCAAGCCTTCTTAGCTTCCAAGATCAGACGAAATTGGGCGTTCTTCAGTTGGTATGGCCGTGAGCAAACTCTGCTTGTAAATCTTGGACTTTAAACAAAAGGGGCTTTCAAAACATTACAAAGAGTGAAAATACCCCAAAACATACTTTAGAAAAAGCTAACAATGCGATGTAAATAAATTCATTTTAAAAAAGTTTTTCAATAATTACAGTTTACAACACCTGATATTCCCATGCAGTCTCCCATCCAAGTACTAACCAGGCCCAAGCCTCCTTAGCTCCAAGATCATACGAGATTGGGTGTTCTTCAGCTGGTAAGGCCGTGAGCAAACTCTACTTGAAATTCTTGGACTTCAAACAAAAAGGGTTTTCAAAACATTACAAAGAGTGAAAATATCCCTTAACTTCCTTTAAAAAAGCTAACAAAGCGATGTAAATAACTTCATTTTAAAAAGTTTTTCAATAATTACAGTTTACAACACCTGATATTCCCATGCAGTCTCACATCAAAGTACTAACCAGGCCCAAGCCTTCTTAGCTTCCAAGATCGGACAAAATTGGGCGTTCTTCAGTTGGTATGGCCGTGAGCAAACTCTGCTTGAAAATCTTGGATTTAAAAAAAAAAAAGGGGGCTTTTCAAACATTACAAAGAGTGAAAATATCCCTTAACTTCCTTTAAAAAAGCTAACAAAGCGATGTAAATAACTTCATTTTAAAAAGTTTTTAAATAATTACAGTTTACAACACCTGATATTCCCAGGAAGTCTCCCATCCAATACTAACCAGGCCCAAGCCTTCTTAGCTTCCAAGATCAGACGAGATCGGGCGTTCTTCAGCTGGTATGGCCGTGAGCAAACTGCTTGAAAATCTTGGACTTTAAACAAACGGGGTTTTTAAAACATTACAAAGAGTGAAAATACCCCTAAACATACTTTAGAAAAAGCTAACAAACCGATGTAAATAACTTCATTTTAAAAATGTTTTTCAATAATTACAGTTTACAACACCTGGTATTTCCAGGCAGTCTCACATCCAAGTACTAACCAGGCCCAAGGCTTCTAAGCTTCCAAGATCAGTTGAGATTTGGTGTTCTTCAGCTGGTAAGGCCGTGTGCAAACTCTGATTGAAAATCTTGGACTTTAAACAAAAGGGGCTTTTAAAACATTACAAAGAGTGAAGATAGCTTTTAAAGCGATGTAAATAACTTCATTTTTAAACGTTTTTCAATAGTTACAGCACCTGGTATTCCCAGGCAGTATCCCATCCAATAATAACCAGGCCCAAGCCTTCTTAGCTTCCAAGATCAGACGAAATTGGGCGTTCTTCAGTTGGTATGGCCGTGAGCAAACTCTGCTTGAAAATATTGGACTTTAAACAAAAGCGGCTTTCAAAACATTACAAAGAGTGAAAATACATCTTAACTTCCTTTAAAAAAAAAGCTAACAGAGCGATGTAAATATCTTTATTTTAAAACGTTTTTCAATAGTTACAGTTTACAGCACTTGATTTTCCCAGGCAGTCTCCCATCCAAGTACTAACCAGGCCCAAGCCTTCTTAGCTTCCGAGATCAGACGAGATTGGGCGTTCTTCAGCGGGTTGGCCGTAAGCAAATTTTGCTTGAAAATCTTGAACTTTAAACCAAAGGGGCTTAAAAACGTATCAAAGAGTGTAAACTCCTGCTTTACTGTCAAATTATGATGGAGAAAAAGCAAAAAGTTGGAGTGGTAAGTTTTTATTAACAACACAACAATTAAAGTGCACACCTTCCAGAGGCAATGCAATACGCGGTCGATGCTTGGAGCGGATGGAGCAAGCCCCTTTGCCGACTCGCTGTTCTAAAAATCCGCTTAATATGTAGTCCCACGCTGGGGGACATATCAGATATGAAACTGACTTCAGGGTGCGTGGCACCTTAAAGCCGAGGGCCGGACAACCCTGCCTAATCGCTTCAGCTCCACCGTACTCCATAGCCAAGCCTGTGAATGATTGTCGTAGATTACGCACAGACACAGAAACCTGAGGAGCAGTTTGTAAAAAGAGAAAAAAGGTGGGAAAACGTAAAAAAACGTGAAAATACCCCTCAACTTACTTTAAAAAAAAGCTAACTAGGCAATGTAAAAAACTTAATTTTAAAAAGTTTTTCAAAAGTTAAAGCTTACAGCACCTGGTATTCCCAGGCAGTCTACCATCCAAGTACTCACCAGCGCCATGCCTTCTTAGCTTCCAGGATCAGACAAGATTGGGCGTTCCTCAGGTGTAATGGTCGTGAGCAAACTCTGCTTGAAAATCTTGAACTTGAAACCAAAGGGGCTTGAAAACGTATAAAAGAGTAAAAAAATCCAGCTTTACTCTCAAATTATGATGAATAAAAGGCAAAAAGTTGAAGTGGTAAGTTTTTATTTGCAAAACAACAAATAAAGTGCACACCTTCCAGAGGCAATGCAATACTGGGTCGATGCATGGAGCGGATGGAGCAAGCCCCTTTGCCGAATCCCTGTTCTAAAAATCCACTTAATATGTAGTCCGACAATGGGGGACGTATCAGATATTAAACTAACATTAGGGTGCGTGGCACCTTAACCACTGCCCATATGCGGTGCAGGATCCTGGGGCTGCTTACTAGCCGGAGGAGACGCTGGTGCCTCTCCCCTAGGGAGAAAAACTGAGTCGATTCCACGACTACCGCGTGGCTCTAAACACTCCCCCATGGCATTCTTCAATAAGGTGTAACTAGTGCACATTTTCCGGGGGCAACCCTGTGTCACAGGGTATCACAGGGCTCCTGCCCTGCTTTATCCTCCACGATCCCTTGGGCTGGCTCTCCGGTGTGGCGTCCCCGGCCCCTCGTGGTCCCTGGCATGGTCTCGCATGGCGGCCCCGGATCCTCGGGCTGGCTCCCTGGCGTGGTCCTGCATGGTGGCCCCGGACCCTCGGGCTGGCTCCCCGGCATGGTCCTGCAGAGCAGCCAGCTTCCCTCCCTGCATCACACAGGGAGGCGGTCCCGGAGCTTCAGGCTGGTGCCTTCTGGGAACATGCAGCCCCTCTCACTGCACGTCCCTGGTGCCAAGGTGGGGGCTTTGCCAGACTATCCAGCTAGCCCCTTGCTGCGCCACTGAAGGGTCCTGGGACCATTGGGATGTCCCACACGGGGCTGTCCCGGCAGCGCAGTTGCTGGCTGGCGACCTCCCGTCGCCCTGTTCTACCAGCTTACCTCCGCATTGCTGTCTTCCTCCTTGCTGTTGTCGCACCTCAGTGAGTGACGTGGGGCTCCACGGACCTCGGGACGATCCTGGACGGGCGCAATATGCAAAGTAGCAATATGCATTAATGATAGGGCTGTCAGAATTAACATGTTAATATGATTAATTATTTTATAACTATGTAATGCTTTAAAACAAATATAAATGTGCAACAAGTGACACATATAAAATAATTTTTGGATGTTAAATGTTAAAACAGGTGGGTAATTTTAAAAATAAATTATAATGAATTAACAATTGATGATTCTATTTTTTTTTATTTTACTGTTAGAAAGTAGTTTATTTAAAAAAAAAAGACTAAATCAACCCATCATTATCCATCTCTTTGCCATTCTGTTATTGTCTATTCATAAGAATTAATACAGATTTATTATCATTAATACATCCCAAAATGTGTGATTATTTAGTTAAACAAATTTTAATCAATCTACTGAATATTTCTTTTGAAGGAGCAGAATGAGCAGTTTTTGAAATACTGCCTTTTAATGTGACATGCCAGCACTCTCTCATCCATCTCGGCAAAACAATGGAGATCTGTGGCCAGTGCAGCGACAGGGAAGCAGAAGACTGAGGGTCCAGAGCTCACTTCACCATCCTGGAGCTGCTGGGTAGGAGAGTGTTCACTTGCGCTCTTCAGCCAGCTCCTCTGTTGGAAAAGGCAGCCCTGACCTCTCTGCTCCTCTGCCTCATAACAAGCACTGGCGCCAGCGTCCTCGTCATCGGTCCAGTCTGTCCTGCCAGTCCCGTCACAGCAAGCCAGCTGTAATGCCATGTAGGTGAAGGAGGGATGAGGTGCAAAAGCTCGACATTTTGAACAAAGGTGCAGTTTAATAAATGAAAAGAAAAAAGGTGCAATGGCCAGGATGCAGAATTCAACTCAAAAGATGCAGGATAAAGGCAGGCTCATCCAAACATAAACAGGGCATGACACCCTATGCTGCCCACAATCTAACATGCCACCAAACAAGCAGCAGCTGTGGGTGATTAGAACCCATGCACACCTGTGATGCGGTGCCAGGGGAACCTTGGCGTCACACCAGCGAGCCGCTCTCAGCGCCAAGCAGGCCTCCAAGCACCACGCCTCCCAGCAGCACGCCCCGACGTACAGTCCAACTCCAGGGCAAATTTGCAGAGCTGCAAGCCTCATCCCAGACAAGCCAGAAAGGTGTCTAGCTCATTACCTCCCTCGCCACGATGGAGCCGCGATGCTCCCGAAGTTGCTTCTGCACCAGGTTGTCTCCTTGTTTTCTGGCTGCGCCTGTGTTGCCAGGTTCTGCACCAGTTCCAACTCCACACCACCTGGCGCCTCCTCTGATCCTCTGATTTCATGGTGTTAGTGGGGTTACCAAGTGTCCTGTCCTTCTGCAGAGAGAATCATCTCGTCTTGATGCACCACCTGGAACCTACATCACCGGAGGGGTACGTGCCTAGAAAGGGCAGGAGGGCGGCTGTTTGACCCGAGGAAATGGGAAAAAGCGTCAAGGAACCTGAGGAACCATCCTCCTGTCTCAGAGTTAACGGGCCTGCTTCTCTGCCCTCAGCTAGTGCAGGGGAACCTTGACGACGCCCAGGCTGGTTCCACAGAGGTCCAGGAAAAAAAAAAATCTTAAGGGCTCTTTTGCAGTCTTTAGAACAGTCTTTACAGCCATCCCGGCACCGACCGCCCAACCGCCGTCATCCTCATCGTTGTCCGTGTCGACCTCGTACCCTCGGAAGTCACGTGGGTCTTCACGGACTTTGCGACGATCTCGGATGCACGTCGCATCCTCTGCACTCGCTGCCCACGTCACTTCCTCGCTGCTGCCGGCGCCATCGTCTTCGCTCCGCCCACTCACCTGCCGACATTGCCGCTTCCGGTGGTCACGTCATCACGCGGCGCCGCGCCATGGCTCATCGGGGAGAAAACACTCCACCAGAACGGGTGGCGCGTCTCTCCGCTGGCATCCGCTCCTCTGCCTTTTTCCTCTGCGCTTTTGTGAGAAGCGCTGGCATTCTTTCATGATGGCAAGCTGAGGGGGGAAGGAAGCGCAGAGGCGGGACATGCTGAGAAATAATGGATTTCTTTATAAACAATAAAAGGAAAACGGCGCGATGGCCTGAAACACTGAAACATAAACGGGGAACAACAGTTGCCAGAACTCAAAAGGGGGCCAGGTTACAAACGAAGGTCTACTTCACTCAAATTAGTCCACTGAAATGTCGCCGCTCCAGAAAGTTACTGCCTTTTATAGGCAGTCAGAATTGGCTTCAGCCATCGCAATCACCTGGAGCAAATCCTGACACCATGTCTCGCGAACACATTTAAAACAATAGCCAAACTAACCAGGAATAAGATAGAAACGGATACGACCACTCATCATAGTAGCGATGATTTTATGAATTTCTTTAATACTAAAATTGTCGCGAATAGAAAGAAGATTAAAAGAACAACAAATAGCTCCGCCGATATTTCCATGGAAAATAATCTTCTAATAGACGACCACCGATTAGAACGATTGAACCTTATTAAAGAGCATGAATTAATCAAATTAATCTCGTCGTCAAATCAATGTACTTGTGCTTTGGATCCGATTCCAACAAGGTTCCTTAAGCAAATAGCACCCGATATTACAAATTCTACCCTCAAAATTGTTAACTCGTCGCTTAGCACCGGCCACGTACCAAGTTCGTTCAAGGTAGCAGTCATTAGACCCCTGATTAAAAAGACGGATCTTGATCACAGTCAGCTTTCAAATTATGGACCGCTATCCAACCTTCCGTTCATATCAAAAATCTTAGAAAAAGTCGTAGCGCAGCAGCTGAGCGCATACCTAGACTGTAACAATATCCATGAAGTATATCAATCAGGATTTAGACCTCATCATAGCACTGAGACAGCGCTGGTTAAAGTGGTTAATTACCTGCTGTTGGGACGCATCTCGCTGCTTGTCCTGCTTGATCTGAGTGCAGCGTTTGACAGTATTGATCACGCTATTCTCCTTGCCAGGTTAGAGAATGTTATTGGGATTAAGGGAACAGTCCTTGAATGGTTCAGATCATATTTGACCAACTGATATCAGTTTGTGGACATCAATGGTGTTTCGTCTTCACATAGTAAGGTCGAGTTTGGTGTTCCACAAGGTTCTGTCCTAGGTCCGTTACTTTTTTTCTCTATACATGTTACCTTTAGGCGACGTCATCCGCAAACCCTGACAAGACAGAAGCGCTTGTACTTGGGCCTCAAGCAGCCAGGCATAAACTGACTGACTACACACCGAGTATTGAAGTGAAGGATCTAGGTGTCATCATTGATGCAGGTCTCTCATTCAGTTTGCACGTAGATAATGTCACTAGAATAGCATTCTTTCACCTTAGAAATATTGCAAAAATAAGAAATATCATTTCAATGCATGATGCAGAAAAGTTGGTCCATGCTTTTATTACATCAAGGTTAGATTACTGCAATGCATTATTGTCTGGATGCTCTAGTAGGTGCATGAGTAAACTCCAGCTAGTACAGAATGCTGCAGCCAGAGTTCTAACCAGAACCAGGAAATTTGACCACATCACCCCAGTCTTACAATCACTGCACTGGTTACCCATCAAATTTAGGATTGACTACAAAATCCTACTTTTAACCTATAAAGCTCCACAGTACCTCAGTGGTCTCGCCCCACAGTACCTGAGTGAACTTTTGGTTCCTTACGAACCGCCACGCCCCCTTCGATCAATGGGTGCAGAGTCACTACTGGTACCAAAGGTGCAGAAGGTCACAGCTGGGAGCAGATCCTTCTCCTATAGAGCTCCGCAGTTGTGGAACAGCTTGCCTGTCAGTGTCCGGGACTCAGACACAGTCTCAGTGTTTTAATCCAATCTCAAAATCTGTTTTTTCTGGCTTTTTGTTAAAATCCTAGACCCACATTTCACTTCATTTTGACGCAGTGTCAGTTATAAAGTCCAGTTTATCACAGAGTCCCCCTGTTAGACACCAACAAAGTTAAATTCACCCTAGTTAGGCTGTCCTAGTTAGGGTACCGGGCTACTGTAGCACCAATATACCACTATAACCACATATTTCAGTATCGGTCGCACAGTGCAACCGTCTGCCGCTGCTTCTGTTTGTTTTTCTCCGAGACACGGAATCAAGCACCCAGAATACTGGCAGACCCCAGTGAAGAGACCAGCAAATAAATCCTGGTTCCTGACAACTGCTTAACAAGGACATACCATGAAACAAACCAAAGGGTCACCACAGCCACCACCACCGTTACAACTACAGCTATAGGGATCTTCAAATGGACCAGTAACATCATTATTGACACGTAATCTAGACCATGACACTGACTACATCCTGGACTTCTCCAACCCTACAACTGTAGGACTTATTATTATATCATCCCCAACCCTGCACTGACACCATTTGCAGGCTCACTCTACCCTGGAAGGGGGTCCCTCTCTGTATCACTCCTTCCCAAGGTTTCTTCCTTTCTTTTTTTCTCTCTCCTAGAGTTTTTTTGTGTGGAGTTTTTCCTTGTGTGCAGAAGGGTAAAGTGTGGGGGTTGTCAACTCGGATGTCTCCCCTGTCTTGTGCTTCACCAATTAAACCCCGGTTTCGTGATGTCAGCGATTGTGTCTTTCCTTGTGTCACCTCTCTGTCCTCCTCTCCATTCACCTGCTTCGTCATGCTCACATGGTTGTGACAGACAAATGGACAGATGCAAGGTTATCGGTGGCTACATCTTTGTGCAGTTCAACAGGGATTTGTTGTCTCACAAAATACCATAAGGCAACTCATCAGCCCGGTTGATCCACTGGGTCTGGAATTAAGAAGAGCACAACGCTTGAGAAGACGTCAATATACCTGCAAAGGGCCAAATGCACTTTGGCACATGGATGCCTATGACAAACTAAAACCCTAAGGCATCGCCATCAATGGTTGTATAGATGGTTTTAGCAGCTATGTGTTGTGGATGGAGGCGTGTTCCACAAACAGTGATCCGAAAGGGGTAGCAAATTACTTCATGAAAATGGTTTCAAGTGTTGGTGGATGTCCAGAGAGGATATGTGCAGACAGGGGCACAGAAAATGGTTATGTAGAAGAAATGCAAATGTTTTTGCAGAGAAACCACATTGACAGTTTTGCAGGGGAGAGAAGTTTCCTTTATGGAAGAAGCACAACAAACCAGCACATTGAAGCATGGTGGGGTATCCTCCACAAACAGAGTGCACAGTTCTGGATGAACTTCTTTCAAACGTTTCAGGAGGATGGACATTTCACAGGAGATTGGTTGGATTAAAGTTTCATCCAGTTCTGTTTTCATAACCTTGTTCAGGTAAAATGTTTCCTCACCCACCATAGTAAAAGAAGAAAAACTAATACAATACAATATTATATGAATTGTTACAGTAACAGTATATTATTTTTTGGTGGCATTCCATTTTGTTCAATGTGCCGATAGGCTCAACTGTTTATATTGCTGTTGTCAAATTAGCAAGACAAAGTGTTGCCTAAAGCCTACAGCAAAACAAACCTCAGTTTTGGCAATACTTAATTGGTAAAAGTCTTATTTCACATATTTACAGTCTAAATCTACTGTACTGCTCTCTTTGCAGGAAGAACTTGATGAAGTGGTGAACACGTGGAATAAAATCTGATCAAGAGCAGGTGGTGATGTTGCATCGGCTTCACAGTGCTGTAGATCTATTTCTATGGAAGAATGTACTTCATGCGATTAAACTGTCTTTGAACTGAGTTGTCTCCTCAACATACTATACTGATAGTTACAGTCATCTCTTTGAGGTGCTTTATTGAATAAACATTGTTGTGTAAGAGATAACTGTAGCGTCTGCGTAGGATCACAGATGGTTGATCTTCAAAGAACCTTTTAACCTTTGACATTTACATACAAATTACAAACCTGGACCCTCAGCCTGATCGTCCCGTCTTCCCCCACTGTCACAAACATGATGCTAAACAGACTGGGTCTGCAAACTGCTCATGGGGGTTCCAAGCTTCAAAGCATTCCATAAAGACCTCCTGCCTGGCCCCACCTTTGGAATACACAATCACGCACACACTTAAACAAATTGTCTGTATCTTGTGCTAGGAATATGTGATTATAAGTGGATCCCGTATATGCACGCGTTGTGTGTACGTTCCCTTGTATGAATTATACTAGTTACAACTTTCTATTTTGCATTAGGTAAACTCTAATTACCTATAATTAAGTGTATAAGTGTATTTCCACTTTCCTACTTCCTAAAGGTCCCTTTCTTGGTATCAGAAGGAACATCTCTTTACTACTGAAACAGTGATGCATACCATGTGATCACAAAATACATCATACAATTTCTATAAGGTAGAAATTGTAACTGCAACGAACTACAGTTTCTCTCTGGGCCAGCCATAAAAATTCCGGTCAGTCGTAAACCCAGACAAAGGGAACTTCTCCCGCGAAAATGTCACACTTGTGATTGGCCATTCAGGCCACATGATGGGCGTGCCAGAAAGCATCAAAAAGAGCGTCACACAGGCACGCATGGCTCAGAACTTCTTTCCTTTTCCCGAGACACTCTTTTCAACACTTTGTTAAGCTCACCTCTTGGGCTTACTCTTTGGCAAGATTACCTTCAAGGAGGACTTCCAGCTCAAGATCTAAAGGTTGAGGATCGCGACTCTACCACATCAGGACTCCTTTGCATGAAACAAGGACCAATGCAAGTAACTATTTAGATGCACGTTTAAACCCCTTTTTAAGGTGAACTTAAGAATTCTCTGACGATTCTCATTAGGCTGTGGTTAATTGATGTGTAATACTGCCATTCTCTTTTCATCACTTTCCTTTACCCTGTATGTATATGTTTGTCTAATTGTTGTATGTTAGCTATAGCCGTGTTTATTAAATTCTTTAAATTCACAATCGTTTGTTTCTGTGTGCTGCGCACATCTGGAGTCACTGAACGTTTGACCCTTTAAGCACATGCTAAATT
Source organism: Denticeps clupeoides (assembly GCF_900700375.1). NCBI lineage: Eukaryota > Metazoa > Chordata > Actinopteri > Clupeiformes > Denticipitidae > Denticeps > Denticeps clupeoides. Next base: position 13,843,078 of record NC_041708.1, read on the forward strand.
ACTGCTAGCACGCAGAGTGGGAAAGCTACCTTTCCTGGCAAAAGGGGGATAATCGTTCCCAGAATTGATAGATAATTATATTATCTGCTCCGTGGATGGACAGATCAAGTAATTGTAACATTAATTCTGCTACAGTTTAACCCAAAATATAGTCTAAATGTTTATTATTAATTATAACCAGTTATAATTAATTCTAGATATTTCCTCTTGAGCTAATTCGTTACATAACGTATAGATGTAGGATGGTCATTTTATTCACAATAAATGCACCCTTAATGTAAGCAAGAAATTCAAGAGGGCAATTCTGTCTCCATAGAAAGGGATGTTGCATCATCCATCAGTGCGATGATGTCACTGTCAATCTGTACAGAGGAGGAAAGAAAACACAATTATTTTCAATTTGATAAGTCAAATTGCATAACCAATGCTATAGCCTAATCCCATAAATCAGTGCTTATAAATACAGAATTGCCCATATATGCAGAGTTAAGCATAATGATGTGTAGCGTCTGCATAGGATCACAGATGGTCGATCTTCAAAGAACCTTTTAACATTTGACATTTACATATAAATTACAAACCTGGACCCTCAGCCTGATTGTCCCGTCTTCCCCCACTGTCACAAACATGATGCTAAACAGACTGGGTCTGCAAACTGCTCATTGGGGTTCCAAGCTTCAAAGCATTCCATAAAGACCTCCTGCCTGGCCCCACCTTTGCAATACACAATCACACACACACTTAAACACATTGTCTGCATCTTGTGCTAGGAATATGCGATTATAAGTGGATCCCATATATCCACGCGTTGTGTACGTTCCCTTGTATGAATTATACTAGTTACAACTTTCTATTTTGCATTAGGTAAACTTTAATTACCTATAATTAAGTGTATAAGTGTATCCCTATTTTCCTACCTCCTAAAGGTCCCTTTCTTGGTATCAGAAGGAACATCTCTTTACTACTGAAACAGTGATGCATACTATGTGATCACAAAATGCACAAAATTTCTATAAGGTAGAAATTGTAACTGCAACGAACTACAGTTTCTCTCTGGGCCAGCCATAAAAATTCCAATCAGTCGTAAACCCAGACAAAGGAAACGTCTCCCGCCAAAAATTCACACTTGTGATTGGCCATTCCAAAAGAGCTTCACACAGGCACGCATGGCTCAGAAAATCTTTCTTCCTCCTGAGACACGTCCTTTTCAACACTTTGTTAAGCTCACCTCTTGGGCTTACTCTTTGGCAAGTTTACCTTCAAGGAAGACCTCCAGCTCAGGCCCTAAAGGTCGAGGATCGTGACCCTACCGCATCAGGACTCTTTTGCATGAAACAAGGACCAATGCAAGTAACGTCTATAACTATTTAGATGCACGTTTAAACCCCTTTGTAAGGTGAACTTTAATTCTCTGACGATTCTCAGTAGGCTGTGGTTAATTGATGTGTAATACTGCCATTCCCAAAATGTAATCTAAATGTTTATTATTAATTATAACCAGTTATAATTAATTATAGATATTTCCTTTTGAGCTAATTTGTTACAGATGGTTCAAAAAGATTCCTCAGCTGATCTGTTACACAGTAATTTGGATGCAGCCAACACCGCCCCAATGAGATCCAAGGACCAGTGACTCGCCGGGAGGACACCGCCAGCCCCCTTGTCCCTGGTCAGTGTTACCATCATGTTTCACAGGGTCCCGACGTGCCCGATGGGTTTTCAGGACGGTCGAGAAAGCCTGCCCCACAGTCCCATGTCTGGTGGCGTTGAAGGTTAAAAGCGGCCATTCAGCGGGGAGAGCCGGAGACTGACTGGAGCGGTGAGCGCCTGTGGACAGCGGACATGGCAAATCCAGTTCCCCCATGTTCACCCTGGCGTGCGCTGATTTCAAATAATGATGTCACATGCTACTGCAATGTTAGGCGGCTTCTCTTTATTTACGCGTTTTCTCTGCCTTTTTAATGTTTTTTTTCAAAGCCTCTTTGTTTTTTACAGATACAATTTTAAACGATTGAAGTCTCTGCACAGGATATAAAGTAGATATGCTATAGTCTACTTGTAGAAGTATTGTAGCTAATGGGCCTGGTGATGGGGAGAGAGGAGATGATGACCCAGCTAAGTAGCTCTGAGAAGCCTTTTATTAACCAGAACCTTTAACACCAAGTACAGGCATATTAAGAGGACAGCAGCAGGTCAGACATTCACCTAAGATCACAATACACCCCCTGCCTGCTCTTCTTACCTCCAATTTCCAGGCAACATCCCACTAATTCACCCAACACTCACCCTAACAGTAGGTACAATCTCGCCACACTACTCCCAGAGGCGGCCATATGTAAATTAGCCCAGCCCTATTGGCTGCAAACGTTAACTATATTATGAGTGACTGTTCCCTGTATTCATGTGTAATTATGTACCCAATTTCCAGACAAGTCACATATTTAGTTTATTTGATGGAGAATGGTATATATACACACACCAATATATTGTTTTCCCCATTTTGTCTCATTGTTTTAGGCCATCATGCCTAATAATAAATCCTTGTCCCCAGTATGTCCCGCATCTGCGCTTCCTTCCCCCGTCAGCTCGCTGTTGTGACAGAACTTCTTATATTACATAGTTTGCATATTCTCTATGATATTTATGTTTTGCTGCTCTTGTACTGTCATTTTCAGCCATTATGTGCCTGACTGATTTTCAGACATCTGCCATACTTCTTAGCCTAAATAATGGGGGGAACAATATTTCCTGGTACCCAGAATATGGTTCCCCCCTGTTAAAACTGGCATACAAGAAATCTGGACCTCAGTACAAATAATATTACATCATCAACATGTAATAATGTACCTTAGTGATTTTTCAGACATCTGCCATTGTCACGTCCATGAGCTGACGGAAGCGCAGAGGCGGGACATACTCGGAACCAAGATTTATTAACAAACACAAATCAAACTGGCGCGAGGGCCGAAAAACTGGAGAAAAAGGGAGAAAACAGAAACAAACCCGCAGGCGTGTGGCGAATGGCAGAACTGAAAACACATAAATGTTGCACGGGCCACAAAAAGGTCACAACCGCCAATGGGCGGAACCAAACCGCCTTATAATAGCGCCCTCCAGGGAGGCGGTTCCGTACCCTCCTGAAACCGATTACCGCTCCCATGGGTGGTGTCTTCTGGGCACGTGCAGCCCTCTCGTTGCAAGTTCTTGCTGGCAGTGTGACTAGCTCTCCACCCTGCACCGTGCAGGGAGGCAGTCCCGGACCCTCCAACAACCACTTACCACACTCCTAGGTGGTGCCTTCTGGGCACATGCAGCCCCTATCGCTGCACAACCTTGCTGGAATTGCAACCAGCTCCCCTCCCAGCACCGCACAGAGAGGCAGTCCTGGACCCTCCGGCGACCGTTCACTGCACTCCTGGATGGTGCCTTATAGGCACGTGCAGCCCCTCTCCCTGCACAACCTTGCTGAATTGCAACCAGCTCCCTTCCCAGCACTGTGCAGGGAGGCAGTCCTGGACCCTTCGGCGACCGTTCACTGCCCTCCTGGGTGGTGCCTTATAGGCACGTGCAGCCCATTTCGCTGCACGACCCTGGTGCCAGTGTGGGGGCTTCACAGGACGATCTGCTCAGCCCCTTCTGCGTCAGTTGTGGCAAGCAGGCCCTCTTCCTTCCTGTCCCAGCTGGATCCGCATACCTCCCAGGGGTCTCTGTGGCTCTCCGCCCCTCTGGAGGTGGACCCTGGCCCATGCCTGGCCCGCCCTCTTTACCAGCTACCGGAGGACCCAGCACAGTCGATTACCCACCCACCCTACTCTCAGGAGGAGCCCCTAATCTGTACCGCACCCCCACTGGCTGGACAAAGGGGTATGTTTGGGGCTCATCCACCTTGTCCTGGACCAGCTCAGTTGGGTCAGGAACTTCCTCCCTGGGGTTCTGCTCTGCTGCTGGGTCGCCATCTGGTGGACATAAAGAGGGGAAATGGGGGTGACATACGGACACAAGACAAATGCACACACAAACAGATAGAGGCAGACAATAGAGAGAGTCTTCTGGTTCTTTGTCTGGTTTCTCCGAGACCTCCTGGGTTTTGTGGACGACCCGGGCACACTGTGGCACTCCTTGCCACGGCTCGACCCCCGAATCATCGGGAAGAAATCGCTCAACCAGTACGTAGGGGTCGTATTCCAGTCTTGGCGTGCCTTGTCACAGAACTCCCCAACCCCATGGGCGATCTCCCAGCTCTCCCTGCTGGCGCCCACGCTCACCATGACTGGCTGAGCTCTTCCATGCGACATTCTGTCACATCTGTGAGCTGATGGGGGAAGGAAGCGCAGAAGCGGGACATACTTGGAAACAAGATTTATTAACAAACACAAAACAAACCGGCGCGAGGGCCGAAAAACGGGAAAAAGGGGAGAACAGAAAGTAACCCGCAAGCATGTGGTAATTGCCAGAACTGAAAACACATAAATCATATGTTGCATGGTCCACAGCGCCTTATAATAGTGCCCTCCAGACTGGGTCCAGGTGTGTCCCCAGGTGCCCCCAATCCTGACAGCCATACTTCTTTGCCTAAATAATAGGAGGAACAATAAAACTGGTATACATAAACTCTGGACCTCAGTACTAATAATACTATATCATCAACTACATCAGCATTTATGTACCTGAGTGATTTTCAGACATCTCACATATATTTGCCTAGAAAAACGTGGGGTGAACATATATCTTCACTTGACATTGCATGAGCCAAAAGTATAGGTATTGTATTCCTTATTATATGTCCAGGAATAAACAATTATAAATGTTGTTAATGAAACAAATGAAAATCATTTTACCTTTGACAGTTTAATAAAATAAAAGGCATTTTCCAAATCACACACACACACAATAGTAAAAAAAAAATTCAATAAACACTTTTCTAACATACAATGTTATATACCTGTTCTTTTCCTTTACTTTCCAATTCCTTTTTTCTCACACTGTTCACAGAAATAATCCTAGTCTGTGAGTGGATTTCCAGCACAATGCAAATGAAATCACTGGTCACAGTCATTACAGGGAATCTGTTAAGCATAATAATCTGAATAACAATTAATTATCTGTCTCATTATGCTTGCCTTGTTTAGATCTTATGAAATTACATTTATTGGAGTCTTTTAGGAAATAGGTTTGCTTGTGTGTTTATGGATGTTTCATCCTCCATACCAGGAAAATATTGTTCCGCCTATTATTTAAACTAAGTAGTATGGCAGATGTCTGAAAATCCCCCAGGTACATTATTACATGTTGCTGATGTAGTATTATTAGTACTGAGGTCCAGAATCCCTGTATACCAGTTTTAACAGGGGGAACCATATATTCTGGGTACCAGGAAATAATTTCCCCCCTATTATTTAGGCTAAGAAGTATGGCAGATGTCTGAAAATCAGTCAGGCACATAATACATGTTGCTGATGTAGTATTGGTGGAGGGGCGGTTATATCCTGGGTACCTGGCAAAAATGTTCTCTATAATTTTTAGGTAGGGTGACCAGACATCAGATAAGATAATAACAAGGGTGTGGAGAGGAGGAGGTCCACTGTTACACACTCTTTTATTTACAGTGTGCTAACAGGTTCAATAAGACAGCGGACTCAGGACTGCTAACCAACATCAAAACAGCCTAAAGGAAGGAATGGGATAACAACAGGGATATCTCAAAACGCGCACAAGTCAACAAAAACGGCACATGACAGGCTAACAGCTAACAGGCTAACACAGACAAACAACAAGGTCTATCACACAAAGCAACAAGAAACAAATGAGATCCCCAACGGAGCTCCGTGCAGAGCTCCGTGCAGAGCTCCGTGCAGAGCTCCGTGCAGAGCTCCGTGGACCCTGGGGACCTGGGGACCTGGGGACCTGGGGACCTGGGGACCTGGGGACCTGGGGACCTGCCAAAAGCGTAAGAGCCTAGCAGACCCTGGGGACCACCCAAACACCATCTGAAGTCTCTTTAAATAGGTTGAGGTGACCAATGGCAGATGGAGCTGGTAGGCCTCAACTCCTCCTACGAAGTCAACCTAAAAGGGACAGGACGCAAAAAACACAGCCAGACACACAGAACACGTGGGAGCATACGTTCAGGGACGTAACATAAGATTTTCATTTATTAGTCCAACAAGTTGGAAATTTACATTGTCATGGTATAAAATGACAGTGCAAGAGCAGCAAAACATAAATATCATAGAGAATATGCCAACTGTGTAATATAAGAAGTTCACTATACAATAAATAGTATGAGAAAACAGTGGATGAGAATATTCTAAATATCTGTATATACATAGAATATATTATGGTGTGTGTGCATATACCATTCTCCATTCTCCATCCACTAAACTAGATATGTGACATGTCTGGAAATCACTCGGGTACATAATTACACGTGAATACAGGAAACAGTCACTCTTAATATATATCTACTCCAGCGACTTCATATCGTATCCGGCGACTTCAATCGTTTCGAATAGTATCTGTAAAAAACAAAGACGCTTCGAATAAAAACATTAAAAAGGCAGAGAAAACGTCTAAATAAAGAGAAGCCGCCTAGCGTTGAAGTATCGTGTGACGTCATGGTTTGAAATCAGCGCGCGCCAGGGGGAACGTGGGGGAATTGAATTTCCCGTAACACCTGTTGCCTACCAAATTAACACACAACTGTTTCCTTACCTTCCGTTAATCGAACTGCTTCTTACGGAACCCCTCAAGCTCTTCAAAAGTCTTTTAAATCTGACAAGTTGAGGTGAATTTCCTTCTTCTCCTCATGCGCATCTGAACACCATCTTCTTCTGGTCATCTTCTGGATGTTCCTGGTTTACCCGCAGGCGTGTGGCAATTGCCAGAACTGAAAAATCACAAAAATCATATGCTGTATGGTCCACAAAAATGTCGCAGCCGCACATGGGTGGAACCACAGCGCTAAATGATTTAAGTCATTATTATGAGAAAAAAGAATTGTGACTTTATTCTCAGAATAAACTATGACTTTTCTTTAAGTGGCAATGAGTCCTTTTTAGTGGCCCCAATCCTCTTCTGTAAAATATATTACAGTTCTCTTATGTTGGGTTAATTCCTTAATATGATATATACGTTTTACTGTAATAATATACAGGTGAGCGTGAGAGAGAGCATATTTGTTTAAAATTATGTGTTGCAAAGCCGCTTATGACGTTTCTGCACCACACTCCTCTCCAGACGATGGCAGCAGTGAACCGTCGATCAATCGTCCTGCTTCGTACAGAAGAAGAACGAGGATCAGGAAGCGGCTACTGTTGCTGCTGTTGCTATTGATCGGGTCGTTTCGGCGGTGGAGGAAGATGGCAGGCGGCTCTTACAGCATAGTGGAATATTTCGGGGGCCAGGACGGCTATCGCTGTGGTTACTGTAAAAATGAGAGCGGGAATTTCTCTCACGGTGAGTGTTCTGGGCGTTTGTGCTCCCGTGGCCGTGGCCATTCAAAGCTAATTTCCCTATAGCAGATGTGTAAGTTTGCTTTTTTAGTTTAAACACGAACAACGATGGAATTATTGTTGACCGTTTTTGTTTGACAGTTAAATCTATTTATATCTGTGGTCCGTAGGCTGTCGTCGTTCTTACATTTTTTTGTCATAAATGGCAAAGAGAGAGCGACAGATACACCTCACTTGTTGGTGCCGACCTGCAGTCTTTCTCAGGGTGCGGAGCGGGGGACTGCGGGGCTCGGGAAGCTCTAGTCCGGGAGACTGGGAGCTCCAAGATCACTCAGCTCTGCCCACTGGGAAGGCCTGGTACATCGAGCTTTTTTAAAAGGCCTTTGTCTCATTTCATATTTTCCCACAAGCAGTGCAGAAAACATTAAAGAAAACATTTAAATAGAATTTAGAAAATACAAAATTATTCCTGAGGTTTGGGTGATTCATCAACTAGTATATATTGTTTTTTTTTGTAAATGGCAAACAAATTCTAAATGTATTTTGACACATTTTATAAAGAGGACCTTATAATATAAAAGATTGATCTAATTAGAATGATGAGCTTAACCACAACTTTGATTTAATTTCATGAACAAAGCCCTAAACAACAGGACTGCTTAGTGACCTGAACTTCAACTCTGAACTTTAGTGACCCAGACCTTTGTCCATTTGCCAAAGGCCTGGGTCAGGGTGGTAGTATCCTAGTGGGTAACACACTTGCCTATGAACCAGAAGACTCAGTTTGAAATCCCACGTATGACCACTGTGTCCCTGAGCAAGACACTTAACCCTAAATTGCTCCAGGGGGTGACTGTCCCTGTAACTACTGATTGTAAGTTGCTCTGGATAAGGGCGTCTGATAAATGCTGCAAATGTAAATTTGAGATACTGCTAAAATTGGCAGAGGGTGGTGTGTTTGTGCGTGGAAATCAGTTTTTGTTCCTCACCTTGTGTTTTGTACTGGAGATATTATTTAATCATTGTGAAATTTCATGAGAAGTTATTGGATCTGTCTACTCACAGATTGTCTTAGGTTTCTGTAAAAGAGGCAACAAACAAGTCCAAACTCTGTCAAACAGTACGATCTCACTTGCCATTTAAAAACAAAAAATTCTGCTGTGACATGAAGGGACTACTGGCCTCATTTTTAACAAGATTGTGACAGGTGGTAATATTTAATATTGTTAATTGTTGCATATTGTGTCTCATCCTAATCTCCACTGAGTGGGTGATCAAGCACTTGAACCGTGTGAATATTTTGGATACCCAAAAGATGAAGGAGAAATCTAGGTGAACCATTTGCCATTTTATTGGTTGTGGCAGATTCTTCATGGGCAACGGGGAGGGGGGTGGATGATAGAGTGCTAAAGCTGCCATAATTTGCCACTTAAGGGGTTTAAAACAGTGGCGTAAAATACGTATTTATACAATTAAAAAAATGGTATATGTTAAAATATGAGATGTTAAAAAATCTCGAAAGCTGTGAGGCGTTGTAGGTTGCTGATTGAACTTCACTTCCTATTTGTCTATAATAAAATTGGTATGTTTATTTCTCTGGCAGTCTCATAAAAATGAATTTCAACCATAACTTGTTCACGATATATAGCTTCTCATGTTATTAAGTGTGGTGACCAGACGTAACCTCTGTGGATTGCTGGTGAACATGTTCACCTTTTTGCACTTCAACTTGAACTGATTTGTGAACTTTTAAAGCTACACAGGTTTAACATTATTTTATTATTTTGTTGTCACTTCATTTACATTAAGGATTTTGCAGCATCAAGTCCCTATAGATACCTAAATGTTTGAAGTTCAAAATCTATATAAAATGTGTGTGTGTGATTTACATATGTTAATATGTAGCCTAGTGGGTAACACACTCGTGGTAGTAGCCTAGTGGGTAACACACTCGCCTATGAACCAGAAGACCCGGGTTCGAATCCCCCTTACTACCATTGTGTCCCTGAGCAAGACACTTAACCCTAAGTTGCTCCAGGGAGACTGTCCCTGTAACTACTGGTTGTAAGTCGCTCTGGATAAGGGCGTCTGGTAAATGCTGTAAATGTTAATACTTTTGTGAATCTGGCCTAATTAATTAAGAACCATTTAACTGGTATATGCCCATCACTGGCCTGTGAAAGAACAGGCACCAAACCAGTAGGCTGCAGTCTAGTCCTGGATTAGCACAATGGGATTAGTGTGGCCCGCATCCAGCTGGTGGCAAATTGAAAGTCTGAACTATTTCATAGCAGTAGTATAGGTCTGAACACCTCTATTCTGTTATAGAAGAAAACATTATTTTATTACCTATATAGGGTTCATGTGGTATATTAAAGGTTTCATTTAATGAAAATGGGGGGGGGGGGGGGAACTAATATTATTTAACAATTAATACTAGTTCCCCTAGTATTGGTGTTGAATGGTGTTGATGATGTCATTTCCGTGAATGCCCCCTCACTTCTATAGGCAGCTTTCCTCCACATTTGCGTTTAAAGATACAGACAAATCTCATTGTGGGTCTTGTTAAATGTAACTGTAATTCTGCATCATGGCTGAATTTCGGAAAGAGATCTCAGATATAGAAATGTCCCTGCTGGTCTTAGCAGTGAGTGAGTACTGGTGGCAACGCAGGGTTTCCTGTTCCGCTTCCTGTTTCCGGTGCTGCACTGTTTGGTGTGTTTGGCGCGAGCCTGTATTACGTCCAAGGACTTCCTGAACCACCTCAGAATTAATTAGCTCCTTCGCTAATTCCGTGTGCAGTGTGTGAGATGTACAGCTTGACGAACTCCGTCAGTAGTGAGGATTTCACCTGTGGGAAGTGTAGGAGACTAGTGGAAATGACTGAGAGAATAGCCGAGCTAGAGGAGCGCATCCGAAATTTATATTTAATTAGGGAAACAGAAGTCTTAATTGACTCTTTTCTAGTCCCGGACGCGCACCAGCCCAGTCAGCCGGTGAGTGTGTCTACCCCGGCGCAGGTACCAGTAGCGCCCTCCGGACAGCAGGGCAGTTGGGTGACGGCTCGGCGTAAATCACGCAAGCGAGCTTCCGTGGCGACCCGCCAAGCTCCCCCACCACCTGGGCACCACACACCGGTTCGCGTTCAGAACCGCTTCTCCCCCCTCAGCGAGGCATCCGCTGGGTCCTACAGTCCACCGGCTCTAGTCATTGGCGACTCTATAGTTAGAAACGTGAGGATACCGGCACCAGCGAATAAAATCCTGTGTTTTCCTGGAGCCAGAGCGCCCGACATCCGCGCAAATTTAAAATCGCTGGCAAAAAATAACCGCAAGTACTCTAGTATAGCGATTCACGTCGGCGCTAACGACGTCCGGCTACGCCAGTCGGAAATAACTAAAGATAATTTTATAGAGATGCTTGAACTGGCTAAAACGATGTCGGATACAGTAATCTGCTCTGGCCCATTACCGCAGTTTCGGCGTAGCGACGAGACCTGTAGCAGGCTCCTCGATATAAATCGCTGGTTGTCGGAGTGGTGTCCAAAAAATAAAGTGGGCTTTATTAATAACTGGCCAATATTTAGGGGGAAGCCTGGTCTTTTTGGGCGAGACGGCATCCACCCCAACTGGGCGGGTGCCACTCAGTTGTCTAAAAAATTGGCTCATAGTCTTAGAACCAAAAAACAAAACTGACTCGCCAGAGCCGAGACCAGGCTGCAGACAGACCGGCTAAACCGAGTGTCTGCCATTTGCGTAGAGCCGCCACCCAGCGTGTACAATATTGACACTGTGTCTGTACCTCGCTCTATTAAAACAAGAGATTCTACAAGAAACATTAATAAAACTCATAAATATGCTGACACCTAAAACGCTCATTGTCAATGAAATGATTACAGATCAGGGGTTCGATGTACTATGCCTGACCGAAACTTGGTTAAAACAAAATGAATTTGTAGCATTGAACGAGTCTAGTCCTCCTGGATACAGCTATGTACACCAACCTCGCTTAACTAGAAGAGGAGGTGGCGTCGCAGTAATTTAATAATAACCTCGGTATTACTCATAAACCCGGACAAGGACTTAACTCTTTTGAGATTCTCTATACCAACATAACACATGTAGTCTGAACTTGACCAAGCGACCAAATGTCTAGAATTAACACTGCATAGTACGTTAGATATAGTCGCTCCCCTCAAAAGGGAGATAGTAAGAGATAAAAACTTAGTTCCTTGGTATAATGATCACACGCGCTCGCTTAAGAAGACCGCCCGGAAATTAGAACGCAAATGGCGTCAAAGTAAATTAAACATATTCCGAATAGCTTGGAAGGAGAGCCTTCTTAACTATAAGAAGGCTCTTAGCGCGGCTCGATCAACGTATCTGTCCTCGTTAATAGACAAAAACAAAAATAATCCCGGATTCTTGTTTAAAACTATAGCCAAACTAACCAGGAATAAGACAGAAATGGATGCGACCACTCAATATAATCATAGTAGCGATGATTTTATGAATTTCTTTAATACGAAAATTGTCGCAAATAGAGAGAAGATTAAAAGCACAACAAATAGCTCCGCCGATATTTCCATGGAAAATTATCTTCTAATAGACCACCGATTAGAACGATTCGACCCTATTAAAGAGCATGAATTAATCAAATTAATCTCATCATCAAATCAATGTACTTGTGCTTTGGATCCGATTCCAACAAGGCTCCTTAAACAAATAGCACCCAATGTTATATATTCTATCCTCAAAATTGTTAACTTGTCGCTTAGCACCGGCCACGTACCAAATTCATTCAAGGTAGCAGTCATTAGACCCCTGATTAAAAAGCCGGATCTTGATTGCAGTCAGTTTTCAAATTATAGACCGATATCCAACCTTCCGTTCATATCAAAAATCTTACAAAAAGTTGTAGCCCAGCAGCTGAGCACATACCTAGACTGTAACAATATCCACGAAGTATATCAGTCAGGATTTAGACCTCATCATAGCACTGAGACAGCGCTGGTTAAAGTGGTTAATGACCTGCTGTTGGCCTCTGATCAGGGACGCATCTCGCTGCTTGTCCTGCTTGATCTGAGTGCAGCGTTTGACACTATTGATCACGCTATTCTCCTTGCCAGGTTAGAGAATGTTATCGGGATTAAGGGAACAGCCCTTGAATGGTTCAGATCATATTTGACCAACCGATATCAGTTTGTTTCATGGTGTTTCGTCTTCACATAGTAGAGTTTGGTGTTCCACAAGGTTCTGTCCTAGGTCCGTTACTTTTTTCTCTATACATGTTACCTTTAGGCGACGTCATCCGCAAACACGGTATTAGCTTTCATTGCTACGCTGACGACACACAGCTGTATCTGTCAGCAATGCCAGACCAGAGGCAGCAGCTGAACAAAATAGAGAATTGTTTGAAGGACATTAGACAGTGGATGCTCACCAACTTTCTCCTGTTAAACCCTGACAAGACAGAAGCGCTTGTAATCGGGCCTCAAGCAGCCAGGCATAAACTGGCTGACTACACAATAACCCTGGATAGCCTTTCTATCTCACCGAATATTGAAGTGAAGGATCTAGGTGTCATCATTGATGCAGGTCTCTCATTCAGTTTGCACGTAGATAATGTCACTAGAATAGCATTCTTTCACCTTAGAAATATTGCGAAAATAAGAAATATCATTTCAATGCATGATGCAGAAAAGTTGGTCCATGCTTTTATTACATCAAGGTTAGATTACTGCAATGCATTATTGTCTGGATGCTCTAGTAGGTGCATGAGTAAACTCCAGCTAGTACAGAATGCTGCAGCCAGAGTTCTAACCAGAACCAGGAAATTTGACCATCACCCCAGTCTTACAATCACTGCACTGGTTACCCATCAAATTTAGGATTGACTACAAAATCCTACTTTTAACCTATAAAGCTCTAAATGGTCTCGCCCCACAGTACCTGAGTGAACTTTTGGTTCCTTACGAACCGCCACGCCCCCTTCGATCAATGGGTGCGGGGTCACTACTGGTACCAAAGGTGCAGAAGGTCACAGCTTGGAGCAGATCCTTCTCCTATAGAGCTCCGCAGTTGTGGAACAGCTTGCCTGTCAGTGTCCGGGATTCAGACACAGTCTCAGTGTTTAAATCCAATCTCAAAACCTATCTGTTTTCTCTGGCTTTTTGCTAAAGTCCTAAAGTCAAAGTGAAGTGATTGTCACATGTGATACACAGCAGCACAGCACACGGTGCACACAGTGAAATGTGTCCTCTGCATTTAACCCATCACCCTGAGTGAGCAGTGGGCGGCCATGACAGGCGACCGGGGAGCAGTGTTTGGGGACGGTGCTTTGCTCAGTGGCACCTCAGTGGCACCTTGGCGGATCGGGATTCGAACCGGCAACCTTCTGATTACGGGGCCGCTTCCTTAACCGCTAGGCCACCACTGCCCCCCTAGACCCTCATTTCACTTGATTTTGACGCAGTGTCAATTATAAAGTCCAGTTTATCACAGAGTCCCCCTGTTAGACACAGACAAAGTTAAATTCACCAGTTAGGCTGTCCTAGTTAGGGTACCGGGCCACTGTAGCACCAATATACCATTATAACCACATATTTCAGTATCGGTCGTACAGTGCAACCGTCTGCCGCTGCTTCTGTTTGTTTTTCTCCGAGACACGGAATCAAGCACCCAGACTACTGGCAGACCCCAGTGATCAGACCAGCAAATAAATCCTGGTTCCTGACAACTGCTTTACAAGGACAAAACATGAAACAAACCAGAGGGTCAGCACAGCCACCACCACCATTACAACTACAGCTTCAGGGATCTTCAAATGGACCAGTAACATCATTACAGACACGTAATCTAGACCATGACACTGAATACATCCTGGACTTCTCCAACCCTACAACCGTAGGACTTATCATTATATCATCCCCAACCCTGCACTGACATCATTTGAAGGCTCACTCTACCCTGGAAGGGGGTCCCTCTCTGTATCACTCCTTCCCAAGGTTTCTTCCTTTCTTTTTTTCTCTCTCCTAGAGTTTTTTTTGTGTGGAGTTTTTCCTTGTGTGCAGAAGGGTCAAGTGTGGGGGGTGTCAACTGTAGGGCCTGTCAAAGCCCATTGAGACATACTGTATGTGATTTTGGGCTATATAAGAAATAAATGTTGTTGATGTTGATATAGTATTTGGGGACTAGACCTATATAAAAAACAAAAAACTATGCTTTTAACACATTTCCCACACTACTTTAAAGTCACAATGCTACACTATTATGTGCTGTATATTTGTAAGAATCAGCAAAGGATGGGACCATTTGTGGGCACAAGCAAAGGTTACAATGCTCATGTTGAAATAAATGTTTTTTTTTTTTTATCTAGACCTATGAAAGCATAATTGGTACTGCTTGTTGGTGGTGAATAAGTTAAAACACGTGATTGTCATTGTGAACCACTGCAACACAGCACACGGTGCACACAACAAAATGTGTCCCCTGCTTTTTGACCCATCACCCTTAACCACTAGGTCACCACTGCCCCAAGTGTAGCCCTGCAAATATTTGCACTAAAGCAGGATATAAGGGACTGCTCAAGCGAGAGTTTTTGGAGTGTTATTGAAAAATAAATAAGTTAAACATCTAAATATAGATGAGTAGGATTTTACCGTTTTTTAAAACCAGAGTAAAATGTTCATTTGGTATAAACATGTAGGTGAAAAGGTCATTATTCTTAATCATTTTAGTTATTATTGTAATAATATTAGTTTGTTGAAATTGTTTTGCATCATACATTTCAGAAATAAGAAGATATTCAGCCATTAAAGAAATCAATTATGTTTTTGTTCATATGTTAGAACAATAAATTATCCATACTCATGGATATACTGATAGTGTAAAAGTATTCATGTTGATAAAATCTTATGATAGCCTATCCCTAATGTTGAAGAAGCTCCAAAATCAATGGATCTTACTTGCCAATCCAAACAATATGATTCCTTTTTGAGAGCCTGTCAAAAAGTGGTCCCATGTTAAGTCAATGGGAAAAATGGGTCAGAAAACTGGGTGTGGCAGGTGGGCAGAACCACGTATCCCTTAGAAAAGCACAAGCACACCCCACGGCCATAGGCCCGATACATGTGTGAAATTTGGAGTATGTAGGGTGAAAACTGTAGGAGGAGATGCATGGCCAAAAAATGAGCGGATAATAAGAATAAGAAGTGGAAGAACAAGATTTTGGCTTTCCAAGCCAAAATAATAACTTATAAACTAGAAAAGGGAACTTTGATTTAGCCTTGGAACGCAGTGAAAGGATAAAAGACAAGAGCATGAAAGGATGAAGTGGGGAAGAGTGGAATCATTGTTGAATTGGTTAATTTTGTGGAATTGGTGCTTTTTTTTTTTTTGTACACACTGTCTGTTTTAGCAGACGTCTTGTCTGACCCGCCCATTTTCCCCTCCCACTACAAAACAGCGAGCTCGTCAGCCCATGTGACAACAGAATCCTGAACCGCTGAGGTGCCACTGAGCAAAGCATCATCCTCACACACTGCTCCCCTTTCACGCTGTGTTTCACCAAAGATGATTGTTAAATGCGGTTAAATGCAGAAGACACCTTCCTCCAAGATGCCGCAGGTTGCTGCTGTTGCGACTGCTCCGACTTCAGAAAAACCACCAAGCAACGATATATATGGTATAATTGGTTATGTTCCACATTGCAACCCATCACAATGGGTTGAATGTGTGTGTGTGTGTGTGTGTGTGTGTGTGTGCTCCTGTGTCTGCGTCTTTGGCTTCAAGGGTTCTACTCATGTCCCCAGAGTGTTTATGTGGTTCTGAGGCTTGACTATGGTAATGTTCCTTTCCATACAAGTAACTGAATACATGGACCTCTTGATTAAGACTGGGCAAAATGATAAATAAAAACCACAAGTTATTTTTTTTTACAATGCATTGGTTAATCAAAGCAATGTGTATTGTAAATGTTAATGTATTGTAAATTCTAGCTACCAGATGTTGCTGAGAAAGTTCTCCACAGATAAAATACTTGTTGATATTGTGTGTCCCTGTCCCTCAGGCATGTGGTCTCATACCATGACTGTGCAGGACTACCAGGACCTTATTGATCGAGGATGGAGAAGGTGAGACTGCTTTTTTATTACCTTTATTTTTATCACACACAAATTAATAAAACACCTCATGTTTATCTGTTGCTCTTATTATATCTGGCTTAAAGTATAAATTTACTATCATATATATCATACACAGTAGGGGTGTTGAAATTAATCATATAATTAATACATCGCAATACAGACATGGACTATATTGCAATGTCTATCAATGCAGTGCAGAACATAATAGATTACATCATAATGATGTTGCTTGGTGATTTTCTGGCGGCATTATAAAAATTCTTGTAAAAAAGTGGTGCCGTTTGTGACTATGGCGGCCTGATCTACAGAGAATACTGAGTTTCACACTGCGTGGCAAGGACCCAGTGGCCATGACTTATTTCCGCCCGTTAGAATCCAAGCGGGCAAGTTTTCTTTGTGCCACTTCGAAACACTTTGCTGAAAATGGCCTGTGTTCAGGCTGCACTAGGTGTTTTTCTGGTGTTTGTGGCATCAGGGGAGTGCGGAATGAACACAGACCATTTTCTGCTCATTGTAGCAATCAAAGCATCCACACAGTGTAAAGTTCTCAATCTTTTCACTTGCCAAGCCTGTATTTAGACTGTTTGTTTAGACTGTACACAGTCTAAATAGTCCCATCAGGGTCATGTGAAATTGGATGTTTAGTTTAATTCAGTTGAATAAAAAATTCATTTAAATTTTAATTCTGTTAAGAATACTGTTTTGAACTAAGATGTCACAATAACATCAGTGTTGCTGTTCACTTTTGAAAGTGAAGTGATTGTCATTGTGAAACACTGTAGAACAGCACACAGTGCACAGAACAAAATGTGTCCTCTGCTTTTAACCCATCACTTTTGGTGAGCAGTGGGCAGCCATGACAGGCGCCAGGGAAGCAGTGTGTGGGGACAGTGATTTGCTCAGTGTCACCTCTGTGGTTCAGGGATTTGAACCGGCAACCTTCTGGTTACAGGGCCGCTTCCGTAAGCGCTAGGCCACCACTGGCCCTTGAATAAAGGTTTTGACATGCAACTGTTTACCGATTTTTATCTGAATTAATAATAAAAATAATGTTAATTGAAAGGTATTAGTCATTAAATACATTGTTGTTCTTTAAATCAAGTCTATAGTGAAATCAAATTTACCTTTACAAATGTTATTTAATTTAATTGACAAAGGCCTTGAATGGAATCTTTGTCTGTAACCTTTTTCAGAAGAAAACATCTAGTTTCTATGCTGTGACTGAGTTGAATTAACACTGAAAAACTGGCATTTACTTGTTCACCATTGATTTGTATTACAGTAGAACTATAATGTCAATTCAATTCTTTACTAGGGCTGCAACTAACGATTATTTTAGTAATCGATTAATCTGTCGAATTTTTAAGCTGTCGGCAGAAAACCACCAAGCAACGATATATATGGTATAATTGGTTATGTTCCACATTGCAACCCATCACAATGGGTTGAGTGCGTGTGTGTGCGTGTTTATGTGTGCTCCTGTGTCTGCGTCTTTGGCTTCAAGGGTTCTACTCATGTCCCCAGAGTGTTTGTGTGGTTCTGAGGCTTGACTATGGTAATGTTCCTTTCCATACAAGTAACTCCAACAGATACACACCACAAACTAAACGCATGGACCTCTTGATTAAGACTGGGCAAAATGATAAATAAAAATCACAAGTTCTTTTTTTTTTTTTTTTTTTTTACAATGCATTGGTTAATCAAAGCAATGTTTATTGTAAATGTTAATGTATTGTAAATTCTAGCTACCAGATGTTGCTGCAACTAACGATTATTTTAATCTCAAACAGAAGTTTTAAGCATCACTTAATTTTCTCATGGCATTTTTCTTTTCTAGTAATCTTGATTTTAAGATTTTTTAGATATTTGGACTGGAAATGAGACAAAATTACTAGGTAAGAAAAGCTTTTTTTGTAGTGTAGCTATACATGACAACAGATTGAAAAATGAATGGTCCAAAAAAGGCCAGTGAATAAAAACATGTCTTTAGTCTTTTAAAGCAAAGTAACTATAGCACCCCTGCTTTACTACTGTTATTAACGAGCTAACGCTAGCTTGTCATGCTTGTCAAGCTGGATGACGGGTAAACATTTACATTTACAGCATTTATCAGATGCCCTTATCCAGAGCGACAATCAGTAGTTACAGGGACAGTCCCCCCTGGAGCAACTTAGGGTTAAGTGTCTTGCTCAGGGACACAATAGGCGAGTGTGTTACCCACTAGGCTACTACCACCCTCTGTCGTCCACACGGAGACGCAGAGAACAGTCCGAACGCTGTTTCATCCCCCTCCACACCTGTAGGTTTCGCTGTAAGTCCCCGTCTAGTTCTCCTCCGCGGTGAGTTAAACACCAGCACCAGGGACATTACGTTCCTCACTTCAAAACGGAACAAAAGTAGGATTCTGTAGTGACTTACCCTGCTGCTGGACTCCCTTCCTCCTCATCAAACACGCGTTTCAGGTGCTGGATCATTGCCGTGGTGCTGTCTCCGCCATGTATCTGTCCTCTACCTCCGCTCTGTCTTTTTTTTATTTTTGCTCCGCACTGTCTATGAGGCGCCAAACTCTGCTAGCATCTGTGCGCGAGAGAGAACGAGTGTGTTCACTCCGCGCTCAAATAAAGTTTTTTTTTTTTTTTTTTCTTAAATAATCAAACGTCTCCGCGTCGCGCGAATTAACGAATCAATTAGGAAATTCGTTGCCAACTCTTTTAGTAATCGATTTTTAACGATTTAATCGATTCGTTGTTGCAGCCCTATTCTTTACCTTCTGTCACGGCAGTGAAATTAGACATTTTGTTTTGAAAATTTACTAGTGGTTACAGGCAAACATCTTGGAAGAGAACAATACAATTTTTCTGCTCATTATAGCAATTCAAAGCATCCAGGTTTACAAGACCTTACCTTTTTTTATTTGAAATAATCACATGACCATATAGAAAATGTACGGCATGCATTCATTGATATCAAGGCATTGATAATCATAATCTAATCGAATTGTGAGACCAGTGAAAGTTCATACCTCTAATACACGGTCATGTTGATTTTAAAAATAAGCTCCTTTCTCAGTCCCTTGCCTTTAGAAAAGGATATGCCATCTCAGTGATGAAACTTCACTTTTTGTATTAATATTATAGTTTATGGAGTCACACAAGGTCACCTTCAGCCGGTACTAGTGTTTGTTCTACTGTATTTTTTTTCCTTCCTGTTTGTAACCATTTAAGCTACTTACGAAAGGTCAGTTTGCTGATCAATGCAGGAGAGCTGTGGTAATTATGGTCATGTTCACGACTGGTTTTCGTTCTGCAGAAGTGGGAAGTATGTCTATAAGCCCATCATGAACAAGACATGCTGTCCACAGTACACCATCAGGTAAACAGGCATGCAGTGCCATCCTGAGCTTGAATATCAACACAGTTTGGTTTTCGATCTGAACCTTAAATGAATGTAGATTTATTCATGTTTGTTTTACGTATGTACATTCTCGAAGGTGTCACGTCTTAAACTTCCAGCCATCAAAGACCCATAAGAAGATCATGAAGAAGATGACAAAGTTTCTGTCCAAAGGAGAAATGCCTGATGATGACGGTGAGGAAAAGGTTTCAACTGTTTTAATATGCACCAATCCTAGACCAATTTCGGCTACTGTTATTAGATTCCTGTGTTTCTTGGAAACCTCTCAATGAATGTGGCAAATATGCTACTCACAATAAGTTAGGGATATTGTCTGAGATTTAGTGGATGTCATTTGTGTTTGTTTCACTTCAGACATTTTTGGGATAGGAAGGCAATTGTATTGGGGTTATAGACACACCTCATTGTGTGTTTTCCATGTGATAGTGTCATTGTGTACAGGTGTGCCTTATATTGGGACAAATACCAAGAGACAACCTTTCTCAATCTGGTATTGTCAGTAAACCATTCCAAGTTCATCATTCAAACAGCTATGAAAACACGGCGTCACATAAGTTAAGCAACATCACCTGGCCATGGTGCACCTTCGGGTCGATGGCAGGTAGTCAGATGTTGTTCGTGGTCTTGGTGTGTCTCAAAGTGTCATCAGCAGACTTGCATCAAGACACAGAACTACTGGCAGAGTTCATGACAGACCCAGGAGTGGAGCCCCATGACTGACAGAGCACAATGATGACCAGTACCTAAGGACCTATGCACTCAGACATTGTTATGCAACTGCCACACAGCTGCAGGCCCGTTTATGAGATGCCTGTTTATGACAAGCGACTCCACTCTTCTCTTACATTTTATCAAAGGGAACTTTTACATATCATATTTC
Organism: Denticeps clupeoides; assembly: GCF_900700375.1. Lineage (NCBI taxonomy): Eukaryota > Metazoa > Chordata > Actinopteri > Clupeiformes > Denticipitidae > Denticeps > Denticeps clupeoides. The sequence goes on from NC_041708.1 coordinate 13,863,968, forward strand.
ATTAAAATTCAGAGCATACAGGAAAAGCACTCAATATCCCTAACTTATTGTGAGTAGTGTATATGAGAAATGTACAATTATGTGTCATAAATAAATATAACTAAATAAATGTACACATCATGATTCTGGACTATTTTCAGACAGTTCCTCAATGTTTCAACCTCTATGACCAACGTGCATTGGATATATTTTAGAAATGAGTGGTGGCATGACACTCCAATTTACTAATCAGTTCATAAATTTTTGATAAATATTTTTTGCAGTCGGGGCTAAATGTTTTGAGTGACACAAATACTGTTTTTCACAAAGTTTGCTCCTTCAGTGTTGGCATGGCTCTCAATCATGCTGGAAAAGGCATTATTCTTCACCAAACTGTTCTTGAATGGTTGGAAGAATTTGCTGTACTTTGGTTAGGGGTGTTGAAATGAATTGTATAATCAATGCATTGTGTTGTCATTGAGAAACACTGCAGCCCAGCACACGGTGCTCACAACAAAATGTGTCCTTTACTTCTAACACATCACCCTTAGTGATAGAAGTAGCCTAGTGGGTAACACACTTGCCTATGAACCAGAAGACCCAGGTTCAAATCCCACTTACTACCATTGTTTCCCTGAGCAAGACTCTTAACCCTAAGTTGCTCCGGGGGGACTGTCCCTGCAACTACTGATTGTAAGTTGCTCTGAATTAGGGCTTAATCGATTATTCGAATAACTCAAATGATTCGATTACAAAAAATATTTCAGGAAAATTATTTGCCTCAAGGCTTTGTTTAATTCATCACCAAAGTCCATCTATTATCGTATCACTCCTGCGGAGCTACGCAGTGCAGAGCTGCGCAGCACCGGTATCATTGTTCTACACATACTGTTTTAACTGACGTGCATTTCAAAGATTTAAGGAGGCGCTATTTATTGGCGGAAAATGAAGATACCGGTGTGCGTAAAAGGCATAAAGGCATGAAGCGTGGGACCATTCTACGCTGCGTAAGGTGGACAACATAGTGCGGGGTATACACTGTAAAACGGACCCGGCTTACCATAAAAGTACTTCGTCAAAACTACAGCACCTTAACCGAAAGCTTCTACAAGGTATTGTAATTGCTGTCTGAGTGTACAAAAATATTGTATTACATGACTTGTAATTATGTGTTATGAGTTGATAGTGACGAGGCATGATATAGCATGATATCATGTAATTCATCCCTCCCTCCCGCGCCAAACACACACACACACACACACACACACACACACACACACACAAAACTCAACTCAGTCTCTCTATTTTGCACATAACATTGCACAAAGACAATCATTCCACCTAACAACCTCATCTGAATACAACTGGAAACTTAACTGTATTGTTTAAGTTGGATTATTAGTAAAACTTGAATTGTTTATTTATATTTTCTTTTTACTCTTTTGTACCTTTTTTCTCTTTATTCTCAGATGGGCTATAGCAGGGGGTACACCCCTTTTTTCTTTTATAAATTAAAATAAAACTAAGGACAAATAGGCTAACCTATGTTTCTTTTTTTTTCCATGTACATCATGAATGTTTCACAGAGAGATAGATTAAATGGGTTTAGTTCGGGAGCCAGTAACCCAAAAGTTTTAAGCTTTGATATAATAAAAGTATTGAGTTTAAATAAAAGAAAATTTGTGAGGAATAACAGCCAATTGCTTGCTCATTTTAAGAGGATTTTCATGTTGCATAACACGCTATTGAGTTGTTCATTATGAGGTTACTTTGTGATTTTCTGGAAGAAGCATAAACATTTTTGTTAAAAAATGCTAGTAGTGACTGTGCAGCCTGATCAAAGTACAGTGCAACTTTGGGTTGGAGTTTCATGCTGCATGACATGGTACTCTGCATCCTTGTTCTCGCACTGTGCTCATTGAAATTTGTTGAACTTTGACCTCTGCGTGCTGTGGCATATTTACGACCCATAGAACCAAAGCATGCTAGTGTTCTTTCTGACACTTTGAAACACACACACACACACACACACACACAGGAGGTGGGAATGGAGGAGAAGCTCATCCTAACAGTCTCTGAGTAGCCAGAGATCTACAACACAATATTATTATAGTTTTACCAGGAGTTTAGAAAGCCACGCATAATCCTTTACGCTGAGCCCAGCCTCAAGTGCAGCACTGCTGCATTCAGTCTAAAAGCGGCTTGAGATTTTCTACAATGAGCAAGAAAATGGTTTGCATCCCCTCTGCACTCCCCTGACACCATAGACATCTGAACCAGGCATTTTTCTGGTGTTTGTTGCTTCAGGTTGTAATGTGTTTGGTTTGTGTAGTGGAGGAAACACTTGTGAAGCATGAGAAAGGTGTGCATTTACAGGAGAACTACCAATATATATATATATATATATATATACACACACACACACACACACACGACTGTTATAAGGTGAGGATGGAATGCTGAGCTTTTCTGCTCATTGTAGCAAATCAAAGCATCCACACTGGTGCATTTATATTGAGGTAATGATAATCGTAATCGAATCGTGGGCAAAGTGAATGTTTGCACCTCTAGTTTTGGTACCATTCTTTATTCATGGCTGTGTTCTTAGGCAAAATTGTGAGTGAGCCCACTACATTGCATGAGAAGCAGCCCCACACATGAATGGTCTAGGATGCTTTATTGTTGGCATGAGACAGGACTCATGGTAGTACTCACCTTTTCTTCTTTGGACAATCAGAAAGGACTTCACAAAGGAAGAACAATGATTTCAAGCATAACCCTTCTTTTAAAGCATCCAGTCTGCTATTCTAACTCAATCAGCATCACAGACTGATCTCCAGCCTTGTGCTTGACAACATTCTAACTTGTGTTAACGAGAGGATCACTGAAATGAACTCAGCAGGTCCTTCTGTGTCAGGGCTGATTTGAAGTAGGGATAGATACTGGAAAGTAAAAAGGCAAAAATCTAACAGAAATGTTGAAGGAAAATTAATATATAAATAATAATATATTACTTAAAATACAATTAATATTGTATTTTAGAACAGTGTCTGCTCTTGGACAGATGTATTTGACTATGCCAATGCATGGATAAATTTGATGAAAGTGTACTTAAAGGTCATAAAAATTCTTACATTATGGCTTTCTTAAACCTGTAGATGCACTGTTAAGTAAATTTCCGTTTCTCCAGTACCTGTAAGAATATTGTTAAGGAATGAGTTCGATGGGCACTAACGACAATTTAACAATACCTATCACTTGTACCAAGGGCTTATCAGGTGACTGCAGTTTCTCTACCTGCTTTTATACACAGAAAACATTGAAGCTTTCAGTACAATGACACACTAAAATGCTACTCCATTTACAGACTTTAGTTTCATAAATTTAAAGAAGCATACGCAAGCATAAGATGCATATAACTTACCATAATCATTTTTGTTCCTCAGGACAGCCCATGGACTCTCACTGTGAGGAGTCTGTACCCCTACGGGACTCCCCCAACTTGCAAAAATCTGAGTTGGAGGCATCAATCAGTTCTGAGATCCCAAAGGATGAAACTGAGACTGTGGGTGAGATTCCAGAAAGCACAAGACAGGAAGTGGTCTCTCCTTCACCAACCAAGCCCACACACAGTACCCCTAAACCTGGTAATACATTATTAATCATTATTAAAAATTTAAAGATGTAATTCAAATACTTGTGGGTTTAATCAAAAACTGTTATGTATTTTCTAGGAGCTATGCACATGCCCAGTAATGCTAGATGGTTGCATTTTGTGTGGGGCTGGACACTATGAAATTATATCTTCAGATCGATCAGAACCCGAAAAGGACAGCAATAAAATTCACACAATTTTATTTGGAGTTTGATGTAACCGAGAGCCAGCAGGGGGTGCAAAGGAGCTGAGATTTACTCAGATGCAATACGTTTTCAGAATTTGTTTCATTTCAGGAGCAACCATGTCCTTGAATTTTGGTTCATTTTCAAGCAGCAGTGCTTGATTTAGGGTTCTTTTATCTGAAGAGCACAGAGCCTGAGGAGTCAACATGTCTCAGCAAAGAAAGTGCAAGAGAAGCTGTAGAGAACCTGTTCCCAGGCCATTATACATACAGTGCTTCAGTGAACAGGACTCCTACAGTCATGGAAACCTTAAAGTCATGGAATTTGAAAAGATAATTTTCCAGCCCATTCAAAAGTTTTGGAATACGAAATAAACATAAAGTCATGTAAAAAGCCATTGACGTCCCCTAATAGCTGGTTGTACCCAACATTGTGATTGGTGAATACTGTTCATGATGTCATTCCCGTGAATGCCTGCTCACTCCTATAGGCTGCTCTTCTCCTCACCCTGCCTCTCTTTTCTCATCATTATCATTTAAAGCGACACACACCAAAATGATGGGGGAATTGTCATTGTGAAGGTACCACTGAGTTGTACCTTTTGTCATGTTTAATAAGGGCTGTGTGTGTTTTGTGCGTAGTTTCTCTCTCTGTGTGTGTGTGTGTGTGTGTGTATGTATGCCTGTGTGCATGCATGTGTTCAAGCTGCCTCTGAGCTGCAGTGAAGTGTGTGTTATAAAGTGCTAACTACTGAACTGGGAAAATGGGCTTCCACAGGAACTCATCTGTCAGAAAAGATGTACAATTGACTGTGTGTGTGCACGCATTTGTCTGTGTTCTCATGACCTTTCGGTTGTATTTATCGGCTCCATTCACTCCCTCCAGCAGAAGGGAACGGGAAAACTGAATAAGGGCTGTGTGTGACAATTTGCTGTTTGTAACAAGTTACAATACTCCACAATGTTTGGAGTTAGCAAATGTGAGCAAATTGACAGTTTTTTTTGTTTTCTGCATCTAAAACCAAAAGTGTCCAGCAACCAGCGGATTACTGACAGATTATTTTCATTTTATTTGGTCTGCAGTATTTTTAAGACCTTTTAGCTTTATGGATTACTAGTCATTGTTAATGATTTTTAAGGTCTAAGATTTTTTTTAAAGATCTGCGGAAACTCTGCCAGTGCTTTCACCCAAAATGAATGGCTTGCACTGCAAGTAGGCATGGCTTTGCGCATGTGACGTGACTGTCATTTTCACGAGGAGTGGGTTCTGTGGTAGGCCTATATAATCAAAATATCTCCTGTTGGCCAAATTTATATTGCATACGTTCTGTTTCAGTCTGGTGATATTCAAATTGTAATAAAAATCGTAAATTGTGATAAAAAAATTTCAGTATGGGAAAGTATATCATGGCAATTTTTGCCATATTGCATAGCTTTAGTGATTTTATTACCATGATTGTCAGATTCAGGGTGAGCTCTAGTGGGGTTTCGACGGTCACCAGTCACAACCAGAGGTCAGAGACATCTGTTCCCGGGTCACCATTTTTCCACAGTAAATAAAGCTGTGAGCTCTGCTCTGTGTCAGTGTGTTTGAGACAGAGAGAGGGAGATTGATGGCATGCCTTGGCTTCCTTGTTTCCTCTCTGGTGCTCTCCCGCCAATTCTCTGAAGTGATGGCAGGCAAGCGAGTGCTGCTTGGCGGCAGTTGGCCCAGTGGCAGGCAGGAAACAACCTCTCACTTCACTATTGCTCCAAACAGGATGTCAGCATGTAAACTGTTGACATAGGATGCCCGGAGAAGTGAAAGGGACTGGTGCTGGGCCAGCGGAGAAGATTATGTGTGTATGTGTGTGTGCACACGCACACACTTACAGTATCTTAGAAGGCCAGTTCCGTCCTTCTGTCTGTCAGTGAAAGGGTAGCTCTTCAGGCCTTCCCCACTGTCCTCCTCATCCTACTGAGTTTCCTTCCGCCACTTTTTCAGTCCCCTCTGATCTGTAGCCGTGAGTACTACATAAACCTTCTATTTTTGTGTGTGGTGTGTGTGCGCGCACTTATGTAAGAGTACGGCTGTTGATTCACAGTTTGTCTTGGTTCCATGCAGACCACTGCAAATGAAAGTGAAGTGCCACTGTGCACACGGTGAGACACAACGAAATGTCTTCTCTGCATTTAACCTTGGTGAGCAGTCATGAAAGGTACCTAGGGAGCAGTGTGTGGGGACGGTACCTTTTTTTTTTTTTTTTTTTTTTTTTCATTTTATAATTTTTTTCCATGAGGTGTAGAAGCTTTCAGAGACTGCGATTATTAAAGAAACCAAAGGGTTGTGTGACTGCTTTTTACTGCACCCAGGGATAGTCAGGAACATGGTTTGACATGCATTAGTGAACTTGGGACACCGGGATGCATACAATTTGGAGAATTACACCACCCTATTGTTTACAGAAGGTATGAAGCTTTCAAACTACTAACAGCTTCAAACCTCATTTTAAACTTCAGTTGTTTGGTATAGCTGTGGATTGAAAAAAAACGACCAGGCGAGAGTTGTTATTTATTTATTGTTTGCTTGTACACATACACACTAGCGAGTAAAGAAACAAACCCATAGTGGGAGGGTTGCCGGTTCAAATCCCCAAAGAGCCACTGTGCCACTGAGGTGCCACTGAGCAAAGCACAGTCCCCACACACTGCTCGCCAGGCGCCTTTTATGGCTGCCCACTGCTCACCAAGGGTGAAAAGCAGAAGATGCATTTAGTTGTGTGCACCGTGTGCTGTGCTGTGTTTCACATTGACAATCACTTTACTTTCACTTTACACGCACATTTGGAAAACAGAGCGGGTCGCTCCCAGTTGACCACCATCTTGCTGAAACTTCTTCAGCTGGAGCTCCTAAACAGAGGGGATGCCTTATATATATTGTTAAGAGGTAGACCTGCCAGGCATAGGCAGAGGGACTTGTTCTTACACCCTCTCTACTGTCCCCCGTTGTCAGGCATGGGAGCTGACCCGAGCAGGCCACAGTGTCGGAAGGCGAAAGATGTCCGTAAGGAACGTCGGATGCAGAAGGAGCAGATGCTCCAGCAGGAGGCTGGAGAATCCAGCACATCAAAACCCGCCTTCCGAGTGCAATCCGTTCCCAACCAGCTCAAATCTCTGGATGATTTTGTTGCCGATACCCTCCATGGTGACGCTCTTCATCGTCTTGAGGTGAGACCATTCAGGGCATTGGTTCTTTATGCCGTAAAGCATTTGCTTGTCCTTTGCATACAAGTACCAAAATCAGGCCCATTTACAAATTTGAAATAGATCTAAAGACCCCAAAGAGACAGTTACAAAATTAGTGTAATTATTTCACAGTTGGACAATTTACTGCAGATTTATCAAATTTTCTGATTATTATCTGATTTTCAGATCTTTTGACTTGCATCCTCCCTGTCCTCTCAAAATTTGGATTAGATTAACAATCAGAGTAAAAAATAACTGCATTTCTCACTCGTGATATCTCTGGATCTTGGAAACAGAAGGTCATTGAAGATCATTGCATTATTCTCAGAATGAAAACGATAAAAGAATAAATATGTATTTAAATATAGTAATGTTAATTGATTGATTTAAAGCATACTCATGGACAACTGCTTAGCTCGTTATTTTAACAATCCATATTCCACAGGGTCTTATTGAAGTTTCCTTACTAATCTGATCAGTGTTGTGCAGTGTCTCTTTTTTTTCCACTTTGCATTACTGTGATGTCACCATTAGTGAACAGGCTAATGGCTCATCTTCCAGTTTACTAATAGACCCCTAAGCTGATCAGATATACTGTGATCACTTTTGAGGTCTCACTTCAATATATGCACTTAAAAAGAGCCTCTTCCACACAGACAGGACTGATTACGTCTGTAATCGAGAGAGTAATCTTCTTGGGGAGATTTAACCAGTCCGAGACAAATGAGACATACTGTACAAAAGCTCCTCTTTGATGTTTGGCTGTATGTGGTTCAGCCAAATCACACCTGCTTTAAATGTGCTGAATAATTTTCCCTGCTACTCAAATGCTCGTGTGTGGAGGATGTTTGTCTTAATTATTATTTTTAAAAATTAAACAAATTTTGAACAAACCTGAGAGGACAGAGCACAATGTGATGAGCTTCAATAAGCGGCCAGCATGGGGCAGTGTGACCCTGCAGTAAAATTTCTGTGCTCCCGCATGGCCTTTTTATTTTTGTGTGCACAACAATGTCTAGAATGTTTTGTTAAGCCTGAACCTCATGGAGATGTTTTCTCCAAAACTATTCCAAATATGCTCTCGAATTTTGTTGAATTGTCTTTTTGAATTCAGCAACCAAGCAACTAATCTGAGCGAAATCCTGTCATAATGCTAGATCATGGCTCAAACATTGTTCTAATTGACCACCGAAATTCTTCTAGAGTTACGCTGTTAACTTCCACGCTGGCTCCAACAACTTTTGTTTTCTTGGGTTTGGACAGTGTCAAAAGCTTGGGGCAAACTAAAACAAACATGGTTTTGAATTACCGCTATGAGTCAATTTTCAGAGGACTTGAGAGGATGCCTGTCCAAGAAAACCAAACAAATTTTAGAAAATTTTGTATTTCTCATGGGCCGTTGCACCGGTAGTTCCTAGTCTGCTTATTGTTGCTGACTGGGAGAAAAGGGTTTGTGATTCTTGTGTTCTGTAATAGGTGTATGATTCCCCAGAGTGTTTTCATCAGAAGAGCTACTGCTTTTGTTTTTAACCCTTCTTCTGCTGCTCCTCTTTTGAAGGTGAGACTAGTGCGCTCCAGCCCCCCCAGTTCACAGTTCAAAGCCTCTTTCGACGCCTCTTACCAGGTGTACAAACTCTACCAGATGGCCATTCACGAGGACCCTCCAGACAAGCCCAGCGAGAGTCAGGTCAGGGTCCAGGGGTCAATTGTTGGCGCTTTGGTGGGTTTCAGCGACGGAGTGAGGTTGAGGGAGGGATGGATGGACGTCCTGTAAGCTCCTTCAGCTCCAGTGCTCATTGGAAAGAATATATACCTGCCACAATGAGAGGGTGTAGCACATAAAAGAAACCATGAGCATAAGGCTGAGAGGTTGTAGGAAATCTCTTGGAAAGTTTACTTTTACTTCCAGTAGTATAAAATATTAAATGGATCGAATGAGAGATCAGGTCAGAAGACATAAAGAGTGAGGGGGAAATAGCAAGATGGTGTGTGTGGAGAGTAAAGAAAATGGGGCGTGTGTTTATAAAAGAGCAAAATGCGTCCCGAGGGTGGCAGGTATGGGACGTGCTGAAAGAGGAATATAGGAAATGAGTAAAATGCTCCCAGACGCACATACTAGACACTGTGTTTCTACAGGTGCTGCGGCCATAACTCTTCTATTGCCACGGCAGTCTCTGCTGTCCCACTCTCAAACACACTTCTTACCCACACATTGCGATCATGTCGTGAAGTTTTGTTTTATTTTTTTCCCCCTCCACTCGTCATATGAGGCACCCGCATGTGCATCTGATCTTCACCACACCACTTCATCCATTAGCTGTGCCTTAGTCACATGATTCCTACAAGGACTAGTTTGGTCTGTGTGTACCATGTCCATAAATCTCAGCTGTAGTTTCTGACAAGCTGTCAGTTATCAATAGGCCTTTAGTTTAGGTGTGTGGAGATTATGTGCAATAAATGAATTTGGGTGTGCCTTTGTATCATATAGCCTGAGGCACACAGCTAGCTCTCAACAGCAGTTGGGTCTGAGGTGTTAAGCTTCACAGTGTAGCGAGATGGTGTGCTTCATTCCGTGTACTTGAATTGAAGCGTTGAGTTTTTCTAGTGTCTTCAGTTCCTTTTTGCATGTGAATCAGAACTTGCAAGTTTTGCAAGTTTCCTGGGTCAATGCAGTCTACGTGTTTCTTGCGTCGGATGGCTAAAGTTGTATCATCCTTCATAAATGAACAAATCTGGAGGAGTTACTCAGGCCTGGTTTTAAATTCCCACATCATCTGCATCTCCAAACAGTGTTAGCTAAACTTGTATGGCGCACCAGCCTCACCTTCAGGATTGTTCTTCCCTATCCTTTCTTAGCGGCACCAAAATCACACACTTTAAAGTTCCTCAATTCACTCTGATTTCATTTGAACAGTGAAGTAGAGACAAAAGGACTGTGATTCTTCAGGCATGTATTAATGTATGTAAAATACTAATAATGATAAAATACTAATACTGCTGTTTAAATTGTAATGTCCATTCCTGATACATAATTTTTATTTATTATTTTATTTAAATGTCTCCTCCCAGTGACTACGTTTTATTACGTTTGATTACTTATATTCTGCCTTCCTCTTTTCTTATCTGGTCTTCTTCTAATTGTATTCTAATTTATTTTCCCATTACATATTGCTACTTTGTGCTCCCTGACTTTTTCATTACTCCAATCCCTTCTCCCTGAAGGTGAGACTTGTGCCAGTCAACTTCGACGACCCCCAGTTTGCAACTTCCTATGAGCAGTCGTCGAAGCTGTATGCTCTTTACCAGATGGCTATTCATGGCGATTCTCCATTTGAATGCGGTGAGAGTGAGGTATGGTAAGCAACTCTGTGTGAAACTAACTGCACTGGAATATTCCAGCAGAGGTCCACTGGTCCTCCAGTTGCGATGCAGTCACAAGAATGCCCATATGGCCAATCAAAACTCTTTAATGCACATCATGAATAGAGTTAATGGCCAGCCTCTCTCACCTCCTCACTGCCCAACTTGTCCAATTAATGCTTTACTTCAAGTCTGTGAGTGTTTTGAGGGAAATGTTTCCATTATAGTCCTAGAATTTACATCGTTCTTGTATTGAATGTTCACGGTATACACCATTGCCTGTGCATATGAGTCAGAAAGGTTGGACATAAGTAGTAGGACATAAACTGTGCAGCAGTATTATTAGTGATCACAGTGATGTAATATTTTGTCATTATGGATCATGCAAAAGCATGCCGAACACACCAGGGCTGCAACTATTGAATATTTTTGGAATCGAGTAGTCTGTCAAGTTTTTTTTCATCGATTAATAGAGTAATTGGATAACTGATACTTTGTTTTTAAACAACTATCAATTGTGTGTTATGCAACATGAAAATCCTCTTAAAATGAGCAAGCAATTGGCTGTTATTCCTCACGAAAAAAGTTTTTTTTTTAATTCAAACTCAATACTTTTCTGTGAAACAATCATGATGTACATGAAAAACTATGAAACATAGGTTAGCCTATTTGTCCCTAGTTTTATTTTAATAAAAAAAAAGAAAAAGGGATGTATCCCCTGCTATAGCCCATCTGAGAATAAAGAGGGAAAAAAAAGTATAAAGGTACAAAATAGTGAAAAAGAAAATATAAATCAACAATTCAAGTATTTCTAATAATCCAACTTAAACAATACAGTTCATTTTCCAGTTGTATCCAGATGAGGTAGGTAGGGAGAATGTTTGTCTTTGTGCCTCGTCACTATCGACTCATAACACAAATAATTACAAATAATGTATGTTCTAAGAAACGCTAATGTTCATATCAGTTAGATACCTTGTAGAAGCTCAGAGTCCGCTTGCAGAAGTGCGGTTAAGGTGCTGTAGCATTGACGAAGAACTACTATGGTAAGCCAGGTCCGTTTTACAGTGTACACACTGCACTACGTTGTCTACCTTACGCAGCGTAAAATGGTCCCACACTTTAGACATTTTATGCCTTTTACGCACATAGGTATCTTAATTTTCCGTCAATAAATCGCGCCTCCTTAAATCTTTGAAATGCCCTTCAGTTAAAACAATTTTGTGAGATTATTCAACATTAATACGACTTCCCTAAGCTTGTCTATGGTCTTGCAGTGGCTAGAAATGCACTGTCTAGTAAAACAGATTTACAAGCAGTGAAAGGACTGGTTTTGTAGAAGTTTGAACCCGACTTGACCAAACTTGACCACAACTAAAAGGATTAAAATTGAGCCCAAACCTGGCCCGAACTGAAACACTTCCAGACAGTGCTCTTGCTTTTTACATTTACTTGAAAGCTTTGTGTGTCTCTCATGTAAACTTTGGGTCCTCCAGGTAGCCGGGAGAAGCCTTGCCCATTACAATGCCTGTTGAAAATTTTAATTGCAGTATCGATACCAGTGCTAATTGGTATCAAAGTCAATACTACATTTTAATAAGTCCCCAAATGAATACAGGTATGTGTTCATATGTGCATGCACCAGGTGAAATGTCCTTTTAAAAGTAATCAGTTACACTGCTGACAACCTGTTATTAGGTAAGGTTTTCACACGGACATAATGTTTGTGTGTTTCTGTTTTGTAATGTATGTTCCTGTACAGTAATTGTGGTGTGTGTTGTATTTCCTGAAAGAAAATCTTATTAAAACACAGATGTGCCATGTGAGTCTCTTGTCCCAGAAAGGGATGAACTGTTTTTGGCATGCATCCCAAGCCTCACACATTGGTTTAAAGAGCCCTGTCATAAAATATGGGAGGTTTTCTTCATGTGCCACTTATATGTGTACTGCCAGCAAATACTGAAGGAGGAAAAAAATCTATAGAAACCGAATGAGAATTGCTGGTGTCTTCCTCGTGTAAGTCGCTTTGAATAAAAGCGTCTGCAAAGTAAAGTAAAGGAGATTCAGAAAGTGGGATTGTGGAGAGTTGGAGATATTAAAACAGGCTGCCGGGCTTCAGGACTTTCTCACTAACCTGTAAAGGGCCTTTTGTCCCCCAGGGTTAGAGAAATGTCTTCCCCTGCCAAGCACAAAGCTGCCAACTAAAAAGTTCTCCAGCTCGTAAAACAGGCAAATTAATAAATAATAAAAAGCCGTCACAGCCAGATTCATTTTCAGTGCCATAACTGAACAGAATTATCATTGAGTGATGTGTGAATGAGGGAGGGTGTATATGGTTCCTCCAAACATTACTTTAAGTTTTATGGTGTAGTTGGTGCAGACATTGATTTTTGTTGGCATTCCCTTCACTCTTGCCTAACTCCTTTAGCGATGAATGGGGTTGCCAGGTTAGGCACAATGACACAAATACTGTTTTTTCACGAAAAGACTGCTTCAGTCTTGTAAAACCTTTTTGTCAGTTTCTGTGGTGTACAATTACCAGCCAAATCCTGACTGATGCCGTCCCATTCATTTATAATGAATCAGTGCTTTGAGTCAAAATTTGTTTTTATTTGTCCACCCGCTTTATGAGGATTGACCACAAATTCTCAATTGAATTAAATGTGCCCCATTATGAAAAATTCAGATTATTTATTTTATTTTCAGATTATTTTACCAATACTAGTTCCCCTAGCCTGTCTGTAGTCCTGCAGTGACTAGAAATTGCGATATTTATAAATGTAAATCATTGCCCCTGGACCCTGGATGTTTTACTTCTGAACCAAATTAAACATGGGTTGTGTGTGCAATAAATTGATTCCCCATACAGAAAAAACATACAAATTGACCAATTACCAATTAAACATAAAAAAATAAATAGAAGGTTTAACAAATCATGACACATTATTCTATAAATAATTACATAAAACCAACAATATGAACACATACAGTACAACAAATATAACTCTCAATAACATAATAGAAACTAAACTTCCATACTTGAAACAAATAAAACATGCACTTGGTGAATAAAGGCTAACGATTATCACGTATGATAGTGCCAAAATAAAGCTCTCACTCAATTAGAAACACTCCCCCTTCATTGCTACCAATCTCATCTGCTCCTAAATTGGCAATATCCTTTATGTTGAAAATGAATTTGGTCCTAAACCAAATTTATTCACTTTTCCCAACTTTTACCTCCAGTAAAGTAAGAAAAGCTCTGACCGCACACTTGCACACACACCAAGAGCAGGAGAACCAAGAGACAGGAGATATAAAAAGAAAAGAAAATGTACCCTACATTAAAAATCCCCTAATACTAGAAGTTGCATGTTTGCAAATACCATAACCTGTTACATAAAGAGTGCTGTAGGAGACTCATAAACGCAACTGCCTGATGCGTGTGTTCTTGAAACAACGGTTCGTTGTCAGTTTATAGTTCTTTGTTCTTTATTTTTTTTTAAGTAAACAGTATCCCAAACATTAAAAAGCACATCTCAAGGTATGCTTCCCCATCACCTGGTCCTTAATTCCATTTCCATCTGACCAGGCGCACAAGTCTTTCTTGTCTGGTACCGCCACTGTGACATTGGTCATTCTGTTCCTGCAGGATGATCAGCTGACCCTCCAAGATTTCTTCTTCCTCCCATCCCCTCTGCCTCACGTGACTGAATCCTGGCTTGCAGCAGTTCATTTTCTTACTCTTTCTCTGCAATCTCTGTAGATTTCTTTTTCAGAAGTTCAACCATTTTAGCCCTCTCCTTCTCAGAGGCCTGTAGTCCTTCACTCTCTAGCTTGAGGCTCTACTCTTCTCCATACCTCTTGCCGCCATATTCCATCCATCTTATCATTTGGCATTTCTCACCTTCTGTTCCAGAGTCCTCTGTCCTGATGAGAGTTTGGTCTGGGTTCTCTCCAGTTCCCTTCCCATCCAGTGGAGTAGAGAACTCCTCATTCACCTTAGTCAAACCTTTCAACCGTTTCCTCAGAGCTTCCACCTCTCCATCCCTCTGGCCCATCTCTGTATTCTTCACCTTCTGGAATTTCTCTGCTTTAGTGTACCCTCTGTCTATCTTCTCTGTGCTCTGGGCCAACTCTTGCTGCAGCTCCACCTTCAAGCAATGAGTATTAGCCGATCTGTTGCTCCGCCTCTGAACTCTGCCTCTGATACTAAGTCACGCAGGGACAGGCTCATGGTCCTGAGATTCTGAAACTCCTGCTGAAGTTCCTCTTGCTCCTTGTCTAGTGCCCGTATTACTCTCTCCATCCTTTGGTTGTCTCTCTGCAGTTTCTCCTTGAGTTAATCAAGCAATATTGCAGAAATTCTTTTGACAGTGGGCGTGGACTGACATCCTGATTTTTCACAACATTCTCTGCCAAGAGGTCCATTAACTGTCCTACCAAACATTGGTTTAATGGCAAAGGGTCTATCAGCCACACTCCTGACAACCTCCATGACCTCCAGGACTCTAGGCATATTCATACCAATCAGAATTGTACCTCAAATGGCCATTTATCCATTTTGCCTTGGGATAAAAAAAAGGAACTCCATCGAGCATCATGACTTGAAAACTTGCAAAGCATTGCAGTTGCTCTGTGATTGGATGTAAAACCTGCAGCCACAGAATTACAGCTACTTTTAGCCAGTCCCACACGTGAGTTTTTTTTTTTTTTTTTTTTTTTTTTTTTTTTTTTTCTTGCATTTTTTGACTTGCATGATTGAACTAAAAATACGTCTGTGCTCATTTTTACATCCAATCATAGAGCAGCTTCAAATGCTTCACATGTTAGGTTGATTGAGATAATGTTTTTTTCCGGCTAATTCTCTAGCCGGAAAAGCATAAGAAAGGGAAGATAACACCTATTGCCATTTCTGGAGACCGCAGGATAGTAGACAGGCTAGAGGAACTCATATTAATGTTAAATAATCTCACGAAGTGTAATTTTCATGATTGGGACCTTTTAATACAAACTAGTTTAATACAAACTCAGAAACACTTTACATGCATTTTTTTTTTTTTTTTTTTCTCTCGTTTCTTCATATGTGGTGCTCCCTGGACGGGTGGCACCCTTAGCATTTACCTATGTTGCCTGTGCCACTGCACTCACTTGCTATGGTTCTTAGGTACATTTAAGATCCTAATCCTTACACTAACTCATAACTGCACGAGCCGAAAGAACCGGTGTGTGTGTGTGTGTATACACACACAACCAACAGGGATTTATTAATGCATTTGTACATGGCAAACAGGTAGTGTCTTCCTGCTGCTGCACAGAAACTAATGTCAGCACAGAAGGGGTACATGGAGACTGGCTGTTGGACCTGTGCAGCATGCATTTGAATCGAGCCCATTGCTGAATCTGTGCCAGATTTTGTTCTTTTTTTTTCTCTTTTCACACATGTTCGTGAAACTTCTTGGAAAGATTTACAGAGAGCACCCCTTCTCACTTCTCAGCCAATCCATTTTTACCCCACACACAGACACACGTTCATTCATATGCTTCCACATGTGGTCTTGATTTACAGAGCAGCAGAGCCCTGCACAAAACTATTTACTGATTCTACTAGCCAGTGTGCTAATTACAGGCAGTGACTACACAGGCTGGAGAAAGTAGGAAAAGGATAACTATAGGAAGAGAGTGCTGACTGGAGCTGAAAAAACTCTTGACGTGTAGACAAGCTCCATAACACTACCACCCTGAGAAGAACTAAAATGCATGTCTATAGAGAGACGAAACCTATTTCACTTCGTGAAAAGGTGGGGGGGGGGGGTTGATTCATAAAATGTTCAGCTACAGGTCACTGGAATGACACACATTAAATGGTTCCAGTGGCACCAGTCAAGACAATATTGGGTTCATAGTCCTGTCAAGTCTGACTCTTCTTTGCTCTCCACCCTATTTACTAAATGTAATAAATTTACCCTATTTAATTAATTCTTTTTATGATCAAAACAGATATATTGAACTCAGTGGGCACTGAGCACACACAGATGCACTCATTGTGTTTTTGTTAGTGTAATATCAAAGATGTCCTCAGGACTTACGTAAATTAATAGATTATAAAACCAGTGACATGAGACATTGTTGGGCTTGAGTTTCAAAAATCCAGAATGAGGATGTAGCCTGCATGTGAGCACTGTTAATTTTCAGACTTCTTCCATATAATTTAAAAACACATTACAAATGTGTTCTGCCTGTTCTATCTTATTTTCTTCAAGATACAGGTACAGTACAGGCCAAATGTTTGGACACACCTTCTTATTGAATGTGTTTTCTTTATTTTCATGACCATTTATTTTCACTGAACACATCAAAACTATGAAGATAAACGTTTCACCTGTACTGTATGCATCAAGCATTTATTTATTTGACCTATTTATGTAAATTAGCTATGACCTTATTCTAGCAAATTTGCCCCACATTTAATGTCTATCACTTCGCATAATGCAAATTTGAGTGTCCTGTGTGTGTGTGCAGACATCTAATGATTTTTTTTTTTATGTTCTCTGTTACAGTGAATGCACATGTTTGCACATGGACTTATAATTGACATGGCACTCAGCTTACAGCAGTGAATAAAATTATTGTATTCATGGTTTGTGTACTAGTGAATCAGAACTGATGACTTAATTGATGGTAACATGAAAGCACGTTGTAAGTCGCTCTGGATAAGGGCATCTGCCAAATGCCGTAAATGTAAAAAAAAATAGCTCTCAAGTAATAAAATTGCCAATCAGAACCATGACTCTCCCTTTTAGTTCCTGTTTGTGTCAGAGGTCAAGTGGCAGCCAATAGGTTTGTATGATCGGGGTTTCATTTAGTGCTGTTTTGGGAAAGATTTTAAAGAAGAATAGAAGACAGTAAGAAAGATGGCAAATAAGGAAGCATAAAAACTATATTGAGATGAATGGGGAACTGGGAAAGATTATTGTGTGATCATAATGGTTTAAATAGTATTGAACACCAGTTGCAGTTAATCATGCAGCACAGTTGCAGTTAATCATGCAAATGTGTTGACTGGTTGAAAAATGTAATGGGCTCCATTTTAGTGTGCACTTTTTTGGGAGTAAAAGAACGATGACATGGGAGTGTGAGATACTTTACCATTCATCCAAATGAATGGTAAATGAATTCATTTTCCTGTAATTTCCATTGTTGGAGAGAATGTTGGTGTTTGTTGGTACTTTGTGTGTGTGTGTGTGTGTGTGTGTGTGTGTGTGTGCGCGTGCATGCACGCCAGTAGTCTCAGGTCTGCCAGGCTCCTGGAGATACACATACACACCAGGGAACCTGTGTGGAAAATGTCATCACTACCCCATGGCCCTCTGGGTAATATTACCCAGCAAACCCTAATGTTTCTAACATAGTGTGGTCATTTTGTAAAGCAGAGCGTGAGTCAGGCCAGCAGGGTCTAATCACAGAGCCCAGCTGTTCTGAAGCAAATAAACCTGGAGAAATACTGATGTCAGGTCTGAGTTTAAAGGGTAAAGCAGTTCCCAGATCAGCTCTGTGACTGAACTATGGTGGACCTCAGTCTTATTCACTCGATGCCTGTAAAACTGCCCAAGAGTTGGCAGTGGCTCTGCATCAGCTTGACCCTTCGACAAATATATGATGTGAAAATGCATTCAATGTGTTTGGGCATTTATTCCGTTGCATGTGGACACACCCATGTCTTTCTTGTTTGTTTACTCTTTGCTTGTTTAGGCATAGCAACATGAGAGAGTCTAGTGGTCAAAAAAGCAGTGACATTGCCTCTCCTCGTGATGTGCCAGATGTCATAATGTCTATAGTACAGCCAAACCCTTGGAGAGAACACACGTGCAGTGTTTTTGTCTAGCATCAAATGCAGTGTCTTGAAATTTGACACAGGAATCTGTTGGTTTCTGAAACACCATCTCGTTTATTTGTGCTGAAATGTTGTGCATTTCAGAAAAATCTGCACAATGAATTGAGTTAGGTCAGTCAGAGAGGGATTCATTGGAAGGACTCTTTTGTGAGCTGCATTTGGTAGGGTGGTAGTTAGAGGTGTGAAACTTCACTGGTCTCACGATTTGATTCAATTATGATTATCATTGATTATCATTATCGTTTCCCCCATTCCTGCTTCGTGTGTGTTCTTCGAAGTGGCAGAAAGCACACTCACCCACTTGGATTCTATTGGTCGCGCGAAAATGTCAGGACATGCAGCGGTCAAAGTTCAACAAATTTCAGTGTTGGCGGCAGTGCGAGAACGCAGCGTGAAACTCAGAGCGTAACCATCAACACAACTTTGAGAATTTTTTCTCACATCATAGCAGTAAGCACCTTCACATGCTTGTGTTGACAAGCTGCCATCAACCTCCAAAGAGTTAAAACTGCATTACCTGCACTACAAAACTAAACCAAAACACAGATAACTTGATATAAATGGTATGACAGTAAAACTTTAAGGCCTTGAAAAAGTGCCTTTTTCAAATCGCTGTATTCCTTAAAACATACAATTTGTGCTAACTAACAAGGCACTATCCAGCTTAGAGAAAGTTTTCTGCCAAGCAGCTAAACAAGATGTTGCTGGCAGACAAGCTTACACTTTATGTAATTGTAATGTTTTAAACTGAAATTGTTTTCACATTTTACTTTTAAGGATCCCACTTGGTTCCATTGCTCTGGAGACAGCATCAGCATAACGCTGCAGAGAAAGAGAATCATTAAGTGAATTTTGACTGTTCATTCTCTGTGTCTGTTACAAATAGCTACATTATTTGTTTGTTAAGTGTGTGTGGCGGGTGCAAGGACCCACATCATGCTGTGTGTCTCCTGGTTGTTATTTGCTGCTGGTTGTGACCTAAACATGGAAGCATGCTACACTTCAGGTCAAACTAAGTGAGGAGAGAGAGGGAAAAAGGATAACATTTGATTTTAAACCATCCCAACAACCAGGATTTAATCTCAATGAATGTGAAACAGTTGTTCAATTTCTGGTTTATATTCTCCAGTTTAAGGCATATGCTGAGTCTCGTAGTGGAAACTGTTGGCGTCCTGGAGCCTCACGGGCTTTAGTTTCTGAGGAGCTTTGTTACAGTATTCTGGCCAGTAGGAGCTCTACATGTGCTGTTGATTAGCAATGCGGTTTGGCCTCTGTGTGCCTCTCCTGTTGGCTGCCGTTGAATGGTCTTATGTGTGGCACGTCAGAACAGATTTTTTTTTTTTTTTCTCTCCAGCCTGTTAGTAACATAGTTGAGGGGCAGTGGTGGCCTAGCAGTTAAGAAAGCGGCCCCGTAATCAGAAGGTTGCTGGTTCAAATCCCGATCTGCCAAGGTACCACTGAGCAAACACACCGTTCCCGCCTGTCATGGCTGCCCACTGCTCACCAAGGGTGATTGGTTAAAAGCAAATAACATTTCGTTGTGTGCAGCAGTGTTTCACAATGACAATCATTTCACTTTTGTGGAAGTGTATGTGTATCTCTGCTGTCATCATTCATTTTCTTTTTTTTATTGTAAGATATTTTTTTCTCATTTAACTTGCTACAATCATGACAGACATGACCAGGGGACATAGGAAAAAGGAGAGAAAAACAGAAGTTGGCAGAAAGTAGTCATATAGAGGAGGGAGAGGGTGGATGAGAAAAAATGGGGTGGTGGTTTGGTGAAGGATAGGGAACGAACACACAATATGTTAGTGGTTTCTATCCTGGTTTCCGCCTGTTATTAGCGCTAAGCTAACAAGGTTCAATAATCTTTCCTGTGCCTTAGCTGTCTATATTTATATTCTAAGTAGTATTTTCTAGTGCTGGTTAGCCGCTTATGTATTACTGTATTGTCTGATGCATGTTAGGTTACTGTAAGCAGTGTTATTAATCAGTGTTGTGTATCATGTCAGTTGCATGTTTGCTTATGTATATATTTTTCTCTATTTCCTGCAGCCCACACACACCTTCACACACATACATTCACTCTTCCACACAAATTAGTTAATAAATAACATAACTGATACACTCCAGGATCTTGATTCTCTTACCGCTTCACCAATGTAACCCGTCGTGGGAGTGGTATATTCTACACAACATAATATAAGAAAAAACACTTCAACAAGCAGCATCCATATAAACCTCAGTAAATAATGAAATTTGAAAGAATTGGGCACTAGCACTAGAGGGAAGTCTGAATGAACAGAATGCCTTCTGGTCCTATATGTATGTATAATGAGTGTGTCAGTAATGAGAATGTATAAGTTGTGATGGAGTGCAGTTGGCCACAAGGGGGCCAGAAGAGGAATACCTCCCATGCACCCCAGAGACACACCTTCACTTCAAAACTCTATGTGTATGTTGGTATGACTGAGCTGGAAGGGGTGTGTAAAGATCAGTGGGCAAGACCCCTTTCTGACCCCCCATAAGCTGAAATCCACTTAGAGCATAGAGCCTATGCCCATCCAGACTAGGGTCTTTGGCGGCAGTCCTCCGAGCCCCACCACAGAGGAAAAACTTCCCATCCCAACATTGTCAACTCCCAGACTACATAAGACAATAGACACCCTGGGTCCATCTTCCACCGCTGATGGATCCCCTTTGCCTGTAGAGTGGATGTGTAATCTCCCTGCCCTCTCAAGAGTTCCCCCCAGTTCCACTGGCACGCTGAAGGCCCACATAACAGGACTGGGCCCCGATGTATAAACCAGCTCACAACACCATAGACACACTAAGGACCCGAGCCCTCCCTGGATCCACCCCTGAGTTGAACAGCCAGCAGGCCGGTAACCTCTGTCCACTGACACAGGATCCCACTGCAAAGCTGGCTGCAACCGTTGGTACAAACCCCCACCCCCTCCAAGAGCCACCAGAGTCCCATCCCGGACAGGACTGCAGCCCCAGCACTGAACCTCTGAGGAAGCCCCCCCAGATGCCCCAGCCCATATGCACCCGCACGTCAATGACAATGACCAAAGCATGACAAAAGCGACTGATGCGGTGGCAGAGGCTATATATTAGTCCAGCAAATGATCTCAATACTGATTGATATTCAGATTATGTTTATTTTTCCAGTTCATGAGGTCAGTTTTCTTAGCAATGCATAAGGCATTGGCAGTTTTTTTGCCTTGACACTGTGAGCAGTTTGTAGTAGACATAAAAACCCATCCTGAACATCCTTTTTGCCTGTATAGTGTGCACTATGTGCACTCTATACAAATCTGAAACTAGAAATTGTGGTCTGAGCTGACTGATAAATCCTTCTCCCATTCAGCATTGGTCGTTTGTCCTCATACATGCCTTTGGGGAACAATATAATATTTCTAACCAGTTAATGAAAGTGTCTATAACCAAATTTATGTAAAGTAGCAAATACAAATTTCCATTCAACTCTTGTCAAATGCCTTTTCTGCATTTAGAGACAATATTGTCTTTTCAGTGTTTTTGTTGCATGAATAGTCTGTCAGATTTAATAATCAGCGTATTTGTTGAAAAAGTGACTATCTTTTGATAAAACACTTTCCTATCAACATGTTAAACACTAACATCTAACACTTTGAAATACATAAGAAAATCCTAAATATCATGTGTTTTAGGCTTTTTTTCTGTAAAACTGTTTGACATTGAAAAACATACTTTCTCCTGGAACTACACTTTCCCATCAAAATGTTTCATGTCCAACACTGTGAAATACTTAAGAACATCATTTCTAACAGTTATTCTTAAATAAAGTTTGACGTTTCATGTGTTTTCAGCTTTGTCTCTGTAAAACTATGTTTGACCTTGAACGGAGTGATTTTTTTCAGCCTGTGTAAGGCCAAAACATGAAAAAGTTGATTCCGGACAGCGCATTCTAATCTTTTTACAACTTTTTCTTTCTTACAACATAGAAACTTGATTTCCAACACAGAAAGTTGAAGAAATCAGCATGTGTTTTCATCTTGTTTTGTGCAAAAACACATTTGACTTTCCCAACTCTTGTCAAATATTTAGAGACAATATTGTCATTTCAGTGTTTTTGTTGCATGAATAGTCAGATTTAATAATCAGTGTATTTGCTGATGAGTGCCTCCTTTTTATGAAATCAGATTGGTCGGGATGAATTTTGAGAGAGGTTTGCAAATTATTTTAATGTCAACATTAATAAGGGATATCGGACAATAGCTGGTAGGAAATGTTGGGTCCTTGCCTGGTTTTAGCAACAGAGTAATGTTGGCAGTGTTCATATGAGGTTGTAGTCTACCATTTTCCTTACTTTCCTGTAATATTCTATAAAAAGTTGATGCAGAATTGTCCAGAATTCTTTTTAGAATTCAGCTGAAATCTATCTGGACCTGGGTGTTTATTGGTCATACTCTTCAGAGCTTCCTGGAGTTCACCTGGGGTTAGTGGTGAGTCCAGTGCTATTGCTCAGTTGTCTGAAAATTTTGGGAGGGTTATGTTTTCAAGCAGCTGACAAATTTTGTCAATTTATGCTCCTTCTGCTCCTTCTGTTTAAAATAACTGAATTTGACCATGATGGGATGCGGTCTCAGGGCGCCAGGCTTCTTCTGTCGACGGACTTTTTCGAAGCAAATATTTTTCCCGGTGTCCTCTGGACGCTTCAATGGGTCTTGAACCCATTAGTTTTGGGATCATCTTCCGCAGATTCAGAGATGCCTGAAAACACCAGGGAATCTCATGCTGCGGGCCTGGAGATCGATTACAGTCTCTTATATTTTTTTATTTTCTTCACTCAGATGCATTACACTATCAGTTAGAGACTTGACTGAGTTCCGTAGAGTGTTTTCACCTGCTGCTTGCTCAATTCCACCGATTCCCTAAGCGATTTAAATTCTTGGTGTGGATTCTCGATCAGTGCCAACCTTCCTGAAGTTCTGATTATGCTTACAACATCTCAAATTAGAATAGATTCCTTTTATTTTTCTAAATATGATCTAGAATGATAATGTAAAACTGCATTGTCCATTTTGTTAAGGTTTTTTTCAGTATTTTCTAATTGATTTTTCATAAAACCACATGGATGTCATGTTTTATTCTGCTATTCAATTCTAATAGCTCAATAAGTGCTTCTTAAACTTTAACGTCTGTAATACCATGCATAAATCATCCATTATGCATTCCATTTATGAATATATAATGTAAAAATATGCATTATGAAAATAATAATGCTTTTATAGAGGTCAGTGAGGTCAGTCCCAGGTTGACTGGTCATTGCACTTTTAAATAATAACTGTCAGAAATGTCATTTTTTCTTTTTTCTTTTTTTTTTTTTTTTTTTTACTTTATTGTAGGACTTGTGGTCAGGATTCATTGTCAGGATTTACATGAATGGATAAATGAAGAAAGAAACACTATTTTTAATGATTTATTGACAGGCGGGGGGGTTAAATAATACTGAATGAGCACTCTGCGTCTGTGAGTTGTCCATCACTGGCATCCTCTTCCGGGTGATAGAAACAATTACACGCCAAGAAAGGTAGTTAGTATCACTTTCTGATTTGATCAGACTCACATGGACATCTTGCCTTAAACTAGCCAACAGGTCCCACAGTTCTACACTTGGCATCTGTTGTAAAATAGTGCTGTTTCAACTATTGACTAAACAAAATCACAATTTTCTGTGTTTCTGCCATAGTTTGTCCAAGTTGCACCCATCAGTTTGAGCAGCACTGAGCTAGATGACTTAGAACATTTTTTTTCTACTTTAGTCTGTGTGTCAGTAGGTTGGATTGTTAGTAATGCCTGCTCTCTCTGTCCACAGTTCCGGAGATTTCTGTGTGATTCTCCCTTGGAGGTAAGTTCTCTCTGGAATTTATTGTACTCAGACAGGCTCCTGTTCTGTCTTGTTCAAGGCTGCCAGGATGAAACCAGGCTCATCACCAGGCCATTACAATCTCTACAGTGAAGCATGGTATGGCAGCATCATGCTGTTGGGATGTTTCTCAGCTGCAGAAAATGGGAGACTAGTTAGGATAGAGGGAAAGATGGCTTCATTTTGATGAATGAAAGGGAAAGGGCCGCTTCCTTAACCGCTAGGCCACCACTGCCCTTGTACCACCCTTGTATTCACAGCCTTTGCTCAATACTTTGCAATTACAGCCTCAAGTCTTTTTTGAATATTATGCCACAGGCTTGCCACGCCTATCTTTGGCCAGTTTCGGCCATTTCTCTTTACAGCACCTCTCAAGCTCCATCAGGTTGGATGGGAAGTGTTGGTGCACAGCTATTTTAAGATATCTCCAGAGATTTAAGTCTGGGCTCTGTCTGGTCCACTCAAGGACATTCACAGAGTTGTCATGAAGCCACTCCTTTGATATATTTGCTGTGTGCTTACGGTCGTTGCTGCTGAAAGATGAACAGTCACCCCAGTCTGAGTTCAAGAGCACCCTAGAGATTTTCATCCAGGTATGTCTCTGTACATTGCTGTCATCTTTCCCTCTATCCTAACTAGTCTCCCAGTTCCTGCAGCTGCCGCTATTGGCCTGGTGATGAGCGGTGCCTGGTTTCCTCCAAACGTGACGCCTGGCATTCACACCAAAGTTTTGTCTTTTATGTGACTCCAGGTGGGCTGCCATGTGCCTTTTAATAAGGAGTGGCTTCCGTCTGGCCACTCCACCATACAGGCCTGATTGGTGGATTGCTGCAGAGATGGTTGACCTTCTAGAAGGTTCTTCTCTGTCCAAAGAGGACCTCTGAAGGTCAGACAGAGTGACCACTGGGTTCTTGGTCTCAGTTTAGGTGACTGACCAGCTCTAGGAAGAATCCTGTTGGTTTTGAACGTCTCAGCCATCCACTTATGGATGTGTTCATTGGGACCTTCAAATCAGCAGAAATTGTTCTGTTTCTTTACCCAGACACATGCCTTGACACAATCTGGTCTCTGAGGTCTACAGACAATTCCTTTGACTTCATGCTTGTTTTGAACTGTCACCTGTGGGATTTTATATAGACAAGTGTGTGCCTTTCATGTAAACTCTTTTCACTGTTGTTATGGGGTGTTGTGTGTTGAATTCTGACGATAAAAAATGAACTGAATAAGGCTGTGGAATAAGGCTGTGACTTAGTTTTTCTTTAGTTTTACTTTCCCTCACAGCTCTGTGTGCATGTGTATGTGTGTTTTGGTTTCTGTCTGGGTCTCAGGTTTGAGTGTTAAGACAAAGGCTGGTTGAGGTTCTAATCACACTAGGATGAGTCCAAGTCACCGGAAATGAGCCACCACTTACTGCTAATCACTCCATGTGTGTTTTGGTCACAATAGAATCATTGTTTTAATATTACCTTGCCTATTTGAGGTGTGTGTGTGTGTGTGTGTGTGTGTGTGTGTGTGTGTGTGTGTGTGTGTGTGATTGTAAAAACCCCTCTGTCGCTTTGTTATGAGGAGCTGAGTGTATTTACCTGTTCCACACTTTTGTATAAACAGTCCCTGATGGGCAACAGACACGTGTGTGTATTTTTTTTCTGTGTTTTTGTGGTGAAGAACTGAGGATTCCATTATCCAGTAACTTTTGTTTTAAGCTGACTGACCCCCATTTTACCACTTACACACCCTCAGTTTGATTTCTAGGCAGAAACGGCCAGTCTTTCAGTTACAGCCATGATTGAAAAACCCAGCTCGAAGGGCCCTTGCAAGTCATGTGATATGTGGTGGTGTGTGTGTGGTTGCACATATGGATTTTGCCCATGCTGAGACTTTTATTAAAATGCCTGTACTCTCCTGTGTCAGCGCAACTATCCAACTCATACACACAAAACTGTAGTGCATTTTGCAGGCTACTGTACACACACACACACACACACACACACACTTGAGAGCCCATGGTGTGGTTAGTATAATATGAAAGGCAGATCTGCTCTGTGGCGACCTGTTTAAAGGACTGAAGAAGTCAGTTGGCTTGTGGACCGTCTACCAATCCCAAATGCTTCTGCTTGAAACCGCTTATTTTTTTGGTAATCACCAGTCTTATTTTTACATTTCCAGGCCGAGGTGTCTTCTGATGCTCCTGATGTTGGCTACGGCTCCTTTCATCAGCAGTACTGGCTGGACGGACGGATTGTTGCAGTGGGAGTGATTGACATCCTTCCCAGCTGCGTGTCCTCTGTTTACCTGTACTACCACCCTGACTTCGCTGCCCTCTCACTCGGATCCTACTCTGCCCTCAGGTGTGTCCCTTCACCCAGCCTGAACCATGTTCATTTTACACCAGTGAGAAGCTGACAGCCAATCGCTGTTCAGATAACATCTACACTATTTTTTTTTTTTTTTCCATTTCTGTGTGGTTTTTATACTTTTTATTGGACTTCTAATATTTGATTCATTATCTAAAATCTCATCCAGGATTGACGTGTGCATGATTTGCATTCATCTCTCTCACACTATGTGTGTGTTTTCACATGCATGAAGTGTTGAATTGGCATGCTGCTTGAGTGTGTGTTGGCCAGTGTCGCAGTGTCACAGCTCTGAAGTGGGAATAATGGCAACTTCAAGTTGTTGCCAGGGGGCCTCTGCAGGGCCTGAGGCGTAAGGGGTTTGGGGTGGCGAGGAGAGGGGAGGGCGGAGGCATTTTGTGAATGGGGCCCCTCCCCTCCTCAGACACCCCCCACCATTCACTCTCAGCCACCCTTTTGTTGGGAGTGGATGGGAACCAGGGAACCTGGCAGAGATGGACATGACCTCCCTACGCCGCACTGAGGTGGCTTCTGTTCTGTTCCTCCTCCGCCCGTTCCTTCAGCCCCTTCACCTTTTCTCCCCGTCTCTCTCTTTCTCTTGCTCGCTTTTTTTGAACTTCCACTACATATATTTTATTGCAGCATCTCTTTTTCTTTTCTTTTTTCTTTCCCCCTTATCTCCCGCCACAGTTGGGGCAGGCAAAGCGCTGCTCTGCTTTTTCAGGCATCACAGATGGAGGGGAAAATGGACAAAAGAAGAATGAGGGGTGGAATTTATTTATTGACACATTAAAAAAACTTTAAAGAAAACCTGGGTATAAGAGAGGAACCAATTAGGTTAAAATGGCAAAGGAACAGAGTCTGAACAGAGTCAGAGTCTGACACTAAGCCACAAAAGAGCAGAGGCCTTGGTTTAGCCCATGGGGGTTTTACTTGTAGAAAGCTGTAGGATGTGAAAGTGTAAAGGTTCTTCATAAATCATGGATACATGATTTTGTGTTGTTTTAGTATTGCAGCAGCTACCATTTACAGCATTTTCTATGGGGACCTCAGTGGCACCTTGACTGTTTGGGATTTGAACGTGCACCAGTAGTTACAGGGACAGTCCCCAGTCCCTGTCCTTAAGTGTATTTCTCAGGGACACAATGGTAGTAAGTACTACCACCTCAGAGATGAAAAGTGCTCTGTACCTCCTTTTTGAATGATGTCACAAGCTTTAAACTTAAACTGGTAAAGCAGCTGCTGCCAGACAGTTTTTAAACTGGAAACCTGAAGCATATTGTTTAGAAAAAATCAATTTCACCATTATTCAAGAGTGACACATGTATGAACAAGGTTTGATGTGCAGTAGTGGACACTAACAAAGTAAATATAATTCGTTACTGTACTTTAGTAGTCTGTACTTTACTAAAGTTTTTACATTTGTGTTGACTTTTTACTTTAACTTTGGTAAATTTAAGTGTCAGATATCTTACTTTCTACTCCACAAATTTTTCTAAAGGCAGTCATTCCTTTTTTTTTATGTTTAAGTGTAAGCTTTGAACTTGCTTATGGCTGGAGATTAAAATGAAGAACACACCGAAGTCCAACATGCCATAACATCCATGGCCTTCAAATCAAAACTTTTACTCTAAAGTGCCTTTTGTACCTGCCTCAGCCCCATACGATTTTGTCTTAGTAGAATTCACTATCTAATCTAAAGAAACACATACGAGTTTAATTCTGATTGAATTAAACTGATTGGGGTGATGGGATCTTCTCTGGATGGATGGAGCACCATCTAATAACCAGCTTGCAAAATAAAACAAAATAAAAACAAACAGGGCACCAAACAAGATAGGAACCTCCTGGCTAGACAGTTTGGGAATACTTCGCTACCCATAATGGCAGTAGCAGGCTAAAGATATTGGTGGCTGTATTAGTTGTTTCAGTGTATTTTATAGTATGATATGTTTTTCAACTAACAATAGCTAACAATATAAGTGATAAAAAGTGATAAAGGTGATTAACGTGATTTTAACTTTCATGCTGGAAAATCAAATATATTATGTTGCAAAAAAATGGCAATTGGAGTACAGTTATGTTTGTAACCATAACCCATTACTACGTTCCCAGATTATTTTGACCGATCCCACATCTGTGTGTCTGTGGGTGAAAGCAGCAACCATCTCACAAACAATGTCTTATCACACACTCTCATCACAAGGATGTCTATATTAAGTGAAGTTATTGTCATTGTGGAACACTGCAGCACAATGAAATGTGTCCTCTGCTTTTCACCCTTAGTGAGCAGTTTACGGGGTCACTTTAACCACTAGGCCACCACTGCCCCCAACTCACCTTCTATTCGGTTAGTTTTCAAAAAATATCAGGCATCTTTTTCTTTTTGCCGCATGAAATGCACAGATTGTGCAGTTTTAGCAAGGTGCTTATTTTATGTGTACTGCATTAACAGCCTTGGGGCAGTGGTGGCCTAGTGGGTAAGGAAGCAGACCCGCAATCAGAATGTTGCCGGTTCAAATCCTCGAACCGCCAAGGTGCCTCTGAGCAAAGCACCATCTCCACACACTGCTCCCTGGGCGACTCTCATGGCTGCCCACTGCTCACCAAGGGTGATGGGTTAAAAAGCAGAGGACAGTGCTGCAGTATTTTACAGTGACTATCACTTCACTTTCACTTTTTGGGGCATTGGTGGCCTAGCGCATAAGGAAGCGTACCCGTAATCGGAAGGCACTGTCCCCACACACTTCTCCCCTGGCGCCTGTCATGGCCACCCACTGCTGGGTTATTGGTTAAAAGCAGAGGACACATTTTGTTGTGCACCGTTTTCTGTGCTGCAGTGTTTCACAATGACAATCACTACACTTTCACTAACAGGTCAAAATCTATGAACATTTTGATAATTATCAGTGGCAAAGTAATGTACTTTTGTGCTTTACTCAAGTAGAAATTTAAATGGGTAATTTACTTTTATTGGAGTAAAATTTTACCTTGGGTAACTTTGATCAACATGGTTTGTGTACTTTGTTTACCATGTGATGTGTACCTGCCATTGATTTGTCACCTCAACTAGTTCCTAGTTGTAGAGTTTGCCGGATGTGTACTTTGACAGCCAAAGATTAATATGCCGTTGGAAGGTTTTTCCCCCACCACTAACAAATTATTTTTTGCATTTGCTCAATGCTCAGTAATAATAACAGAGGTGTTTGTGTGTGTTAAATAATTTTCCTTGTAAGTTTTGATTTACATTTTCTGCATAGTAAGTTTCATTTATATGAGCAAAAAAAAACATAGAATTGCACAAAATGTAGTTATTATTGATTATGAGTGTAAAATGTGGTTCTGTCTACACAGAGAGATCTCCTTCACCAGGCAGCTACATCTACAGTCTTCTAAACTGTGCTTTTACTACCTGGGTTTCTATATCCACTCCTGTCCCAAGATGCGTTACAAGGTGAGTTCATCATCCTAATTCATGCCACCTGGAGTAATTCAATAGTATATAACTGTGACTTTGTATCCAAGCTTTGTGTCCATGTTGGTGTGGTTTCCTCCGCCATCCAAAGGCAGGTTCTTTGGGTGGATTGGCGACTCCTTAGGTTTAAACTTGTGAGTTAATTGTGTTTTTGTGTACTGCACCCAATGTCCCCAGATATTTTTATTTTACTGTGGCTTTTGCTGCACATAGTCCTACCCAGTCTATTAGTGAATGTGCGACTGAATGCTTTACTTTCTCCACCCTTCTTAGCAATCCAGTGGGCATGAAATCTTTAATAGTGTGTTAATAAATGCTGGCTTGGATGGTAAAAAAAACACACAGGCTGTCATTCTTCATCTGATTTATCCATTTGTCGTCTTGTCCCTTGACACTGAACAAGGGTGAGAAGGTTGTCTGTTTCCCACCTTCACTAGCTCATTTAAACCACACACACACACACACCCATCACACACTCACCTTCTCCCAGTTAACCATACAAACACATCCTCTCACAGGCGCACCACTCAGGTTTCTGTCACTACTGGGTCTCCATGGTGAGAAGTGGCTGCTTGATTCAGAGCATCAGTAGCTCTAAGTACTATTGCTATTGTGTTGTCGAACATAAAACCCAATCCTGCTGTTTTACGTATGCGCACACACATTCACAAACACAAACAGTCTGAAGCTGGACTGCTCGTGGATTTTCCAAAACAGTCCCCCTTTCCTCCTCTCTCTGTGCTCTCAGTGGGGGACAGAAGCTGGATTTTGGGGAACACTTTATCCCCTTCCGTGGGCATCCCGGCAACCAGAGCTGCTGAGAGCCAGGAGGAACACAGCGTTCTGACAGAAGCCTCTCAATGGGACCTTCTAGAAGCTCAGCCTGATAAATAACACTGACTGAGGCAGACAGATAGAATACTAAACACTGTTAACGTTTCTGCTCTCTTTGTGAAAGTGATTGTTCTGGTGTAATGTTTTAGCACTGTACAGACTATTAAATCTTATATTGAAAAGTCTGGTGAACTCCAGCATATTTACACTTTATAAATATTTAATTTTAACATTTAATTTTTAACTAAAGATTCAGCATGGATTCGACTTCAATTAAATAATAACTACATTAAATTCATTCC
Organism: Denticeps clupeoides; assembly: GCF_900700375.1. Lineage (NCBI taxonomy): Eukaryota > Metazoa > Chordata > Actinopteri > Clupeiformes > Denticipitidae > Denticeps > Denticeps clupeoides. The sequence goes on from NC_041708.1 coordinate 13,895,147, forward strand.
TACATAAACCCATGGCGGGAATTCAGGGTAGTTCTGGCCATGTTCTATAGTGCCGTTCTGATTTGACCCCAACGTCTCCTCCAAACCCATCACAAAAGCTCAGCTGGACCAGCTCCAGGAGGGCGTGGTTGACTGCTGCGTGCTCCAAGCTTCTTGCATTGGCAGCTCCTGGGCTTCTTCAGCTTCCAGGACTGTGAATGGCTCAAGTGGACTGGAATCAACAGCCGGAATCAGATTCTGGTGCCATCCCCCTTTCAGGCCTGATTGAGAACTTTTCTCCCACCCGTTTCCTCTCCTATTTTCCGTGCAGCTTTTTCTCCAGGACCAGGTCCTCCAGCAGGATATATTTTGGATTTGCAGAAGCAAATTTTATTTATATATATATATATATATACACACACACACACACACACACACACACTATTATATATAACTAAATCATTGATGTTTTGGGTGTGTTTAAAACTTTTTTGTTTGGGAGAGAACATATATTGCAACACTGTTGCATGTACAACTTCTACTATGTTGTGTGAAAATAGATCCCAATATCAATCCATTTTTTTTTTTTTTGTTAATTGTTACTTCGGTGTGCAATGTATTTTTTTTTTATCCAACTGTATTTAAAAAAAAAAAGCTTTAATGTTACAGAACATTACTTTTATAGCATTTAATTAATTAATTAATTAATTTTTTGGCTATGTGGATAGAATGAGTTCTATTGTAATATTGACCATGTAATAATATAATATTGACCATTTATTGTATTTCTATGGAGGGACAGTTGTTTTGTGATAAAACAATAATTATCATTTAGATTAATCATTATACAGATAAAAGAAGTTTGTTTTAAGTTTCCATTCTTTGGGTCAAAATGAGCAGAGGTCCACATTCCTCTGTGCTCTTATTAGATCTTGTGTGTACGTTCACTGTACCTAGTTGAACGCACACGCCTTTCAACACAGATTGCATTTAAACACAGTCTCTTTTATTTCATTGCTTTTATTATCGCTGACTTTCCATCCGTTTTACAAACACACACGACAGCAGTGTCATTTTTCTTTTCTGGCTTATTATTTTTGTTTTGTCTTCCAAAAACACTGCTGTTGATGTTTCTGCCTTCCAGGGCCGTGGGAGGGGTGTTGATACTAGCAGCAGTCGATTCTAAATGCAGCTGACCGCTACACAGCCATGCCAGACACACACATACACGCAGAGGTTGTAATGTTGTTATTCTCATTCTGTCATGAAAGAATGTCTCTCGTTGAGCTCAGGAAGCCATTAAAGTTTCCACAGTGGAGGAGACGGCAGGAAAGAGATGACTGGAAATGTGACTAGAGGAGGGTGTGAAGCAGTAAGATTTTTATTGATTAGGTTATGCTGGGATGTTTTTATTGACATCTACACTCTGTAGCCATAAATTCTTCTCTGTGCTTGAGAGTGATTGAGTACACTTGATATTTAGGAGATCCTAAAGCACTGAGATCACTGCTGCCTGTGTGTTTGTGTGTGTGTGTGTGTGTGTGTGTGTGTGTGGACTCTTCATTCTTTTTTTTACTGCTGTAAATGTTCAGGTATGTTCATGCAGGTTTGGACCTGCTGTGGAGCCCCTCTGTTGTGTAGCCACTCCTACTTTTCATTTACAGTAAAGTTTTGTATGTAGCAAGGCTGTATGTATAAATCTAAAACAGTCAAATAAGCGGAAATTAAAGATATAGTTTATCTCACTGCCCAGTGTATGAAGAGTGTATGTGTGATATACTCATCTGCTATACCCACTTGAGTGATAGCAGCTTTGCTTGAGGCAACATTTCCTAAATCATTTCTTATCAGTGTTTTACTTCAGAATTTTACATACTGTTTATTGTATTTCTTTACGCATACACAAATCATACAATAGTGGTGAAGGTAGGAGGTGATTCATTCAGGTTTAGGAGAGTTGGGAGTAACCCTTTGTCCACACTGTGTTATTTGACACACACACACACACACACACACACACAAAAGAGGAAAATCACTCAGGTTTAAACTTTCACAAGGATTCCTGAATGTCAGTGGCTGTGTGAAATATTTGTCTGATTAATGACTTTTCTTTTAAATCTTTTGTCTGGGGGTGGCCAGTAAGTGTGTGTGTGTGTGTGTGTGTGTGTGTGTGTGTGTGTGTGTGTGTGTGTGTGTGTATTTATGGTGTGTTCTTGCTTTTCTTGTCCTTTTCCAGTTCCCCTCAGGGAAAATTCTTTTTACAAAAACTGGGAGATTTAAGAGCAGAAAATACAGGTTAGGTAAAGTAGGTATGTAGGTGCAGTACATATGCCTCTGCCAACTAAGGAAAGTGAGCAATGCAAGTCATGATCTAATAACAAAATGAATTATGTTATGAACCATAACATAAATACTAAGCCTGTCAATCATTAGCAGTGTATTAGCCATGACTAATGACCGATCCAGACACTGTCCAGACACGTGCATCGTTGACACAGTGCAAGTGCATTGCCCCCAGATCTCCATTTGAAAATACACAAAAAGTAACGTCTTCACTGTCTCTTTATGAAAGGATGTAAAAAACATAGTCTCTGGCTAGGATGAATGTGTCATAGGTCAGCACAGTCCCACAGCTTCCAAGCATCCTGAATCTGTCGGTCACTCCCTCAGTTCTGGTGTTTTTCCCCCTCCATGCTTGGCTCAAACACCTCCATCCTTACTCTTCTCCACTGAGTTATGAAGGCCCTGATGACAGAATGGCAGGCTGTAAAGGCCTCATTATAACTCCACCCACAGGACTGAGCTGGGGGTGTGGCTAGGGTGGCGTTTGAAGACATAGGCTGAGGTTGTTCTTGTGTATTTCTGAATATGAGAGAGAGCCTTGAGAGAATTGAAATAAATATATGTCAGTGTTTTTTGTTCATTGCGTCAGTGTTGTGTAGTTTTTGAATGGTGGATTTCCGTCAGTTCAGTGCACTAAAGGCCTTCACAGCCCAAATGAGTCCAGTGCTCTGAATCCCATTGCTTTCTATTGAATGCACCTCTGACAAGCATCTTGCGCTGATGGCTGATACTATGGGGTTATGTATGTGCAGTTGTTTTTGATGGGGTGGTAGTAGCCTAGTGCGTAACACACTCGCCTATGAACCAGAAGACCCAGGTTCAAATCACACGTACTACCAAGACACTTAACCCTAAGTTGCTCTAGGGGACTGTCCCTGTAACTACTGATTTCAAGTTGCTTTATATAAGGGTGTATGATAAATGCTGTAAATGTAATAGTAATGGTGTGTGGTTAACATATCTGTGTGGTGTAGCACTGGGCCTGGCACCAGAACCTTGTAATCATTTTCTGAACTATACTATTGCAGGTTTCAGTGAACTGCAGTTAATTTGTGGGAGACTGACTATCTAACTATCTGACTTTAAATATATTCAGCCCAACTCAAGAATCTCAAATAACCAGGGTCAAATCAACCTGAACTAAAACAGTAGTTCACTTTGTGCCTAGTTGATCAAGATTTAATCATAAATCCAAGCTGTTAGAACCACCCTTTAAGAAAAGAACATAATTGTAAGTTCCACACATTTATGGGAACTTCTGCAAGAGGGCATAAAAAAAATATTTTATTTCTATTGTAGAAAGAACGTCATGAGTGTGTTCAGTTATGTTTACCAAAGGTGGCTACTTTTGAAAGAAAAAAAAAAAAAAAAAAGACTTGGACCGGTAGTGTCAAAAATCCTTGGGAAGGAGTGATACAGTGAGGGACCCCCTTCCAGGGTAGAGTGAGCCTGCAACTGGTGTCAGTGCAGGGTTGGTGATGATTTGTCCAAGAAGAGAAAAAGTCCTACAGTTTTAGTGGTGGAAAAGGTTAAGTGCAGTATAGAGCATAGGTCCATGTTTGGAGGTACTGGACAGTGCAGAGTAGGTTTTAGTCCAGTGTCATGATGTACATTGCATGTTCGTTATAAAGCAATATGTTTTGTTTTATGTTTCTTTCTGACAGGGTCAGTATCATCCCTCAGACCTCCTATGTCCGGAGACGTTCACGTGGATGCCCATTGACTGTTGCCTTCCACTGCTTGATGCCTCAGCATATGCTCGTCTCAATCAGGACCCTAAAGCAGGTATGGCCCAGGGGCTTTCCCTAAAGAACTGGATCCATAGCTATGGAAAACACACCAAACCATGCGTTGATCTGGAGGTTTTTAGGGTCTTGACCAGCAGTGCAATGATTAGGGTTGCAGGGATTATCTGGTTAAATGGATGTTGTGAAACCACACGGTTAATCCACCAAGACTTCCCCTGAGAACTCTAATTTCAATTAGTGTTGTAGGCTACTAATGGAACTTCGGTTCAGCCTAGGTGTCATTCAGCAGTTTTTGCTCTCTGTGTTGAAATGTCCTCTTTGTATGTGTTAGAAGCAGAGAGCGAGAGAGCATGTTGATCCATTTTGCTGTATGTGTTTTTTTTTTTGTGTGTGTGCGTCCTCCTTGTCCTTTTTGTTGGTAGCTGAGACCTTCTGCTGACTTAATGTCCATTAGAGGAGACACTGTGTGTAGGTGTGAAGACTTTGTTTGATTTGAGGAGTAGGTCAATTTGTTCCCCTCAGCTTCACTCTGTGTGCAGCACATGTCCAGTTCAGCCCAGCATGTCTTGACTGCTGACCTACTGTGGTGTTGCATCATCCTGACTGGCCATGACAGGTTGGACTGGGCAATTATACAATCTTGATTCGATCACAATTCAGCTCGAGCTTGGTGATCAAGCTTGGTGAACGGCTTTGGCCGTTTTCTTAATCATAATAAAAATAGTAGAAATGTACATATTTTGTGTGTATTTGCATTACTAAGGAGACATGAAAAACATTTCAGGCATGAAAAGTTCAGAACAAAAAGATTACTTGTAAATAAAGGTTCTTCCAGCAGACCGGTTAGCAATGCATGCTGGGATAAATCGAGTTGGCAGTTCATGGGCTCATCAAATAGAGACTTTTCAGGAAGGGTTTGATGATCTTGATAAAATTCAGCTTGATTTTGGCCGGTTTTCATGATTTTAAAAAAAATATATAAAAACAGCATAAATTTGCATATTTTTGTGTATGTTTACGTTAATTTTAAGTGAAGATACACCACGGTCAGACAAGAGCTTAATGAAACCTGAGCAAGCTGAAAGACCTCCAGGAGAAACAAGTGTAGTGTGTAATGAACCTATAAACGGAAGGTGGTGGGTTCAAATCCAGAGCCTCTAAGATGCCAAAGTACGTGTCTCTGGTGTCTGGCAATATGAGAAAAAAGGCTAGTTGTGTGTCTGCAGTCACACACACAGTTTATTGAAACTGTGTACAGACTGTTAAAGCCAAGTGACATGGTTTTGAAGGAGAGTGGAGGCATGCACAGATCTACTCAGGTTCAAGATTTTATCTTTGTTATATAGTGCAACAGGGGGTGGGGCCACCAGGATTTTTTTTTTGGTGGAACCAGCATTTCCTCCTCTGTGCTGCTGAAAGGTCAGCTGACTGCTGGAGGAGGCAGGCCTGAGCTTGTCTTAGTCCCACTACCTTCTACACTTATCTTGACACCTCCTCCCTCTCCACATCTTCTATTTCCTCAATCTCCCCTCCCCTGTTCTCCAGTTCGTCATTCATCTGACATGGTCCTCTTTATTTTCCTCATCCACTTTTCTTTTCCTCCTCCTTCCTCTTTTCCTCTTCTTTTTTAGCATTCTGTTCCATTTTTGTTTCGTAATTCTCCCTCTAACACTCCCTCTGTTTGTGCGGACTAGACTGTTTGAGGTTTATGGCAGATCGGGATTCGAACCGGCAACCTTCTGATTACCTTCTTCCTTAACCACTAGGCCACCACTGCCCCATGTATTGTGGTAAGTGTGGAATGTGGAAGTGGGATTTAATAATAAATTGACAAAATGTCCATGCTGGCAGTACCTCTGAAGAGGTTTAGGATTCGCACTCAGCTCCTCTTTGGACCATGGTCTTCTGGTCCTCTCTTGACCTACTCATTCTACAGAAAGTACTCTGTGTCATTACCTCTGACCTTTTGATCTGGAAAGATTTGTGTTCAGCAGTAGTGTGTGCACGACCCTATGGCGCCACTGATGCAGGAGGGGAGCAAGGCAGCGGGGTAGAGGAGTGTTTACATGGTGTGCGGATGTTTGGATTGACTGCTCTGCAGAGTTTCTGTTTATCACCATTGTTTTATTCTTTTTTCCTACTCCTGCTGTTTTCTTATTTATCCATGCTGGTTAAATTCTTCAAAATATTTCATTTTTCAAAAATTGACTACTCACAGAAGGAAAGAATGTCCTAAGCTTAGCGATAAGAACAGTACTCCCCAAAATCTTCCTGCTCACCATTTTCCATGCATTTGCTATGCAGTACTGACTGCATCAAATATGCACCAGAATTATGTGATTTGCTTTCTTGTTGTGCATCCAAAACCAATCTGATTAATTCAGGGATCTTCAGGCAGTTCCTTTGAACTCATGATTCTGATTTGCTGCATGCATTGTGAGCTGTACAGTCATATAGACAGATATGTGGGCAGTGGTGGCCTAGTGGTTAAGGAAGTGGCCCCGTAATCAGAAGGTTGACTGTTCGAATCCCGATCCGCCAAGATACCACTGAGGTTGCACTGAGCGCCCCCACACAATGCTCACCAAATCAAATTTGTCACATACACAGTCATACACTGTATGATATGCAGTGAAATGCTTTTTGCGACTGCATCAGACCACAGTATTGCAAATGTTGCAAGTATATAATGAAGACCAATATGCAAATATTGCAAACATAACCAAATATTACACTTTTACGTCTTTAATATAAAATATGTGTAACAGGTAGGGTGAAGGTGTGCAATGTATAAGATTAAAAAAAAAAAAAAAGAGTAAAAAGATTTTGTGCAAGTGATTGAAAGTGAAAGTGCTGGAGTGTAATGGAGTTCTATGTAGTGTTGTGGTTTAGAGCTCGGATAGCCTGCGGGAAGAAGCTCCTCCTCATTCTCTCTGTGTTGGACTTCAGGGAGCGAAAGCGCTTCCCTGATCGCAGCAGAGAGAAGAGTCCATTGTTGGGGTGGCTGAGGTCCTTCACTATATTCCTGGCCCTGGTCCAGCACCATTTGCTGTAGATGGATTGAAGGTCAGGAAGCTTGGTACGGATGATGCATTCGGCTGATCAAACCACCCTCTGTAGGGCTCGCCTGTCCTACATGGTGCTGTTCCTGAACCAGGTTGAGATGTTTCCCGTCAGGGTGGTCTCTATGGTGCAGGAGTAAAAGTTCCTGAGCACCTTGGAGGGCAGTCTGAAGTCTCTCAGGCATCTGAGGTGGTAGAGACGCTGCTGGGCCTTTTTCACCATGGTGTTGATGTGACAGGACCATGACAGGTCCTGCGTGATGCAGACACTGAAGTAACGGAAGCTGTCCACTCACTCCTCTGGCTCTGGAAAGTCCTCTCCTGCTTGGTACAAAGTCCACTATTAACTCCTTTGTCTTGCTGACAATCAGGTGGATATTGTTCCTCTGGCACCAGTTCACCAGATTTCCAACCTTCTCCAGGTAGGCCGTCTCGTCGTTGTCAGAGATCAGGCCCACCACGACAGTGTCGTCAGCAAACTTGATGGTGGTGGAGTTTGTAGTGGCTGTACAGTCCATAGGCTGTACACCAGGCGCATGTCATGGCTGCCCACTGCTTACCAAGGGTGATAGGTTAAAAGCAGAGGACACATTTTGTTGTGTGGACCGTGTGCTGTGCTGCAGTGTTTCACAATGACATTCGCTTCACTTTCACAACTCAACAAAGACACTTAGAAAATGCATTACAGGGAGCAGGTCTGAAAATAAGTCTGGAAATGTGAGAACTGAAGCCCCAAGGCATTTTCCACTGGAAAAAGGGCTTCAGTACAGCAAACTGAAAAAAAGAAAGTCAGAAATTGAGAGACATTCACAGAGACATTTTGTGACTGCTTGTATGTTTAGCTCTTTTGTCTTAAACACACACACACTTCACTCCTCTTCATTTATGATGATGCTGTGTGGTTTTTCCCTGCACTGTGGAGGGTTGGGACAGGAAGTGAAATGTTGGGGCTGTTTCCCTCTTTTTCTGGGGATCTTTCAGATGTTTGCCATGAGGGTCAGCCCGACTCTTACAGGTCTTTGGTGCTCATATTTTTAGAAGAGGGGATGTTTGAGGTGTCCCAGTTAATGTGTGAAATGGTGAGTCATTTACACCCCCATCTTTAATCTCAGTCAGCTGGTGGCCAAATGAGCAGATATGCAGTCGATTCATAACAATCAGGCCAATACACTGGTTTCTCTCACTTGCTGCTGTCCACACGCATCTTGTGAGTTTGCGTTTGTGTGTGTTCATGTCTTAGTGAAGATCAAATATCCACGAAATGACAGTGAAATGGTGGACATGAAATAAAACATAGTGTTTATTTTTGAATAATTTCTTTCTGCTTTCATGTTGCAAAAGTGGTTATCAATTGTGTGGGTTAAAATAGTACAGAATGAGGAATGTGTGACTGCTGTCAATCATTTGTTTTTTTATATTTTTAACTCTTCATTAAAAATCATAAAAAATAAATTTTAAGATACAGATAAGTACAAAATCTTGAGGACATCTGATTTTACAGTGCTAGTGCCAAAATAGTTAACTTACCTGATTTAGAATGAGTCTCTGATTGGCTGAGTCACTCACTCTCTGAAGCAGAAGGCGTCTGTGGAGTCTGTGGAAGGGGTCTTGAGTCCCTGAAGAAACAGATTTTTCATTTTACTTATTTTAGTACAGTCATCAGTTCATCCTGAGAAAGTGCAACAGTGTAATGTTTGGAGACATATCAGAGTGGCTATTCTGCTCTTAAACCTCCCACTGTTATCCAGTCTTTTGGGGGTGCTAGAGTTCTAGAGAAATGGAGGTACTTCAGGTCCATCTTCAGGTTTTCAAATGTTTTTCTTAACTGGGGAGAATTGCATAAAGCAGGATTTTTCAGATAACTGGATTAAACCTGATTGTCCACTGCACAATTGTGACTTTCAGCAAGGCTTTTTTGGTAGTTTTATTCAGAGTTTGGTTTGCCAGAGAGACCTTCAGGCCACCAGTAGTCTTTTTTTTTTTTTTTTTTTTTTTCCCCCACATGGGACCGATGAGTTGAGTGTACATGACGAAACCTCGATAATAATAGATTTGGGCCAACTAGTAATGTAGAGCAAACATTAGGATTGATCCCATATGTGGACACGCCGTATTTATTCTACTGATTTATGAAGAGTGAAGGTCCGGTCCGTTCATGGATTGTGAGAGTTGTCTGATGTGGTAATTTTGCATGCCTGTGTTCTGAGGCATTTTAGCCATATGTGACCTGCTACCAAACCTTGGTGGTGTTAGTTCAGATCTGTAGCTTTCTTGAGACAACCAGTCTGTTGATGTAGTAACATGTCTCCCTCCCTCTGTCTTTCCACAGTGGATGCGGGCACTCTGAAAACTCTGGGCCAGACACTGATTCTACATCGTCGGACCATGATGCCATACTCTGCATACTCTCGTAAGCAGAAGGGCTCCAGCGATGAGCGAGAGGTGGAGCAGTATGCCCAACTGGTGGGCCAGATCTGTGCACAGAGGATCCTTCTGTACAGAGCATAGCACCACCATCAGACCAATATTGCCGCTTCCCTTTATCCACACAAAACTACGCCTAGTGTCTCAGTTCGATGTCATAAATATGATGGAAATTAACGTTTTCTGTTTTCTTAGCCTATTGCATCGGTCACATGATCCTCTGATACACTCTAAAAATAACAAAAACAGCAGTTCTCTCATGGTTCTGAATTCTGAATCCAGATTTTTTTTTTTACGCCTGATTTCTCATCATCTGTCAGAGATAAGACACCTTCAGACTTGAACAAACACTTCACATGGGTGCCTCAGAGGCAGCAGCGGCTGTCTGTCTCAGTCAGACATGCATGTGCAGAGAGGGAGACAGGTGGTGTTGCATGAAGAGCCAACTTGACTGGGCACCTTCAAATTCCTGTATTTCTGTCTAGAAACACACACAGATGCACAGCTGACACAACAGAGCAGTGTAGAAACGTATTCAAGATGTTTTTTATCATTTTTACTCACCGCGCTGATCTCCAGTTTGCCCTGCTGACCCAGGAACTGATCCTTTCCAACAGGAAAGTAAATAACTGAATTCAATTATAATACAATGTTCTCATTTAAATTTTGTTATCCTTTCTGTCACTTGTTTATTGTATCCATCCTTTTCTTTTAAGCAGTCATTATTATTATTATTATTATTTTAATGCTTTCTTTTGCTGTGTACCAAATAAAAGACTGTAAACATGCAGATGTGACTGTTTTGTATATATTTTTATTTCACATTAAATGGCATAGCATGGTAAAAACTACTCTTATTAAATGTCATTGAGTAAATGTAATTTGTTACTATCCACCTCTGGTGGTGCTTCTGGTGCTGCACTTTTCTGTGATGAGCTGTCCAGTCAGAGGTGGAGAAGCTAATTTAGGAGTTGGTCACTGGTCTTGAGTGACCTCTAAAACAATGACATACTCTTCTGGTCAGCCCGTTTGATCTCTTCCAAATCTTTCCAGTGTGCCAGAATCCATTTGTCCAAAAAAGCACTTTGGTTTCAACATCTTCCCTCCACATCCTTCTTTCAGTTGACTTTGAATTGATATTTTATCAGTTCGAATAGGTCCTATACTTATGGTTCAGTATCTGCATAGTTAGAAAATGATTGTCTAGTTTTGATAAATGTTGGTGACAAAGTAAAAAGGATAATCACTTCCCACAGCTCTCCTACTGTCCTGCTACAGTAGATTACACTGGAGGGTTTTGGACTGACTATAAATCATCCAAAAACTGACATTTTGAAATATTTAGTGTGAATATGCCATTTTTAACATTTGTAATAATGTTGAAATCCAGGTCATGTTGTAATCTTCGGCCAAAGCCCTACAGGACAAGGATTTGGTTCATGCAAACTATTTGTAATAATCAAACCTGAGTTAGATTGTCACATTTCTTATTAACAAAACATCAGTGAAGCAATTTTATGTCATTTTCATTTCAATAGTTTCAACTTTGGTTCTGGGAAGCACATGCTTAGGAACCATGAATTGGATAGTCAAGGCAGAATTTGGAAATTAGTGATGTCAAGATTTTTTTTTTTTTAGTCAATGGATGTGGTCTCTTTACCCAAGACGGTCAGTCTACTCATTCCTTTTTACAACATAGTAATATAGTTTTGAAAGGGAGGACAGTAATGTCAATGTCAACACAGGGGAGGCTAACTGTTTGAATTAAACTCCAATGAGTGAAACTGATTACTGAATCTGAACCATTTCTAGTCAGTGTGATAACTGAACCTTGTTAAGTTATTAACTCTGAATGAAGTTTCATATAAATGAACACTGATGCTTGTTGACTGAGCTCTGCTCTAAACTCCACCTCAGTCACATGACAAAGCACGCTTCTTGAAAAGCGTCGCTTTGATTGCCATGTTGCTCTGATGATCTGATTCCATTCATGTTTTTCTCTCCACACAGGGGCTTAATCTAAAAAACACCAGTGCCCTTGCAATCTCTCTCTGTGTGTATGTTTCTTTCTGTCTGGGTGCTTCTGTGTGCTTTCTCTTTTTTTTTTTTTTCTGGCACCCATACAAGCACCCAGTACTTGAGTGTGTGTACATGGATTCTATTTGTGTGTGTTTGTAAGTAATGCTGCCAGACAGAACTCTTGCCTTTGAGATTTTGGGATTTAAGAGAATCGAAACCCCACTGTTACTAACCCTGTCACTCACATCCTCTCAACCTGTCTGTCTGTCCTTGTTTTTAATCTATTTTTATGTTTTAGGTTCTAGTATGGCATTGCTCTTTTCACATGTTAAACCCTGTCAATGATTGTCTTGTAATACAAACTCTTACCAGCCAATCACAATTATAGTGACTGAAGGACGTCCCCCACCTTCTCTACCACCTTCTCTGTCTTCAATGTTCCCCTTGACAAGCATTTTTGAAACAAGCCTTTTCTCCCCCCACCCCTTGCTCCAGCATTCTAAAATGTTCAGCGTTCTCACCTTTTGTCTCATTCACTCCAATCCTTTCTCACACATACACACATGCACGCACGCGGTACAAGATCTGTCAATAAATCATGAAAGAATCCAGACTTGCTTGATTTGAACAATCAAGCAAGTCTGGAATCTTTATTTTGAAAGTCAGTCAAATAATCTCAGGATGATCCAGAGGTTTTTAAAAAGGACAATTTACTTGTAATTGTTATATTTCAGAAATTTGACATTTTCATGACATTTCCTTATTTTTTGCCATAGCCCCTCACAACCCCCACCCCTAACCGCCCAAAACCAATCTGTGTCAGTTTAAGCAGGGCTCTGCAGACCCAAAGTTTGGCATGACTAGACTGGTTACAATGAGGGGTGCAGGGATGCTGATGTCACCTAAGCAGCCTTAATAGGTGGTAATGTGCTCTCTAAACAACTCTTAACGTTCACTTGCAGAATTGTCCATGCTAGGAAAAAGGCAAGTGTTCTGAAAGGTCCACACTTAAAATTCAGGTGGAGGTGAAGCTGGGTCCTGAATTCTTGCCTTGCCTCCAAAGCACATGAAATACTTGACTGTTGTTGTTTGTGGAGTGCTTGGCAACACTGTGGCAACCCACTGGGCCAGAGGAGGATCTGGACTAGGGAAGCCCATTGAGACACACTGTATGTGATTTTGGGCTATATAAGAAATAAATGTTGTTTTTGGATGCCAAAAGAAAAATATCTGCATAATTAAAACTGTAAAAAGCCTCTGTCTTTGTGACTACTCGCTTGCACAACCCCAGTGGGGCAAATAAATTTAGAGGCACACCGACTAATCCCAGTAGGTTAGTAGAGTCTCAAGTGAATGGGGTAATTTTGGAAAAATCCATTTTATTACTGCTGTTATATTAGTGTGATGCATGTTACAGTGAGGAAGATTCTCACGTTGGTCCCATAAAAAAATCCAGCCGTTTTCACCCCAATAATTCTAATCACCTCACCATCCACACAGAAACATAGAAATTCCACAATGTCAACATCTCACATCAACATCTATTACCATACACACACAATTTGCCATTCCTGATTAATTATACATGTAAGAAATGAGTGCAGCTCCAAAAAACTGTCTTCATAGTGAGGCCTTAAGCATGAGTGTCTGTGTGTGTGGCTGCTTTAATTCAACATCAGTAATGTGTACACTGCCAAATGCATACACACAATTACATACACAATCAGGACCCAATAGGTGTGTTACAAATTTCGAAATATCCATACAAACTCTGAGCAGGGCATACACGACACCTCTCATACACACCAACACTATTAAAGTAGCCAATCCAGTTAGTGTACTTTTGGAGGGTGGGGGAAATCGCTGAACCCAGAGGAAAGCAACAGGGACGTGGGGAACATGTGCAAACTCCACATACACAACGCTGTGAACTTAGACTCGAACCCTGTTGGAGGTTCAGAGCTACCTATCCCACTACCTGCCCTGGGGATGTAATGATTCTCCAAATCCAATTCTCAGAGCACCCTGCTGGACAGAAATGAATATCATGACTGGACTGCAAAACTTTTTGGATAAATATTCCAGTTTACTTTTGCACACTATTGTGATCAAAACCAGCTTCATGAGATGATCGTGAGTGAAGGAACAGCGATGTGGCCACTGGGGGCACCAGTGCCCCAGATTAATTTCATTTGCACATATATATCAGTAATTCAACACTTGGATGGGTCCAGCCAGCATTGGAGGAGGTTTGTGTTGTGTTGGGGCTGCTGTGGAGAGAACTGTTGGCAGAAGCCATTTCTCAGAAATTTTTCCCTCTTTGAGAGCACCAGCCCACAAAATCTTCTGTCTGGCCAAGGATTTGCTGAACACACAAAACTGGAGACAAAGAGAGTCACACAACACTGACATGTAAATGAAATACAGACTGTGTGTGATTTTATTTCTTTAATCACAAGAAGGAAAAAAATGGAGAGAAACAAACAGAGAAGAGCTGGTTGGGGGCTCTTGTTTCATTTGGCAGAAGGACATCCAGTCAAGTTACAGGCCAGTCATTAGACTGGAATTCGGAGAGAAGGAGAGGGAAGCACCACAGAAATCCATCTGTATTTCATTTTTTCTATATTGCTTTCTTTCTCTTGTTCTGCACCATTCTGCTACAGAACATTGCTCCGTGTGCTGTAGATAGAGATGGAGAGGTCACACACCAGAAGAATAACAGCACAAATAACAGCATACTCACTAACGTTGTACTTGTTATTGATTTGTTCTTCTTTTGCTTTTTATTTTTTGAGTTATCGTGAGTCTTTCATGGCAAAAGCTGGTCCAACAAAAGTGGAGAAAAGAAGAGCTCTGAGAAAATAAACCACATGTGCCTGTTGAATGAGACCAAACTGTTGACCTTGTCACAGGCTGGTAACTTTATACTGTCTGAGCTGTTTCAGAACATTGATGTTAATGATTAATACTCAAAAGGTTGAGGGAGGATCAGCCCCGACATTGAAACAAACTCATCTGGTTTTCTGCTAGTGTGGTTTTGCACCTCAGGGAGAAAGAGACAGTGTTTGCAACTGAATAAGAATTTTTAAGATCCTCTTCATATTTACATACACAATGCTCAGCCCCAGTAGTCCAGCTTGCAGTTGTCCACCCCTCCATTATCTGAGTCATTTTAACCTTGAACACTAATCTGAATTTATCTACACAGGAACTGGTCATTTTTCAAGTCCTTCCTTAACTTGTTTTAATTATGCACAAACAACTGCCATTAAGGGTGTCTTTACATGTGCTAACATGTGTGTGTGTGTGTGTGTGTGTGTGTGTGTGCTTTTCACATGTATCTGTGTGAGCATTTCATATGTGTGTGTGCGTGCTTTTCACCTGTATCTGTGTGAGTGTTTCATATGTGTGTGTGCAAGTTTTCAGTAGTATAAATGCATGCTTGTCAGTTTCATATGTGAATGTGTGTGTGTTTCACATGTGTTTGTGTAGCAAAAGTCTGAAATATTTCCTAAATGGCCCCTCATATTAACAGGGGGCAGTATATCACAATGAAGATGGGATGTCCACCCTGATTGAAAGAAACAGGGAAATCATAGAGTGAGAGAACACTGTAAAATCACTGTCATTATTAGAATAAGAAGAATAGAAGAATTGGACATACACACATTAAAATAATAAAATGGTTAATTACAAACTACTTGATTTACACTGCAGGCTATATAGGGTCTACAGTCCCTGACACAAGTCTTGTCGCTTATCTATTTTGTAGAACCACCTGTTATTAACCTGACTTTTAATTAATCAATCGGTGTTAGAAATATCTCATTGAAATTAATTAGTTTCACTAAAAAAAGATTTATCATTTAATCAAGACAGAAGTTTTTTCGCCTAAACAGAAATTGAACAAATCTACTGCAAATACAAAAATATGTCAGCAAATTAAGTAGTGGTGCTGTGAAATCCAATATCTTGTATGACTTCCATGAGCTTGAAGGACTGCATCCATGTGATTTGGCATAGATAAAAGGTAATATAATATTTGGGAATATAAAAGGTAGCTAAGAGTTCTTGGTATTTCAGACTATTAATTTTTTGATCACCAAACTTCACTGTTTTCTGGGTGAATCTCGGATCCATGTGGGCTCCAGTAAGTCTTCTGCAATATTTGTGGCAACTGTGGTGTAATTCAACAGAAGATTAATCTGAAAAATCCACCTCCTGATGGCCTTGGCAAATGCCACACGGTTTTTCAATCGTCTTTTGTTTAGTGCTGGCTTCTGGGCACTGATTCGACAATGGAGGCAATTTCGAGGCAATTTTGGACTTGTCAAAAACGTCTCCAGTCTCTTCAAATCTTTTTTTATCCTCTGTACGTGATGCTGAGACATATTGAAGGTGTCTGCCACGTCAGCAGTGGATCTGGTCTTCAGCCTCTTGATAATCAACACGTAAGTCTCAGGGGGAATCTTAGGCATGTTTCTTTTTATACACACCTGAGACCTAATTGATCCATTATTAGACACAGGTGAAGCTCATATGACAAGGTGACAACACTTATGTCTTTGCAAAAATTGGGCTTTACCAAGCTTTGAATATTAGAATACTTTTTGACAGTTTTGTTTTGCACTGAAGCATTATTACAGATCCCGATCCACCAAGGTGCCAATGAGCAAAGCACTGTCCTCACACACTGTTCCCCGGGCACCTGTCATGGCTGTAGAGGACTGTTCTATCAGAAGGTTACCGTTAATTACAGCTCTAATATACAGTCCCTGACAAAAGTACAAATTGACCTCAAGTGCCGCTGAAATATATTTCTAATCAAGATTTTTTATCACAATGACCTTCATTTTCACTTCACTTCCTGTGGCCTAGCGGGTAATTGGAAGGTTGTGGATTCGAATCCTGAACCTTCAGTGTCACCCCTCAGTGTCACACCATGAACCTTCCATGGCTGCCCACTGCTAACTAAGGGTGATGGGTTAAAGGTAGACACTTTTCATTGTGCTGTGCTGCAGTGTTTCACAATGACTTCACTCTAGAGTTTGCTGTTAAGTGCTATGTACCACAGAACTATAGGACCTACCCAATATGAATTTCATACAGACCAATATGTCAGCATATTTCTCTCAAATAATATTATCATCAGACAGACCCCCCCAAAATAATATTTACTTCAAACACATCACTCTTAACCAGACTAATGCAGTCTTGGAAGTGCTTTGCAGTCCTGCCTTTGGGAAAATCCCTCTCCTCTCCTAGTCCCTGAAAAAAAATCAACACAGCTTACATGAAAGAAAAACACAAACACAAAGCGAGTCTTATTCCTCTGCAAATTTTTCCATGGTGTGAACCTGTCTGGAGCTGTTCCACCCATCAAATTATCTTATGTACCCACAACTCTCAGCCCCTCAAGCCCTGGACTCCCACAAACCCCATCCATCACCCTGGGGAGCTTCTGGATCCTTGTTCCTTGCCTGAGCTTTTTTTCAGGCAAATAGCTCTGGTGTGGAAGCAGTGGTCAGAGTGGTGGGGGAAACAACTGATCAAAGGGAAGATGGCTGACGTTGGTAAAATATCAGTAAATGTCTGCTGCTTAATATTCCTGCTGCTTAATATTATTTAGAAAGATGGGCAAAGTTGGCACTTGGCCGCAGCCTCCGTCCTGAATTGATGTAATTGAACTGGAATGTGAAGAAAAAACAATGAAAGAAGGATGGCAGAGGTGGGTGGACCGAACTGTCAGTGGGCTTCACTGCCTTAATGCCAAAACTTAGTGGCTGATTATTTAAATGTCAGTAAGCTGAGAGGGGCTGCCTGGCACAAGGACGTCAAGGTGCGGTGCACAAGATGGCATGTCATCTCATCACCACTGAGTGGGTGGGGTTGCCTGTCAGGACTTTATGGTCTGATCGAGCTTTTTGGATGGCAGCAGCATCATGAATTCCAGACTGTGTTCTGCCGTAAAACAATATACATGTTTTGTGAATTCAACTGTATGTACTCTAAGATATATTGATGCATTTTATGACATATATATGAAAGCATTTCACATTTTGTCAAGAATCCCCTAGCTGACAGTCAATCAAGTTTGTATATGAGGTTCTCTGGGACACACAGAGGGAGCACATTGTCATCTTCACATTGTTCAGATGAATTGCGGAGGAGGAATCCACAAATTTGAGTGACAAATGGAGTGTAAGAACCAGCAGGCCGGTTGGCTAGTCTGGGGGGATGCCAGACTTATGGTCTCAACAGACAGGAAGTGTGATGGCAGATGAATGGAGAGATCATAATGATGAGAGAATGCCAGGTTTTGGGAGGAACTCCCTTTGGGGGTTGTGGCCAATGACAGCTCCAGCACTGAAACTGACATGCCTCACACAGGTCGGGTCAGAGAGCAGCTCTGAAGTTCCTACAGGGGAGTGGGGTTTTATGGTGAATAGAGAACCTGGCAAAGTAGATAAATGTATAATGGATCTGGTTCCAAAGCTGGTGATTCACTGCTGAAATTGTGATGAGAACAGGTAAATGTACTACAAACAGCTTACAGACAATGTGATTGCATTGTGCATGGTCTCTGAGAGCTGATGAGGGTCAAATCACCAGCACTTCACACAATGGGCATGTTGATCAGTATGTCGGTCAACAAAAAGTGTTAGTAAAGTAGTAAAGTTAGTAAAGTGCTTTTTAAGCACGTTTAACTTAATGACACATGATAAAAAAGGGGAAAGCACGTAGTGTTTGTCCTTGACCATTAAGATGTTATTTTATTATATGTTAATTAGGGCTGTCATATTGAAGACTTTATCATTTAGATGGTTTTGCAGGGGTATGGTACTTTGATCAGCAGGACCTCAATGGCACCTTGACTGTTCAGGATTTGAATCTGAAACCTTCCATTTATAGCATCTTTATTCTGAGATAGTCTACGGGGCTGGTAGTAGCCTAGTGGGTAACACACTCGCCTATGAACCAGGGTACTCGCCTATGAACCAGGAGACCCAGGTTCAAGTCCCGCTACTACGCTTACTGTCCCTGAGCAAGACACTTAACCCTAAGGTGCTCCAGGCTGATTGTAAGTCGCTCTGGATAAGGGCGTCTGATAAATGCTGTAAATGTAAATGTATATCACTGAAGATGCCTCACTGTCAGCCCCCCTTATTAATTTGTTGTTAGTTAGTAATCATGATTAATGATTACTAAATACAGGGGCAGTGGTTGGCCTAGCGGGCAAGGAAACAATCAGCAAATTGCCACTGAGCTGCCACTGAGCACCAGACACTGCTCCTCGGGCACTTGTAATGGCTGCCCACTGCTCACCAAGGGTGATGGTTAAAATGTAATTGATAATCGTAATTCATAAGTAATATTTGTCACTTTCACTTTCACACTCACACAATTACCATTCATAAACACGTAATGTTCATTTTCACACACATGTACTCTCCACTGCAGATCTCCTTACACAACAAGTCTAAATTTTACACACATGTACACACACAGACAGTCATTTACAGCACCCGTCCATTTGACTCTTCACCTCATAAAGGATTTTGTTCTTGGAGCTGCAGGAAGTATGAGATCAGTTTCTAAGACTGAGGATTAGGACAAAGTAACTGCAGCCTGCAGAAACATGTCGCTGTTTTTTAAACGCTCCTGTTCCTGTATCTTCAGGTTCATCCACCTCAATCAACTGACATTGATATTTTTACCCCAACCTTCACTTTCTCTCCAATGTGAGCCCATGTCCTGGTGCTGCTGGTTCTAACTGTAATTGGACTTCACCAACGTCTGCTAGTGACCACCATGGTGCCAGACTGCATCACCAGGAGTCTTGAGCTGAAGTACAAGTTTATCAAGTGAGAAAGAAAGTGAGAAAGTGAAGTGATTGTCACATGTGATACACAGCAGCACAGCACACTGTGCACACAGATGAGTAGCAGATGAGTAAAGGAAAAAAACAGGTAAGTAAATGACAGGCATTAGAAGTGTGTGTGGCAGGAGGGCTCAGTATCTCACACACTCTATCACACACATTTGTGTTCACCACATATGATGCATTTCACTGGATGATGTCCTGAGAGAACTATGCATGTGACAAATAAAAATATTTTATTTGTCAAGCATTGGGTAGATCTTTAAATGAGTAGCCGTGGGTCCACACACCTTGCACTTCAGTGGAGAATTCCTGTTTATCTATGGATTCCCAAATTCTGTTTATATATTTACTGAAATCTGCCACCCATTGTTGTAATCAATTAGACTGTATTTAATGAGCATACAGGTTAAAACTGACAGGAATTTTCCATAATATTGGTATGCGTAACAAAGTAACTGAAGATTTTGCTTTAGAACACATTTAAAGTAATGTTGATTCAAGTGTTTCTGCTGTGCCACAGATATCCTTAGAATCTGGTCCTTAGAACCAGAGAGACTGAACTGTAGTATTTAGAGCAGAAAAAAAATGAAAAATGCTGGAGAGAGAACTGGAGAGAGAACTGGGAAAAAGCACCCTGCTGCAACAACACAATGATGAATTCTGGCAAACAAACCCTCGGTTTTAGCTTCAGCCGTGATCGATTTGGACTCTTGGCTTGTGTATGTTATTGACAGGTTAAGTGCAATGTTTTGCCAACAAACCATCCAGAAATAAAGTCCACAATACTCCATAAATGTTTTCTGATCCTGGGTACTCACACTCGCCTATGAACTAGAAGACCCAGATTCAAATCCCACTTACTACCATTGTGTCCCTGAGCAAGACACTTAACCCTAAATTGCTCCAGGGGGGACTGTCCCTGTAACTACTGATTGTAAGTCGCTCTGGATAAGGGCGTCTGATAAATGCTCTAAATGTAAATGTAAATGAGTAAGCAGTCTAATGGCACCAAAATTTTCCTAAAATAAGGGAATTCAACATCATCATGGTAGAAAAAAGGTAGAAATTGGTTGAAATTGCTGAATGTTGCATTTATGCTGATCTCATAGTCAGAAGTACAGTTCTCTCCCTGGGCAATAACAGTGCCTACCACTACAGTGCCAACACATAAGATGGGAAATTGCACCAGTCACTGAAGTGACCACATTTGACTCAGTTATAAAAGGCTGACATATCTTACAGCCTTACAAGGAAATCAAATGCCCAAACACACCAGCCTGTTGTAAGAATGGATGCTAGTCCAGAGCAAGACATTGAACAAAGGATAAAAGGATTCCATTTGATTAATTCTTTTTTATACACAGCTCTCTAAAATATTTTTGTCTGTATGTAAAGCATAACAAGTAAATATGTCAGTTTGATTCATATGTGATTCATACAATATTGTAAACTAGCTGTCACATATGAATCAAAATAATTTTTTTTATAAAAAATAGAAACATACAGGTTACATGAATGAGAAAGTGAATTTCATTGTGATACACTGCAGCGCAAAATGAAATGTGTCCTTTGCATTTAACTCATCACCCTTAGTGAGCAGTGTACAGCCTTCAATAAAAGTTGATCATCTAATCAGCAGCTCTTACTGAAAATATGTTGGAGTTGAAAGTCAACAAATTCTGGATCTGGCTGCCAAGTGATATTTGTTCTGGTGCTTTTCTATTATTCTATTATTCTAATATTTCTATTGAGTGTATATAATGTAACTTTTGCACATAAGTGCACATAATGTATCTTTTAACATAACTTGTGAAAATAGTTCATCATCTCCACATTTGAAAGCTCAGTTGAGTGTACACCCACTGGGAGACCAATTGAGTTAATCAGTGAGAGAACTCTAGCACCTTGGATCAGAGCTTTGTGAGTTCCCCTACAGAGTTCTTCAACTCAGGGTCTGCTGACTGCTTATTTTATTTCTCTATCTTTGAGTCAGATGTGAAGCTTCCATTGCCATTCAACTACAATAACATTTAGTTCTTATTTAGCCCAAAATCACATGCAGTATTTTTCATTAGGATTTGACAGTTGACACCCTCACACTTTGACCCTTTCTGCATAAAAGAAAATACTCATGCAGTAAAAAAGGGAGAAACCTCATGTTTATCCAAGTGCTGGGACAATTGTCCCAATGCTTGTATTTTTCTGAATAATGTTCAACAAACATCTGAAATGTGTTGTTTGCATATCAAGCACTGCGGTTTGAAAAGCAGTTGTGCTGCTAAGTAAGGAAGAGGTGGGAGAGGTGATATCATTCATTTATTCTTCACCTTGGTCACAAGTCTTAATTACCATTGACTCCTGAGGTCTTCTCACTCTCTTTTTTCTGATTGGCTGTCATTTAGAGAGCTAGAAACATGTACCTCCATCACCTCCTTCCTATTTCCTTCCCTTCCAGACATGCTGCAACCATTCCTATCTATTTAAAATATCACATCCATAAATATATTGGCCAACACAGAGTTCTGTCCTTCTCCAGAGAATTAACTGTACAGCTTTGGGTCTGCAGCTTGTCTGGGAACAACAAGCACGATAAAAAACTCAAAATTATTCCAACAGAACAACCTAGTGTACAGTCTTCATTCATTTCTTTCTGTCTGTCTTTTTCTGTGAGTTTCTGACCTGGGTGCTGCTGTGACCTGTTGTTTGTTGTCACATTAAATTACTCTGAAGCTCTGGCTCAATGACAGCTCTCACTGGGTGGGACAGACAGGGGAGGGTTAGACGGGTCAGAAAAGTAAAGCTCTCATGACCTCAACAGCCTGGCTGTGGGAGGCCAGGGTTGGGGAAAGGGGTTCGGGTTGGCACAGGGTCACTTGGTGCAAAAAAGCAATCCCCTCCTCATTGTACCCTCCTTAAACACACCAGACTCCTGCTATGATCCTCTTTTAAATCTTGACATGTTTGCTGATTACAGAAAAGAGTTTAAATACGTGAGTTTGTCCTTCTGGTTGAACTGTTTTTGAGGGCTGTATATGGATAGTGATAAATCAGCCTATAATCAAGTGGTGAACATGAAAGACACATGTGAGGAAGGGGACAGAAAATGAATGACCAAACAGAGAGCTTTTTCAGGAAGTTTGGGCACAAATGTATAATTTCTGGAGTGTTTTTTACTCCAGTGAATCAGCCTTGTTTTACTTGACTGATGCATACAAAGTACAAAGATATTTTTGTCCTCTTAGCAATTTCTCTGGTTTGAATTGACACTCTAAATGACTCACGGTGACCTGCTGTTGTATGAACATGTCTTTTCTACACATAATTCAGTCTTTCATCACAATAATGGAGAACCATCACTAATGGAGGAGATGCACATGCATAAAAGGGCATCAAACTATTCCAGTGCTGTGTACATGTACAGTAAATCTGAGAAGCTACGACAGGGTGATAAAAACAAGAGTGAGAGAGAGTGTGATAAAATACACTGGAAACTAGTAAACTAATATAATTTCACAATAAAAAAAATTCTGTTAGCAGCACACAATCTAGGATTGTTGTTAAAAAATCAATTTAATCTACTGAACACTGCTTCAATAAGAGTGAGAGAGAAACTGATTAAGTCAACAATATAACAGAACACTTTTGTTAGATGGGTGAAGTAACAAAAACAGATAGCGAACACTCACACACACACACACACACAGGTTTGCTGCCCCACGTTCACTTTTTCACATTACCTGATCCCTTCTGCTCACGTTTTCTCCACACTCCATTCTCCTCCTTTTTCCATCTCCCTCCCAGAACGTTCTGCACTTCACTTTGTTTCAGGATCAGTGACCAGGCTTTCTGCAGCTGAATTGCAGCCAGTCTAACTCTCTCTGGGGTCTGTAATATGAAGTGCAGGTACAGGGGTGCTGACACCTCAGGGTTAACAAATCAGCACAAGGGTTAAATTCATTAACCCTCCACTCACTGAACTGGGTAGAGAAAACACACATTATATAGTCCTACAGTCCTTTGCAGCGTCTGTGTGTCCACGCTGGCACCCCTGTGATGTACATTCACATACAGAATGGAATAAAAGTCTATGTGGCAATTGTCCAATTACACTTTATCTAAGGTGTCTGTACAATGGTAACTGACTAATTTGGGATGTCTGGGGTTCTACACTCAGGCTCTACTAGAATGGATTGCGTAAAATTGATTTCAATGATTTGCTGAATCTAACTCCACAAGATGGATTTGTGCTGTAAAGGGGTATACTGCACCATCAGCCAGAATCTCTGACATGAGTTCTATGATGCACACAGACAGGTTCTGAGCATCAGATTTTTGTTTCTGAACAAACACATGAACAGGTCATGTGTGTTAGAAATAACAGTGCATTAGAATCTCTAGCTGGAATTCCTAATCATGTACAACTGCCCTTTGCCCACCAGGTTTAGGACCTGAAGGTACTAGGATGGATTCCTCACTGTGATCCCACAACAATATACTGACAGCCAGTATAGTTTAATCATTAGGGGATTATTAGGGGATATTTTATGGGACCTTGCTGGCATTCAACTGAAACCCTTACAGATGATCTAGAATGTGTCAGTGGGTACTAAGAAGCCACATGTCACTCCACTTTTTTACAGACCCCCCACTGCTTACCCACTGCTGCCCAAATCAAACTCAATCACATCTACAGAGACTTCCTGGTTTCTACTAATTATAAGGGCTAACACTCCACTCAGTGTTCCTCCAATATTTATATTTGGAGTAACATTCTGTACATTGCCTTTACTAGTTTAAAACACTGCAATCTGTCACTTTACCTTTGTTTTTTTATGGTCAATTTCACATATCACAAAAGTGTATTGTTAAAATTAGGGCTGTAAATGGATTTTAAGACTATAGCTTGCTATAATCATGTAAATGTACATTCAAAAGATACATAATCTGAATTGGACCTGAAATTCCGTCACATTCCATCTTTATGTTGTAATTTTCTCTGGCTTGGAGGAATTTTGCATCTGTTTCACGGGTTAGACCCACATAGCTGTTTTAACTAGATACATTTATTTTTGATAGCCTTAGTTGACAGCCTGTGATTGGTAGCTGCCTAGATGGTAACATCCTCCACTATGAATCAGATCAAACCCCACTTGGCGTAAACAAAAAAAAATACTGTAAAAGTACGTTAAATCTGTGCAGATAAAAAATGGATGATGAATTCAAAATTTGAATCTCAATAAATGTGAAGTTATGGAATCAGATTTGTGCCGAACATCACTGTCTGGTACGGGAACTGCACTGTCGCTGAGTAGAAGGCCCTGTGGTGGATAGTGAAGACAGCAGAGCGCATTATTGGGGTTCCACTTCCACCCATCTCCCAGCTCTACGAGAAACACCTCATCTGTTGAGCTCAGAACATAATGAAGGACTCTCACCACCCCTCACATGCCCTGTTCTCCATCCTAACGTCTGGCAGATGGTTCCGCAACATCAGAACTGTACCTGCCAGACACTGCAAGAGCTTCTTCCCCCAAGCAGTCAGAGCTCTCAATTCATTCAATGCACTGCCATCACCAAAAATAATAAAGTCACAACAATACACTTCCTCTCAACTCATTTTGCACATCTCTGCTCTTTTTGCACATTCCTGCACATTTTGCACATGTTTGTCTTGTCTTGTGTGTCCTGTTTAAAATATCCAACGTATCCACTCACAAGCACTACTACATGATTTTGTCCAGTTATGTCCTGTCCAAAATGTTCATTGTACAGAAAAGTTCTACTTTTCTCCTGTAGAGAAATCTGCACATTATTTAAGCTTTAGTTGTAGTTAGTATAGTTTGTTTAGTGTGTATATACATATATATTTTTATTTTATGATTGCACTATGGGGGGTCTGTGTGAAACATTATTTTAATACACAGTAAGATGTGTATACTGTTGTAGTAACAATAAACCAATCTTGAGTCAGAAATGTAAAACGGGCTGGAGTGACTGAAAAGCCAGCAGTAAAACTGAAAAATGAGAAGCAAAATCTCACAAACAAAAATGAAAATGACCGCAATATAACGTTATCTTATTTTTGATTGATATTAGTAAAGTTTTGTTCACATTTTTTGGCACAAATCTGATTCCATATAAAGTTTTTTTTCATGTAACCTGTCCAGTCCTGAAGTGCAGTAATTTTTAGCACTGTCACTGCAAAAGATGAATGGAAAAAGAGACACAATTAGAACCAAATATATGCGGTTACATTTCCTGTCAGATTTTGAGTTTCTGGGGAATCCAGGTTCTGCGTCAGTTTGACATTATGCATCTTCACTGTGGGTGAGGATTTGATCTGAATCCAAGGCTACTGTTTGGGTTTTGCCCAATGAGCCGATGGCTGACTGCTAACAGCATTTTGAGCCATTTGTTATTTGAGGCCATATTTGTGGGGTAGTTGGACATAATGTTTAACACCAGACTTCCTGCTTATTCAGACAATGTGGGACCTGGAATTTGTCATGTCAGCAGTGATACCTAACCAGTTGTGTACAGTACCACTGCTAATGCTTACTGTGTGTTCATGTGTAGGCAGTAGTGTGTGTGTGTGTGTGTGTGTGTGTGTGGGTGGGTGTGTGTGTGTGTGTGAATGAATGATTTTGCAAGTGTCTGATATAGAAAACTCTTATTACACTTTTGGGATTGTGATGTTTCTGTACATTTCCTGCTGCTCTGGTTCCATGGTTTTCTGATCAGAGTTTAGTGTTTGCATTGTCTTGCGCTTCCCTGATTATCTTGACTGTTGTCATCGGTTTTATGAATGTATCCTTGCTGTGTCCCATCCTTGTCCTGTCATTCATCATTTTTATTTTTGTGTCTTCATCTTTTGTGTTGTGTGAGGGTCCACATGTCCATTTTATTTTATTAGCCCCTGTGTTAGTGGAGCGCTTGCAGCTTTATCACCTACTACATCAGACACTTTCTCCTTGGTGAGAAGAGAACATTCTTCTTGCCTGCTTCCCATCCTGTACAAAGCCTGTTGTCAGGCATGTAAACTATGCCAGGCACTCAGGCGAACGCTGCCCAAAAGCATCCTGCAAATCTGGGATTTACTCCCCATATCGCAGGGCTTGACTGGCCGGGCCTGTTCACCGTGTAGAGGAAGGTCAAGCTGGGGGTCTGGAGGGCTAATAGGAGGGCCAGCACTGATGGACGGGGTGTGCAAGAGAGGAGTTATGCAGAACTGAGTTCATGACACATCCGTCAACTCAGACTTTTATGACAATGGGAATTGTGATCATGGCGCTCAGCCTCTTTGAGAGTTTAAAGAATGAGGGCAGAGGGCACAGTTTGATGTGTGTGTACTTTGTAATTGCTGATCTACAGGAATGTTGAATTTAACCTGATTTTAACAAGATTTTGTTTATGTGTCTTATCATTTCATTTGAAATATAACTGAGCAGTTTTTTGATTACCTGCTTCTGGCCAGTACTATTGTCCAAAAGTAATATTTCAGTTGGATTAGCATCTGAGGAAGAAGCTGAACCACAAACAATGTAACATGTGCAGAAAGGACATTTTAAAAACACTTTCCTTTATATAATGCAGTGCTCACACCACAAACATGCCAGGTTATAGTATCCGTGAGTGAAGTATAGTAGAACCGTGAGTGACCAATGAGGGAACTGGACCCAACAAGCTGGCCAATTGAATTACAGCTGTGTGATGCATAGCTGCTTAATTCAGAGAATGCAGCCTAAACCACAGTGTACTCTCAACTCCATCTGGATCTACAGTGGAGGGCCTGAGCTGATCACTGCACATGCGCAAGCACACACACACACACACACACACACACACACACACTCAGCCGCTACATTCATTTCAGATACAGAGCAGTATGCTGATGGTGAATCTTTGTTCTGTAAGTGTGATTGTTTTCTCATGGGTACATGGTCTGTACCAGTCATGTGACTGGACTCATCCATCACTGGACACCATCACCACTGATTTCCTGTCTCGTGGCAGAACTACTGAAGATTATGTAAAACCAGATCAATGATTAGCAGTGGAGCAGTGGACAGAACATCAAAACAGGTAAAATGAAACACAAGGGCCCTGTCCTGAGCCTCTGTTTATCCTAGTAAACAATTATACCATTGTTTTTATAATTAGCTTCAAATAAACTGCATTCAAATTTTTTAATTAAAAAACTGTTTCAAATAATTTTAGTTTCATTTAATTTCAAATAATAAGTTTCATGTCAGTAGTTTAAGGTAATTGTAAATCCTTAATGAGGCAATATGCAATATTTTTCCACCTTGAGATTTTAAATGAAACAATTCCCCATATCTGCAATTTATTTCTTTTCTCTTTACGTAGCAATGGTTGGGTCTGTATTTGTGCCGCCTTGTTTTACTTTGTGGAGTGATAATCCAGTAACTGACTAAATGAGCAAGACTGTGAGGTTTCACCTGGAAACACTGCTTGATACATCCTGATATTCAAATGTTTTCCTTATTGGTAAAAGCTTCTGGAAATATTTCAGACTCCACATTTTGCCACAGTGTGGTGGAAGGGGGCAAAAATCCTTTAAGCACTGTTGGATGCTTTCAGTATAAACCCGCCACCACAACCATGACTGATTCCCCATATTGCCCTGTGGGGACTATTAACAAGCTCTGTGGCTCCGCAATCCAAAATTATGGCAAACTCTTGTCATGACTGCTCCCAGTTGTGTGGGACTTACTGGGCTTTCCATAATCTGTGGTAAGTATTATACATATTAAATTTGGCTGTGGTTGTATTTCCACCAATATTCCCTGAAGAGAACATTCCAGCATGGATATGCACTTAAAGTACTGTCCAACAAACTAGTTCGGGAAAACAGTCAAACAAAACTTAATGGCTGTAGATGTGCCTGTGTGTGAGTGAAATGTGAATGGCAAATGGTCGGCGGCTAATGTGATTCAATTAGAGGAAGGCAGTGGAAGAGAGAGTGACGCCCAGCCGCTGATAAGCTCACATAAATAAGTCAGTTAGCATAACAGTTGGAGCTGCTGCTCTTAACATCATTAGACTCCTTTTGGGTGGGGGTGGGGCAGCGAACGGAATGCCTCAGAATATAGACTCATCTTAACCTTCTGCTAAGCCATGGCAGCTTTGATTTGGTGAACTTATGGCATCAGTTTTCTCCTTATTTTCTGCTGCTCAGATGCATAGTATGAATAGAAGAGTGAATGGACAAAAATTCTAAAACGAGGCTTTCCAGATTGTGGAGGAAATGGGAGGAAATATACATTTCATGGAGGAGAGGTAGAAGAATGTTTTAATGTGGGGTTCACCCCTTTTCTTTACCCCCACCCCATCCTGCACCAAGCTGTCACCTTTTTAAGGCCTGTGATGG
Source organism: Denticeps clupeoides (assembly GCF_900700375.1). Classification (NCBI taxonomy): domain Eukaryota; kingdom Metazoa; phylum Chordata; class Actinopteri; order Clupeiformes; family Denticipitidae; genus Denticeps; species Denticeps clupeoides. The sequence goes on from NC_041708.1 coordinate 13,923,998, forward strand.
CTTTACTGAGGACAAATGAAAGTGAGAGAGAGTTTGCTCCATTCACAGAAAAAAAAACCTGTCCCAGCTGTATTAACAGCCTCCTTAAGCTGCCTCATTCAGCATGAATGGAGCTATTTCTCCCCGGGAAGAGGGGGGCGCAGCTGCCCCCACCTCGTCAGAGCTAAACAAGAGCTGGGGTGAGATTATCCATGCACCCCCCGGCCCGCTGCCATCCCCACAGCTCCCTCTTTCCTTGCCTCTGCTTCTCTCCCTTTCTTGGAGGACCCTTGAAAAGAGCCTGTCCAATGAGAGTGACAGGGTTGGATCAGAGAGGGGGTCACAGCAGGGGGAAGGTCTCCTCAGGGCCTGCAGCTTTGGGCCCATTGATCATGAGGCTCCCAGGATGGACATGAACAAGAAGGGACAACAGGAATTTGATAAAGAGAGAGGAGCCAAACACACACACACACACACAAAAAAAAACACACCCCGAGTAGCACCATGGAGCGGCTGAACTACAGCAAACTTGTTTTTTCCAGCTCTACAAACACATTCAGCAAAGCACATTTGGGTCACTGACCTCCAGCCCAACCAAAATATATTTCAAAGTGCCCTGTGATTTAATCATATCTGTGCATCTATAGCATATATATATCTGTTCCTCTTTGTGGATGGTTTCCCTGAACGGCACTGCCATATTTAAAAATTAACAGTTCAAGTAGCTGTTGCAATATTTATTTGCAATTGGGACCCACGTTTATTGACACAGGAGAAAAAACTCCTGGTCAAGATCTGAAGAACTGATGGATGAATGGGAGAGATTAGCTGGTCATTCCTCTTTAAATTTCATAGCAACTATTCAGTAGTATATAAGAAATAAATGTTGTTGTTGTTGTAGTATCACCGCAGCTTAGTACCAAAAACAGCATATTCCTCATGGACAGGAAGTCGGGCCATAATCAAATTGATTACAAGATAGGCATGTACATGTCATAGTCCAAAATGAATTAAATGTCTTTGACACGCGATTCTTTCGGCGTTCTCACCGCCAGGGGACGCTTGGTATCGAGCCGAGTTCGCAGGCAGGCCGTCAAGGAGAACGCACTGCGCCGTGTCGCGGCGGTTCGATTCACCGCCTCCCGTTGAAGGCTGAACGCAGCGTGCTGATTGGCGGAGCGGAAGACGCGAAGTCAGGAAAAAGCTCAAATTTCAGGGGGGGGGTTGGAAGAGGGAAAAAAGGTCCAACAGAGCTAGCAGGGCAGACGGAGCGCTGTAGAACAGAACCAGGACTGCAACGAGAATAGGCGAAACGAGAACAGTCCGGGCTTGAAGTTTCGGGTTCTGCTTTCTGGAAAGGAAGACCGGTTGCCCACGGGGTCAGTCAGAGGCTGCGGTTCTGATTTCAGATGAAGACATTCTGCGTCGGGATTTGACAACTTGTGGCGTTTGCTGGGAGTTGGAGCACAAGTAGATAGTTCCCTACACCGGACTGTTTGTGGGATTTACGGAATACTTGGGAATTGTCTGGGCGATGAGCGCGTCTGGGAATTAAAGCGCAACTCTGAACTCGAGGATGTCGGGATTGTATCATTAGGTGCGTGGGAGAGGAGATCGGCATTCCTGTCTCGGTTCGGCCCGCATGCGCCCGCCTGACTAGTCCTCGAGCCCAGGTACCCATCCCAACCGGCCGGAACCGCCGCGGGTGGATCCGATGCGCGCACCCGGCTCTGCGATATTTAATATGTTTCCTTGTTTCCTTGCCCAGTCCATGCTGTTGATTATGTTTGGTTCCGGATTAATTTTCTAATTTAAAGGTTTTTTTTTTTTTTTTTTTTACAATTTCTTTTTGCTGCACAAACATATTTCAGAATTCAAATGTATTACATTTCTTCAACTGGTCAGCAGTGGTGAATGAACTGATTTTTAAAACTAACTCAGATATCAGGGCTGTGAAGAGTGATAAAATCCTGCTGATTTCATTTTAGGTTGCAGCAGATAAAAGCAAACTGCTGCAGGAGCTTCTCAAGCCAGAGATTTTTAGAGAATGGGTCAGCAGAAACAAGGGTCCAGCAATAGATTTGTTATAAAATGTCAAGGATTTTCCTTGACCTGCTATAATTGTGTGCACAGTACACAAATTAACCAAAGAAAAAAAGAGCAGGTTTTTTTTTTTTTTTTTTGTAGAGTTTAAAAAACGTTATTAATTTTTGGCCTGTATTGGATATTTTCATTATATATTATTTTACAAGATAAATATTGTGTGAATGGTATACAAAGATTTTACTAATATTATGAGAAAAATGTTGACATTAAAATGTTAGTGGAATTCTTTCTGTAATATACATTTGACACTAACATATAACTACAGTATAAAATGCAGAAGAACAGTTTAGGAATAAAGTTAATTTTTTTTAGACAATGTTGTTTTTCTGTATGAGTTGGATTGAACAGAAGCTCTGTCCGAAGAGTCTGGACATGATTAGTTTAGACTGGAAACCCTCAGACAGACATGAACTTGCTCTGTAGAGGGTCTGATTGGGTCTGAAGTCTGTGCTGCATTGATTGTTGACTGTTTATTGTGTCTCTCCTTTCAGGCGATTGGAGGGAATTCCGGTGACTGACAGGCCAGCCCTTCAGCAGTTCATGTTTGGGCGGAGTTCCTCAGATGGGATCAGTGTCCAGGGGGCGGCAAAGGAGGGGGTTATGGGCAGACACACCCTTCATTAACGGGATGTCATTGGGATGGGCATGCCTGCTGGGCATACTCCTGCTGTCCCTGGCAACTGTCTCTGTGGCACGGCCGCCATTCAACACCACACCAGAGATTGAGGAGGCAACGTTGGAGCCTGAAGGTCAGAGTGAAGATTTGTTCTGAATTCCTGCCATTATAGTGATGTTTATATGAGCACTGATGTTTTCTGGATAGACTCAGGGGGGAGGGGGCTGCACTGAAAAGTTTGAGCGCTGGAGATCTCAGCGGGGAACATTATTTTGTGTCGGAAGCATGAACATTTTGACTCGAATCTGACTCATTTTGCTGCAGTACAGGGGTGTGTTGCTCTCCTGCAATGAACGGGATGTGTTTTTCTGTGAAATGTGAAATGTTATTATAGAAATGTCCTTGTTGTGATATGTAGATAAAATTTCTGAGCTGCACGCTCAATGGGACGTTTTTTTGACAGAGTGAACGGAAGGTTCACCTGTGCAGACACAAACCCCCGAGCTCAACCGGCCCTTTTCACTGCTGTAATTATTCTCCTGAGGCCGTGAACAGTAACTCCCTCTCAGTCTTGCCGCAGTGGCAGGACTTATTTTACCTTTTTATTTACCTTCCACTCCTGGGACCATAGCGGCATCGTACAAAACAGGCCTCAAGCCAGCGGTTACCCAGAACCACCTTCAATTAATTACCATGAAAAAGGTGTGGAAGAATTTGTTATTTGTCTGTCTCATTTGGTTATCATTGCTTTATTTAGTGATGAGGTGTGATTAGCCCTAGTTACCATTGCTGGGTCTTGTACAGACGTAAAGGAGAATTGCCAGAATCCATTTTGAGCATGATTTTTTTCTCAAAATTCTCCCTGCCTGGTCCAGAGTCTGTTTGAATCCAACCAGAGGTTTTTGTTTACAACCAGAATTTTCACTTTTTGAGGGGAAGGTTCAGACAGGGGCCTAAGTCCTTTTTTTTGCTCTTTTCTCCACCTCTTCGACTTAAGCCCTCCCTGCTATGCCTTCCTCTCTCTGTTCTGTTTTTTACCGCCCCTGCTTTCCTGCTGAAGAAGCATATGGGATTTTTTTGGTTGTAATGCAGCTCTTATCTCCAGTCTGTAAAAGTGTCAGGCAGCACCTGGTGCTGGTGACGTCCCGTGTTTGAATTCTCCCACTAAACAAACACTGATTGCTGTGCTGTGGCCAGTGGGGGTGACTTGCTCTGTCCCAGCTCCATTGTCCAGAAGGCATTTTGACACAGGGCTTGGGTGTCAGATGCTATTTGCTGTCGCTGTGGTTTGTCTGACTCACAGTTTGAAAACGCTTGATGTTCTGAAGGTATTCAGGTGCAAATGTCACCTGTCACCCATCCTTACTTATCCATATCTGAGATTTTATCAGAACAGCATGCTGGGGTGCATGTCACCACTGATTACTTGTTAGTGTGAGTGCCCTGTTTCCGTGGGCACAGTTCTTAGGCATGTGCCTGTGGCGGAGATGTCATTGTCATGACAATAAAGCCTGGAGGAATTTGAATGAGAAAGGGCAGGGATTATGCTGCAGAACTGGAGGGATTTACACTTTGTGATGAGAAAACAGAAACCAGCAAAAAAAGGTTGGTGTAATGAGGTTGGAAATTTGGTAGATAGAAAGAAGACAGGACAGCTTGCTAGTTATCTTTATATTGGAGAGGGTCTCCTCTACCCAGCAATTTTTGTTGGTGTGTAGTGTACATATTTCAGAAGATGAAATTTAACATTTTAACATTTTATTTTGTGATTTTTAAACCTCATAATTACTTTTTTGCACAAGGCCCCTGGTCATTTCCATGTGTGCTGTCCCCAATCGGTAGCACTTACCTGATCAGTTCTGTGAGTTTGGAAGCCACTATGTTAAACCTAACCTTGATCCTGAATCAGTTCTGCATGTGTGGAATTGATCGAACAAGTGGTAGGGATTGGTCACTTGACACGCATGCTGCATTTTGTAAACTTGGAAGAGTGCAGCATGCAGTGAACTGTGGATTAACAGATTCAAGGCTTGTTTTATTAACACCTTCCAATTGTAGGTTAGGTGATTAATAGTCATTTTTTAATGATATTTAAGGCCTTTTTAAGGATCCACTGATCCCCTGATCCACTGATCCCACTCTGTTTTCTTGTTCAAAACTAATGGCCTGTGCTGCAAGTAGGTGAAGTTTCGCACAGGTGATATGACTTCATAATTTCTGTCCAGAGCGGATATTTCTGCAGTAGGCCGGTATTATAAAAATGTCTCCTGTTGGCCAAATTTATATCGCAAACCATTTATACCATGCAGTACTACTCTTCAAAATAGCATACACAAGGTTTTCTCTGCTGTGGACATATCAGACCTGTGCCCACTATCAACACCAACATGCAGACAGATTATCATCTTTTAACTTCAGGATTTGTGGTTGTTGATCTAGTAAACCTGACATTAGTGACTATTTTCAAGCTGAAAAATGATAAACAGTAAATCTTCAATCACTGTCAAACTAATAAAGACTGAAAAACTGGGAAGGAACTTTAACATTGATTTAATTGTATCAAGGTAGTTTTGTTTTGAATCAGGGTGTGTTGCAAGTTAATGTGTAGTGTTTGTGTGGCATAATGTTTTCAGTTGAGAGAAGAGTTCTGACACCTTGTAGATAGATCACAGAATATGGAAGTCCGATAACTGTGTGTGAGAGAGAGAGAGAGAGTTTTAGTTTAGTTTTTTATATACATTTTTATGATTACACTATGGGGGGGCGGACGGTCAGTATTTCAATACACCGTATACTGTGAATACTGTTTTACTGAGAGAGAAATCTCTCTTGAATCTAGTGAAATGCAGACTGATGTTATATAAATGTGATTGCTGTATAATGCACAATGTTTAATTACTGTTGGCCTCTAGTAATTATAAAATAATATCCCCATACTTGCTGTGCTGCCACAAAAAAATGAGGCACAGAAACAATAATGGATATAATGGGACATCTAGAAGGTGTCAACAGGGGTCAGTGTACAGGCCACTGGGTAAAGGGGATTTTGGGGGTTGTCAGAAAGACCTGAATTCTGCTTGTGAATGCAGTTGTTTTTCTGTGAGAAGGAAAGGAAAAGTTATTTGAACTCTTTGTTGTTTTATGGATTTTTATATCTTTCACTAATAACACATGTATAAATGCTCAAATGTCTGTAAAGCTCAAATACATATATTCACACCCATATTTAGGTGACAGAGTGAGAGACAAACAGAATGTGTGTAGCAAGAAAGACGCAGATGAAGCAAGAGACGGCCAGTGTGTGAGACAGGCGGAGCAGTGGATAGAAATTTTAAGACTCACATTCATCAATGCATACACACAGACACAACCCCACATATAGGCACTTTTTTCATGCTGGCATATAGGGTTTCTTCTCTATTGTAAGTTGAAAGTTGCCATACAGAATAATGAAGAGGCGTGTGTGAGAGCGGTCAATCATCAGGCTCTGATCCATTTCATACACTTTGGCTTAGTATTGGTTAAGTAATAGTTCCTGTATAAATATATACATTCACACATATTAATCTGCTCTACTCGGCAGACGTGCGTGCGCACAAACACACATACACCCACAATGAGGAGGAATGTGCTGGAGGTGTGTTCTGGGGAACGCTGTGAAGAAACGATGCCTCTCAGCAGACGGAGACTCTAGACAAGTCTGACCATGCCGTCCCATTCCTGTTTTTATTGTTGCTAAAGTTTCTCCTTTTTTCTTTTCTGAAATCCTTTTAATCTCACTTTTCACCTTCCCTTCCCCCTTTCCTACACACAAACACTCATATTCCCACTGTGATAGAAAAGGAACTTGGATAGGAGTCAGGCCTTATAATGAAAGGTTTCGCCGCAGGTTCATATCTATAGAGACACGTTTTACAGCTTGTGTGTGTCTTTGTGTGTGTGTTTAAGAGGCTATACCCTGCGGTGAATGACTGTGGCCAGGGCTTAATCATCCAGCTATGTTAATTGGCTAGAAATCAGATACGCTGCTGTTGCTATTTGGATATCAAATGTATCATTTTCCGTTCTGTTTCATCCACTTTACATATCCTGAACGAATTCGGCAGGCGCCGTGAGCCCCTGCTGCTGGCCTTCCTGTTGCAAAGACAGGCTTTTTATAGGTGTGGTGTGTTTCAGATGTAGACACAGACACTGGGGTTTCTGCCTTTTCCACCTTGCAAACCCCATTTGGTTTAGAATTGATGATGGACCCCTCATGGCACCCTAGAACCTCCAAACATTTCCGAACTGAAATATGAAATACAAGGCTGGTAGTAGTCTAGTGGGTAATGCACTCATTTATAAACCAGAAGACCCAGGTTCAAATCTCACTAACTACCATTGTGTCCCCGAGCAAAACACTTAACAGTAAGTTGCTGTCCCTGTAACTACTGATTGTAAGTTGCTCTGGATAATGATTTCTGTAAATGTACAACACAAGTGATGTTCACTAACTCAGTCCACTGCTTTCTCCTGATTGGTTGCTTGGCTTTGCAGGAATTCTTTTTTGGTTGTTGTGTAGGGTTGCGCTGTATTGTGTGTGTTTTATTTTATTTTTTTCCCCTCTTTTTCTTCTCTTACGCTGTTGTTGCTTCTTCTTTTCTTTGCACTTTTCACCCAACTTTTTTTCATCCTCCTCTCTTTTCGTGCTGCCCTCCACTTCTGCAGAACGTCCAACTAAATACCAAATCTCTAAACCCACTGTGTGCTCGGTGCATCCGGGGGAGCTGGTGACTCTGCACTGCCCGCTGCCGGATGCAGCTGCCATAGCCTGGACCAAAGACGGCTCTACTCTGGGGCCTGACAACCGTACGCGTATCGAGCAGGAATTGCTGCAGATCCGCAACGCTGCCCCCACAGACTCAGGCCTGTACACGTGCAGCGTTGTGGGCTCGGCTGGCAATGAGGCCCTCTGCTTCGTGGTTAATGTCACAGGTGAGTTGGGGGACATTGTGCTGCGTGTTCCATCCATCCACTCCACAAGTTTTTTTCTCCCAACTTTGGTTAATCAGTGCAGGAATTACGTAGCTAAAATGGAGCGGCGTGGGAGACTCTAGCAGTCACAACATCTGACAACATCTAAACCCTGCCCACCCTTCCCCCAACTCCTCCTCAGGGTGCAAGGCTCTCCGTTTAAAGTGCTTTCTCTCAGCTTGAAGCGACAGTTCTGGGCTTAGAACCGGAAGTGAATTGGTGTGTGTGGTCCCATTAAGTTACCGATTTTTTTTTTCTTCTGTGAGCTATTCCCATTCATCTGCAGTGAGCGAGGCTGCTAAACTGTGCTATGTGTGTTTGTGAGGTGCTATGTGCTATGTGCTGTGTGTGTGTGTGTGTGTGTGTGTGTGTGTGTGTTTAAACAAATCTAGGAAAGTGACTGTTTAGGGAAGCAACTATAAATGATCCTGTGGAGTTGTATGTGTGTGCACACAAGGCTTTTACTCCCTTGATGTTTTTTTGTGTGTGTGTGAACTTAGCCACTGAGCATATCGGTGTCTGGAGTAATCCAAGTTTTACGCAGATGCCATCTCATCGGGCGATGATGAAGATGACACAGAGCGGGCAGAGGATGGCACGGATGGTGAGCAGATGCGTGAGTACCGCCCACCAAGCAGGGGTCTTTGTGTGAACTCTCAGGTGTTTCTTGGGAGAAGATCAGCTGGTCTCAGTCATTATGCAGGTTCCATCTGCTCCACATTGCATCTTCTACTGCAAGATGGGACAGAAGGAGGGGTGAAGGGAGAGAGTCCAACTTCTGGCTTCTTTTCAGGTTTTTAAAAGGGGGGGGTAGAATTGAACAAAATGGCTTCCATGTCTTGTTAAAATTCTCTGCATGCATTTGTGGCCCTATTTACACACACACACACACACACACACACACACACACACACACACACACACACACACACACACAATCAGAGCTCTTAAGAGTCAGCTCTAATAGCTCAAAATTAATTAAACCTGGTGGGGAGAGAGAAACATTCAGCCCAATAAACCCAAATTAAAGAGAAAGAGGGAAAAGAAGAAGTACAAAAGTGGTTAAAGCTGAAAGCTAGTGTAATAAGCTGTTTGAAATTAAACTCAAATTGGATTTGCCAACTGCGTTTCAAAAAAACCAAATGCAGGGTATTAAAAAAGTAAAAAAAGAAAAGAATGAAGTGAAAGTGAAGCAATTGTCATTGTGAAACACTGCAGCACAGCACACGGTGCACACAACGAAATGTGTCCTCTGCTTGTGAGCCCTTGGTGAGCAGTGGGCAGCCACGACAGGCGCCCGGGGAGCAATGTGTGGGGACGGTGCTTTGCTCAGTGACACCTCAGTGGCACCTTGGCAGCTTGGGATTTGAACCAGGACCGATTCCTTAACCGCTTGTCTGTCTGACTGTCATTTGTTGTACATTTGCGGCATTTATCAGACGCCCTTATCCAGAGCGACTTACAATCAGTAGTTACAGGGACAGTCTCCCTGGAGTTGCTCAGGGACACAATGGTAGTAAGTGGGATTTGAACCTGGGTCATCTGGTTCATAGGCGAGTGTGTTACCCACTAGGCTACTACCACCCTTGTGGTACCTTTTGCTGTTTGCTTGTTGTTGGGACAACAGTGCAACATTAATTTTGGTTGAATGTTTAACATGTGAGATCAAGGCTGCCCTATTTTTAAGATTGAGTTGAGAACAGCTGCGCACAGAGATAATGACTGATGATGAACGTAGATAAGGGCATGGCAATGTGTTTCCTATGTCAGGTGCGACTTTACGCCTTTCATCCACACTGTTACTAACGTATAAATTTGGTGCAGGATTTGATTGTGGGTTGAAGACAGGAGACAGACACCAAGCTTCAGTACAACGTGATGGTCCGTTTACATTCTTGACCAACGAGCGGCAGCTTCACCCCTCAGGGCTGATGCAAGAATCCAAATATGTTTTTATTTAAGGCTGTTCGTAACTGGTGAGGTTATTCTAACCTGACAGATCCCCCCACCTGGTTCCCCCCCTAACTGCCTCCTGTTTGGCTGGTTGGCCTGACCAGGGCCCCTTCACTGCGAATCATTAAACATTCACATTTAAAGAGAAGAAATTAGTGCTTCTCTTTTCCACTGTTTCCTCTCTTTTCCTCTCCCTCTTGCTCTTAGTCACTAAATAAAAACCAGAGCTTTAGATGCTATTTTAATCATTTGAAAGGAATGAAAGTTATTTGTATTCATTATTATTACGAATTGACAAATTATTACAAAACTATATGTTACTCGTGACTCATAACGTGAATAAAATGCCCTTGTGTGATTAGACTCCTGTTGCATGCTGCCAATGGACTCAAAATGACCTGTTGTATTTTGTAAGCGCAAATTCACATACACATGTGTCTGTTGCACATGCATTTCCTTTTATACAGTAGCACATGAGCTCCATGTTTCGTGTGGCCATTTAATAGTGACAAGATTTTTTTCCCTTTTTTGAATGAAAATATCAAATAACAAGAACCCATTAAGCATTTTGTGCCAGCAATAGTTGATCTCATAGCATTTAGTGGTATAGTGGACATATCATTGTATGTCAGTATAAAATATGCTGCTTGGTGTAAAACTTAGCAATAGATGTAATAGCAATAGTAGGCGTGAGCACGTGTGCACGTGGTGAGCTTTTGGGTGTGTCACGTGAATGAGCAATAAAGGTCTGTGGGTTGTGATGCTCTGTCCTGTAGGGGCGCCACAGTGGACCAGTCCCGAGAAGATGGAGAAGAAGCTGCACGCTGTTCCTGCAGCCAACACTGTGAAGTTCCGCTGTGCTGCCACTGGGAACCCCAAGCCTAGGATGCGCTGGCTGAAGAACGGCAGGCCCTTCCGCCAGGAGGATCGCATGGGTGGATACCGGGTGAGACTGTTGTCTGTGACCTTGCTCCATGAGTACAAAAGTACCTTATTTTACAAACACCAATAGATGCACTGGCCTCCTCAATAGATGCATCACTCCTCAACGGACATTCATGCTGAAATGAAAGCTTTAGAATGAGCAGCACAAGTGTCAACGCTGGTGAAAGTTAACTCCAGACATTTACATAAGAGGATTGCCTCTTGTTGGAGATTAGCGACAGGTGGGTGGCTATGTGGGTGGGTACTGTACTGATATTTACTTATCATTTTGATTATTGATTATTATACTGATTCTAGTAAAAGCCTGTGGACTCTTAACTGGACTCATAGGCAGTAGATTTGTGGCCTGTAAAAATCCTACAGGGTTTTGTATTGCCGAGGTTCTATTGTAGAACACCAGGACTGCTGAAGGTTCTGTTATCAGATGTTTATTTATGTCTTTAAAAGTTGAATGTCATGGAAAAGGAACATTTTTCATTCTGATGCTGATAGGACTAGTGTTTTGGTGGCATTTAATGGGGACAGTGTACTCTGTTATTTAAATACAGTGACCAGTGAAGAAAGTGATCTAGTTTGGTAATTGACGGATGAATTATTTGGTTCCAAGAACCATTTTTAAATTGTTTATTTGTTTATGATTGAAAAGAGATCATAAAATCGAGGGTCCAATCTATAAGAAAATAAGGCAAAGAGGAAAGTGCTGGGGGGAAGTGGGGGGCAGGGTGGAAGTGCCTGAAGTCATGAGAGCTGGATTCCTAAGGAGGGGGCGGAGTGGCCATGTCAGCTCAGATCTTATTAGCTTTCCCATCATGCTGTGGTGGTGTGGACCTCACATCTTGTTACTGCGGGTTCCTCTGGCTTCATAGTTATCCTCATTCTCTGACTCTGGTTGGTGGTAGGGTTTCTATAATCTCTGTAACTTTCTGTGTATATGTGCGTTCAGCTACGTCACCAGCACTGGACCCTGATCATGGAGAGTGTGGTGCCCTCTGATAAAGGAAACTACACCTGTGTTCTGGAGAATGAGTTTGGCTCCATCAACCACACCTACACACTGGATGTAGTCGGTGAGTTCCACCATTGCATCCTATGTGTTTACCCTGTTTATTATAATAGGTCCTCACTAAGACAGAAGTGTGTTATGGGTTGTGAGCTGTGTGTGTACAGGATTTTCACTGTGTGTGAGAGAGAAATAGTGAGATATTAATGGTACATTATCAGAATGAGGAACCTCATTCAGTTGAGTGTAATGAAAAGTCCTTCGTCTTTTCTTCATTCTTTTCTTTTTGCCTCCTCTGTCTTTTCATCCCCCATCAGCTGAGGGGCTTTAATTCATCCAATCATTACCCCTCCCTCTCGCTCGATCCCTGAACCCCTCTGTTCTGTTTCAGCTCCTTTTGTGTGTGTTCTGACTGTGAGTCACACACACTCATATACAGATTAACTGTGTTTTTGTTGGATGTGTGTTTGTACAAGGTGTTGGCCGTATGCGTTTATGTCGTCAACAGTAAATTAGGTATAGACTGTCAGTGTGTGTGTGTGTGTGTGTGTGTGTGAGTGAGCATGATATGATATTGGGCTCAGGAAGGCCTGTATGATTGCATAGACTGAGTGGGTGTTGGTGTGTGTGTGTGTGTCTGTTTTGTGTGTATAAGTGAGAGTCTAGTTGAGTATGTTTGTTTAGTTCTTATCTGGGCTGAGGCTCTAAATCAGAACGGTAGTATACTGATAAGACACCCAAAACTGTACAGAATATTCTCACATGTAGACTAAAGGACAACATTTAGTCTGCACACACACACTTGTTCTTACTTTATGAGGACCTTGAACATCCTGCTACATGGAACCGCTCCTTTGTTCTTTGTGCCCCTTTCAGAACGTTCACCCCATCGGCCCATCCTCCAGGCTGGCCTGCCAGCCAACACCACAGTCCACATTGGTGAGGATGCGCGCTTTGTTTGCAAGGTGTACAGCGATGCCCAACCTCATATTCAGTGGCTGAAGCACATTCAGAAGAACGGCAGCCATTATGGTCCTGACGGACACCCCTACGTCCGCGTGCTGAAGGTATGCACCTGTAATGACCTGCAAAATATCAATCATGTCTAAGAATATTGGGTGTAGGTCAAGAATAGCATCTCTCCTTCCTTTAAGATTCCTTTCTCTACAGGTCTCCTCCCTTTTCATCTGTTTTTCTCTTTCGAAGCCCCATTTTACGGTCATGTGATTGCTCTTCCCAATTCTGATTTGACCAGAGGACAGCGTCGCTGTCTGTATTTTCAGTGCTGTTGGTGGTGGTGGATCTTCACATTGCTTGTGTGTGTGTGTGTGTGTGTGTGTGTGTGTGTGTGTCTCTGAACTGGAATCTGTCTGTTTGGTTTCATTCATTGGGGCAGTGGTGGCCTAGTGGGTAAGGAAACAGACCCATAATTAGAAGGTTGATGGTTCGAATCCTGAACCGGCTGAGCAAAGTACCATCCCCACACAATTCTCCCTGGGCACCTTTCACGACAACCCATTGCTCCCTCAGGGGATTGGTTAAATGACCACATTTCACTGTGTGCATTGCGTGCTGAGCTTTGGTGTGTCACTTGTGACAAGTAATCACTTTCACTTTTATTACAGTGTGTGTGTGTGTGTGTGTGTGTGTGTGTGTATTTTTGTGTATATGCCCATGTGTTTGTGTGAAAATCTCTGTACGCATAAATCTGTGTTTGTATGTCCGTGCATGTGTGTGGTGAGTGGTGTGTAACCGTGTTGTCGGTCTCCAGCGATCGGGTATTAACAGCTCGGATGTGGAGGTGCTCACGCTCAACAACGTGACTGAGGATGACGCGGGACAGTACACCTGCAAAGTCTCCAATTATATCGGGGAGGTCAACCAGTCAGGCTGGCTGACTGTTCTCCCAGGTAAACTCTGACGCCTGACTCTGACCGTGTGACCCCTGACCTTCTGTGTTGACTGTGGTTGTGGTTCATTGTTTTTTTTTTCCCTCCTTCCCTGGTGATTTCGGGTCGGTGGTTGGGTCCCTTGGTGTGTGTGTCTCCCACAGCAGTCATGGAAAAGCTTACTGGACACTGCAATGCTCACTAAAATGCCCTTCTTTGCTTCATATCTCCCTTGTCATCCCTTTGGATTTGGGGTTGCAGGAGATTATTTCCATGAATACCTTTGTGTGTGTCTGGACTATGTGGGTGACGGGGCTTTGAGTGTGGTGGTTGTAGTTTGTAGTTTTTTTTGCTTGTTTTTCTCCCTCCTTCCCTTTTGTGTCCAGTTATTCAGGCTTTGGGGTTTGACACATCCATCCAGTCCTGATGTGTCTGGATTAAGACCTTGAAATTTTCACCTTGTGGGAATTGGGTCTCATTTTTCTCTTCTTCTGTCTCTCTTTTTCCCTTTTGGTCTCTCTCCTTGCATCTCTCCTCTCCTTCTGTCCTTCCTGTCCCTTCCCTGGGACTCTTGCTCTCCAGACGGCAGGTGTAAACACCACAGACAAGGAGATCGAGGTGCTCTACCTGTCCAATGTGACTCTGGAAGATGCGGGCGAGTATACCTGCTTGGCTGGTAATTCTATCGGGATCTCCTTTCACTCTGCTTGGTTAACCGTGCTTCCAGGTACATTTTCTCTGCCCGCCTCTGACCTTTTGCCAATTTCTTGGCCATGATCCTTTGGAGGGGGAGCAAGCAGTGACCTGCAGACAAAGCCAAAAAATCTATTTTCATTTAGTACTGTTTGCCTTTTTAGGTCAATCTGTGTGAGGTCAAAGAGTGTGATGGCAGCTGCAGGCACTGCTCTACTCCCTTTCTGTTTGTCTGTATGTCCTAGCTCTGATAAATGCTTGAACACTACAAAGTTAGAATGCTGAACATTGTCATAAATTGTGATCCCTTTTGTTGTGTTGATCAATTAATTTTTTGTGTGTGTGTGTGTGTGTGTGTGTGGTCAATGTTCAGTAGGTTAAATAACAAACAAGTGTCACAGGAGGTGCTGGGGGGGCATTCACAGACATAACAGCAGGAGCTGGGGATGCAGAGTGTTGGGAGCTGGGGATGCAGAGTCACAGGTGTTTTTGCTGGCGACCAGGGCTTGGGGCAGCATGGGCGCAGAGGGGCAATGAAGCAGCAGTGGGGAAGGGCACATGTCACATGGCAGCGATGGTAGATCACAGTGTTTTGAAGGATTTAGTCTTTACTGTGGCTGGCTGGAAGTGGGCAGGGGTCATTATTGGCGAGAGCAGAGGTACCAGAGAAGAGTTCTGGAATGGTGTCAGGCAAGAACTTGAAAACATCAAGGTCAAATAGCAGACAGGCCAGGCATATTCTAAAAGAGTCAGCATGAGGTGTGTTCGATCAGAAAAAGGTTACTGGCAACACAGGGACTACAAATAGCAAGATGGCCGCCGTATGTTTATACAAGATGCCAACCTCTGTCCTGTCTGTGTCTTATGAAAATAGTGAACTAAAATGTGAAATGTAGATTTGTAACTAAATCTACATTCCGTAAGTCTACCAAAATTGTAAGAAGTGTTTCTACATACGTACAATGATTTTGGGAACTACAGCCCTTGCACAAACACTGCAGGACTGAACAATGTGTCTTTTTGAGGCTTTAGCATTAGTGCTAACAGGTTATATGCAGATACGTGTTTATGTCTTTCAGATGGACATTCAGATGCCAGAGCTGGTTGCAGGTCCAGAATTCCCTTATTGTCTGGGTAGATAATCGCTTTGTTGTGAAAAAAGGGGACTGCGCCAAGCACGGTGGGCGACATCTTTTATTTATTGTGGGTTTGCTATAGACTGGAGTCTGTGAGGTGAGCGAGCAAGGTTTTTATGAGCTGTGGTTTTTATGAACAGGGATGTGTGTGTGTGAGGTGCGTGTCAGCAGGGCTGGGGTGCACAAATCAACTTTTCCAGTTGAACACAACAATGCGAATGAGACTGCAAATGACACTCTGGCCCTTTGGAGCAGAGCTTGTACATGTTATGTGGGTGTGCATGAGAGATTTAGTTTTGCGTTGATGTACTGGTCTGTCCATTTTTAAGCTTAAGAACATTTTGTCTCTAATTTCCTCCCATTTTTATCCTTAGCACCATCTGATGATCTTCTGCCCACATATCCACCAGACTATGTGGAGATTGCCATCTACTGCATTGGTGTTTTCCTCATCGCCTGCATGGTGGTTATTGTGGTTGTTTGCCGGATGAGGACCACAACCAAAAAGTCAGACTTTGGTGGCCAGCCGGCCGTCCACAAGCTGACCAAGCAGATTCCCCTGCGCCGCCAGGTAACAGAAAGTAGATAAAGAGTTCTAATGTTCTTTACACATGACTGTAGGGCCCTACACACATACACACACACACACACACACACACACACGCTTAGACATAACTGCATGCACACGTGCAAACACAGACTAGGTGGTTGTCTGCAGTTGTGTGATTATTTGCAGACTTGGTTATGTCATTGTGTGTAAGGGTCTGGCAGCTGGGCATAGCTGTGGTGTCGGTGAGTAGAAAAATCTTTGTTCTTTAATTTGGTTGCTTGAAGGTGGGGCCACTGGAGCACTGATCTGATCTTGAGGATTGCAAAATGTTGGGAATCATGTGCATTAAAAAGAACACCGGAAGAACTTTTTTAGTTTTGAAAGAAGTCTGTCTGATCGTAGAAGGAAGATGTTTGTGAGTGTCAAGGTGATCAGCCGTGTCTCTCCCACCATACAGGTGTCATCAGACTCCAGTTCGTCCACAAGCTCTAGTACACCATTCATACGCATCACCACTCGCAGAAGCTCCGCCCACGATGACCCAATCCCGGAGTATGACCTTCCAGAGGACCCTCGCTGGGAGTTCTCCAGAGACAAGTGAGTCTGGCGGTGGCTCTGATCCAACCACAAATCAGAAAGTTGGGACTGGGGCCAGAGATATTGTTTGTTTCTTGTAAATGAGGTTGTCAGATAACTGTTCATTTAAAGTGTGTTTTGACACTGATCCACCACTAGTGTGTCTAAGAAATGACTGCACCTAACAATGTGTCCATGGAAGTGTTTGACCAGGCCAGCAATAATTAACTGCATTGCACAATAATGAACAACCTCCTCCCCCATTGACCATAAATATTCTGAACACACACACACCTCTCCACTAATGAGTCGTTAATAGCTATGCCACAGGAATAGGCTGAGAGTGGCTGCGTTCTTGTTTTTGATGTCAGAGGATATCAGGACATGCCCTGATTGATGTCTCTTTGCTGTCCAGCCCTCAGCCTCATGGCAGAAACTCCAAATTCCATTGGTGCTATGTCTGTAGTTCCAGAGAGTAGTTCTAGGTCGAGTAAATGGAGACTAAGCTGCTGCCCTCTGTCTTCATCGTGGCCCTGCCAGGCTCACGCCCTAGGGGAATCCTCTGGAATGTTAAAAGTTTTTTCATTGGGGCGGGGGTAAAAATAACATTGATTATCTTGGACTGGAAGACAGGCAGCCATTCAGGGGGCGTCTGTGGCAAACACACAAGGATGGCATTGTGTTACTACAGGAACGCGCTGTCCCCAGGCACCCACAAGGGTGTGAAATATTTACACAGCCGTGAGACATGCTATAGAGGTGGAGTTAATTGTATACCTCTGGACTTGTGTGTGTGTGTGTGCGCTTCATGCACAGAACAATTTGTGTATATGTGAGCACAAATAGTTGCATTATTAATTTCATAATAAGAGCCATTTTGCACAGAATAATATAGCAGATTTATCATGATGGCATGATCTGTTAAAAATGGCAGTTATGGTTTTGCTTATTGCTGGGCTGTAACTTGTTGCAAACCCAATTAACATCTTGCCATCATTTGGCTTTAAGTTGTAATCTTATGTCCCTCCTTTTAGACCACAGCTGTCTCTGTAAGTGACGTCCCAGGCATCAAGCTCCACCCCAGTGCAGCGCGTGCTGTTTGAATATGATAGACAGATCAGGGAGAGAGTAACTGGACCTTCTTCGCTCAAAACATTCACAGAGATTAGACAGTAACAGATGGAAAAATAAATCGAATAAATATATAAGTATAAATCACAATGACTTGAGAACACATTTTGATATGAAGTGGGTGTGGTCTCATGATCTCATTTACATTACATTTACATTTACAGCATTTATCAGACGCCCTTATCCAGAGCGACTTACAATCAGTATTACAGGGACAGTCTCCCTGGAGCAATTTTAGGGTTAAGTGTCTTGCTCAGCGACACAATGGGTAAGTGGGATTCGAACCCGGGTCTTCTGGTTCATAGGCGAGTGTGTTACCCACTAGGCTACTACCATCTCAATATCTGAATGCTTGATTCCTCCCCCAGGCTGACTCTGGGTAAACCGCTGGGTGAGGGTTGCTTCGGTCAGGTGGTCATGGCTGAAGCACTAGGCATCGATAAGGACAAGCCCAAGGAGGCGCTGACTGTAGCAGTGAAAATGCTGAAAGGTAAAATAAATGTCTGTGGTTATTACATCAGAATTTTAAATTGTTTTCATTTCTCGCCTGGTATGGGGGTCATCATGGGGTAGGAGGTCTGTGCTCAGGTGGTTACAAACTGACCTTGAGTCATAATGCGGGACCTTTTATTGACTGGTGCTGAGCGATCTGAACCAAAACACATATGCAGAGATAGAGACAGGTAGCGAGAGACATGTGGAAATATGGAGAAAGACAGAGATGGTGAGAGAAAAGCAGAGGGGATAGGAGTGGAGATGGCGTAGAATACACAGCACAGGAATGTGGGTCATGTGATCAGTGGTTGAGTTATGAAAGGGGGCCACTGTCCTCGGGGGCACTTATCCCAAATTAAACAAACTGCTTTAATTACCCTCTTGCTGAAAGGGCGTCTCTGTGGCCTCTGCTTTTGGTAACCGAACACTCTGCTGTCGACCAGCAGGGACATTGCCAGATGGGTGTACATGGGCGTTGAGGTGTGTGTACAGGGAGTGCAGAATTATTAGGCAAGTTGTATTTTTGAGGAATAATTTTATTATTGAACAACAACCATGTTCTCAATGAACCAAAAAAAAAACTCATTAATATCAAAGCTGAATGTTTTTGGAAGTAGTTTTTAAGTTTGTTTTTATTTTTAGCTACTTTAGGGGGATATCTGTGTGTGCAGGTGACTATTACTGTGCATAATTATTAGGCAACTTAACAAAAAACAAATATATACCCATTTCAATTATTTATTTTTACCAGTGAAACCAATATAACATCTCCACATTCACAAATATACATTGACATTCAAAAACAAAACAAAAACAAATCAGCGACCAATATAGCCACCTTTCTTTGCAAGGACACTCAAAAGCCTGCCATCCATTGATTCTGTTTTGATCTGTTCACCATCAACATTGCATGCAGCAGCAACCACAGCCTCCCAGACACTGTTCAGAGAGGTGTACTGTTTTCCCTCCTTGTAAATCTCACATTTGATGATGGACCACAGATCAGGTGAACAAGGAGGCCATGTCATTAGTTTTTTTTTTCTTTTATACCCTTTCTTGCCAGCCACGCTGTGGAGTACTTGGACACGTGTGATGGAGCATTGTCCTGCATGAAAATCATGTTTTTCTTGAAGGATGCAGACTTCTTCCTGTACCACTGCTTGAAGAAGGTGTCTTCCAGAAACTGGCAGTAGGACTGGGAGTTGAGCTTGACTCCATCCTCAACCCGAAAAGGCCCCACAAGCTCATCTTTGATGATACCAGCCCAAACCAGTACTCCACCTCCACCTTGCTGGCGTCTGAGTCGGACTGGAGCTCTCTGCCCTTTACCAATCCAGACACGGGCCCATCCATCTGGCCCATCAAGACTCACTCTCATTTCATCAGTCCATAAAACCTTAGAAAAATCAGTCTTGAGATATTTCTTGGCCCAGTCTGACGTTTCAGCTTTGTGTCTTGTTCAGTGGTGGTCGTCTTTCAGCCTTTCTTACCTTGGCCATGTCTCTGAGTATTGCACACCTTGTGCTTTTGGACACTCCAGTGATGTTGCAACTCTGCCAAACTGGTGGCAAGTGGCATCTTGGCAGCTGCACGCTTGACTTTTCTCAGTTCATGGGCAGTTATTTTGCGCCTTGGTTTTTCCACACGCTTCTTGCGACCCTGTTGACTATTTTGAATATAAAAGCTTGATTGTTCGATGATCACGCTTCAGAAGCTTTGCAATTTTAAGAGTGCTGCATCCCTCTGCAAGATATCTCACTATTTTGGACTTTTCGGAGCCTGTCAAGTCCTTCTTTTGAACCCATTTTGCCAAAGGAAAGGAAGTTGCCTAATAATTATGCACACCTGATATAGGGTGTTGATGTCATTAGACCACACCCCTTCTCATTACAGAGATACACATCACCTAATATGCTTAATTGGTAGTAGGCTTTCGAGCCTATACAGCTTGGAGTAAGGCAACATGCATGAAGAGGATGATTGTGGACAAAATACTAATTTGCCTAATAATTCTGCACTCCCTGTATGTGTGTCTGTGTTTTATTTATTTGCTCAGACACCTGGACATTCTTTCTCCTTTCAACAGATGATGCAACGGAGAAGGACCTGTCAGATCTTGTGTCTGAGATGGAGATGATGAAGATGATTGGAAAACACAAGAACATAATCAACCTCCTGGGGGCCTGTACACAGGATGGGTGAGAATACAAAAAACACACACGCACATGGCCAGCCCGTGGCATTGGCAGTATAGGCAAATGCCATCCATCCATGGGGCTCCACTAAGGGAAGGAGAAAGGAGAAATTTTTGGTTGCGCACTCCCATCACACAGTGTATTTTTCACATGGAAAAATCATTTGTTGGCTAATATGTCACAGTGCCAGTTATTTTAAATTTGCAATTGGTTTATTTAAACCAAAGAATAGCTAAGACAAGCTGTTCAGTTTCTTCTGAGTATATATCTGCATAAGCAGTGGAATTTAGCCCACACACTGCAGGGCTGCAGTGAGTTACCATGGCCTGGTTCCTGCAGGTCCTCTGTATGTGATCGTGGAGTATGCATCAAAGGGGAACCTGCGTGAGTACCTGCGTGCACGACGCCCCCCGGGGATGGAGTATTCCTATGACATTGTCCGCGTATCAGACGAGCAGCTCACCTTTAAAGACCCTCGTCTCCTGCACCTACCAGGTCGCCCGCGGCATGGAGTACTTGGCCTCTCAGAAGGTGAGTGGAAAGATTTACACACACACGTGTTACATGCATATACAAAATGCACATTCTCACACACACTCACACTTTACTACTGTTCACATAGTACTGACACAGGTGAAAATATTTTTACATTCTTAAATAAAAACCTTGTGACCATCATTGTGATACATTTTTTCTACTTCCAGTGTATACATCGAGATCTGGCAGCCAGGAATGTCCTGGTTACCGAGAGCAACGTCATGAAAATTGCAGACTTTGGACTTGCCAGAGATGTGCATAACATTGATTACTACAAGAAAACCACCAATGTGAGTGTGTTGTGTGTAAGGAGCTGGATTCTTTGTTCCTCTCAGTCAGTCTGCAGGTCCCAAGGTTGTTGCTGAATTTTAAGATTTAAGAAGAGTCTCTTTCGTTGTGAGTTTTGCTGCTTATACCTCAATTTTTATGTGTGTGTGTGTGTGTGTGTGTGTGTGTGTATCTAGCATAAACCCAATTGTGTTTCAGAAATGTACACACACACACACACACAGTTGAAATGGTCATGGTTTATTAACAGCTCAGGACCTTAACTGACTTCCCCTGCTGAGATTCCTTTATCCACAGATTCCACCACAGTGATGTCATAAAAACAGGGCACATCACAGTGATGAAGAGTGAGGGCTGACCAATTCAATTAGCGGCTGTGGCATCCAGTCTGGGTTTCCAAAATAAATATCCCTGTCTGCTTGGTGTGTGTGTGTGTGTGTGTGTGTGTGTGTGTGTTTTTTCCCCTGCAGTGTCTTTCACCCAATCCCTCATTCTGTTCTCCAGCTTACAGATAAACTATCTCAGTCTGTCATTCCGTGTCTCTTTCACTCTCTCATTAACTGTCTTTGAATGATTGTGGAAGTTGAGATAACAGTTTATCTGGCAACCCTTATCCGGTTCCCATCTCTGAGAGAGCTGTGCGTGTGTGTGTTCATTTAAACACACAGCTCCAGTTAGCTATAATGGATTCAACCATTAAGGAGTTCCTTGCTGGCCATTTGTTTGTAAAAGGACCTCTTAACCTTTGTATATGTTCATGTACAGGGTCGTCTTCCAGTGAAGTGGATGGCTCCTGAGGCACTGTTTGACAGAGTGTACACACACCAGAGTGATGTGTAAGTACAACCCACGTTTGCATTTAAAGCATCAGCCAGCAGCCGACCAATGACAACTGAATATCAATGTCAATGATTGTTGATTGTTCACAATCAGACTCAAACTGATGACAGTTTCTTATGTGTAAAGGAATTGAGGCATGAAATCTATAATTCTTTCTGCTGTACTCTCATAAACACACTACACACACATAAACTGATATTGATTGTAAATTCTAACGTGTATAATGACATAATAATGCTGCCATTTATGAATTGAGAATTTGGTTTGATTGTAGAGCTTTGAAGCTGCAGTATTAGTAACAGGGTGGTTGCTGGTGTCGCATGAAATCACCTCCCCCAACACACACACACACACACACCTGGTGGTCACTATGTCAGAGCTCCAGTTGATCTGCTGGACACATTGTTCTAAACACTGTGTGTGTGAGGTTTATTATTTTCTTTGTAGAAGATCATATACAAATATTGCATTGCTTAAATCAATATATATGCATGTTAATAAGTGTATGTAGGTTTGTGTGTAGTGTGTATATTGTATGCATGTGTAAGTTTCAGTGAACTTAAATATACAGTGCATCACTTTTTCCACATATTTTTATGTTGCAGCCTTATTCCAAAATTAATTACATTATTTTTTTTTCTCAGATTCTACACACAACACCCCATAATAACAATATGAACAAAGTTTACTTAAAGCTTTGGCAAATTTATTAAAAATAAAAAAACTGACAAAACACATGTACATAAGTATTCACAGTCTTTGCCATGGAACTCAAAATTGAGCCTTCAGATGTTTTTGCAGCTTATTTGGAATCAGAGCACAAACCAAGCATGAAGTCATAGGAATTGTCTGTAGACCCGAGAGACAGGATTTGGGGAAGGTTACAGAAAGATTTCTGTTACTTTGAAGGTCCCAATGAGCACAGTGGCCTCCATCACCTGTAAGTGGAAGAAGTTCAAATCCACCAGGACTCTTCATAGAGCTGTCCGGTAACCTACACTGAGCGATAGGATGAGAAGGGCCTTAGTCAGGGAACCTGGTGGTCACTCTCTCAGAGCTCCAGAAGTCCTCTGTGGACAGAGGAGAATCATCTATAAGGACAGACATCTCTGCAGCAGTCCACCAATCAGGTCTTTATGGTAGAATGCCCAGATGGAAGCTACTCCTTAGGCACATGGCAGCCTGCATGGAGTTTGCCGAAAGGCACCTGAAGGACTCAAACCATGAGAAACATGGTCTGTTGTCTACCTCTTATCACCAGGCCAATACCATCTGTACAGTGAAGCATGGTGGTTGCAGTATCGTGCTGTGGGGATTTTTTTTCACCTGCAGGAACTGGGATCCTGGATGAAAACCTCTCCAGAGCACTCTTGAATGGGGTGACTGTACATCTTTCAGCAGGATGACGACCCTAAGCATACAGCAAATATATCAAAGAAGTGGGTTCAGGACAACTCTGTGAATGTCCTTGAGTGGCCCAGCACTGTACATTCATAATCGTGTGCCACAGGATTAACATTTTCTAATATTTTATTAGATTTAAGGTTAAGAGTTGTAGGGTCTGGAGTTAAGGGTTAGTATAGTGTGTGTCTGTGTGTGTAGTTAATAGTTCTATGAAGCTTCTCATGAAATCTCAAGAGTGGGATGCTACAATCTACAGCTGCTGCAGTCCAGCGCTCCATGCATGACATCAGATTACATGAATCCCAATGAGCTGTAGAGGTATCATGGGATTTAATCAAGACTGTTTACATTTCTGTGTGTGTGTGTGTGTGTGTGTGAGACGAGGTCATCTGAAGGTGACATTGTTTTTATAATCTTGTGGAGAACAACAGCTACTGCTGGTTTGAATGGTGACTAGTGGAGTCTGGTGCCCCCACTCCATACAGTATGTTGTGCATTAGGAGCGTACCTGAATGGAAATACAAGTAATGGAAATTACATATAAATAATGTGTTGGGAAGGTAACGCAAGTTTGAAATTAAAATTAAGATTTTGGGTAAAAGTGGGAGTGTAGCGTCTAATGATGTTTCAGTGTGTGCTGTTTTTGGAAGCAGTGATTTTATTGTGCAGCTCACTGCATTTTAGAATACACACAAGCACACGACACATGTACACAAACCAATGCTTATCGTTTTGGACAAAAGTATCTGAGAGTGTGTTGACACTAAATACAATATCAGCTGCTTGGCTGTGTTTGAGTGTGTGTCTGGTGTGTGTGTGTATGTAAAAGTCCTAAATGAAAAGGCGCATTATGCATTTAACACAGTTAACAGCCACCAAGTTCCACGCTGATCACCTCGGTCCCTCTGAATGAAGCATCTAAATACTACGAAGGTCTGTGTCAGCTCTGTTGTGGAGGATCAGCACAAAACAGAGCTGCTGGTATACAGCATGCACAGTCTAGGTTACGGTTTGACAGAAATTTATTATTAACGTTGAGAAGCCAGTTTTTACTTGTTCTCTTGTAACGTAGCGTAACTTCTGTACGTAACTCAGACTTCTGTGGTTAGTCTGGAAATAATGGGCCATGGCTGACCATTTTTGTACGATTTCCCTCTGCTTATCTTCAGTTGGTCATTTGGGGTGCTCATGTGGGAGATCTTTACACTGGGGGGGTCTCCATATCCGGGAATCCCTGTAGAGGAGCTCTTCAAGCTGCTGAAGGAAGGCCATCGCATGGACAAGCCCAGCAACTGCAACAATGACCTGTGAGTCACACCACAACTCACTTCATGCTTGTCAGCACAGCCAGTTACACCTCTGTTCAGTCCTCTGGAGGACCGTAGATGGAGCCTGATTCATGCTGTGCTCATAAATGATAACTTCATGGAGCTCTTTAGCACCTGGCGAATGTGTGTGTGTGTGTGTGTGTGTGTGTGTTATGTGTGGTCAGGCTCAGGTGCCTCACTGTTTATTCTATAGTAGGCAGGGGGAAAGTGACCAGTTAGCCAGTTAGCATGAAGCATAAAAATGTCTTTTGAGTCTGATGATCTCAGTAACGGCGCTATAACTGAAAACAGCTGTGTCCCCATTCAGTCTGTGACTCAGACTGTTCTGAGATCAGCGAGCAGGAGACAAACAGACTGACGTACATACTGGATATTTACATAGGCCAATGGTAGTGCACAAATCACCAGACACACACGCTAGGTAACAAGAAAATAAATATATGTAATACATAAGAAAATATAGAAATTGTCTATTTTGAACAAATTAGCAAATTAACATTTTCAGACAAGAAAGAAAGAAAACCTTTTACAGTTTCATGGATATAAAAGACAACTTCAATAAATGGGACTTTGAGTAGGTCTCTTTGAGTAGAAAAATAAAATAATGTGTCCATCCAATCCATTCAGCTGCTGATGGTGACACGGTGGAGTAATTTAGATATATGTTTCAGGATATCTGTGCGTAGAGTAGCTTTATTAATGTGATTAACTATGAATCAGAATAGAAATTAATATTAAAGCAAACTGAAGCTTAAACAAATTGATATTGAAACAGAATTTCAAAATGGGAAAGAATATCAATAAAAAAAATTATGACATGTTTGGAGGAGTTTTGCTCAGATTTTGCTTATTTGGTTTAAAGTAGACCGTCGTAAACAAGCTGTTTCTCTGCATCTCTGTCTGTCCGTCTCTCTCACCCTCCCTGGTTCAGATACATGATGATGAAAGACTGTTGGCATGCCATTTCGTCCCAAAGGCCCACCTTCAAACTGCTGGTGGAGGACCTGGACCGCATCCTCACCCTGGCAACCAATGAGGTGAGGTAAAAGAAAAAAACACACTAAAGTGAATTCTTAAGCATTGATCTTCCTCTGACCAGAGGTTTTATTCTCATATGCTGTTCTGTATCAAATCTCCAAAAAACTCCAAAGGGGTTTTATGGTGCACAGTTTGATTCCATGCAGGCCTGTGGCACGGCAGTAAAAGTGCCTCACTGATCACATGGGCTTATACTTCCTCTCCCTGCCCTCTGGCGTGCAGTTATTTTTTCCATCCTGCCTCTGTTCGTGGCAGTGATGTTCCTGTGGCCGCTTGACGTTGGGGATGAGAGGTGGAATTCCAGCACTCTTTGTGGTCAGGTCTGGTTTCCTGAAAATACAGCTCAGCCTTGTCCTTGTCCTTTTTCCTTTTTCTTCGATGGACTTTAACTGGCTCTCTACATGGCTGGAAAACATTTGTGGGTGAGGAGTGCTTCAGTAACTCGAGCTGCCGTGTGTTGGGCCTGAGAGACTGGATCCAGAAACCCAAAACCTTCCTCTTCCTCTTCTCACGCACTTCTGCAACCAGCACAAAGAGCAGAAAATTCTCAGCTCTGCTCTTATTTCATCACTAGTTGTGCTGTCGGTGGCATGAAATCTAAATCAGTGAAGATGCAAATTCTGCAGAAACGTAATTAGAAAGTGAAGATTCAGAAAGACAGAATCTGCCTCTGTCCCATCTACAGTTCTGTGGAAACTCATTGAATGTTAAAGCCTTTAAAAAATGGATCTGTGCAGAATAGTTTGCGCAATCAAAAGCTTGCGAAAGTGAATTGCTCTAGAGGGGGTCAAGCCAAAATGCTGAACTTCTTTAGTGTCATTGCTGAATGTGTCAAGTTTTTTTCTTCATGTCTTTTTACAGGAGTATCTGGACCTCCTCTGTGCGCCAACAGAGCAGTATTCCCCAAGCTTCCAGGACACACGCAGCTCCTGCCCTCTGGAGATGACTCAGTCTTCTCACATGACCCCTTGCCAGATGACCCCTGCCTTCCCAAGTACCAACACATGAACTCCAAGGCATGAGTGGGCAGGAGCTCCATCTCAACTCTTGACACCCGACATGAGCACCTGATGAACTGATGGAGCTCAGAGAGATGGGAAAGGGCTGCAGTGCTGCTGACACACACACACACACGCATACACGCATACATTTTTGTGACCAAGCTCTTAAATAGGATTCAACTCAAGTTGATCTTTACTGACTGAATGTGGAGCATTTCTGCTCCCCCCCTTTTTGAATTTACAAACTTCCTACCATCATTCCGTTGCTGGCATTCCAATATTCTTCGTTCCAGGGATGGACCACAGTGAACTGAGGATCAGCAAGAAGAGGAAAGGCAGAAACAAAAAGGGATAGCCAATGCTGGATGGTGGCGAAAATGGAAAACAGAAACACTGCATCTTTTTTTTAATTGTTTATTTTTTGAATGTTCGGTATGCCCACACAATCATTAATGAACAGAATTTAACATGGTACATAGTGCTGGGTATATTTGTAAATATATTCAAATATGTATAAATATATATATATTTACAGTGAAATATTTTTTGTATGGAATAATTCCTCCCTCTACTACTCTCATTTTCCTAGATTCCACCTTTTTTATCAGCAACATATTTTTTATGCCTCTTATTCACACACACATTCACCTTCAGGGAAAGGTAGCATGTTAATTTATTGACTTATGTTTTAAAGAAAAATGAAAAAAAATATTTCTGATATGAAATAATTAATGATTGCAGTAGGTAAGGGAATGATTCAGTCTGTTTTAATTTAAATTATCTTCAGTGGCAGTAACAGAGCAAAAAGATCCTGGGTTCCTGTTTATTTGATATGCATATATCAATAATAAATTCAATCTGAAATTACACTTTTTATTCTGCTAATTCAGTTTCTTTTTTGGTATCTGCAGTCCAGCCTTTATTGCTGAAATGTTTATTTTGAAAATGCTAGATATTTATGTTCCACAGTGCCCACTGCATGTCATTTACCTTTTTTTAGATTCTATAGTTGATCTTACAATGTTCATGCAAGAAAGACAAAAATGTAAAAGTATTAAATGATCAAAGTGTTTTATTTTCTACTGAAAAGTCATTAAATTTTTCAGCAAGTGTCAGCATTTGCAACAATAAAGTATAAATGTGACTCTTAAGTGTTATCTGATTTTAATATAAATTTTCCATTCGTAGAACAAAACGGAAACTACACGTCTTAGGTAATGTAGTACACAAAGTCAATAATTTAATATTTTTCTTCAATGTAAATATTAGTTTTCCAATACTCCAGAATGAGTTCATGTTAATGATAAGCTTACGAAGTTGCTCCTGAATTATGTCAATATTGGGCAAAACATTATGATAAATACATCATGATTCATCAGACATTTTTGTTTTTGTCGACCCAATTTAAGCAAGCATAAATAACCATAAGTAATATGCAAAAGGACAAAATGCAAAAAGTGCAAGACCGCACCTTCCGGTGCTGCTCTGTTTGGTGTGTTTGGCGCCAGCTGGTATTACTTCCAAGGACTTCCTGAATTACCTCGGAATTAAGAATCACCTAAATTCACCAAAAAACGTAAATTATGCCTCCCTCATTAATGCAGTGTGTGAAATGTACAGCTTGACGAACTCCGTCAGTAGTGAGGATTTCACCTGTGGAAAGTGTAGGAGAATAGCTGACATGACAGAGAAA
This sequence comes from Denticeps clupeoides, assembly GCF_900700375.1. Lineage (NCBI taxonomy): Eukaryota > Metazoa > Chordata > Actinopteri > Clupeiformes > Denticipitidae > Denticeps > Denticeps clupeoides. The sequence goes on from NC_041708.1 coordinate 13,952,404, forward strand.
ATAACCTAGAAGAGTGAATCCGAAATGTATATTTAATTAGGAGAACAGAAGTTTTAATAGACACTTTTCTAGTCCCGGACGCGCACCAGTCCAGTCAGCCGGTGAGTGTGTCTACCCCGGCGCCGGTACCAGTAGCGCCCGGACAGCAGGGCAGTTGGGTGACGGCTCGGCGTAAATCACGCGAGCGAGTTTCCGTGGCGACCCGCCAAGATCTCCCACAATTTGGGCACCACACACCGGTTCGCGTTCAGAACAGCTTCTCCCACCTCAGCGAAGCATCCGCTGGGTCCTACAATACACCGGCTCTAGTCATTGGCGACTCCATAGTTAGAAACGTGAGGATAGCGGCACCAGCGAATAAAATCCAGTGTTTTCCTGAAGCCAGAGCACCCGACATCCGCGCAAATTTTATAAACGCTGCCAAAAAATAACGCCAGTCGGAAATAACTAAAGATAATTTTATAGAGATGCTTGAACTGGCTAAAACGATGTCGGCTGAAGTAATCTGCTCTGGCCCATTACCGCAGTTTCGGCGTAACAACGAGAGCTGTAGCAGGGTGTCCAAAAGTGGGTTTCATAAATAACTGGCCAACATTTCGGGGGAGCCTGGTCTTTTTTTTTTGGTTCATAGTCTTAAATTAAAAAAACAAAACTGACTAGCCAGAGACGAGACCAGGCGGCAGACAGACTGGCTATACCGTGCGTCTGCCATTTGCGTAGAGTCGCCACCCAGCGTGTACACTATCGACACTGTTTCTTCACCTCGCTATATTAAAACAAGAGATTCTAAAAGAAACATTAATGATAAAACTCATAAATATGCTGACACTGTGTCTGCTACCGGGCTCGGCGGGGTGTCCGTTTCTGCAATTTATTACCCGTTACCATCATTCCTACTGAACGTACCACCAGCATCTCCGATATAAGAATAGGATTATTAAATGTTAGATCTCTCACTCCTAAAACGCTCATTGTTAATGAAATTATTACAGATCAGGGGTTTGATGTGCTGTGTCTGACCGAAACTTGGTTAAAACAAAACGAATTTGAAGCATTAAATGTGTCCAGTCCTCCTGGATACAGCTATGTACACCAACCTTGCTTAACTGGAAGAGGAGGTGGCCTCGCAGTAATTCACAATGATAAACTCGGTATTACACATAAACCCGGACATAGATTTAACTCTTTTGAGATTCTCTATACCAACATAACACATGTAGTCTCACTCAAAATAAAAATAACTTAATTCCATTGATTATTATTTATAGACCCCCTGGACCTTATTCCGAGTTTCTAGTGAATTTACATATTTTGTTTCCAACTTGGTTGTATCTGTGGATAAAGCCCTAATTGTTGCCGACTTTAACATCCTCTGTGATAAATTAAAAGACTCGCTAAGAACAACATTCCTGTCTATACTAGACTCAGTTGGAGTTAAACAAAATATAATAGGACCTACTCATGAAGGTGGTCACACGCTTGATCTTGTACTGACCTCTGGTTGAAATATAGAAGACATAGTTATTCTTCCTCAACCTGAAATTATCTCAGATCATTTCCTCATCGCTTCTAAAATATGTCTCATACACAATAAACTCAACTCCCCTCCTTATAGAGACAAATGGACAATTACATCAAGTACGGCACAGAGGTTTATTAACATCCTACCAAATTTATCAACGCTGATAAACTCACCGACAGACCCCGCTGAACTCAACCAAGCGACCAAATGTCTAGAATTAACACTGTGTAGTACGTTAGATAATGTCTCTCCCCTCAAAAGGAAGATAGTAAAAGATAAAAACGTAATTCCTTGGTATAATTGGAGCCCCTTCCTCTACTCCCTCTTCACCCATGACTGCCGACCTATGTATGGATCAAACTCCGTTATTAAGTTTGCAGATGACACCACGGTGATAGGTCTCATCGACAACAACGATGAGACTGCCTACAGGGAGGAGGTCCAGCATCTGGCCACTTGGTGCACAGAAAATAACCTTCTTTTAAACACCACCAAGACCAAGGAGCTCATTGTGGACTTCAGGAGGGAGAGAAGAGGCTCGCATGATCCCATCCACATCAATGGGATGACTGTGGAGCTTGTTACATCCTTCAAGTTCCTGGGGACCCACATCTCAGAGGACCTGTCCTGGAGCATTAACACCTCCAGCCTGGTCAAGAAGGCTCACCAGCGCCTCTTCTTCTTGAGAACATTAAAAAGAACCAGCTACCCACTACCATCCTGTTGAACTTTTACCGCTCTACAATAGAGAGCATCCTTACCAGCTGTCTTACAGTGTGGTATGGAAGCTGCACTGTTGCTGAGCGTAAGACGATGCAGCGGGTGGTGAAAACTGCCCAGCGCATCACAGGGACTCCACTTCCATCCATTGAGGAAATCCAGAGGAAGCACTGTCTGCGTCGAGCTCGCAGTATTCTTAAGGACTCCTCCCACCCGGCCCACGAACTGT